>NC_044978.1:174206651-175556480 GCF_008728515.1 Papio anubis
CACAGTAAAATGCCCTGTCTACAAATCAGTAGATCAACCTTCACCAGATACCAAATCTGCCAGTAGTTTGTTATTCGACTTCACAGCCTTCAGAACTGTGAGAAATAAATTTCTGCTGTTTACAAGCTACACATTTTATGATATTTTGATATAGCAGCCTGAATGGACTGAGACAACACCCATGTTTGAATTGCTTCATAAAGTTGCCCTAAATTACACATCATTATATGGCAGGACCTTGACATCACTTCTATCTCATTCCAGATTTGAAGCAAAGACAAAGCAAGGAAGATGAACATTCCTGAGTAGGAAAAAAACTGTTCACACATTATGAGCAAACAGGGAAGTACTAAAGGACAGTTGAATGCAATACGATTAGAGACATCACAGCTCATAATTGACAAACATACAGTGAAAACAATAAAGTATTGTTTGTCCAAAGAGAAGAGAGAAATCACTATGATCTGAAATTTGGTGAACAGACTTTAGTTATGAGGATTTTATTTATCTTTTCATTAGTTGTTCTGTCACTGAAGTGAATGAGGCACATACACAGGGAATATGTCAGTTTCAGGAGACCTCGTTTTTTTTCTTTTCTCCTTCAATTCTCCGTTTTTCAACTGTACAAGTTATTTATGCGATCTGCACCTGTATTTTCTTTTTTTTTTTTTTTTTGCAATATAGTAATCTTATACAATTAGGAGAAATAATATAGCTTACTCTACTTATGGCACATATTTGATGAGATAATGGATGTAAAAACTAGAAAGCATTTAAACTGGTATTGAGTTGACTTTCAATAAATGGATAAAATGGCAAAGATTTGTAGGGAAGATGCATGTTGTTTACATTATGTCATTTTATTTTCCAGAAAGACAAAGACGGATTTGATATTATGAAATGGCAATTCTAAAACCCAGGAGATATTTTGATGTTTCTGAGCTCTTACTCCAGTGTCCACTTGTCCATAGAATCACCTTTCACTTCTGGAGTCAGAGGGTAAGCTTTAAATATAAATCTGATCAGCAGAACTCTGGAGTCTGGTTGGGAAACTGTATTTTGCACTCCAGGTGCCAGAACTGCTTCTAGCCTACAGTTGCTTATTTAATCTTGAATGACTGAGTGAATGAATGTAGGTATGTATTAATGACTAGAAAGATGGAAGAACAGTTGGCTGTCTGGCTGAAGGACATGAAAAGATGTTTGAGTGAATGATACGACGGATGGTTTAGACACAGAAGCTAAGTCCATGGCTTCCTTCCTTCCTTCATTCATTAAAACGTGTTTATTGTTTAGCCCAAGGAAGCCATCATAATAGATAGAATGACATGTATGACATAGTGCTTGCTTCAAAATATTTAATTGCCAGCACAGAAAAACATGTAATCCAAGACATAATGACAGGTGGGTCTTGAGAGAGGTCTGGATAAATGTGAATAAAAATTCACAAGAGTTATAGATTTTTATAAAGGAAGGGATGATTCATGGAAAGTTTTGTGAAAAGGCTAAATTATTAGACGGAATGCTGCAATTTCAAAGGTGTGGGAAGGGAAGGCAAAATCATATTGATTGATACCTACTTGTGATGAAGGAGATATTTGGCAGTGTGTATAAAGTTTCCTTGCTCAAATTTGATCTTTCTTGCTTTTCTCCTAATCAGCTCCTGGAAGGATCTCCCATCTTATGGCAAAAATGTAAGAGAACTTGGTTGGGCGTGATGGATCACACGTGTGATTCAAGCATTTTGAGAGGCTGAGGCTGGCAGATCACTTGAGGTGAGGAGTTCGATATCAGACTGGCCAACATGGTAAAACCCATCTCTACTAGAAATACAAAAATACTCACAATTGCACTTTAGAAGTACATACTTGTTTGATTTCATAATTTCACCATTGGAGGAGAATTGGCTTCAGGATGAATAGTATCCTGAGTTTTGCTTGCATCTGATTTAAATAATTTTTAAATGATTTTAAAACTGAGACTACAGGTACACACCTGTACCAGTGTACCTGTAGTCTCAGCTGCTTGGGAGGCTAAGGCATGAGAATCACTTGAATCCGGGAGGTAGAGATTGCAGTGAGCCAAGATCATGTCACTGCACTCTAGCCTGGGTGACAGTGAGATCCTGTCTCAAAAAAAAAGAAAAGAAAAGAAAAGAAAAAAAAGAGGTAAGAGAACTTAGTCTTGCATCTTGATTCTATTACTGATCACACAATGTTTGATATGCAAATTACTTAATCCCTTTAACCCTCGCCAGACTCTCCTATACAAAGGGAATGACAGTGCCAGGCTTGAAGTTAAAGCCCTAGAGGTATCTGCCTAATGAATAAATGGGTACCACGAATGAAATTCAAGAATTGGTAGGTGTCAATGTGAATACAGGGGGATTAGAGAAACTCTGAAGTTTCTTTCAGACTTCTGTTTCTGATTAGCATTACCTTTTAAAATTTTGTTGTGCAATATGCGAATATTGTAACATCTGAGAGAAAGGGGAAGGAGGGATAAAGTAGAGAAGCAGGTTCTCTAAAATGGCAACATTAAGTTACTCTGATGTAGCACCTGAGAGTTTACTTGAGTATCTCCTCCAATTCAGTATTTTATATCAACCTTACAATAGCCTTCCACAGGGAGACTCATGTACTAGAAACAGTGCAGCAACTTCACTGAGCAGATAAAATTCCATACTGTGGTTTTACGTCAAAGTACACATTTTCAAAAATATCACTCTTTAATATATTTAGCAATTGCATGGATGATCTACTATCCCTGAACTAAAATTACTCTCTCTATAAATAATCTGCAATTCAGCAGGATTTTGCGCAGATGCCTCAGTGTCCTTCTCATTATATGCGTGTGTGTGTGTATTTATTTTTTTGACATTTGCATTTTTTATTGACTCTTCACGACTTTGGCAAGGTGAAAGGCTTGTGGTGGTTAGGGACCATGTGATAGTATTGTGAGTGGTTTGAATATAATGCCTTTGCCGATGAGCAACCCACACTGTTTAGTTTCTGAGTGCCATTCTCCAGTGGATTCCTATCGACTCTCAAAACACGCTTGGCTAGTCGAGGAAATTATTTGAACTACGTTGGAGACTTCAGTCAGTGGTCTAGTAATCACACTAGTCCTTTCATTCTAAATGATCCATCTCAAATGACTTTATCACATGGAGTTTTCTCTTATGTGATTTATCCTAATAAGACAGGGTACCCACTGAGAATCATCATTGTATTATATGCACAGTTTACATACCACCTCTCACTATGTGCTATGATCCCCAGGGACTGTAGAGAGGAACATCAGTCTTCCACTATAAAGCATCACTGGGCTCTACCTAAGGAAGCTCAGCATTCTCCTATGAGAGTGTTCATGTCAGAATCAACTAGAATTTATTTCACATTATTGAGATTCTGGTTCTCCCTTTGAAGCAAACAGTTAAATATAAAAATGTGAAGAGCTCTGACATGAATCTGGTGTAATTACTATAAATAAATAACTGGATCCCACAATAAGAGTGCATTTTCTTTTTATAATGGCTAAATACAATTTTCAAGTGTTTTTAAAAATAAAATCACTATTAAAATTTAACTATTTTAATTATTACTGAATGGAGTCCATTTTTTATTCCTTGTGTATGTTCACAATATACTAATATGGTCTTCACATACATGTGCATAGCTGTGTATGCTTTTATATATGTGTGTATGTATAAAACAGTCAAGAAGAATAGAGCATCCTGAAACTCCTAACTTCAAAATTTGGTTTGTTACGTGATTGGCCATATATTTTACACCTAATCTGACATAATCACAATTTTATGTAGAATTTAAAGGTAAAAAATATGTAAATCAATTGATATCTGCACAGTTCCCAGTCTTAAAAAACAGTAGAATCAATATTTACATGTTAAAATGTATTGGAGAATTGTTTCTTGTTTTAACACCATCATGAGAGTTACAATTCTGTTAGTATACCAAGTGCTCTGAGGTGTCTTGCCATAGAGAAATCCTTTTAGTGTTGTTTCATTGGGAATGAGAGGTTCTCAAAATTATTTGATAGGTTTTTTTCATGAACATACATAAGCACATTAGGTTCTTGCAGAATTGGTGCCCTACTCTTCTTGTTTTTAAAAATATTGAATTAGAAAGTTTATATACATTTTCTAATGTACTCTTATTTTTCCATGGGGTATTGTAGGGGATATTTGTTATTTTATTTACCTAAAACCTTTCTTCTGGCTGACCAATATCTTAAATTTACTGTGGAGAAAAACAAATCACTCTTATCTACCTTCACCATTAACTGTAGAGGGAGGCTCTGGATGATTAAATGAACAACTCATTCATTAATTTATTGATTCATTAATTTATTCATCCAACAAAATATATGGAGCTTTATCTGACATGCCAGGCATTTTTATAGGTGCTTAAGATACAGCTTAAAACAAGACAGGCAAATCATTGCACTGATAGATGTACAAACAGACAAATACATCAGTGAAATGTAGAGAAGATCAGAGTTAAAGAATGCTGTAGAGAAAAACCTAAACAGGGAAAGGGCATTGAACACTGGAGGTGTGATGTGGTGGCTTCCTTGCCCATAGTAATTTATGGAGAGGAAAATGGATGATCTCAGAGCCCTGTGCTCTGTGGTGGCTAAATTAATAGAATTAAAATAATGATATTGGTTTGGAGATATTGACTCAGTAAATATTTCACGCACATCAGTGTGAAGAGACCACCAAACAGGTTTTTTGTGAGCACTAAACCTTTTTAATCACCTGGGTGCAGGTGGGATGAGTCTGAAAAGAGAGTCAGCGAAGGGAGACAGGGGTGGGGCTGTTTTATAGGATTTGGGTAGGTAATGGAAAATTACAGTCAAAGGGGGTTGTTCTCTGGCGGGCAGGGTCAGGGGTCACAAGGTGCTCAGTAGGGGAGCTTCTGAGCCAAGAGAAGGAATCTCACAAGTTAATATCACCAGTTAAGGCAGGAACCAGCCATTTTCACTTCTTTTGTCATTCTTCAGTTACTTCAGGCCATCTGGATGTATATGTGCAGACTTGGGCTCAGAGGCCAGACAAAATGTTTGTTGAATGATTTCCACATGTCAGGCTCAGCTGTGAAATTATGGAGATGGTAATTAATGAAACAAAGATCTCTGATCTCATGAATACAGTTGTGTGCTAGAAAACATTTGAGAACAGACTCTTCAAAAAATCGAAGTGAGTCTTGATTTGGATCATTTGTGAATGTTTGTTAGGTAAATAATACACCATGACCAACTACAAGGTACCACTTGAATACAAAGTTGGGGAGAATAAGTATATAATCAACTTTTATGTGAAAGTAAAGGCAGGCTCAAATCCACCATTGCATGTATCTTATATTTTAGCCTGTAATATAAATGTACTAAATGATTAAATTAACACATGCATTGGCAGGTGATAGGTTCTAGTAAATAAAAGAGAGTAAAGCAGTGTAAGAGGGAATCAGGATGCTGAAGGGAGGCAGAGTAGCAAGCAATAAAATAGGGAGCTGAAATTGGCCTCACCTGGAAGGTGACATTTCTGCAAAGATTGTAAGAAGAGTCATAGACAATCACAGGCATGGGGCGAGAGTTTCCCAGGCATTAGCACATCTAGAGTAAAGGTCCTTAAATGGGAGCACATTCAGCTTGTGTTGCAAAAAGCTTGATGGCCAGTGTGCCTGGAACAGAGTAAGTGAAGGGGAGAGTACCGGAAGACTTGGCAAGACATTCAAATGATGTGCAGTCTTACAGATCACTGAGAAGGAATTTAGATTTTACTCTAAGTTAAATTGGAAGCCATTTTGGAGTTTTGAGGACAGGAGAGACAAGCTCTGACTCTCTTTATAAAGATGCATTCTAGTTGTTAGGCTGAGAATAAATTATAGGCAAGAAAACCAGTTAGGATTAATTCAGGCTGTTCTACCCAGAGTGGTAACAGTGGAGATTGTGGTAAGTGGCTGGGTTTAGTATGCTAGTAGAGAGGAGAGCCAACAGAATTTCCTAGTAGGTCCAAGGTGAAGGAAAAAGAGGGAGTAATAATGATGTTAAAACTTTTGACCTGAGCTAGGGGAACAATGTGGCTGCCATTCAGCAATACTACAAAGGCTCTGTGTGGGATGATAGTGGTGAGGTAATATCAGGACATCAATGTCAGAGATGTTAAGTTTGAGCTGCTTTTAGCACCTAAGAGAGCAGATATTGAAAGAGTTGGGTATAGGAATTTGAGAAAGAGATCTGAGCTAAAGATGTCTATTTAATATTTTGGTTCATTTGCATATAGATGCTTTGAAAGCCATGTATCTGGGGAGGATTGCCAGATGAATGTGTGTCAGTAGAAAAGAGGACCACGAAGTGTCTCTTCCAGGCACGACAACACCAGGAGGTGTAAAGGAGAAGACGCAGTGCAAGGGACTGGAAAACAATAATCAGGGAGGTAGGATACAAACCAGAAGAGTGTGACCTCCTGAACACCAAGTGAAGAGAGCCTATGAAGGAAAAGGGAGGTGCCAAGTATTTCTAATGGTGCTCAGAGGTCAGCAGGAGGCCTGAGAATAGAACTTTGGATTTAGTAACACAGCAACATCAATGTCAGGCCTCTGAGCCCAAGCCTGTACCTATTCACCCAGAAGGCCTGAAGCAAGTGAAGAATCACAAAAGAAGTGAAAATGGCCTATTCCTGCCTTAACTGATGACATTACCTTGTGAAATTCCTTCCCCCACTCATCCTGGCTCAAAAGCTCCCCCACAGAGCACCTCATGACCCCCACCCCTGCAAGCCAGAGAACAACCCCCTTTGACTGTGATTTTGTACTACCTACCCAAATCCTATCAAATGGCCCCACCCCTATCTCCCTTAGCTGACTCCCTTTTTGGACTCAGCCCAGCCCGCCTGCACCCAGGTGAAATTAACAGCCTTGTTGCTCACACAAAGCCTGTTTGGTGGTCTCTTCACATGCACATGTGTGAAAATCAACATTGTGGATGTTTACGAGGATCATTTCAATGGATAAAGAGTGAGAAAGGTTCTTAGTGGATCCAAGAGAGGTAATAGGATTAAATAATTACATCAAGGCAGATTTTAACTTGAGCCCTGTGATTTATGGAGAAAGTTGTGGGGCCTTTCCAGGCATGCTCAGAGCTTGGCATTCTCCATTCAAAGTTATCCTCAAAGGTTACGTGGAGGCTGGAGAAGGTTTGCATTATCTAAATAGTTATAGGATTCTGAGTTTTTTTTGTGACTCCTGCCTTGAGGAAATAACACTGGAGAGGGGTGGCCTTATCTAGAACTTACGCACAAAACTCATTGACTTGCTCTTGGTTCTTGCTGATAGAGAGGCATAGGCTGCAGGTAGCTCCAACTTAGCAGGAGCACTGGAGAATTGCAGATAAGCTAATTAATATATTTCATATCTCCAATACAATGGCTGGATAAGGTGTGACCCAATGCAAATCAATGAGAGTTAGGTTCCGATTTTTTAGTTTATCTGCTGGAGGAGAAAAGATCTGTAGCTGCTGGATTTGAACCCTGGGTGTGCAAGAGAGTTTTAGTTGGGACAGTTATATTGTACTTGAGCAGGTAGAGCCTAGAGCTAGCAGAGACTCTTAGTGGATCAAATAGGGCTAAGAGATGGAGAGCAGCTGAGCCTTCTAAGTCAAGCCATGCCCGTGGCTTTCCCTAGCTCTGACCATTTTATTCCCCTAAGCTAACATTAGTCACTTTTTAGGCTTAAGCTGATTCATGTCAGATTTTCTATTGAGGTTTCTACCTGATCCAGATAGGTTTTACTATCACCACCTGAGTACAGGTGAGAAAACCGAAACTTATTTCTCAGTGAATGACTAATTGTTCTGGCTCACACAACTAATGAATGAAACCAGGTATATCTCAGGACCATCTACTTTCCCCTTTCTACTGAGAGGGAAAAATCAGTGAGTTAGAAAAAAAAAATAGCAGAAATAAAGAGAGTCTATAATTAGAAGAGACTTTCATGACCTTTTTTCTGATCTCCTTAGGAGAAACTTTCTCCTTCAAGAGGAAAATACTTGGTTTCCGATTCTGCACCCAAGCTTTAAGCTTTTTCCAATTCCAAGTGATGCTATTAACAAGATAAAGATACATAAAAATCAGAGAGTTAGACATCAGAGGGGATGAAAAAAAGAGTAGGGTTTAAATGGGACTTAAAAAGAAAATTTAATTAGAAGCAAAGGTAGCTCTGATATCTTCTCTACATTAGTGTTAAGAAGGTAGAGGAAATTATAAGTATGTAGGTAAATAGCTGAGGATAGTACGTGTCATGGGAATTTGGGGTCCTATTAAGAAAGCCAATGAGGGGTATATTTTATTTAATACTGCTTCCTAAAGAAGAGCAGATACAAAAGGAACTAACTAGGGAGAGAAGACTACGGATCACTCACATCCTTAGGTAATGAGTTCATGGCAATTTTGGTGTGGGGCGGCAGGAAAAAGGGGCAGGTAAGCAATATGAAGTGAATGTGGAAGTTTAGTTAATAGAAGCATAGTTTTGAGTATCCACTGTCTGCTAGTATTTTGAGATTTTTATAATTTTTACACAGAATCATGTTATCTAGCCTATGCCTCAAAAATTAAAAAATAAATAAAGCAACAAAGAAGAGGAGCTCATAGTTATCTAATGTAAAGAGATCAATCAGGTCTTACTGCTTATAACTCACATCACATAGCAGTTGCTACACAGTACTGCACTGAAAAATATATGGTGGGTGGGTCTAAACTAACAGAAAAATAATTCTCGATCACTGGCACTGTCTGTCCTTTTGATCCCAGAGTGATGTGGACATACCTGTGTTATGTGCTTCCTCCAAGATCTAGTACCCTGGATTGGCAGTCCACACAAACTGTACCATTGGGTCCTCATAACCCTCCTGCAATGATCAACTATTGTTTCTTCTGCTAAGCATGCCTCCTTTCATTTCAGAAGGGTATCCATAATTTTGGTAAATTCCTCCAAACCCTACTTCAACTTAATAGCTCCAGAGGAAATTGTACTTTATGGCATACTGCTTACCATGAGGAGTGGGGAAGTAAGACAAATCGGGCCAGAAATCTTCCCTAGGATTTTTAAGATACAACTAATTGAAGAGAGACTGTTGCTTGGTAAGGTGAGAGATGTGAACACCGAAGCTGCTAGCTGCTTATCCAGACTTCCACTCCCTTAGTTTAGAAAAAGTTTGTCTAAACATCAGAGATATGCAGCCCACACGCAGAGAGAAGCAGTGATAAGAGATGTAGTCCGACAGTCCTAAAGGCCTTTTGGTCATTGACTCAGGTTATCTGCAAAGCTGGTTTCATCTGATATTCTGTGGCTTGGAATACAGGGGCCTATAAAATCCATCCTTGTCCTAAGAGAGTTGTTTCAGTTTTTATCTTTTCCAGTCATGAGAGATGTGGCCTTTTCTGTGCCATGAGTGTAGAAAACAAGGCTTACAATGGCTAGTTAACCTGCCCGAAGTCACACTGCTACCAGCTGTTGCATGAGAAGTTGTTAGTTCTTTTTCCTTTTATATTTACAGGCATCAATCCAGCTATGCACATGATCAACTCCTCCAATTTATTGATGAATCTCCTGAAGTAAGAGTGGATATCTTTTGAGTGGATATCTGCGAACAGTCTATTTAAAATAGTACCCTTTATTTCCCATCTCTTACACTCAATTTTTTCTTTTTTCTTTCAATTGCTTGTCATACCTTTCCCTAGACTATGAACTTAATGTGAAGTTTGTCATACTTACCATGATATCCCCAGAACCTAGAATAAGTATATGTCCATACATATTTTTAAATACCCGAATAAATAAACATTTATTTTTTAAATGGTAGAATATTTTACCCTGATCTACTACTTCTGTTTTCACTTCATAACAATTGGAGATTTCTAATTTATTATAATTGAGTATTCCATTATGTGAGTGTAACATAATATAGTTAATAGTATTCTTTTTTAAAAATAGAGTGTTGGTGGGGGACACATGTGCAGGTGCTACTTGGCTACATTGTGTAGTGGTGGCATCTGGGCTTCCAGTGTACCCATCACCCAAACAGTGACTATTATATTTTCTAATCTTTCGTTGTCAGGGGTAAAAGTTGCAATAAATCTCCTTTTTGAACCCTGTTTAAAAATTATACATGAGTCTAACTGTAGACTGGGTCCAAAAGAATGCCCATTTGATATGTGTTGTCATTTTGTTCTCTAGTTGAGAATGTAACAGCTAATCCTCTAATCACTGACAGGGGATATACTCATCCCCTTTCTACTTGAAATTATAATGTGTTTTCATACTTTTTGCTCTTTCTCAATCTGGTAGATGAAAAATGATGTATTATTGTAGCCCTGTTTTGCATTACACTCATGAGTGAGATTAATCCTGCTTTTATATTTTGTGCCCAACTGCGTTTTCTGTGAAATGTGTATTTTGCTGATTATTTTCATGAGCTATTGTTATTCTCATTATTAATTTGTATTAACTATTATATTAAGAAACTATGACTTTCGCTCATGACCTATGCCTTTTGTTTGAACTCTTATTTTTCATGTTGAAGTAAATGTTTAGTTTATACTTTCCATATTGTCATTTTTAAACATTTGATGACTTCTGGTTTTTATTATTATTAAAGATGTCTTATTCGTAAGAATTTATTTATGATCCTCCCACATTCTTACTTTTTTTAAAGCATTTGTAGTTTGTATTTATTCTGGATTTTGTTTTATTTTTACTTATGTATGGGACATCATACACATGTAATTTTACACCATGAATCTTGGAAGAAAGATAGTCTGTCTTTTCAGGGATTGGAATTCAAAGACATGAAGTATATTAAACAGGGGGTAGATTTTTAATGTTATTCCTTACGTGCTTCTATGTCAAGCACTGAGAAAAGTGAATTCGGTTTTTATAATAATTTATTTTTATCTACTTTCCCTGTAAAATGTTAGTTTTCCTATATTAGTATTGATTATATATTCTTAGCTACACACACACACATTTAAAACCACTTGATCTCTATTTAAATTTATAAGCTTTATCTATAAACGATTATTTTCTTAACGTGCCCTCAAATTACCTTAACATTTTAGCACGTCCTTTGTTTACATTTCTCTGTAGAAAATTACCCACACTTCTATTTTTCAACCTCTCTGAGTAAATTTACAGTTATAGATATTTTTGCTTTGTAATCCAATCTCATATTTTTGTACCTAAATAGGCGATTTTAATTTATTTTAATTTATTGATAGAAAATACAGATTTGGTCTTAATTCTGTCTCATGTTTTATGCGATGCCTTCTGCTTTTACTGATTCTTTAAAAATTCTTTTCTATGTGAAGCATATTTCTTTGGTATTTGTGTGTATGTTCCCAGATAATTCAGAATTATGTTCCACTAATGGCTTTTCTTAATGTTGTTTTATAACTAAACCTTTATATAAAATATTGGCTATTGTATATAACTCTTGCTATTCTATTGATTTAGACAGAAAGTGTTAAACACTCTGAGCAAGTATACAAAATTGTGACAGTTATGTCTTTGCTTAGGTTCTTCCAAAAGCCGACCTTGAGACAAGCCGTCGAATGTAAGATCGTAAGTCCTTTATTGGGGAAGTAATAGTAGGGAAGTAGGAAAAGAAGAAACCAATAAGGTGGCCTCATCAAGCAAGGACCCTCCATAGAAAACTGCAGTGAAATCCTGCTGGGAAATTCTGGATCCAGCACAAAACACCATCCTCAGAATCATCTCAGGTGGAGGTGAGGGAGCTGGAGTGATTGATGATACATCAACCCACACTAGGAAATTATCGAGGGTTGCTTTCCGGGGTGTTAATTCCCCTGCAATTTTGGCCTTTTCACAGTCACAAAAATGTGAAATCAATGACAGAGAGAGCCTACGACGAAGAAATGCAGGTGCTAGAATTTTGAATTCAAGCTGTTCTACCCTAAAATGGGCAGAGCACTAGCGGTAATTATCTTATACCGCTCAGATCCACCCATGCTGTATATGAAAATCCTGCAAGCAGTTATTTGAGACAATGGCCTATTTCAATATCTTAAAAAAAGGAAAACTTGCAAAAGACAAGCTCTAGTCCCCACTGCCAGAGCTGGTCCTAGCAGCTTAACAGGTACAAATCACCTCCTTCCTCTGCTACACACTCTAGATTACCCCATCAGCATTTCTGCCAGGCATTTGCAGTTATTAAGGGATTTAGAGGCATAAAAGTTTCCCCCCAAAATGTCTTGTATTTCATACTTAGTACTTTTTTTTTTTTTTTTTTTGTTCCGCTCTGCGTCCCAGGCTGGAGTGCAGTGGCCGAATATCAGCTCACTGCAAGCTCCACCTCCCGGGTTTAGGCCATTCTCCTGCCTCAGCCTCCCGAGTAGCTGGGACTATAGGCGCCTGACACCTCGCCCGGCTATTTTTTTGTATTTTATAGTAGAGACGGGGTTTCATCGTGTTAGCCAGGATGGTCTCGATCTCCTGACCTCATGATCCTCCCGTCTCGGCCTCCCAAAGTGCTGGGATTACAGGCTTGAGCCACCGCGCCCGGCCCATACTTAGTACTTTCTATCACCACTATGTAGCAGTCAAACTATTTTGTCATGATTATTGGGGTCTTTTACACCTACCAGTTACAATCATTCTTTTCTTTGACTCCTAGTCTACTGGCGTGAAGAGCCTTATGATGAGAAATGTAGAATAATTCCTACTGCATTCCTAGCAAGAGCATCCCCCAGCTCTGAAACCAGACTTCTAGTTTAGCAAAACCCAGAGCTATAGGCATAGGAAGGATACATCCCCACACCCCAAGTTTCACTAACAGTGATAAGGAGTAATTATCCTATTGCTAACTTTTGTATTCTCAAGCTTATTCATCTCCTGCGCAGTCAACACCATATCATGGCCATTGGTTAAAGTATCCATCCATATGGAAGGACATCACTACAGATCCAAAGAATGCCATACCTAACCTGGCATCTTAGCTGCATTTTGAAGATCCCATCCCAAGTTCTAGATGAATGATAGCATGTATATGATGGAGTACATGGGAGAACCAGTGTATCCCATGCTCATGTGCCAATTGTCACATCTCCTTGCTGCTTTAGTTGAGCCCCTTGGTGATATAGTTCAGATATTTGCCCCTCCAAATCTTATGTTCAAATATGATCCTCAGTGTTGGAGGTGGCCCTAGTAGGAGGTGTTTGGATCATGGTAGTGGATTTCTCGTGAATGACTTGGTGCTGTCTTTGAAGTGATGAGTGAGTTCTCATTCTATTATTTCACCAGGTAGCTGGTTGTTTAAAAGAGCATGGCACCCCTTCTCTCTCTCTCTCTCTCTCTCTCACTCTCTCTCTCTCGCTCCCACTCTCACTATGTGGCACACTAGCTCCCCTTCCCCTTCTGCCGTGATTGAAAACTTCCTGAGGTCCTTACCAGAAGCAGATTCTGGTGCCATCCTTCCTATACAGTCTGTAGAACCATGAGCCAAATAAACCTCTTCTTTATAAATTACCCACCCTCAGGTATTACCTTATAGAAATGCAAAGCAAACAAAGACACTTGGTCGAAAATAATATTATGCAAAATATCATGGCAGAAACTACATGCTAGTGACCCTTTGGATAACCATACTGTCCAAAAACACTCAGAGCAGGGAATACAAATCCACGCCTAGTATAATCCCAATTCCAGTAATTATGAAACAGGCCTCCTCTAGGTAAAAGGGACCTCATGAAATCAACTTGCTTCCCAGTGACTCATTAGTTTTCTTGACAAAATGATGCCATATCATAGGCTCACTGTCCTTTGTTGCCCCTTCCAGTTTGGACATTCCGTAGTAGCCGTAACTAAGTCAGTTTTGGTGACCGGGAACCCAGAGTGCTGGCTGACTTCTACTGAACCAGGCCAACTCTCTTCTTGGTTATTCAGTGCTTTCACTACCCTGGCTGCTTTTAGGTGGGTGATGTGGGGAACCCAAATATCTACACGTTTTGTCTGTTCACCATTGTAGAACCAGCCTTATACTTCGTGTTCTAACATCATTTTCTTCAATCTTCTAATCCTGCTCTTTCCAAGACGTTGAGAAATAGACAAGCCATTTGTCACTGTCCAGGGATTCCATGCACATTCTTTACTCAGGCTACTTTTCTCTGTGGACTAAGTTGATGACTAGAGGTTTAATGGTTTTAGCTCTGCCCGGTAGGATTTCCCTCATAGTAACTTTCAAAGCCTTTGCTGAGCAAGGCTGTAGTACAGTAGCTTGAGGGCTGATCTGAAGGGATTTTCATTCCCTGGCACTAATGGTTGATATTTGTGTGGGCAAAATGATTCCCATGATTTCCTTGTGGCCGGGCGCGGTGGCTCAAGCCTGTAATCCCAGCACTTTGGGAGGCCGAGACGGGCGGATCACGAGGTCAGGAGATCGAGACCATCCTGGCTAACACAGTGAAACCCCGTCTCTACTAAAAATACAAAAAAAAAATTAGCCGGGCGTGGTGGCGGCGCCTGTAGTCCCAGCTACTCGGGAGGCTGAGGCAGGAGAATGGCGTAAACCCGGGAGGCGGAGCTTGCAGTGGGCAGCGAGCGCCGCCCCGCACCCCAGGGCGGGGGGAGGAGCACCCCCCCCCCACAAAAAAAAAAAAAAAAAAAAAAAAATGATTTCCTTGCAACAGAAGGCCCTCATGCAAAACAATTATCAAGTGCTGGGAGTTGTAACTTGTGCTGACACGCACTGTAGTTGAAAGACTGAAGGGAAGTGGATGGGACACTGGTGATGTCTGGCATAAATCGATTGTTTTTTTCTTAGTAGAATGATGGATTTTTCTTAATATCTAACATTATAACTCTATATATAAATTGCATCCTTCTAACTAAATTTATCTACTTTAAATTATATAATTTTGAAGGCTTGGTTACAATAAATCAGAAAATGAGTCTTCTTAAACTAACTCTTATAATCTTCCTTTCCTTCCTTTGCTATTTACCATCATATCTACATTCCTACATTAATAACCATTTCAATTTTTTCAGGTATATATCCTGTATTTCAAGTGTCTAGATAAAGACCCCTATAAATATATGAATTCCATATTCACCATTATTCCCTTCCAGAAAGATTTTCTATTCATGTTTAGGTTTTCTGAAGTGTATCCCCTAGTACTTTTAAACTACTTTTATAAAACATGTGCTTCTTTTTATGCTAAAAATGTTTTATTATGTGTACAACAACCTATTTAGCTTTTCTACCTGGATTTTTAGTAGGTCTCCCAAACTGCACAAGTTCTGAAGTGGGCTTCTGATCTTTTCCCTACCCAATCCAAAATCGGCTCATTTCAGAGTATAAGCTAAAATCCTTAAAACACTCAACACTCCTTTTCACATTACCTTCCTCACCTCATCCCATTCTCATTGCCTCCTCCTCACTGTTCCAGCCATCCTGACCCCATTCTTTACCACTCAGCATTCCTGGCTCCAGGCACACTCCTGCCTCAAGGCCTTAGTCCTAGCTATTCTCAATGCTTAGAATGCCCTTTCTCTGGATGAGTGCAAAGCTTACTCCTTTACTCACTAAAATGTTTACTCAAATGTCCCCTCTCATTCAAGCCTTCCCTGGTCATCCTCTCTAAAGTGACAATGCTTTTGACAATGACAATCCCTATTGACATTCTAGGCTTTATTTTTCCTTTGAGTAATCAATGGTCATCTCTTTACACACTACATATTTTACTCTTCATCTTATTCATTGCTCTTTTTGCACTCTAATTAGAATATAAATAGAATGAGCCAGGTGCAGTGGCTCATGCCTGTAATCCCAAAACTTTGGGAGGCCAAGGCAGGTGGATCAGAGGTCAGAAGTTTGAGACGAGCTTGGCCAACATGGGAAAACCAGGTCTCCACTAAAAAATACAAAAATTAGCCAGGCATGATGGCACATGCCTGTAGTCCCAGCTACTCAAGAGGCTGAGGCAGGAGAATCACTCGAACCTAGGAGGCAGAGGCTGCAGTGAGCCAAGACCACACCACTGGACTTCAGCCTGGGAGACAGAGAAAGACACTGTCTTAAAAAACATTATATATATTTTTATATATATACAGAGACAGAGAGAGAATGAGAGGAGAGATATGTGTCTGCTTGTTATGGTTGTTGTTGCTGTTGTGTCCTCTCTACCAATAATGCTTGAAAATAATAAGCACTCAGTAAACAGTTTCTAAACAAGTGGATGAACACAGACTTTATAGTTAGACTAAACTTCGGTGGGGCTAAATGTCTTGTTTCCTTGAGGATGTTATGTGCAAATGCTTCACAGTCTTCTATGCTTGAATGTTGCTGCAAATCATTTTGAATCTAGCCTGGTCTTTTTTGTATGTGGATGATTTAATCATTTTGCTAGTGCACAGTGTAATCTTTATCATAGAAGACCAGTAACTTAAACTTTTCAGCATTTCCTTTAATTTCTGGAGCTACCTATTATGTGTGAAGCCCTATTTTTCTTTCCTATGTTACATAGCTGCCATCAGCATTTTAAAAAATGCTTTGATCATTTTTCTTCCATTTTTTTTCTCACTCCAGTCTTTCATGGCCTTAATGTATCTTGAACAGCTTCTATTTTTCTTTATGCTGCTTCCAATGCAGACCTGATTTTGTAGATGATGTTTTTTCTTTTTGCTTTCCACTTATTTCCCAAGTTCTGCCAGCTCATGTTTCATCTCTTTTAGTTAACTTGACATATCTTACCAGTGCACTTTTTTTAACAGTATTTTTAAAATTTTATTTATGGCTTATGTTTGCTCATACTTTACATCTTTTCTGTGGTAATATTTTTCTGGTGAGGCTTAGTCATCTTTCACATGTTTCCATTCCTTTTTTCCTTATTGCTTGTAGTATCTTTGTATGATCTAAGCATCCAGGGCTGCTTCCTTTTTATTTTGAGAGACAGAGTCTCACAGTGGCCCAGGATGAGGTGCCGTGGTACAATCATAGCTAACTGCAGCCTCAAACTCTTGGGCTCAAGTGATCCTCCTGCCTCAGCCTCCTGAGTGGCTGAGTCCACAGGCACACACCAGCACAGCTGTCTAATTTTTAAGTATCTTTGTAGAGATAGTGTTGCGCTATATTGCCCAGCAGTCTGATCTTGAACTCCTGGCCTCAAGTGTGTTTCTCCCACCTTGGACTGGACTCTTTTTTTTTTTTTTTTTTTTTTTGAGACAGAGTCTTGCTCTATCACCCAGGCTGGAGTGCGGTGGCGCGATATCAGCTCTCTGCAAGCTCCGCCTCCTGGGTTTACGCCATTCTCCTGCCTCAGCCTCCGGAGTAGCTGGGACTACAGGCGCCCGCCACCTCGCCCCGCTAGTTTTTTGTATTTTTTAGTAGAGACGGGTTTTCACCGTGTTAGCCCCACCTTGAACTCTTAAAAGTGTTGAAATAGCAGGTGTGAGCCACTGCACCCACCCTGTGCTACTTCCTTTTTAACAATGGTTCATCTTTGAATGAAACTGGTTCTCACAGTACCAGCTATTTTCAAAAGATTTAAGTTATGCTGGAACCAGAACTGATTTCTGCACTAACAGAAGCTTTCTTGTGTTACAGAGTGTGATAACTTATTTGGCAGTATTGTGAGACTACACAAGTTGTTGGAGCCTTTGCTTTTTCCTGGAAGGCAAAGATGGATAGCAGTCAAATCTCTCTAAGAAACTGCTGTAAGATTTCCTGAAACCACCCTGTCCATATCTCCCTGTTGTAGAACAGGATAGAGACTGCTCCTCTGGCCAGTCTGTGTCTCCTGTTCTGGTTGTTACATACGTGAGTATTGGATTTGCCTTTTATGTATCACGCTTCCTTCTGAATATTTTTTGTTTTGTTTTGTTTTGTTGCTAACTTTGTTTTATAGATTTGCCATTATCAACATCTTTTTCAACAAGTGTCTTTTTGACCTTTATTGCATTTGGGCAGCTTTTTTTCTCATGTATTGTTATTCAAGGTTATAGATGTTATCAAATTTTTATTTTTTTAGAGACGGGGTCTCGATCTGTCACCCAGGCTAGCTTGCATTGGAACCATCATGGCGTACTATAGCTTGGAACTTTTGGGTCCAAGTGACCCTCTCACTGCAGCCGCCCAAGTAGCTGGGACCACAGGCATGCACCATCATGCTTAGGTATTTATTTTTATTATTGTTTATAGAGGCAGGGATTTTGCCATGGTGCCCAGGCTGATCTCAAAGTCCTGGGCTCAAGCGATCCTCCTGCCTTGACCTTCCAAAGTGCTCAGATTATAGGCATGAAACTTATCCGTTATTAAATCTTTAAAGATAAATTTCATTTTTATAACTTTTCATTATATCCTACAACCTCTTATAATTTTGATTATACTTAAATTTGTACAATAAGAGAAAAACAGAGCAAGACATGAGCACTTGAGAAACAATTTAAGGGAAGAGAAGAGCAGAATTTAAGGAGAGAGGGCAAACGGCGACTGCAGAGGGTGCTGATGTATCTGCTGGGGGAATGCTGATGACATCTGCTCAGATACAAAATTGAGCAGAGGGAGAAGATTTAGGGAAAAAGACAATGAGCTCTGATTTACACATTTTAAAAGTCATTTGGAAGCTCCCCTGGTAGAAAACTCTAGCATTCATTGAATATTACATGATGAAGCTTGTGAGGAGGATGAGTTTGAGGACGACATTTGAAAGTTACTACTGCAAATGGTAATCAGAAAAAAAAAAATGTCTATATGATATCATTGAGATAACGTTTGTATTATCGGAAAAGCAGAGGGTGGTGTGCTGGACCTTGTAGGGCTGAAACTATGGGAAGTAGCCCTGTGAAGAGGCAGAGAAGTAAGGCCAAGAGAGGCACCAGAAGAACTTTTATTCTCTGCAAGAAACGTTGAGTTGGATTATTTTAACAGTGACATTTAATGGTATTGTTTTTGTTGTTCAAATGTCTATATCGATATCTACTGACTTATGTAAAACATACTTATTCAGCCTCTTTTATGTGCCATTTCAAGCCCTGGGGAAAGACTGATGGATAAGTTACATCCTCAGCTTTGATTATGATTCTTTATAGAAAGAATAAAGAGTTCTTCACTTTTCTTTTGGCTTGGGATAGAAGATCCAAATGCAAATGTTCAAGGACATAATTCATCAGTTCGGCAAATACTTGTTAAGTATCTCTTATGTATCTGATACTTATCCAGGTACTAGGAATTAACCCATAAATTACATAGAAAAAAATCTCAACCTTCACGGCATTTCACTGGAATATTGCTGGTTCTCCCCCCGGGGGTTGAAGGAAAGCAGTTAGGAATATAACATGATTTCTTTTTGTATGAACTTCAGGAGATCACCAACCAAGTGTTTCTGGTTATAGGTTACGAATAGCTGATTTAGTGCCAGACTTATCTAGATCATTTTACAGACAATAGTTAAAAGAAAGATAAAAGCAGACAATAATTGTGAGTACCAAAAAGTTGACACTAACAATTATCTGATAAGCAAAATTCAGCGAGGTGTTATCAGCCCCGTTTTATATTGAGGTAATCTGAATCTCAGAGTTTAAAGCACCTTGCCCCAATCCACGAGTACTCAGTAAAGAGATCCGGTGTTCTGGCCCAGGCTCCATGACTTATTGCACTTTTCACTCCATTGTCCATGAAATTATTGCCCACTTACATTCCGGGAGTGTAACTTTAGCCTGAAGGAGTGAAGCCACTCTGTTACTGTGTTATTGTTCTCCAACTCCAGTTGTTTTTGCCTAAGGTGAGGGAAACAGCACGCCCTTTCTACCGTTTCTCCTACTCACATGCGCCAAAGTATGTGTTGATTTTAAAAAGTTGCTTAGATTTTTTTTTTTTTTTTTTTTTTGAGACGGGGTCTCACGCTGTCGCCCAGGTTGGAGTGTAGTGGCGCGATCTCGGCTCACTGCAAGCTCCGCCTCTTGGGTTCACGCCATTCTCCTGCCTCAGCCTCCTGAGTAGCTGGGACTACAGGCGCCCGCCACCGCGCCCGGCTAATTTTTTGTATTTTTAGTAGAGACGGGGTTTCACTGTGGTCTCGATCTCCTGACCTTGTGATCCGCCCGCCTCGGCCTCCCAAAGTGCTGGGATTACAGGCGTGAGCCACCGCGCCCGGCCGCTTAGATTTTTAAACATCTAAAAGGCATACCAATGTGGAGACTTGGAACAACGGCCTTTCTTCTTTTCTTGCCAGATCTGCAGACTTTTCAAGGTGATCATAGGTGCTAGATGCACTAAACAGACACAACTTGTGTCACCACATGTCAAAACTAAACAACCATGAAGAGCTTCTCCAGAGTAAATGGTGCTAAAAAACAGCTAACAGCTATTGAAGGCAGTATATTTTTACATAAAAGAAATATTAGTTTGATTAAATGTTCCAAAACATTGTTATGAAAACATAACTCAAGTACCCTGAATGGCAAAAAACAAAAAGAGATAAACGTGGAAGATAAAACTATTCACGGTGAAGTATATTAATGCTACAAAGTGTGGACATTCCTTTGTGTACTCTGCATTTTACAGTCTTTGTTCAGAGCAAAAACAGCTGCCCTTTCCAACTTCACTTCAGAAACTTGTCTTCAGTCTCTTGCATTGGGCAGTGAGAGTGTGTGTGTGTGTGTGTGTGTGTTTGTGCAAGCTCATATGCATGTTTAACTGTATGAGCTCATGCATTCAAGCACGTCTGTCTGAGAAATTGTGTCTCTGTGTCTTCTGAGTGCATGACCTTGTGAGTGCTGGCTTTGCAGTGTGTGAATGAGTCTGTGGACAATCAGAAGGGCACACGGGGTCTATTTGCATGCATGTGTGTATGTGCTTTTGCAGATGTTAGGATAGTTGTGTCTATGGAGTTGTGAAATGATGCATGTGTGGGTAAATGAATGCATGAAAGTTCCTAAGGGTGTGTATTTGTGTGTGTACATGAACACCTATATGAAAGGAAAATGAGCCGGGCGCGGTGGCTCAAGCCTGTAATCCCAGCACTTTGGGAGGCCGAGACGGGCGGATCACGAGGTCAGGAGATCGAGACCATCCTGGCTAACACGGTGAAACCCCGTCTCTACTAAAAATACAAAAAAACTAGCCGGGCGCGGTGGCGGGCGCCTGTAGTCCCAACTACTCGGGAGGCTGAGACAGGAGAATGGCGTGAACCCGGGAGGCGGAGCTTGCAGTGAGCTGAGATCCGGCCACTGCACTCCAGCCTGGGCGACAGAGCGAGACTCCGTCTCAAAAAAAAAAAAAAAAAAAAAAAAGAAAGGAAAATGAGTGCATCCATGCACGATCCCCTTGATTTGTGTGCCTGTCTGAATGTGCAAGTTCAGATATACATTCTTATTTGTAAGAATGTGTGCATGCATATGTGTTTGTATAAGCCTGGGGAAAGTAAGGAGTCTGTCAGCAATGTCGAAGAATGACAAAGTGTTACTGGAGGCGCTGTTTCTCAACTGCTATGCTTCACTGTCAGTGTGGAAGCTGTTTCCAGAATCAGCTGCTGATTTGTCGTGCTGTTAATTGATGTCAAAGCTGAGTCTGCTGGGTCTGGCACTCATGCGGTAAAGTGAAATTTCCAAACAAGTCCAGACCCGGGCAGCTGGTCCTGAGTTTACAAGGTGATAGAAAACAGGCATTTTTAGGAAAACAAAAACAAAAAGATTACATTTCTAGGTACTTCATCTAGAGAGCAAGTTTGGCAGGTCTGTGTGTAACACACTGGGGTGGGTTAGTGAGGGTGAGGACCCCATGGGAATTGGGGGCAGGAAAACTAGGAAGAGACAACTGGTCAAGCTCCCACTGAGACAGCTTCTCAGGGCGTTTTCCTAGATTCTCAGCAGCTGTTCACCACCTTAGGGCTTTCTTCACAGTGACATCCTAGAACTGAGTGAAAGGCCATACAGCAGATACTACTTTGTTTAGATTTTAAGAAATTGAGCCCCAGAGGGGAAATTACTTTCCTGTTATAGTAAGAGGCTGATATGGTTTGGCTGCATCCCCACCCAGTTTTCATCTTGAATTGTAGTTTCCGTAATCCTCACGTGTCGTGGGAGGGAGCCGGTGAGAAGTAATTGAATCATGGAGGCAGTTAGCCTTATGCAGTTCTGCTGATAGTAAGTGAGTTTTCACAAGATCTGATGGTTTTATACAAGGTTTTTCCCCTTTTGGTTGGCCCTTTTTCTTTCTGCTACCATGTGCAGAAGGATGTGTTTGTTTCCCCTTCTGCCATGATTGTAAGTTTCCTGAGGTTTCCCCAGCCCTGAAGAACTGTGAATCAACTGATACAGCTTGGTTTGGCTGTGTCCCCACCCAAATCTCATCTTGAATTCCCACATGTTGTGGGAAAGACCCAGTGGGAAGTAATGGAATCATGGGGGCAGGTCTGTCCCATGCTGTTCTCGTGGTAGTGAATAAGTCTCACGAGATCTGATGGTTTTGTAAGGTTAAGTTTGCCTGCACAAGCTCTCTTTGCCTGCTGCCATATGTGTAAGATATATCTTTGCTCCTCCTTGCCTTCTGCCATGATTGTGAGGCCTCTCTGGCCATGTGAAAGTGTGAATCCATTCAACTTTTTTTCTGTACACATTACCCAGTCTTGGGTATGTCTTTATTAGCAGCCTGAAAATGGACTAATAAGGCCGGGCACAGTGGCTCACACCTGTAATCCCAGCACTTTGAGAGGCCAAGGAGGGCAGACCATGAGGTCAAGAGATCGAGACCATCCTGGTCAATATAGTGAAACCCTGTCTCTACTAAAAATACAAAAATTAGGTGGGCGTGGTGGTGCACGCCTGTAGTCCCAGCTACTTGGGAGGCTGAGGCAGGAGAATGGTTTGAACCCGGGAGGTGGAGGTTGCAGTGAGCCGAGATTGCACCACTGCACTCCAGCCTGGCGACAGTGAGACTCTGTCTTAAAAAAAAAAAAAAATGGACTAATACATCAGTTAAACCTCTGTCCTTTATAAATCACCCAGTCTTGGACAGTTTTTTATAGCAGCGTGAGAACAGACTAATATAGAGACAGACTTCAGATTATAACCCAAATCAACACACAATGAAAACTATTTGTGGAATGCAGATTTTTTCAGTGTGATGGAAATATTTTATTTCATATAGTACCATTATCAGGTTAATTTTTTTATTTTTAGTTGATATATAATGGTTATATATTTTTGTGGGGTACACATAATATTTTGATACAGGTGTACAATGTGAAATCATCAAATCAAGGCATTTGAAATATCCATCACCTAGGACATTTATCATTTCTTTGTGTTGGGAACGTTTCAAATCTTCTTTTAGCTATTTTGAAATACACAGTATATTATTGTTAACTACAGTTACTCTGGTGTCTCATTGAACACTAGAATTTCTTCCTTCTGTCTAACTGTGTGTTTGTACCCATTAACCAACCTCTCTTCATTCTTCCGACCCCACACTTTGCACAGCCTCTGGTAATGAACAGAGATTTGAAATTTATGTTTTTTCCTAATATTCTTTTTTTTCCTATCAATATTTATTTTAAAATACATATTCCAAAAGGATGGGTACTGTGCAACCCCTGATTTAGTCAGGGTGGCAAGAAAGAAGGGCTATATGGCAGCAGGGTTCATGGCTGATCCTTTCCTTCCATGAATTCTTGCTTAAATCCATTTATTCAAAATTGAAACAAACACAGATTCTCTCTTTTTTTTTTTCTTTCTCATTAGGTAGTTTAGAATATTGGTATAGCACACAACTACCTCTTCCCAGAAGACACTTTTAATTTTCTTCTTACCTATAATGCCCATTTTAGCTGAACATCACTTTTCTCAATTCATGCTATAAGTAAATAAATTTAATCAATCACATATATACTTGCATTTGTGAAATTCACAATAAGCGTAAAAATGCAAACTTATAACATACATGGCCATTAGGATAAACTATGTTTACTACTCACTATCTATAATGCCAGTATTACTAGGATATTTACACGTCTGGAAGGAGATCAAATTACCCTCCCCATGACTGTTCCAAGTTCTTAGATAATAAAGTTCCAGTTTGTTTAGCAAATATGTTGGGTATTTTTAGGACTTCTTTGGCAGGTGTATATTCTTTTCCTCCTTGAATTATCTCTCTTGGCCTGTGGCCTTTTGGTAATGTCTCAGCATTTCCCCAGTTTCCCACTGGACTAGTGCACCATGTCAGGTCCACAACTGCCTCCTGTAAGGGACAGCTCCTTGATGGGGCAGCCCAGGTAAAAGGAGGCTGTTTAGACCATCTGTACACTGAGTAAGAAGCATCCTTCTTCCCTCAGCCGTCAGAACACTGAGAACTCAACAGCTCATGGTCAGAATTGGTGCTAAAAATCATATCCAAGAAGGATACTTCAGTTGAATTGGGATGTGCAGTTTAGATCTGTGACCACATATGATATGGTTTGGCTCTGTCTCCACCCAAATCTCATCTTGAATTGTACTTCCCATAATCCCCACATGTCATGGGAGGGACCAGGCAGGAAGTAATTGAATCATGGAGGAGGAGGGGGTGGTTCCCCTGCTGTTCTCATGATAGTGAATAAGTCTTATGTGATCTGATGGTTTTATAAAGAGCAGTTCTGCACACACTGTCTTGCCTACCACCGTGTTAAGACGTGCTTTTGCTCCTCCTTCACATTCTGCCATGATTCTGCGGTCTCCCCAGCCATGTGGAACTGTAAGTCTATTAAACCTCTTTTTCTTTTTAAATTACCCAGTCCTAGGTATTTCTTCATAGCAGTATGAAATTGGATGAATGCAACACAGACTTTTCATGTTTTATTTTCATAGTCCAGAGATCTGTGGCTTTCAACTGTAACTAGAAGAGTTTTCTTAAAATCCCAATGCTGGGGCTTATTTCAAAGGATTGTGATATAGTTGGTCAGCAGGCAGTTGAGGTCATAGGCCAGAAAGAGTAAAGAAATTGAGGTTCATATGTAGATAAGCCTCGATTACGTGGAAGAAGACAAACTAAAGACGTATGGCTAAAGCCCTATTATAATACAATTAAATCTTCACCTGCAGTGACACCTACATATTATCCTCTGGGATCTGTGAAGTTAAAAATTAGTAGGGATTCAGAGATTCAAGAACCTGGATATTTTCTTTCTATGAAAGACAAGGTTAACATCAAGCAATTTATGATGAGTTATGTTAAGACAAAACATTCTTGTCACCTGTCCACATTCTTCCCTGAGTCAAGTCAAACCTCTTGGAAGGATTGGTGAAATGGCTTGTGTACTTCCCCCTGCTTCTTTACTCATTTGTTATAAAGTAGTGGCTTGTAGTATTAGTGTAATTGGGAAAAATAACTGCTGCTCCTCTGTAACGCAAGCCTTTTGTAGCCTCTTATGAATCTTCCTACTCAAACAACATGGTCGTTATGCTTTGCCTCTGTTTTCACGTCAGAAGCATACTGGAGTCAGGGCCAGTTAGCTCTGTCTTTAACTCAGACGATTTTTCGCTATTGTAAATACAACTGTCATAACTTATGGGTAAATGTGTCCCTTTGGTGAACAGTTTATTTTCCTATGGGTATGTACCTAGTAATGGGAATCAACCCAGGTGCTCATCAACAGTGGACTTGATAAAGAAAATATAGTATATATAATATATGGCGTACTATACAGCCATGAAAAATAATGAAATCATGTCCTTTTCAGTAACATGGATGCAGCTGAAGGCCATTACCCTACATGAAACAACACATAAACAGAAAACCAAATACCGCATGTTCTCACTTGTAAGTGGGAGCTAAACATTGGGTACACATGGACATAAAGATGGAAATATAGACCGTGGCGACTGAATTTTTAAAAGCTCTTCACATGAATATGGAACCAAAATCGAGTGGCCAGCAGCAAAGTAGTTCAAAGTCTATTTTAAACAGTGACATAGGTTAGTTACAAACTCGATTTCAGATGTTTCATCAAGAAAATCAATATTTTGACTTTCATCCAAATGATTTCACTGCCTATATTCTAATTTTTACCTCTTAACATATAGGGATAAAAACTAGGTGCTTTGCACTGTCTCTTTTAAATATCAGCAAACTATTAGGTCCCATTCAAAATCTCATCTTTTATTGAGGAAAAGCTGTAAGCCTAGACTGAGACACTGGGTGGATACTCACATTCTCTAGCACTCGTACATGATTTTCAGGGTTAATTAGAAATGTAAGAAGAAGATAAAATGTTGCTGCTCCTCCTAGTATCATTCCTCCAACATTCTCAGAGTCTCCTCCACTTACATAGACACTCCCTGGGTCCTTCCTCTTACTGTCTGCTTGGTGTCTCTGAGTAGATATGTATGCCTTATTTTACTTCTCCTATTTCTCTGTGGGCAGGCTGGGTGGAGGGGTACTTGTCAAATGAATAGGCATTTTGAAACTGGGCTGAGGAAGAAAATGTACAATGTTAATGGAGTTAAAATCATCATTAAAGAAGGGGATGACAGACAAGTTTTGAAAGTCTTCTAAACCACCTCTTTTTGCATTTTATAACAGTCATCTGTTCTTACTGCATAAAACAAAGATCACAATCTAGTGGCATATGGGAAAAATTGGGCCTACATATAAATTTTAAAACATTTGAATTGACTGCTGAAAGTTAGAAATTGGGAGATCTCATATAAGTTTTAGACTTCTGATGTCTCATAGACAATGGAAAAAAACTGGCAGTATATGTTCCTAGTTCAAAGCCTTTCTCTACCACTTAGCAGTTAAAAATCCTTAAAGCAAGTCATGTAACTGTTGGGGGCCTCAATTTCCCTGTAAGATAGGAATAAATATATTTACTTACCTCCTGGGGTTATTGTGAAAATTAAATGGGTTAATATACGTAACTCTCCTGCACATTTTCTGACTTATAGTGAAATCTCAGTATGAACTTTAGTTTCATTAATATTATTGTTCAATAAATTACAAATAATATACAGGCAAAAAAACCGCAAAAATTATGATGTTAAATACCAAGATTATCTCATTGTTTATTGTAAAGCAGTGTACCTTACGATTCTTAAAGTGTAGTCTCTATTCCGATCTATTTTGAGCATTTTTAAAACTTGCTATCATCTTTTTTCATCGTTAACTATCAATTGATTTTGTTTCCTTAAAAGTTTTACAGATTATATTTGGATTATTCAGGAATCCATAAGCTCTGAACAAAATACTTTTTGGCCTGCTTAATGTGGGAGAACATATAGACTTTTCTGGTTTCAGAGATACTGGGAGACACTCCACATCAACCCGGTGTAAACAAGTGGTTCAAATCTCTGCTGTGAATATAGGCAGCTTTGGCTAAAATCCTGTTTTGTTTTCTTTTCTTTTTCCTTTTTTTTACAATAACTTAGTAACTTAGCTGGTAAATTTTTATTACTTCAAGCCTGCCACATGTAGTATCAAACACATTGATATGTTTGATCAATCCTAATATGATATTCAGAACATGAACCAAAGAAGAGTCTGCAGTCTTAGAAATAAAAATGTATTGATGGCCATTGTGTGTCTGACCCTGAATGGGCAATAGAATATAGAGGCCCAAGAAAACCTTAAAAAGCTTACTTTGTTTTCCACAAATCCCATTCTGGCTGAGTTCTTCTGGTGTGAGCGCTTGACTTTTCTTCCAAATTAAAATTGAAATTGTAATTCAATACATTCAGCTTGTAATTTTTCTTGTAGGAATGAATAATATTCACTGAGTGAAGTCAGTTATGATGCCCAAACTTGTTAACTACCAATGATTTAATTGAAACACAGTTGCAGGATTAAAAACACAATAATATTTAGTTTTTCAACATTTTCACATCTTTTATCTCATTCGATTTTTAAATCAACTCCCAAAGACTGTAAATGAAATTAGTTAACATAGACTAGATTATTCTCAGCTAACCAACAACCTTTAAAAGTCAATGGCTTAAAAAAAAATAAGTTAATTTCTTGCCCACACAATTTCTTGTTTCCTGAAATTCCAGGTGACTCATAGCTCCTGACTTTTTTTCTGTGTTATAATGCTACCATCTCAACATGTGGTCTCTAAACTGGTCATGAGGAAGCGAGTTAGAGCAGTTCTCTTCGATAGAAATAGAACGCTATCACAGATGGAAGCCTCTCTGTATGAAAAAGACAGTGTGGTGTTACCAATCAAAGTGTAAGGACCTGGGTTCTGGGCCCAGCTCCCCCTTACCAACAGTGAGTTTTGGCCACTATTTGAGAGTCATTAGCCCTAGTAGCCTCTTTAGTAAATTGGGAATAGCAATATTTGCTTTGCATTTAAAGAGATAATGTATTAAGTGCTCTTTGAAAATTATAAAATGGTAAACAAAAATGAATTACTTTTATTAAGAGTTGAAGATTACCTCTATTAAGGTTATTTTGCATGGTGAAACCCCGTCTCTACTAAAAATACAAAAATTGGCCGGGCAAGGTGGTGGGCACCTGTAGTCCCAGCTACTAGGGAGGCTGAGGCAGGAGAATGGCGTAAACCCGGGAGGCGGAGCTTGCAGTGAGTGGAGATCGCGCCACCGCGCTCCAGCCTGGGCGACAGAGTGAGACTCCGTCTCAAAAAAAAAAAAGGTTATTTTGAGGATCAGTTTTATAGGTCAACATGTCTAGGCTATAGTACCCAGGTATTCAATCAGACAGTGATCAATGTGCACTGTGAAGGTATTTTTGTTGATATAGTTTCCATCCATAATAAGCAAACTTGAAGGAAGTCTTATCCTTGATACTCTGAGTGGGCCTAATTCAATCAGTTGAAAGGCCTGAGAACACGATTAAGGCTTCCCTGAGAAAGAATAAACTTCACCTGTGGACAGCAGGTTCCGATTTTTCTGGAATGTTGCCGCTTGGTCTTCCTGATGGCTTGCTCTGCAGATTTCAGACTTGCCTAGACACCTCATGGCAATCATGCAAGACAATTCTTTGCAAGAAATCATATATATATATAAAAAAAATATGATACATTATATGTCAACATGTAGTTTATATAATACCTATATCTGTATATATATAGATAAATATATATCCCTTTTGCTCTATTTCTTTAATCCTGATGCAGTTGTTTTAACACTTTACGGAGCATCTTATGGCATTTCAATGACCTTGTTTTAAGTCACTATAAAATCCAGGGCTGCCTCAAAACATATAGATAATTTATATTTTTTTGAAAAATGTTGAGCAATATGACTAATGGCACAATGATCAACATGTCTTAAGAGTTTCTCATTCGGTGAAATAACATGTCTGCCAAAATGGTTACAAGGCAGAGAATAAAATAAGTGCTATAATAAGTGAAGATGAGGGACAGGAAAGTAATGTAGAACATTTATTATGTTCTATAAACGGAACCAGCTTATTTATATGGTGGATTGCATTAAAGATACAACTATCGCATGACCTGTGCCATCAGTAAGTTTGAATGGAGGAAATTCAAGGCCAGGTAAGTTACGGTATTTTTCTGTGTTACACGAGAGGACAAGAAATAAAGAATTTAATTTGGATCTTCCCAACTCCCAAAACCATCTTTGTATGTGGTGGAGATGCAGAGGGCAAATGAGGATAGGAAAACAGGGTCAAGATATGTATTAGATCTTTGGGGAAATAGACTGTTTTCCAGCCAAACCAATGTTGATTTGCCCATATCATTTCCCATGCATAGGAAAACACTTCGTTCTCTGTATCCACTTGAAACCTTCCAAGACACCAACACAAGGATCTAATTTTTCATGAAAGCTTTATGACCACCTCTCATACATCAAGATATCCTTTTCTTCAGATTCTTGAGTCTCTTACATTCTGTACCACTTTTTTTTCATGTGGCTCTTGTTGGATAGGTGACCCTTGCAGTATGGATGAGCCTTCATACATATGAACAACCTGAATGAGGTACAGGTTTTCAGCTTATTCTCTTAAAGTCATTTGAATCCCAGATCTGCTGCCATTTATGTAACTTTGGACTAGTGACAATACAGATAGCTCTTAAATTCTCCTCTGTGAAATAGATGGCTTAGACGGCCTTTAAATCACTTTCCAAATCTAATATTCACTCATTATTTTAAGAATTATCTTTTCTGGAACTATTATGTGCCAGGAGGTCATCTCAGCTGGTGGATGAAATGGCCAACAATCCTGAGGCACTATTTAAGAGAGGATCTTAACAGGAATTGTAAACATAATTAGTGTCAATTTAGATATACACACACAGACAAACACAGAAACACACGCAGGAGACACATAAAATCACTTTGTATATTGTTTCACGTGTGGTGAGAGTCAATGAAAAAATGTCCTCTCATTCTCACTCCTGCCCTCCCACTGTCTTTTTTACTACTCTGCAGGAACTATCAATGTAGGTATGCTCTGGCACATCAGCCATCATCCTAAATCCAGAGATGATGTGTTACTTGTCTAAAAGGCACCAGATGAGACTCTTTGCCACGCCCTCACTCTCTATATCACTGTTTCATCCTTCATCATCTTATAGAGACAGATTCACAATTCTCAGGAGTTCCACAGACTGAAAGCATTGCTATTATTTACATTTAGTCTCTTCCTACCTGCTCTGAAAAAAATAATAATGGTTTGTAGTCAAACAGAAGGGAAACAAAAATTTGCATGCTCTGTCAATCTTCCCGTTTCCTTACACTGTGAGATTTATAAGAGCAGAAGGCAGTAGTAGAAAGATCACTAGAAAGGGAGCTGGAAGACTGGTTTCTAGGTTAAAGGAAATGATTTAAGAAGTGCTTTGAGTGAAAAGTCCTACATACATGTTAGGCACCCTCATTCTCATTTTATTATTAAATATAATATAATCGTCAATATCATCGTGTGTGTTATAACATCTGATATTATTATATATTACATTATTATACATTATATTAATTATAATTGATATATATTTTTGTATTAAAATATAACCAATATAATGTTAAAATAGTACTATTTTATTTTTATTATTATAATGTGAGTTTCTTTGCCATGACATGTATACATACTTCAGAGTGGCCTTTAGGCCCTCAGTTAAAATTTCCTCTAGAATGGTAGGATGGTAGGTTTTAACGAAACATTATTACCAGTCTAATATTCAGTCCAAAAATGTCTGTTTATTTAAAAACATAATTGCCTTTTAATTTTGGTTAACACATTGTATCCAGTACTAACAGATAACAGGATTATCTATTGGCACTAGGGAGAAGGGAAAGTACAACTAATAGAATACTAATTGAAGTACACACTAATGGGAAATTATTGTGCTAAATAATACAGCTAAAAGGCATATTTTTTGTTGTTATTTCAATTTTGAACCCATCCTTGATATCAAAAGTTACTTTTCACACTCTTTGCTCTTCATAGTGTCGCTTTTCCCATGGGGCAAAATCTAACCCTGGTTCCAACGTAGCTACCGTGTTCCAGACATCACACCTGGAAGCCAGAACCAGAGATCATCACCCTCCCCGCATTCTCTCAAAAGACTCGTTTTTTGATGAGACAAAAATCGTTCTCAGAAGTGTCCTCAGTGGATTTTCTCTTGGGTTGCGTGCTGGAATTATACGACCACTAGTCATTGGCTAGGGAAGAAAAATATCAGAAATGTTCTAATCCAATTAAGATTCACATTTCGGTTTGGGGAGAAGAACGAACGCTCCTGAAACCAAGCCTGGCTGATAAACATTGGGGCTAGAGTAGTAAAGAAAGCAGGCAACCAATGATGTCAGCGACACTTTCTCCTGTATCCTGCTCCGCCCCCCGCCGCCCCTCTCCTCGCTCCCTCTGCCCACCTTTCCCACCCCCAACCCCAGGTTCTCAGGCTATTCTTTCACCTGTTTTGTTCAAGTCATTGCATGTCTATTTCTTAAAAAAAAAAAAAAAATGGAGTCACAGCTCATCTACTTGAACTGTCCAAACACGGTTTTGAAAAGGAAAAGCTTAGCAGAGCAAATGAAAATATACATATAGACACATGCATACACCTAATCCCTGTAAATGCATATGGAGGCATATATCAATTAGGTATAAAATTTATAAATTAGTTATAAATATTGAAATAATATACCTGTCAATAGTTGGTGTAGAAAATGAATATCCCATATTATCACAGAAATATTTTAAAAATAATTATTGTCATTACATAACTCTATTTGAGTGAGGGTATACATATTCACTTAATTGCATATCACACAGGTAACATATATGTGAATATATACACACCCACAAACACACATATGTGTGTGTGGGATGTGAGAGTCAGAGAAAAAATGCTTTTTGGTTTTCTTTAAGCTCTAGTCAGTTCTTGCAGTGGAATATTTTTTCTGCTTACTTCTCATTGCAACTTCAAAACCATTTCTTCACTAGCTATAAAAAAAAGCTCCTTTTAAGTTTCTGTCATTAAATTTTATCACCCATTTTTCCTCTTCTTTTTTAGTGCTGTCATCAACTTCTCACTAGTCAGTAACCCTTGTTCATTGATGTCTTTAGCATCTGGCTGACTGTCTTTCTCTACCAATAACTCCTGCTCACATTATTGGTGGCCTTAAGCACAGCCGTGATGATATAATCCAATATCCTGGACTGTATTTTCTAGACATTCCAGCTCCAATGACCTTGTCTCTTCTCATTCCCATTTGCTGATGTGCACTCCCATAGTCTTACACTGGATCTTGTTTCATCTATAACTGCTCAGCCTCTAAGATATCTATTTTAAGTATTCCATTCTCCAACAATCATCTTTTTCTAAATAAGAAACCATGCTTTCTAAATAAGTTCTTTTAGTCTTCTCCCAGAAAACTGTTTCACATATTTGTCTCCCTCCTAAAAACATCAGCATTCTCTATGCCCACACACAATGGTAATCAATGGCCACAGCTAACATTGCATGATGCCTATATATAAGTATGACTTTTTCTTCCTACCGTCAAGATTCTGGCTTACATCCATCTGTACTCATGTTCTCATTCTTCCATCCGGTTAAAGCATACAGACTTTCTCTTTTTTTCTATTCCTGGCCTTTCTACTCTCCCCTAATCAATTTGTTCTCAAATAAAATTATTCATTATCTTCTTTGTATCCTGCATTATTTTATATGTTATTCTAAAAACATCATCTTCCTCTACTGTCCACTTTTACAGTTTCCTCCTTTTGCTTGGCACTTCATTTACCCCAAACTGCTAGTCTGGTGGGTTGAGCCTAACACTCATACCTGAATACCTGAGCCTTTTATTTCTTTGCCTTGTCAGGCTGTTTGCTGCAATTGCCTATTTACTATTACCTCTAAGCCTCTACTACCTCGAGGCACCTAATGATACCCCAGTGACTTCCCTGAGGTTTAGAAATACTCCCCTTTTTCCATTGCACAGCAGACACTCAAGATCCTCATCAGATTCAGGGTCCAATACTCCCATTATTATAATGAAACTCTCTTGCTTGGTGTTTGACTGCCCTTAGGACTAAAGTTACCAAGTGATAGTGTACCTTCAGGTTCAGTAGAACCTTGACTGGTGTAACCTTTACCCCCACACCCAACTTCTCGGAACATAGTAATCTAACCTATCAGAGCCTAAAGTTGTAGGGAATTAATCACACATTCACTTGACTTCTTGGTTTTCAGATCTACATATTCTACCTAATGGGGACACAGAAACATAAGTTAGCCACAATTTCAGTGGTTCTACTGTATCCTGGAAGAGCACACACCAATCCCACAACATGCCATTCCAAAGCTAGCATCTTAACCAAGACATTATATTGCATTAATATCTGCATTATTCTTTTAGGTAAGCCGCTTTGGGATAATATGGTAATATAGGCTAGAATCAGTAGATCATAGGGTATTAAAACAATTGTTTCAAATTGTTGCTGAGAAAATGAGTGTGGGGGAATTATATATGGCGGTCCATGGTATTAATTCAGTCATTTATGAATAACTCAGTAATTTTAACAAAGGTCAGGCAGGAAGGAAAGAATCAATTAATATTTGGAGTATTTATTAAGTCTAGTAGAGACTTAATGTGATCTCCTCCAGAGTGAAAAGAATCCAATAAACTTAACTTGTATCATGTGTCCAGTTGCTCTACTCAAGGGATGGCTCCATGCTCTCTGCTGACAGACTGGCATTTAGCAGCAGCTGCTGGATCAGCTTTGATAAAAGGGATTCCATGCTCCATCCTGACCCTATGGTTACTCCTTTCTTGGGTTTATTGCTCAAGCTAATGACAGTGGTTGGCTACAATCCATCTCCTTCTTCTGATTGACAATTTTTGTCTCTGATGTGGATACTCTCTAGTTGGTAAGGATATGAGTATGCAAAATCTGCATGCTTTGTCCTCACTCCTTTAGATTCATGTTTCAAACATGAATGTTTGAAACTTCCTTCTTCCAGATCCCTGACCAACCAGAGAAGCTATTCACCACAGACCAGGAATCCATATATATTTTTACTTCAAGCCACTCCTCCATCCTTAAAAACTGAGCAGCCCAATGCTCTGCCTGTACACCCACCTACACACTCCCATTGGAAAGGTTTCTCCTTACCTTTGTTCTTGGAGCTATGCTAGGCAGGGATATGCTGACGCAGAGATCCATTTTTGGCTTCTGTCAAATCAATGATCCAGGTCTGAGTTTTTCTTCTATCAGCCCATTGCAGGGAACTCTTTATGAGACCACAGGTGTGAATTGAGGGACAGGCATCCATGAAACAGATGGGTATTATAAGCATCAGGACCATCTGCTAAGTCCCAATTTCAAATACACCATTTTCAGTACAAGAAGGATGGTATGTTCTGAACCAAACTTATGACTTTGTCAGTCTAAAAACCCCAGGCTTATGATAGACTGCTGTGTTTTCTCAGTCACTTGATTTCTTATGGTCAGGCACAGAGTCTCTACCAGAGTCTCCTGGCATGACACAGGCTGCATTTCAAGTATCGAATGCAAATCAGTAGAGTCTGTGTTGTGACTCTCCTCCTGAAGCTTGTGAGAACTCCAGCAGAGCATCTTTATCTACCAGACATACCTGCAGCGCCAGCAGAACTTGCAGATATTTCTCCTGAGCTCCAGAGCAGCTTTCGCTGCAGCCTCAGAATCCCAAGGTCAGTGGATAATCCCACCGTATCTCCCTGAGTAGCTGGGATTACAGGCCAGCGCCAACATGCCTGGCTAATTTTTGTATTTTTTATAGAGAAGTGGTTTTGCCATGTTGTCCATGCTGGCTTCAAACTCCAGGGTGCAAACAATCTACCTGCCTCAGCCTCCCAAAGTGCTGGAATTACAGGTGTGAACCACCACATCAGGACAGTTGCTCAACTTTGTTAATCCTGGAAACTGAATCCTAAAAACAGAGTTGTTTTAGGCAACATGGGGTGTGAAACAGCAGATAAGTGAGTAGAGAAAATGGCATGAGCAAAGACAGGGAAGTAAATGCATGGATGTTGGGTTCTGTGAGGTGGAAAGAGTTTGCTGTGATGAGAACTGGTATGTGAGAAGTTTTAGAGAAGTAAATGGATAATATGAGTGCAACTGTAAACAGAAAACAGTAACAGAAAGCGGGTCAATATGGTTATAACCTGGCTGATACAAACTCAGCAGCAACCAAGAGTGAGTTCTGTAAAGTTTGCATATTCTGCATTTATCTGAGTTCATTGGATTTCTAAGATGGTGCGGCAGCAATTCTGAGCCAAACACAAGAGAAATTGAGTGTCTAGATCTGCATAACCATTCTGTGAAAAAGACTCTCACTCCTAGTGTAATCTTGGATTAAACTGGATTAAACAGAAGTAAGCAGTTCCAGGTGATGTTCCTTACAGATCAGATCTTTACTATGCAAAAGTATTTGTGACCTCCAAAAAGGAGCTGTTGTAAGCAGCACCCCTGTAAATATACCCTACAAATTTCCATTATTTTATTTTAAGTGGAGCAATGATTTACAGATCTCCCTACACTCTTGTTCTGAGGACTGGTTTGGAAAGTAGTGGTTTGGTGAAATTGTGGGTTGAGTTGACTTTGTGATCCTGGAATATCTGAGACAAGTCTCAGTCAACCTAGAAAGATTACTTTGCCAAGGTTAAGGATGTGATCGTGACACAGCCTAAGGAGATGCTGATGACATGCGCCCAGGGTGACCAGGGCATAGCTTGGTTTTATATATTTTAGGGAGACATGATACCTCAATCAATACATATCTCAACCAAAAGAGTCAAACTCTGTAAAATATTTGACGAGATTTATTCTGAGCCAAATATAAATGACCATGGCTCATGACACAGCCTTCAGGAGGTCCTGAGAGCATGTGCCCAAGGTGGTCAGGGTGCAGCTTGGTTTTATCCATTTTAGAGAGGCAGAATATATTAATCTAATACATTGAAGAAATACGTTGGTTTGGTCCAGGAAGGTGGAACAACTCAAAGCAGGGGCTTCCAGGCTATAGGTTTATTTAAATATTTTCTGGTTGACAATTAGTCGAGTTTGTCTAAAGACCTGGGATTGTTAGAAAAGGAATGTTCAGGTTAAGATAAAGATTGTGAGACCAAAGTTCTTTTGAAGCCTTACAGTGACTGCCCTTAGAGACAATAGATGACAAATGTTTCCTATTCAGACCTTAGTTAATCTCTTTAGGATTGGGAGAGTCTAGAAGAAAAAGGTCTAGCTATCTTAGAAAAGATTCTTTAAAGATGCAAATTTTCCCCCACAAAGAACAGCTTTGTAGGGCCATTTCAAAATATGGCAAAGAAACACGTTTTAGGGTAAAATATTTTTATCTTCTTTGTCTCGTAATGTTATGCCAGAGTCAGGCTATATAGGGTTAAATAAAACCTATCTGATGAGAATTTATGATTTGTAGGGCATAACTCCCCAGGCCCCTTAGATAGGAATTTGGGCAAAATTTAAAAAAAAAAAATCAGAGTTTAGTCCTTCCATGTAGGACATATGTTGGTTTGGTTTAGCAAGACAGCTGGAAGCAGGGAAGTGGCTTCCAGATCATAGGCAGATAGGAGACAAATTGTTGCATTCATTTGAGTTTCTGATTAGCCTTTCACTGAATACACAATTTATAGGTATAGTCACTTGTGCCTTAGTCTGGCTTAGTGAAACAATAGGATAAAGAAAGCAATCAGATATGCATTTGTCTCACTTAACCAAAGGGATGACTTGGAGTTTTGTTTCTTCTTTGTCCACGAGGAATTGCCCTGTGGGCAAATTATGGGGGAGGTATGTAGCTTTTTTTGTCTTCATAGCTATCTTATTTAGGAATAGAAGGAGAGTCAGATATGCGCGTCAGTACCCGGCTTGACTTTTCCCCTTGCTTTAGTGATTTTGGGCTCCTGAGATTTATTTTCCTTTCACATTTCTCCCCTTTTCTTTTTAAAATCTTTCAGAGAAAGCATTTTAGAAGTAAATGAGTCTCTAGTCTGAGATTTTATCTGATCTCTCGTGGCCAGGATGGTTTATTTTAATACATGTAGGTCCTACGTTAGCAGGAAAGCTCAATTTTAGCAGGTGGTGAAGTCTCACATCCTGCAGGGGGAAGGGAGAAGAACAACAACAAACAAAAAATGAAGAACAATACTGGAAAATCAATATACGTCATGTTAGATATGGGTTCTAAATTTCTCTTCAAAGAATCAGTATGTCAGTATGTTCAATTCTTTGCCTTCTACTTTTAAACTTCCTCATAGAGCAACCTTTTTCGATTATTTGCTCCACCCTGACTCATTCCGATTACCTGCTCATTCTCCACCCTGACTCATTCCGATTTCCTGCTCTGCCGTAACCATTTTTCCCACCAAACCACTCACCCCCTCCCCCCTTAAGTTTCTTTAAATTAGCCAATTTGAATTAGTTTAGCCTGTAGAGTCTAACACTAGCCAGTAGGAGAACAACACAGCAGCAGGGGCCACGTGCATCAAGGATAAGAACCCCTTCCCCTCCCCTGTCCAAGTGTGCACTTACCATTGCTCCATCTGTAAGGGTGCACCCTTCTATAGAATTACATTACCTTGCTGAGAATTAAAAAGAAAATTTTATATTCAAGTGCTGTTTCTTTTGCAGCACTAAATCTTTATTTGTAATAGTTTGAGGGCTCACCCGTGATTACATTCCCCTCTGGGGGCTGTCTCTAGTTCTCTCTCACGAGGAGGCACGCCCCACCCACTTGTGGCTGCCTCAGGGCTGAGAAATCAGGACCCATCTAGTGCGAGGAATAAACCGAGCTCTCAGCAACACAGAAAGAAACTGGCCAGCAAAGTAGCTTAAATGATCCTCACATACTGTGGCGACGACTCTGTGCACAGACCAAGGAAGGAGAAGCTGCAGGAGCCGGTAAAGTACTTCCTTGGTGGTCAGATTCTGGAGCGCTAAATGGGTGTGTGCATGAATGATCACAAACAACCCCACTTGCAGTGTTGTTCATGTGGATGGTGACAAGTCCTACTGCTGGACGGAGTGAGTGGGTCCTCTCCACTGTTCCGGAGCTACGTCATATAGCTTAGGGCAGATCCTGCCGTGGGATTTATATCAACACATCAACACTAAGAGGGGCCTAATTCTCCCTTAGGGGAGCAGCCAGGGATGACAACACGACTGGGAAGTGTGCAAAGGAACTTAAGAGGGAGAAAGGGAGGAAACAGGTCAATCTTCCAGAGCAGCAAAACAAGACACCCCCTGTTTTGAGGGGTTGAGCCTTCTGGGACAGGCAAGGAGAGACAACCCTGGTTTGAGGGGTTGAGCCTTCTGCAAATTTCAAGGGGTTGAACCTCACACAAATCTCTGGTAGCAAGAAAAATATTCAGAACTCCCCTCTCCTTTCTTCTTGGAGCAGGAAAGAGTAGCTCCACTCCTGCCGGTCCCTCCCCTAGGGGAAGGGGAAGAGGAAGGAGATGCGAAAACAGCAGCATAAGTGGCTGGCAGAGGCAGGGAAGGACCAGCAAAGAGGAAAGAGAAACTGGGAGAGGAAGTCAGAGAGAAAGAGAGAGAGTCAAAGAGAGAGAGAGAAGCAGAGCGAGAACAGGAAAGAGACAGAAAGACAAAGAGGGTGTCAGAGAAAGAGAGTCAAAGAGAGAGAGAGAAAAGAGAGAGAGAAATTAGTAAAGACTGTATCCTATTCCTTTAAAAGCCAGGGTAAATTAAAAACCTGTAATTAATAATTAAAAGTCATCTCTGTGACCCTGTAACACTCCAGTACCACCTTGTTGTCAGTGTAAACAAGGGCGTAGCCCAGAAGGACTGAGGCCACTGACAGCTGTAGCCTTCCTAATCAAAAATCCTTAACCCAGTAACCCCTGGATGGCCCAAATGCATTCTATCTGTAGCGGCAACTCCTTTGCTAACAGAAGAAAGCAGAAAAATAACTTTTAGAGGAAACCTCATTGTGAGCACACCTCATCAGGTCAGAACTATCCTATGTCCAAAAAAAACAAAAAAAACAAAAAAAAAGCAAAAATGTAGCTTACTGACTCAAGAACCTTAAACGATGAGGCTATTCTGTTAGAAAAAGATGATTTAACATTAACCACTGAAAATTCCCTTAACCCAGCGGGTTTCCTCACAGGGGATCTAAATCTTAATTACCATGCAAGGGTCCAACCACACCTTGGAGGAACTACCTTCAGGACAGGTTCCTCCCAGTGATTGAGGGAAAAAGACACAATGGGTATTCAGTAGGTGATAAGAAAACTCTTGTAGAAGCAGAGTTGGGAAAATTGCCTGATAATTGGTCTGCTCAAACGTGTGAGCTGTTTCCACTCAGCCAAGCCTTAACGTACTTACAGAACCAGGAAGGAACCATCTATACCAATCTAAGTTAATTTGGAGTAAACAAGGTCTTATTAACAGCAAAGGATAATTGAAATCCCAAACTTACAAGGTTTTCCACAAAAGTAAAGTTTGCTAAAAGTTAACAGTGTAACATGTATTATCCGAACTTCTCATCTTGTGGCGTTAGACAGTCTAGTCCACAGACATGAAGGAAGTTCTCGTTTTGGAAAAGAATGTTTATCATCTTTAGGGGAAAAAAAGGGTGGGGGAGGAGAATTTGTGTCAAAAGGAATGTTATATGGTAAATTCTTGTCCTAAAATAAATTAACTGGTTGTTTAAAGAAAGGGATGTTAGCAACAAGTCAGAAATTTGAAGCATGTTGAAGAATCATCTGTGAAAGTTGTGGGAAAAAAAGTTATAAAAGGAAATTTATGCGAGAAATGTTGTATAGTTTAAAAGTAATTAGGCCTCCTGAATGTAAAACTATTGAAGAAACAGTTTATGTGCAAGGTGCCTAAGGAAAGTAACATATACCTTTGGTAAAAGGATTATAAGGAGGCATAAGATTGTGGATTTTTACCTACATTAAAAGGTTAAAAAAATACTTTGTTTTAAAGGTTTAAGCAAGTTTTGAAATGTTAATTGTAAAGGACATTCTGTCTATAAATGTAGTAGCTAAAGTTAAAGCGATATCATCCAGTTTTTCTGGGAACTGGACATTAAAATAAAAGCACAACAGACTTCTCTTGAAGCACTAACCTGTTCTTTAACAAAAATTATAAAAGGTTAAAAAGAGTCTATTAAAATCTTACCTTATGGTCAGACATTAAAGATCGGATAAATATGTCTACAAGGTTTTATTAAAATTAAGTTTAACATTAATAACATACTAATATAAAGGTGAAATTTAGCTTTTCTGGTATAAAAATTATACAGGAAGCAGTGTCAAATATAAAATGGTATTTGACTTTCTTTGGTGTAAAAACTAATAAAAATAGGTGCTAAAGGATATTTCTCAGTAAGACAGCACCAAGGACTAGTCCACTGCTGATGTCCCCACATTTAAAACAAAAGACGAATTTCTTAGAAATTATATACTTAGTTTATCTTCCACTTTCCTTTCCCTCAAAACTAAAAGTCTTTTAGCGCAGGTACCACCCCTAGAATTTCTGGTAAATCAGCACCAGCCTGAGGATCACGTTCTCATCAAAGGGTGAAAAGAAGGAAAACTCGAGCAAGACTAGAAAGATCCTACCTTGTGCTGCTAACCACCAAGACTGCTGTTCGTGCAGCAGAAATGGGAGGGACTCATCACACTCAAGTCAAGAAAACGCTGCCCCTCCCAGAGTCATGGGTCATAGTCCCAGGGGAAAACCTACCCAACTAAAGCTAAGAAAAACTTAACTCTCTTTTATCTATTCTATTACTCTTTCTTCTTTCCTTGCTCTATTGCTGACCATCTAGTTATTAACATAACCAAGTCAATTTTGCCTCAGACTATTGCATTTGATGCTTGCCTTCTTATACCCTGTGGGGACTTGCCAAGTCAAAGACAGCTCTGTACTTCAGAAAAGTACCTCTGTCCCTCCTGACTTTCCTCAGACTGGTCATTAGTGAATTGGGACCATTTAATGTAGGGAGATTTCAATAAAGACCCCAGTGCCAACCAGGAGTCTCACCCCCTGATGTAGAGCTTTCATGCTATACTTGGTCCAACATTCTGTGGACCACCAAAGAGCAAGGATGAACTGCCCCGACTGTTTTTTGTCATTTCCTAAAACCATATATTTATTTTACTAGAGGGACAGCCCTCCCCTGCCACACACACACTGTCAGCTAAACCAGTGCAATCCTATACAGGTTATTATCTTGAATCCTCAAAGTTCTTCCCCTTTTCTAAGCCAGTTCCCTTCTTTAAGCTGGTTTTATGGTATGGGGGCTGAGGTTTCAGGGACAGTCCCTATTGGATTCTTTGAAATGCATTTTTTTGGTCCCCCATCACCTGCACCTTCCTCTAAGCCCTCTTCCGAAACCTCTCACAACAGAACAATTGCTCTTCCGTCTAATGACAAGACCAAGACAGCTATCATAGAAGTTCAAGACTTAAAACAAATTTTGGCAATTAAGACAGGATACCAAGATGCAAATGCCCAGTTGGAATGGATCAAATATTCTGTCTGCACATTAAACAAAACTGCATGGCAGGCCAGAGGCCCAGATTGTCCCCTTTCCACTAGGGTGGTCTTCCAGTCAGCTGGGCATGGGCTCCATGGGAGCTCTTTTCCAGGATTCTACAGCCTGTAGTAACAAGTCATGCCACGCTCTGTCTCTGCTATATCCCGAAGTCCAGCACCCTGCGGGTCAGCCCCCGAAGGCCATCTGACTTCTGTCTCCCAATACTAAGTTCACTTCATGTCTGTCATGACAGGGAGGAAACTTAGCGTTCCTTGGAAATCTGAAGGGATGCAGTGAGCTTAAGAATTTTCAAGGGCTTTATCAATCAGTCAGCCCTTGTTCATCCCCCAGTGGATGTGTGGTGCTTTTTTGGTGGACCTTTACTGGACACGGCTGAATAACTGGAGTGGCACTTGTGCTTTAGTCCAGTTGGCAATCCTTTTCACTCTGGCATTTCATCAACCAGAGGAAGGAAAAATAAGACATTGTAAAGTGAGAGAAGCCCCTTATGAGTCTTTCGACTCTCACATCTATTTAAACGCAATTGGAGTCCCACGGGGAATACCAGATCGATTTAAAGCCCCAAAATCAAATAGCTGCAGGATTTGAGTCAATATTTTGGTGGGTGACAATTAATAAAAATGTAGATTGGATAAACTACATCTACTACAACTAACAGCAATTTATTAACTACACTAGATATGCTGTTAAAGGAATAGCTGAGCAATTAGGGGCTACTAGCCAGATGGCTCAGATAAATAGGATAGCCTTAGACATGATATTAGCAGAAAGAGGAGGAGTTTGCATAGTGATTAAAACTCAGTGTTGTACCTTCATCCCAAACAACACCATCCCCGATGGAAGTATAACAAAGACATTGCAAGGTCTGTTTGCTCTATCCAATGAGTTATCTAACAGCTCGGGGGTAAATGACCCCTTTACAGGATGGCTAGAGAAGTGGTTCAGTAAATGGAAAAGAATAATAGCCTCAATTCTTACTTCCCTCACAGCCATAATGGGTGTACTTATTCTTGTCGGGTGCTGTGTTACAATGTGCATCTGTGGGTTGGTGCAGAGGCTCATAAAACTGGCACTTACTAAAACCTCCCTTAACTATCCTCCACGTTATCCAGAGAAGATTCTTCTTTTGGAAAATCAAGCAGAGCAACTAAGCCAAGACATGTTAAAGAAGTTTGAAGAGAAAGAGCTGTAAGGAAATGCAAGAGGAGGGGTTCTTAGATATGAGTTCTAAATTTCTCTTCAACAAATCAATACGTCAGTTTGTTCAACTATTTGCCTTCTACTTCTAAACTTAACTTCCTCGTAAAGCAACCTTTTTCAATTACCTGCTCCACCCTGACTCAGTCCAATTACCTGCTCCACCCTGACTACATTCCAATTACCTACCCCATCCTGACTCATTCCGATTACCTGCTGTACCCTGACTCATTCAGATTACCTGCTCAATCTCCATCCTGACTCATTCCGATTTCTGGCTCTGCCATAACCATTTTTCCCACCAAACCACTCACCCTGTCACTGTTTTTAAATTAGTCAGAATTAGTTTATCCTGTGCCGTCTAACCCTAGCCAATAGGGGAACGGCACAACAGCAGGGGCCACATGATCCGGGATAAGAACTCCTTCCCCTCCCTTGTCCAAGTGTGCACTAACCATTGCTCCATTTGTAAGGGCACACCCTTCTATAGAAGTAACTTGCCTTGCTGAGAATTAAAAAGAAAATTTTATATTCGAGTGCTATTTCTTTGCAGCAATGAAACTTTATTTATAAGAGTCCTATTATTCTGAAGTCCATACATCAGTGGGAAGTATGAGAGTGGCTTATGTATGTAAACGGGTGGCTGTTATTTTCTTCTGAAGTTTAAGTTGTGTAGTTTCAGTTTGCAGGGCTTTAGAAAGCACAGCCTAATTTTTACTGATGTAAAAATCAGAAAAAAAATGGGTAAAAAAAAGAAATGAAAGAAGAAAAAAATGGAAACATTATTTTGGAGACTTGTAGCCAGGAAAAATCTTAGAATTCAGTTGAAATTGTAGAAAATAATAAAAATTGAAGAACATTAGGCAAGACTAGAATCTAACAACAGGTGCACTATACTATATTTTGAAATATAATTTTTTCTCTTTCCAGTCCTATTTTCACTAAAGACAAATCACAGGACAAATCCACTTACAAAATAAGTTTTAGTCATATTATTTTTGGCCATAGTATTTGTAAAAAGCCAGCAAGAATGATTATTTGCCATATTGGATCCTGTATTTTTGTTTTTAAACTGGTTTTGCAGGAACATTATTCCATAAGGAATCCTAGATTCAACTTTAATGCTTTAAGCCCAACTGGTTTCTGCAAAGACCTGTATTAACTGGGTGAATGCCTTACTTTGAAGTCCCAAGAAAATTTGGGGCTCCTGGGCCTGTTAAAGGGTGACATTCTTTACTTACCATAGGGGAGGAACCTGTAAGGGACTGTGTAGATAAGGTATGAGACCAGCTTTACCAAGTTGCTTTTGTTGGCTCTATAAGTTAATTTAATTCCTTCAAGGAGCCTGTATCTGAAAGCATTCATTCCAGTGAAAACTTTAGTAAAATAACCAGTGTCTCCAATTGTGTCCTGTTACAAGATAAAACAGATTCTTATTGCACTTATGCAAATAACTATTACCATAGTTAAGAATACTCATAACTAGATTCTAAATTTTGGAGAAATCAGGTAGAGAGAAATATGCTTCACATTTTGTTTATAGAAGTATACTTAATTGCTAAAAGCTGTAAATAAAAGAAAAGTTTCTGTGGCTCTGAAAAACAAAGGATCAGCAACATTTTAAGCAAAATGTCATGAAAAGATAATTTCAGTCTTCTATAATTTCAGTCCATGCAGTTAACTTGTTCTGCTTGATATTCATGAACATTTCAGCTCTCCATGGGAGTCATTCAAGTTTTTTCTCTATTCTAGTGTCACAATCTCCAAAGTTATCAGATACCTGAATTCAGGAGCACCTGCCAGAGTCCTATGCTGATTATAAAACCACTTTTTGAAAAGAATATAAGTAAAACAACTGTAGATGACAAAAGTCTTGGAACAGGCATAAAGATAAAGTGATAAGGAAATTTGGTTACTTCTGTGGCATACGACAATTTTACCTAATAAGCATAATTACTACTCATAACATATGCTAAGGCATGTCAGAATCACTGGCAAATCATACAATTTTGGAACACACACTAATAACATATTTATGTAAGTATAATCCAAAGAAGGTTAAACACTGTTACATATGTGGCAATATTTCCTATATTATCTTATTATACATCAGGTAAGCCAAATATGTATTTTTGGGACATCAGGAGACAAATATCAAAAATTAGTGAAGACCTAAATAAGAATTTGATTTTCAAAGTTTGCCAAATATAAAACCTTTAAAACATTTGATATCACAAATAGAATCATAGGTCATTTTAAAGTAAGTCATTCATTTAGCTAAAGTGATAAAGATTTCAAAAAAAAGGTGAAAAACTTTATTATTTGAGAGAGGAGACTTAATTTCTCAAACAATAAGCCCTAATAAAGAGAGCATGAGGCCAATTAAATTTGTTTTTCAAATTTTTATAAACAATCTATAACATTTTAATCATCTTGACCATATGATACAATTTTATAAGCCTTTTTATAATCTTTAGAACCTTTTACTAAGGAGTGGGTTGATGCTTTAAGAAAGCCTTGTTAATTTGACACAAGCACTCATGCTGGCTTGCATCAGTGTGCCTCTGACACTAATGGTTAATTTGTAGAGGCACTGAACTTATTTTATCTCTCAAAATCATCTGTTATAATCTTACATGCCCACTTCTGCAATAGTCCTTGGACCTTGAGGAGTTAGTTTTAATTTCTTGCCCTGTGTCTCACAAACAGAGTAATTTTGATTGGCATCTTCTAACAGTTATGAAGATGAGGCTTTAACCGCTGTTAATGTTTAAGATTAAGCAGGACTAGGTGTCCTTTATAGACCCAGGAGCAAAGCCCTGTAACTTAATGGCACAATGACTTTAAAAGCACAATGACTTTAAAAGTTACATAGATGTAATAACCTTAATTAATTTTTTTTTTCTCATTTTTTCCAAGCAAAGTAAAAGCTAATAATAATGACATAGGGATTATATTGATAAAGCATAAATCTGGTTATTAGGCCAGTTACCCAAAGGCAAAAGAAAAGACCTTCTGCAGTACTACTGTTCTTCCCTATGGGTAGTTCATTTAGATAACCTGCAAATTAAAACTTATGAAAATGATATTTGAATTAGTTAGACACAGAAAGAGTGTTTCCTGGGTCATAAGTGCATATTTTCAGATTTGTAGAACAAATTAAGCCAAAAGCAAATAATATTATGTTAGAACAAAACATTTCCTTTAGACCTTTAAGATAAAACCATTTTTGGCATCAGGCTAGAGCGAACAGTTAGAACCCAAAGTGGAGAAAAATACTTACAGGAGCTGAAAATGAGTTGAAGGATAGAATTATTTCAGACGTTTTGTAAGGGGAGAGAAAGCTGAAACAGATAAATTTGAACTTTGCATTAAAAAATAATACCCAGTAATTTTTTTAAGAATAAAGCAATACCTTAAGAAAATTCTTTTGTTCTAGCCAATTATTTATTGTATACATGTTCTTTTAATAGCAAACCCAATCTCTAGAAAGACCATTATAATTTCTCTTTAATTATAGACAACTTGATTATGTAAGGTTTTTTTTCCCTGTAAGTTCTCTTATAATGATTTATACAAACCATTTATTACATGCTTGGGCTTTCTGGTTTGTCCTGAACATCCCTCTTTTCTTTTTTTTTTTTGTTTTAAATTTATTTATTATTATTATACTTGTTGTAGGGTACATGTGCATAACGCAGTAGGTTACATATGTATACTTGTGCTATGCCAATCTGCTGCACTCCATCAACTCGTCATTTACATCAGGTATATAACTCCCAATGCAATCCCTCTCCCCTCCCCCATGATAGCCCCGTGTGTGATGTTCCCCTTCCTGAGTCCAAGTGATCTCATTGTCTGCTCCCACCTATGAGGAGAGAACATGTGTTTGGTTTTCTGTTCTTGTGTTAGTTTGCTAAGAATGATGGTTTCAGCTGCATCCATGTCCCTACAAAGGATGCAAACTCATCCTTTTTTATGGCTGCATAGTATTCCATGGTGTATATGTGCCATATTTTCTTAATCCAATCTGTCACTGATGGACATTTGGGTTGATTCCAAGTCTTTGCTATTGTGAATAGTGCTGCAATAAACATACGTGTGCATGTGTCTTTATAGCAGCATAATTTATAATCCTTTGGGTATATCCCCAGTAATGGGATGGCTGGGTCATATGGTACATCTAGTTCTAGATCCTTGAGGAATCGCCATACTGTTTTCCATAATGGTTGAACTAGTTTACAATCCCACCAACAGTGTAAAAGTGTTCCTATTTCTCCACATCCTCTCCAGCACCTGTTGTTTCCTGACTTTTTAATGATCGCCATTCTAACTGGTGTGAGATGGTATCTCATTGTGGTTTTGATTTGCATTTCTCTGATGGCCAGTGATGATGAGCATTTTTTCATATGTCTGTTGGCTGTATGAATGTCTTCTTTTGAGAAATGTCTGTTCATATCCTTTGCCCACTTTTTGATGGGGTTGTTTGTTTTTTTTCTTGTAAATTTGTTTGAGTTCTTTGTAGGTTCTGGATATTAGCCCTTTGTCAGATGAGTAGATTGCAAAAATTTTCTCCCATTCTGTAGGTTGCCTGTTCACTCTGATGGTAGTTTCTTTTGCTGTGCAGAAGCTCTTTAGTTTAATTAGATCCCATTTGTCAATTTTAGCTTTTGCTGCCGTTGCTTTTGGTGTTTTAGACATGAAGTCTTTGCCCATGCCTATGTCCTGAATGGTACTACCTAGGTTTTCCTCTAGGATTTTTATGGTATTAGGTCTAACATTTAAGTCTCTAATCCATCTTGAATTAATTTTCGTATAAGGAGTAAGGAAAGGATCCAGTTTCAGCTTTCTACTTATGGCTAGCCAATTTTCCCAGCACCGTTTATTAAATAGGGAATCCTTTCCCCATTTCTTGTTTCTCTCAGGTTTGTCAAAGATCAGATGGCTGTAGATGTGTGGTATTATTTCTGAGGACTCTGTTCTGTTCCATTGGTCTATATCTCTGTTTTGGTACCAGTACCATGCTGTTTTGGTTACTGTAGCCTTGTAGTATAGTTTGAAGTCAGGTAGCGTGATGCCTCCAGCTTTGTTCTTTTGACTTAGGATTGTCTTGGAGATGCGGGCTCTTTTTTGGTTCCATATGAACTTTAAAGCAATTTTTTCCAATTCTGTGAAGAAACTCATTGGTAGCTTGATGGGGATGGCATTGAATCTATAAATTACCTTGGGCAGTATGGCCATTTTCACGATATTGATTCTTCCTATCCATGAGCATGGTATGTTCTTCCATTTGTTTGTGTCCTTTTTTATTTCACTGAGCAGTGGTTTGTAGTTCTCCTTGAAGAGGTCCTTTACATCCCTTGTAAGTTGGATTCCTAGGTATTTTATTCTCTTTGAAGCAATTGTGAATGGAAGTTCATTCATGATTTGGCTCTGTGTTTGTCTGTTATTGGTGTATAAGAATGCTTGTGATTTTTGCACATTAATTTTGTATCCTGAGACTTTGCTGAAGTTGCTTATCAGCTTAAGGAGATTTTGGGCTGAGACAATGGGGTTTTCTAAATATACAATCATGTCATCTGCAAACAGGGACAATTTGACTTCTTCTTTTCCTAACTGAATACCCCTGATTTCTTTCTCTTGCCTAATTGCCCTAGCCAGAACTTCCAACACTATGTTGAATAGGAGTGGTGAGAGAGGGCATCCCTGTCTTGTGCCAATTTTCAAAGGGAATTTTTCCAGTTTTTGCCCATTCAGTATGATATTGGCTGTGGGTTTGTCATAAATAGCTCTTATTATTTTGAGGTACATTCCATCAATACCGAATTTATTGAGCGTTTTTAGCATGAAGGGCTGTTGAATTTTGTCAAAAGCCTTTTCTGCATCTATTGAGATAATCATGTGGTTCTCTTCTTTGGTTCTGTTTATATGCTGGATTATGTTTATTGATTTGCGAATGTTGAACCAGCCTTGCATCCCAGGGATGAAGCCCACTTGATCATGGTGGATAAGCTTTTTGATGTGTTGTTGAATCCGGTTTGCCAGTATTTTATTGAGGATTTTTGCATCGATGTTCATCAGGGATATTGGTCTAAAATTCTCTTTTTTTGTTGTGTCTCTGCCAGGCTTTGGTATCAGGATGATGTTGGCCTCATAAAATGAGTTAGGGAGGATTCCCTCTTTTTCTATTGATTGGAATAGTTTCAGAAGGAATGGTACCAACTCCTCCTTATACCTCTGGTAGAATTCAGCTGTGAATCCATCTGGTCCTGGACTTTTTTTGGTTGGTAGGCTATTAATTATTGCCTCAATTTCAGAGCCTACTATTGGTCTATTCAGGGATTCAACTTCTTCCTGGTTTAGTCTTGGAAGAGTGTAAGTGTCCAGGAAATTATCCATTTCTTCTAGATTTTCCAGTTTATTTGCGTAGAGGTGTTTATAGTATTCTCTGATGGTAGTTTGTATTTCTGTGGGGTCGGTGGTGATATCCCCTTTATCATTTTTAATTGCGTCGATTTGATTCTTCTCTCTTTTCTTCTTTATTAGTCTTGCTAGTGGTCTGTCAATTTTGTTGATCTTTTCAAAAAACCAACTCCTGGATTCATTGATTTTTTGGAGGGTTTTTTGTGTCTCTATCTCCTTCAGTTCTGCTCTGATCTTAGTTATTTCTTGCCTTCTGCTAGCTTTCGAATGTGTTTGCTCTTGCTTCTCTAGTTCTTTTAATTGCGATGTTAGAGTGTCAATTTTAGATCTTTCCTGCTTTCTCTTGTGGGCATTTAGTGCTATAAATTTCCCTCTACACACTGCTTTAAATGTGTCCCAGAGATTCTGGTATGTTGTATCTTTGTTCTCATTGGTTTCAAAGAACATCTTTATTTCTGCCTTCATTTCGTTATGTACCCAGTAGTCATTCAGGAGCAGGTTGTTCAGTTTCCATGTAGTTGAGCAGTTTTGATTGAGTTTCTTAGTCCTGAGTTCTAGTTTGATTGCACTGTGGTCTGAGAGACAGTTTGTTATAATTTCTGTTCTTGTACATTTGCTGAGGAGTGCTTTACTTCCAATTATATGGTCAATTTTGGAGTAAGTACGATGTGGTGCTGAGAAGAATGTATATTCTGTTGATTTGGGGTGGAGAGTTCTATAGATGTCTATTAGGTCTGCTTGCTGCAGAGATGAGTTCAATTCCTGGACATCCTTGTTAACTTTCTGTCTCGTTGATCTGTCTAATGTTGACAGTGGAGTGTTGAAGTCTCCCATTATTATTGTATGGGAGTCTAAGTCTCTTTGTAAGTCTCTAAGGACTTGCTTTATGAATCTGGGTGCTCCTGTATTGGGTGCATATATATTTAGGATAGTTAGTTCTTCCTGTTGAATTGATCCCTTTACCATTATGTAATGGCCTTCTTTGTCTCTTTTGATCTTTGATGGTTTAAAGTCTGTTTTATCAGAGACTAGTATTGCAACCCCTGCTTTTTTTTTGTTCTCCATTTGCTTGGTAAATCTTCCTCCATCCCTTTATTTTGAGCCTATGTATGTCTCTGCGTGTGAGATGGGTCTCCTGAATACAGCAGACTGATGGGTCTTGACTCTTTATCCAGTTTGCCAGTCTGTGTCTTTTCATTGGAGCATTTAGTCCATTTACATTTAAGGTTAAGATTGTTGTGTGTGAACTTGATCCTGCCATTATGATATTAACTGGTTATTTTGCTCGTTAGTTGATGCTGTTTCTTCCTAGCCTCGATGGTCTTTACATTTTGGCATGTTTTTGCAATGGCTGGTACCGGTTGTTCCTTTCCATGTTGAGTGCTTCCTTCAGGGTCTCTTGTAAGGCAGGCCTGGTGGTGACAAAATCTCTAAGTATTTGCCTATCTGTAAAGGATTTTATTTCTCCTTCACTTATGAAACTTAGTTTGGCTGGATATGAAATTCTGGGTTTAAAATTCTTTTCTTTAAGAATGTTGAATATTGGCCCCCACTCTCTTCTGGCTTGGAGAGTTTCTGCCGAGAGATCTGCTGTGAGTCTGATGGGCTTCCCTTTGTGGGTAACCCGACCTTTCTCTCTGGCTGCCCTTAAGATTTTTTCCTTCAATTCAACTTTGGTGAATCTGGCAATTATGTGTCTTGGAGTTGCTCTTCTCGAGGAGTATCTTTGTGGCGTTCTCTGTATTTCCTGGATTTGAATGTTGGCCTGCCCTACTAGGTTGGGGAAGTTCTCCTGGATGATATCCTGAAGAGTGTTTTCCAACTTGGTTCCATTTTCCCCCTCACTTTCAGGCACCCCAATCAGACATAGATTTGGTCTTTTTACATAATCCCATACTTCTTGCAGGCTTTGTTCATTTCTTTTTCTTCTTTTTTCTTTTGGTTTCTCTTCTCGCTTCATTTCATTCATTTGATCCTCAATCGCTGATACTCTTTCTTCCAGTTGATCGAGTCGGTTACTGAAGCTTGTGCATTTGTCACGTATTTCTCATGTCATGGTTTTCATCTCTTTCATTTCGTTTATGACCTTCTCTGCATTAATTACTCTAGCCGTCAATTCTTCCACTTTTTTTTCAAGATTTTTAGTTTCTTTGCGCTGGGTACGTAATTCCTCCTTTAGCTCTGAGAAATTTGATGGACTGAAGCCTTCTTCTCTCATCTCGTCAAAGTCATTCTCCGTCCAGCTTTGATCCATTGCTGGCGATGAGCTGCGCTCCTTTGCCGGGGGAGAGAACATCCCTCTTTCTTAAACAACCAGTCATTTTATTCTAGGACAAAATTTACCTTATGAGATTCTTTCTCATATAAATTATTTTTCTTTACACTTTCTTAACAAAAATACCTCTTTATTTTTATAACGTTCTTTACATCTCTGTTGTTTCCTGGTTCTTTTTATCTTGTTTTATATATAATGTTTAAATAAGCTTTGAAATAGGCAAACAATATTCACCTTTTAACAAGTCCACATATTTTTTAAGAATGTTTTCCTACATGTATACATTTTTAATTGAAAAATACCCATTTAATGAAATGTCTATTATTTAATTGAATATAAGTTTAGATCCTAAATTATGACAAGTTTATCTAGAAGTATTTATTTCATTACATTTCCCTAATTATTTTATTTTAATAGTTTACTTAGATTATTTATGAAAACTGCAATAGTTATCATTTAATGCTACTTTCCTGTCAACTATTTTAAATCTTGTGAATTTCAGGTGTTTACCTAAGTGAGAACCTTAAGATTAGATATGTGATTATTTTATGAAATAATTCAAGATTTGGCTATTTTCATTAAACCCATATTAATGTCTTATTTATCAAATATTACACAAGCAAAGGTCATTCTGTTTTGGTCTGGGTTTATATTTTAATAACTCTTATTTCAAATTTTGACCACTTATAGTATTTGGTAGAGATAAGTATGCAGTCTCTTGACTCCAGAAAAGGAGTTGTATAGCAAAATAAACTTTTGATCTCAACTACATTGAGGAAATTAAAGATTCTCTGGAGGAAAGGGGGAGGGGGCTCCCAAGCTTCAGCAATTTGTCCTATTGATTTGAGTCATAAAGATAGCTCCAACTGGTACCAAACACTGATAGGAGACTTGCCAAAGGTTAGGGCCACCTCCACTCAGAGTCCCTTCCATTTGTCACCAATTTGTGAACCCAAAATTTGTGAAACAAGTCTCAGTCAATTTAGAAATTTTATTTTGCCAAGGTTAAGGTGGTGTTAGAAATAAATGCTTGTTCCTTGGTGCCAAAAAGAACTAGCACTCAAAGAATTTTCTCAGCAAGGCAATTTTACTTCTATAGGAGGTGTGACTTATGGATGGAACAATGGCAAGAGAATTCCTGAACAAGGGAAGGGAGGGGGTTCTTATTCCCCACACAGGTAGACCCTACTGCTGTGTTGTTCCCCTACTGGCTATGGTTGGACCACGCAGTCTAAGCTAATTACAATTGGTTATTTTAAAGAGTGCAGGGGTACGAGTTGGAGTGGCAGGGTGAGTAGTTTGGCAGGAAGCACAGTTACAGAACAGGTGACTCAGGATGAGTCAGGATGGAGCAGGTGACCAGGGGTGACTCAGGTCAAAGCAGGTGACCAGGGAAACAGATGTGAATTACTGATTAGAATTGGTGCAAAAGTAGTTTACTGAAACTAAAGGACGAAGAGAACTAGGAAGTTAAACTTTAAAATGGAGAACAAAGAATAAGAGAGCTGAACATACTGACATACTGATTCTTTGAAGATAAACTTGGAGTTCACTATATTTAACAGTGGGAAGGGCACAGCTTGCTTTACTTATATTTTAGGGAGACATGAGACATCAATCAATATATAGAAGTTGTACATTGGTTCTGTCTGGAATGGAGGGACAAGTTGAATCAGGGAGGGAGCTTCAAATCATAGGCAGAAAATAGATAAATGGTTGCATTCTTTTGAGTTTCTGATTAGCCTTTAGCTGTATACACAATGTACAGGAATAGCCATTTGTGCCATAGTCTAATTTAGTGAAACAATGGGGTAAAGGAAGCAATCGGATATGCATTTGTCTCACTTGAGCAGAGGAATGACTTTGAGTTCTGTCAGTCCTTTATCCACAAGGAATTTCCTTGTGGGCAAATTGTGAGGGAGATATGTAGTTTTTTTCTTTCTTTCTTTCTTTTTCTTTCTTTCTTCTTCTTCTTCTTTTTTTTTTTTTTTAAATCTTTGTAGCTATCTTATTTAGGAATAGAATGGGAGGCAGGTTTGCCCAAGGCAGTTCCCAGGCTGACTTTTCCCTTTGGCTTGATGATTTTGGGGTCCTGAGATTTCTTTCACATCTTTAAGTCACAGAGTCAGAGCAGTTTGATGTGGCTCAGAGAGTGAGTTGGACCAGGTAAACCTAAATTACCTTTCTTACACCTAAATTCTACAGAATCACATGAGTAATCTCTGCTTCTTCTATAAAACTTTCCTGCTATTGAGGCTCCATTGATGACTCAGTCCTCAGCCTAAAAAACAGTGCATGGTTCATTGTCTACTACTCAATTCTGTATTTTATTCAGTCATTCACTATTGCTGTGTTAGTGTGATTCCTGTATCTTCCTCTAAATGGACAGGGGTTTTGTCTTTTGAAGGCCTAGATATTGGCTTTGTTGACCAGATATAAATGGTTGTATATGTTTTTTTTTATTAAGGTCATTTTCATTTGAATATTGTCAGCAGCACTCTGATAATTGGTTTCAGCTGCATTATTTTCTGTCATCCTTAAATTGTTTTTTTTTTTTAATCTGTTTTTGTCCTCAGAGTACTTACAGAATCTTAGGACTCTCTCCCTTGTAGTAACACCCATACAGTGGTTTGTTTAAACATTTAACAATTACTGGGGAGACGGTAACATTCTTACATCTCAAAGAATCTCACAGTAAGGTCTGTTAGTGTCTCGCATCCTCGTCATTAGATTCTTCCAGTTACAAATGAAACCTAAAAGGTACTTCCCACTTTGCAAGAGTTCTGGGAGGAAATCCCATTGAGACCATGATGACAGCAAGAGAAAGTTTCAGATAATTTGTTCACTTCTTCTTGTGTGTGTGTGTGTGTGTGTGTTTTCATTTTGTAAGCCTTTTATATTTTCATGTTTTTTAAAACATATACAGGCTGCACTGATGTAGTAAGGTATATTCATGGACCCTGAACTCTGGCAGACCTAGCCCTCATTCTGGTACTTCCACTTACTAGCTGAGTGACCTTGACAGGGCCCTTAGTATCTCTGAACATCACTTTTCTAATCTGTTAAAAATGGGAAGAACAATAGCACAATCTAGCAGAATTATCATGCATATTCAGTGAGTGGGTGTGTATTTTCTTTGTATTCAGTGAACATGTGAAGTGCTCAGTACAAACTTAGAATTAAAAAACCAATGAATGATGGCAATTTGTATTATTACCATCATCATATGGGAAATTGAAATTAAGAAAATTTGTCTATACACAGTATTTCTTTATACCCAAAGATAACTATTACTATGTTGTTTATAAAATTAGATAGTAAATAAAAATCCAACTGACCAGTGTTAGAATGAACAATATACATGACAAGATTGTGTGTATTAAAAATTACATCTATAAACACTTATAAATAATATACAAGTCGAGTTTCCCTTTGCAGTTAAGTCAACAAAACAGAAGATAAGATTTAATATGTAGCTTGATGCTAACAAAGGGCAGACATATCTTCCACACATATAAGCATGGCATATACAAGCTGCAGGTGATGGCAGGAATAAAGCTACGTGACCTGGAGGCTTTGCTGACAGCACTAGCAGAAGAGAAGCAGCAGAGAGTGGCTTACTTGAGCATTTGCGTATCAGCACACTGAGAAGAAAGGAAAAATATATGAAACGGTGAAGATGCAGACCTCAGCCTAATGATCAGGAGCCATGAGTACCACTTCTTTAACTTGCTAAGGCATTTTGGGCAAGTCTGAATATGTCCCTCAATGGACCCACTTGCTCATCTGTAGGAAAAAGAGATCACACTAGATTAAAGAGCACAGCACAAATGAAGATGATAGCAACCAGACTTTCCTAAGGGCCTACTAAATGTCATGTAAGTTTCATATTTTTCCTGAAAGGTAGCTGCCATGATTCCCTTTTTATACATGAGAAAGACTCATGTATAAAATGTCTAGGAAAATGTCTAGGTTTGCACAGCTAGTGTTTTGGAGAGCTGAGATTTGCACGTAGTTGTATCACATCTCAAAATTTACAATCTTTTTTTAGACCACATTACTGTGAATATAGGAATCTCAGAATGAGGGAACAGGATAGAAGAGGATATATTACTTAGCTTAACACTTAGGAGAAGAAAACCAGTACAAAGCAAAGGAAGACATTAAAGAACCACATGCTTTCTTACGGATCTTTCTTTCCTGAGTTCTCTTTCCTCTCTTCCTGCTGTATTCTAACCTGTACCTGAGGCCTGAGCAAACTTTCTCAAACAAGGTCCTGGTCATCTCACCATCTTGCTCTAAAATTTCGCCGCTACTCACAAGGAAATTCAGCATTTATTCGAGTAGCATTCAGTATCCCCTCACTCTGGTGTTATCACATACCCATCCCAGCATTAACTCCTTAGTTTCAGACCCGAATCCCTTCTCTTGGCCTGATTGGTCCTCCAACATATCCCAGCATGTGACATTTGACTATATTCTCTTTTTTGTTAAGGCTTTTACTTGTGACATCTTTCTGCCCTCACCACCACCCTTTGAACCTATGCCCCTTTTCTGCAAGCTTCAAAAGTTTAGATTTTAATCAAAAAGCCCTCCTAGTTCTTCTCTGTGAAAATAAAAAAGGAACCAGGATCCCATAAATGTGGATGTGTCAATAGTTAGGAGATACAGAGAATCTTTGACTTCAAGTGGCTTATAGGTTTGAATGCCAAAAAAAGGAAAAATGCTGAAAGCATTAAAGAAACACAGCAAGTTAGAAGATGTATAGACAAACTGTATCATGTTGTTGAATACCTCAAAGTGCTGCTGTTAGTTACAGTGTATTGCTTATAAAGGTGATGCATAATGATATATAAATTTCTGTTAATTAATTTCATAAATTTATTGATTCATATGTATGTTTTTAACATATAAACTACTAGTACATTTGTGTTTATGTGGTTTTACAGCTTGTAGACATGAATAATACATGATTTTAATTTGAATCTTGTTTTAATACTATGAACATACTTTTTATCTAGGGAATATACCATAATAAGAGCGATTCTTTATATTTTAAAAGCCCTTTACATGTATTCATTTTCTTATTTGATACTTGAAGAACTGCTTAGAAACACTTAAGGTAGTGAAAAAATTGAGGCTTAGAGAGGTTAAGTGGTTTTTCTTAAGCTGCACAGTATCCAAGGCCCAAGATCAGAATATCTGATAAGCAGTTCCATTCCCTCTCTATAGGTCACAATATGTCTTTTATAAGAAGAAAGTGGATGATTTAAAGTTTAAAGCTTTGATTCCTGGAAGATGAGAGGTGGAGGGTGGAGCTCCCTTTCTTGCTTATTGAATTTATTATTTTTGTTATTCTAAATTATGTAATAAGAACATAATTTTTCTTCACTGATTCCCTTTCTTCTTGGTGAAAGTCCATTCTGTATTAAGCAGACATCTTTTTGATAACTGTGCCATTTGGCTTTTATGTTCTTTTTTAGTTATATTTGTATTCCTAAAATCCAAATTTATCAACAGCTACAAATAAAATCACCATCATCATCATTCACAATATTATTTTCACCAAGTGAAAAAGATAAGCAATGGCTTGGCTGAAACATATTGATCATATTTCTTTGGAAAATCATGAAACTTCCTCTGAGATATACTATTTGTCATAACTGTATTTTTAGCCAAGAATAATGAATAACTGATAAAATGAAATATGGTAGGACATAATTGGCAAATGGAGAGCATTTTGCAGAAATCACTCAAAGTATTTTGAATTTCATTTCTTGTCATGGTTTATTTAACACTAGCTGAGTGCTTAGAGTCATGCACAAAAGATTGATGATCTTTTAGAGCAATTCCTAAGTGTAATATTATGTCTTAAAGAATTATGCCACTCTCTTTAAGGGTGCTGAAAAAGATGTTAGGAGGCATCAATAACAATTCAAGAATTACTAACCATCTGCATATTGTAAATCAAGTAGACAGAGGGTTTCCTCACATATTCCCTAAAGGAATTACATGATCCCGAAAGACATTTACTAAAGTATTTGTATAACTGTACAGTTTGTTATTGAAAGGTAATGACTTTGGGGATAACCCAATAGGTTCCAAGAAGAAGAATGAAATAGAAATAATACAAGGATCTACACAGGGGAGCATTTGTAACTTTGGTGTTGACATTGATGTTTCAGTTTCTGTTTCCTGAAGAATCATTTTTTTTCTAGATGGGGAAGTCATAAATGTTCCATCTACTAAGTGTTGTTCTAAATAGTTCTCCTGTGTCCTAACAAAATGTATGAGGTGCTCTCAGTACATATGTTACCTCTAGGAAAAGATTTAGTCATTGAGAAGCATTAGCTCTTAGAAATTTGAGAAGGATTTAATATTTGTCATAAGTGTCCTGCCTGCTTTCTATAAATGGTTCATATCATCCTTTCCTTTTTTTCTCTTTCTTCCTTCTTTTCGTTTTGTTTGTTTTCTTTATCTATTTTTTTTCGGACAGTATAGCATTGTGAAAATAGTACAGGTTTAAAGTCAGAAAACTTGATTGGGGTTCCAGATCTAGGATTCATTAGCTTTGAAGCTATGGGAAAGTTAGTTGGCCTCTCTGTGTCTCCGCATTTTTATGTATAAAATGGCAAGAGGAACAGTACCTATGAGCAGTGCTTAAAAAATGATACAGAATAAGCCCTCTTGAGAAGTCAGATATTATTAAGCCTCTTTATTTGTCTGAATCAGAGACTCTCTTAAAAAATAGGAAAATATATAAGGATGCTCCGTGACTAATGGTGGCACTACATCACAATAAGCTTATTGTAAATTGAAAATATTATATATCAAAAATGCATTTAATACACCTAACCTACTGAACATCATAGCTTAGCCTCACCTATCTTAAATGTGCTCGGGACACTTACATTAGCCTACAGTTGGGGAAAATAACCTAAGACGAAGCCCATATTACAGTACATTGTTGAATGTCTTATATAATATATTAAATACTACACGGAAAGTGAAAAACAAAATGGTTTTACAGATACTTGACGTATGGTTTCTACCAAATGTACATTATTTTTACGTTATTGTAAAGTTGAAAAATTGTAAGTTGAGCCACTAAAAGTTGGAGATTGTCTTTGCTTCTAAGCTTACCTAGTTGCTGTTGCATCTAATCAAAAAAAGGGAAAGAAGCCTGAAGTGTTTTGGTAAAATTGTTTTGTCTTTTTGGGGAGGAGTTTGGTATAGTGTATTGAATTCAGAGAAATTGAGTTTGAATCCACACCAAAAAATAGAAAGAAATTGATTTATCTCTGAACAAACTATTTGGCCCAGTTGAGATGCTCTGAAAATTACAACAATAACTTTCATTTATCAGGGTCACTGTGGAACTCCAAATGAGGTAGTTTGTGTAACTTTACTGCTTTTTAGAATGGCAAAGGGGTATTTTAATGTTAGTTGTATCACATTTACTAAGAGAAAAACATTTTCATTTGTCTCATTTTTATTTGTTTCTAGGAAAAAAGTACCGATATTATGCTTACCTTTCCAGACACTTAATTTGAAATGCTGCTTTTTTCCTAATGAAATGGACTTGAAGGTTCAACCCTATTGCTTACAGAAAGACAAATCATACTTCAGGAGGTAGGAGTCTACAAATCTGTCTCTTAACTGCTGTGGAGGTCACAGGCTAGAGACCTACGTGGATCCTTTCTTCAAGGATTGAAGAATGTAGAGGGAAAAATAAGTCTACACACACACACACACACGCTGTGTCCTGTGTCTCTCTCTCCCTCTCTATATCATCATCTTCAATAAGGTATGCACCTAGCTAAAAGAAAGTTGCAGTTAGTTGTTAGAGGAGCTCAGAGAAGAGGAAAATGTCAGTATATAGTAGAAAGGTCTCACGACATTTGAACTGTGAGGTAAATACCAGTTGGATTGAATCTTGTGACAATGGCAGAAAGACAAGCAGAAAAGTATTCAGAAAATTATGACGAAAGTGTTGGAGGGTACCGACTGAAAGGGAAAAAGGAACATATAGGATAAAGATAAATTTTTATTAGACTAGAATCATATATATTATTGGAAAATTGAGTAGGTTTAAAAATAGATAGGCCTAGGAAGCTGGACTTTATCCAGAAGACATGGGAGAGCTTCTATAAATATTGAAGCCGGGGTATGACATCAGAATTGTGCTTTAACAAGATGTCCTGTTTTTATCCAAGTTCTAGTATAACCTTTGGAGCTGTTGGTGACTCTCAAATAAGAATCAGCCTGTCGTGACAGCCTTCCTCTGTGAAGAAAGAGCCCCGGGCCCTCCTACTCCTTTCCTTCCCCTGCATTCCTCTGCACACAAGATTCCTTGCCTTTCCCTCTTCCCACTTTTCTTCCCACTCTTGTTCTTCTGTTTCTTTCTATGCCATCCACCAAGAATATCCTTAGCCATCTCACAACCTTTGCAGCTCAGCTCCACGCTCTGCAATGCCTCCTCAGATTCTCGAGAGAGATCCCACTGCCTACTCACTTACATTGGCCTGAAGCTGTTCCCAAAACTCTACAGTAGCAAGGGATACATTATAGGCAGTGTACTGATTTGTTTGCACACCTGTTTCCCCCAAAATAGTGTCAGGTCCTTGATGAACCATTTTTATCCTTTTTTGTAAAGCTACATTACTTCCCTTTATTACTAATACTCTCAATCTTACAGTCATGAGGTATGATATTGCTGAAATTGAGTGTCAGAAAGTCTTATCTGAAATAATTGCTAAGATGCTGTATCCTCTTAAGGTCTATGGGTTCACACTATGGTATCCTTTAAATCCTCCAATGCGATGTTGCTATAATTTCACACCATATTAATTTATTATTAAGTAAATATTTAATGAAAGAAGTCAGATCATGTGAAAAAAATATATCCTGAGATGAATATCAATAGACCTAGACTCTCGTACCAGTTCTTCCCCTAAGTCGATCTAGGCGAGTCATTGAACATTTCCAGGCTTGAGTTCTCTAGCTATGAACCATGGCTGTGATTGTGTGCTCCCACGGTTTCTTTCAGCTCTAACATGCTATAATATGCGCTGTGCTACATGTAACAGTGTTCTTATGCCCATCCAATTAAAGATAAAACCTGTTGAAGTTTGGAGAAACCTAATAATCTCTCTTCCCTACCCACCAGATTATGGAACGTTTAGCACAGAGGAACTAAGTAAAGATAAAAATACAAAATCCACTTTATTTCTTTTCTATCTCAATTAGAAAACGCAGCCTTGACATGAAATAAGAGTAGGGATTCTTACCACTTCTCCTGTAAATTGAGTCTCGTTATAGGTGGAAAGTCAAGAGGACTGCGCCAAGTTTATTACTCCGTAGCAGGAGTAGATTGGGAAATGTGTTCAGCTTGTGTGTAGACTCCTTTAGACAAAGCCAAAGGCAGGGACATATGCTACTTCTAACTCTGATCAGTAGTATAACCAATAAATGTCTATCTTTCATACATACCAATACATTTGCCCTTGCTGCAGAAAGTAGTGAGCGATAGGTAGCAAGAAGAGAGAAAAGATCCAACCCAATATTTGCTGGAAAGGTAAAATAATTGAGAGGAATTTCTATTTACAGGCAAAGAAAGGGCAAAAGGTGGAGAAAATCCTCCCCCGACACCATCCTGAACACACACATACCCCCAAGAACTATTCAAAAGAGAGCACACAATTAAGGTTGATTTTAACAAAAATTATTTAAAAAATGTGTTGTTCTTTACAATCTAGAATCAAAAGATGTCATTGAGATTTAGGAGTTATAGATATACATTTGCCACTTGAAGCATTAATCTTCTGCTCTCCTTCCTACCTCATAAAATTTTTATTATTAAAAAAATCTAACATGTTCAAAAGTATATTCATTGGTTCCACTTTAAGAACTCATTTATCTTCTAGTAGAAGTGTTGACTGAACATGACTCCAAGGCAGAAAATTACATATTAAAATAATAAATCCTTCAATGCCTCCTCTCTGTTCCTAAATAAATAAGAGAACAATAGCATGATTTCCCTCTGTTTCTCCAGACAACACCTCTATGCATTTTTTTCCTATATATTCCTTCTTTAGTATAAAATGTTCTTCCTTATCTTGTCAGCCTATAAGTTCTCAAAGCAAAAGCAGCCTTCTCACTCATTGATACAAATCTCTCACAGCCTCAAATACGGTATTTTCCCTGACCCTTGAGCTAAGTAAAGTGTGGTCTGTCTCTCCCTCTCTGTCTCCTTTCTTTTTTTCTTCTCTCCCCGTCCCATCATTGTATCTTCTAGAGTTTTTTGTTAAAGATTCATCACGCTGTATTCTAATTTTAATATATTTGTTTCTCAAATCAGTAGTTCCTGGATTGTTCAAGAGAAAAGATATGTATTATACACATATTAGGTATCTAATAGTTCTTTGTTAAATGGATGAATATTTTGAAAGAAATTTTATAGATTAAATTAAGTAGTTCGTCTTTAGGAACAATGTTATAAATCCACAATGTATTAGGGTTGGTTTTTTTTTTTTTTTTTTTTTTTTTTTTGAGACAAAGTTTTGCTATTGTCATCCAGGTTGGAGTGCAATGGCTGAATTTCGGCTCACTGTGACCTCCGCCTCCCAGGTTTCAGCAATTCTCCTGCCTCAGCCTCCCGAGTAGCTGGGATTACAGGCGTCCGCCACCACACCTAGCTAATTTTTGTATTTTCAGTAGACATGGTGTTTCTCCGTGTTTGCCAGACTGATTTCGAATTCCTGACCTCAGGTGATCCACCCGCCTCAGCTTCCCAAAGTGCTGGGATTACAGGCATGAGTCACCACACCTGGTCAGGGTTGAAATTGTTGAGAAGAAACTGAGACAAAAATTTGAATTCAGGTGCTTTATTTTTGAAAGTAGTCCCAGTAATCATGGAAGGAGTGTGGAGAAGTGTGAAAAGAAAGGGAATGAAGTCACTAAAAATGTGTGTTAATTAATTGGTTACTATTTTGGGTCACAGGGCATCCATCTTGCTAGAGACCTCTGGAAAACTGCAAAGAATAAACCACAGAAGAATAAACCTGCAAAGAATAAACCATCCAAGAAGCAAGGAAGCTGAAATTCTAAGCACCCAACTCCTATTAATCATTGATTGAGTGCTGCTTCTGCCGTGCTATATCACTAGTATTTATAGTCTGTCTGCTGTTGAGGCCAAGCCTGTTTCAGTGGCCAGATAAAATGCTCAGGAAAGAATTTCCAGGTTCTTGCAGGAAGCTACCAAGTCAGAAGTGCACAGGAGCATTAAATGCGAAGGAGATGTGTTTGGCATCTCAACAGCATTTTCAAGGAAGTCAAACTCCAGCTGCAGAAAACAGCAATTTTTATAGAAAAAAAGTTACTGATCCTGTGCAGGTGATAGAGTTCTTACATAATCAACTTGTCCATAAGTGGCTCACTGATCTTCTTCAATAGTACCATAGTAAAGGCTCAGTTTCTGACTGCTGATGGTATGTATGACATCAGCAATACAGTATTTACTACATAATTGGTGAAGGAAGCCCATAATGTCGGACTCACAAATAGCTTTCATTTCTACTACCATGGCTACTCAATTTATGGGCATGTTGTGCAACCACTGGAATGGACAAGACAAGAGGCTGGCTGGCATCCATGGAATAAGTTCATCCTGTTTATCTGGTTGTTCAGGGTTTCTGTTCAGGTGAATGCTCTTTTTGGATGGGGTTGACCTAACAGAAAAGTATCATTACGTTTTGATCGTGATTCAGTTGGTCCATCCCCAAGCATCTTCCCAGTGACTTTTTAATTTCATTGTACTCCACATCCAGTTTCTTCCAGGCCATTAGGTGTCACTATTTGTATTCTTATCTGTGACCACTTTACCACTAAGTAGATGAACAGAAGTACTGCTCAAGATTTGCCCATGTGTTAGCCCATTTTCACACTGTGGATAAAGACATACCTGACACTAGGTCATTTATAAAGAAAAGGAGGTTTAATGGACTCACAGTTCCATGTGGCTGGGGTGGCCTCACCATTATGGTGGAAGGTGAAAGGCACGTTTCCCATGGTGGCAGACAAGAGAGAAAAATGAGAACCAAGCAAAAGGGAAACCCTTTATAAAACTATCAGATCTTGTGATACTTATTCACTACCACAGGAACAATATGGGGACACTACTCCCATGATTCAGTTATCTCCCACGGAGTCACTCCCAGAAGACATGGGAATTATGAGAGCTACAATTCAAGATGAGATTTGGGTGGGGACACAGGCAAACCGTATCGGCCCACTAGGGAGGAGTAGCCATCACCACTGAATTTTTATGGATATCCATAATTAGGGTTGTACTGCAGCAACTGTCTATTTTCTGCTCACATCGATATATTGGGTTGACCTATTCCTAAATCATCCCAGGTTATTCCAGTGTCAGATAGTCCTAGGAAATACCCAACGAGGTCATAGGCATGAGCTAAGGAGAGGCATTGCTAAAGAAGACTGCAGTGATGTAGGAATCTGGACTACACATTTGTAGAAATTATCCCCTCGTGTCCTGCTCACTTCTCAAACTACGATTTCCATCATATGATGGGTTGCTTTAGTGCTGTCCTGACAATGTTCAGCTCATAATAGGTACATTCCATTGTATAGACTCTAGATGTTTCATACTTGAGTGCAGTTTTTCAAGAGCTGCTTTTCGAAAGTAAATAGTGAACTGGTGCAGAGAGCCCAGGCTTGCTTCAGAAACTTAGGGATTTTCAATGCAACTCTCCTTTTGAGGCTTTTCAGAGAGTCATCCTGTAGTAAACCACCACAGATAAAACATTAATACATTTATCTCATTGAAGGTACCCATTGGAAGCACTTTCTTAACTTACTGTAGAGGGCTCTGTTGCTCTTACCTCACTCAAAACTGGAAGTCTAATGAGTCAGATGATAAATGAGTCACAGCTATATTGCTAAAAGTGGTACATACTGTTTTCTAAATCCAAAACACCCGTCCAAGCACTGTCCCAGTTTCCTAGTTGTAGGAAGTACAAAGTAAAATATCCTGAACTTTGAAATAAATGTCCTAGTATTTCTGAAACTCTTAGACCCCTAAAAATTGCAGACATGTCCGGCCTCCCAGAGTTTATAAGGTTTAATATCCCTCCCTCTGATGTGTATGTGCCTTTTCAGCACTTTCAGAGAACTTGCCATTTTGTGGTTCCCAGGTAAAATCAACATGATGTCATCTGTATATTGCAGAGATATAAGAACTGTAATCCCTGGGCCAAATGCAGTCTCCCATCTGAATTAGCATATTACATTTTACTAGGACCAGGTACAGCGGCTCACACCTGCAATCCCAGCACTTAGAGAGGCCGAGACAGGTGGATCACCTGAGGTCAGGAGTTTGAGAACAGCCTGGCTAAGATGGTGAAACCACATCTCTACTAAAAATACAAAAAAAGTAGCTAGGCGTGGTGGCAGGCGCCTATAATCGCAGCTACTGAGGAGGCTGAGGCAGGAGAATCACTTGCACCTGGGAGGCAGAGGCTATGGTGTGCTGGCATCACACCATTGCCCTACAGCCTCAGCAATAAGAGTGAAACTCCATCTCAAAAAAAAAAAAGAATTTATCAGGAAACAGCCACATCCATTAATTTATTTAATATCTATGTAAGCCCAATGGCAAAGTTTAATAGTCTTAACAAATAGTCTATGGCCTGAAAAGTGAAAACACTTCCTACTTGTCTCTTTAAAAGTTTTTTCAACCCTGTTATAGTGTAATACTGTAATACATGGTAACATGTTTAGATGATCAAGGTCCCTTTTGTTTACCTTGTGACAGAGAGCCGAAGGGTTAACATAGCCCTCAGACAAGAGTATGAAAGTGTACTACTGTCTTTCCAAGTGAATGCTAATGATGCCATCCTTCCTGATTTCACCCTTCCTGGATTGAAAAATGTCATTTTTTTTTCAGATCAATAGCAACCATATCAATAACCAGCAAGATAGGGTGGTTTCTTCTACATAATTCCAACACAGAAAATATTATTGGGGCTACTACTTTGTGACATTCTTTGCTATATTTATAAAAGATTACCATCATCTGTCAATATCCATCTTTTTAATTTTATTTTATTTTTGATACCATATCATTGAATTAAGTGGTAATATAATGAGTCACACCAGATTCATGTCCTTTAAGCTTTTAAGGGTAGCATTAATCTCTGCCACTTTTCAGTAGTCTTGTGATTTACTGTAAATGGGAAATGGGACAGTTTCACACGCTTCCACTTTGCCCTTTATAGCGTAATAACTCTTCATCCACAGATGAGGGAACGAGGTGATGGCACTGCAAGCTGCTAAATATATCCATGACTATATTGCTCTTAGAGGCTTGAAGAATGACCCCATCACTATGCACTTGAAAGCTGAGGTGAGATATATTTGGATTAGGAGGCTAATTACTACATATGGTTTATACATCTACAATCTAAAAGATGGGCTGTACATTCCTCTATTACCGGTAGTACAGAACCTATGTTCAACAATTTTCCAAACAGGTAGATAGTCCTTTTTCTCCAGTGAACACCTACAATTATAAATGGCTGTATGTTGCTTTAAGAAGACATAGTTATTGTTCATTATTGCTGTGCTATTACAGAGTCATTTATTTCAATCAATAGACTCTGGGTCCAACAAGTGATTTAAGTCTAGGAACCAGAGGAGAGTGATTTTCTCTTAGAGCAGATGCCATAGCCTTGTCATGCCCTGATTTTTAATTATGTAAGTAAAACATTATTCTCATTAGCTGTCTGCCTATTTTGCCCCTTGAAATGCCATCACCAAACTCTCTTGTTGGCTTCTCGGACCTGCTGCCTGTAATATTGTATGTGTCCAACTTACCTTTAATAATTGTATGCACCACGACCTCAGTGATTCTGAAATTCTCCATCCCTATCTGTTAAAGCCATTTTGACGTCTACTTCATTTACTTGTAGACAGTCATTCTTTCCAAACCTCAAGGGCCTATTCCAAAAGCATGTTAGGGTTGATGTAAGGCATCGTTGCAAGGGTGTTGAATTCTGAAACACTGCAGAGTGTCCCCATATCAATACATTCCCCCATAGCCAGCAGATTCTTCAGGAGTCTCCAAGGCTACCCCTAAACATACTATCTCCATGGTGGTATGTATTATCTACCTCTGTTCACGATACGCCCTTTAATTCTTGGAGCATGCTCACGCTCAGTATTGATTTAGAACAATAAAGGGAGTCAGGGCAGATCTTGAGAAGGGCAAGTATCACATTGGTTGGTATTCACCTTGGGCAAAGCCCATGTATAGTCTTCATGCAATGTGAGACTGCTCTTCTCTAGTAAATATTGGCAGGCTACAGTGCCCACCTATAGGGTTTAGAAAAGTCTTAAGATTCACATTTCTCATTCATATATGTCCAGTGTTGCTGTCTTGGGTCTTAGTGTTCTATCTTCTTATCATGAACCTCACTTTACTGCAGAAGACTTGTTGGAGCTCTGAATTCAGCCTTCATCCCAACTCCAAAACCCTGGTAATTAAACCTTGCATTTGATATCCAGCAACATCTGTCTTTCAGGTGTTGATGAAATCTTTTTAAACAGTGTTATTAAGGCTTACTGGGTTTTAAAATGTTCCTGAATTTAATAGTTATCAAAATCGAGACTAGAATTTTCTTCCTTTAGAGCTCTATGACAATTGTTAACAGCCAGAATTATTGAATTTTCCATTGCACCATAAGCCAGTACATCTTCTCACACCTATACCCCATCAAAATCCACCATGATTGACAGTCTTATTCACCTGATTTACCACCCACTTCGGTGCCGTGTTATTACCTGCTCATTTAGCAATCTGATCCCAGAAACCAGTTCCTATGGCTTGTAATCATACTCGCAATTACCACAGGCTGTTTACCTCAAGCAGATCCTGATACACAGCTTTGAGTGCAAATAGTGTATTTTGAGCGGATTACAAGTTGCTCTATTAGGGGAATTAAAACTAGGAAGAAAGGAGTCTCGATACAGTGTGTGCTAATGAATGGTTATTACTGTGGCAAACTGGGAATCAGTACCACTGGAAACCTCGGAAAGACTGCATAAAAATGCTTCAGAGTTAGACACATACTATGTGGCAAACATTGAGCAGAATGTAAACAAAACAGAAAAGGTAATGCCCAATCCTTCAGGGAGAAATCAAAGCCTTCACATTTAATAAGTATAACTGAAATGTGTGCCTATGAATAAGGGATTAAAATACTCATAATTGCTATTCCAGAGATAAGATCCAGGGTGAAAATATATGTATTTTTAGAAATATTACTTTTAAATATTAATTAGTACATGACATTATAAAACATATAATATAGAAGGCCTTATGATGACAAGTGTCACTTTCCAGTTCTACCCCTCCCCATTTCTCATCTTACACTTCAGAATTGTCTGCTATCGACAATTTTGGTATTTAGTTCTTCTTCTTTATTTTTTTTTTTTTTTGAGATAGAGTCTTGCTCTGCTGCCCCTGGCTGCTAGAGTGCAGTGGTGCAATCTTGGCTCACTGCAGCCTCTGCTGCCTTCTGGGTCCAAGTGATTCTCCTGACTCAGCCTCCTGAGTAGCTGAGATTATAGTCGCCTGCCACCACACCTGGCTAACTTTTGTATTTTTAGTAGAGATGGGGTTACACCATGTTGGCCAGGCTGGTCTGGAACTGATTGTCTCAGGTGATCCGCCTGCCTTGGCCTCCCAAAGTGCTGGGATTACAGGTTGAGTCACTTCACCTGGCTGTATTCAGTTCTTATGGGAGTTATTTACATAAATGCATATTATCCTTACAAGTAATGCTTTAGTATGAACTATTTATATTCCATCATCTGCCATCTTCTGTTCTTCTTCCACCCAATGTTTGATAATATAAGTATTGTTTACTTCTTATATGTAGTATCTTTTGCAATATAAAATACATTTAAACACCTCATCATATTATATAAATTTTAGATAGCCTATCTTGGGATGAGAATAGTAATGGTCTTACCCTTCGCTCAGAGAAAAGCTGTTTAATTCAAGTCTTTCACTAACACAATTGGACTTACAGGATTAATTGGTTTGCATGTTGACAAACCAGTCTCTCATTCTATGTAACATCACGTGAATCAGTAGAAAAGCAAACAAAAAAGACAACAATGACAATAAAAATAATAAACACAACAAACAGCAGCAAAAGAAAAAATAAAAAAAAATTTGTTTCGTTACTAGCAAATATTCTCAGGCATCTGTGAGGTGTTATTTTTTAATCCTTTGCTTGACTTTGTGCCTTGTGTTCAAAGATTTTAATGTTTTCTATGCAGATCCTTCAGTACTAATACTCTTTTCTTTGACTCTTACTGTTGGATATTAACTAGCAGAGGATTATTCTAATGTATTGGACAGAATTCATAACTTTAAACATTGACGTTCAAGTGAGAGTGACAACAGTGAATATGTGGTAGATACATGCTCAAAAATCTAAAATAAAGCTATTGATACTTGAGAAAAGAAGAGTCTTAAAAGGATGTGACCAGCTCTGGATTGTGATTCTGGATAACTGTACTCAGACTCTTGCTATTTTACTAAAATTATTTTTTTTTTTTAAGAGAAGGGGTCTTGCTCTTTCACCCAGGCTGGGGTCAATTGCACAGTCACCACTCACTGCAGCCTCAGCCTCCTGGGTTCAAGCAATCATCCCACTTCAGCCTCCCAAGTAGCTGGGGCTACAGGCATACCCCATCATGCCTGGCTAATTTTTGTATATTTTGTAGAGATGGAGGTCCCCCCATGTATTAAAATTAATCTTGAAGTCTAAAATGAGCACCTAGGTCATACTATCTTTGTGCTAACACTAAAACAGGGAAAGAGGCACAAATATATACTTGAAAATGAAAGTAAAGCTAATGTAAATATGTGATAAGTACAACAAATACCTAGAAAGGAATTGGCCACAGAAACACAGAGATGGGTACCTTATACCAGCTGTGTCACACCAGCAGGTTTTCTGGAGGCAAGATGGGGTTTCTCAAAATAATTTAGTGCCATATGTGAAAAGGAAGAACATTTTGGGCAGAGATTATTCATTTTGACCTAATGATGAGATAAAGCATGGTAAATTCAACAGCATTACACATAATTCAGTGTATTTAAAGCAGGGATAATCAAACTACTTTAAAAAACCAAGTAGTAAATATTTCAGGCTTTGCAGCTTACCAATCTGTTGCAACTACTTTAGTTGTAGCAGAGAGGCAGGCATAGACAAGATGTAGACAAATACAGATGGCAATGCACTAATATAACATTATTTACCAAACCAGGCAGTGGGCAGGAATTTGCAAACTCTGAATTTACAGTGTAGAGGTCAGCCGGGCACAGTGGCTCATGACTGTAATCCCAGCACTTTGGGAGGCTGAGGTGGGCAGATCACGAGGTCAGGAGTTCGAGACCAGCCTGGCCAACACGGTGAAATCGGCTCTACTAAAAATACAAAAATTAGCTGGACATGGTGGTGGGTGCCTATAACCCCAGCTACTTGAGAGGATGAGGCCAGAGAACCACTTGAACCTGGGAGGCAGAGGTTGCAGTAAGCTGAGACCATGCCATTGCACTCCAGCGTGGGCGACAGAGTGAGACTTTGTCTTAAAAAAAAAAAAAAAAAAAAAAGTAGAGGGCAAGGGAATTTCAAAAGATTTGGGGCTGTATCAGCAACCAGGAGACTGACTATAAATGGTCTTGAATGGGAACTTTTTGGGTCCTCCTTTCTCATTAATGAGAAATCATTGAAGGCTACAAGCAAGTCAAATCATCAGATATGTAATGTCATCTTTCTCTTTCTGGTTGTAATGTCATGAGTAGAAGAAAGAGGCGAGACTAAGAGCAGATAAAATAATTAGACACGAGTTACAGTCACCAGGTCAAATAAGAATCAGCTAAATTAAGTAGTAACAATGAGAGCTGAGAGATGGGGATATGTTTAGGGGATGTTTAAGAAGTGATTAATGAGTATGGAGGTAGTTGATGAAAAAGAAAACAAAGAAGATGTCAGAATTATGGCTTGCTTAACTGAGTAGATGAGGAAGTGACTAATGAAGAATAGGGAGATGGAGATGGAGGGAGGGCAAGTTTGCAGATCAAGATACCAAGTTTGATTTTAAATTTGTTGACGTAAGGGGATTCATGGTTCTTTCAAGTGGTATTCCCTAGTGTATAAGGTTGACAGGTAAAATACAAGGCACCCAAGAAAATTTGAATTTCATATAAATAAATATATTAGCAATGTGTCCAAAACATTTTACGGGATATGCTTATATTAGACAATTATTTGTTCTTGCTGTTGTTGTTTCATCTGAAATTCCATTTAGCTGGACATCCTAGATTCTTTTTTGCTAAATATGACAACTCTACAAGTTTACAGTTGCTATAGAATTATAAAATTTGGAGAAAGAGACATGGATGTAAAATATAAAGTAGATGATAATGTACATAGAGTTGATGATGGAAGCCGTGCTGCTAACCAGCTCTCCGAACCTGGCCAAGTTAACCTCGTCTCGTACTTGAGTAATTTAGGGTTGGTATTAATTGAATTTCTTTAGCATTTTCTATTTTAAGATAATGTGTAACTATGAGTGCAGTTTTTTAAATGTATGTTCTTGTCATTATTGTACCGTTAGTTACTATGAACAAAATTTACTGTAAATTCAATCTGCCATATTGAATTTTTAGAGTAGAGCGAGTTATGATTTACATGCAAAAATGTCTCTCATTCTGCTTTTTTCAGTGCTTTTATAAAAATTAATGGCCAGCCATTCTCACATATAAATGTTTATTTCTCTTATACCACTTTCTCATATTCATTCAGTTTGGTCACAGTATGCCACATGTGGACCATACATTTTAATTTATACTCAAGGCACACTGAGGGGATATTGATTCACTTGAACATATTTGAGACATTACATTTTTGAATGTTACAGTTGCCTACAAAACAGCAAAATTATTTCTCTCTATTTTTATTCTCAAGGGAACTTCATATTTGAGAAAACAATCACAGGCAATTTCCAATATAGGTTTAAAGCCCTATTCTAATAGCCAATCAGAAAAAGATAATCAACTCTTCTATGCTACCACATAATGAAAGAAGAGACCCAGCCTCCACATATTGAAGGATGATTATAAAGTCATCCACTGTATTGTGAAACATGCAGTATTATTATCACCATCACCACGGATAGTGAAATTGAAGCTCCAAATGGCTACATTATTTATCATTTTCCCTTGCAAATAAACAAAAGAACATTAAACATAGGTTTTCTGGCCTTGGAGCTTGTTCCTTTTCCATTGCACCATGCTCCTCTTCTTTGATTTAATAACCTTTCTTCACAAATAACTGGATTCATTGTCAAGGAATTGATATAAAAAACATTAAGAAAAATCTAGGACACATTTAGAAAGGAAAAGCCAACTTTTTATGTCTCAGAGAGTTGGAATAGAGAATCTGAGGACTTAGACATTCAGGAATGGCTGGAAACAAACAATAATTGAATATTATACATGAATAAATATTATCGATTGAGCTTGTATTCTATTATGTTATTGATGAATTAGTATGCATCCAGATGGGTACAATAGGAAATTTGAGAGGTCTGGAAACTAGCTGTGGAAACATTTGAATACATTTTAGACATTTAAATTGAAGAAGAGGATATGGGTGAGTTGAATGTTATGTAGAAGAAAGGAGATTAATTCTTTGTGACCCCAAAGGGCAGAGCTAAGGCTATGGATTAATCAGGAAAGGATGAGGAGGCAGGGAGATAAAAGGACAGCATGAGTAAGACAGATAATATCTCGTAATCATAGTAAGCACCTCCTGTGCCCAAAGAATTTGAACATGTAACCTCCAAGCTTCTAGTAATTTACTCAAAGGTCTTGTGTTGAGAATTTGCTGAATATTACACTGCATTCAGTATGCATTATTTTTGCTAGTCACTTTTGCACTATGAAAGTGCAAAACTGTGTGATTGTCCCAAAGAGTCACAGAACACAATGTAGATATGAAGCTGTCAAATTTATTTTTTGTTTCTTCATCTTACCAAGCACTTAGTCTTATGTTGACTGTACATAAGAAATGTGGTGAACAATTGTTGGGTGTGGTTGCCCAGCTTCTCTTCGCTTTTCTTCTGTTGCCAGCATCTCCAAATTTCCTTGGTAAGGTAATTCTTCCTTTCCCTAGATGACACCAATGTGATTTGGATGGTTTTGATCCCTCACTATTCTAGGGTCAGTCAAAATTGTATGTAATAGATTAAATTTCTGCCTCCCTGTGGCTGTATCATCATATGGGTCAAAAGAATGGGCTTACTATCCAGTTTGGGGCAGTGTCAGATTTAAGGTTTCCTTTTCTTTTCCTTATTTTCTCCTTCCTTCCTTTTTCCTTCCTTTAATCTCCCTTCCTTCTGCCCCTCCCCTACCTTTCCACCCCCAACTTCTTCTCCTTCTGCTTCTGTTTTCCTCCTCTTCCTCCTGTCCTTCCTTTACTGGAGTCAATATTTTGAGAATATGAGCCTGGAACTTCCAGAAATATCAGCTAGGATAACTAGAATATGGAAATATGAAACTATTCTAAAATGAATTATTATATAATATGGTTTGACTGTGCCCCCACCCAAATCTCAACTTGAATTGTATCTCCCAGAATTTCCACGTGTTGTGGGAGGGACCCAGTGGGAGGTAATTGAATCATGGGGGCAAGTCTTTCCCATGCTATTCTCGTGATAGTGACTAAGTCTCACGAGATCTGATGGGTTTATCAGGGATTTCCACTTTTGCTTCCTCTTCATTTTCTGTTGCCACTGCCATGTAAGAAGCACCTTTCACTTCCCACCATGATTCTGAGACCTCCCCAGCCACGTGGAACAGTAAGTCCAATTGAACCTCTTTTTGTTGCTAGTTTCAAGTATGTCTTTATCAGCAGTGTGAAAATGACTAATACATCATATAAAGAAACAGAGCTTGAGCGGGGAGAATAGAATTTCAATTATTCAGATTTCTTCAAGCTCTTAAATATAGCGAAGAGTGGTTTCAGGAACACCCTTGAATTTTATAGGTAGCTAAAAGTACTTCTTTTAAATGATGCTGGTTCATGGATACTTTTTGCCTTGTATAACTGATTAACATTAATTAGTTAACATCCTCTCCTGGGAAATCTTCAGTTGAGTTGCCATTGCTTGTATCATTGTTTTTGTTTCCCAACCTCCAGGATCAATCAACTCTAACCCGCAAATCATTGCGACCCTGCCATAATTGGTAAAATTGAATGGTTGTGATTATCTGCATGTAACAGTCAATGTAAACAAAACACTGGCTCAAATCCCAAATTTGCCACTCGTTTAGCTGTGTGGTTGACATAGTTTGGCTCTGTGTCCCCACCTAAATCTCATATGAAATTTTAAAGGAGGGGCCTGGGGGAAGGTGACTGAATCATGGGGGAAGAGTCTCCCCACGAACCACTCATGAATCATGGGGAGGTCTGTTCTCGTGATAGAGTTTTCACAAGATCTGGTTGTTTGAAAGTGTGTAGGACTTCTCCCTTCACCTTCTATCTCTCCTGCTGCCTTGTGGAAACATGCTTTCTTCCCCTTCACCCTTCTGTCATGATTGTAAGTTTCCTGAGGCCTCCCCAGCCATGCATCTTCTCCAGGCTTTGGAGCTGTGAATCAATTAAACCTCTTTTCTTAATAAATTACCCATTCTTAAATAGTTCTTTATAGCAGTGTGAGAATGGACTAACACAGTGATCTTCCTCTGTATTGCTCCAGAAATGTGTTTATATAAATAGCTAAGTATATTGCTCTAGAGATAAAGAAAATTGTAGTATTTTTTTCAAAATGAAAGAGAATTTGCTAAAATCCAAATTGTATATCGCTTTTATAATTTGAGGAGTAAAGGTTCCTAAATAGGCACACTTGTTTTTATAAGATACAATTGTAGTTTAACAGAGGTCACACTGGAGGAGAAAGAGAAAAACCGATTTATGAAATCCCTTCCGTTTCAAACCACTTTTGAGCTCCTAAGCAGTCATTCAGTCTCTAGAAAATTAAGTTCTCATCTCTAAAATTGAGTTAATACTTATTTTCCATGGAGTAATATTGTGTTTGTGGATTTTATTTGAACAAAGATGTTGGGGAGCCTAATGCAAGAGATAAAATATACTGAAAGATCAATAAATTTGTTTCAATTGAGTGCTTAGCTAAGAGAGAATAAAACTAATGGTCTTTAGAGGACATCATTACTTCAGTCAAGATCATAAGAATTAGTCATGATTATCATTTCCTTGAATGTAGACATCAATATAATAAGAATCTCTTCTCTCATTTTCACCATTCACTCCCCAGTATTGAGCATAAGGGCTGGAACATAAGACATATTCAGCCATTATTTCTTGAATCAATGAATGAAGAAAAAAATTCAGAAAACAGTTCATTTGCACTATCCTCTAATTGTTGTACTAATTTTTATTCATAGTAATAAATAGGGAGAATTGATTACTGCTCTAGTATCAAAGGGCTGAGAAAGGTTCCAGTAAAATGACCAGTCAAGGAAGGCAAAATCAGGGGGGCCATAAGATTGGAGTAATGGGAGTATTCTCAGAAGTCAACTCGTCCTCTTCAGGATGTCTACCTATTCCAGTTTGCCCAGAAGAATATGAACTTAAGTGTATTATGTAGAAGTAATCATAAATAAATGACACTTTTTTTTTTTTTTTTTTTTTTTTTTTTTTTACTTTCAAAGGTGTAATGGCTTGGATAATAAATTATATGCGATCCTAGTCCTATTGCTATTACAAAATTTTTAAAAAGCCTTTTTCTAGAATTTGGCAGCATGAATGTTGCCAAGTAATGGAAAGCTCAGGAAGTCATGTCATGGCTTAGTCTATCACTGAACAATCCAAATACTAGAAAATCTTTATGTGTATCCTCATAATTGTCCATCAGCCACCCATTATTACGTAGAACTATAACAGCAAGGAAAGACTGACTTCATTTGCCATGCCCTTAAAATAGAACCCTGTGAATATTTGAAAAATACTATATATCCCTGTTAGGTTTTCTCAATCTTACTTAAGATATTTCTAGCTCCTCTAATTGTTTTCATAATTTGTTGTTTCCTAATTTCTTATTATGCTGGACACACTCTCCTGGATGCACATTAGTCGCCATTTAAATTGCTAGAGTTGTCTTTCATTGTAGATTTTACCTCTTGCTTTTCTGTCTGTTTTTCACTCAGTATCTCTTTCTCTCTTTTCTTTGTCCCTCTTGTGTTCCCTTTCTCTGTTTTGTTCTTACTCTCTTAACCTGTCATGTTCTTGAACTTAATCTCTATCACTGCTGTTCTGTTTCTCTATCTTTCTCTTGTGCCACAGATCAATTCCTTGCTCTGTTCTCATTTACATTTGCTGTCCTGTCCTCTGTTTTCCCTCTCTTCTGTTTGTCTTTAAATTAAAATTTAAATTGCTAGAGTTGTCTTTCATTGTAGATTTTACCTCTTGATTTTCTGTCTGTTTTGCACTCAGTATCTCTTTCTCTCTTTCTTTGTCCCTCTTGCGTTCCCTTTCTCTGTTTTGTTCTTACTCTCTTAACCTGTCATGTTCTTGAACTTAATCTCTATCATTGGCTATTCTGTTTCTCTTTCTTTCTCTTGTGCTGCAGATCAATTCTTTGCTCTGTTATTTTCATTTGCTGTCCTGTCTTCTGATTTCCCTCTCTTCTCTTTGTTTTTCTCCTATTTCTCTTTCTCTCTGAGCCGGCAGTGTATCACTAAGTGTGGGCCTGCTATTAAGACAGTGCCACCTTTCTTCATTGTCATTGACTAACCGGCAGTTCTGAACAACATGAATAGCAAGGGGAGACTCAAAGTTGGAATCTGAACTGTCAAGGAAATGTCACATCTAAGAAGAACAGGCCTTGTGTTTATCTGTATTCTGCTTCTATTTTCTTTTAGTCACATTCAATTTTAAAATTCTGTGAAACTATATTACAGATTTTCCCATTATCATCATATCTAGCATTCAGCAGAGCTGATCCCTGGGGGGGGGAAAAAAAAAAAAAAAAGAAAACAAATGAATAATGAGGTTTTGGTGAGATTTTAAGTATGAAATTAACCCAAATAGAAAAAGTTTGTATTCTGAAAAAGCCCAAAAGAATAAGGCAGAATTGACCTGCCACATAGAGTGGCATTGTTCGGATGCTGAGAGGACAAATTTAGAGTTGAAGATGTTAAAACCCAGCAGATTTTTGAACTTAAAGAGTATTGCAATAAATTTTTGATTAATTGGATAGAGCTGTTGAAGTTCTCACTGAAATGTAGGTTTTCCAGCTGGGCATGTAAGATCATGCCTGGAATCCCAGCACTTTGGGAAGTGGAAGTGGGTAGATTACTTGAGCCCAGAAGTTCGAGACCAGCCTGGGTGACATGGTGAAACCCCATCTCTACAAAAAAAAATTAGCCTGTTGTTGTGGCATACACCTGTGGTCCCAGCTATTCAGAGGGCTGAGGCAGGAGGATCACCTGAGCCTGGGAGTTTGAGGCTGCAAGGAGCTCTGAGCACACCACTGCACTCCAGTCTGGGCAACAGAGTGAGAGCTGTCTCCAAAATAAATAAATAAAAATAAATAATAGAAATATGGGCTTTCCAAATATGTATAAATTTTCACAGAGATTTATTCATTGGATTTTAAAAGAGCTATTACATAGTTAGTGCTCAGTAACCTTCTGGTACTGTGCTAGGCATTTTTACAAATTTTGGAAATTTTCACTTTAAGATAATTTCAGTCTTATAAAAGAGTTAAAAAATAGTACACAGAATTTCTTATTCCAATGATTCTCAACTGAGGATGATTTTGTGCCTTCTACCCCTTAAGGTAATGTGTGAATTCATTTTTGGTTGTCACCACTTAATTTAGAAATGTTGTTACTACTGATATATAACTGGGTAGAGGTCTGGGATGCTGCTAAACATCCTAAACACATGTAGTATCGCTTCACAACCAAGACAGTTGCACAGTCAAAATCTTTACAGTGCTGCCATTGAGAAACCCTGGCATTCAAATTTTTCAAATGTTCTTACATATGCATAGCGTAGTGATTTTTTTAAATAATGAAAAATTAACATTGATGCATTACTATAATCTACTCTATAAATTTTATGCAAATCTTGCCAACAATCCCACTGATACTCTATTTCTGGTCTGGATCCAACACAGGATCCTGCAGTTAGTTCAACTACACCCTTAAACCCCTTAAATTCCAATAGTTCTCAGTTTTTCTTTGTTTTTTTTATTACTTCAACACTTTTAAAGTCTACTGGCAAGACATTTGGTAGAATTTCTCTAAATTCATAGAATATCTCCTTATTTTAAAATTCAGATTATATATTTTTGATAGCAACACCTCATAAATTTCGTGTCAATCTTAATGAACAGACGATGTTAGGTTGTGGTGATATTAACTTTGATCACTTAATTACAGCGGTGTTTTCAGACTTTTCGACTATAATGTTATTGTTTTCCCTTTTGTAATTAGTAAGTGTTTTATGGGCATTACTTTTAGACATATAAATTTCCCATGCACCATCATGCATTCACCCATTAAATTTAGTATTCATTAATGATTTTTGCCTAAAAATATATTACTTTAAAATTTTCCAAGTAGTGTTTTCCTATTTTCTTCAATTCTTTTATATTTATTGTTTGGAATTATCCAATGAAGAAGAGTTTTCCCTATCCTCCATATATTTGTTTATTCAATTATTCATGTATCATAGCATAGACTCAAGGATTGTAATATTTTCTAAGGCTATATCCCGTCATCATCATCTTCATCATCATTTGGCTCAACTTGTACCTTACTGACTATTGGAAACCCTCTCAAGTTACCTTTTGTGCACTTTTGAATTGTCCTCATCAGGTTTTCAGCATTTCATTCTTTTCGGGAACTACAGTATGTTTCAGCTCTTTGACTCTCTTCTAGTTATGGATCTCTATCTTTCCATAAATCTTTCTCCATAATGTATAACCATATCATCTTCAGGGCTTAGCTTGCCTTACATGCTTTCTGTTTAATTGAATTAGTTCCTTAATGACTTTTCTGTCCATGTGTATGAATAGACATATATGGGTTAGTATGTGTGTGTATTTCATTCTGATTACCACTTCCCATTCAACAGGCAGTAAGTAATATTGTAGTGTTTATCATAGTGCATATTTACAGGGGAAAAAGATATCAACATGTTATTGAAATGAAGAAAGTAAGGGTTAAATTAAGGGAAGATTTTATATGTAAACAAGATTGAGATCTCATTAGTGGGACAAATTCTTCGTCTTATGCTGTAATTGTGTTCTTTGCCATATGACTTTGAAAACAGTTTACTGTCAGACATGTAGATAATCCCAGCCCCAGTGGAGGCATCACCTGGATGACCATCCAGATGCTTGAGGAATAAATGCTTGATTTTGTGATGCTACTAATTTCTTGTGGTTATTTGTTATGCACAGTAATGTTGTGAAAGTTTCTTGATATAAAACCATGTGCAATGGTATGCAGAGTTGGACCAAAAACAGAAGCTTTATAGTTGTGAAACGTTTTCCTTGTTGTAACCACAAGAGAGATGAGCCAAGAATATGGTGGGTGTTTCACTAAGGAGAGTGAAGTTTAAGTAATGACTGAACTGCATATGCACTCTGCCCAGAAGTGTTAGCCTAAGAACAGCACCTGATTACTCAGACATTTCTTTATGAAGCAAAAAGTCCCATGGAAGAGAAATCAACGGTAAGTGGAGAAGGAGCTGCAACCAAATTCAAGAGCTCCGCGTTGAAAGAAGGTATGTAAAAAAAGTTTTTGACACAGAAAAGAATAAGGCCTGGAGGACCAGAATTTGAGTTTAGTATAAAATGGTAAAAGTTATTCAAAGTCCAAGAGCTTCTCAGTATGGCATAGATAGAGCGTGTTTTTCTCTTGACATTGAGTTAAAATCCATGCTGATGTTAACATACGCAACTGCCAAACATGCGGTGTTTTCTGTACCATTTAACAGCAAAGATGTCTGAAAATAGCCCGGGGCTGAGTCTGTATAAAAGCTTATTCTCTCAGTTATCTGAGTGTGATAAACTCACTGCAAAGTTGCAGTCACCGGCTTAAATGTTTCTCTTGACTTAGGACCTTAAGCTCTTCTAGGAATAGAGGAAGAGAAAATAGGAGTAGAACAATAATGATAGTAATGACAATAATGTGAACATTCATTGAATTTTCCATGTCCTAGGGACAGTGAGTGCTAAGAAATTTACCTTCATCATATCAATAAATGGTCCCAACACACTCTAAGGATAAGTATTACTATTAACCTTATTAGTTCATAGTTAATGGAACTGAACCTTACGGAAGTCAAGTAATTCACCTAAGGCCATAGTGCTAGTAAACAAAGGGAAAAAACTTTTAATAAACTTTCAGAATAGCTTCAGTCTTGGCAGAAAAGGGGAAGAGATGAACAATTTTGGTGGTCAGAGAAGTCTTGAAAGAAAGATGTTTTTCTGGGTCTTTATGAATGTGTAGAAGAGTGCCAAGAATCAACAGGTATGTCATGGAAAAAAATAGTAGGCCATTCCTGGAAGAGAAGATAGCCTTTGCCAAGACACTAAGGCACATGCTAAGTGTGATGTGTTTGAGATGGCTGGGAAACAGTGCAATGGATCATATTGGAGAGCAGGCAAGGAAAGACAGTGGAAGTTCTTTTTTTTTTTTTTTTTTTGCCTTATTTCAAAGTATGTGTTTCATTTTATAGGTCATAAGGAGTCGTTGAAAGACTCTAGGATAGAAAATTATATGATCAGATTTATGTTTGAGTGTGTTTACTTGCTCTGACTAAGCAGAGAATAGCCTGAGAATGAGTCAGACCAGTTTCATTTTCACACATTAGGAATAAAATCAGTTCAATGTAGGTAAATTATTTTTAAGTATATTCAACAAAATTCTATTGATACAGTCACCCTTTGAAATATGCTAGACTGAGAATCAGTAAAGTGAGCTTAAATAAATGTCTTAGCTTTTATGATTAGCCTAAGGGAACATACAGTGTTAGACATTAGGTCTATGAGAAATTAAAAGGTTTCACCTCTGCATTCCAACTGACTTCACAGATATAGCCTTTCCCTTCTAAAATTTTTCTTCTAAATTTCCTCTAGAAACAGTTATGTAACTTCTAATGAAAAAAAATTGTCTCAGTTGAATTCTGGATTAAAGTTTCAAATTTCAAAATTCTTCACTTTCCCATTTCACAACCATTACACAAATCAAATAGCTTCTTGATTGATCTCATTAGTGGGCTAAATTCTTCACCAAAATTCTTGGTTTTGTTTGAATTTAAGTTCTGAAAATTAATTTTCTCAATATCCTTCTTTCCTGAGGAGTGGAATTAAGGTGTTCTTTTAAAATTAAAACTACAAAACTCTAGCTTCATGTATAAAACTAGGACTGTATTACATATCTTGTTTGTGTAATGAAACAATGAAATTATGCTTAACATATAAACACATACATGTTTCAGTGGAATGTAATTTTTAAAAAGGTATGAACAGAATCAAAAATCATCAAATTTTGACATGGCATATGGCTATCCATTTGTGTAGCATCCACCCCTGCTGGGTCCTTCAGGACTATACATACATATAGTTAATAACATATATAAAGATATAATAATATATAAATTCAATATAAAATGTAAATTATGTAACTTACATGTAATTTCTTACATGTAATACATAACATGCAATTTGCATAATGTTTATATTTCTAAAAATAAAATATTTATAAAATAATATGTATATACATACATATATTGCACACATATGTGTATACACATATATATCACATATATAACACCTAAGAAGCCTTCATTTATTAATTTTATAACATTTTTAGATATCTACTATGGGCCAGGTAATGTGCTAGGCATCTGGAATATTGCAACTAATAATCAAAACTCAATTTCAGCTCCAATAGAACTTAGTGGCCCTGTACAGCTTAGTTAAAATATTAGTCCTGAATCCATCTCTGGTGAGCAGGACAGGGTTATATATCATCCTGGATAATATCTACCCTCTTTAATTTAATGCCTAGATTTGAATCTACTGATATGACATCTGCCCTGTACTCTCTTTCCTTTAGATCCTGTTTGGAGGACCAATAAAAAAACAAACATTTTCCTTTGAGTGAGTTAAAAACCAGTTGTTGAAAAGAGGGAGTCAGGCAGACAGTGATCAATATGGCAGCCTGTTGCTGACAGAGATGGTGATAGAGAAGAGGGCGTAGGTATGTTAACCAGCCTTGCGACATTCACATTTAGAAAGACTTTCACACCGAGTCACAGACAAAGCTAGATAATCTCAGCACTGTTTCTCACTCCCAATCTCATTAACACCAGTCCCTCACACTGCAAAAGGGAAACAGCTTTTAACACTAAGTTTGCCCCATGTTTTACAGTAGAAGACTGTACATACTTTCCTAGCTAGTAGATACCAGAGAGAGAAGGAGATGAAAAATAGAAAACCTGTGCAATCTCAATTCAAGCTCCCATGTCATCTAGATAACTAGGTCATATGGGATCTAATCTTCTGGAAAAGAATGAGTGAATAGGCAAAACCAGACAAAAATGTTACATTAATTGATGTACATTTACATGGAAATATGAAACAAGAGGAGTGTCTCCTTCTGCAGGATACATGTCTATCCCCCACATTTTAGATGTTAACAGTGTAGTTCCAAATGAGGAGCCAATAAGAGCTCTACCCCAGATGCAAACTCCACCACAGGCTTTTTCTGCTTGGCATTCATTCAATTAGCTGCTTGATTTTTCTGGTCAAGGTACTTCCATCAAATCATAAGGAAGGTGCATATCAAAATCATCGGCAATTCATGACAAACCACAGAAAACTGAGCCAATGAGAGAGTTCCCAGGAAAAACACTGGAAGCTGTGTTTGTTGACGGGAAGAAATGGAAGGTGGTAATGCAGAAAAATGCTACTCAGCATTTAATCTTACTGGGTGACAAGTGCATTGGGATGGAATAGCAGTAACATAGCAAGGTAATCTCAGTAGTATAGAGGCATGTAGTAGAAGATTGAAAGCTCTAGTTCTGCAGTTTTCACTGGAATATGGATTATGGCACTAGCACTGTCTAGTTGTTATCAGAAAGAGATGAATGATTCAAACATGAAATTTGTGTCATCTGTACACTAAAGATACCAAAAATGTTAATGACGATACCTAGTTCCATGAGGTCGCACAATGGCAAGTATGATAAAGCCCTTAGCATAATGTTTGGGACATATTGAAACCTCACTAAACATAAACTATTCTTAAGGTTATTATAATTACTATTAATGACTGTCAAAATGACTATTTCTTTCACCAAAAGCTTCCATTTTTACTTTTTTTAAACAAACAGTTTTATAGAAATACCCATATATTATACAATTTTACCATTGAAAGTATACAATCTAGTGATTTGTAATATATTCACAGAGTCGTGAACATTAAAATGAATGTTTTCTAATTTAAGAATATTTCAATAGGTTTCCCACCAAAAAAAAATATCTGTTAGTGTTGATTTCCCATTCCCATCTCCCTAACACTGTCATCAGCCTTGCCTGCAACCACTAATCTAGTTTCTGTAGGTAAAGCACGTAAAACACTTAACAAATTGCCTGGCATGTAGTAAGTGGCCAATATTATTACTGTAAAAATATAATATGTATCAGCTAATTCTACATTTACTCTAATATCGATACAATGCCCTTGATACAGAGCATCAAATTGTATCTTTGTATATTTTGGATACATGATTACAGGAAGCCTGTGGTTGAATCTCAGCTATTCAACATTGTAGCGCCATGTATTAGTATTAATTGAGATATAATTTACATATCAGAGCATTCATCATTTCAAAGTGTATTATTCAGTGTTTTTATTATATTCATAGTTATGCAACCATCCCTACTATATAATTCGAGAACATTTTCATAACATCAAAAAGAAAACCATATCCATAGCATTCGTTGCCTATCCTTCACTTTCCCAAGACCCTGTCAACCACTAGTATATTTCTGCTTCATTGAATTTGTATGTTCTAGTCATCTCATTAAATGGAATCACATGATGTGTGTCCCTTTGGATCTTGCTTCTTTTCCTTAGTGTTCTGTTTGCAGAATTCATCCGTGTTGCAGCATAAATCAATACCACATTCCCTTTTATGGCTAAATAATATTCCACTGTATGGATATACAACACATCCTTTGTCATTTATCAGGTGATAGACATTTGGATTGCTTCCACTTTTTGATTATTATGAATAATGCCGTTGTAAAAATTAATGTACAAGTTTTTGGTTGATATATGTCTTTGGGTATATACCTAGGAGTGGAATTACTAGGTCACATGATAATTCTTATATCTAAGATTTTGAGAACTGCCAAAGTGATTGCATCCTTTTACATTTCATTTTCTCCACATTCTCGTGAATACTTGTCATTGTCTGCTTTTTAAAAATTTACCATCCTAGTAGATGTGAAAGTATATCTCATTGTGTTTTGATTTGAATTTCCCTAATGACTTATGATTTTGAGTGTCTTTTTTTGTGTGCTTATTAATCCTTTGTTATCTTTGGAGAGATGTCTATTCAAGCTCTTTGTCCATTTTTAAATTATTATTATTTTTTTTTTACATTCCGGGATACATGTGCAGGATGTGCAGGTTTATTACATGGTTAATAGTGAGTGTGAACTTGATGTACTGAAGGATACAAAGTGTTGATTGAAGGTGTTGCCAAAGGAGATTAACATTTGAGTCAATGAGCTGGGAAAGATACCCTTAACCTGGGTGGGCACAATCTAATCAGGCGCCAGCATGCCTAGAATATAAGCAGGCAGGAAAAATGTGAACTGACATGACTGGCGTAGCCTCTCAGCCTACATCTTTCTCCCATGCTGGATGCTTCCTGCCCTTGAACATCGGACTCCAAGTTCTTCAGTTTTGAAACTCGGACTGGCTCTCCTTACTCTTCAGCTTGCACACAGCCTATTGTGGGATCTTGTGACCTTGAGAGTAAAGATGGAGTTCTTTCATTGGTTTTGGGGTTCTCAGAGTTGGATGCTTAATATGATTAGACCCAAAATTTCTAAGGACTCTACTTCCAATAATATGGAGAACACTGATAGTCCTTGGCCAGAACTGTTTAGAGAGTTATGCAAAATAAATGCTTTTGACACTCCTGATTTACCACTCGTGAGAGGCAAGGAGTTCAGTGACTCTACACATAATACCGTTGACCATATATGGAGAACCGAGGAACATAATGAAGCTGGTTGGTGGCTCCTTTTCATCAGTGAACATATTGATGAAAGAAAATAATACACTTAGGGATTATATCTCCCGGCTTCAGGAGAGATACTGAGCCTCACATCTGCTAAGGGTGCCCTGAGTGGGAGTCTTATCTCCTATAGAAAAAGAGCTGAAATTGTGGAAAAACAGACACAAGCTCTTATCATGCGAGTGGCTGACTGCAACGAAAGGTGCATGCACAGCTTTGACAAGTGGCTGCTGTTAAAGTGAGGGCATTGATTGGAAAAGAATAGGACCCTGCAACTTGAAATGCAGACGTGTGGGAGGACCCTGATGAAGCTGAGGACACAAAGTTTTTAAACTCTGATGAAACTTTTTGCCAGAGGAAACAGCCTCCCCAACTCTAATAGTGGCAACATCCCCTCCTCAACCCATGCTGCCATCAGCCTTTCCACCTTTGTCTGAGGAGATAAACCCTGTGCTGCCTGAGGCAACAGTCATGGCCTCCCCTGAGGCAGATGCCAGGCAAGATAATGTTGATTATCCTCAGGAGCTACCCCTAACACCCTGTTTGTTTCTATACCTATAACTAGACTAAAGTCCCAGTAGGCCCCTAGAGGTGAGGTTGAGAGTGAGACCCATGAAGAGGTGTGCTACACTCAAAAATAATGGCTTAAGTTTTCTAATTTATATACATAGAAATCTGGAGAATGGCACGGGAATGGGTATTAATGGTGTGGGATAATGGTGGAAGGAATATAGAGTTGGATCGGACCTGAATTTATGGATTTGGGTCTGCTCAGTAGGGACTCTGCATTTAATGTTGCAGTTCAGGGAGTTAAAAAAGGAGCTAATAGTTTGTTTGGTTAACTGAAATATGGACTAAAAGATGGCCCACTGTGAGTGAGCTGGATATGCCTGATCTCCCTTGGTTTAAATGTAGAGGAAGAGATCCAAAGGCTTAGGGAGATTGGGATGGTGGGGTGGATTAGTCACTTTAGACCTACTCATCCCAGCTGGGAGGGTTCAGAAGATATACCCTTGACCGATGCCTTGCAAAATAGATTTGTGAGGGCAGCACCTGTATCTTTGAAGAGCCCTGTAATTGCTCTTCTGTATATGTCAGATCTAACAGTGGGAGCCACAGTCACTCAAATACCAAATTGAAATACAGTGGAAATAATTAGATCCCAAGGTGGCAGGGGCCAAGAGGAGGCACTTAACCATCAAAGGCAAGGTGAGTGTAGCTACCATAATGGATAGCAGAGGCAAAGCAGCAATCAGAATAGTCTGACTCATGTAGAGCTCTGACATTGGCTAATCAGTATTCCTAGAAGTGAAATTGATAGGAAAACTACTGCATTCCTGCTTAACTTATACAAGCAGAAAACTTCTAGGTCTAATGGACAAAAGGCTAATTTGAATTATACAAACAGAGAATCATGGCCCCTCAATCAATTTCCAGACTTGAATCAGTTTACAGACCCAGAACCCCTTGAATAAAGAGGAGGCGAGGTCTCCTTGAGGAAGGACTCCACTACATTACCAAACATTTATGCTGTTAATCTTTCTTCCGTCATTCCCCAAGGAGACCTCCAGTCTTTTATCAGGGTAACTGTGCATTGGGAAAGTGAAATTATCAGATATTTCAGGGACTATTGGACCTTGGCTCTGAGCTGATGTTGATTCAGGGGACCCAGAACGTGATTGTGGTCCTCCAGTTAAAGTATGGGCTTATGGAGGTCAGGTAATTAATGAAGTTTTAGCTCTGGTCTGACTTACAGTGGGTCTAGTGGGTCCCTGGACTCATCCTGTGGTCATTTCCCCAGTGTCAGAATGCATAATTGGCATAGACATACTTTGCAGCTGGCAGAACCCGTACATTGGCTCACTGACTGGTAGGGTGAGGGCTAGTATGGTGGGAAAGGCCAAATGGAAGTTGTTAGAGCTGCGTCTACTTAGAAAAATAGTCCATCAAAAACAATATCACATCCCTGGAGGGATAGTGGAGATAAGTGCCACCATCAAGGACTTGAAAGACAGAGGGGTGGTGATTCCCACCACATCCCTGTTCAGCTCTCCCATTTGGACTGTGCAGAAGACAGATGGATCTTGGAGAATGACAGTGGATTATCATCGTAAGCTTAACCAAGTCATTACTCCAATTGCAGCTGGTGTACCAAATGTGGTTTTATTGCCTGAGCAAATTAACACATCTCCTGGGACCCGGTACGCAGACATTGACTTGGCAAATGCCTTTTTCTCTATTCCTGTCCATAAGGCCTACCAGAAGCAATTTACCTTCAGCTGGTAAGGCCAACAATATACCTTTATGGTCCTACCTTAGGGTTATTTCAACTCTCTGGCTTTGTGTCATAATCTTATTTGGAGAGACATTATTCGATTGTGCTTCCAGCTGCCAGTGTGGCTAGAATACAAGCAGGCAGGAAAAATGTGAATTGACAAGACTGGCCTAGCCGCTCAGCCTACATCTTTCACCCATGTGGATGCTTCCTGCCCTCAAACATTGGACTCTAAGTTCTTCAGTTCTAGGACTCGAACTGGCCCTCCTTACTCCTCAGCTTGCAGACAGCCTGTTGTAGGACCTTGGGATCATGTGCCTTAATACTTAATAAACTCCTCTTTATATATATATATGATATAAGTATCATATATACATGTATATATCATATATATGATATGTATATCATATATATAGAATATATATTCTATATAGAGAATATATATATCCTATTAGGATGTATATATAGAATATCCTATTAGGATAGGCTATATATAGGATATATATATTCTCTATATAGAATAAGATATATTCAATATATTCCATATGTCTATATGTATTCTCTCTATATATCTATATATCCATATATAGAATAAGATATATCCTATATATAGAATAAGATATATATATTCTTTCTCTCTCTATATATAGAATATATATATATCCTATTCTGTCCCTCTAAAGAACCCTGACTAATATATATGTAAAATAGAATATATATATATATGATAGAATATATATATATCCTATTCTGTCCCTCTAGAGAACCCTGACTAATACAATAAGTAAACATGTGCCATGGTGGTTTGCCACACCTATCAACCCATCACCTAGGTATTAAGCCCAATATGCATCTTTTTGCTAATGCTCTCCCCTGACTGGTATCCCCTGACAAGCTCTAGTGTGTGCTGTTCTCCACTCGTCGTGTCCATGTGTTCTCATTGTTCAACTTCCACTTATAAGTGAGAGCATGTGGTGTTTGGTTTTCTGTTTCTGCATTAGTTTGCTGAGGATAATGGCTTCCTGCTTCATCTATGTCCCTGCAAAGGACATGATCTCGTTGCTTTTTATGGTTGCATAGTATTCCCTGGTGTATATGTACCATACTTTGTTTATCCAGTCTATCACTGATGGACATTTGGGCTGATTTCCTGTCTTTGCTATTGTAAATAGTGCTGTAATGAACATACACATGCATGTATCTTTATAATAGGATGATTTATATTTTTGGGGGGTATATACCTAGCAATGGGATTGCTGGGTCAAATGGTGTTTCTGGTTCTAAATCTTTTCGGAATCACCACACTGTCTTCCACAATGATTGAACTAATTTATGTTCCCACCAACAGTGTAAAAGTGTTCCTATTTATTCTCAACTTTGCCAGCATCTGTTGTTTCTTGACTTTTTAATAGTTGCCATTCTGACTGGTGTCAGATGGTATCCGATTGTGGTTTTGATTTGCATTACTCTAATGATCAGTGATGTAGAGCTTTTTTTCATGTTTTTTGACCACGTGTTTTTTTTTTTTTTTTTTGAGACGTATCTGTTCATGTCCTTTGCCAACTTTTTAATGAGGTCTTTTGTTTTTTTTCCTGTAAATTTGCCCATTTTAAAATTACATTAGTTCTCTTTTTATTCTGATTGTAAAATATTTTTTAAAACAATGCTATTTTGGATACAAGTCTCTTATCCAAGATATGACTTGTAAATATTTTGCCTTATTCTATGAGTTGTCATTTGAGGTTTTAATGATGTTCTTTGATGTATAAGGGGTGTTATCTTAATTTTGATGAAACTCCATTTATTTTTTATTTTGTCACTTGTCCTTTTGATGCTTTATCTCAAAAACTGTTGTCCAACAAAAGTAACGCATATTTATATGTTTTCTTCTAAAACTTTTATAGTTTTTGCTCTTACATGTAGGCCTTTGATACATTTTGTGATAATTTTTACATATGGTATAACATAGGGGTCCAACTTTATGCCTTTTCATGTGGATAATTAATAGACAGGACCATTTATTGAAAATAATATTTTTTTCATAGAAATGTTGTTACTCCACAGTTGAAGTCAATTGACCATACATACAAAGGCTTGTTTTTGGAATGTCAATTCTATCTTATTGATATATGTATCTATTTATATTCTGATACCACACAAATGTTTACTAATGTATTTGAAATCTTTTTATAGAGTCAACTTTTGGTTTTGCTATTTCTATTATTTTTCTGTTTTCTACATAATTTATTATTCTTCTAATATTTGTAATTTTCAGCCTTCCCCTTGATTTAAGTTTGGTTTGTTCTTCTATTTTTAGTTTCCAATTGTGAAAAGTTAGGTTATTTACCTGTGATCTTTCTTCTTATTTTATATTTACGTGTTTAGGGCTAAGAAATTATTTTAAAACTCTTCATTAGCTATATCCTATAGATTCAGTATGGTGTACTTTGCTGTCATTCATCTCATGAATTATTTTATTTCCTTTGTAATTTATTTTCTGATGTTAATTCTGAATAGGTTTTTACATTTTCACATATTTTTGAATTCTCAAAATTTCCTTTGGTTAATATTTTCTAACTTAATTCTGTTATGATACTAAAGCATGCTTTGTGTAATTCCAATCTGTTTATAAATGTACTGAGGTTTACTTTATGGCTTTGACTATGGGATATCCTGGAACATTTACCATGTGTACTTTAGAAGAATGTGGACTCTGTTGTTGTTTAGTGAAGTGTTTATAGATGTCTGTGAGATCTATGTGGTTTATAATGTTGTTCAACTTTCTATTATTTTGTTTATTTTCTGTACAATTCTGTATATTATTAAAAACTGAGTATTCAATTTTAAAATGTTATTATTGCATTATTGTTTCTTCATTTATTTTTTTCAGTATTGTTGCTCTCCATTTTATAGTTCTGTTGCTAGGTGAGTATGTAAATTTTTTTATGATGGTTTGACTTTTCTATTATAAAATATCCTTTTTAAATCTGTAATAATAATTTGAGCTTAAATGTATTTTATTTTGTCTTACATTTGTTCAGTCACCTTCGTTCTATCTTGGTTACTCTTAGTATGGCCAATATTTTTCATCTCTTTATCTTCAATCAATTTTTATCTTTGAAGTGTTTTTCTTGTTAAAATACAGAGTTGGATCATTTTTATTTTAATATTCTGCCAATCTTTGCCTTTGTATTGTAGTGTTTAATTTATTTATGTTTATATAATATTGATGATTAAAAATAACACCAGGGAGGGATTATATCTGTTCTTTTTTCTGTTTTCTGTATGTCTTATATAAATTTTCTGTTCTTTTAATTTTCATTGATGTCATCTTTTTTGTTAAATAAAACAAAACCACTGTTCTTGTCTTTTTGTTTCTTTTACTCTATTCTTTTGTTATTTTGCTAGTATTGTTGCCCTGGGGATTATACCAACATCTTGACTGAAACAAACTAGTTTGGATTAATATAAATTTAATTCAATAGGATACAAAAAAACTTTGTTCCAGTTTAGCTTCTTTTCCTTTCCTGTGCTCTTATTGCCACAGAAATTACATATTTGTCATTGTAACTTTATTAAGAATTGTTTTAATTATTTATGTAATCTTTTAAATTATAACCAGAAAAATACTGTATAACCAAATATATATTTAGATTGTCTTTTATATTTTTTCATATAGTTAACATTACCCATGGTCTTATTTTCTTAGTAGGGATTTCAATTTCAGTCTAGTGTTCTTTCATTTGGCATGAAAGACTTTTACTATTTCTTGCAAGTCAAGTTTCTTAGCAACAAACTCTGCTTTTCTTTTTCAGATACTAACCTAATTTCTCCCCCGTATTTGAAGAATTGTTTTACTGAATAGAGAATTCTAGGTTGACATTCTTTTTTGTTCAGCACTGTCTTCTGGCCTTCACGGGTTCTGATGAGAAGTCAGTTGTTAATTTTATTTAAAGATGCTTATATGTGATGTCATTTTTCTATTGCTGGCTTCAAGTTTCTCTCTGAGTTTTTGGGTTTCAACATTTTGAGTGTGGCATGTCTAAGTGTGGATCTCTTTGAATTCATTGGCTTTGATTCATGGAACTTCTTGCATGCAAAGGTTAATGTTTATATATGTCATTAAATTGGAAAGTTGTTGCTCATTACTTCTTCAAATATTATTTTTGCTCTTGTCTCTTTCTCTTTCCACTACATCTTGGACTTATTTGTATAGCGATATGGTTCATGTTGTTTCACAAGTATTTGAGGCTTTGTTCATTTGTCTCCATTCATTTTTCTTTCTGGATAATGTCAGATAATGTCAAACTGAGTAATATTACTAACTTTTTTCATGTTTCTTTCTCTTGTTGTAAACTGTACATTTAAAATAATAAATGTGACAAATACAGCAATCTGACAAACATACTCAGATTTTTTTTTATTGTTACTGTTTTGTTGTTGGTGTTGTTTATTCCTTTAGTGTCTTTTCTAAACTATTTCTGTAAAGTTTGAATTGCCTTTTATGTGCAGCCATAGTAATCTCTGTTTTATTGCCTTATTCATCTGTTGATAATTATGCATATATTTCCTTAAATGCTTTGAACAAATAAATCTTCTATTCTTTTGCAGTGATTTTCTGTGTGTTGTGGCATGCTATTAACATTCTAGAAGTTTACAACTTTTCCTGAGCCTTTATTTTGTCTCCATAAGGCTTCAAGTTTAGAAAATCTCATAAAATAGTTTTTTTTTTCATGTGTATGGCCTTCTGGATCTTCAGAAATATAATGGAGACATTCAAAGCCTCCTGATGGGGGTGGGGAGAGAGAGAGAGAGAGAGAGAGAGAGAGATACATAGATAATTTTTTGTACAGCCTCTTATTATCACAGCTGACATTGGCACTTCAGGTAGCTGCATTATTAAACAGTTGTCACTGAGTGATTTTAACAGACATCTGGGTATAGGACATTCCCACTGAGTAAGCACTTTGTGAGGTCAAATAATGACAAGCCCTGCAAATTTTTCCTTGTTTGTTTGTTTTGTTTTTGTGTTTGTGTTTTTTTTTTCATTAAGTTGTCAGACAAGTTAAGTAGTAATAATCATCTGGTGAGGAGATCTTTTGGAAATTAGAAACTCTTATCCCCTCTAGTAGTTACTAGTCTACTGATTTCATAGGCATCATGGCCATGAGACTGCTGGTTTTCAAGGTTACTTCAGAGATAAGGGGAAAAAGATGGGAATAGCATAAGTTTCAACACAATAAAACTTACTATTCTTGCCCAGATTAAACTGTTTGTCTTCATAAATGCTTCTAGCTTGTTTAAAGACTTTATTAATATTAATAGTTTTAGAGAAGCTGATTTTCATGAGTTCTTGCCAGTGTTATAAATTATTTTATGAAAAAAATGAATTTCAAAGCTCATTGCCTCATCATTCTGCAAATGCCACCCTCTGCTGGTTTTCTATAATTTACATGGAATTAAAGTCCTCATGACAGAGATTAAAACCATACTCTTTAGGATAACTTTCAAATCTCATCCAATCTTGATTTCAATTCAATTTTGAGCTTCCTATACTTCAGAATTCCAAACTAAATGACCTGCTCACTGCCCTATACCACTGTACAACCACTTGCAAAAGGGGAGTTATCTAATTGCCAGTTACAAAAAGTTGCAGTAAGAGTCATAGTCTTACAAATCAATGGAAATCTCATTTTATGTGTGGGAAAAGGAGTTCCTCTAATCTTCCAGCCTAGAGATTTTGATACAGCTACCTGGATAACACATCTGAAATACATTTAAATTGAATGGGTGGTACGGTTTGCATATCTGTCCTTTCCAAATCTCATGCTGAAATGTGATCCCCAGTGTTGGAGTCGGGGCCTGGTGGGAGATCTTTTGCTTATGGGGATGGGTTCCTCATGAATGCTTGGTGCCTTTCCCATGATACTGAGCAAACCCTCCCTCCGAGTTCTTGGGAAATCTGTTTGTTTAAAGATCCTGGCACCTCCTCTCTTACTCTCTCTTGCTCTGTCTCTTGCCATGTGACCGGGTTTGGTCCCCTTCACCTTATGATGTGATTGAAGCTTCCTGAGACCAACCAGGAGCAGATGCTGGTGTCATGCTGCCTGTACAGCCTGCAGAACCGTGAGCCAAAGTAAATCTCATTTTTTATAAATTACCTAGTCTCAGATATTCCTTTACACTGATGCAAATGGATGAATACAGTGGAAAACAAACACTATGAGTGCTTACTAACGGCTGCCAGGACTACGGAATTATCACTTTCTCTGACTCAAACACCTGGACATATGGAAGTGAGAACTATTTGAGTCACTTAAAGTCAGTAGGAAATATAAGAGAAAGACATGGCATAGTTCTCATAGCCTATTAAGATGTGAATAATAAATATATATAATGAACGTGTAAAAATTACATATGTTTTGGCCAGGGCATACTTAAAATGATAACGACATTCATGCCCTTGGGCCAAGGACACTGTAGATGGGATGATGATGATTATGATGGATGATTCTATATTTCCTGCTTACAAATTTTCTGCCTTGAGAACTAGTCAGCAGAGTGATTAAAGTACATGCTTTTGAAATCATAAAGAGCCAGATTTGAATTCTTCCCCAGCACTTAACTTTCTTAAGTTCAACGTGACTTTACATTTCTTATCTTACAACACTGTTGCAAGATTTTAAAATAAGCTATGCAAAAAGTCTAGCGCAATGCCTGCCACATACTCTTCATGAGATAGTATATATCTGGGGGTCTAAGGACTGGGTATTTTACACTGCAATTTTACGTACACGTGCTCTGCGTATTGTCTGTAATTTCAACAGCGTGTGAGAGTCTCTTTAAATCACAGGAAAGTATGCTTGCGAGACAGAGATTTACATGGATGACAAAAGGTGAAATGAAGGTAGGCAAGAGAGTATAAAGAAAATAAAAAATTAAAGTAGAAACTGAGTTTAAATTAGTTCTCAAGTTGAGGCAACATTTTGACACTAATTGTGTGTGTGTGCATGTTCTGTGCTTGTGTTACATCCATACCTTCATTTACAGATATAAAATCTTAGACATATACTAACTAGAGTAAAATTTTATGTTTGATAGTCCATAAGCCAGCGGGGAGAAACAACCCATCAGAGTGTACTCAAGTTGTAGGACGGAATTAGGTCCTGGAGGCCACTGCCATGCCAGGCATTATATCTTTGATTGCTTGTTTGTCAGACAGTCCAGTAATTTTCAGGGCAAGGCTGGGTATTCTTGCAGGTGGGGCACTAAGAGAATAAGGTCAGCCTTGTGCCTATTCAGCATTTTGTCTGAAAGTATTCTATTGTCTTGACAATCCTTACGGTCAGTTAGCAGCTGAATATAAGCCCTAAATCTAACTAAGTAAACCTGAGGAGTTTCCCAGGCAACACTGAATGAGATGACATAATCACTGTTTCCGAGAAGCTTTCTCTAATGGCTTTAGACAACAAGCTGCTAACATGCGAGTTTAAAAACTTGACTTAAAAATAGCAGAGAGTGGTGTGACCAGAGGTAACCTCAGAAGGCAAAGCTTCCATAAGGCATTTTGATTTCATTTAAAAATACAAAACACTAATGGTAATGACAACAGCACAAATTAAATAACAATACACATGAAATATTGTTCTCACTAATGGGGGAACAGATTCAAGAGGCAGGTCAGCAGTTTATGATCCTTTGCTTGCTATAGGACATTCATGTGTTGGTGTGCTGGGCTGAGGTAGGGAAGGTGTTTGAGGTGCCTTGGTTCATAAACCACTGAAAATGGTTCAATGTGATCAGTGCCAGAAGGAAGTTAAACATGCATAGATGTAGCTATGCTGGACAAAATATCATGAGAGAGGAGAAATTTTCAGAGGGATAGAAATAAAAGAACCAAACTCAAGGAAAAAATCAAAAATAAATTTTAAATTAGGGCTCATTGATACTGAAGCCTCTCCTAGGAGACAGTAGAATAGAGAAAGCAGAGCACAGGTGGGGGACAGTGATTCGTTTATGTAGGAAAGGGTGTGCATCATTTGTTGAGACCAGAAATAATTAGTCAAGAATGATGAAGATGTAGACTTTTTGAACATCATATGTATTCTTCATTGAAAGTTGCTGTGCCGAAAGTAGGGATGGCTTGGGGAAATTATTCAGCTTGTTTAAACCTTAGTTTCCTTATCTAAAACCTGGGACAGGTAAAGCTTTTAGTGAGCTTTCTGGGGAATGAGAGTTGAGAGTTGAAGGCAGAGAAAAAGCGGGCATAAGTAGAGTGGGTGAAACATATTGCAGATTCCAAGACTGGAGAATGTAGACAGCAGGGCCGTGGTGGCTGGAGCCCAGTGAGTATGGGGAAGAAGGGTGGAGTAATAAAAAAGAAATCATTCCAGAAGGCAGGTAGGAACCTATTAGAAGGCCATCACAGGCCAAGTTAAAGAGATTCTGTTGTATTTTAGATACATTAGGAATATATTGGAGACTATCAAGCAGAGTGTGAAATGTCCTGATGTCCATTTTTAAGAAGTTTTGGAAAATGATAGTGGAGATGTTTGCGCAGCACCGTAAGTGCAGTCAGTGACAACGACTATACACTTAAAGTGTAAAAAGTGGAAAATTGTATGTGTTTTACCGCAACTTTTAAAACATGAAAGAAATATGGAATACCATTAATATGGAGAAAGCTCCTCATTAAGTCCTCATGAACGCCATAATGTATTAGGAATTGTTTTCACTTATGGAAGCTGAGAAACAGAGACATTCTGAGACTCCAAAAGTTGAAAGATGTTCTGAAGAAAGCTTAGAGAGAAGCTGTCCCTTTTACCGCTGAATTTAAAAATGCAATTGTTTCCAAACTCATGCCCCTCTGCCTCCTCATTGCTCAATTTTGACATTTAAATAAAATTTGCTTTTCATTTTGAGGTGTCAGATATGAATCGTCTTTTTTCAACTATGCATGAAAATTCCCATCAACAGAAATATTAACAATTCTTATAACCGTGCAATTATGCCATATATAGCAGCAATTATCGCACATGCATTAAAATAGTCATCACATTGTCTGAAATTTCTGGCAAAAAGGCAGTTAAAATATTTTTCCATTTAAGTATTATTCTGTTTTTTGTCACATTTCCTATTAAATGTATGCATTTTGATTTTTGAAATTCAAAAAAATACGGAGAATGTATTTTAAGAAGATTTTCAAATAATTTGTAAATTAAATAAAGATCTATTTTGTGGGATTCATGTAAGCCTCATTATTCTTTTCCCAAAATCTTATAGTAAGTAAAAAGAAATCTTTGCTACTTTATAAGAGAAGCAGCTTTATAAGAGAAGATTGGCAAAGATAAGTATAATCAAAAGAAAAGTATATCAGAATTGAGGTACCTTTGACAATGCTCTAATCACATTGGGCAGAGAAAATGAATTCCAGTGACTAAGATTTAGGCATTTAGATATAACAAAAAAAACAAAACAAAACAAAACAAAAAACAGACCCACAAACTCCCAGATCAGTTAAAATGGAATTGTCTTAAATTTGTAATAATAATTTCAATAATTGAGCCATGAAGATAAAAGCAGGGCAGCACAGTATTAGAATAACTTTGATATGAGCTTGTGATATCTCCATGGTACAAAAATACATTTGATATTTATCTCAGAATGCCTAAAAGAAGTTTTATCACTTGCATAGATAAGAATAGTAATCAAACTCATGAAATTATTATTTCATATACAAAACTATCTCTGCAACTTTAATTCTAGAATGTTTCTTTCAGCAACATCTATCTGTTCAGGGCTTTCTATGTGCAAATAATTCTACCAACATTCATGATGAGTTTACTTTATGATATTCATTGTGCTTCAGAATAAATATATAAGGATGAATAAACTGAAATTTTAGCATGATGAGAAAAGAGAAAAATAGCTTTGAAACCCTAAAGACTTGCTTGTACCGCTTGCTAATCCCATAACCTAATAAGAGTCCTGGAATCTCACCCAGTATTGGTTTCCTAATCTAAAAACAATGGGCATACATTTACCTCAAATGGTTGTTAACGAGAAATAAGCAGAATAATTTGTATAACATGCTTAGCACAGATTCTAGATCATAATATATGTGCCTTTTAAGGTAACTTGCTTCTCTCCTGGACTAAGAAATTCACACTGGTGGAGAAACTGAAGTTAAAAGAAAAAATAGTTAATGTACTGAATATATACTGCATATATTTCAGGCAAGTTGCATGTATTATTCTTCTGCTAATATATCCACAAACGTGTCTTGAACTTTTTCTATGGGATAGACCCATATCTACATATTGAGAAAATAGCACCAAACAAAAAAATTCCCTATTTGGGAGAGTTTACATTCTAGTGCAAAAGACAATGAGCTAGAAAACTGACAAATAATAATAGTAATTTTTTATGCCATTTACCATGTGCCAGGAACTGATATTGACATCTAATGTACACTAACTAATTTATCATCATGATAACCCTATGCAGTAGGTAACATCATTTTCATTCTCATTTCACATGTAAGGAAACTGAGGCGGAGAAGTATCAAGTAAACTGCCAACATTAGTATGTGGCAGAGCTGGGATTCAAAACTGAGCAGATTGTTTTTTAAACACTGTCATTTTCTACTATTTCTTTAAACATGATAAGGAATTCAGCTTGAGTGTTTTGCTGCACAGGGAGATAGAAAACTAGACAGCTGCCGATCATGCATGGCAAGCAATTGGGTGCTATTCAGAGTATAATGGGAGGTCATTAGAAGGTTTTAAGCAAGAGAGTGAGGAAAATATCATTATGCTTTATAAATTCAATCTGACTACTATGTAGGGGGAAGGATTCTGAAAGAGATAGTGAGGAACTAGGAAAAGCAATTAAGGTTTTATTTCAGGGAGTCCCTAATGGAAAATGATGATGGTTTGGACAAATTGGTAGTGTTGGAGATAGTAAAAATTTGTTGATGTAGAATCCGTTAGAATGTTTAGACTGTAGAACTAACTGATGGGTTGGTTATGAAGAGTAAGGGGGTTTTGGTTTGGAATTTATGAATTTGGCATGCATATCTAAAATCTCCTTGTATACACAAATCTGGAGCTCAATGAGAAGTGAAATAATTGTGTGTCATCATTATATAGTGGTCTTTAAAAACATGAGCTCAAGTTAAATCTTATAGTGAGCAAATGTAGATAGGAGAAAGAATATTTAGGGCCAAACTTTGAGGGCTTTAAAGCACCTTGAGGTTGAATCAAAGAGTGGGAAAACTGCAAAGGAAACTAAAGAAAAAAATGGATACTGAAGTCAGAGGAATTCCAAGGAAGCAGAGAGATCAGAAACCAAAAACAGAGTATATGCCATTTGCATTGAGTCACCTTGACAGATAGATATGTAGGTATTATTATTAACACTAAAATTAAATAAATAAGGAAAGAAAGGCTCCAAGTGGTGAATAACTTGCCCAGTGTCACAGATAGTAGAGATATGACTCCCATCGATGTTGGTGGGTTTTAGACTATACTTCTATTTGTCAGCCTTCTTATTAACTATACAAGCAGTCCTAGTAATCATGCTCTTGACTGTGTGTACAATCAAGGTGTACATACAGCATATGTGTGTTGGTTAGTATTCAGTGTCAACTTGACTGGATTGAAGAATGCAAAGTATTGTTCCTGGGTGTGTCTGTGAAGGTGTTGCTAAAGGAGAGTAACATTTGAATCAGTGGACTGAGAGAAGCAGACCCACCCTCAGTGTGGGCACCATCTTATCAACTGCCAGTAGGGCTAGAATAAAGGAGGTAGAAGAAGGTAGGAGGAACTGACTTGCTGAGTTTTCCAGCCTTCCTCTCTCTCCCGTGCTGGGTGCCTCTGGCCCTTGAACATCAGACTCCAAGTTCTTCAGCTTTTGGACTCTTGGACTCACGCACCAGTGGTTTGCCAGGGGATCTCGGGCATTCAGCCACAGACTGAATGCCACACTATTGGCTTCCCTACTTTTGAGGGTTTGGGACTCACACTGGCTTCCTTGCTCCTCAGATATGGCCTATTGTGAGACATCACCTTGTGATTGTGTGTCAATTCTCCTTAATAAACTCCCCTTCATATACACATATATCCTATTAGTTGTGTCCCTCTAGAGAACCCTGACTCATAACAGTATGCAATGCTAATAAGGGAATTCATTAATTTTCCTAAACTAATACAAAAAGAGTAAGATTATCCTTGCACCCTGACAAATAGTTCTGAGTTCTCCACAGTGACAGAAATGTCAGAAAGGAGAGGCGAGCATTCCAAACAGATACAATAAGCAAAACCTCCATGGAGAGAAACGCATTGTAAAATGCTTGTGTGTGTGTGTGTGTGTGTGTGATTTTTTTTTTTTTCTGGGGAAGAACTCATCATCTGAGATTTTAGAAGTATAGTAGGAGAAAAGCAGTGGCTGTAGAAAAAAAAAAACTTGAAAGAACAATGAGATCAGGTGGTAGAATTTCTGCCATACAAATAAGTTTGCCCTTTCATCTATAGGCACAATAGGGAAACAGAAGGCATAGAAACCATAGTACTATGTTAGAGCTACCAGTGAGAACAACAGTATTGTCTCCTAGAATAGGTAAGTTATTTTTGTTGTTTCAGCATTCTTCATTTCAGTGAAGCCATGCTCCGTTGTTACCTGGTTATGCTGGAGCTATTGATCCCCATGTATTTCCTCACCTTATTCTGAGTGATAAATAACTGACTCAGGTTGAAATATCTATAATGCACTAACCCACTGGGCCCAGTGATCACGTAAGAGACAATTAGTATCTATTTCTCGTATATCTTATAGCTACAAACAGAACAAAGCTCTCTTCACAACAGCTGCAAAGTTAGGACTATGGGAAGCTGGAACTGCCAGGGGTTGGATCCCAAGTTGTCTGTCTGAAGGAAGTTTGCATACACCAGACCCTGTTAGATCATTGTGGATCTAGCTCTTCCTGGGACACTTTTATTTTTATTTTATTTTATTTTATTTATTTATTTTTTTGAGACCAAGTCTCGCTCTGCCGCCCAGGCTGGAGTGCAGTGGTGCAATCTCTGCTCACTGAAGGCTCCGCCTATTCCTGGGACACTTTTACGGTTAAATGAATGGGTAAATTCCTTTTCCGTTTAAGTATATTTGAGGCCCATCTAATAGATTGTAGTGGGAAAACCTGGGAATGTTAATTCACTGATTATGTCAATAATCCTGTGAAGAAATGAGATGACTATAACAATGGAACTAAAAATAATAATAGCAAAGGGACGCATTTGAGGCATTTTGGAGGGTATTTGTGTTTAGTTTATTAACATTAAAGAACTTGGGGGTGTTCAGAATAACTGAACTGTCTTCTTTGAAAACTGAATGGTTGTTGGTGTAAGCATTCGTATGTGACTCTGTCATCCCTTTGGTGTGACAGAGAGAGAAGACAGATAGGAAAGAATTTATTTAATGGTTTGCAAACAAGTAATGCCTGGTGCCCATAGATGGAAGATGTTTGCAGATGAAGGTGGAGGTGTGGGCAGCAAAAAGATGAATAATTGATGTTAGAGCCCAAAGCATTGTCTAGAATAGAGCCCAAATTTGAGCATCATTAGCACTTAAGTGATGTGTGACGTATGATTTTAGGGGAAGTAAGGAAGTATAGCTCAGGAGAATAGATACATAACAGTATTTCATGCTCCTTGAAAATGGCTTCAGGTTCCTTCATTGGTGTATTCCCGACGCTATCGTGTGCTTTATGAACAAATGCGTGACTGGGTTAGGTATGGGACTAGGCTTGTTCCTGCTTACAATCCCCTTTGAGACTCCTAAAAGGCTCTGAAGTGCATTTCCATTTCTATCTCTATTTTGTAAGCAAAGAAATGGATAAGATCGCATGCCGTTTAAAATTGCTACAATTCTGGAATTTCATAATTCACCTCCAGTTCTTTATGTGTGCGCTAATTTAAAAAAAAGAAGCAAAAAGGTGCTTATTCCAAAATGTCTCAAATACATCTCTACATTTTAAAATTATGTGATTATCTTAAGGCCATTTTATTCATATGACAATCAACTACGGAGCCACTGTGGCTGTCAAAATGTCAAGTCAAAATCAGTCAAGCAGTGATGAGCATATCTTTTCTGTACAGCCATTGTGACTGCAAGGGCAGCATTGTCTTCTGTATTTAGTGCTGTTAGATTGGAGTCAAATTCACTTTCCCAGGGATAATTAAAAGTTTTAGCCAAAATAATCTTGCTAAAAATGTGAAGATTTAATAAATGCATATACATAATTTTAAATTCTTTTTTTTTTAAATACTGCCAAGCGAGATAGCTCACGCCTGTAATCCTAGCACTTGGGAAGGCCAAGGCGGGTAGATCACGAGGTCAGGAGATTGAGACCATCCTGGCCAACATGGTGAAACCCCATCTCTACCAAAAATACAAAAATTAGCTGAGCGCGGTGCTGTGCGCTTGTAATCCCAGCTACTCTAGAATCTGAGGCAGGAGAATCGCTTGAACCCAGGAGGCGGAGGTTGCAGTGAGTTGAAATCGCGCCTTTGTACTCCAGCCCAGCTACGGAGCTAGACTCAGTCTCAAATAAAAATAATAAATAAAATTTAATAAATAAAATAAATAAAAATTAATAAATAAAAAATAAATAAATAATAAATAATAAATAAAAAAAATAAATAAATAATAAATAAAAAAAATACTATTGGTGACTATAACTAATGAGGTTTCTGTGAAAGAAAAAGGCTCAATAAAAAAGTGCATTTGGAGTTACATAAATGAATTCACACTTGGGAAGTTCTCATGCATTTTTTTTACTTGATTCTGTTTAAATGCATTTATATGTACTAGAGAATATAACTGCGGTGATTTAAAAAATAAACACGTACCAGCATCATATAATTTAGCCTAAAAACATTCCTTTAATGCAGTCTGTTTATGGTGCAAGTTTTAACAAATATCTTCCCATTTATTTTACTAGTCCTAGATAGGCTCACTTTAGGAAAAAATAATTTTATTAAGTGATGCAATGCAACTAAGATATCCACTTGAAATTTTCAATAACCAAGTCATCAATTATTAACTATTTAATGATGATTAAATATTTTACAGATATATAATGCAATATAAAAGTTATATAAAAATGATATGTTAAGAAAGAAGAGAAAAATGTGTGTTTGCTTTTATCGCCCTTGTGTTAATCCATTGTCACACTGCTATAAGGAAATGCTTGAGACTGGGTAATTTGTATAGAAAAGAGGTTGAATTAGTTCATGGTTCCACAGGTTGTACAGAAAGCGTGGCAGCATCTGCTTGGCTTTGGGGGAGGCTGCAGGAAGCTTACAATTATGGCAGAAGGCAAAGGGGGAGCCAGCACTTCACATGACTGGAGCAAGAGGAACAGAGAGAGTAGGAAGATGCTACACACTTTTAAACAACCAGTCTCACAGGAACTCAGTCAGTATACATTACCAAGGTGGGGGAGTGCTAAACCATGAAAAACTGCCCCCATGATTTAATCCCCTCCCACCAGTTCCCATCTCTAACATTGGGGGTTATAATTGGACATGAGCTTTGGGTGGGGACAGAGATCCAAACCATATCACCCATATTGGGTATATCTCAGTCCATTAAAAAAGTGGACTGTGATATTTATCTCTCTAGGTCTCTACTTAGAAAACTTCATTAGCAATCAAAGATTCATTATTTTGTTTTACTTCTTAACTGTTATCTATAGAGGTAGAATCTGCTGTGGGCTTAGCTTTAACTCAGGAGAGAAAGTCCTTGTTTTCTGTCAAGGCTTTAACTCCTACTAGCTGTGTTCTTTGAGCAACTCATTGCCTTTTTGTGGTCCTTAGTTTTTTCAAATGTAAATTTGGAATAGTGTGCGTTTTCTATTTTCTTCACACTTTTGATGGGGGACCCAAAGGAGATAAAGATGATTGTTGTCTATAAATATCTATACCTTTCACATTTCTAAGTCTTTGTGCATATGGATATGGCTACACAGAAATTTCTGGGAGGAAATCTTGCTGGTTCCTAGGGCAAGGGGCCCTCAAACAGGCACTGCTCAGAATGAATATCTATTGTGTAAATCTACTTTTCTGCTTTGTAGGAAAATTTGCTATTTTGTCAATATATATTCAGTCAGGAACTATGCATATTCAGAAGAGACTGATAAATAAACTGATATAAGAAAATTTAATTTATGATAAATTCTACAATTATAAGGAGAGCCATTAGGTTTTCCTACTAAGAGATATCTTGGAAGCAGAATGGATCATCAGAGAGCTATTTATTGATTATACAATGAGTGCAAAGTGATGGTCTCAAGGGATATTTTGTCTTGATAAACAATTGCAGCTGCTCCCCCACCCCCTCCTGGAGGTTGCTGTGATGTTTGGGTCCAGCAGATTCTACCTAAACCAAAGTACTAAAAACATATATGCACATCCCTGTTCATGAAGGTCCAAGAAGACCTTCTCTTTTTCTATATCATTTTATCTTTTTATACATCATTTTTCAGAGAAAATGCCTTTCTGGTGACACTTTCATCATGCTAATTAAAACAAAGTGCACCCCAAATTCATCTCCACTGTATCAGATGGCAACATTTTAAGTTATTTCCACAGACATAATTCACTTTACCTCTAATTGAGGACATAAAAGCTAATTTTTGCAAGTTAGGTGGATGCATATTACTTTAAAACAAGAATTCGTAATTAAAATGTATTTACTATTTTAAAATAACTTCTACTACTTATTCACTCTGCATTATCTAGTTCAGGCTAAGTACTTTATGAAATTTTCTTATTTAGTTACTAGAGATTTCAAGAAGAGAAAACTGAGGCTTAGAGAAAATGAGTAACGTTTTCAACGTGAGATAGGCTGGTAAGTCAGGAAGTAGTCACACTTGGGATTGGAATTTTATTAGAGACCGGAGTCCAACTTTTTAGGCATTATGCTATTAAAAAATAAAATCTCGTTATCATTTGATATGTCTGGGAGTTCTTTATAACTATTGACTGGTATATAAAATAGCCACTTTATACCTTCATGATAAAAATGATATCAATATTACATCTGGATTGATTAAAACTATTCAGATGGCATATTATTTGCTTTAAATGCTTGTATCAAATAATATGTTTGAATCTGTTTCTTTGTTTAAACTATTTGTTGACAGCTACCTTTTTGGAAGGATCATGTAGTCAGTGGGTAGAATAGAGTTTTCCAGTAAGATAAATTTGCCTTACGGCTGTGTTACTTCCTCGCTCTGTGAATTTTGATAAGTTGTGTAACCCATGTGCTTTAATATCTTTATCAGTAAACTACAAAAATGTACTATTCAAGCCTGTGCTTTCATTGCTATGCACTGTGTCTCGAAATAAAATGCAAAATAAAATAAAATGTAGGCTGTATTTATCATGGAGAGAACAATTTAATGGGGGAAGACACATAATAATTTAATAAAATTAATTTGTTACAAAGAACAAGAATATAAACAGTGCTGTGCTGGTAGACCAGCTCTCTGAGGAGAAAACAAAAATTCACAATTTGTAGTGTGTGCTGATTCTTCTGGTGTAAATACTTCCCTCGTGGCCAATTTCAAGCTATAAACCAGCTTATAAAATGCCTATTTTATAATCTGTTTTTGTGAGTCAGTGATTCCAATCAGTAATGCATGTTCAACACAGAGGTTTTTTTCTATCAAGAAACTCTAAGAACATCAAAAGGGTTAACTGAGTTAGCTCATGTAAATTGCCTAACGGAGTTTTATTTTTTGCAGAATAAATTTCCTATAAACACCAATACCCTTTTTATTCTTCATTTCTACTTAAGGTATTTCTTGCCTCTATTTAATAGATTTAAGATCTATACAAGGGTTAAAGGTTGGAAAAACGTTTCATCTGTGTTGGGAGTCTTTACAGAACTGTAGTTTAAATTACACTGTAATGCATTTGTATTTGTGCTTTAGGATTCAGATTGTGTAAGAAATAGAAGGCAAACAGGTTTTTAAAAGTCTCAGGAGGAAAGAATAATATACATGCTGTGATCAATAGATGGAATAAAATGGTCACTCAGCAGGGAATTAATTTTCTCCTAGCATTCATGGTTCTCTCTTGAGAGTAAATAAAATTATCATTTTTTCAAACCCTTGTGTTGAAACTTTCATTTATTCTTTCTCATCTAAATTTTTTTTCAATTTCTCTTTTCTAATATCCTTTTCAATTTTATTATAATGTGATTCTTACTCCATAATTTCCTCCACTTTCCATCAAAGCTCTTGGTTTTCATTTCTTTTCTCCTTTATCTTAAATCTTTACATTCTTTATTTTTCTCCTTCTTCTTCCTTCTGTTAATTTAATTATATTTTACACATGCAATTTTCTAGCTTTTGTTTTGATACTTAGTTTGGAGACAATAACTGAAGTATAATTTATGCGTAAGAAAATGCACAGATCTTAAGCATACACTTTGATGAATCTTGACAAATATATACATTCATGTAACCACCACACTAGTTAAGATAAAGAATATAACTATAATCGCAGAGTGTTTCCTCCTTATCCCAAGGCAATTATTGTCTGGATTTTGATCATCATAGACTAGTTTAACCTATTCTTGAATTATATATGAGTGTGATCATTCAGTATATATATATATATGTATTTTTTTTTTTTTTGGCCTGACTTTTAAATTTTAGCAATATTTTTGAGATCATTTATTTTGTTGCTTTCATCAACAGTTTACTCTTTAGAATTGCTAAGTAACATATCATTATTTACATGTATTAAAACTAGTTTATGTATTCTGTTAATAAGCATTTAGGTTGCTTTCATTCTGGGCTATTTGTGAATAATTCTTCTGATATGGTTTGACTGTCTGTCCCCACTCAAATCTCATCTCGAGCTGTAATCCCCAGGTATCAAGGAAGGGACCGAATGGAAGATGATTGGATCATGGGGAAGGTTTCCCCCACGCTGTTCTCATTAGAGTGAGTTCTCATGAGATCTGATGGTTTTAAAACTGGCAGTTTCCCCTGTACTCTCTCTTTCTCTCCTGCCACCATATTAAGATGTCCCTTGCTTGCTCTTTGCCTTCCACCATAATTTTAAGGTTCCTGAGGCCTCTCTAGCCATGTGGAACTGTAAATCAATCAAACCTCTTTTGGTAATCAATTACCCAGTATCAGGTAGTATCTTTAGAGCAGTGTGAAAAAGGACTAATACACTTTCCATGAACCTTCTTGTTTAAGTCTTATCTAAGATATATGTTTGTATTTTGTGGGGCGATAGAAGTAAATAACTTGAGGTGAAATTGCTGGATTATAGGCTCAACATATAAATTATGTAGAAAGAAACTGCCACACCATTTCCCAAAATGGCTATAATCTTTTTAACACCTATCAGCAATGTATGAATTCCAGTTATTCCACATCCTCTCCACATTTGGTGTTTCTGGCTTTTTAAATTTTAACGATTCAATGTGTGTAGAGTGATAGCTCATTGCAGTTTTAAATTGCAATTTCCTGAAGATTAATGATGAGTTAATTTTCATTTGTTAAGTAACTTTCATGTTTTTCTTTATTGAACTTTGTGACGTTTCATTTTTACCTTTATTTAAATAGTTTGTTTATATTTGTATGATTATCTATAGGCATCCTTTATATATTTGGGGTATGAGGTTTTTTTATTACATATAGGTATTTTGTGTACATTCTCCTACTCTTTTATTTATCTTTTCATTTTTTCAGAGTTGTTTATGAGCAGAAGTTTTTACTTTTGATAAAGTCCAAAATATTAGACAAACGTGATAGCTAGTTGGTACTTTGTGTTCTAGGAAATCCAAAATGCTCTCCAGGCTTATTCATGATTCATGTTGTCACAAATAACAGAATTTTCTTTTTTCCGGCTGAATAGTACTGATCGTGTATATGCACCTCATTTTTTCAGTCCATTCATCTGTCAATATACAGTTAGGTTGATTCCATGTCTTGGTCATTGTGCATAGTGCTGCTATGAACATGAGAGTGCAGATATCTCCTCAACATATTGACTTTATTTCCTTTGGATCTATACCCAGTAGTGGGATTACTGGATCATATGTCAACCCCATTTCTAATTTTTAGGGGAAGCTCCGTTCCGTTTCCCATAATGGTTGTGTTTTGTTTTTTGTTTTTGTTTTTGTTTTGAGACAGAGTCTTGCTCTGTCGCCCAGGCTGGAGTGCAGTGGCTGGATCTCGGCTCACTGCAAGCTCCGCCTCCCGGGTTTAGGCCATTCTCCTGCCTCAGCCTCCCGAGTAGCTGGGACTACAGGCGCCCGCCACCTCGCCTGGCTAGTTTTTTGTATTTTTTTTAGTAGAGACGCGGTTTCACCGTGTTAGCCAGGATGGTCTCGATCTCCTGACCTTGTGATCCGCCCGTCTCGGCCTCCCAAAGTGCTGGGATTACAGGCTTGAGCCACCGCGCCCGGCCGGCTGTGCTAATTTATATTTCCACCAACAGTTTTCATGTGTTTCCTCTTCTTCACATCCTCTCTAACACTTCCATCTTTTTGATAAAAGCCATTCTAACACATGGCAAACAATGTATTGAGAATGATGCAGAGAAGGAAAGCCTTCAGACTGTAATGCAGGTATGATGAATGTGAAGAGGAAGAGAAAATAAGAAATGTTGGGTAGAAGGAGTCTCCTACTATAGTACGTTTGCAAATATTCCAAGAAAAATAGATCTAAGCACATTAAATTTCCCCAGGGCAAAGTGACTTATTAGAGGATCCTGTGTTTTGCAGAAATGGGCCAGCATAAGTACCGTACCATGCTTAGTCGGGGCTGGGGACAGTCCACGGAAGCATTCATTGTCTTGGTTCAGATATGGTGTGGACCCAAAAGGGCAATAGCTGAGGCTGCTCTGTTTCCTGTGGTAGCTAAACTGAGCAGTGGATTTTCAAACTTGTTTTTGTCTTACTTCTTTTACTTTACATTATGTTTTTCAGATTCATCTCTGTTGTCGCATGTTTTAACAGTTTCTCATATTTACTGATGTATAGTATTTAATCGCATTACTATAAAACAATTTATGTTTTTTCCTATAGGCAAATAAATTGGGTTGTTTCTAATTTGACGCTGTTATGAATAAAGCAGCTGTAACATATTCACATATGAATATTTTTGTGATCTTATGTTTTCAATCATCTCGTGTAAATACTTCATAGTTAAATTTCTGGTCACAGAACATATGTATGACAAACTTTATAAGAAATTACCCAACAGATATCCAAAGTGGTAGTAACATTTTAATTCCTACTAGCAATATATGAATGTTTTAGTGGTTCTACTGCCTCCTGAATTTTTGCTATTTTTTTTTTATTTTAGCTATTCAGTTGGGTATGTAGGGTTATTGTACAGTGGTTTTAAATTTACATTTCCTTGATAACTCAGGATGTTGAAAACTTTTACATGTGTTTATTGGCCATTTTTGTGTGTGTGTGTGAAGTGTCTGTTTCTATATTTTGTCAATGTTTTCATTAGATCGTTGTAGTCACACTGTAGATGAAGGAGGAGCCCCCCAGTCACCACATTTGGTTTGGATTTTGAGACCAATGATAGCACTCATGCACCTGGAGGTTATGAAGAGGTTAATGATAATTAAGCTTTCTAGAAAGAGCAGAGCAGAATCCAAAATGACTTAAAAGAGCAAGGTAAGCAGGCTGAGTAGGGTTTTATGGTGGTTAGCGGGTGTAACTGGAATAGAGGTTCTCCTGTATAGCTTGAACTACCTGTGTGTGCCACAGGAGGGATCATCTGAGCCTTCTCATCAGCTTTCTCACATGTCCGGGGATACTGGGTCTCAGTGTGTTCCAAAGAACCCAACCTGCAACAGTGATCTGAATGTGGACCTCTTTCAGATACCAAGATGCACAGGAAAAATGTAGTCCCTAACCTCAAAGATAACCTCTACTACTACCATTGCACATCATGTTTTTCAGACACATGCATGCACACAAACACACAAGAGAAGTACGTGGTTTTGTTTTTGTAATTTTTACATAAATTATATATTACATATATTTTGCATTGGACAACTTTGTTTTTTATTTTCTTCTCAAAAACATGTCGAGAAACTTAGCATGTCTGTATGTGTAGATCCGTCTTGTCATTTGTAAGTGCTTTATTATATTCTTTTGATATGCCACAGTTAATTTAGCTGTTTATTGATGAAATATCTTTTATGTTTTGTTTTCAGATTTTTACAACAAGCAGTTTTGTGTTTTGATATTTTGAATCCACAAGTTAGAATTCTTTGGTATTGCATTTATTATTGAAACTGCAGTCTTAAAATATGCACCTGCATGTTTTTATTTAAAGGTTAAAGATTTTTGCCTTATCGGAAATATCCTAATTTAAGTTCCATTGGTATTAGTAATTGAGTATGCTTAATTTATCATCTTCAATAGGGTAGTTGTAACTTGGTAAGGAGAAGGGAAAGGAATTGTCCTTTGGTGTATCTTTATTTTTTATGCGGAATTAGTGAAAATACTTGAGAGATTTGCTTAGCATATAGGGACAGTAATGTACAGCCTTTGGGTAAATTGTTTCTACTTTTTATGTGCTTACTAACAGTACCAAAATGAACACATTTGTGTATGATCCCTTCTGCAGAGGAATGACTGTGTCCCTGCATAGGTGGTAAGCAATGCAATTACTGAATCATGACATAAGCCTAACTGGTATCATATGCTCTCCAGCATGGCTGTACTAACTTAGACTCTTCAGCTGAGATTATGAGTAACATGTTCCCTATATTCCCTCTTCCACACTTGATGTACTTGAGAGCATTTTGCCACTTTTATCCTGTAAATTTACTGCTAATGTTTTCTTTAAAATGTTTGTTGGGATGCATTTATCTGTCAATATTTTCTTTTCTCTCTTTTTATTTTACTGCCAACATCTAAATTTCACAACTTACATAATGCTTTCACATCTATAATCTCATTTTATCCTCACAAGAGTTCTATAAAGTGGTCACAGCAGCAATTTTTGTTAATGGAGTTTGAGAGAAAAGATTTCAATGTAAACTTTCAGCTATAGTATAATACCATAGAAATACATTTAGAAGTGAAGCTATGCAATATTTATATATTGTTAATATTTTAGCATGTGGTTATTCTATTTCTTAAAAATAATTTCTTATTTCTAAACTTAGCTCTACTTGCTACTCAGTAGGAAAAATATCTCAATTCCAGGGCATCTGAGAGGATCTACTCATTTAAAATATTGACCAATTTTTTCAGTGAGAAAATATTTTTTTGCACATGCTAGTCAATGTATTCTCAATCCCCTAAATTCAGAACTCAAAATTATTTGCCTTGTTATTGCTTGAAAGAGTACAATATCATCTGGTAAGAATTATCAAACAACTTCTGAAACTTTAATTAAATTTTCATTCTTGTCTTACTGTAGTAGAAGTGAAATTTTTCTTTGACATAATAAATATATAAATTTGACTCTGAAATTAGTAGATCAAAGAATGTAATATAATTTTTAATGAACTATTATAGAAAAGCAAATAGACAAGCTGTGACAATAAATTACTAAAGAAAACTTACGTCACTGTTCTTAATTTTCAAACGAATTAGACTTCTGGATAGTTTGGTGCTGTCTTAAAACAAGAGTGATTAAACAACTGATAGGATATATACAAATGACCAAATTAAGTCTCATCTTTCCAGGAATATCATTATTAAAAATGCTAGGTCCTCCACTATAATTTTTATAGGAATCTTTACACCATTTATGTATTTATTTAGCTGAGTTATGCATTTTGACACTTACTTATTTGCCAGTCCCTTCCTTCTTTCTGAAATTCTTGTGTTTCTAAGATTTTCAGGGCTGAGTTCACTTACAGAATGCTATCTCATTATCAAGCTGGGAATATCTGAAGGCTGAAACTACACCAGAATGACTTCAGAATACTGATGCTCCTCAATTTACAAAGGAGTTACATCCCAGTAAACCCATCAAAAGTTAAAAATATCATTAAATCAAAAATGCACTTCAACTCATGATACTTTAACTTATGATGTGTTTATCTAGGCATAACCTCATCATAAGTCGAGGAGCATACTAAATGTGTGCTGCTTTTGCACCATTATAAAGTAGAAAAATTATAAGTCAAACCATCCTAAGTTAGGCACCGTCTGTGTACTCTGTTCCCTCTACCAGCAAGCATCTGTATCCAGACAAGAGAGGCTCTCACTGCCTTGGAGTCTTGTCTTACTTTTTGCCCGTGTGGGTTAATCAGGGTTCTCTACAGCAACAGAGAGAAAAATAAAAAGAGAAATACAGAGAGAGATGCAGACAGTGAGATAAAAAGAGGTAGTAAAGAAGAAAAAATTATTTTAAGAAATTGGCTCATGTGATTTGGGGGATAGGCAAGTGCAAATCTCACGAAGCAGGATGGAATACTGAAAACCCAGACAGGATTTCTATGTTGTGGTCTTCCTCAGGCTACATTCCTTCTTCAGGAAACCTTAGTCTTTTCTTTTAAGGCCTCTGTCTGATTGTCTAAGGTTCATCCACATTATAAGAGTAAACTGCTTTTTACAAAAAGTCTACTGATTTAAATGTTCAGCATATTGGATAAAGCCATCACGATATTTTCTGGCTGTTGTTTGAGCAAACTACTGCACACCATAGCATACCAAGTTAACACATAAAATTACACATCTCATTATACAGTAAGTCTCAAGCAATAGTTTTTCAGGACAAAAGGAAGATAGTCATAAACCAAAACCAAGATCAAAACAAAACAAAGTACAGAAACACAGTTACACAGACACCTAAAAATTTGATTTGCTTAGTTAGTACTTCTTGTACTTAGGTCAAAAATAAATATGTATATTAGTATACCATTTATTTTCTATTTAATCACCTAATTTTTATATAAATTTCAAAAAATAGTATGAGTCCCAGTTTTTTAGTGCAAGGCATTGCAGCTTATGTGGGTTAAAAATGGACTCCCCGGTGACACAGTGAACAAAGATTCTTTACAATTTACCGTGTGAGGATAATTTTTAAAATAAAAATTTTTTATTTTTATTTTTAAATTTTTATTTAATTTTTATTTTTTAATTTGGTAAGAAGTCTTGGCCAAACAAAGTTAACTCTTTTTATTTCTGAAGGAACAACAGGGAAAAGAAACAGAAGATATTTTCAAGGGATGGAATACAATAGAATTTTTGCTGGTTCTGGAGGGAATGAAAAATAGGAGGGATTGTTTCATACCAAAAAGAAAAGACTAGAGTTGATGCGTTTGGATGATATGAAGGTGAAGAATTGTGATAGACATCCCGCAACAGGGAAGCTGTGATAATAGAGTTGGAGTTGTGTAATTATGGCATGACAACAGTAGCCTCTCTAGTGGTATGAGGTCCAGGTGTGTGATGATGGCAGCAAGAGGCTGAGGAGGCATAAAGGAAAATAACGTGAGGAATGGGAAGATAAAGAATTGAGAGGCCAAGTGGCGTATGATTTACCTACTTGTATATTGACATCTCTGTAATTTGTTATAAGAATGTGGTGGGGAGGAAGATTATGGAGCCAGCAGCCACAGTCTTTATCAAAAAGAAAGAAATGGCTGTCAGCTTCTTACATGACCATATCTGTATAGTGAAGATAAAAGTATAGTCGTGTGGTACCACCTTTTAAAGACTGAGATGGACAGTGCACAAAAATGTAGCAGGGAGGCAATGACCCAAAAGCGTTGGAGTGCAAAAGCATACCTAAGTGAAAGGCTGTGGTTGCAACTAGGAGCAGTATTGTGCAAATGTAAGATGAAGCCAAAGAAATGTAAAGCTAAAAATGTTCGGAGCACAAGCAACTTTAGGTACAAGTTGGTATTATTAAGAGGGAGAACCCAGTAATTTGGAACTTTTGTCTTGGCAGATGTCTTAGTTCAGTTGTGCTGCCATAGCAAAATACCTGAGACTGGGCTATTTCCAAAGAGCAGCTGATCTTGGAAACATAGAAAGACCTTGTCTCTGGAAAAAATAAAAGATGAGCTGGGCACGGTGGCATGTGCCTGTGGTTCCAACTACTTGGGACGCCGAGGTGGGAGGATCACTTGAGCCACGGAAGTCAAATTTGCAGTGAACTGTGATCATGCCACTACACTCCAGTGTGGGTGACAGAGCAAGACCCTCTTTCAAAGTAAATAAATAAATAAATAAATAAATAAATAAATAAATAAATAACAGAAATTTCTTTCTTATAGTCCTGAAGGCTGGGAAGTCCAAGATCTAGGCACCAGCTTCTGGTGAGGGCCTTCTTGTTGCATCTTCATTGACATAAAAGCACAAAAGAAAGCTTGAGAAATGCTGAATGAGTATTTTTAAGGATCTTAATTCCATTTATGAAGGAGTAGCCCTCACGTCTTAATCACCTGTTGAAGGTACCACCTCTTAACACTATCCCATTGGCAAGACACGAATTTTGGATGGGATGCATTCAGATCATAGTGATAGGGTTGAGGTGCCGAGCACTCCTTTCTATTGGATGCTATTTTCATGGTACCTAGGTAGATCCTATAGGAACCGGGAAGCCAGATTTACCTTACCCAGTTCTATTCTATAGCTACTAGGTGGTGGGGTTATGCTCAGTTATAACTATCTTCACCTTCCTGACTTGAAGGAGCAAAGATCTGAAATAAATGGCAGCTTAAACAGAGAATGATACCTATGTGATGAGTATGAAGAGGTCACTGTTTTCTTCTTTCAATTTCACAGAAGTGGCCATTTCCTCTTTAAATGACTTGACACTAATAGCATTCACAGTCAACCATCTGTCATTTTTTAGAGCAAAAAGTGTGATATTCTTGTATCACAGATATGACATCCACATGAAAAAATGTGTTGACACTTTTCACTCATAATAACGTAGGATTGTTTCCGTCTTTAATTTTTCCAAAAATATATGTAAGAAAGATGTGCAGTAATTGAATCACAAATGACAGTGGCTGAGGGGAGTGTGGAAAGATTTTAGAAAGAAAATTACCATGGGAATTACAAATCACAAGTAGTTTCACAGAAAAAATAATCTCGTTGGATAGTTTAGAAGCAAACACAGAGATTGAGTGATTCTTCTGGGTTATCCATGATAATAAATTTGATAGCAATGGATACAAAAATTGATTTGATGATCCATACAGATACATGCATAATCTACTTTATTTTCCATATTTTAGAGCGACTCCACTCCTAGATGGTTTTATTAGAATTACAGAATTCTAGAGCTGGTAAGATTCGTAGTGATCATCTAAATCCAGCACATCATGTGTGTTACAGAAGAAACTGCAGAAAAGCTCATTTGTTAATTGTCAAAATTCAGTAGTGCCTTTCTGTAGGCTGGGCCAGGCTCCATTATTTAGTTCTTTTAAAAGAAGAGTTACATGTGAAATTTCAGGACACCAAGGAACCAGGAGAGTTGTAAGAGAAATATTATGTTGTTCCTTTGTTTCCTACACAGATCAATGTTAACAAACCTCAGAAATGACCACAAGGCTTCCAGCATTCTGCTTATGAGCTGAATTATTTTTTCCTAGGACTCAGCATAGCTGGGCATGAATTTTTCGGAGAAAGGAGCATAGGCATAGAGCATTTTACTAGATATTATATGTGTAACTACTTCAAAAGGAGAATGAGATGGCTGGCCCTTATTATTTCTGTAGAATATAGAGCAGGCAGTGGTAATATCCAAATTTCAGTCTTCATTGGATGCAGTTTTACTTGGCATGTTAAACAAATACGGAACGACAAGCTCACAAGATGTTTGAATTTTGGGGTTTTTTTTTGGAATTATGCAAGTATTTAATGTTATGTTCAAATTCACCTTACTGAGAAATATTACAAGCCATTTTTATTTACATATCTTATTTTTCCCTATAACAGAGGAAAACATTATTACATATATGACAACTTTATTTCAGTCTTCTAAAAGGAATTTTTGTCTAAGAGTTTCCTGGCACAAACAAATTAAATATTCAATGTTCCAGTGTTGTTTAGAGATATCAAGTAACTTGGCTTTAAGTCCATTCATTTTACACTAAGCCATATAGTTATCTCTCCGTCACTAAAACCTTGCACTTCTGTCATACCTCTTACTCTATTAAACTGAAATGCTTCATTTACCTGCTTTTCTCTTCCACTTGACACTGAGCTCTCTGAGATCATGAATCCTGTCTCTTATTTATCTTTTTCTTCAACTTAAGACATGTACTAAGATTTCAAAACCTGTTTTTCAAATAAATACATAAATACCTTCCTTGTTTACAGTATCTCAATAGAGAGCTCCATTTTTTTTTTTTTAAGATGTGGTTTTGCTCTTGTTGCCCAGGCTGGAGTGCAATGGCCTGGTCTTGGCTCACTGCAACCTCCACCTCCCAGGTTCAAGCGATCCTCCTGCCTCACCCTCCCAAGTAGCTGGGATTGCAGGCACCTGCCACCACCCCTGGCTAATTTTTGTATTTGTCGTGGAGATGGGGTTTCACCATGTTGGCCTGGCTAGTCTCGAACTCCTGACCTCAGGTGATCTGCCCACCTTGGCCTCCCAAAGTGCTGGGATTATAGGCATGAGCCACCATGCCCAGCCATAATATACAGCTCATTTTATCTTTAAATAGTATGTTTTTTTCTAGTTCTTGACTGTGATATACATTTATTTTACAATGTGCTTCAATCTCCTTTTAGTATATATGGAAGAGTTCTGTAATCATTTCCCTGAAGATGGTTCTGGGGTCAACCCAAATCACTTGAGTATTGATATGCTAAAAGTTTCTCCACTGTTAGCAACAAAATCCACACTACGATGTACTTTTATAAATTATTTAACATTTACATGTATACAAAAGGATTGGAAAGAAGTAGAACAATATAGATATGTGATCATTTATGTACTTTGAAGTACTTCATATGGGAAAAATATTATACAATATATTTAACATTATGTTAATGTCTAAACCATTACTAAGGAAAATTAAGAGCTTAATTAACAAGACAGAGGGACCATGAATAAAGCATAAGGGAAGGGTGGTAGAGGGGACAGTGATTCTATAACCAGGAGGGATGAGCCCAGAAAAGTCACCCCAATAGGTGGGGCAGGAGAGAAGGGAGATTTGGTAGCCACTGAAACCAGGTCTTGGGTTTGTGTATGTGACCATTAGGGACTCATTTAACGTCTCTGGGACTCAATTATTTTAACACTGAATTTTATATAATTCGTTTCCTCATCTAGTCGTTTTTGTAAGCTAGCTGATTGAGGCCAGAATTACAGATGAGCAGCAACTCATAGGTTTGTTGAAATGGAATAAAAGTGGATATTTGTTGCAGTGAATCAAAAATGGTGAATTGAAATGTGTAGACTCAGACACGAATGAAACCCTGCACTTTTTCTTAAGGACATCATAATCTTATTGAGTGTTTAGACAGAGGCTGATAAATCACACTCTATGAGAAAATGCGGTGTAGAAACACTGGAAGATTTGGAATACAGGAGATCGAGATTCCAATATCAACTTCTACGCACTGCCTTAGGTGAATTACTCCACATCTCTGAAACTTGCATTCTTCACCAATTAAGAAAGAAGTCAAAGTAGTGCTTACCTTGAAAGGTTCTTCCAAATATTACAAAATAAGTGAAAAAAACTTTATAGTTTTTCTCTCAATAACAATTTTTAATTAAACTTGTTTTGGAATAACTGAGGTGTAAAGAGAGATTTAAATCTCTTCACTCCAAATTCTGATACCTCAGCTTTGATTAAACTAAAGTAAACATCAAGAGAATATTGTGAATTGTGTGAAACTATAGGTCATGTATGGTTACTCCAGCTTAGTATACAATAGTTGCATATCGTTCACCATGGTTCATATGATCATTGTGATGAGCCCATTGCAATAAGCAAGTTGCCTGGCCTTCATTATAGAACATTATTAAGATTCTTTTATATGCTAATACTTTAGTATTTGATTTACTCTACTGAGGAGAAAAAATAAACATTAATACTGAAAAAAAGAATAGAAATGCTATTGCCTTTAAGAAGTAGAAAAATTATGCTATGTAATGCAATTTGCCACTTTAATTTGAATATTATAGTTTCTATTAAATTCTACTAACAATTGTTAGTGATTTACTATATGCTAAATATAACGTTTGGACTCCATAGAGGAGATATTGATTAATGATTAATCTATGCAATTATCTGCACAAAATATGTCTATGGTGTAGGGCAGTGCTTCTCAACTTTATTGTTTTAGCATTGCCCTGCTGAAGAGGAAACAGAAACACTCAAGTTTATATTATTCCTAATTAGATAAATTAAATTCTAAGGAATCAGATTTTGCAGTTTTTTAGATCCAGAGATCATTGTAGTATCTAGGATTTCTGCCTTCTAGGAACCAATTTCATTCCCTTAGGGGTGATATTGTTTCCATCAAGAATGAATAGTCTTAAGAATAACAGATAACTGAAACCCACATCTACACAGTAACTTGTTAAGGTTCGCAGAGGTACCAAAGCCTGTGTTTTTCCATTGAAATCAGACAAAACTTGATGAAGGAGAAGGCATATGAAGTATCACTTGGATGACTGAATTTCAAGAGGAAGGGATGTACAAGATGAAGCATCACTTAATAAGAAGCAAAAGTGTGAATAAGGATAAACATTGGGCCGGGCGTGGTGACTCAAGCCTGTACTCCCAGCACTTTGGGAGGCCGAGACAGGCGGATCACGAGGTTAAGAGATCAAAACCATCCTGGCTAACATGGTGAAACCCCTGTCTCTACTAAAAAAAATACAAAAAACTAGCCAGGTGAGGTGGCGGGCGCCTGTAGTCCCAGCTACTCGGGAGGCTGAGGCAGGAGAATGGTGTGAACCCGGGAGGTGGAGCTTGCAGTGAGCTGAGATCCAGCCACTGCACTCCAGCCTGGGCGACAGAGCAAGACTCCGTTTCAAAAAAAAAAAAAAAAAAAGATAAACATTGTAGAGATGATACAGTTTGGGGTTTGTTTAATACATAGCAGGTATGCTTGGATGAAAATTTAGACATTTGTTAAAGGCAAAGTAGAGTAATTAAAGGATTTTGAACATATAAAAAACATGGCCATAAGAAAAGTAATTTGGTAATGGTGTAGATGGCATCAATATAGATTGAATAAGATAGAGACAAGATGCTATGGGGGTTAGTTCAGGAAGCAAATGTAATAATTCAGGTGACAGGTACAGGAACCTAAATAGAAGGGTGGAAGTGGAAGTTACTGAATTTACCCTAACCTAAGTTCATAGTAAACACAGTGAGATGTAAAAACTAGATCAAAAACACTTCTTATAGGATACATCTAATTTTCCTATTGAGACTCAGAAGAAAGAAGAAACCTCCTTTTTTTGCATTTTTACTTACTAACTTCCCATGTTACTGAATTTACAGTTTGCCTCATTATTCAAAAGGGTGAAACAAATACTTTTTTAATCCAAATATTTTGGGAAACCTATCAAAGATAACCAAATCTTGGAAGCAGGCCTCAGTGGACCTCTGATATTCTTTAGCTGGAGGCTCCCTGAAAATACTTTTCATTTTTGCTATGTAAATAGAACCAAGAAATCTTTGCTAAACCTCATGAAATTGCTAAACCAGTCACATATCTAATGGTAAAATACCCTAGGCCATAAAAACTAAATATTTTACTTGTTATTAATTTATAGAGTGAAGAGACTCCACATATACTGTTGTTAACAGCATTTATGTATGTTACAGATGTCCACAAAAACTGAGTGGCTAGCATTTTTCTTGTTGGCAGCCTTTTATATAACATTTTTGAAAGTATTTAGAAAAGCAGAGAGTAAACCAGTATTTATTGAGGACCTGCTATATGTCAGTTTCACATTAGAAACTCTTTTAATCTGAATAGTGAACTTGAAAAGCAGAGATCATGATGCCAATCTTACAAACTTGGAGGTTTGAAGAAGTACACATTTGCCTGAGATATGAATCAATGAAACTGAGATTGAAACCAAGTTTTCTGACTTCCAGGCTAATGCTCACTTACTAACTTCGGTGATATCTGACTGCAAAAGAAGAAAACGCAATTCTTATTTGAGGGAAGTGAACTTATATAGGAGCATGTATAGAACAGAATTTAAAGCGACTAGAAACATTCCCGGTCTCACAATTACTAATGGACATAAGCTATAAAACATGTTCATTTATGAATAAATCTGTAACATTCCCCAATGTTCAAACTCCATGAAATTCACTATCTTTTTAAAAATTATTCTTCTGTACTTTCCAAACTGGACGATGATGTGATAATTTTGGAAATGGTTATTTTTCACTGATTCCCTGGAATAATAAAGAGGTTCCAGACACTTCTAGAGAAAACCTAATTAATGACCTACTCAGTGGAGAAAGAATTGAAGAACAATAAAAACTGGCTTTTTTTTTAACAACATGCACAAATTAAGGTTTTGTAAAATCTTAATTTAAAAACCTGATTTGAAATACATAAAGGGAAAATGAATATATGTCTTCTTATTCTGTATATTCTCATAGTAAATTGACTTAGATTAGGTTCTCTGGAAACAGAGTCTGAGACAGATTCGCATGCAGTGCAGAGGTGAAATTGCAGGCAGGAGAAGAATGCTTGGGACAAACTTTGTAAGGAAGTGAAGGCAGGCAGACTGCCGGCAGGTGGAAAAGTTACCTTCAATGCAGTTTAAACTGAGGCCTCATCAGATTCTGCCAGGAAAGCCTATTATAGTCTTAAATGGAATCAGGGAAGCTGGATATTTGCCAGTCATTGGCCAGATGCTGCCTAGGAAGTATGTGACCTTGAAGTCAGAAGTAATCACCAGTGAAGAAATTGCTGTCATCTGCCAGTAGCCCATCTTCCCAAAGGTCACAAGATGGATGTGTTGTTCCTGAAGATAGGATCTAGGTATAATGCCCGAGTATCCACTACCAGGTTACCTCTCAAGCCATTCGTAGTAAATTTGCCCATCAGGAAACAGCTCCTCCAGAGTTCTGATTAATGTTTCCTGGTAAACTTATAAAGAAAGGGATCGTAGGACAAACTAGAGCTCTTCATGTTGTAGTTGATCTCAAGACTGTAACTGATTCACCCTCCGCCTCCTCTGCCACGTATTCTACTAGCTCAATGAGTGACTCTGCTGCTCTAGGTGACTCGTCTCGTGGGGCGACCCAGACTCCCATTCTTGAAGGCTCTGAGTTTTCAGCTACTGTGCCTGTCTCATATCTTGGCTCTGTATTTGTTTGTTTGTTAGTAAAATGATCACAGAACACCAAGAAACACTCCTGTTTATCACGAGTGTCAAACATATTCTTCCCTTCTCCGTTATGTAAGAGAAAGTCACCATCTTCACAATTGGGAAGATGTAAGGAAGAATGACATGAGCTATTGTGAGAGATAAAGATATGACTTATGAATGTGCCTCAGATAATACTTTGTTTATACCACACATTTAATATTTGTTGAATATTACAGCCTATATTTAGAATTTTTAACAAGACAGAACAGCTTTTTTCAATGCATTTAACAGGTAAATGATTGCTCTGCGTTTGGCGATCAGCTTCTGTGTTGAGTGTCTATATTTAGAAAGGGGTAGAGCTGGGGGAGTGAATAGAGAAAGGGGCCACCTGCATGCCAATCAAAGGAATTTAACTAAACCTGAGATCAGTGAAGTGGTAATTGCAGCACCTGCTTCAAACTCATAGATAATTTTGTCTGTGTAGGAGTATGACTTTTTTTTTCTGTGATGTAGGGGCAGAATAAATTCCTAAGATTTTTGGTAGAAGGACAGTAGAGAAGGATCCTGAAGACTGGAGTGGGATTTTACGCTGGTATAGGAGGGTGAAAAGATAAGGCAGTGATCAAGGACAAGAAATGCATTAAAAGGAGTAAATGGTCTGGAAGAGGGATTCAATGACCATCCTAGAGGGTATTGCGAAGCTTATTTGGTACAATGAATCTGACATTTTTCAGATTATATTTTATAAAATCAATCCCAATCCATTAAGTGGGATAGAACAATAGACATCTGCATAACAGAAACAATGCTCAAATTCAAGTGAGTGGCAGAAGAGTGGCTCCAGGTGGTCTCCATATTTGAAAGCCAGAGACCTAGCACCTTTCTGTTAAAGGGGCCAATAAATCAAACGCCTACAGGGATCAGGTGAATAAGGTAAATGAGTGACTCAAGTCAGTTGCTGCAAAGGGATTGGCAATGATATAGTTTGTCTCCGTGTCCCCACCTAAATCTCATCTCAAATTGGAATCCCTATGTGTCTGAGAAGGGGCCTGATGGGAAGTGATTGGATCATGGGGGTGAATTTCCCCCTTGTTGTTCTCATGATATTGAGTGAGTTCTCATGAGATCTGATGGTTTAAAAGTGTGTGGTACCTCCTCCTGTCTCTCTCTATCTCCTGCTCTGCCATGGTGGGACGTGCTTGCTTCCCCTTCACCTTTGCCATGATTGTAGGTTTCCTGAGGCTGACTAGCCATGCTTTCTGTTAAGCCTGTGGAACGTGAGTCAATTAAACCTCTTTTCTTTGAAAATTACCCAGCCTCAGGTAGTTCTTTATAGTAGTGTGAGAACGGACTAATACAGGTGAGGACAATGATGTAATGACAAGTATATGCAACCGTATGTGAAGAGGTCAGCAAGAATTCAGCCACAGCCGATTGCACTCTTATGAGAAGTGGACCAGGACCACAAGATCTTAGACATACTTCAAGATATTTATATAACATGTATGTAAATTTATATAAATGTCAATTATTTGGATGTCGGACCTAAATCACAATTTAAAAATCTGGCTGGGCCAAATAACATAAATCTGAAAAGCAGCTGTCACTTGCAGTCCTCTACTTCACAAATCGGACAAATAAAATAAAGTCTTAATGTAGAGACAGAGCTTCAGAGACAGGCTTCTTCTGTGTTATGTTGGGAGCTAAGCATCCATCTGAAAATGGAGGCAGGATTCCAGTAATTAGTGTTGCTGTACCGCCACAAGAGTAAGAGAGAAATCTAGAGTTTTGCGAGCATGCTAGAGTTCTAGTATTCACCATATTTAGCTGAAGGGCTCCAAGTCTCTCAAGTTTGGGGGTCTTCCAAATTGAGAAAGCTATGTCCTCCAAATGGAGGATAAAATTAACATTTAAATACCAGCTCAAGGCCCTTATGTAGTCACTCTGACTTAATTGCTTACTCACATTTCCTTTGTTATTGATTTTCTACTTCTGAGCTCCTAGCTTTAAAATCTACCTCTAAACAGTCTAGTTTAGGGACTCCTCTTGGATTCCCATTGGGCTTTTTTCTTGACTGAATTCCAGTTTGGTTCTTGTCAATGCTTATCACTCTGGGTTTGGTGTCCTCTCTGGTCTTCATCTTGAAATATTCATTCTATGTGGATCCCACAGAATCCCAGCGATGGGGCTTGCCTCCTGGGTACCAACAGGGGAAATATGACTCGGATTTTGATAATAATAAAGCTGAGATTTTTGTTTTGTTTTGTTTTTTTGTTTTTGAGACGGAGTCTCGCTCTGTCGCCCGGGCTGGAGTGCAGTGGCCGGATCTCAGCTCACTGCAAGCTCCGCCTCCCGGGTTCACGCCATTCTCCTGCCTCAGCCTCCCGAGTAGCTGGGACGACAGGCGCCCGCCACCTCGCCCGGCTAGCTTTTTTTGTATTTTTTAGTAGAGACTGGGTTTCACCGTGTTAGCCAGGATGGTCTCGATCTCCTGACCTCGTGATCCGCCCGTCTCGGCCTCCCAAAGTGCTGGGATTACAGGCTTGAGCCACCGCGCCCGGCCAAAGCTGAGATTTTTATGGACTCCTTATGCTCCCAGGATTGCCATGGGAATTCTGGGTGGGATAGAACCTACAGATAACGGGACAGGACTACATTATAGAATTACACAGGTTTAGAAATATAAATTCATAAATACACTCAGTGTAAGTATCTATACTTATGGATGACAAGACAGGAGATTTCACAGAATTCTTGAAAGGGTTAAATACAATCATATTTTAAAATTGTGAACAGTTGGTTGGCCTGTACTGTGACTGATGCACCATAACCCTGTTATTTTCCTCTCTGTCCCCTCAGTTATGCACTGAAGAAAAAGTCAGGGAATCCTAAGGTAACTTCCTGTCATTCATTTCCCTTCCAGCAGTATTTCTGATAAACATATATGTGTACTTATTTTGTAAAAGACACTTAGGATTCCTTTGAAGTGTGCTCAATCATTTTCTTATATTTTGTATTTTGCAATTCTTACCTACTCTCTTCCCTTTTACAAAATAAAATAAATGAAAAGGCAAATGCAAAAACGTGATTGAACCCTATGAAAGGCTATCAAAATGACATATTATACAGAAGTACGACCCAGGGACATTCACAGAATAATTTAGCACACAGAACCTCCTGATGAAGAGTAGTATAATAAAACCCTGAAACTAGCATCTCAACTTTAGGAAAGGCCAGAGAATAAAAAGAGGCAGCATTCACATTTGTTTTCAGAACCTCTCACCTTGACTGTTTTCCCTTTCAAAATGAGCTTAGGCTTGATTTATAAATGAGCTACAAAGTCAGGTTAAGAAGAATATAATTTTGAATGCAATGTTATGAATTGTTCTCCCCTGCAATAAGACCTTTCTTGGTGAAGAACATTTAGATGCATGATTAGGAAAAGATAAGCCCTCATGCAAATATAATGTCATCCTCTCCTTTACATACACACTTTTGTGCACTGAAGATAACTGCCCTTCTTTACATTTTAATCAAGAGAACAAGAAAATAAAAATTTGTTTCAAGAAGCCCACACTATCAACTCTGTTGGACAGGCCACAGTCTTGATGTAAAAGGCCAATTGCTTTATCCAAGAATGACTATTTCCTAGAAGGAATGGACTTTGTGAAGCACTGTGGATAGATTTGGTTGAGAGGGTAAGACGACAATCTATTAATTTTTAGGGTATTCAGAAAAAAATGTATTTAAAAACTGGTTATGAGATGTTTGCACTGCTGGAAAAGCTGAAATTTAAGTTATTCTTTAAGTCTTAAATTTTTCTCTGGAGAGGTGGATTCATTCATACTTAAAAGAAGAATTGGAAGCACTAGAAAAAAAACAAATTTTTCACTCTCTAGCTATTATCATCTTGCAATATTGTTTTCCCTCCAAATAAAATAAAGAGGCATGGTAAAGTGCATACTTGTGTTTTCAATGATACATATAAAGCAAAATCTTGTAAGAAGACAATTGCTGGGCTGAAATGTCTTTAAACAAACCATAGCGGGACTTTTTAGTATAAGACAACAAACATATTTAGATTGCAGTAAGTAATGGTCTCTCTAACATATCCAAGTATGATCTGCATTAAACTGCTGGAACAGATCTCATTAGAGTGAGTGGTCATTCCATATTTTGCATTAGTTTATTTTAGTTGCTTTAACAAATTACAGTGAACGAAGTGGCTTAACAGAACATGAGTGTGATGGTTAATATTGAGTGTCAACTTGATTGGATTGAAGGTTACAAACTGTTGTTCCTGGGTGTGTCTGAGGGTGTTGCCAAAGGAGATTAACATTTGAGTCAGTGGACTGGGAGAGGCAGACCCACCCTCAATCTAGGCAGGCACCATCTAATCAGCTGCCAGTGCAGCTAGGATAAAAACAGGCAGAGGAGGATGGAAGGACTAGACTGGCTGAGTCTTCCAGCCTACATCTTTCTCCCATGCTGGCTGCTTCCTGCCCTCAAACATCGGACTCCAAGTTCTTCAGCTTTTGGGCTCTGGACTAACACCAGTGGTTTTCCAGCAGCTCTCGGCCCGTCAGTCACAGACTGAAGGCTACACTGTCTGCTTCCCTACTTTTCAGGTTTTGGGACTCGACTGGCTTCCTTGCTCCTCAGCTGGCAGATGGCCTACTGTGGGACTTCACCTTGTGATCGTGTGAGTCAGTTCTCCTTAATAAACTCCCTTTTATGTATACAGCTATCCTACAAGTTGTGTCCCTCTAGAGAACCCTGACTCATACAATGAATTTCTTTTTTTTTTTTTTTTTTTTAAATTCTGGAGATCAGAAATCTGCAATAAGTTTTACCGGTAGAAAGGCAATGTGTCATCATTGCTAGTTTGTTGTTGTTGTTGCTTTCTGAAGACCCTGAGGGGAGAATGGATTTTTGTGACATTTATGATGTTTCTGGTGAAGCTGCTTGTTTCCTGGGCTTGTAGCTCCTTTCTCCATCTTCAGAGAGCGTCGCTGTCACACCCGCTTTCATCATCACATTGCCTTCTCTTCTGAGGCTGATTTCTGATGGTTTCCTCTTGTAAAGACAATTATGATTACATTGGACCAACACAGATCAAGATACTTAATCACATCTGCAAAGTCCTTTTTGCCACATAATGTTACATTCCCAGGTTCCAGAGATTAAGACATGGGTATATTTGGGGAAATGAAAGTTTTATTCCGTTTACCATACCCTGTAAGCCAAATTCATCAATACTTTTGTATTCTGGTTCACATATCCCATTTTTATGAGCCTCCTTTTGCCTATTTATAGAATGTTTAATGACCCTCTTTCCTTCGAAGCAGTCTGCGAACACCAACATTATAGTACTAATCACAACACACAAAAAACACAAAGTTTTTGTGTTTTTTATAGTACCAAAAAACACAAAGGTTTTCTCTTTTCCTGAATAGTTTGAGGTCACCTAAATCTTATTAGGATTCTTACTCCAATTCCTGCCAAATAGTGAACATTTAATAAAACAGATGTCAAATTTGACTGAGTTAAATGAGGTATCATCCCAAGTTTTCTGTTTTTATTTTACTTCAAATAAAGTGTGGCCCTAAAGGATGTAGAGAACATTAAAAGGCATTTTGTAACATTTAAAATTATAAGATTCCTTTTTCATTGTAGTTTTTTTTACACCGAGCAGGCCACACACCTGAGTGACCTAGATTTCCTTAATAATTTTTAAGCAGTCCATGACAATTTAAGAAAGGGTCAACTGCAAGCTGGGAGCTGGATAAAAGACTGAGCTGGCACCACTGTGTGGTTTGTGTTGATAAGTACAATAAGACCATGAGGAGAAAAAATGGAAGTGTGTATTCATGCATTCAGCCTCTCTTTTATCTCTGACACTTTGTAATTCTTCCCTCATTAAAAGTTTTTAGTGACCTGGAAATTTAGAACAAACTGCATTTTATTATTTTAATTTATTTCACAAGCATTGAACTTTGACTCAATCCAATCACAACAGAGGTGTTTCTCTGTTTTCCTCAGACATTCTAGAATGTCTTCTGTAGTTCTCACGTTCTTTCCATGTCAAGAATACCCATCTCCACTGCTTCGTCATTGGTTTGTTTCAGTAAAACTAGAATAAGATTATTTATTCCATAGAGTTATGAACTCTGACTTTATTTGTATGACTGATATTGGTGTTAGCTCAATAGATTCACTGCTTCATAGGGACTCACATACTACAGTGCTTGTGGGTGAGCAGCTGACCACATGTTGTGTAAGGCTGGAACTGTTAGTGGGGCTAGGAAAAATATGGGTTAGGGCCCTGTCTGAGTCTGTTTTCTTCTGCTATAACAGAATACTTCAGATTAGGTAATTTATAAAGAAAATAAAGTTATTTGACTACCTCTTCTCAAATCTGGGAAGTCCAAGAGCATTGCACTAGCATCTAGTGAAGGCCTTCTTGCTTCATTATTTTATGGTGGAAGGGTGAGAACAAACACCAGAGACAGAGAGAAAGGCTGGAGGCCAAATTTATTTTTTAATCAAGAGCCAACCCCTGCAAAAACTAACCCACTTCTGAGACAACAGCCCTAATCCATTCATGAGGGCTTTGCCTCATCACCTCTTGAAAGTTGTTCCTCTCAACACCGTTACACTGGCAATTATATTTCAACATGAGTTTTGCAGGAGACATTAAAACCACAGCAGTCTTTGAGGATGTCAGGATCTTGGCAGGCTCTGCAGGGAAATGTGGATAACTGGATCCCTCAACATAAATTAGTCAGTCAAGTAGGATAAGAAACACACTTTTATTTTTAAATGACAAAGTAAGAGAGTCTACCAGGAATGTGGACAGAAATTCAGGGTCATTATCCGATCATTTTTATTTTGAATCTTGTGTTGAATATCTTGTTATTTTTTTCTCATTTAATTATTGTAATAAATATCTGTGAATATATCTGAGACCTTAGAGTTTACAGTTGAAACCACTGAGGCTCAACAATTTTTAAATAACTTGCCTGAAAATCCACACAGTAGGCTTCAGAGTTGGAATTCAAAACCACTAATTCAGTAAATCCTGTTCATATAAAATCTACCCAATGAGAAAAGCAGTGTTTGTGAAACTAGCCTACCTTTACAAGGGTTGAAATAGTCAAGAAGGGTATATTATACTTGCAAATAATTGTTTATGTGCAGGTATGTGTGTATATGTGTTTGTGTGTGTTGGAAAAACATTGTGCAGTAGCTGAGATTCAAATAGATTTGTGCTCTGACCTCAGCTCTGTGACTTACAACTGTGTAATCTTTTGCAAGGTACCTGACCTTTCTAAACTCTAGTCTCCTCATCCATAAAATTGGAAATAGAATTACAGTGCAAGTTAAACTAGTTAACTCTAATTAAAATTAATATGCTCAATATAGTTTCAGAATAAGTACACAGTAAATGCTATTGCTTTTATTATTGTTATTGCTAGTTTTATTATTATGGTACATTGCCTTTCCAACTAAAATCTAGAACTGTTTAAAGTCTTTCAATAATACACACTCTCTCCTCATCACTCCTATAACTTTGAGGAACAGAATCAGTAGAACTCTGGCTAATAATTTTTATCCTAAAGACAAGGTTTCATGATGGACAATGGAATATTTGACAAAGTCCTGTTATATCAGAATTGAACTTCTTGGAAATGGAGCAAAAAACAGACCATGAAGACATAAATCATCACGAAGTTATGTGAGAAACTGAGAATATTTGACCTGGAGAGGAAAACTAGCTTAAAGGGCTCTGACTATACTTGAAGAGCCAACCTAACAAAGAGGCATTTGACTTTTTCAATAGAGTCCATGACACAGAGAAATAGTTTGAACTTAGAGATCTATTGAAAGTTAGAATGGCTGTCTTGGGAGGTAACGAGCTCCCTATCACTGGAAATCAGTGAACAGTCAAAAATACTAAGATCAAGAACTAGTAAGGGGCTTATAATTTTTTCTTTTCATGCCTTCTTTTTTTTCACTATGTAAATTCTACCATTTGCTTGAGAGATGTCTTTGTTTCTCTTAGCAAAATAAGATATAAGGGACCAGAGATTCCTCAGAAACTCTATCAAGCCCTGTCAACTTTCCAGCCCCACTCACCAGGATGGTGATCCGGGTCGGAATTGAGCCTGAGGATCTTACCTTCCTGTTATGAGTGTGCTTTATTTGTAGTATGCGTTTTCTATTGCCCCTTGCAAACCGAGCAAGATGGCAAAAAGAGGTGGGCAGATAGAGTCTTGAATGCATTATTCTGGATCTATTAAACCAAAATATATTAAGAGTAGCTTACCCTTATAGACTTATTCATCTCTTAGAGTCTCAAATTTTATCTAATACATTGACTTTCTATCGTACTGCATGTGTTGATACATATATTGCATCTATCTATCTTTATATTGATAATATAATTACCAAGATACCTTTGAATAATATAAGGCCTAGCATTAGTTTCTAGCATAATAATAGCTATTTCATTGTTCTGCACAAGAGAAGGCCAGTGTCCTTCAAAATCTGGGTCACTCAGAGTAAAAGCATCTCAACTAATTAGGTCATCCTCTGAGCCCAGGGCTTGCATGCATCCTCATTAAATTAGAGACTTAATTGTGGTTTCATTTATTCAGCCCAGTTTGTTGTGGAAGCAAGCTCATCCTCCCTTACACATGCATCCTTCAAGTTCATAGGCTTCATGTGAATAATAGATTTTATCTATGTAGGAATCACACTTGATGATCCATAACTACCATGCTTTCCACTCATAAAATACCCATCTCAATTAGTGAATTAGCATCCCATCAAGTTGGTGTCAAAGATGTGAAACCTTGAGAATGTTCATTGCAGCTAATGAAAATATGTTTAGAAATTGCTTCTGCAAATGAATCACTGGCAAGAAATTGGCTTATTATTGTAGACTGTATTTGGTTCTGAAAAATCAATCTTCCTTTCAGCTCTGTCATCTACTAGCTCATCAGATATTTAAAGCATCAAATGAGCTGTCTGCCTTTAACCATTTGTAGAAATTGGGGCATTTTCACAGTTTATCAAGTGACATTACAGCCATTATTATACCGATTAAAAACACAGCTACTGCAAAATAAATGATCATTATACTTCCTTAAATATAATCTTTCTGTTCACGTTTTGTTAGCATCAGTTAAAAAAATAGTTGACATTTTCTGAAGGGTGGTACACATTCTAGGGAAAATGTATTAAGCATCATGCATTATTCCAAATGTCTGTAAGTGTTTATATTGTACATTATGAAAACCTTGATATAAAATGCCACAATTCAAAGAAAAAGTATTAAAAATGTCAGTCCTATTCTATCATTTTTGGAGACCAATTTGCTTTTCTTTTTTGGTAAGGTTGTAATGAGCCTGGTTCATTTTGCTTCCTACCATTTATCTTTTCAGTCGTAATGGAAAATTTCCCCCTTAGGCACAGCATGCTATTCTTGTCTTAGACGATTAGGCAGAAATGAAGGAGATCATAAAGGTGAGAGATTTCTCCACAAACAATATGATGTTCAGTACAGTAGCCTGCACAGTGTAGGCTGAGGAATTCCAATTGAACCCAGGGATGTGGTTTTGTGATGTAGCAGGGAATATAGAATACAAATAAGGCTTCTATTTCGGATTGCACTGGAAGGTCTGTGGAAAGACAAAGTTCAAATCTTGCCTCAGCCTTTCTTCAAATGCCCAGTAAGCTGCCAAGCAATACAATTTAACTCAAGAATGTGAAGTGATGATCTCAAACATATCGAAAAGCAGAGATAGAATAACTGTAGGGTGTTATATTTAAAATGGTAGACAAAAATTTTTTTCAGCAAGTTTTCTTTGCTGAGAATTAGAGTTTGTGTTTCAGATGATTTTAGAACAAAGAAGTTTCACTATGATGCCTCCTCTGGAAGCAAATATGTTAACTGTGCTTTTGAAAGCAAACATGGAAAGAAGATGTCAAAGCTGAAAGGTACTCCTGCCTCAGCCACCCTGTATTAATGGGAAGGCATAGAGACCACATAAATCCACTCAGCCTATTTCTTTACCTGTAAGGTGTTACAGATTGGTTTGAATGGTAAAACTACTGTTTTACCATTTTTGACCTACTAAAGTGGCAAATAGTTTGTTCACAGTGTTGCTGTAAGAATCAATGAAGAAAAACAAACAAACCAGCAACTCAGAGAGCACATAGTGTAGTACAATATATTCTCTTTCCTCTTTGGTACCAGACATCTTGCCAATATAAAGAATTATCTCATGGTGATGTGTGTGACTACTCTAATCAATAAGTATGCATAGAATTTTGCATGTTCTACCTGATTTAGTTAATCGTTACAGTATGAGATGAGTCTTATAATTAATTCCATGATGTGGAGGAGCAAACTGAGATCTGTATGTTGGGACGTGGACTCAGGAAGAATACGTGGAGAAACCATGGTTTTAGCCAGCACTATATAAAATCTCAAAGAAGTCAGGGAGCTATTTTCAAAATTATTATTATAATAGAACTTCCTGTTATTTGCCTTTTTATGAACGCTTGTCATTTAATAATAATGCATAGTCATGTAATATTTGGAATAATGTTCTAGGCATGTATATTGTAGTTCGACTTCCAAGATTCAAGTCTCAGCTCCTTAACCCATTAACTATATGATCTTATGACATTAGAAAACATACATTTATATATTTATTTTACTTATTGTTAGCTAATATTTATTTGATCCCATAGGTGACAGCCACATTTTTAGGCACTTGGCTTAGATAATACTCAAAACAATCCTAGTAGATAGCATTAAGATTTCCATTCTGCAGAGCTGGAAAGTGGATCATGGTGAGAAGATGTAATTTACCCAAGGTAGAGAGCAGAGTCAGGATTTGAACCCAACAGTATAATTCCAGGTTTCACACTCTTAACCACTATGCTATATTTAAGTCCCAATCTGCATTTCCTCAATGATAAAATGGGATTAAATGAGAATATACATGAAAGGCCTGGCACATGCATGTCCAATACAAGTTTACTATTCTTATATGATTTTTATTATTAACTTCATTATTAATATTTTGCGTAGTGTTCTAGTCTGTCTTGTGCTGCTAAAACAAAATTCCTGAAATTCAGTAATTTATAAAGAACAGAAATTTATTTCTTATTACTCTGGTGGCTGCAAAGTCCACGATCAAGGGGCCAGCATCTGGTAAGGGCTTCTTTGCTGCATCCCTACATGGTAGAAGGGGTAAAGGCAAGAGGGAATCAACTCCCTAAGTCAAGCTTTTTCGTGAGAGCACCAAATCCCATTCAGGAGGAAGGAGTCTTCATAGTATAATCACCTATTAAAGGCCCCACCTCTTAACACTATCATATTGATAATACCTGAGTATTTGAGGGTACACACTCAACCCATTGCACAAATTCTCCAACAATGATACTTGTTGGACAAGCGTTGTGGTCCTCAAGTTTGATTAAGTTGCCTAAAATACACATTAACAGAGCCTGGAACCTACAATGTTGATTCAATCTTCTACTTCTCTGAGATTGACTCTTTTCTTATTTCTTCACTGTATAATTTGTAATTTTCTATACATAAAAACTATTGCTACTTGTGGGTAATATACTTAATGTAGTAAATCTATGAAACTTAGTGATTAATAATTATCTGACATCAACAAACACTCTTAAGGTCTTTTTTTAATCATAAAAATGTATACATTATATAAACTATATAGATTAAAAATTTTTTTTAAATCAGAAGGAAGGGAAGACAACTGGGTGCAGAAAACTGGAGTGTATTCCCTGGGATATCACATGGTTCTGTTCTTGAAATTGCTTTTAGATGTAATGCTTTTTGTGCATTCACAGGGCACCTAAATGCCGTAAAAACCTAAAAAGAGATTCTTCTTGTCTAAAACTTTATTTCTATAATATGCACCTTGGCCAAATTTAGTGGATGATGCTCTTTTGCACTATCCTGAGACTGCCTTCCATAATGAGGCACTCATTTCCCAAGCTGTTGGGTATGTTGGTATCCAGTGTATCCCGCAGCTCACAGATGAGTTGACCTCCAAGAATTACCCTCAACCAAAAAGAGCCATTTAACCCAATGTCACATCTCCCTCTGCAGGCACCTCATATCCTATGACTTGTCATAAAGGGGTATAGAAGATTGATCCCTTTATCTCAAGGTGGGGAAAATCTGAAAGCCAAACCAACTCTAGAATTCTTGGTGGAATCTGGAATTTGTCAAGGCCTTTGTTCATCTCTGAGATGAAACACAACTAAGACACAATTTCTTCTTCTGATCCAGAGAGTGCTCTGCAGAAGAATTCCTGCACACAAACCTCTGTCTCAGAGTCTGTTTTCTGCAGATCTTGACCTAAATTGAAACACTCACCTAGGTTGTCAAGAACCAACACCTGTTTTGCATCACAAGTTAATGAGTTCTGGTGCTAGAACATTTCAGCGATTCCTAGACTTGATGGGGACCATGTTCCTTGTGATTAGAGCTCTCTGATTCTAACCGTTTGCCTACTCTGCTTTGATCTTTTGATACTGTCAGCCTTGTAATATGTCACAACTGACCCATAGCAACAAAACACAAATATGATCAACACTTCTAAGCAATGTGTCTCAACTCCTTGCCTTTGGTCCTGTGTCTCAGCCTCATTCAATTCATTTAATCTCACTTTGGCCTCCCATTAGACAAAATTTCTAATCTTTTTTTTTTTTTTTTTGATATTTGAGTGTTGGATTCTGTGCTTGATTTACAGCTTTATCCACACTTCCAGAGACAAATAATTTTGGTTGTTAGAGACGAATTATCTTCACTCTGGTTTTCTCTTAGAATTAAAAACTTTATCACTGTTCTATCTCCCAGATGAATTCACTCACCACCTGCTGTCATATATTCTCATATGTTACAATAAACATCACATTTTAAACTTATTCATAACTTCCCAGATTTCATTGCATGGAACTAGAGTGTCAGAAATTGTTAAAGGAATTCCTCAAGAAAGGTTAAAAAAATTTTTTTAATATAATTTGATAAAATTACCTTTCTTTACCTCCCTTCAAGGATTCATATTTTCATTTACATGTTAATGACTTTCATAACTTCAGTAATAAAGAAATGATTTATGCCTTTCTTCAATTATTACATTTCCCAAATCTGAATTGTACCATGGTATGCAATTGGTTTCTTGTAAAGTATCTGGTAATCTTTCAAGGAGCTACAGGGTTTTTTTTTTTGGAGGTGGGGGGAACAAATTTTGGGACCCCAAACTTAATTCACTCTCTTACCCCATTTGGGATCCTCTCTATATTTGACGATAATTCTCCAACATGAGGAGAGATTTACTATATTTGTTTTTCACTTGACTTTAGGTTTTTCATTTTAGGTGTTTGGATTAAATGTTTCATGCAGATAAAGGGCATAAAAATGAATACAATGGCAGTCATCATACATTGTATCTTCCCTGTGCTCAAGGATAAAACAGCTCTAGCCAAAAAATAATAATAATAATGAATCTGTGTCAGGCTGGGCCTCAGCCTTGACATGAACATCACCAGGAAAGCAGGAACACAGCCCTTCATAAGGCAGACAATTTATTGTCGAACTGTTCCAATTATTATAAACTATCTTCATTATAATTTCTATACATCTATCCCAGATTAGTCTTCTGGAAGAACAAAGAAAACCAGTCATTTAAATAAATAAATGTGTTTGTTTATTTATTTAGTTAGTTATGTTAAATGTGTCACCTCTTCGTATATTTGAAGGCAACTAACTTATCCTACCCAAGACATCTTGTCTCCAGTTTAAACATAAATTAACCCTTCAATGCTTCACAAGCTGCATGTTTTGCAAAATTCTTATAGGACATCTTCCTCACATGAACATATGCTAGTTACCACTGGAACTCATCTATTCAACTTTTAGCTGTTCATAAATACGGTATTTCTTTAACAACATTCAGTTGTGTGGGCAATCACTTGAAGATGCATCTGAAATGGAATGAAACGTTTCTTCATTGTTGTCACAAAGAAATAAATTAATTTTGCATTTTCTCCCTAGGGTTGGCCTTTAAATGAAGAACTAGACAAGAAAATAGATAGTGATTCTATTTTTATTCTTGACTATGATTAAAAGACCTCCTGTGCTATGAGAGTTGCATACCTCTGTGATTTACATTCCAGTTGGCATAGGTGTAATTTAAGAAAGGGTAGCCAGAGGTTTGGGGATTATTAGAATAGTATTAGGTCCTCCATGGGAAATGAAATGTCAACATCTATTTTGCTTTACTTTCCCAATTTACAAAATTAACATGGTTATTGCCAATATTTGACATTTTAAACTTCAAGCAAGTTATTCATAGGCACAAAGCCACTTCACACAGATTTTCTTATTTGAATGGAATGTCATTGGGAGGAAATCACACCTGTGAAAATCACTACTTTCTCAGTGACTGAATGGTTGGGGGCCTGTATTGGGAGCAGGTATAGTCTGATGGTGAAAAACACTGAATATTATCTATCAGCAAATAAAAATGACCTCTAGCATATCATGTTTTTTTAAAAACACCAAAAATGGGCAACAGAAAATCAAATCAGAAAATAATTTAGAATTAACAAAACAAGATAATGAGAGCTTGTTTAATTATGTTATTGATTTTCCTTTTAAATCAGTATTTATTTCCTTTTTCCTAAAGACAAAGTTAAATGTAGGTTGTGCTGTTCAAACTGAAATTGTCATCCTATTCCTAATCTAGCTCATGCCTACTCTAATTTGACTCCAAGCTTGACTCCAGCTTTTGTTGATTCAATATTATTTTGTTTGCAATAGAAGTGGAAAATGAATAAAAGAGAAAAGAAATAGGTGCTTTATGACTATCTTCTAGAAGAGTTGAGTAGAACTTTATTGGTTCTGATGCCATCTTTTGTGACTTTTCCATTGTCTAAGGGTTGGAGGTTTGTTGGGTGGTGGAAGTAGGATTTGCTATTGTATCTCTTTAATCATTATAAACATTAGATTGGGTGGGAAGCTCAGCTTGGTTGAATCTGATAGCCTCATTGGCTCTTTCATAAACGCAGTTGATGCCTCAGGGATCTTGAGAACTTATTCAGATCCCCAAAAAGTTGGAAATCATAGCTGAGTTAGATATAAGTGCCCTGCAGTTGTGAAAGTTGAGGATGTAAACACACAAGCTATGTGACCATCTAAGCTGCCCTTTTTCAGTTGAAAACAAATATTAAAGAATTAAAAAATTCCAATGAGAAGGAATTAGAAAGCAAATAATAGTCTTAATTTTAAAATATTTTATATGATCCTAACTTTTCAAATGAAATCTCTGAAGAACGAAGAGAAACCCATTATCCATTGATACATTCTGAAATGTCAGAGCAAACATATCTAAGCGGTTTTCTGCATTGGAAATATACACAACAATAAATAGATGTTTCTAAGAATATAGTAGTTAATGACAACTCCTGCCTCTTTACAGTAGTCTTAATTTGAAACCAGCAAGACATTAGGAAGAACATTGGCTTTCATAGGTTTTTGTTTATTTTTTCTTAGTTTTAGTTCCTCCATATGCTAAAAATCCAAAACAAAACACAACAATAACAAAAAATGAACAACAACAACAAACTAGTAAACTAAAATCCAAATGAAATCAAACCAAAAGAAAAAAGAACGAAAAACCCTCCTGTTGCCTCCACATATCATTTTACAGTTTGTGTCCAATCAAGGAAGCAAGCAGGGGCTAAAGTTATGACTCTAACTTAATTAACACATTAACAGAGTGTCTACACTGGGCCAGTTCATTGGGCCAAGCCCTTTACTTTTATTGACTCTTGTATTCCTTAAAATAACCTCAGAAGCCAGATGACATTATTATCTCAATTTTTTAAAGGAAATGAATCCACCAAGAATTAACTGACTCAGGGTCACACAGCTAGTGGGTCATAGAGGCTGGCCTTGACCCTGGCAGTCAGGCTCTGAAGCCCATTCTCCTCTTTCATGTATGTGTGTTGTATGAGTTTTCATAAAGTGTTACTAAAATACAGAAGATAATTATCCTAATTCTTCTTCTTTTACAATTTAATAGGAGAATTGACTCTAATTTAAATGAAATAAATTATACAACTTCCTATCTAGAACCTGGTGCAGAGTGATGTCAATAAATAGAGAGTATCCTGTTAGTCTCCTATTTTTCCTTTTTATAATTTAAAATTTATCCTCCTGTAAACTCAGGAAAACCTACTCTCTCACGTACTAAATCAAGTTGTTTAAATGCTTAAGAATCCCGATAAACATTATGAAGCAAACTTTCTTCTCTAAATAATTTGGAGGCTAAAGTTTATGGTGGAATATAGAGAATGTGTGAGCCTGGTTTTGGCAAACGCAGCATCACTTTATCTTCCTCCTCATTCCCGCTAATTTCCATGTCTCCAGAGGTCTTGGCAAGAGACAATAAAGGGAAAGAAACCGAAAGAGATTAAAAATATATTAAAACAATCAATATTCCACAAATGAGGAAAGAACTTATTCTGTTGATATTCCAATGAAGAAGTTGTAGGATTTAAAGTCTTTCCATTAAAGTATGGAAACTACAAGCTAGAGGCTACCTCGTCAGAATACGACAAGTACAAGGAGTGAAGAAGTTAGAGGTGGAGAATAGTACAGGAGAAGCAAGAGAGACAAGATTTGAAACACCCATCCAGGAGGGGCTCCACATTCATTGAAAGGTTTGCACCATATGCTAAACTCTTTGTATGATTGTGCCGTTGCAATGAGGACTCACAGCCTCATGACCTTCCCGCATAGTGTGGGATGACCTCAGGGATGGATCTTTATGAAGTACAGTATTAAGTACTAGACTAAAGGGAATATAGGTGAATTTCTGAAGGGCACTTTCTGTTATGTTTACCAATATTACTGTAAAAATCAAAATAATTTAAATTTTAAAAGTAAGCTCAAATGCCCACATGGCTCTTTATTCTCAGCTATTTAGATTCTAGAGCACTGAGGTTTTCCACCGAGAAGTCTAAAGATGGTGTGCTACCCACTGGCCTTTGTGTGTTCCTTTCATGGGTATACAGTATAATAAAGATGATTGTAAAGCCCTGGATCACTTTAAAATTGAGTATCTTCTGGAAATGTTACTCTTTTAGTCTTCTCCCTTGTAGCCACTGACCTGAACACAAATTGCCAATAGTAGATTCACTTTTAATGTGGTGGACCACGACTTGTAAGTTTGACTTTTGGTACCCCCAATGAAGACAATTAAGCAAACCTCATAATGCTATAATTGAAATGTTAACAGATAATTGCCCGTGTAATTACTCCAAGTCATTTTATTATCATTAGAGGAGAATAAAAGTCAGTGGTATAATTTAATATCAAATATTACTTGATTACTGAGACACAGTTAAAGTTAATGCATCTGTTTTATAACAACTTGGGAGTTTTATTTTTGGCTGAAGATCATGAGAATGCAGATTCTGGGCAAAGGAAACATTAGTGGAAGGCAGGAATGTTGTCCCAGGATTCTATAATTTACCAGGGCTATACCCATTTCATTTAGCTTCAAAAATATCTTTGAAAATTATCAACATTTTCCCTGAAATACCTCCTGCATGCAGGATGTGGATGAGAGCATAAAACAGAAAATAGTGGTGATAAAGTCTTCAATCTGATTTATTTTGTTCGTGCATCTCTGCTTAGTCATTGGGCAGACTCTGTGGGTGCTCCTTTATTCCTGGTAGCTTTTCTTAGCTCCCTTCCACTGCTCTTACACCTAGCTGTTCACGATCCATGCTTCATTGACTTATTAGCTATTTCAGAATGTTCTATACTGGTTTGTTTGTGAGACCGATTTCGTGACTGTAACCAAAAGAGTTAGCACTCTTGTCATTATCCTATTAATAAATTACTAAAAATGTAAAAATGGTCATTTGATCTTGTACTTTGGTAGAGAACCCATTTCAATATCACCCTCTTACAGTTTCAGTCACTCAGTCTTTTCTGACATCATCCTATTGTAGCCTGAATATTTGTGTCCACCAAACATTTATATGTTGAACTCTAATGTTCAATTTAATGGTATTAGAGGCTTTGGGGGAGGTGATTAGGTCATGAGAGTAGAGCCCTCATGAATGGGATTGGTGCACTTGTAAGAAGTCAGAGAAATAGCTAGTTCTTTTGTTATTGTTGTTTTGCCACTTGAAGTGGCAGTCTGCAACCAGGAAGAAGTCATTCACTAGAACCTGACTATGCTGGGACCCTGATCCCTGACTTCCAGTCCCTAGAATTGTGAGAAATAAATTTTTGTTGTTTATCATATACCCAGTCTATGGTGCTTTTTAATAATACCCTGAACTGATTAACGCACACATCAGTCTTACACTAGGTCCTTCCTTTGAATATCTTCAAAGCTTTCTAGAACTTTTTTTTTTTCCTATTAAATTACTTAATAAGTCTTCGTTTTAGGTCTGCTAATACAGCAATAGTTTGAAATATGTATATCACATGTAAAAGCATGGTGTTCAAATTGAGTACCAAAAGAGTTTTACTCATAAAGAAAGGCCAGGGATCAATAAAATTAATTGTCAAAGACACAGCTGAATATTCATTATTTTACCTAATTATGGCATACATATGTCAACTGAACATTCTGAACATAAGTGAACAATTGAACATAACTGAACATTCATTATTTTACCTAATTAGCGCATACATATCCAAACTATATAAACAGTATCTTTTAGATTATTTTAAAATTAAGCCTTATAAAATATAAGTTGAAAAAACAGAAATGTTTAGTTTTTTTATGTAGTTTGTGCCTCCTTTGATTTGAAACTAAAAGCCTGACAGATTTTCTTTTGCATCAAGATGTGAATGTCAGTTCTTGAATTTGTTGTAGACATGTGCAGTACAAAAATTCAGCATCGAATTATTTATCTGGAATGACATATATTTGTTTTTTGTGTAAGAAAAATGCTGCACACATATAATACAGGTGCTCCTAAATATAGACTGTGGAAAATGCTATTTGATCAATGGTTTATTTAATAGATGGGATAATGATTCTAGATGTGGTTTCAGTTTGTGATATCCCAAATAGGTCATATTTATTGTTTCTGACTATGTCACACTGCAATTCAAAACATTCATTTTGGAACTCCTTGTTCTTTGACCATTATTAACTGGCAAAGAAAAATGGACCTATCAGTTCATTTTCATAAACCTGAAAGTCAAGAAATATTTTTTGAAAATCAATTTTCAACTTCACAAATTGTGTATATGGCTCAGACTATTATTTGACCTTTTGAAATGACTTAAGTACGAGAAAGTGTGCCAGATAATTCACTACTTGTGAATTTCTAAAGAACTCAATTTCATTAGAAAGGAGTGAAAAATGTATTTATGTAATTACTTCTGAATGCCCTTAAATATGAATATTTAAAGGGTTTGTAAGGTTATAATGTCAAACAAAAAAATGCCAAAACGTTAATTTGATTTTTATTGGTGAGCCAGCAGGGGGATTCTTCTTGTTTGACATGAGCAAATAAATTTCTTTCAAAGATCAAAAATTATCCCTGCAAGATTCATTAGTGAGTTGCGCAGCAGTTGGTAAATGGCGGGTGAGATGTCTGTACAATCATCGCATGCAGCCTCAACTGTCTATGGTTAAAACTATGGGAACATTTCTAGTTCACATTTCTCATTGTTGTATGCCTGACAGGGTCCATCTGTAATGCTTTAGCAAGGCAATTATTGGTAAATGATGCAATGGGTGGATTTAAATTTGTGTTCCTTTCAAAAGTTGCAACTTATTTTGTTTGTTTTGTACAAAGGTATCATCACCAGTCAGATTCCAAACCGCTACAGACTTGTTTACCTTCAATTTTCGACAACCAAGAAGAAGCCATTTGGATACATACTTATTATAGACAGTGCATGTATATATAAGCTTCTTAGTCACCTACAATTTGCCATTAAAACAAAAATAGCTAGTGTGCTGTGGGTATTCTCCCATTTCTTCAACATGCTACACAATTGCATTGTTGGACAAATTTACATTTACAAATGCTTGTTGTGTTTAAGACTCATAATTTTTGCTATACTCAGAAGACTTTAATACATTTGCCTACAGTAAATGATTTTGATACTCAGCCATTTTTTCACTTAATACATTTATAGCAAGCAGTGTCACTTAATCTAATTCAGAAACAAACCCAGCTAAATTTCAGGCATTTTTGTTGTGGTTATTAAGTTGTTTGTGCATGTTCCAGTCACACTACTTAATATGCATTGTTTATTAGTGACGCATTGATTTATAGGTGTAGAAACATTTCATTTCAATATTAAGCATGTAGGAATACTTTTCATTTTCAAAAGAGAAATACATTTTCTCACGTTTTTCTGGAAACATCCACGTTTAACTTCCCCTCTCTAGATAAAAATGCATGCAGAAAAACATTTCACTTTGCTCTTAAATCTTTTATGAAGACAGAGATAGCATGTATGTGAGTTACAACTGACATAACCCTCAGCGTCTGAAAGACTGAAGAAAACTCTGAGGACTGTGACATGGGAGGGAGAAAACGCTCCTCCACTCCAGGAGATTGTTTCCACTGCGCAGATAGCCTGATTTTTAAAAGAGAGGTCACATAACTAGATTTTCATATGCAATCTCCTAACTTCTACATGTTGAAAAAAAAATATTTTAACTTTGTGCAAATAAAACTAAATGCTTCCCTTTGGTAACCAGTTTGTGGCTTCTATTCTGAATAACTAGGGGGCATGTGAAATGTTTCATTTACCTTTTCTCTTAAATGTTACTGTTGAGAATGAATGGCAAATAACAAATAAAAACAACATTATTTGAAGGAATCCTGATGTCCAGGGTAGAAAGACGATATTCTTGATACGTTCAGTATGAACGTTTTATTTAGAATTTCACTTTAAGATTAGACTACGAAAATTATAAATTAAGGATAAGTGTTAGGCCAACAAAAGCATCTAAATTGATTATTTTAACAATGGATCCTACATTCTTCTATTAGTCTTCACTCTTGAAGATGATCTTGTTTGCCATTATATCCAAAACAATTTTGACTGTGATTAGAATTGAAGATGCTGAGGTTTGTGAAAGTATGGCCACAAAATTCATTCCAAACTCAATAATTTTATAATGTACTTCAGAGCTAGCTGTGGGATATTATGTAGTTGTTCCATAATTTTCTTTCCTATTGTCAAAACGTGGGGTGCACCAACTACATACATGGCACTTTGCTAACCCAGTGGGGATAGAAAAAAAAGTGGAAACATACGGTGGCCCGTGCCTGTAATCCCAGAGTCTTGGGAGGCTAAATCGGGAGAATGGCTGGAGACCAGGAATTCAAGACCAGACTGGGCAACATGGTGAGACCCTCTTTCTATACAAAGTTAAAATACTTAGTTTGGGTGGAGTGTGCCTGTAGCCCCAGACACTCACAGCTGAGGTGGGAGAATCTCTTGTGCCCAGGAGTTTAAGACTACAGTGAGCCTGATCCTGCCACTGCACTCCAGCCTCGGTTACAGGACAAGCAAGATGTTAGTCCTGCGAAGTATATAAAATACTGGTAATAATTGGAAGGAATATTACCATCAAAAGGGGGATTGATAATGCCTATCATCTTTTAATTTCTCTATTTTTACATCTTTCTTTAACTGGAAGCCAGATCTTTGATTTGACTGATTTAACTAACACTTGTAAGAATTGTAGTTTGAATGATTCTTCTGAAATCATTATAAAGTGTTTAATGTCATCCCCCAACCCTTATGCTCCTTGCTTCTTCTGGCAGAGTCTAATTTAATCTTAACATTTTCATCGAAGATGGCAATACCATTGTGGGACATCCCCCCAAACCTAGATGGATTTAATGATGCTCTTTTCTCCTTTCTATAACAATTTGTAAATACACCTATTTGTTACAAGAAAGGGTCCCAATCCAGACCTCAAGAGAGCGTTCTTGGATCTCATTCAAGAAAGAATTCAGGATGAGTTCACAGTGTAAAGCAAAAACAACTTTATTAAGAAAGTAAAGGAATAAAAGAATGGCTACTTCATAAATAGAGCAGCCCCTAGGGCTGCTGGTTCCCCGCTTTTATGGTTGTTTTTTGATGATATGGTCAACATTGGAGTGGATTATTTATGCCTTCCCTCTCTAGACTGTATAGGGTAACTTCCTGATGGTGGCATAGCATTTGTAAACTCTCCTGGTGCTGGCGACTGGTGCTCTAGTCGCCATCGTGGGTTTGGTGGGTTTGAGCCAGCTTCTTTACTGCAACCCGTTTGATTAGCAAGGTCTTTATTCCTCATGTCTTGTGCCAACCTCCTATCTCGTTCTGTGACTTTGAATGCCTTCACCATTGGGAATGCAGCCCAGTAAGTCTTAGCCTCATTTTACCCAGCTCCTATTCAGGATGAAGTTGCTGTGGTTCACAGGCCTCTGACTTATTTGGTAGTGAAGTAGTGTTGTTAAATCAGAACGAGAAACATGTGGGTCAGGGTCTTCTTGAGAACTGTGTCCTCAATGCTTAGCATAGTTGGTATCTGTGGGATAAATAAATGAACAAATAAATTGGCCAAAACAACCAGGTTGAGAGATTCTGGTATCCTATGGTTGCTATTTTTCTAGCCTTCATTTCTGTTGAGAGAAATTAGTTGATGATTGATGAGATATTTTAAAAGAAAATAGCTATGACAGATACTTCTACATTTGCATACCATGTCTTGTTCATCAGATAAAGCAATTTAGCATATTATAGAAATTATTGTCCTTTTAGGTGAAACATTTTATATTATGTGTATTTATATTTTAGTTTTTAAAGATTTTCATTAGAGATTTATGGTATATAAAATATTGTGTAAATTTACTTGTAGCTGGACTTCAGTGAAAACGGTTATATAAGGAGCTTCAGTGATTGTATTCTCCGTAAAATGAATGAGAACACTGGCAGGAAGTTGTCAGAATCAGCTTTCAGAACACAGGAAATTAAACATAGACTGGGAGCAATTCAGAGTGTGCATCCAAGAAAAATGCTGAATCTCAGTTAAATCAGTGTGTTTTGTGGCACTTTGGTTTTTTCTATTTCTATCCACCTCTTCCCAGCTCCACAGTAGGCTTGAAAACTAAGATCACAATTACTGTGAAAACCAGCAGTCTGATAGCCAAAGGAAGAGGCAAAACTGTGCTACATCTTCTTCAAACCTTCATTCCCAGAGAACTGACATTATTGAACTCTTGTGGTAGTTTCCTGGAAGACCTCACTTGCAAGGCAATCTTTTAAAAATTTTTATGTCCGGGTGTACATATGCAAATTTGTTATATAGGTAAAATGCATGCCACAGGTGTTTGGTATACAGATTATTTTGTCACCCAGGTAATAAGCATAACACCCAATAGGTAGTTTTTGAAATCCTTTCCCTCCTCCCACTTTCTACCCTCGAGTAGGCACCAGTGTCTGTTGTTCCCTTCTTTATGTCCATGTGTTCTCATCATTTAGCTCCCACTTATAAGTGAGAACATACAGTTTCTGGTTTTCTTTTCTTGCATTAGTTTGCTTAGGTAGGATAACAGCCTCCAGCTCCATCTATCTTGCTGCAAAGGACATGATCTTGTTTTTTTAATGACTGCATAGTATTCCAGGATGTATATGTACCACATTTTCTTTATCTAGTCTATTGTTGATGGGCATTTAGGTTGATTCTATGGCTTTGCTGTGGTGAATAGTGCTGAAATGAACATATGCATGTATATATCTTCATGGTAGAATTATTTATATTCCTTTGGGTATATACTCAATAATGGGATTACTGGGTTAAATGCTAATCCTCTCAAGTTCTTTGAGGAACTACCACACTACTTTCCACAATGGTTGAACTTAAAATCAGCAAGAAGAAATGACTCATGATGCACAAAGTGTTCTCTATAGGACTAAAACTGACTTTGTAACATAAGCCTAGGGGGCTAGAGGATTGGGATGACACAGACTGCTAAAAACAACAAAACAAAACAAGAAAAACAAAAATACTGGTAGACTGCTTCCCTATAAGAAATACGTAAAGACAGTAACTGAAATCTACAAGAAAGAATAAAAAACACCATTGAAGAATTACATAGAAACATATAAAAGATAGCACAAATGTATTTTTATTCATATCTCATCTGTTCTCCTTTCTGAATTAAAAGACAGCTGCATAAAACAATGGTTATAAATCTGTGTTGATGAGATACAATGCGAAACTGTATCATTTGTATGACATCAGAACAAAGGATGGAAGATAAAGATGGATAGAAACAAATTTTGTATACTACTGTAATTGTTATTATTAATACAAGATAGAGTGTTATAAGTTAACATGATAATTAGAAGCCACAGGACAAGCACTGAGAAAATAACTAAAAAATATAATAAGTGTCATGGCAAGAGAATGAAAGTGTGATATTATAGAGTACCTGTACAACAGAAGAGAAGGCAGTAATAAGGGAAAAAATGGAGAAAGAAAAACAGAAATTACACAAGATATGTAAAAACAAATAGCTGAATCACAGACATAAGTCTCAAACTGTCAGGAATTACACAAAATGCAAATGAATTAAGTATTCTAATTATCCATGTCATAGACTGAAATTACCAGAATGAAAAAAAATATATATATATAACTATATATTGCTACAACACACATACTTTAAGTTGAATGATACAAATAGGTTTAAAGAAAAAGGATAGGAACAGATATCCCAGGCAAACAAACAGTAACATAAAGAAAACTGAGGTAGTGATACAAATAAAAGACATAATATGCTTTAAAAAAGTTATGGGATGCTTTATGAATTTGTGTGTCATCCTTGCACTGGCACAATGCTGATCTATGTATAGTTCCAACAAAATATACTTTAAGACCACAAACTTATTGCTAATGACAAAAATTATATTTTAGAATAATAAAATGGTCAAACAAGGAGGTATAAATGTGCCTAACAACAGAGAAATATAGGAAACAAAACTAACATAATTGAAGGGGGAGTTTGACAATTTAATGGTAACAGTTGGAGATTTTAATAACCAACTTTAAATTACAGATAGGACAATTAGGCATAAGATAAGTAAGAAAATGGAATACTTGAATGACAATATAAACCAGCCAGAATGAGCAGACATCTCATATAAAATAATCCATCCAACAAAACAGAATTCAAATTATTCTCAAGTGCACATGGAACATTCTTCCAGATAGAGCATAAATTAAGCCATAAAATTAGCTTTAATAAATTTAAAGAACTTAAATCATGCAGAGTATGTTTCCTAATAACAATGGAATAAAATTAGAAATAAATTAAGAAAATAAAAGTTCGGAAATTTATAAATGTGTGGAAATTTAAGTCTCATCTTTCTAAATAATCATCTTTCTAAATAATCAAACAGTAAGTCACAAGATTAAGTCTCATCTTTCTAAATAATCACCTTTCTAAATAATCAAAGAATAAGTCACAAGACAGATCAGAAAGTACTTCAAAATGAATTTGAATAAGATCGGTGTATAACGAAACATATGAGATGAAGCTAAAGGAATGATTAGAGAAAAAATGGATGTCTGCAAATACCTGTGTTAAAAAAGAGAAGAGATATCAAATCAGTAACCCAATCTTCCTTCTTAAGAGAATGGAAAAAGAATATCAAGAGAAACCTTAAGCAGAAATAAATAAATAATAAAAATTTGAATGAAAGTAAATGAGATGCGGATAGAAAAACTGTATAGATGGGGATAGAAAAACTATACAACAACAACAACAAAAGCAAACACTGGGACTTTGAAATAAATTAACACAATTGACATATCTTTAGGTAGCATAATCAAGAAAAAGGGAGGATACTCAAATTACTAAAATCAGGATGAAAAAGGGAAAAATACTACCAACTTTATATTAAAAAGGTAAAGGATTACTATATACAACTGTGTACAAAATGATTGGCTAAATTAGATAAAGATTACAAATTCTTAGAAAGATACAGAAGCTACTCAAAAGCTACTCAAAAGAAACAGAAAATGAAAAATCAATAACAAGTAAAGGGATTGAAAAAATATTTTTAAACATTCCACAAAAAAAAATTAGGACTAGATGTCTTTACTGGTGAATTCAACTAGTTTTTAAAGAGTTAATACTAATTTTTTGCAAGCTTTTCCAAAAATATATTAGAAGTGAGCCCTTCTCAACTTATTCTATGAGACCAACACTGCCATCATATCAAAATCAGACAAGAACATCACAATAAATTATCACTACAGACAAATATCCCTTGTGAATATAAGCACAAAAACTGCTTACTAAAATACTGGCAAATCATGTCCAGCAATATCTTAAAAGAATTACACCAGGTAGGGCAAAGTGGGATTGGATGCAGTGTATCAAAGGAATACAGATTAGTTCAACATACAACAAAAAAATATATAATATGTCATACTAGAAAAACAATAATAATAAAACACATGATGATCCCATAGACACAGAAAAAGCCTTTGATAAAATCCTAAACTATTTCATCATAGCAGAAGATCACCTGAACCTGGAAAGCTGGCTAACGAAAACCCCACAGCCAACATCATACACAATGGTGAAAGATTAAAATATTTTTTTCTAAGATAATTCACAAGATAAAGATTTTCAATCTCACTACTTGTTATTCAGCACTGTGCTGGAGATTCTAGCCTTGGCGTTTATGTAAGAAAAAGGAATAAAAGACATCGAGATTGCAAGATAAGAAGTAAAACTATCTCTATTTGAATATTACATGAGCTTACAAATAGAAAATCCTAAATTATATAGCAAAAAAATCCACTAGTGCTCATAAAAAGTTAGGCAAGTTTGCAGGATTCAAGATCAATACATAAAAATTAATTGTATTTCTCTACACTAGTAGTGAATAAGCTGGAAATGAACTTGATGCCATTTAAAATGGCATCTAAATAATTAAATATTTAAGAATAAATTTAATGATGGAAGTGCAAGATTGCACACTTAATATCACAAACATTGTTTAGAGAAATTAAAGACTTAAATAAATAGAATGACTTCCCATGTTCTTAGATTGGAAGACTCTATATTCTGAAGATTGACAGTCTCCAATTAGATCTACGGTTTTAACATATTCCTTGTCTAAATATCATATGCTTTTTTTCTTTGCTGATATTGACAAGCTGATCTTAAAATACATATAGAAATGCCAGAGACCAAAGCAGCCAACACAATCTTGAAGAAGAACAAAGTTGGAGGACTCACGCTTTTTGATATCATATCTCAAAAGCTGCAGTAGTCAAGACAGTGTAGTAGTGGTATAAGGTTTAACGTGTAGATCAGTGGAATACAATGAAGACTCCATAAATAAATCTCTAGTGATTTTCACCTGGGGTGCCAATAAAATGCAGTGAAGAAATAATATTTTATTTTATTTTTTAACAAATGGTGCTGGAACAACTGCATCTATCTATCTATCTATCTATCTATCTATCTATCTATCTATCTATCTATGTGTTTATCTATCTATCTATAATTTCTACCCCTACATTACACCATATAAAATAATTCAAATGGATTGAAGATCTAAATGTAAGGGTGAAAAATCTAAAACTCTTAGAAGGAAGCTATATATATATATATATATATAAAATCTGGATATATACCCAAAAGAATATAAATTGTTTTACCAGCAAGATGCCTGCACATGTATGCTCATTATAGTGCTATTCACAAGAACAAAGATATGGAGTAAATCTAAATGCCCATCAATGGTAGACTATATATATATATATATATATGGTGGTACATATACACCATAGAATATTATGCAGGTTTAAAAAAGAATGCGATCATGTCCTTTGCAACAACAGGGATGCAGCTGGAGACCTTTATCCTAAGCAAACTAATACAAGAACAGAAAACCAAATACTATATGTTCTCACTTATAAGTGGGAGCTAATCAATGAGAACACATGGACACTAATAGGCGAACAGACACTGGGGCCTACTTGAAAGTGGAAGGTGGGAAGAGGGAGAGAATCAGAAAAATACCTATTGGGTACTATGCTTCTTACCTGGGTGATGAAATAATCTGCACACGAAATCCCCATGATGAGAAGTTCACCTGTATTACAAACCTGCACATGTACTTCTGAACCAAAAATAAATGGTAAAAAAAGAAAATTTGCTTAGCATCATTAGTCACTAAGAAATTCAAAACCACAATGACATACCGTTTCATATTCACTACATGGCTATAATAAAAAAAGGCGGGCAAAACACAGTTTGGTGAAGATGCAAAGAAATTTGAATTCTCACAAACTGCAGATTGGAATGTCAAATAATTCAGCCACTTTGGAAAATGGTTTTGTAGTTCTCCAATATATTAAATATGACCACTTCATGACCAACCATTTCACTTTTGGATATATACCCAAGAGGAGTGAACATCTACATCTGCACATAAACATATATTATTGTTCACAGCAGCATTATTCAAAATAGTTAAAATGTAAAAACAATCTAAATGTCTATTATCTGAAGAAAGGAATAGCAAAATATGGTTATATCTACAAAATTGAATATTATTGGGGAATAAAAAGAAATGAAGTACTGATTTATGGTAATTCATATAGGTAAACCTTGAAAACATTGGTACAAGTTGAAGAAAAGCAACACATAAAGCAACATATTATGATTTCATTTATATAAAATGTTTAGAAGAGAAAAATCCATTGATACAGATCAGTGGTTGACATTGGCTGTGGGAAGAGGAGAATGGGGTGCAATGCTAATGGATGTGGGATGTCTTCTTGCTATTAGAAAAATATTCTGGAATTACATAGTGGTGATAGCTGCACCATGTTGTGAGTATAACAAAAACACTGAATTATCCAATTTTAAATGATGACTATCATAACTGTAAAAGAATGAAGTGTATCTCAATTTTTAAAAATGCTTGGAGCACATAATGCCAAGTAACTGACCTCCAAAATCAAAGTCTCCTGGAAGCACATATATGAAATATACAAAGATGGAAACAGATGCCAGGAATCCACAGAAAATTGCTGATATTGGGCCAAATGTATTTTTAGCTAGTATTCAATTTTAACAATAATAAATAGTGGACACTTTTTTTAAAATGTACCAAGACATCTTTTGAGTGCTTTATATGCATGTTTTCATCTAATCTTCATAAAATTCTGTGATGATTTATAAAATTTTCAATTTTACAGATGGAAATCTTAAAGCTTTAGTGATTAAGACATTAGTCCAAAATCTCTCCATTAGCATGTATCCGGATTTGAATCAAAGACCACTAGCTTCATAGCGCATAGTAGTGAAGTATTATCTTTTTGAAGTTTATTCTGAAGTAAACCTTTTATTCATTGATGATTAATTCATTGTATCACCCATTTAATGAGCTTCTTTTTTGAAACTTTTCTACCCTGAGTTACTTTTAAACGTAGGCAATACAAAGTGAAACATGAGTAAAAAAGCAATGCTATCATGGAGACTGCACGGGGATGTGTAAATAACCAACAAACAAATTAATTAGGATGAAGACTCAGCTCCAGTAAAATGCAGGGACATGATTAAAAGAGACTGCATTGTCAGAGGAGACCTTGCAGAGAAGCTAGTTTATAAGTCAAGGCCTGAATGATGAAAAAAATTACTTCTGCAAAAACCTGAGGGAGAGAATCTCAGGCTCTGGCATCAGCTAGTGAAGATGCCTGCAGGCAGGAATATGTTGCCTCCAGAAAGAAAGCAGGTGTTGTTAGAAAATAACGATGGAGGTAGAGTGTGGGATATGAGGTCTGAGAGCCAAATCCTAAAACACTGTTTAGACCCGAGTGTGGGCTGAGAGGAGGAAGAGAACGGCGGCATGATATCGATGTTGCCAATGATGATGATGATAACTCTACCAGAAAAAAAAAGCAAAAATCAATGTGTGTACCTCATATGTGTCAATATTTTGCTAAGTATTCTGTATGCAGAATTCTTAGTTATCATTCTCAAGTAGCATTTAAGGAGAGCGTCTTTCCCATTTTATGTTAGAAAAGCTGTGGCTCAGAGATGGTAACTAGCCCAAGATAAAACAGCTAAATGAGAGGTAGAGAAGGTGTTGAAATCTATGTGGCTGCAAAACCCTGGTCCTTAACCACGATTGCTAGTTCCAGCTGCCTCTCAAAGAGGAAATTCTGTGGTAGAACAGTATACATCTTTGTCATTCAACAGTATTTTTAGTTGAATGAATTAGGGAGAAGTTTATTTTTGTACATCAAATATTTCTTGGGTGTGTTCGACTCTCACTGTGATTCTACTTTCGCTTCAAGATTTCATGTTCATTATTTATATCTGTAAAGCTCTAAGAATACCAATGTCGTGATTTCACAAAGAACCCCCACCTTTCAAGTTGCCATTCTGGGTCAGTATTGTTGAGGATATTTTAAGTGTACACCTTATGTTCTAGGGACAAAATATCCCAATCTCGCTGTGAAAGCCAGTTTGTACGACTAAACGGCTGGGGCAGGATTAGACTGTCAGTTATTAAGCAGGTTGTTCTAAGTAAGCAGGCAAAATCTTGTTATTTTGACAGGCAGTTACGGAAAAAAGCTGGCAGCCCCAGGAGCACAAAATGAAATGTCAAGGAGTCCAAGGATATGTCATTGTCCACGAAAAGCCATCAGCAACTGCTAGGGTAAACATCAAATTTACATTTAGTCTACCAAATAGTAAACAGTATTGACAAGTGAAGTGTGTGTGTGTGTGTGTGTGTGTGCGCGCGCTTTCTGTCCCCTGGGAGGATTTTAAGAAAGACAAATGATATCCTATTTGTGGTTGTACTTTAAGAGATTCAAATATAGGTCTGAATGGCAGAGGAATCAAATATAGGTCTGAAAGGGCAGGAAAGAATATCCTGCCCTTTCACAAAAACACATCCCATCTAATAGCGACTGTGAAGAAGTGAGAACAAGAGCAATTCTTATTATCCCTGTCCCTAAAATAAGTTTCTGTCCTGCTAATTACTGCTGGAAAACTGAGGCCCAAGACAAGGGGGCTTGCCCAAGCCCTCATAGCTAGCAGCAGCGTAACTGGGATTTTAAACAAAGCAACCTGCTTCTGGAACTCGGCATAAACACTCTTTACATGAGGAAGTCACCATGGACAGCTCTCTCTGAAAGGAAAATGTTATTCTAGCCATCCTAGTTGACCAAATTGAATATTGCATCCAATGAAAAGCGTTCTCAATACCTTAACACAAACTTACTGACTCCTTTCTTTAAACAAACAAATAAACCAAAAGCTTCCTATTCAGAGTGCTTTTAAATACATTATTTTTAACATTTATCTAATTGCATGAAATTAGTGAATGTATTTCATTCTATATCCCATTCTCTTTCCCACATTGAATACTACCTTACATATAATGGAAATTCATTAGCTTCTATTTTATATCCTGTGTCTCTAACCTAGAAAGTAGCAAATCAGGAAATGGTTGAAAAACATTAAAAACCCAAGTCAGAAATAATCTAGCAAATGATACTTTGAAAAGTTTAGCCAACCTTCGCAGGAGAGTTATGGCTTAGACACATTTTTTAATTCCTTGAGATAAAATTGTTCAACCTTTCACTTGCCCTCAGGGAAAAGGCCAATCATCCATCTTCCAGGTAAGTTCAAAAGTATGTTTCAGGTGGTGTGATTTATGATAAAGTTTTCAGCACAATAAGAAAGAGAGAAATGGCTACCACTTGCCCAGATTGTAAAATTTGATTGTGGAATCTTAAAAGATAGGTGGATGGTATCCTGTCATATTTGTCCTCTATTGAGGAGGTTTATATATTTTTCTTGCGGATACCACAGTCAATCGATAGATGTTCACGTATCTGCAAAGTGACCAGGCAGGAATTTTCAGGAGGGTCTTGGCCTGAGCAAGTCAGTATGTTGGTGGATTAGCTGTTGATTGATTGTCTGATGGGCCGGAATGTGTAGGAGGAACACTAAATGAGCAGCTCAAGTGTCAGTCTTGGAATAAAATCGTTTTGTACCCAGGGAAAGGATTAAGAAAACGAAGTGTGTCTCTTTCCTGTTAACATAAGCTCTAGCTGCATCCTCATCTTTTGATGGCCTCAAGCTTCCTGGTGACATCTGGTCAATCAACCTTCTTCAGTCCTACTGAGGGCCTAATAGGCTATTGATTGGAAGGTTAGCAGAGCTGGAGTGGTAATAAGATCAGATAAAAACATGAAGCCGATATTTGTACATTCCAATCATCTATTCTGACATATACTCAGAGCTCCTAAAATTCAAATCCAGTTAACATGTAATGAGAACCAATTCTGTTCCAAGCGTCACCCTAGGCTAAAGGTGATTTTTTCCCACAAATCCAAACACGTGAAAGAGGGTATCTGTACAGGATGGACTGCCATGGAGAAACAGCCCAACAGGGCATCCCTGTTTGTGGATGGCTCGGCTTAGGGTTTCAGACCCAAGCAGGGTAATGAGAGCATCTGCATGGTAGAGTATCCACACCCACGTGCAGGAGTGGATGGGTATGTCCTTGAGTTGGCATGCACATCCTCATGGATCAGATGCCCTTCTCACTCAACTGGGCTCACACCATGCTTCTCACTCCCCACCCCCTCACCCACCAGGAACATCCTTCCTCTCCCGCTTGGGCTTCAGTGTACAGCAAGGACACTTCTTGCTTAGTTAAGCTTTCCCAGTTAAGAAAAGTGTGACTTCAACTTAAAATCTGAGGCAGAACTGAATGAGGTAACAGCTGGGGAAATGTCACCTAAGGACAACACTCACAGCCTGATAATAAGTTCTTTCCTGAAGAGGGATCTTAGAAGTGTGTGTCTGTGTCTGCCATAGAGTAAGGAAAAGGAGAAGGGGTTCCCATTAACTTTTGATATGAACTAAGTAAAAATGAACATAAATGCACAGTCACCTCCTGAGTAAGTAAATCCTGTAACCCGCAAAAATTCAGTATCAAAATTATTATTTGTCAAACATCATTGTCTGTCAAAATCATCCTGGATAATTGTCAAAAATGTAGATCTCTGTCATCATATCATAAATCTAGAATTCTGAGGCTCGGTCTCAGAAACGTGCAGTTTTAACAAGCAACTCAAGTCATGAAATACATTTGACTCTGCTTCAGAATCTTAATCCACTGAAAATATTTCTTGTAAGTCAATTTTTATCACCATAGTGAGTGGACTGATCTTGCACTTCAGTCCAGCCCATAACTCTGGGAACTGTAACTATCCCTTTGCTGAGTGCAACATCTTCTCCTTTTACTGTAAATCTATTTTGCTCTTGGGCATACTTTTATAGATCAGTATCCCTGCTGTGTTGTTGAAAAATGTAGGTTGGACCATAAAGAACAATTGTTTCCTGCAAAGTTACCAGGTTGGGGCTAGCACAATGGGCATTCTTAGGTTATGCGCTTTATAGCATACCTTGAACATTAAAGGCACCTCAGTTAAGATTGTTTTTATGAATCTCATCTGTCCTGCCAGCACAAAAGGCATGAGAAACATGTAAAGGAGGAACATTGGCAAGAAATTGTTGTTTCTGTTATTTGCTTAAGTGACACTTCAACCAGCTGATTTTAACCTTATTTCATGTCTTCTGGCTTACTTTGGCTTGATCACCTCTTGGCTCTGTTTCTCTTCTTAAGGTTGTTTTTGATTTGAAATATACTTCCTCAACTTTGAGTCCCACACTATTCCTTTTAACACAATTTTGCTATTTGCCCGTTTATACACACAAACACACAAAATTGTTAAACTGTGCTTTCACTGCCTCTGAGAGTCCTGCAGGCAACTACTAAAACAGAAAAGTCCTCCTGTCCTAAGAAAATTGGCAGATTGTTGGTCTTTTTAATACAACCTTTTGCTCTAATTTTGTATTACTATGTTAAAAAGAAAAAACTCCAAATGTAGTGGTTTAAAATAGCTATAATCATTTATTTTTATCATTGAGGACTAAGCTCTGATTTTTTTTTTTTTATCTTGCCCAAATTCCTACCTAAGGGATCTGGGGAGTCATGCCCTACAATCCATAAATTCTCCTCAGATGGGTTTTATTTAGCCCTATATATGGTGACTTACTTTCCAAACTAACTCTGGCATAACATTATGAGACAAGGGAGAAAATAAAAATATTTTATCTCAAAACATGTTTCTTTGCCATATCTTGAAATGGTCCTGCAAAGACGTCCTTTGTGGGGGAGTAAAGAAGTTCTATTAACATAGCTAGATCTGGTTCTTCTAGGCCCCCCTAATTCTAAAGAGATTAACTAAGAATATAGCACCTTTTAAAAGTCTGAATAGGAAACATTTGCAATCTATTGTCTCTAAAGTCAGTGACTATAAGACTTCAAAAGAACCTTGGTCTCCAAAATCTTTTATCTTAACCTGAACTTTTCCTTTCTATTGATCCCAGGTCTTTAGACAAACTTAATTGTCAAGTAGAAAATGTTTAAATTTACCTGTAGCTGAACCCCCACCCTCAACTTTGAGTTGTCCTTTCAAACAAACCAATGTTTTTCTTAAATGTATTTGATTGATGTCTCATGCTTCCCTAAAATGTATGAAACCAAACTGCTCCCCAACCACCTTGGGCACATGTTCTCGGAACCTCCTGAGGTTTGTGTCACTGGCCATGGTCACTCATATTTGACTCAGAATCAATCTCTTCAAATATTTTACAGCATTTGACTATTTTCATTGACATTATGTATTTGCAATTTTAGCAAGGCCTTGCAAAGAGCAGCTGATTTCTGCTCCTTGTGCCATTGGCTTGACCAGTGTAAGGCTAAGGACCATGCAGTGTTAGAGGCTGAAATCACAGAGTGGTTCACCCATTCACATAACTGTGGTCCAGAATACTTGTGTTTCTGGCTCCCACAAAGCACGGCAGCTGTGGTCTGAGAGTGGGCAACTCAAAAGACTAAAAGAGGAAGCTGCCACTTTCTTACAGCCTGGGCCCAAAAAGTCACCATTTCTATTGCATTCTATTAGTCAAGTAGTCACGGATCTCAAATTCAAGGGATGGGGAGTGACTAGTCGGGTAGGAGGTTTTCTGTAAATAGACAACCTTAAGCAGAGTAGGAGAAGCTGAGCATGCTAAATTATGTGGCTATGCATGCAAGGCAGTAGTAGCAGTGGTAACGGGAGAAATTAATAGAACTTACATTTCAGTGAGAAGAATGTCAAAGGGTTTTGGGATCATTTTTTATATATCACCACAGCAAACACAGCATATAATGAAGATTTAAAGCTATGATTATTCTAACCCTACCCCTGATATAAGTCATTCTCAATGAAGTTTATTCTAAGAAAAGAGTTCAAGTTTTAGTGATGAGCAATGGGATGGTTAATATTAAACGTCAATTTGATTGGATTGAAAGATGTGAAGTATTATTCCTGGGTGTGTCTGTGAGGGTGTTCTCAAAGGAGATGAACATTTGAGTCCTTGGAATGGAAGAGGCAGACCCACCCTCAATGTGGGTGGGCACCAACTCATCGACTGTCAGCAAGGCTAGAATAGAGCTGGCAGAAGAAGGTTGAAGAAGCTGACTTGCTGAGTTTTCCAGCCTTCATCTTTCTCCTGTACTGGCTGCTTCTTGCCCTCGAACATCAGACTCCAAGTTCTTCAGCTTTTGGACTCTTGGACTTACACCAGTGGTTTGCCAGGGGCACTAAGGCCTTCAGCCACAGATCAAAAGCTGTGCTGTCAGCTTCCTTACTTTTGAGGTTTTGGGACACGAACTGGCTTCCTTGCTCCCCAGCTTGCAGATGGTCTATTGTGGGACTTCACTTTGTGATTGTATGAGTCAATACTTCTTAATAAACTCCCCTTCACCTACACACCTACCCTATTAGTTCTATTCCTCTAGAGAACCATGACTAATATAAGGAGTAAGTAGTACTTGAGAAGTAGTGACTTAGTGAGACAAAGGAAAAGACAGAGGAGGTGTATCTAATTGAATCATATAATGTTTTTATTCTAGGTCTAATATCCAGCAGAAAGGAGAGCTTCTGTTTGGGATTTCTCTGGTAGTAAAGGGGAATGACGATTATCACCCATTACAATTTGTTAGACTTTACAAAATATGAGTACACACAATTTTCCATGTATTTCTAACAATATACACCAAAGAAATTGGGACTGCTGTTAGTTATCACCGTATATCAGCAGTAATTGTTAAATCTGTGATTTTAAAGAATATGTTCAATATTACATAGAGAGCAAGTAGAGAGACTGAGATTAAAATCAACCTTTTCCCAATGGCATCCCAGGGTAGTTTTGCTAATAGGAAATTTTGAATTACAGATTAAGGTAGAAGATCTGATTTCAAATTGGCAAAATGAAGCAGGCGCATTATTATAAGTCATAAAAAAAAATCATGAAGGCTAGTTAAAAGCAAGGTAGAGCTATTATAACACTACTGCACTAGAGCCTGGACAACAGAGTGAGAATGTCTCAGGAAAAAAAAAAAGTGGAAGGGCAGAGAAAGCTTACAGTATGAAAAAAGAGTCTAGGGAACTTGATCCTATTAAAGAGACTAATCCTGACAAGAGAAGGTAGTTGCCCAACATACAATGTCCAAAGAGTCTGTCAAGGTCACGGTAATTTACTTGGAGTAGACTGTCGAAAACATATTCATTCCGTTTGATAGGGTATAGAAGCAAGGGTAGCATAGTTGACAAATTATGTTCCGAGACTGATACACAACAGCACAGGAATGCCAAGACATATGTCCATTCATAAAAGGACAACATCTTGGGATGTATTGGCACCGACATTCAATTCTATTGGCATGGAAAAGTGCATAGCATGGCAGGACAAAGAGTCGAATTCAAACGAAATGAGCTTCATAGTATTTATCTGGCTCTCATGGTGTTCACCTAGATGTTTTGCAGGAAGCAGATAGGAAAGAAGGAAGTGATGAGTATTGCTAACATCCGCAATGTACTAGGTGTTACTCCCTCTGGGTTACCACAAGATTTCTTCCGGCTTCTTTCACTCCATCTTGTGTAGTTCCATTCTTATGAAAATCGTATCTGATAGAGGTTAAGAATGCAGATAAGGCATTAAATTTAGCTAATGTCCTGGATCAGGATGGAGGAGGAACTGAGAAGTCCAATGTCTGTTTCTGTTTTTACAGTTTTCCCTCTCCAACTCAGAATTCTGCAGGAGTTCTACAGGGCCTCGAAGTCACTCATGTCTTTGGAAGGCTTAATAAGATCAGTATAGATCAAACAAAAGAAGTGTAGACTGGACAAGCTGAGATTGATTTTCTTTTAGGATGTTTCAGCAAAGATTAGAAGAAACTTTTGAGGTTTGTTATGATACATAAGTTCTCAAGGGTAGAAAATTAAAGATAATTTTCTGGGAGAAAGTAGCGATAAAGAGAATATATTTACCTAAAGTTTCTGCTGTGTTCCAGATCTTTCAGAGAAATACGACTAGATGAAAATGTGAGGTCTGGCACCTGCACTCTGTCCGTCATTTACTTGCAAGAGGTCATTTAATCCCAATGACAGTCCTGAAAAGTCGTTGTATTGGTTTCTTACTGTCATAAACAGATTACCATCAACATATTATCTTAAATTTTTTAGAGGTCAGATGTCAACAATCTGTTGCTCTGAGTTGAAATCAAGGTGTCATTAGGACCAGGCTCTCTCCTAATGTTTAGGGGATAATCTGTTTCTTTGTCTTTTCCAGATTCAGGAACTACATACTGTGCTTACCTTGGCTCAGGGGCTCTTTCTCCATTTTCAAGGCCATTAACACAGTATTTTGCTTCAGTGATGATGTTACCTTCTTCTTCTCTCGACAACCTTATTTTGCTCCTTCAAAACACTTGCAATTGAAATCAAGGCCCACCTGGCTAATCCAGGCTAACCTCCCCAAGATTTTTAACTTAATCATGTCCACAGATTTTTTTTTTTTTTTTTTTTTTTTGCCATATAAGGTTACACTCACAGGTTTCTGGAATTAGGTCCTGGGCCATTATCCAGCCTACCAAAGCCATATTTCCCTGCATTATGAATAAGATCACATGAAAATAGAGCATGGATTAAAACTCAGATCCTTCTTCATCTTGCAATTCCCACCCTTCACCCCTCCCAGGGCTACTGTGTTGCCTTAGTCTTAGTAAAATCCTCAGCATTCCTAGCACTAGGGAACTCTACGACCATCAAGATTCCAAAGTGCAGGGAACTCACTCAAGAATACAAGGTGCAAGGTATGGATAGCAGACAATTAAATGACAAAACCTTTTCTTAAGAGGAGTAAGGCAGGAACTGATACACATTCTCCATCATCAATTATACATGTTGTGAGAGGCAAGTATTTTAACTCCTCTGAAACTTTCTATTTCTCATCTTCAGAATGGGAAAATGATATGTGCCTTAACACTTCATAAATGTGTTGGAAAGATTAGAAGAGGAAGGAAGAAGAAAAGCTATTTGAATAGTAAAGCGCTATCATTAGGTAAAATATATGGGGTTTATGAATCTCTATTCAAACAGTACTGAGGGAAGTAGAGTTTTAATTCTTGTATGACAGACACATCACCCCCTAATTCTTCATCTTTGGGGAATTGTATAAGTAGTTTGACTTAAATTCTGACTTTTATCTGACACTGCAGGTGTTACTGGCAAACCTTACTGGTAGATAGCAAGAAATAGATTTTGGTCTTCTGAACATTCCAGCAAAAATAATTTTTGCCTTATCAATGTTGAAAAGAAACTATCAACATCCTAGCAAAAATAATTTTTGCCTTATCAATGTTGAAAAAAAAACTATCTAAAAAAACCCTTGGAAAGAAAACTGATATTTTCATGGAACAGCTGGGCTATTACACTTTTCAATCTGATTTTATTTTCCTGTCTTTGTGGTTCATCCATGTTGATGTATCGCTACTTATATGAGCATGACATAATCCTGCAGACCACAGGAACGTTTCAGTGGTGAAATGAATTCTGAATAATTGCTATTCAGCTGGCATAAATCTGTTTTCAGTTCAAGAATCATAAAGCGATAGGATTGGAACTGACCCCAGGAGTTGCTGAAGAGATGTTTGGTAAAATGGAAAGAGCTTTGAGACGGGAGACTAAAAAAACATATTCTAATCCATCCTGACAAGCCTGTTCTTTTCCATGTCTGCTTTGTATCTTCATGTATTTCACCTATTTCCATTCCCAATTTGACTACGACCAGTAGATACTTAATTATATATTAATGGGACATTGGTCGTGAGATCTTAACTAGTTAACTATCTATCAGCAGCATAATTTACCTGTGTGCTTCTGGGCAGTTTACTTTGTTAATACTATGATTATTAGAAAAAAAAAGACAATGTCTACCCATTGAAATTATTATGGAGATTAACTGATAAATCAAATGTTCCTATCACAATGTCTGGAACAGTGTTGACACCTAAGAAGAACTAAGCAGACACCATGACGTGTCTTGGTCTCAGTTTCTCTTAGCTTCAATTCATGTAAAATACTGATATCAAATTAATTTTTTAAATGCAGCTCTGATCCTGTTTCTTTCTAACTCAAAGCTCTTCACTGGTCCTTATTACCTATTGCTTGACTTAATCAATTTCTTATATCTCGTCAGTCTTACCCATCCCTGCAGTTCTGCTTCAGTAACCTGCAGTTCTGCTTTTACTATAAACCTTTCAAGTCTCTAACATGCTTTTCAATTTGTTGATTATTTTTCTTCATTTGTATTTTCCCTCCGTTATCTGTCCAAATCCTACATAATGATGGGAAATGGAGCAAAAGTATTATTATTTCTGGATCAAGATTAGTATGTGTTCCTACTTTCATTCTTTCTCTTCAGCCTACTTGAAGCACATAATCATGGTGACCCAGTAAGCCAAGTGCTAACACCAGTAGTGCTTCAAGACTGAAGGACTCTAGGTCCTTGAATCCCCTTGGAAGAGAGCCATGTACTACTCAAGAAAACGTGTTTTGTATTATATGCTCATAAACACTAACTTCTACCACGTTAGCTATTTTTGTTGGTGGTTTATTATAGCAGTGACTATTGCCCTAACAAATAATGGTACACAATGTGAGTTGATAACTCTGTGGGGTACTCTGAGAACTAAGAAAAACAGGTTATTGAGAATGGAGTATATTCCAGGAATAGAAGTTGTAGAACATGTTGCTTGGTTTCTCTGTGCTCCACTGGACAGTTAATGAGACCAATGGGTTCAGCAAGAAAAGTTAAATGAGTCTGGAAAGACACAGCACACATTTTCTCAGAGTGTCCATTTGGAACAGCAGTTTTTTCACTTTAATCAATATTACAAAATAAAAGGGTCTTGTCTCCAGGAAATTCTTGGAAATGCTGGGCTGTACAAAGCTAAATAGATTTTGTTACTGCAAAACTTCTTAGCACCATTAATATGCTAATGGATATTAGAAATTTCCTAGTAAAGTTGAAATATAACATCTTCCAAATATGATCACAGAAATCTTTTTGTTTCACACTGTATATCAACACTGAATTAATTTTTAAAAGTCAAATGTATTCTGCTATAAAGAAACACATCTTCAAAATAAAGGTACAAAGCTAATGAAAGCAAAAATACTTGCTATGCAAATAACTAAAACAAAGCTATTATAACTAACTATCAGACAAAGTAACTTTTTGTAACAAGATACATTATTATAGATAAAAATGGGTATGTCATATTAATGAAAGGATTAATTCACAGTGAAGATATAACATTTCCAATCCATATACACCCAAAGTAGGCATCCATGGACCTAAAGCAAAAAAAAAAAAAAAAAGAGCACACATAAAAATGGAGATTGGAGATAAATATATCCAAAATCAAACTGGGAAACTTTAACACATCTCTCAAAAACTGATAAAGCAACAATAACAAAAGAAAAAAACAGTAAGATATGAAAGATGTAGACACAATTATCGCAGTGTGTTAACGAAGCCTGTTACATTGTATCCAACAATGACAAAATACAAGTTCTTTTCATGTGTGCATGAATGATTTATCAATATTGGCCATATGCTGGGTTATAAAGAAGTTGTTAACTAATTTCAAAGGATAAATTCTTTCAAATTTTTTTTTAAAAGTGTAGAAGTAAGCTAAAAGAATATAACTGATACACACACAAAACGTAATTAGGAAGTGTTCAACTCCTTAGAAATATGCTTCTAATTAAACCAGAATTAACAACAACAATAAATCTCAACAGAAATTAAAAAAAAAATTGAATGGAAAAATCGTGAAGATACAAATTATCAAAATCAACCTTAAAGCATTTGTTAGAAATAAATACTGAAGATCAATGAGCTAAACTTCACTGTCATGCTAAAAGGATAGCAACATATTAAGATGATATTATGAATAAGTTTACACTAAAATTTTTACTACTAATGGCAGGGCAAGGTGTCCTACACTTGTAATTCCAGCACTTTGGGAGGCCAAGACAAAAGGATTGCTTGAGGCCAGGAGTGCAACACCAGGTCTGGCAACATAATGAGATTCTCTATCTATAAAAAAAAAAATTTTTGTAAAATATTAGCCAGGTGTCGAAACAGAAGAGTTCCTGGAACCCCCTCTCAGGACATGTGACAGGGGTGTGGCTTGTCTGTTTGCCCACCGCTGCTGCTCAAACCCCTTATAGAAAGGGGAGCATGCAGATGGGCAGGTGCAGGAGCCAGGGCAAGTGCCCCTGGGCTCCAGGCCCACAGCAGAGTCTGGGGGTGGGTGCCTTTTGCTCCTGAAACCCAAGTGAGCATGTGTTACAGCACACTCTCTTAGCTTTGCCATCCACGGAGAGCTTAAGTGTTAACCAGCTCAGTGTGCTCTTGGGACCCAGGTCCTTGTCCAGCATTTAAGAAAAATCAGGTCACATGTGGACTTGAAGGATGAATGTGGGGTTTTATGGAATGGTGGAAGTGGCTCTCAGTGGGATGACGGGGAGCTGGAGGGCAGATGGAGTGGGAAGATGATCTTCCTCTGGAGTTTGGCTGTCCAGCAGCTGATTACCTCTCCAACCATCCCCAGCTGAACTCCTCTCAGCATTCATGTGCTCCTTCTCTTCTCTCTGCTGTGCCGTTCTTTTCTGGCATTCTTGTGCTCCTCTGTTTATCTCTTCATCTGTTGATCTGCTTCTGGAGCCTGGGGTCTGAGGTTTACATGGGTACAGGACAGGGGGCGTAGTGAATCAAATGGGAATTACGGACACAAAAACAGGAATGCCTGTTCCCATTTAGGACTGTAAGTTTCCAGGCTTGAGGGTGGGGCCTTTGCCAGGAAACTGTAACTGTAGTGGCACATACCTGTAGTCCCAGCTACTCAGGAGGCTGAGGCAAGAGGATTGTTTAAGCCCAGTTGTTCGAGGTTTCAGTAAGCTATGATTGTGCCACTGCATCCAGCCTCCATGACAGAGCAAAACCTTGCCTATAAAAAAAATAATAAACCTAAATGTCAATCAACAATAGACTGGATAAAGAAAATGAGTACATATAGAATACTATGCAGCCATAAAAAAGAATGAGATTATGTACTTTGCAGGGACATGGATGGAGATGAAGGCCATTATCCTTAGCAAACTAATACAGGATCAGAACACCAAATACTGCAAGTTCTCACTTGTAAGTGGGAGCTAGATAATGGGAACACATAGACAAATAGAGGAGAATAACACACAGTGGGGCCTATCAAGGAGTGGAAAGTGGGAGGAGGGAGAAGATTAGGAAAAATAACTAATGGGTACTAGGCTTAATACCTGGGTGATGAAATAATCTGTACAGCAAACCCCCATGACTCCATTTACCAATGTAACAAATCTGCACATGTACCCCTGACTTAAAAGTAAAAATAAATAAAAAATAATAAATAAATAAAATCTTTACTACTTAGATGAATTGGAACAATATTGTATAAAATAAATATGACTTATAGATGCTGACATAAAATAAATGTTAGGTCTGAATAATTACGTATCTGTTAGAGAAATAAAAGGTGTTATTTGAAAACCTCCCCATGAAGGAAACTACAGAGTCAAACAGTTTCAACAGTAAATTCTTCCAGAGTGAAGAGTCAATATCATTCAGCTATTCCAGCAAACAGAAAAAATAAAGAATACTTCTCAATTCGTTATTTGGGGAATATAACCTTACCATTATAAGGCGGCAAAGACATTACTATAAAAAAGATACAGACTAATGTATCTATCATTATATAGATGTAAATATTCCAAACAAAATATTAGTAAATCAAACCCAGAAATATGTATAAACTGGAATTTAATTCAGAAATACAAGAATAGTTTAGAAATCAAAAATCACAATAATTAACTGCTTCAATAGAAATAAATGAAAAAATTATTTTACAATTTAAATTAAGGGAAAGGTTTTGATAAAATTTTAAATATATTTATTAAAAAAAGCAAACAAAGAATATCTCGTGAAAAAAACTAGAAAAAAGCTATCTGTCAAAATGCTTTGTGATGTGTGGATACATCTCACAGAATGGAACCTGTGTTTGATTCACCAGTGAGAAACACTCTTTTTGTAGAATCTATGAAGGGACATTTCTGAGCTCATTGAGGCCCATAAGGAAAAACTGAATATCCTGTGATAAAACTAGAAACAAGCTATCTGTGAAAATGCTTTGTGATGTATAAATTTAACTCACAATGGAACTAGTATTTGATTCACTTGGTTAAAAACATTCTTTCTATAGAATCTACAAATACACATTTTTGAACCAATTGAGGTCGATAAGAAAAAATCAAATATCAAGCAATGAACACAAAAAACAAGCTCTCCGTAAGAAAGCTTTGTGATGTGTGAATTCATCTCGTAGAATGGAACCTGTGTTTTGATTCACCAGGCTGAAACACTATGAAGGATCTACGAAGGGACATTTCTGAGCCCGTTGAGACCCCTAAAGAAAAATAGAATATCCTGAGAAAAAAACTAGAAAGAAACTATCTGTGAAAATGCATTTTGATGTGTGGATTAATCTCACAGAATGGAACGTGTCCTTTGATTTGCCAGGTTGGAAACCCTCTTCTTGTAGAATATATGAAGGGAAATTTCTGAGCCCCTTGAGACCTATAGTGAAAAATCGAATATCCTGTGATAGAAACTAGAAACAAAACTAGAGATAAGCTATCTGTGAAGATTCTTTGTGATGGGTGAATTCCTCTCACAGAATGAAACCTGTTTTTGGATTTACCAAGTTGGAAACACTCTTTTTATGGAATCTACAAAGAGGCATTTCTGAACAAATTGAGGCCCATAAGGAAATATCGAATATCCTGCAATAAAATCTAGAAACAAGCCAGCTCTGAAAATGCTTCAAGATGTGTGGATTCATCAAACAGAATGGCACCTGTGTTTTGATTCACCATGTTGGAAACACTTTTTTGGAGAATCTATGAAAGGAGAATTCATAGATTCTCCAAAAAAGTGTTGAGCCTCTGAAGTCTACAGTGAAAAATCCAATGTCCCAGGATGAAAACTAGAAAGAAGTTGTGTAAATGCTTTGTCATGTGTAAGTTTATCTCACAGAACAGAACCTGTTTTTGGATTTACCAGGTTGGAAATACTCTTTTTGTATAATTTACAAAGGGATATTTCTGAGCCCACTGGGGCCTATAATGAAAAAACGAATATCCCACAATAAAAACTAGAAACAAGTATCTGTGAAAATGCTTTGTGATGTGTGGATTCACCTCACAGCATGAACCTGGGTTTTCATTCAACAGGTGGAAACAAACTTTTAGTGGAATCTGTGAAGGGAAATTTCTGAGGCCATTGAGGCCCATAGTGAAAAATCAAATATTCTGCAATAAAAACTAAACACAGCTGTCTGTGAAAAAGCTTTGTGATGTACAGATTCATCTCACAGAATGGAACTTGTGTATTGATTCACCAGGTTGGAAAAACTCTTTTTGTAGAATCTACAAAGGGACATTTCTGAGCCCATTGAGGCGTATGCTGAAAAACCAAATATCTCTTGATAAAAACTAGAAAGAAGGTATCTCTGAAAATGCTTTGTTATATGTGGATTCATCTCACATAATGGACCTGTATTTTGATTAACCAGGTTGGGAACACTGTTTTCGTAGAATCTATGATGGGACATTTCTAAGGCCATTGAGGGCCATAAGGAAAAATCGAATACCTGGTGATAAAAACTAGAAACAAGCTATCTGTGAAAATGCTGTCTGATGCATGCATTCATCACTCATAATGAATCCATGGCTTGATTCTGCAGGTTGGAAACACTCTTTTTGTGGAATCTACAAAGGGAAATTCCTGAGCACAATGAAGCCTATAGTGAAAAATCGAATATCCCGTGATAAAAACTAGAAACATGCTATCTGTGAAAATGCTTTGTGTTGTGTGGATTCATCTCACAGAATGGAACCTGGGTTTTCATTCACCAGGTTTGAAACACACTTTTATATAATATATGAAAGGAAATTTCTGAGCCTGATGAGACCTATAGTGAGAAATCGAATATTGCATGATAAAAACTAGAAACAAGATATCTGTGAGAATACTTCGCCCTGTGTGGTTAAATCTCATAGAACGGAATCTGTGTTTTGATTCACCAGATTGGAAACAGTTTCTGTAGCACCTACAAAGGAATATTTCTAAGCCTCTGGAGGCCTACAGTGAAAAATTGAAAATCTTGGGATAAAAACTAGAAACAAGATATCTATGAAAATACTTCGTCATGTGTGTATTTATTTCAGTGAATGGAACCCATGTTTGTATTCACCAGGTTGGAAACATTCCTTTTATAGACTCTACGATGGGAAATTTCAGAGCCCATTGATGTCTACAGTGAAAAAAAAAAATCCCATGATAAAAACTAGAAACAAGCTATCTGTGAAAATGCTTTATGATATATAGATTCATCTCACAGATTGGAACCTGTGTTTTGATTCACCATATCGGAAACACCCTTTTTGTAGATTCTACAAAGGGGACATTCCTGAACTTACTTTGAATGATAAGGAAAAATCAAATACCAAGTGATTAAACCTAGAAAGAAGATATCTCTGAAAATGCCTTTTGATATGTGGATTCATCTCACAAATGCAACCTGTGTTTTGATTCACCAGGTTGGAAACACTTTTTGTAGAATGTACGAAGAGATATTTCTGAGGCAATGGAAGCCTGTATTAAAAAATCGAATATCTCGTGATAAAAACTAGAAATAAGCTCTCTGTGAAATGTTTTGTGGTGTATGGATTCATCACATAGAATGGAACCTGTGTTTTGATTCACCAAGTTGAAAACACTCTTTTTGTAGAATATACGATGGAACATTTCTGAACCCATTGAGGCTGATAAGAAAAAATCTAACATCAAGTGCTGAAAACTAGAAAGAAGATATCTCTGAAAATGCTTTGTGATGTGTGGATCTATCTCACAGAGTGGAACCGGTGCATTGATTCACCAGGTTGGAAACACTCTATTTGTAAAATCTATGAAGCAGCATTTCCTTGCCCACAGAGGCCTATAGTAAAAAATAGAATATTCCAAAATAAAAACTAGAAACAAGTTATCTGTTAAATCGTTTTGTGATGTGTGCATTCATCTCACAGAATAGAACATGTATTTTGATTCACCTGGTTGAAATACTCTTTTTGTAGAATCTATGAAGGGACATTTCTGAGCCTATTAAGAAAAGAGTGAAAAACAGAAAATCCCACAATAAAAACTAGAAACAAGCTCTACGTGAAAGTGTGTTGTGATGTATGCGTTCATCTCACAGAATGGAACCTGTGTTTTGATTCATCAGTTTCAATACACTATTTTTGTAGAATCTGCAATGGGACATTTCTGTGCCCATTGAAGCCTACAGTGAAAAACTGAATATCCCGCCATAAAAACTAAAAACAAACTGTCTGTCAAATGCTTTGTGATATATGGATTCATCTCACAGAACGGAACCTGTGTTTCGATTCAGCAGGTTGGAAACACTCTTTTTGTAGAATCTACAAAGGTCAATTCTGAGCCCATTGTGGCATATAGTGAAAATCGGAATATCATGCGATAAAAACTAGAAAAAAGTTCTCTGTGAAAATGCTTTGTGATGTACAGATTTATCTCACAGAATGGAACCTTTATTTTGATTCACCTGGTTGAAAACACTCCTTTTGTGTAGCTATAAATGGACATTTCAGAGCCCATTTCGGCCTATGGTGAAAAACCGAGTATCGTGCAGTATAAACTAGAAACAAGCACTTTGTAAAAATGTTTTGTGTAAAAATGCTTTGGATTCATGTCACTGAATGAAACTTGGGATGTGATTTTCCAGGTTGCAAACACTTTTTTTGTAGTATCTACGTGGGATATTTCTGAGCTTATTGAGGTCTATAGTAAAAACTGAATATCCCATGTTGAAAACTAGAAACAAGTTATCTGTGAAAATTCTTTGTGATGTGTGGATTCATCTCACAGAGTAAAACCTGTGATTTGATTCACCTGGTTTGAAACACTCTTTTCGTACTATCTAAGTGAAACATTTTTCAGCCCATTGAAGCCTATAGTGAAAAACCCAGTATCTCGTGATAAAAACTTGAAACAAGCTGTCTTTGAAAATGCTTTGTGATGTGTGAATTTATCTTACAGAATGGAATCTGCGTTTAGATTCACTTAGTTGGAAACGCCCTATTTGTAGTACCTATAAATGGACATTTCCGAGCCCATTATGGCCTATGGTGAAAAACCAAATATTGAGCAATAAAAGCTAGAAGGAAGCTTCTGTGAAAATGCTTTGAGATGTGTATGTTCATCTTACAGAATGAAACCTGGAATTTATTCACTAGGTTGGAAACACTCTTCTTGTAGTACCTACGTAAAACATGTCCAAGTCTATTGAAGCCTATAGTGAAAAACTAAATATCCAGAGATAAAAATTTGAAACAAGCTGCCTTTGAAAATGCTTTGTGATGAGTGGATTCATTTCACAGAATGCAACTGCTTTTTTTATTCACCAGGCAGGAAACACACTTTTTGTACTATCTACGAAAAGACATTTTTGAGTCCCTTGGGTCCTATAGCGAAAAACTGAAATCTTGCGATAATTAGATACAAGCTATCTGAGAAAATACTTTGTAATGTGTGGATTCATCTCATAGGATGGAACTTCTGTTTGGAGTCACAAGTTTGGAAACACTCTTTTTGTAGCATCTACATGGGACAATTTTGAGCCTGTTGAGCCCTAAAGGGAAACACCGTACATCCCATATAAAAAACAGAAACAAGTTATCTGTGAAAATGCTTTGTGATGTGTGGATTTTTCTCACAGAATGGGAATGGTTTTTTTATACATCAGGTAGGAAACACTCTTTCTGTAGTATCTACCAGGGGACATTTCTGAGCCCTTTGAGGAGTACAGTGAAAAAACGATTAGCCTAAGATAAAAACTAGAAACACTGTAACTGTGAAAATTCTTTGTGATGTTTGGATTCACTGCATAGAATGGAACCTTTTTTTAAATTAATCAGATTGGAAACATTCTTTTTGTAGTATCTACCTGGCACATTTCTGAGCCCATTGAGTTCTAGAGTGAATGATCAAATATCCCATGATAAAAACTAGAAAAAAAAGCTACCTGTGAAAATGCTTTTTGAAGTATGGATGCATCTCACAGAATGGAATCTCCCATTTATTTCACAAGTTGGGAAACACTCTTTTTATAGTATCTACATGGAACATATTCGAGCCTATTGAGCCCTATATTGAAAAACCATGATAAACATTAGAAACAAGCTGTGTGTGAAAACGCTTTGTGATGTGTGGCTTCATCTCATTTAATGGAACTGCTTTTTTTATTCACAAGATTGGAAACATTCTTTTCGTATAAGCCACGAAGGGACAATTCTGAGCCCATTGAAGGCTACAATGAAAAACGGAATATTCCATGGTAAAAACTAGAAGCCAGTTAACAGTGAAAATGCTTTGTGGTGAGTGGATTCATCTCACAGAATGGAACCTGTGATTTGATTCAACAGGCTGGAAACATTCTTTTTGTCCTATCTACGAATTTACATTTTTGTGCCCATTGGATTCATCTCACAGAATGGAATTGCTTCTTTTATTCACTAGGTAGGAAACATTCTTTTTTGTTGTATCTATGAAAAGACATTTCTAAGCCCATTGAGGCCTACAGTGAAAAACCGAATATCTTGCAATAAAAACTAAAAACAAGCTGTCAGTGAAAATGTTTTGTGAGGTGTGGATTCGTCTCACAGAATGAAACACATTTTTTGATTCAGCATGTTGGAACACTCTTTTTGTAGTATCACGTGGGACATTTCTGAGCCCATTGTGGCCTGTAGTGAAAAAACAAATATCCAAGATAAAAACTAGAAACAAGCTATCTGTGAAAATACTTTGTGATGTCTGGATTTATCTCAGAGTGTGGAACTGCTTCTTTTATTCTCCAATTTGGTAACACACTTTTTGTAGTATCCACAAAATGAGATTTCTGAGCCAATTGTGGCCTACAGTGAAAAACCGAATATCCCATGATAAAAACCAGAAAGAAGCTATCTTTGAAAATGCTTTTTGAAGTGTGAAGTAAGTAATTAACCAGATATGAAACAATCTTTTTGTATTCTCTAGGTGGGACATTTCTGAGCCCATTGAGATCTATAGTGAAAAACCAAATATCCCACAGTAAAACCTAAAAAGAAGCTATCTGTAAAAATGCTTAGTAATCTATAGATTCATCTCAAAGAATGGAAACTGTGATTTGATTCACTTGGTTGGAAACACTCTTTTTGTAGTATCCATGAAGGGACATGTGAGCCCATTGTGGACTATTGTGAAAAATTAAATATTTCATGATAAAAACTAGAAACAAGATCTCTGTGAAAATTATTTGTGATGTGTAGATTCATTTCACAGAATTGAACCAGTGTTTTGATACACCAGGTTGAAAACCCTGTTATTGTAAAATTTACTGAGGGAATTTCTGAGCCCATTTAGGCCTAGAGTGAAAAACCAAATATACCATGATAAGAACTAGAAACAAGCTATCTGTGAAAATGCTTTTTGAGGTGTGGATTTATTTCACAGAATGGAAACTGTTTTTTGATCCACTATGCTGAAACACTCTTTTTGTAGTATCATGTGGGACAGGGACATTTCCCATCCCATTGAGGCCTATCGTGAAAAAGCAAATATCCATGATAAAAACTAGAAACAAGCTATCAGTGAAAAATGCTTTGTGAGGTGTGGATTCATTTCACATAATGGAACCTGTGATTTCATTCACCAGATGCGAAACACTCTTTTTGTAGTATCTACATGGGGCATTTTGAAGCCCATTTAGGACTATAGTGAAACACCGAGTATCCCAGATAAAAACTAGAAAGAAACTATCTGTCAAAATGCTTTCTGATGTGTGGATTCATCTCACAGAATGAAACCTGCAATTTGATTCACCAGGTGGGAAACACTGTTTTTATAGTATTTATGTGGGACATTTTCAAGCCAATTGAGCCCTCCAATGAAAAACCAAATATATCGTGATAAAAAAATTAGAAACAAGTTATCTGTGAAAAAGCTTTGTAATGTATGGATTCGTCTCACAGAATGGAACTGCTGTTTTTTATTCACCAGGATGTAAATACTCTTTTTGTAGTATCTACGGAGAGACATTTATGAGACCATTTAAACCTATGGTTAAAAACTGAATATCCTGTAATAAAAACTAGAAAAAAATTCTCTGTGAAAATGGTTTATAATATGTAGTTTCATCTCAAAGAATGAAACCAGTGATTTGATTCATCATGTTGGAAACACTCTTCCTGTAGCATGTACGTGGGACATTTCTAAGCTCATTGAGGCCTATAGTGAAAAACAAAATGTGTGAATTCATCTCACATATCATGGAACCAATGTTTTTATTTACCAAGTGAGAAACAAACTTTTTGTAGTATCTACGAAGGGACATTTCTTAGCCCATTGAGACCTACAGTGAAAAACAGAATATCCCGAGATAAAAATTATAGGTACAAGCTATCTGAATAAATGCTTTGTAATGTGTGGATTCATCTCACAGAATGGAACCTGTGACTTGATTCACCAGGTTGGAAACACTTTTTTGGTAGTATCTACCTGGGACATTTCAAAGCCCATTGAGGCCGATAGTGAAACACTGAGTATCCTGCATTAAAAACTAGAAAGAAGCTATCTGGCAAAATGCTTTCTGATGTGTGGATTCATCTCACAGAAGGAAACCTGTGATTTTATTCAGCAGGTGGGAATCACTCTTTTTATAGTTTCTACATGGGAGATTTTAGATAAGAATGAGGCCTACAGTGAAAAACCAAATGTCTCGTAATGAAAGTTAGAAACAAGCTATCTATGCAAATGCTTTGTGGTGTGTGCATTCGTTGCACAGAATGGAACTGCAGTTGTTATTCACCAGGTTGGAAACACTCTTTTTGTAGTATTTACATGGGACAATTCGGAACTCATTGAGACTTATAGGGAAAATCAAATGCCAGCAATACAAACTAGAAACAAGCTGTCTGTGAAAATGCTTTCTGATGTGTGGATTCATCTTGCATAATGGAACCTGTGATTTGATTCACGAGCTTGGAAAGAGTTTTTCTGTCGTATCTACAAGGGACACTTGGAGCCCATTGAGGCCTATAGCGTAAAGTGAATATCCTGCAATGAAAACTAAAAACAAGCTATCTGTGAAAATACTTTGTGATGTGTGGATTCATCTGTGATTTGATTTACCAGGTTAAAACCCCCCTTTTTTTGTATCTATATGGGACATTTCTGAGCTGATTGAGTCCTATAGTAAAAAAACAGAATATTCCACAATAAAAATTGGAAGCAAGCTATCCGTGAAAATGACTTGTGATATGTGGATTCATCTCAGAGAATGGAGCCACTTTTTTTATTCATCAGGGTGGAAAATCTCTTTTTGTAGTTTCTTCCAAGGAACATTTCTGAGCCCACTAAAGCCTACAGTGAAAATCAGAATATTCTGTGATAAAAACTAGAAACAGTTATCTGTGATAATGCTTTGTGATATGTGAACTCATCTCACAGAATGGAACAGCTTTTTTTATTGACTAGGTTGGAAACATTTTTTTTTGTGCAGCCTACGAAGGGACAATTTTGAGGCCTTTGATGACTATAGTAAAAAACTGAATATTCTGTGATAGAAACTAGAAAAAGCTCTCTGTGAAAATTTTTGTGATATGTGGATTTATCTCACAGAATGAAACCTGTGATTTGATTCACTAGGTTAGAAACACTCTTTTTGTAGTGTCTAAATGGGACATTTCCAAGCCCAATGCAGCCTATACTGAAAAACTCTATATCCCAGGATAAAAACTGGAAACAAGCTGTGAAATGCTTTGTGATGTGTGGATTCACCTCACAGAATGGAACTGTTTTTTTTTCTTTTATTGTTATTCACCAGGTTAAAAACACTCTTTGTGTTGAATACATGAAGTGATCTTTCTTAGCCAACAGAGGACTACAGTGAAAAACTAAGTATCTTGAGATAAAAGCTAGAAACAAGCTATCTGTGAAAATTCTTTGTGATGTGTGGCTTCATCTCACAGAATGGAACTGGTGATTTTATTCACCAGGTGAGAAACACTCTTTTTGTAGTATCTAAGTGGGATATTTAGAGCCTATTGAGGTCTACATTGAAAAACCAAAGATACTGTGATAAAAACTAGAAACAAACTGTCTGTGAAAAAGCTTTGTGGTATGTGGATTCATCCACAGAATAGAATCGCTTTTTGTATTTCACCAGGTTGTAAACACTCATTTTGTAGTGTCTAAGAAGGGACAATTCTGAGCCCACTGAAGCCTACAGGGAAAAATAGAATATCCCACAATAAAAACTAGAAACAAACTATCTGTAAAAATGCTTTGTTATTTGTGGATTCATCTCACAGAATGGAACTAGTGTTTTAATTCACCAGGTTGCAAACCCGTTACTGTAGAATTTACGAAGGAAATTTTTGAGCCCATTGAGGAAAGAGTGAAAGATCAAATATCCCTTTATAAAAGTTAGGAACAAGATGTCTGTGAAAATGCTTTGTGATGTGTGGATTCATGTCACACAATGGAACTTGTTATTTAATTTGCCAGGTTGGGAATACTCTTTTTGTAGTATCTATGTGGGACAATTCCGAGCCCATTGAGGCCTATAGTGAAAAACTGAATATCTCACTATAAAAAACTAGAAATAAGCTATCTGTGAAAATCCTTTGTGATGTGTGGATTCATCTCACACAATGGAGTCTGTGATTTGATTCACCTGGTTAGAAACACTCTTTTTGTAATATCTGAAAAGACATATTTCTGAGCACGTTATGGCCTATAGTGAAAAACCGACTATCCATCAATAAAAACAAGAAAGAAGCTATCTGTGCAAATGCTTTGTATGTGTGCATTCATCTCACAGAATGGAAAGCTTTTTTATTCACCAGGTTGGAAACACTCTTTTCGTAGAATCTATGAAGGGACATATCTGAGCCCTTTGAGGCCTACAGTGAATAACCGAATATCCCATGATTAAAACTAGAAACTACCTAGCTGTGAAAATTCTTTGTGATGTGTGGATTTATCTCAAAGAATGAAGCTTGCATTTTTATTTACCTGGTTGGAAACACTTTTTATGTAGTATCTAAGAAGGGACATTTCTGAGCACTTTGTCTCCTATAGCAAAAAACTTTATATCCTGTGATAAAAACTAGAAACAAGCTATGCAAGAAAATTCTTTGCATTGTGTAAATTCATCTCACAGAATGGAACCACTTTTTTTTCCAACAGGTTGGAAACACTTTTTTTGTAGTATCTATGAGGGGACACTTCTGAGCCTATTGAGCCCTACAGTGAAAAACCAAATATTCTGTGATAAATACTAGAAAAAAGCTATCTGTGAAAATGCTTTTTGAAGCGTGGACTAATCTCACGGAATGGAACCTGTGATTTGATTCATCTGGTTGGAAACACTCTTTTTATAGTATCTACAAAAGGGCATTTCTGAGCCAGTTGTGGCCTATAGTGAAAAACCAAGTACCCTGTAAATAAACACTAGAAACAAGCTATGTGTGAAAAATTTGTGATGTATAAATTCATCTCACAGAAGGGAACCTGGGATTTTATTCACCAGGTTGGAAACACTCTTTTTGTAGTATCTATGGGGGACATTTCTGAGCCCATTGAGACCTATAGTGAAAAACTGAATATCTCGTGATAAAAACTAGAAACAAGCTATCTTTGAAAATGCTTTGTGATGTGTGGAATCATCTCACAGAATGAAGCCTGGGATTTGATGCACCAGCTTGAAAAACTTTTTTTGTCATATCTACGTGGGACATTTCTGAGCACATTGAGGCCTATAGTGAATACATGAATATCCTGCGATAAAAACTGGATACAAGCTATTTGTGAAATGGCTTTCTGATGTGTGGATTCATCTCCAAGAAGGGAACATGGGATTTGGCGCACTACGTATGAAACAATTTTTTTGTAGTATCTCCGAAAGGAAATTTCTCAGCCCATTAAGGCCTACAGTAAAAAATCGAATATACCACAGTTAAAAACTAGAAAAAAGCTGTCTGTGAAATGCTTCATGATGTGTGGATTCATCTCACACAATGGAACTTGTAATTACATTCACTAGGTTGGAAACACTCTTTGTAGTATCTACGTGGGACATTTCTGAGCCCACTGAGGCCTATAGTGAAAAACTGAATATCCCACAATATAAAGAAGAAACAAGCTATCTGTGAAATGCTTTGTGATGTGTGGATTCATCTCACAGAATGGAAACACTTTTTTTATTTACTTGGTTGGAAACACTCTTTTTGTAGTATTTAGGAAGGGACATTTCTGAGCTCCATGTGGCCTTTAGTGAAAAACCGCATATCCCTCGATAAAAACTGGAAACAAACTATCTGTGAAAATGCTTTGTGATGTGTGGATTCATCTCCCCAAATGTAAGCTGTGATTTGAATCACCTGTTTTGAAACACTTCTTTTGTAGTGTCTGTGAAGGGACAATTCTGGGCCCATCGTGGCCTGCAGGGAAAAACAAAATATTCTGTGATCTAAACTAGAAACAAGCTACCTGTGAAAATGCTTTGTGATGTGTGGACTCATCTCAGAGAATGGAACCACTTTTTTATTCACCAGGATGGAAACACTCTTTTTGTAGAATCTATGAAGGGCCATTTCTGAGCCCAATGATATCTACAGTAAAAACCAAATATCCTGCGATAATAACTAGAAACAAGCTCTTTGTGAAAATGCTTTGTGATGTGTGGATTCATCTCATCTCACAGTATGGAAACAGAAAGTTAATTCACCAGGTTGGAAACACTCTGTAGTATCTATATGGGACAATTATGAGCCCATTGAGGCCTATATTGAAAAATCTAATACCCTAAAATGAGAACTAGAGACAAGCTGTCTGTGACAATGCTTTGTAATGTGAGGATTCATCTCACAGAATGGAAACTGTGATTTGATTCACCAGGTTGAAAACATTCTTTTTATAGTATCTACGAAGGGACATTTCTGAGCCCATTGTTGCCTACAGTGAAAAACCGAATATCTTGCAATAAAAACTGGAAACAAGCTGTTTGTGAAAATGCTTGGAGATGTGTGCGTTCATCTCACAGAATGGAACTACATTTTTTATTCACCAGGTTAGGAATACTCTTTCTGTAAAATCTATGAAGGGACATTTCTGAGCCCATTGAGGCCTACAGTGAAAAATTGAGTATCTCACAATAAAAGCTAGAAACAAGCTATCCATGAAAATGATTTGTAATGTTTGAATTCATCTCACAGAATGGAACCACTTTTTTTATTCACCAATTTGGAAACTCTTTTTTAATACCTACATTGGACATTTTCAAACCCATTGAAGACTATAGTGGAAAAACACAATATCACACAATAAAAACTAGAAACAAGCTCTCTGTCAAAATGCTTTCTGATGTGTGGATGTATCTCACACAGTGACCCCTTGATTTGATTCACCTGGTAAGAAATACTCTCTTTTTGTAGAATCTACGAAGGTACATTTCTTTTTTTTTTTTTGAAACGGAGTCTCGCTCTGTCACCCAGGCTGGAGTGCAGTGGCACGATCTCGGCTCACTGTGACCTCCGTCTCCTAGGTTCATGCCATTCTCCTGCCTCAGTCTCCCGAGCTGAGTCTACAGGTGCCCGCCACCATGCCCGACTAATTTTTTGTGTTTTTAGTAGAGATGGGGTTTCACCACGTTAGTCAGGATGGTCTCGATCTCCTGACTTCATGATCCGCCTGCCTTGGCCTCCCAAAGTGCTGGGATTACAGGTGTAAGCCACCGTGCCCAGCCATGAAGGTACATTTCTGAGCCCATTGTGGCCAATAGTAAAAATCCAATTATCTGGGAATGGAAACCAGAAAGAAATCTATCTGTGGAAATGCTTTGTGATGTATAGATTAATTCCACAGAATAGAAACACTTTTTTAATTTCCCAGGTAAGAAACACTCTTTTGTAGAATCTATGAAGGGAGAATCTATGGAGGGATATTTCTGAGCACATTGAGCCTACAGTAAAAAACTAAAAATGTTGCGATAAAAACTATAAACAAGCTATTTGTGAAAATGCTTTTTGAGATGTAGATTCATCTCACATAATGGAACCTCCTTTTTATTTACCAGGTTGGAAACACTCTTTTTGTAGAATCTACAAAGGGACATTTCTCAGCAAATTGTGGACTTTAGTGAAAAATGGAAAGTCCCACAATGAAAATCAGAAACAAGCTATCTGTGAAAATGTTTTTGTGATGTATAGATTTATCTCACAGAATGGAACCTGTGATTGGATTCACCTGGTGGGAAACACTCTTTTTCTAATTCTATGAAGAAACATTTCTGAGCCTATTGTTGCCTACAGCAAAAAACTGAATATTCTGCGATAAAAACTAGAAACAAGCCATCTGTGAAAGTGCTTTGTGATGTGTGGATTTATCTCACACTATGGAACCACTATTTTCTTCACCAGGTTGAAAACTCTCTTTTTGTAGTATCTATGAACGGACATTTCTGAGCCCATTGAGGCCTACAGTGAAAAACCAAATATCTCATAATAAAAACTGGAAACAGGCTATCTGTGAAAAAGCTTTCTGATATGTGGATTCATCTCACTGAATGAAACTGCTTTTTTTATTCACCAGGTTGGAAACCCTCTTTTTCTAAAATTTATGATGGGACATTTCTTAACACATTGCGGCCTACAGTGAAAAACCAAATATCCTGTAATAAAATCTAGAAAGAAGTTATCTGCAAAAATGCTTTCTGATGTATGGATTCATCTCACAGATGGAACATGTGACTTGTTTCTCCAGGTGGCAAATACTCTTTTTGTAGTATCTCTGAAGGGACATTTCTAAGCTCACTGTGACCTGTGGTGAAAAACCGAATATTCCGCAATAAAGACTAGAAACAAGCTATCTGTGAAAATGCTTTGTGATGTGTGGAGTCATCTCATAGAATGGAACATGTCATTTGATTCACCATGTTGGAAATACTCTTTTTGTAGTATCTATATAAGACATCTTCTAGCCAATTGAGGCCTATAGTGAAAAAAACAATATTCCATAATAAGAACTAGAAACAAGCTATCTGTGAAAATGCTTTGTGTTGTGTGGATTCGTCTCACAGAATGGAACCTGTGATTTGATTCACCAGGTTGGAAACACTCTTTTTGTAGTATCCTCGTAAGATATTTTCGAGCCCATTGAGGCCTATAGAGAAAAAAATGAATATCCCACAATAAAAACTAGAAACAAGCTATCTGTGTAAATGCTTTTTGATATGTGGATTCATCTCACAGAATGGAACCTGTCATTTGATTCATCTGATGGGAAACCCTCTTTTTGTAGTATCTATGAAGGGACATTTCTGAGCCCTTTGTGGGCGACAGTAAAAAAACGAATATCCCACTATCTATGAAAATGCTTTGTGATTTATGGATTTATCTCACAGAATGGAACCTGTTTGTGCTGTGTGGATTCATCTCACATAATTGAACATGTGTTTAGTTTCACCAGGATGAAAATGCTCTTTTTGAAGGATGTATGAAGGGACATTTCTGAGTTCGTTGAAACCTATAGTGAAAAACCTAATATCCCGTGTTAACAACTCAACACAAGCTATCTGTGAAAATGCTTTGTGAAATGTGGATTCATCTTACTGAATGGATCCTGTGTTTTGACTTACAAAGTTGGAAACACTCTTGTTGTGGAATCTACGAAGGAACATTTCAGAGCCCATTGAAGTTTATAGTGAAAAACCGAATATCGTACGATAAAACTGGAAACAAGCTATCTGTGAAAATGCTTTGTGATGTGTGGATTCATCTCACAGAATAGATCTGCTGCTTTGGTTCAACAGGTTGGAAACACACTTTTTGCAGAATCTACGAAGGAGCCTTGCTGAGCCCTTATAGGACTATAATGAAAAACTGATTTCCCCACGGTAAAAGCTAGAAAAAGCTATTTGAAAATGCTATGTGATGTGTGGGTTCATCTCACAAAACAGAACCTGGGTTTTGATCCACCAGGATGGAAACATTCTTTCTGAAGAATCTATGAAGGGACATTTCTGTGTTCATCAGGGCCCATAATGAAAAACCGAATATCCCACAATTAAAAACTAGAAACAAGCTATTTGTAAAAATGGTTTGTGATGGGTGCATTCATCTCACAGAACAAAACCTATGTTTTGATTCACAGAGTTGGAAACACTCTTTTTGTAGAATCTACACTTGGACATTTCTGAACCCATTGAAGCCCATAGTGTAAAACTGAACATCCCACGATAAAAGCTAGAAACAAGCTGTTGGTGAAAATGCTCTCTGATATGTGGATTCATCTCACAGAGTGAAACCTGTGATTTGATTCACCAGGTTAGAAACAGTCTTTTGTAATATCTACAAAGGGACATTTCTGAGCCCATTGAGTCCTATAGTGAGTAATCAAATATCCCGTGATAAAAACTAGAAACAAGATATCTTTGAAAACGCTTTGTGGTGTGTGGATTCGTCTCACAGAATAGAACTTGTGTTTTGATTCATTAGGTTGGAAACGTTCTTAATGAATAATCTACAAAGGGACATTTCTGAGTTCATTGAGGCCTATAGTGAAAATGGGATATCCCGCGATGAAAACTAGAAACAAGCTCTCTGTGAAAATGCTTTGTGATGCGTGGATACATGTTACAGAATAGAACCTGTGATTTGATTCATCAGGTTGGAAACACTCTCTTTGTAGTTTCTACGGGGGACAGTTTTGCACCCTTTGAGGCCTATACTGAAAAATGAATATCCTACAATAAAAACTAGAAGCAAACTCTCGGTGAAAATGCTTTGTGATGTGTCAGTTCATCTCACAGAATGAAACTGCTGTTTTGATTCAACAGGTTGGAAACATTCTGTTTGTAGAATCTACGAAGGGACATTTCGGAGTCCTTAGAAGCCTTTTGTGAAAAACTGAATATCTCGCAATAAAAACTAGAAGAAACAATCTGTGAAAATGCTTTCTGATGTGTGGATTCACCTCACAGAATTGAACATGTGTTTTGTTTCATCAGGATGAAAACACTCTTTTTGAAGGGTCTATGAAGGGACATTTCTGAACCCTTTGAGCCTATAAGTAAAATACTATATCCCGCAACAAAAACTAGAAACAAGCTCTCTGCAAAAATGCTTTGTGATATGTGGATTTATCTCACAGAATGAAACCTGCATTTAGCTTCACCAGTTTGGAAACACTCTTTTTGTAGAATCTGTGAAGGGACATCTGAGCCCATCGAGGATTATAGTGAAAAATAGAATATTCTGCAATAAAAACTAGAAAGAAGCAAATTATTTTTTTTTCAACTTTACTCTTTTTTTTATTATACTTTAAGTTCTAGGGTACACGTGCACAACGTGCACATTTGTTACATATGTATACATGTGCCATGTTGGTGTGCTGCACCCATTAACTCATCATTCACATTAGGTATATCTCCTAATGCTATCCCTCACCCTCCCCACACCCCATGACAGGCCCTGGTGTGTGATGTTCCCCTTCCTGTGTCCAAGTGTTCTCATTGTTCAGTTCCCACCTATGAGTGAGAACACGTGGTGTTTGTTTTTTTGTCCTTGCGATAGTTTGCTGAGAATGATGGTTTCCAGCTTCATACATGCCCCTACAAAGGACATGAACTCATCCCTTTTTATGGCTGCATAGTATTCCATGGTGTATATGTGCCACATTTTATTGATCCAGTCTGTCGTTGACAGACATTTGGGTTGGTTCCAAGTCTTTGCTATTGTGAATAGTGCCACAATAAACATACATGTGGATGTGTCTTTATAGCACCATAATTTATAATCCTTTGGGTGTATACCCAGTAATGAATGGCTGGGTCAGATGGTGTTTCTAGTTCTAGAGCCTTGAGGAATCACCACACTGTGAAAGAAGCTAATTGTTAAAATGACTTTGTGATATGTGCATTCATCTCACAGAATGGAACAAGTGTTTTTATTCACCCGTTTGAAAAACCTTTTTTTGTAGAATCCAAGAAGGGACTTCACTGAGTTTCATTGATTCCTATCGTGGGAAATTGATTATCCCATGATAAAAACTTGAAACAAGCTATCTGTGAAAATGCTTTCTGATGTGTGGATTCAACTCACAGAATGGAACCTGTATTTCAATTCAACAGGTTGGAAACACTCTTGTTGTTGAATCTGGAAGGGACTTTTCCTTGCCCTCAAGGCCCATAGTGAAAAATTGAATATCCCTAGATAAAAACTAGAAACAAGCTATCTGTGAAAATTCTTTGTTATGTGTGGCTTCATCTCACAGAATGGAAGAAGTTTTTTGATTCAGCAGGTTGGAAACACTTTTTTTGTTGAGTCTACATGAGAATTCTAGGCCCATTGAGACCCATAACAAAAAATGGAATATCCCATGATAAAATCTAGAAACAAGCTATCTGTGAAAATGCTTTATCATGTGTGGATTCATGTCACAGAATTGAACCTGTGTTTTTATTCAGCAAGTTGGAAACACTCTTTTTGGAGAAGCTGTGAAGGGACTTCTCTGATCCCATTGATTCCTATTGTGAGAAACTGAGTTTCCCATGATAAAAACTAGAAACAAGCTGTCTGTAAAAAGCTTTATGAAGTGGATTCATCTCACAGAATGGAACCTGTATTTTGATTCACCAGTTTGAAAACACTCTTTTTGTGGAATCTACAAAGGGACATTTCTGAGTCCATGAGGCCTAGAGTTAAAAATCAGATATCCTGTGATAAATACTAGAAAGACACTATCTGTGAAAATGCTTTGTGATGTGTGGGTTCATTTCATGGCATGGAACCCCTCTTTTAATTCACAAGGTGGAAACACTCTTTGTGTATTTTTGTAGAATCTATGAAGTGACATTTCTGAAACCACTGAGGCCCATAAGGGAAAATCATGTATTCCACGATAAAAATTAGAAACAAGCTTTCTGTGAAAATGCTTTGTGACATGTAGATTCATCTCACAGGATGGAACTTGTGATTGGATTCTCCTGTTTGGAAACACTCTTTTTGTAGAATCTACAGAGAGACATTTCTTAGCCATTGAGGCCCATAAGGAAAAATAGAATATCCCGTGATATAAACTAGAAAGAAGCTATCTGTGAAAATGTTTTGTAATGTGTGGATTCATCTCACAGAGTGAAACCTGTGTTTTTATTCAGCAAGTTGGGAACATTCTTTTTGTATAATCTATGAAAGGACATTGCTGAGCCCATTGAGGCCAAGAAAGAAACATTTTATATCCCATGATAAAAACTAGAAACCAGCTATCTGTGAAAATGCTTTGCGATGTATGGATTCATCTCACAGAGTGGAACCTGCATTTTGATTCACCAGGTTGGAAACACTCTTGTTGTGCAATCTACGAAGGGACATTTCAGAGCCCATTGAGGCCTATAGTGAATAATTGAATATCCTGTGATAGAAACTTGGAATAAACTATCTGTGAAAATGCTTCATGATGTCTGGATTCATCTCACACAATGGAACCTGTGTTTTGAATCACCAGCTTGGAAACTCTCTTTTTGTAGATTGTACAAAGTGACATTTCTGAACCCATTGAGGCCCATAAGGAAAAATCAAATATCCCTTGATAAATACTAGAAACAAGTTATCTGTGAAAATTCTTCGTGATGTGTGAATTCATCTCACAGAATCAAAGCAGTGTTTTGATTCACCATGTTGGAAACACTCTTTTTTTGAATCTATGAGGGAATTTCTTAGCCCATTGAGGTCCATAAAAAAATCAACTATCTCTTGATAAAATCTAGAAACAAACTATCTGTGAAGATGCTTTGTGATGTGTGTTTCATCTCACAGAATGGAACCTGTATGTCGATTCACTAGGTTGGAAACACTGGTTTTGTAGAAGCTATAAAGGGACTCCTCTGATCCCAGTGATTCCTATAGTAAGAAATTGAGTATCCCACAATAAAATCTAGAAAGAAGCTATCTGTGAAAATGCTTTGTGTTGTGTGGATTCATCTCACAGAATGGAACATGTATTTTGATTCACCAGGTTGGAAACACTGTTTTTGTAGAATCTATGAAAGGATTTCTCTGAGCCCATTGATTCCTGTAGTGAAAAATTGAATATCCCACAATGAAAACCTATTAATTTTAATTTTGAATTTGTATTTTAAGTGACAAATACTTGTATATAAATGAGGTAGAACATATTTTCACTATGTATACATAGTGGAGTGATTATATTAAGCTAATTAAAGAAACTAATTAACTAGGCCAGGTGCAGTGGCTCACACCCATAATCCCAGCACTTTGGGAGGCCAAGGCAGGCAGATCACGAGGTCTGGAGATCGAGACCATCCTGGCTAACACAGTGAAACCCTGTCTCTAGAAAAAATACACCACCTGGCATGGTGGCAGTTGTCTGTAGTCCCAACTACTCGGGAGCCTGAGGCAGGAGAATGGCATGAACACAGGAGGCAGAGCTTGCAGTAAGCTGAGATGGCACCACTGCACTCCAGCCTGGGCAACAGAGTGAGACTCTGTCTCAAAAAAAAAAAAAAAACAAAAAAAACCCCCAAACTAATTAACATAACTAATCCAATTAACATAACAGCACCTCACAGACGCTTTTTTTTGGTAATGAAAATATTTAATATCTATTAATTTAGCAATGTTGATAGGTACAATACATTATTATTAACTATGGTCATCTTGCTGTGCAATCAGTCTTGAAAACCTATTCCTCCTAACTGGACCAAAGGAACTTCAATCAATTTCTCCAGACTACTAACAAACAAAAACAGTCAACATCATACTCAATGGTAAAGTCAATTTGTAAAAACTGTATGGCAGTTTCTACCAAAACTGTGCATACTCACACTCTTTTACTCATCAGTTTCACTCCTAGGTGTTTATGGAACAGAGCACTGTTTTTATGTTTACCACGATTAGTGAAAGTTCAGTGCTACTATTATAGCAATTCTGCAAACAACCGAAATGCACATCAGAAGTAGAATGTGTAAATAATTGTGCTATGTTTATGCACTGGAGTAATACTCAGCAGCAAAAATGAAACAAACAAATGAATCAACCAACAAAAAGTACAGCTAAACAAAAAGACTTGGATGAATCTAATAGACAATGCTGAACAACCTGATATTTACATTTGATTCAACCAGATATGTATATTACATTTACATGAATTTTACAGTCAAAGATAATCAATGGATGTAGAGGTTAGAACAGTAGTTGCTATTGGGATGACTCAATGAAGGTGTGAGAGGGGCTTCTGTGATGTGGTTAATGATCAAGTTCTAAAAATCTGAAGGTTGGTTACATGGTTGTTTACTTTGTGAAAAAGTATTAAGCACTAAATTTAAAATTAGTGCATTTTTCAAATGTGTAATTCAGTATCATGTTACAAAATTATTTTAAATTTCAGCTTTTAAACTCTTCCCTCTCCTTTTCCCATGATTTCACTATTAGAATATATACACACACAAAAAGGTAGATTCTGCAATGCCCCAATGTTGTCCCTCTTCACATCTCATTTACAAGCTTTTGGTGATTAGAATTAATTTTCCTGTGTATGCAATATGGCTGCAGGGACACTATCCACATATTTACCCTATAGTAGACTCTGAAACCCACCCATTGTATGCCTATGGCCCTTAGTAACATTCTTTGCTCACTTCCAAAGACCAACTGAATGTCTCACATTTATGTTGAAGAAAAACATTTCCATTTAAAACCAGAATTCTACCCTGAATTCCTGACAACTTGAAGAGATTACTTACTTCTACCTGGTTCTTGCCAAATCCCTCACCCAAGACTGTACTATTATATCCTCTAGCCACAGTCTGGAGCCCTGTTCCAATTAAAAACCTGGAATTTGTGCACAGGCAAATTAACAAACTGCCAAGGCAAATCCAAATTTTGCCTTTCCACCTCCTAGGCACCACGATTTATCTTTTGGGTGATCTCCTTCAAAGTTCCATCTCTATTCAGGTCTCTTTTTTCTAGGTATGATCTTCTGGATTATTTATTTTGCCAACTTTCTTTGGCTAATATCACCAAGGGTCAAACACGCCAGGCACTCAAGATCATGCTAGTTATAAACACTTTGATTTTCTCCTACTCCATTTCTTAGTTTTCAGCTCTTCTCAACTCTTTCCCATGCATTTATTGAAGCTTTGAACGATAATTTGAGCCCTTTCTAGGTTATTCACAATTTGAATTAGAGGGAGATAAAGATAAAATCTTACTAATGTAAAAAAAGGTTAGGAAATACCATTTTTTAAAGTTAATAGAGTATAAATTAAAGACATGCAAATGTGGAAGGCAAGAACCTCAATATTGGACCAGTTATTCTACCTGACAAGTCTATAAAATGAGAGAGTGTCAGGATTAGGGCAGGATCTAGTGAAGGGAATAACCTGATGATTTATTAGTCTCTTCTGAGCTCTCATCTCTGAGTCTCTGAATCTAGATGTAAAAGGAGCCCAAGTACACAATCTCTTGTTTTCCCAGAACAAAAAATTTTAATAGCCAGGCTTAGAAGTGAATAGCATTGGAGCCTGTAACATTTACTGCATTCATCTTCAGGGTATTCACACTGCTGTTATTCAACTAATTGTTTAGCCTAGATACTCTGAAAATGAAAGGAATCATTTCACAGGGAAATTACTTTCTTAGATTCTACTTAATGGTATCTTGTATACAAAACGTGTCACTTAAAAATTTATTTTATTATATGGAGAGGTTAATGGATTATATTATGCCAAGCTTCTAAATATCATGGCCATAATAAAATACATTAAATGGATTATTTGGCAATAATTACTTCTCAATAAGAACTTAGATAAAGGTAAAGTTATGATGGTGTTTAAAAATAATTAATATTCTAGAAGATGGAAGGAGGATAACACGGATACCCTCCTTAATTTTCTCTTCTTTTCCACTTTCTCTTCTACTTTTTCTTCTCTTCCTGTTCTTCCTCCTACTTTTTTCCTGTCTTAAAGCAACCTCATTCTGCTAGTACCAAAATAAACCAAACGCTGGAAAGTGAAATAAATTTGTTGTGATTATTCGATCTTCTATTTTGGTGCTAACAATTTTACATTTTAGTGCTAAAATCTCAGCACATTAAGAGCATCAGTAAAAATAAAAAATGATGGTGCTGCATCGTTATCATCACCATCAACACCATCATCATCATCTGTGGGCAAGGGTGATGTAAACAAGCGTGAGTAAGAAAACTGGCATGATCCTTATAAGAAGTCCTTTGGATATGTATATTAATGGAAAAACAATCTTAATAAACTGAGACATAACGCATTTATGGAACTCTGTGCTAAAGAAAAGAGTCTTAAATATGGAAATATCTTTACATTCAACATTTAACGTAGATATTTGTAACACCAACAAATGTAAAGCAAATTAAATGGACGACAAAATAGGAATAATTTAAAAATTATATAGTATATATACTTAATGAAATGTCATACAACATTTAAACTGAATGCCTATGAAGAGGAAGTCATAACTTATAAGCATTTTGCATTAAAGGAAATAGCAGGATAACTACTCTATATAATGTATTATTATAATCATATTAAATTGTTCAGAAAGATGAATCAAAATAAATATGTTAGCACTGTAGAATTTAGACTTTGAGAAAGTTCTGCTCTTATATTTCTGTTTTACCAGTTTTCTTTAGTGACCCCAGATTGAGTGTAATAGTAAAATAAAAATAAACATATAATTGGATGAAGTAATTTTGGAAATTTTGGAGGCTGGTGCTTTTCAGTTAGGCCAGGTTACATATGCTGTGAGCAAAGGACTCCTGTGCCAGGCTCTCTGCTAACCACACAGGGAAAGAAGAGATGCTCAGGAATGCTCCCTGACCTCAACCACCTGACGTCAGGTAGGGGAGGTGATGTGAACCCAATTAAATCTATAACGATCGGAATTCTGAAGGCATCACAAAGATAAATTTAAACTAAGTTAGTTGAGGGCGCACCAAAGAGAAACATTAATGTTAAGAAGCAGACTCAAGCATGGAAATAGTTGTGAGATTTGAGAAAGTATTTGTAAGATGACAGGACTTCCACCTACATGACTTGGGAACGTCTGTTCTGGAGGAAGGCTTTTCACAGCAAATTCCCAAGCTAGCCATGAGGGCTATACTCAAGGAAAACAGGACAGATTAGTTCGATGGGAAGCATTCTCAGGGAATCAGAGTCTCAATGAGAGCTAGAGATTTTGTGTGTGAGTGCACACACATACACCACTAGCATGTAGGAAAAGTGGGAGAATGTTGCTATGTTTTGAGAACACAGAGGGGTCACTTTAAGAGAAAGTGGGACAGCCAGTTGGAGGAGGAAAGGGGGTGGAAAATTCCTTCCTCTGGTAATTCCCAAACTTCACTCTGAGGTATCTGTATAATTTAGCTACTTAGAAAACTGAGAAGGTCTGTCCTTGGAATGGAAGACAGGAGTCCTGGAAGTGACTCAGTTTGGGCCAAACAAATGTATGTAAATATGGTGTGGAATGCATTAAGGCTATAGAAACAGGAAGTTACCTGAAAAGGGCCTCTTTTGTGTCTCTTACATAGTTTTTTTGTTGTTGTTGTTTTGTTTTGTTTTGTTTTGTTTTGCTACATGGAATGTGAACAAGGTAGCCAGAACTCTAGCATTCACTTTGGACTGCGAAGTAAACTTAAAATAGAATCCTATATGAAGATAATGAATTAGAACACAGAAGAGGATGGAATTCACCATAACAGTCTTTAGCAGTTCATTTTTCAAATTTCTTTTATGGAAGAAGAAAAGTGTCTCCTTTGAGCCACTGTTATTTTCAGTGTCCCATCCAATTTTACATCGATGAAGTTACTCCAGGCAGAAACTAACGTTTACTGAGCTGTGATTTGTTTTAGTCACTATGTTAAGCTATATATATTTCCGGCATATCTATTTCAGTCTCCATAATAAGTTTCACAATCATACTGTAAAGTGTATTTTAATTCTGCTATTTTATAGCATAGAAGACAGCGTATTAGTGAGGCCAATACATGTCAAATAGCAAATGAGTAATGTGGACAAAAAGCAATTCCCTATCTTTGTGTTATCAAAGTTACGGTCTTCATACACATGTATGCTATTTTTAACTTGTACATTTGCACATACATGCACACATATTATGCATCTTTTCTTTTTCTTTTCTTTTCTTTTTTTTTTTTTTGAGACGGAGTCTTGCTCTGTCACCCAGGCTGGAGTGCAGTGGGGGCGCGATATCGGCTCACTGCAAACTTCGCCTTCCAGGTTCAACCTGTTTCAAGTGATTCTCCTGCCTCAGCCTCCCGAGTAGCTGAGATTACAGGTGTGCACTGTCATCATGCCCAGCTATTTTCGTATTTTTAGTAGAGATGGGGTTTCACCATGTTGGTCAGGCTGGTCTCGAACTCCTGACCTCGTGATGTGTCCAACTAGGCCTCCTGAAGTGCTGGGATTACTGGCGTGAACCACTGCGACCGGCCTATGCATCTTTTCTATTTCAGAGCTTTCTGATAATTGTCTTTATTTTAAAACTCAAACCAACTTTTTTTCCTTGTGTTTTTAAGTTAATTTTAATGAAAAATATAATATTCCACCTTCTAGGCACACATATTATTTCCACTTACATTTGATTGGAGGAACTAAGTCACATGGTTATATCTAACTTCAAAAGATGAAGGAAAGAGCAAGTCTTCCAGGTGTCTGTGATAAGAGGGTTTAAAATATTCCCAAACAACTCTAAGGACAAAGCAAGCTTGATATACTAGCGAATCAGCCTGATAAAATGTTGTATCAATTTATACTCCTAGAAGCAATCTTAGTAAATGTCTCTCTTTTTTTTTTTCGAGACAGAGTCTCACTCTGTCGCCCAGGTTGGAGTGCAGTGGTACCATCACGGCTCACGGCAACTTCTGCGCCCGGGGTTCAAGCAATTCTCCCACCTCAGCCTACCGAGTAGCTGGGATTACAGGCGCCTGCCACCGCTCTCGGCTGATTTTTGTATTTTTAGTAGAGACGGGGTTTCAGCATCTTGGCCAGGCTGGTCTTGACGTGACCTCGTGATCCAGCCGCCTTGACCTACCAAGATGCTGGGATTGCAGGCGTGAGCCACCACGCCCCGGCCGTAAATGTCTCAGTTTCTAACTATTCTCTAACAGTTCTCTGATTTTCAGTCCAATGGGTGAAATACGATATCTCATGTCATTTTTTATTGTGATGTTTTTCATTTCTTGATGATTTTTAAGATGAAATATTATTTAATATCTTTGAAAATCATTTGTATTTTATTCATAGAGCTATAACCTTTCACGTTCTTTGGCTATTTTTTCTACAGGATTTCATCCTCTATAGCATGGTTGTTTGGAGTGTAGACCCTGGAGTCAGACTATCTAGGTTTTAATCTGAACTGGAACATATAATCAACTATCATATTATCACAATTGTGTAATATTCAGTAACTTTCTTAAATACATTATGCCTCATATATATATAGTGGACTTAACCAACCTACTGCAAGCGTTGGTCTGCAATGAAAGCATTATACATATATAATTGGGGCTCCACATCCAGAAATATCTGTTTATTCAAATATTCTCATATGAAAACATTTTTGTTGCTTCGTTTAAATACCTACTGAACAGTTTTTTCTACAGTTTGATTCCAAGTCATTAATTTATTTTGGATATTCTGATAAGTGTGTAAAGTGGTTTTTGATTTCTATCTTTATTATCAGTCTCTAAAATATCAAAACTTTATGTAACATTATTTTTCAGCTGAACATCTTAGTGAACTCTATTCTTAACTGTTTTTATTTATTTTGAAACTGTATTTGCTTTCCATATATACATCTACTTAATTATGTTTTGTCACTTCATTTATACTATTTACTTTATATCTTTTCTAATACATTTTCAGATTAATATACAAATGTTAACAATGTGTATCCGTTCTTTGCTTTAACTGAATTCTCTCTAGTGTCATATGTTGCCATTATTTTAAATATGTATCTGAAGTTGTGCTTTTTGTATTAATGACATTCTTTGGCTATGTTACTAAGAATTCATTGCCCTGTTTTGTTTTGCCTTCTAAACCAGTATCTGCCTATTCAATTGTATGAGGTTTCGTTTTTCTTTTCTTTGGTATTTATCAATATAATCAATCAACTTTCTTTTACTTATTAACACTAATGGACGAATGACTGATTAATCATCTTTGCATTGTTTGAGTCAACCCTACTTATGCAGAAGGTAGTATTCTTTATTATACAAATAGGTGGATATTATATGATTTTACTCAGAGTTTTGTACTTGTTTTCATAAGTAAGATCAATTTTAAATATGTTTTATGTGTTATTCTAGCCACTATTGTCAAATTTTATAAAGTAACTGGATAGATGTCTTTCTCTACAGTTTGGATTATTTTAAGTAACATAATGATTGTCTGTTACTTTACTGGTAATTACATGATTCACTTGTGAAATACATAGCTTTTTGGTGGATGGTTCTTGAAGAATTTTCTCCAAATTTCCCACGTCGATTTGTATTTTACAACCATATTTTAGGACATATGGACAATTTATATATATATATATATTTTAGAAAATATTAAATTTCTTCTATTTTATCAAATACACATTATATTTTCAATTAAATATTAATGGCTTCATCTTATTGTATCCCAAAGAAGCCTATTCATAATATATTTGTTGATTCTGCTATATTTCTTCTGATTCATTTTTATTCTTAATGAGTGACTTTTTCTTGCTTTTTTCAGGATTACTATTTTATACAAACAGAAGTTTTTTAGGTCCAAGTTTGACTCATACATTTACATTCTTTATTTAGTAATAAAAACAAGAATATCTGGGGATTTACTCTGAGTACCACTTTGACTGCCTCATTATTTTTGTATACATGGTTTCCATTGTCATTGCTTCTAAATGTTATTAAATTATAGTTCTCTCTTTTTCACCAAAGATATTAGGAAGGAGAAGATACTTCTGTTTGCTTTGTTTTAATTATTCTTATTATAGTTATTTATATTACTATAGCTAATCTATTATTTCAGCAAAGAGCAGAGAAAGTAGACTGTGTTATTTCTATCTCCTGTAATATAATGAGGTTTTACTTTTAAGTTAATATGTGATTGGTTTTTATAAGTTTTCTATGAGCACAAGAAGATGAATGTTCTTAATTTGCAAAGTATGTGTATTTGGATATATAAACATGTGTATTTGCATGTATCCATGTATGACTACATCTATTAAGTTATAATTACTGAGATTGTATATACTCACTTTTTATAGCATGTCATGGATTATGAGATACATTTAATGCATCCCTGAAACTACTTTATTTCAGTGATTCTCTGATTATATTTCAAGCAATTTTTGTCTTATGCCTGGTAGCAGTTGCTGGCTGCAATGAATAGTCTAAGAGTAGACATCTGCCCATTGAGATAATTTTCTATTTCCTAGACTCAGGTATATTATTTTCCTACTGCCCTAGATTGAACTTGAAATTATTTTTCCTAAGTTAGTTGAAGTTAAGTTTTGTCTTGCAATCAAAAGAAAACTGAACAATAAAACTTGTTCCCATTTTAGTTTCCAACAATTATATCTCCATAAAAGGTCACTTTTATTCTTTTCATTAACATTATTGTTTTAATCTTGAATTCCACTTACCTTGAATGAATACTGTATTGTGATAATATAACATGGCCCATTCTATTACATTTAACCTTTCCAAATCAGTTTGTTTAAAGTATACCTCTAATTGACATTTAAATTTTGATAGTGCTAATTTTTTAAAAAGGTGAGCATAATCTATTCATTTTACTGAAAAACAGATGTATTCGGATGTTCTTTGAGCTATCTTCTATTTGTAATGCTTTAAAGAGCTTCCCTTTGTATTTAATATTTGATATACATTTTGAGTTTCTTTGCTTTATATGACCACATCTCAAATGTGCAGTCCAGTTTACTTCAAGTAAAAATTGTTTGTTATTTTAAAAATATTTTATCTTATTACTAAAGTTGTTAAATCAGGCACAAAAGGTTAATTCATTATGTCTGTGATAAAGAAAATCGCTAGCAAGTACTCCTTCCTACATCTCTATATTCCTGTCCACCCCACAGATGCTTGGTATAGACAGGAATTTTTATTCTGATGATAATTTTATTTCTAAAAATTATTTTATATTTTTTATTTGAGGATCTTAATATTTGGATATTTTATGTTCTTTCATATTTATAGTCAGTCTTTACTGAAAATTTGAATTTTCATTTTTTGTTTTCCCTCCATAAATTTCACCAAATTTTGTGGGGCAAATATGTATTTTTATAACTTTCATGGCCATAGTTGTATTGTTAAATCCCTTTATTTAAAAAAATTATCCGACACGTGTCTTTCACAACTTACTATTTTAATTTAAAAAAATACATTCTTCAATTTTCTTAAGAAATCATACAGTGAAATTTTTCCAAAGTTATTTCTGTTTTCTAAACTAAAAATTTCAATAAATAAATAAAATTATTTCCCTCCCCTCCCCTCCCCTTCCTTCCCCTCCCCTCCCATCCCCTCCCCTTTCTTTTCTTTTCTTTGATGGAGTCTTGCTCTGTCACCCAAGCTGGAGTACAGCGGAGCGATCTTGGCTCACTGCAACGTCTGCCTCCAGGGTTCAAGCGATTCTCCTGCCGCAGCCTCCCAAGTAGTTGGGATTACAGGTGCACGCCACCATGCCCTGCTATTTTTTGTATTTTTGGTAGAGACAGGGTTTCGCCATGTTGGCCAGGCTAGTCTGACCTCAGGTGATCCACCCACCTTGGCCTCCCAAAGTGCTGGGCTTACAGGCGTGAGCCACTGCACCCGGCCATGTTCTTGAAAATAGAAACAGCAGTCATCATCCTGGCCCCAGCAGGAGGAAGAGGGGCCCCTCCTTTCTGCTGATCTCACCTGCTGCAGAACAAAGAGTTGAGGTGTTCCAGTTATGAACAGCCCTCTGCTACCTACATTATGTCCACCAAGAAGAGTCAAGAGGAATAACAGGGCTTGGCTTGTCCAGGATATAAGAGGGTATCTCAGCCCTACACATGCTCAAGAGAAAACAAAACAAACAAAGCACCTCTTTGCTCAATTTTACATTGCATCAGTAAGGAAAGAAATATCCTCAAAAGCCCTGCCACCCCTCATTAGCAGCTTCCTCTTCATTCACTCTCCACCACAGGGTGGTCATAGCTTATCTCCTATGTTCTCTTCCTGGATCAAGTCAGTCTCCAGAAGAAGGCCAAGATCCCTGGAACCCATTCCCTGTCTCAGTGCTAAACTACCTTGCCAACACTACACTTTTCTTAGTCTCCTTATTTTTCTTCCCATCACGTGGCATCTGCCTGCAAATTATATATCTGATTCATTGACTGGTCTCTCTTCATTAGATCAGGAGCTTCATTAGGAGACAGACATATATCTGTGCAATTCATCATTGTATCACTCGTGCCTGGGGTCATCCCAGGTTCACAGTAGGTATTCAATAAATATTTGCTGATTGTTCAGCAATTCAATTAATGAATTTATTTCTTACACATCCCCTTTTAATTTTTAGATTATTTTAATATGGTCTACTTTATATTGTATTTTCCATGTGCACTTGAATAAAGTCAGGTTTATTTTGAACCTTTAGGAAAATATTGAGTATTTTTCTGTGAGGTCTTTTGCTATTTATCTGGATGATCATGAATCTTTTTTTAATATCATAGGGTCTGCAGGGTGGCTCTTTCATTACCTTTTATTACTTAATACTTTCCAAGTTCTGGCAAGACATGGGAGAGACTGCACAATGGTCAAGTCTAATGGGGAACTGGACCCTGGTCAGTAGAGTCTGTCATTATTTATCATTATTGTTGGCCTCAAGGAAATGGCAGCACTAGAGGACACAGGCCTACTCTTGAATTTTGTTCATCTTAGTCTTCTTATAGGAACATGTATTCTATGTTTTATATCGTTCCTAGCGATTCTGGGACTCATAGGAGTGTCTAATCCTATTGTGGTTTTTATTGAATTCAGTGTCTTCTGTAGAAATAAGAAACTGTGTTTGAAAAGCTCCACTTCCTTTAGATTTCTTGTTTGGTGACTGCACAAATAAATTTCCAGACTGAAAAAAATGGGTACACAGTATCATAATTTCAGTGATGAAGAAGGATTTGCTTACTTGGTTAGTTAATTCAGTTGCAGGGAAGAGTTTTGAACTTAGGTATCTGTTCTCCTTCTCTTCGTAGGCTTCCAGCCTGGGTACGTGGTTTCCAATCCTCCAGTTCTTTGGTAGCAAAAAGAAATTGCAGAAACAAGACCTCAGCATTCTCACGGGCAAAGCAGAGTGCCACCTCTCAGCCTCTGCAGGGATGTCATTTTGTGTGAGCTCCTCAGTCTCTTGTAGCTGCTCACAAATATGATAAATTTAAAGAAAAAATTACATTCACACATTTTAATTTAACTTTGTGCATAACCAGACACATAGATTAGAAATGTACAATGAGTTAACTTGTTATATGAGGAATATTTTAATTCCAAAGGAGAATGTCAACTCTAAAACTATGTTTTTATATTTTATTTTCTTTTACCTTTCCTAAATACACAAAAATGACTAATATTCTGTGTGTGTTTATGTATAATCTTCTCACCTGTATGACATATTCTAGTCCCTGACTTTTCTGAAGGTACTGAAAGAAATTATGTTTCAGGCCTCCACTGATTATCATATTTTTTCAAGTTACCTTGGTGATCTGACTTTTTAAATTGTACTGTTGAAACAATATGCATTTGCTGATTTGCATGACAAATAAATTACCAGTGTGAAATGTTGAATGCCCAAAGAAATTTAATCATGGTGTTTCAAATAAATTATAGTTACAATGTAATTTCTGTTCAAAAAGTAACTCATAATTTCTGTTCAGTTCAACAAATTTGCTGAATATTTATCCTGTATCCAACCTTTTGCTTCTTACAAGGGACAAAGAAGAAAAAGAAACAGCGCTTTTTCAAAATAGACTTATGGTTTGATGTATCCAGACTTTACTGCTGACTTATTCATTACTAAGGTATATGTCCTGAATGTCACAGGGAAACATTCTACAGCAAACGTCTTCAGATTATGAGATCTCTTCAGGCCTAGCCTTTTCTCTTCTGATATACATTTTTTACACCCATGGGATACCCCAGGTCTTGATCTGTCTGCCTCATATTTCAGTTGTCCCTGTTTGCCTGATCAAAGTACAGTATACATTTCCGGGCACTGAGCTTGGCACTGTAGATGCAATGTTAAACAGGACAGACACAAGCTCAACCTTCCTAGAAATAAAGTCTCATCACCAAACCACAGGGATAGACTACATTATTTCTTGATCCAGTGCAAAGGTGGTGGTGGCAGTTAATTATTCTAGCACTTATATGCCAACACTAGTTTTCAAAAAAAAAAAAAAAGAGATTAAACTGCTTAAATAACCCATAAATGGTTAAATTCTAAATGGGAGAATTGGGCATTAAGAACGTACCTGTAGACATTCTGAAAGTAATAATTTTGTGACCCAAAGGGTGTTGGGAAGAGACAGAGGGAGAAATATAGGCCATCTTGAGGACTTTTATCTTAATTTCCTGGGAAGAGCTATTAACTAAGCAGGCAATGATAAAAAGAAAAAAATTGTGGAGATAGGGTGTGATTTAGGGAAACTATATGCCATTTTAAACATGTTAAATTTGAGTATTTGGAGAGTCATTTAAATGGCTACAATAACGAGAGTTAAATTTAGAAAAGTCCACAGCTCAAAGAGGAAATCAGAGCTGGAGATGAGCAAGTACAGCTCATCTGCATTCAGTTACTAGTTCTGCTGAAGAGCGAGTGTAGTGGTTTACGAAGATCATGCCGAGTGTGAGCTGCTATCATTGGTCCTATTTTTACACATGAGGACCCATATACCCAGAAGAATTAAATGACTGTCATCACATAGCAAAACAGTGCTGGAGCTAAAATCCAGTATTATTATTTTTTTACTTTGTTTCTTTTAATTCTGAAAGACAATCTGAAAGAAAAGGATGATGATAATGATCATCATCACTGGTAGATAGGTAACAGATAGAAAGATAGATAATAGATCACATTCATCACAAAATTGCTATGTTCTGGTCATGTAGTATTGTACATGCATCATCCTATTTTCACAACAATGCTAGGTGTTAGTTCTTTAATTACATACATTTTACAAATGAGAACATTGAAATTCCAAGCAGCTAAGAAACAGAGCAACTGTGATGCCAACTACGATTTGTCTAAGAGTCAAATAATTCTTTTGGCCCTCATATCATGCTCTCTTCTCTCCCATTGATGCATGTATTCACCGTCCAACCTATCAGCTAACCAACCAAAATGATTGATTCCTTTTGGCATTAACTTAAGTAGAAAGATGTTCGCTGCTCCCAAAGACATCACAGCTTATAGTAGAAAACTAAAAAATGAGAAATTCTTTTGGAATCTGCTAATAAGCCACTTTTAACAAACTACTTAAATGCCCAAAGAAAAATATTTTGCCTATGAAAAGCATAATTACTATTATTTTTTAAAGCAATGAAAAGTTGATTTCATGATGATTCATCATGAAAATATATCCACTAAACAAAAAGGTCAATAAGGAACTTATTATTTTACCTTATCAATAATTCTCCTTTATGATCAAGTTTCTATCAGAACTTGATAACATAGGCAGCTCCTCTTGGAAAGGAAGTTTTCAAGAAGTATCTAATGCTTAAGTAGTTGTTTTTTAATTTATTACTGCATAAAATGTAATTATTTGCATCTTGTGGTGGTGGTTACTGGGACCTTGCTATTCAGTGGAATAGTCCATCATTAGCTATGGGTGTTCTTCCTTTTTTTAAAAAAACAACTTTTGTTTTGAGTTCATGGATACCAGTAAGTGCAGGTTTGTTACATAGGTGAAATTGTGTCATGAGGATTTGTTTTACGGATTTAATCACCCAGTTGTTTTTCCTACTCTTCTCCCTCCTCCCCCCTCCACCCTCTGAAAGGCTCCAATGTGTGTTGTTACCCTCTGTGTGTCCATGTGTTCCTATCACTTAGCTCTCACTTATAAATGAGAGCGTATGATATTTGGTCTTCAGTTTCTGTGTTAGTTTGCTAAGGATAATGGCCTCCAGCTCCATCCATGTCCCTGCAAAAGACATGATCTTGTTCTTTTTTATGGCTGCATAGTATTCCATGTTGTATATGTACCACATCTTCTTTATCCAGTCTATCAATGTTGGGCATTAATTTCGTGTCTTTGCTCTTGTGAATAGTGCTGTAATGAACATACTTATGCATGTGTCTTTATAATGCAATGATTTATATTCCTTTGTGTATATACCCAGTAATGGGATTGCTGGGTTGAATGGTAGTCCTGTCTTCAGGTCTTTGAGGAATTGCAACACAAATGAGATCTAATTAAACTAGAGAGCTTCTGCACAGCAAATGAAACTATCAAGAGAGTAAACAGACAATCTGCAGAACTGGAGAAAAGTTTTGCAAACTATGCATCTGACAAAAGTCTAATATCCAGCATCTATAAGGAACTTAAACAAATTTAGAAGAAAAAAAACAAACCACCACATTATAAACAGTGGGCAAAGGACATGAACAGACACTTTCAAAAGAACACATACATGTGGCCAACAATCCAATGAGAAAAAAGCTCAACATTATTGACTATTAGAGAAATGCAAGTCAAAACCACAATGAGATTACCATCTAACACCAGTCAGAATGACTGTTTTTGCAAAGTCAAAAAATAACAGATGCTGGCAAGGTTGCAGAGAAAAAGGAATGCTTATACACTGTTGATAGGAGTGTAAATTCGTTCAGTCATTGTGCAAGTTATGGGTTTTCTGATGCAAAATGTCTGCCTTCTACTGGGGCACTCCTACTTTAGTATTACAAATATCCACAGTGCTCCAACCATTCTTTGGAAGATTTATGTTCCATCCCTTTTTAGGTACTCTCTTTTTAGAAGTGTGACCACATTTTGGCACCAGTTCTAAATGGCAAATCACAGAGATAGACACGAGAAGCTACTGAAGACTGTGTGGTGATAAGATCACAGCCCAAGTGCCATATTCCTCTTGACGTCTCTCTAAAGAGACATGTGTAGAAACTTGTACTACACAGGGAAAGGTCTCAGAGCTGTCACTACTGAAGGAACAGCAGAGAAGCCAAAGGGATAACCAGAATCCTCCTATAGAACGGCCTACATAAAATGCCAGTGGTTATTAGCTTCAAATCTGAAGTCTGCCCAGGAATAAATTGAAGCTGGGAGGCAAACTGAGAGTAGAATCACAAAGGAAATGGCTTTGCGATTACTAGCAAACCAGTAAAAGCACAAATATAGCTCCAGGGAAAGTTGATCCTATATTATTATGGTAGATCTGAGCGTCTTTTGAAAAATTTAGATACCTATTTCCAAGAGAGTTCTCTCCTTGGTTTTAAGGACACAGCAGTACTCTAAATCAACTGTCTGACTGCACGTTATTTATTCTGCACTTCAAGTATGATTCTGTTGTAATGATTTTGATGCTGTAATCAAGAGACTAGAATATATTCAGCAAAATAAGATTTGTGTTGCTAAGGGATCCCTCAGCAGGCAGAAAGTGCCTGCTTATGTGTGTATAATTTGTACCATTTATTTAGCACTTACTTGGTTCTGGGTATTTTTCATGTAATTCTTAATATAGAATCTAGATAGTAGGTATTATTTAACTCATTTTTATCAATAAAGATTCCAAAGCTTAGAGATAGCTTAAGCAGCTTGCGACAGTCCAGAAATAGTAAGTTGTGAGCCCAGAATTCAAAGCAGGTCTTGCTCTTTATTACTATCATGTATCACAATACTGTTTTTCTGGTTTAATTTTATTTTACAATGCATCTCAACAAAGTCATATACTGGCCCCTAGAAATAACAGAATCAAGTAAATTAAAAAATCCTCTGGATGTACTAGAAATTCCACTACTTTCTTGAATCACGCCATCTTATTCACAACACTAAGCTAGAGATTATGTTTGCTAAATATGTGAAGTTAAAATAAAAATAAATTTGTTACGTCAAAGTAAATATGTTTTCACTATAAGAAATATTTCAAAACTTGCTGTAGGCCCTATGAGGATATACCAAAGTTTTGAGTGATTATAGCATATTTAACCTTGTACTATTACTACTGTTGACAGTAATACTAGTATTTATTATTAATTTGTAGCTTAAAACATTTTTTAAAAAAAATTTCATTGCTTTACAAAATCAAGTAAACTCTCAAGGGTCTACTTTGATTCATTAGAACATTCCATCATCTCAAATTAATTGGGTAGATACAAAAATAAATATAAATAATTTCATATTAAGGGAAATGATATATCTTAATGTCCTTTGTAAACTCTCAAGTTCTTATCCAATGTAGAAACAATTATTAATCTTAAAATAAGTTCAACATTTTCCTAGAGAGAGGACTCAATAATATCTGGATAGGTGGTGGCTTGGCCTCTTCAGATGAGGAATCTTGATACCTTATGAACAGCCCCATCATTCTTTACAAACATCTCTCCAGTTGAGAGAGAATGTCTCTATGTTACATCAGAATCGATTTTGGTATATTCTCGGGTTTTAGGAAATTCATCAATACCATTCTTTGTTTCTCAAGTATAGAACCTATTAAGCACTAGAAGAAAGAATAAATATAAAACTGTGTTTTATTATTGGTAAGTATTATAGATATTATTGGGAAATGCTGCTTGACCCATGACCACACCTTATTTCCCTAATATGATTTCTCATCCTAAATGGAATCCTGGCCATAAAACTGCACATTTTCAGGGATATTTACCCTGTAGTATGAGAAATATATATTACAGGCAAAGAGATCAAAGAAGGAGAATGAGCTTAAATTTTTCTATCCCAAATTTTCTATCCCTCTCTCCAGCCACACACTGTCACAAGAGAAGGCTTAAAAAGAAAAAGCGTGGGAGAGTCTCAGCATATTGTACCTCACATAGAGTGGACTATTTTTAGACTCCCTTTAAACAGCAGGAAGGAAAGGTAAGGGGTTCTCCGTAACTTCATAACGTCCCAGATTTTGTTCCTTAAACTGTTGATTATATCAATAAACTTTATATCAATAAACCAGACATGTGGCTGTCATCCTCAGGGGCTAGAACTACAATGTTGTGGTCCTAGTGTTTTTAGTGTAGTTTGTCTTCATTCATGAATATTTTCTCCTAATTCCAAGCAAGTCTTTTTGTTTATCTTTCTGGAACCACTGGTGGACAGTTTATCTTTTACCCTCCCTGCCAGAGCTAAATAGCACAGAATGATATTTTAAGATAATTTAAAAACTCTATTGTACCCAAGGCCCAAAATGTGTTCCTTGTTCTGTTGGACACATCCACTCTGCCCAACGTAAAATCCTATACTGTTTAAGCAACGACTTCATGTGTAAACTTAAAGGTACTCATTTAACACAGTATTTCTAACACAGAATACCTACAAATATGCATGTAAATATCTTTCCTCTATCAAATCCCCGGTGAAGAAAAAAGTGCTTAAAGACCTTTTTTCCTTTCTCTTCTAGTTTTAATTAACAATATGATTCTCTATTCACTCTTCATGCAGTTCAGTCTTACTCAGATTCCCATAATAGGTGATGCTGCTTCCCTGTGTCTGAGGTTGAATTAAGTCAACAGCAACTCCCTGCTGCATCTCACTTTTAAGAATTCAGATGTTAATATTATAAAACATTATCGAGTTCTTCATAGCCAGTTTCACAATCCTATATTGACCAAACACAAACAAAAACATAATATTCATCCCAACACTATTTAATATGCTTATTTATTCACTCATTTCACAGATATTTAATAAATGCCTACTATGTACCAGTACTATGCCAGAAACAGGGTCACAGCATTGGACAAAACTGACAGAAATTGTTTTATTCATGGAACTTACATTTGTAGACAAAAAATGTGAAAGATGCACATAAGGAAAATACACACATGTTAAATGTGGATCCATCATGCCGTTTCTTATCGTGCCAGAAAGGAAAAAAAAAATGTACAAAGCTGGAAACGAGTCAGAATATATGTTGGGGGTGGGAGGTGGATAAAATTTTAGATAAAGGAGCCAGGGAAGTCCTCACTCCTCCACATATAAAAGAAGGAGATGCACAACTGGAGATAAATACCAAATATATTTGCACAGATGGCCGGGGGAGGGGAGGAATCAGAGTGGGAACAGGAAATAAAGAGAGAAGTTATAGGGGGAAAAAAAGCCCTTCCTGGTACCGAAAAAGAGAGTGTTGCATGGACTAAAGAGTAAGATTAACTCAACTATCTGCATTCAAGCTGAAAAGGAAAAAGAAATCTTAGACCCTAAAAGCAGTACAATTAAGTAAAATCAAGACTCGACCCCCAGTACTTGGGGCAATGCAGGGCCACGTTACTGGCACTCATCAAAAAACCCATGGGAGACTCTGTAGTCAAAGAATCATGAAGACAGATGCTTTGCTTTCTCTCACCAGGATACCAGTTAGTCTGTGATACATATCTGGAAAGTGAAACCTGTGAACTGGAACTCTATTGAGGGAAGTCGCCCACCCATAGAGAAGAGCGTTGACTATATCTGGGGTGAAAAATTCCCCATGCCTACTCTCATAGACACCACAGACATTCCTCCATTTCTCAGAAAAAGTTGTTGGCAGCCCCTTCAACACACTGTCTTGCTTTCCCCTGCCATTTAAAGTTCCCGATGTTCCTTTCCCCCTGAGGTCTGGACCTCTGGTGGCCTGTCTTCTCATTGAATGTGGGCTCCTTGATGGTCCAGACACTATCTCCTGAGCAGCCACATTTATCCCTATCTCACAGTGGCTTTTGCCACAGCCTTTTGTCATAGACTCTCTCAGGATTTTGATAAACTGCCTTCTGGGAACAATTCACTCTTTTTCATTATATTTTATTTCTGGCAAAGCATCACTCTCAGCAGAGTCTATAACTAAAGCCACTGGGGCTGGTCATGATGCCTGTGCCCTCGGACGCCTGAGTGAGTGTAATAGCTTCAGTCACTGTCCACCCTACCACTGTGAGGATGAATAGCTTCACTGTGAACTCCTCAAGACCCTTTCTTTCTGCTGTTTTGGAGTATTTCAGGCTTTGAGTAGCATTTCAGCTGTATCTTTTGGAGCAGAATAAGATAGGGCCCTCATGTCCTATTTCCACCTAATTTTCTTGCCTCCCTCTGCTCCTTTAAAGAAGGTTCAATAGTTTAGTCCAACTTAACGATTTCTTCTTCTAGTCTCCTTCCTTCCTATTATGCTAGCACGGTTTATTAGATCTAAGCATCTTTTTTTTTTTTTTCCATTCATCTGTCTTTTGAGGCACAGGTAGTTGTTCCTATAGCATCTTCTGTAGATTTTTGTCATAACGAGAGGTACAATGACTTGTGGGTCTTAAAAAAAGCATCCAAAACAATTCCATCCAGACAAACCTGTGTTCTCTCAGCTTCCTAAGGAGCATAGCTCTACCCTGGTAGTACCCTCCTTTCAGATTAACATCTAAACCAGGCCTGTTCTTTATTTATCTCTGTCAATCTAGGTTCCTTTAGGAGTGGCATTTGTTTCCTGTGCTTTTCTTAGACTCCCAAACCCTGTTATACTCACTCAAGGCAATGGCTGTGTCCCTAACTACAACTGTGATTTTCTAACACTCTAGATGGCTGTGAGCGGCTATTGTTTTGCTTCTTGATGTTTCCTTCTCAAATCAGTGCGAGTTGTTCATCACCACTGTATACAGTTGTTCTGATCTTTTCTGAAAGTTTTCACTTGTGTTACGACACACTTTTAAAAGCCTGAGTTAGGCCCTGTATCTGGTTTTCCTCTGGGGATGTCTTTGCAATTTGCTCACTGAAATAAAGCTGCCTTTTTATGTATGATTGAGGGCAGAGGTATCATCCTCTCTGATATAGTATCAACTCAGACACCTGCCTCTTTTCTAAACTCCCTTCAACAAGAACATTTGGCCTGAAGGCATCTGTCTCCCTTCCTTTATCCTATTTCTCCAGCATGGCCTCAGTGATCCAAACTCAATTATCTTAATGAAAGAGCACCTTCCTTTCCACGCAAACATATTGCCTTCTTTAGCGTGTCTGTCATTCTCTACTGCCCCTATTATTATAATTTTCTATTATAGAAAGACAGAAGCATAATTTTAAATCAGTTCATTTCTGGAGCAGACTCATTTCTTAGAGATGAAGTGGGTTATAAGCATAAACCTTTTTGTGTGTGTGTTTTTTTTTTCTTAATTTTTTGAGTTCACCATTGTTTCACTGAGTTACTCTCTACCTCAATCCAATAATAGGGCATAGTTCTTATATAGTAATGAGCTTACTCCTTTTTATTTATTAATTAGTTAAAACCACTATTTTGTTGTCACGAATCTGTGTTTTTGAAATCTAATACCATTTTCCAAGCATGTGTCCCAGCTCTCTCTGAATACAAAAGCTGGACCCCATGCTCTGCAACTTAAGTTGAACCTAGCTTCACTTATGCATTTGCAGTGTTAAATTGCTTCCTGGGGATCTTGTGGGGGAGTGGAGGACAAAACTTATAAAGAGAGCATGAATGATCACATCTACTAATTCCTAAAACATCTCTTCCTTGAGAAATCTTAATGGGGCTCAAATCATTTCCCTGTTACCTACCCTCTGATTTAGCCCCACTATGTAATTCAAGCCAAAGTAAGCTACACTGGCCTACATGCTAAGGCCCCTGGGATGTGCTTACAAAAAGCCAACAGGGGAATCACTTAGGGCCTCACCTATTAAAAATAGCTCCATGTTCACAACCGATAGCACTTTGGATAGCTGTGATCTACCCTATGAAAAAGGGTAGAAAAAGCCTTTGGAGATCTGAATTCGCTGAAACTTAAATCCTAAGGCATCTCTTCCTGACTGAGCCAAAAGCCTCCTCAACACATTCAAATTTTCTTTGCATAATTTTAGTCCCTAATTCTTAAGATTCTAAGCCCGTGATCCCTTATGTAATAATGTGCCATCATCCCCTACTCAAATCAGGACCCATTTATGGGAAATCAGTAAAGGAGTCAAAATGTTATCTCTGTGACTAATAAAGCTGATGGGAGTACAGTCTTACCTCTGCTGTCAACAGTCTTCCAATAGGCCTTCTACCTGTGCATTTATCTTCCCCCTACTCAGTCCTTGAGAGTGCTAGAAAAGTAAAATTCCTCCATGTCTGAGAGCCAGACTTAAAAAGAGAGGAGAAAGGAGTGTGATGGTTGATGGTATGTGTCAACTTGGCTGGGCGACAGTGCAAGATATTTGGTCAAACATTATTCTGGATGTTTCTGCGAGGGGTATTCTTGGATGAGATTTAAATGAAATTACTGGACTTAAAGCAAAGCCAGGTGTCTTCTATAATTTTGGTGGGCCTCATTCAATCAGTTGAAGGCCTTACTAGAAGGAAAAGACTGACCTCCCCTAAGCAAGAAGAGACTTTGCCAGCAGACAACCTTCAGACTTCATCCTCAACATCACATCTTTCTGGTTCACCAGCAGACTGCCTTTGGATTCAAGTTGTAACTCATTCTGAAGTCTCCAGCCTACAGACCTCCCCTACTAGATTTTGGACTTCCTGAGCCTCCACAGTTGCATGATTCAGTTTCTTAAAATAACTCTCTTTCTGTATATACACCTGCTATTGCTTCTGTTTCTCTGGAGAAACCTGACTCAAACAGGCGACCAAGAAGGAAATGCTGCTGCACACTCTTGGTTTATTTTTGAGACCCACCATCTCACCAGAGTGATTAATCTTCCTCCCTCCCTCACCAATGAGAAAATAAGGTGGGGACATAGGATGGTAGTGTTTTTCTACATTTCTGTCCTGGATTGAGAGGATCATGGAAACATTAAAAGTGGGAAATGAGCTTCCCCTAAATTTATATCAGTTGGGCCCTAGATCTTTTTTCCTGGAATGACACAGACTACACTACTACACTACTGCAGAATCTTCTACACACAAGAGTCTCATATGGATTATTTTTTGCCAGTTTTGATCTTCATATGTCTTTGGCCACTTCCAGACTAAACAGAGGACTTTCAACCTTTTGCTTCTTTTGCTAAAACTGATTTACATCACGATGAAGTCACACCCCAGGTGCAAGGTATAAGGCCTCTAATGTGGATTTTAATTCAGTCAAACCAAATTTCAAACCACAGATGCTCCTGTTTATTATCTCTTTAGCTCTAAGTTGCAGAATTCCTCTTACATTTTCCTCTGATTTAAATTTAAATAATAACACTCTACCTAACAGGGTTTTTTGTGAGAATTAAATTAGATCATAAAGGTGAAACTTTCTCATACGGTGTCTAGAGCAACATTACAAGTAACTTCTGCATTTCTGAGGTTACTCTAAGATGATTTATGATAAGGGAATCCAGGATTTCCCAAACTCTGCCTTCTCCACATGGCTGCTGTTCTTCTCTGTTAGTATTCAAGGAAGATATCTGCAAACTGAGGAGAGGAAACCAAAGGGAATTTAGACTTTAAAATTAGCAGAGAGCTTTTGCCAAAAATCTAACGCAGAGTTTTGGGTCAACTGGTGAATTGGGCTAACGGAAGTGCCTTAGGCTGAAAGCCTCTGAGTGTCTCCTTTCTTTTTCTTTTCTTCTCTCTCTCTCTCTTTCTCTCTCTCTGTGTGTGTGGTGTGTGCCTCTTTCTCCTTCTTTCTCTCCACATAAACACAAGTGGTAGCATCAGCCTTATCATCTGTATAGAAATGTAAGACATGAGAGCACCAACATGTAGACTGGAAGAAAGAGTGAGAGAGATAAACAACATAGGCACATTGCTTTTGAGCCTGCATGGCACCTTGTCTTAGGCACACAAACAGAGCAAACCATCCATATGTTGATGTGTGTGTGTGTCTGTTCCATAACCACACTCACTGGAAAACATGTACCAGTCAAGGAGCTCTGCCCCATCAACTTTAAAACTCCTGAAGAATTGTTAGAAAGGAAGTGATGCACTGTGCAAGGAAGGAAAAGAGTAAGTATCCTGTTTATCTTGTTTACCCTCTGCTTTACATCTTCATGTGTAAGAGGTACAGCAAAACATTCTGATTTTCATTCCTGAAATCTCTGTTGGTGTCTCCTATCCTAGGATTTTATTCAGTAAGCACGCAAATTTAGAGAATAGACATTGTATTAGGCTGTTGGATATCTGTGAATTCGTTTAACTAAGATAATAAGAAGACCAGTTTGGGAAATTGTACAGTTCAGGATTGTGTGGCTTCAGTTGCAACTGAATCCAGATGTTTGTGATGCAGTTGCATCCCTGCTTTTTACAATATCTCTTAGCTTCATCTCCTCTGTGTGTTCCAACTTTTGGTACTCCTGCCATACAATGGAGCAGGGCCAAAGATCCACCATTTTGAATAATCTGCTATCTTTGAACACCTATGCCCCTTCCCCTAAAAAAGGAGTCTCAGGGACAGTTTCTAACCAATATCTTTGAACAGCTATACATTCTCCTCCAAGAAGGAGTCTTACTGACTCTGTCTAACCGGTAACATTCTACCTGGATCAAATGCTAGGTCCCTCTAAGAGATAGGGCTGTGTCTTTGGATAAAGTAATGGATGACTCTCATGTCTTATACCCTGGTTATGTTTAGGGAATTACCCATATAATGAATTCCATGTCTCCATGATATTAGCCTAAAATGCCCTCTTCTAGCATCCAGGGAATAGACATGAGTATTACATTCCACCTCTCAGACTCATCCATGTAAGATTCATTCAGAATAGAGCAAAGGGAGAAGTAGGTGTTATGAAGAATACAGCAAAGGAACTGGTTGACACCACAAATGTCCGTGTACCTTCATCAGTATCTTCAGACTTTGTTTCTGGCCATGCATTGTCACACATGAATGACTGTGACATTCTCACAGATTATTTGTGCCACCTCACAAGAAATTCAAGGGTTGTTTGTCATTTTTGCTAAATTACAAAGAGTTGGTTTATGTTTGCAACTAATAACCCTGATTGTTATTTATAGCTAACCTGGATCATTAGCCCATTCTGTTGAAGGGAAAGTAGCTTGACAGCAAATTGACATGATTTGGGAAAGAGTCATTTCTCCAATGGAGGCAATGCTGGAGTGTCAAAAGACTCACATAGGTCTATCATTAGGTAGCAGAAATCGTCACTTGTGGAGTTATTCATTGATTTGTTAATTAATTTAAAACTCTGTGGATTGGCTGGGCATGGTGGGTCATGCCTGTAATGCCAGCACTTTGGGAGGTGGAGGAAGGCAGATCATGAGGTCAGGAGTTCGAGACCAGCCTGACCAAGATGGTGAAACCCTGTCTCTACTAAAAATACCAAAATTAGCCGAGTGTGGTGGTGGGCGCCTGTAGTCCCAGCTACTCAGGAGGCTGAGGCAGGAAAAACGCTTGAATCTGGGAGGTGGAGGTTGCAATGAGCCGAGATCATGCCACTGCACTCCAGCCTGGGTGACAGAGTGACACTCTGTCTCAAAAAAAAAAAAAAAAAAAACCCAAAAAAACCAGCAACAACAACTAAAAACAACTCTGTGGATCATTCTCCAATGAACGAATGTGCTTACTTTTATCTGCTTGGCTGGTTCCTCACTAGCTCTTTATGTGAAGCCAATCAGATATGCTGCTGGGACAGGCACCTGAACCTGCCATGAAGTTCAGAACCACATGCTCTGATTTCCTTTTTGTTTTTCACCCCGGGCTCCACCTTTGGTTCCTTCTATTAATACCAATTTTTAATTGCTTTCTTTGATTCTCTTCTATTTTGATGGATAATTCCTTCTTTGACTTTTTTTTTTTTTTTTTTCCAACTCATTTGCAATTTTGCATACTGTCATGATTTGTGTATTTCACACAGAGGGTCAATAGGAGCTCTTCTGCCATCTTGGCCTCACTGAACTTCATTCCTGAGGTCAATTCCCACTCTCCATTTCTGTAAGGGAGAGACAGTTCCTATATCATGTCGACACCCTTATCGCTATTGAAATATCCATCATACATTCCAAATGGGAACTGAGGGATTCTGACCCATTACCTTGTCTTTCTCTGTATCCCAAAATTGAGCATTGTTAACATTTATGGAGGGCCCATCAAAGGAGAATATGTAGCTGGTATCTTAATACAATTGGCCATTGAGTTATTGCTGAAACTTCATTCTTTTTCAAATCAATTTTCTACAAAATTTTATGTGATCTTATGTCAGTTTTCAACTCAGTTTTTATAAGCCCATTAGTGATGTTGCAATTTCCCCTGGGGGTTTACTGGTCCAAGGTATTCTTATGTAGCAGATGTTATAAAGCAGCTGGAAGATGCTGGTTTGGATAGAAAAGATAAACCGTATATATAGGAAATAAAAACTGAATTTTGTAATAAAGTAAAACTAAATTGTGAGTCAGTGTTACTCTCTAAAATAGGATGATGATAAAGGGAAATGCTAAGAAATGGCGGTTCAGCCCTGTCTCTAAGGCTTTGTTTATAACTTTGAGATGATCTTGTCATCCATTGAGATATCAGCTTCCTTGTCTGTAAAATGAAGAATGTAGATTAAATCAGGTGCCAGAACACATTATTTATGTAAATGTTTTAGGCTTTGTTATTTGTTGCAACTGTTTGGTTCTACCCATGAAATGTGAAAACAGCCATAGAAAACATGTAAGCAAGTGAACATGGCTATCTTCCAATAATATTTATTCACAAAACAGACAGTGGACCAATTTGGCCCATGATTCATAGTTTGCTGATCCCTTTACTAAATGATCTCTAAAGTCACATCTGCCCCAATACTATCTGATCTCAAATGCATATGACCTCTCTGGAGAGCAAGATTCCCAAAGTAATTTTAAAGCCAGATTCTAGAAATGATATATTACTTACATTTAGTTGTCTTTTGGGATATTTTTCATGATCCCTAGACCTTCCTTCTACTTCTTCAATACTACCAGCCCTTCATTTTCGTGCATATGTGCACACACACATACACATGCACAAACACACACATACACATGCACAAACACACACATACACATTCACAAACACACACATATACATTTCCCTCACAAGTTCAAATTGACCTGTTCCCAAAATGCTACCACTTAAAAAGCAATGTCCTAAATGCATTCATAACTTAGAGGCAATTTTGATAACTTCTAAGGAACAGACTGTGTCTCTAAGAAGCTGAACTATTAATATCATTTTTTTCATCAATTCAGCCAATATTTATTTAGGACTTATGATGTCCTTGACACTGTGCTTTGAGTTTGGGATAGAATAGTGACAAAACACATAAAACCCATATATTCATGGTCTGTATAGTCTGGCATAATTGATTTAACATTTGAACATCACACCTGCTTAATAAGGTATATTAATGCAGTGCTAAAAATACAAGAGAATGAATTGATGTTCTAGTTTTAATTTAACACCTGGATGATGTTAGTTTAGTTCTTTATGTTTTATGAGCTTCACTTTCCTCAGCTGTAAAATAAGGATAGTTACAGACTTACCTTACATTTTTTTTGTGATTTTAGAATTCTTCCACCTGAAAAGATAGTTATTTGTATATGCTCAATTCTGTTTGAATCATTTAAGGCCTAGTGTCATAGGCTTCATAATAAATCAAACAAACACATCAAAGAAATGACTTGCTGCCAAGTTTTATTCCTGAATCACTAAAATAATGTCCTTTAGCACTCTGGGAAAAAGTTGCATTTGGCTTGATGATTTTTTCATTGCATTAATTCTTAATCTTTCAGGCATTAGGTGGATGGCAAGGTGATAGCTGTTTTAGATCTTCAAAAATTGAAGAAAATGAAAACATTTATAATTTACGTTATGCTTGAACTGCTCCCACCCACTTAACTGCTAGTTTCAGGTTTTTCATTATCCTTACTAGTAATTAACTTACCTGAGGATAATCAACACATAATAAAGTGTTACGGCAGAAGAAATTAGTCTCTAAGCATTTCCTAGAATTATTGTGAGAATAACAGAAATAATTTATTACAAGGAGTTGGTTCACATGGCTATGGAAACTGAGAAGTCCCACTAGTCAATGCTCTCTGCAAAGCCAGACGGCACCAGGAGGAGATGCAAAGTTACATGAAGTTCATAGATCCACATCTAAAGGCCTGAGGACCAGGGAAGTCAATGGTCTAAGTCCCAGTCTGAGTGTGAAGGTCCAAGAGCCAGGAGTGTCAGTGTCTGAAGGTATAAGATGATGGATGTCTCATTTCAAGAAGAGAGAAAATTTACTCATCTTCTACCTTGTTGTTCTATTTTGACTTTCAATGAGTTGGCTGATGCCCATTCACATTGAGAAGGGTAATCTTTTTTACTCAGGCTACCAGTTCAGTGCTAATATCTTTGAGAAATACCCTGGCAGACACATTCAGAAATAGGTGTTTTTTTTTGTTTTTTTTTTTTTTTTTCCAGCTATCTGGGCATCCCTTTGCCCAGTCAAGTTGATACATATAATTAGCCATCACAACACCCTTGTTTTGGCCATTCAATTGCATTTCTTATTGGAGTGATTTTTCCAGCATTCAATTTTTGGACTCATATGAAACTATTTACTGCATACAGACTTGCTTTATATAATAGGTCTACAGAATAAAAATATTCTGTTGCACTCTACAAAGAAGGGAAAGGAAGCTATTTAGAATATGAAATGGGTAAGGAAGCTTGGGAGTTTCCCAAAATGTTTTTTCTTCTTGAATGAGACTCAGGATTGAAGCACTGAATTATGAGTCTCTTCTTTGAGGCCTTCCCCTGATACTCAAATTACCTCTAATTTAATCAATTGCTTTGAAACAGATTCACCTTTTCAAAGCAAATGCTACAGGAGATAGCCCTTTGATGTGCTGTGGTTAATCCTGTTCCTGGGTCTTTACTAGGCTTTTCCATAGAACCCTTTCTCCATCCCCACCCTTCAGTTTCACAACTCCTGTTTATTCCTTAGACCTCAGTTTAAACCTATTTTTTTCCAAGCATGCTTTCTTGAGAACTTTAACATATGCCAAGCATAATTTTCTTTAACTAACTCCATCCCATTTTCATCAAACTTTTCTTAACCATAGATCTGTTGACTCAGAACACTTTTTAAGAACATTTGTTTCTTCATCCATCCCCTCCCTCAACAAGCCTACCTCCCTTGAATCTTCCTATCTCTGTAAGTGGGAACTTCATTCTTGTAGCTGATTACAAACTTGGCATCACCATTAGCTCTTCTTTTTTCGTTTGCATCTCACATTCAATCTGTCAGAGAAGCTTGTTGGTGCTGCCTTCAAAATAAATTTTAAATGCCACCAATTTTTGCCAACACCACTGCTATCCTTTTTCAAATCATGATCACTTCCTGCCTTGGTAAAAGTAATGTTTTAACTGGTCTTCCTTCTGTCAGTTTTGCCCTCTGTAATCTTTTTTTTTTTCCCAGACAGAATCTCGCTCTATCGCCCAGAATGGAGTCCAGTGGCACGATCTTGGCTCAATGCAACCTCCGCCTCCCAGGTTCAAGCAATTCTCCTGCCTCAGCCTCCTGAGCAGCTGGGACTACAGGTGCTTGTCACCACACCCAGCTAATTTTTGTAGTTTTAATAGAGACGGGGTTTCACCTGTTGGCCAGGATGGTCTGGAACTCCTGACCTCATGATTCACCCACCTCGGCCTCCCAAAGTGCTGGGATTAGGGGCATGAGCCACTGTGCCCGGTCTCTGTAATCGATTTTTAACACAGAACCAGAGTGATGATTTCAAATGTAAGTGATATCATGCCAGTCTTCTGCCCAAAATGACAACCAAAGTCCTAACAATCAATTTACAAAGACTTAAATGATCTCACACCACCCTCTCTTCAACGTTGACTCATGTCCTGGTATTTTATCCTTTCTTTTACCCTCCAACCATACTTACCCTTTTGCTAGTTCTTGAGGATACTAAGAACTCACTCTTCCAGGGATTTAGCTCTGCAGTGCCCTCTGTCTTAAACACTGTTGGCTCAGATACCAACGTAACTTATCTCTCACTCTTTCAAGGATTTATTTAAATATCACTTTATGGGTGAGAATTTCTTTGCCTGCTCTAATTACAGAAGCAAGAATATTTACCATCAGCCTGGTTGTTCCTATTCTCTTTCTCTGAATTTTTTTTTTTTAAATCTACAACATTCTGCATTTTTCTTCCTCATTTTACTATTTTCTAACTTTCCAAATAAACCATGAGAAAACAAGAATTTTGTTTATAGCTGTGTCCTCAGCAGATAGAACTTTGCCTGACATGGCAGGAGGCATCCAATAAATATCTGTTTAATAGAAATTTCAGATCTGAGATAATTGCATGAGCTATAAATTGTTTCAAAAACTACATATAGATATATCAATTTTTTTCCCCAAATTGGCCGTGTCTTAGAAAGTCAAACACTTTATCAGCGTGATTTGTTTTTACTGGTAGTGGTGTTAAGAGAGATTCCATTTGACCTATTTATTTTGGAAGTGATTCAACTATGAGTCCACTGTCTAAAGAGGTTCTAATCAAGTTAATTATTATTATTTTTTTTTTATCAGAAATCTTCCAAAGTGTTCCTGGATTTGTGGCGTTATTTCTCTATAATAAAACCGGGATGGCAAAAAATGATATAAATAAGCAGAGCTGGCTTGCTTCTACACTTGTTTCTACATATTTCCACATGTTCTACCCTCATTCTTACTTTACTCTGAATGAGAAGGAGCTTTATCAGTGCTAAAGAGACAATTAAAAAATCAAGACATGTCTTTAGGTTACCTCCGAGAGTTGAAGGTTTTAATAGGAAGAGTAAAGAAATGAAAAATAAGACGATTTTGACAATGGTTCTTCACATTCCTTTTACTTTACCTCTCAAGTATATGGTGAGACTCTCTCTCTCTCTCTCTCTTTTTTTTTTTTTTTTTTTTTTTGACGGAGTCTCGCTCTTCCCCCAGGCTGGAGTGCGGTGCCGCCATCCCGACTCACTGCAAGCTCCGCCTCCCGGGTTCGCGCCGTTCTCCTGCCTCAGCCTCCGGAGCAGCGGGGACTACAGGCGTCAGACCCTTTGTCTTGGTAAAAGCTCCAAAGTCATGGCTTACCTGGAACGACAGGATGGAGTGTGAGAACAGAGATCTGGAGAAGGTGGGCAGGACTTCCTATAGTGGAGGCTGAAATCTTTCTTACAACTTTTCTATGATTCAGGCAGCTGAACCGAGTGGAGTAAATATAAGAGTTTGGGGGAAAAAGAAAACAAAAAGCAACAAAAACACTGTTAGTGATAGAGTGTGCATTTCCTAAGAGTGTACATCCCACAGGAAATGAGTCCTTGAGGAGGCATGTATACCTTGGAAATTTGATGTCCTTGCCTACTCTTACTCTTCAGCCTGCATAATCATTATTGTCTATTGGTATCAATTACATAGCAATAAGGGGTGAAATGATGTTGAAGAATTAAGGGCTTCTTAGTTAACTAGAGCTGCCTAACTGGTTGGGTTATTTCACTGTTCTACTTACACATTTCCTTTTTTGTTCTTTGTTCTTTATTTTATTGTGTTTTTTTTGTTTGTTTGTTTATAACATATGAGTTGCTAAACACCTAAAGCTTACAGTGAAAGAGCCAGAAAGGCAACATGAACTCGATTTCAGAAATGAGTTCTTACCCTTGGTTTCATGTCTTGTTATCTGTGTGGCCTTGGGAAAGTTGCTTAACTTCCTACGTCCCAGGACCTACTCAGAAAGGGGCAGGAACATCAGTTAATGTGCTAACCATCAGTTAGTGTGTCACTCTGATTTTTCAAAGAGAAACTGCTTCCCAGCAGTGAAATTCAGTCTCACTTGCAATGTTGTGTGTATGTTTAAGCCAGTTGGCTTGGCTCTTGTGCGATTTTTATGATTGATGAGTTTTCCTATTTTCATGATGATGTGTCTCTGAGAGAAGAAATCAGAACTGAGGCCAGATTGATAACAATCTCATTATGGCCTTATTATTGTTCTGGTCCTGGAGATCCATAACTTGGTTTTCTATTAGCCCATTACTCAAAGGAGACTGTTGGAAAGCAAAAGCTTCTGTTGTGAGGCAGCATGAGCCACCTGGCTCTTGGAAATGCCTGTTTGAATGCACTGAAGATGAGAAAGCTATGTGGAGTGGCCAGCACAAAGAGTGCTTTTTCTTCCTTGTGCATCTGTCTTCGTGTGAGGTTACAATCTCCCTGGAAAGAGAGATGCATAAGACCCATTAACATTTAGAGGATAAAGGCACACTCACTAAGAGGTAAATATGCCTATTAACGTAAGAAACATGCATCAATTTCACTGGCAATCTCACACAGGCAACCACTAATGTTGTGAGGACAGAAAGACCCCAGGGGTACCTGAAATGGATTGGTTTTAATTTAAGAAACATTATAAGGAAAAAAAAGTTGTTGTGACATTAAAAAGATGAAGAAAACTTGGCACTGAAATCTGAACAAAATATCTGCAGGTTTTCTGTTCCTGGGATTTCAAGAGTAGGAAAATTTAGTAAGAAAAGAAATGAGAGGGCCGGGCGCGGTGGCTCACTCCTGTAATCCCAGCACTTTGGGAGGCCGAGGCGGGTGGATCGCCTGAGGTCAGGAGTTCAAGACCAGCCTGACCAACATGGAGAAACCCTGTCTTTACTAAAAATACAAAATTGGTGGGGCGTGGTGGCACATGCCTATAATCCCAGCTACTAGGGAAGCTGAGGCAGGAGAATTGCTTGAACCTGGGAGGCGGAGGTTGTGGTGAGCTGAGATCGTGCCATTGCACTCCAGCCTGGACAACAAGAGTGAAACTCCGTCTCAAAAAAAAAAAAAAAAGAAAAGGAATGAGAGAAAATTTGCCTTCTACATTGCAGATTGTGCCATTATCCATTTCATCCTCAATTTAGGATAAATTATAATCTCCTTGCATTAGTTCGCTAGGGCTGCCATAGCAAAGTTATGCACAGACTGGATGACTTAAACAACAGAAATTTGTGGACTCACAATTTTGGAGATCAGAATGGTTGATTTCTTCTGAGACCTCTCTCCTTGGCCTGTGGATGACAGTCTTCTCCCTGCGCCTGTGTGTCTTCACTCCTTAGTTTTTTTACTTTGTCCTAATTTCCTCTTGTTATAAGGAAACCAGTCATATTGGATTACGGCTTGCCATAATGATCTCATTTTACGTTAATTACTTCTTTAAAGACCTTATGTCTAAATGTAGTCACATGCTGAGGTAAATTCATGAGACACATGCTGGGGTTTAGGACTCAACATATGAATTTTAAAGGGACAAAATTCTATCCATCACCTTCCTCCATGAAAAATGTCAGTGGTGGGTCCTCTCAGCCCATTTTTCAGAAGAGAAAAATGAATGTTCTGAAAGGTTGAAAAGCTGTCATATTCAAACAGCTTTAAAAAAATACAGAGAGTAGCTGAATCAGGGGAAACAGTGAATTGCTCTTCCCTTCCCTTCCAAGATGTCCTTTGCTTCCTTGATTAACATTTAGGAAGAATGGACCTAGAACAGGGAAAAACGAAAGAACACAAAATCATAATGCTGCTCCTCCGATTTCTGGGTTTTCACGTAATCATAATAACTGGAATAATAAGAAACAACCCATGATAATGAAAACATTGATTCAATTTCTCACTAAACTTTCTAAACAATTCAAATAAGTGAACAAATATTTGGTTAAATATTTGGATAAATTAGGTATCAGTGAATATTTTCCACATGTATACTTAAATATGAAATATTAAGATATGTGAGGCGTAAGAACAAATATGTCTTGTTTGAAAAATGCACATAAGTAATCTTATTTTCAGTTTTGTAATTTCAGATTTTTTCCTATGAAACTTCAGTCTTTGGAATCCTAATACAGCGTTCTTATTTCTATGTGGGATTTGGCTACTATAAATTGGGAGAAATTAAGGGTGACATCTATTTACCTTGACATTCTATATACGATTTTTTCAAGGTAAATCTATTAGTATTGCTTTATTCAAAATATAGTATGGCACAATCAAAGTTATATGAAAATCTGTTAGGTAAATTCATGACAAGTCATCATTAGTAAATTGTTCACAATGGGAAAAAGGGGTGATTCAAAGATGACTTGAGTAAAATTGAGGAATCCTGCAGTTTATTTTAAGCTTAGCTACAAACCTGTCTGATGATATTGAGCAGACTACAAAAGCTATCCAAGCATCAGTTTACTTACTGGTAAAAGGAGCAATCCCTAACAGGTAATCAGCAAATTAGATCATATGTGTGTAAACTTCAAGAATGTATAAACATAAAATATTATCGTTATTTTTATTATTATTATTTTTCTTTCCTAAATAAGAAAATCACCTGTTTGTATTCTAAGCACTTTGTAAGCAAACACTGGGTAATTAATGAACAGGGAGCCAAATCTAGTTCTCAGCAAGCTGATAGCAGAGTGAGGGAGAGAGACAGGGTGGGTGGTTTGTGATTAAACACTCCAAATTCTCCATGCTAAAATAGATGTCAGTATGGTATGTATGCCCTGGGAGCATAATAAAGGACACCCTTGATGGAGTGAGCAGGGATGAGGAGGGAGTTGGAAAAAGATTCCTAGAGATGACACTGAAATGAATTGATTAGTATGAGCAGGAGGTAGCCAGGTCAATCAAATACTTTTTCATACAGAATACATTCCATAAGCAATTGCTTTATAACCAATTAAACTCTTCACACAAACTATAATGGGAGATTTAATTATGTTTTGATATAACTTGTGAGTTTTAAAAATAAATAAGTGGTTGATTTCTCTCTCTAAGGTTTCCTGTGGATTTTCAAAAACTTTCAATTATTTCTAGATGTTAATATTAATACTTCTTCTGTGGTGATTCTGACATGGCAGGTTGTATTTCCAAAAACAGTCACAACATTTCCTGTTTTGCATTCTCCTCTACAATGTGACTTTCCCCCTTTTTTCAAGGAAGGATGAAGTCTCTGATTCTTCCCTTAAATGAGAGTGTGCTTCCAAGTGCTTTAACAGATAGAGAATGCCAGATATGACGCTGTATAACTTTTCAGGCTGGCTCATGAAAGGTGATGCACCTTTGCCTTTTTTACTGGAATACCTGTGCTTGGAACACACACACTTTAAATATGCTGCAACTGTTAAACTGTGAGGAAACCAAGCTACATTGTAGGTAAGCATAGGGGTTCTGAACATCAGGATTAGTCTTTGATTTTCCCAGGCCAGGCACCAGCCATGTGAGTGAACAACCCTTTTGATAGTATTCTCTCCAGGCTCAAGTTACCCCCTAGTTTTTGAGTCTTTCAGCCATGGTCCCCAACATCAAGTAATGTAGTGTGGACAAACTATGCCCTCAGGTACAATATGAATTCGCAACCTCTAAAATCCAGGAACATAATTAAATGTTTGCAGTAAGCTGATACATTTTGGACCAGTTTGTTATGAAGAATCAGAATAAAATTTGATACCAAAACTGTGCTGCTGCCATAATAAAAACCTAAATCATGTGGCATTAACTATGGCCCAAAGAGTAGACTGAATCTTTTTTTTTTTTTGAGACGGAGTCTCACTGTGTCTCCCAGGCTGGAGTGCAGTGGCGCGATCTCGGCTCACTGCAAGCTCCGCCCCCCGGGGTTCACGCCATTCTCCCGCCTCAGCCTCCCAAGTAGCTGGGACTACAGGCGCCCGCTACCGCGCCCGGCTAGTTTTTTGTATTTTTAGTAGAGACGGGGTTTCACCATGTTAGCCAGGATAGTCTCAATCTCCTGACCTTGTGATCCACCCACCTCGGCCTCCCAAAGTGCTGGGATTACAGGCTTGAGCCACCGCGCCCGGCCAGAGTAGACTGAATCTTGAAGGGCCTTGAGGAGAATATCAGAGAACATGAGAGTACTAGGCAGGAAATTTGTTATAGGAGGCTGGAAACAAAGTAATTCTTGATGTGCAGTAGCAACAAGTTTTGGTGCACTCTTCCCTGTAATGATGTGTAAAATAGAAAATAATTTTAATTAACCGGTAGATTTGGCTAACTTCCAAAGTGGAATATGGAATGAACAAGATGATTATTTGATCTATGTTAGCTAACATATGGATAGAGAGAAATGGGCTAACAAGAAATTGTCTGGTTTTAAAGCAACTAAAATTTATAGGAATTATAAAGGAGCCAGGATTTGTTGGGTTATTCAAAACAAAGAACAACAACAACAACAACAACAACAAAACAAAATAAAATGCAAAATCATGTGATAAAGAGTCACCAGGCAAAAATAAAACACAGGGTACTTGCGGAATAAATATAAAGCCAAGGTTATTATTATAGAAATCCTTTGTAATACTTTAGAAATATATTAGGTGGTACCTCATAGACCCTTTAAAATAGACCGAAGCCCTCTAAGGATCCTAACATTGTGCTTTACAGACCATCTCTGTTAAACTACAGAGCTTCTGAGAATCTGAAGAGCCTCTCAGAAACATAATCCAGAGAAAATTTGTAGATGTATTCTTCATCTAAAGGAATAAATTATAAATTGATAGACAAGAAACCTGAAAAGTTTTATTTTTATTTATTTACTAATGTTTACTAATGTTATTTATTTACTAATTTATTCGGAGACAGGATCTTGGTCTCTTGCACAGATGGAAGTTCAGGGGCAGTGCCAATATAGCTCATTGCAGCCTTGAATTCCTGGGCTCAAGAGATCCTCCTGCCTCAGCCTTTGAGTAACTAGGACTACAGGTATGTGCCAGCATTTGAGTGTGTGTGTGTGTGTGTGTGTGTATATATATATATATATTTGTAGAGATATGATCTCAATCTCATTATGTTGCCCAAGTTAGGTTTTAAGTGATCCTTCTGCCTTTACCTCCCAAAGTACTGAGATTACAGGCGTGAGCCACCACACCTGGCTCTAGAAAGTTTTTAAGAGAAAAAGACTGAAAGGAACAGACAGTATAAAGAGAAAATAGACTTTTGAGAAACCAGATTTCCATACGCAGAAAGTTGGCTGAGAGGGACACTTAGTTACAAACATGCATTCTTTCTAAAAATATAGAAAACTGATTGATTTAGAAGGTTAGGCCACGACCACAGAGTGCAGAGCCAAGAGTCAAGGATAACAATTAAAAAGGAGTAGCATGGAATTCTAATCGAGAACTGGTGACATGTGCTTGCTTGCATTTTAGAAATTGTTATTATCTGGTGTCTTCTATTTTGTGTGCCTTTGAATGAAAATGAGTACAGTGGGTGTTATGTGCCTGTCCCACTATTGAATTGTGTGTGTGTGTGTGTGAGAGAGAGAGAGACAGAGAGACAGAGAGAGAGAGAGAGAATGAGAGAGTCGGGAGGTATATAGCCTTCTGTGTCTTTAGTTTACAGATTTTTGTGTTTTTTTGAGACGGAGTCTGGCTCTGTCGCCCAGCTGGAGTGCAGTGGCGTGATCTCGGCTCACTGCAAGCTCTGCCTCCCAGGTTCACGCCATTCTCCTGCCTCAGTCTGCCATGTAGCTGGGACTACAGGTGTCCGCCACCGCGCCCGGCTGATTTTTTGTATTTTTAGTGGAGGCGGGATTTCACCATGTTAGCCAGGATGGTCTCAATCTCCTGACCTTGTGATCCGCCCACCTCAGCCTCCCACAGTGCTGGGATTACAGGCGTGAGTCACCGCGCCTGGCCTAGTTTACAAATTTTTAAAGTGATAGAAACTGCACTAGAGTTGTCGCACACAGGGGCTTCATCGGAGCATGGACCTGATTTTGATAATGAAATCTTAAACTTCTATCTGATGCCATAACAGGAGAAAACTTGGAAGGGCTGGGGAGGGCGAATGTATTTACTGAGTTGAAGGGATGTAAACTGTTGTAACTAGAAGTCAAATTGGAGAGAGTTGTATCTTCAAAAGATATCTGTAACTGTATTGCACATATTTATTGATAGTGTGTATTTGCTAGTGTGTATTTGATAGTGTGTATAACTTCTCCCTTAAAAACGAGGAAAGAAAAAAGGCCTTGTGATTGCTTTGAGTATGGCAGAAATGACATTCTTCCATTTGCAAGGTTTAACCCAAAAGGTGATGCAGATTTTGCTTCACTTATTTGAAAACTCATACTTCAGTCCCTTCATGAAAGCCATCTAATTGCCGTGGAACTGCCATGCTGAGAAAATTAAGCTACGTGGTGATCTTGCATGTATGCATGAGAGTAAGCAGTTCTGGCTCTTGATTCATTGCAGCCCAGGCACCAGACCTGTCAGCAAAAGATCCTTAAAATGGTCTCAACCCCCAATCATCACATTATGGTTAGTCTTTAATTCATCCAAGCAGAGGTCCCATATGTCATGATGCAGAGACAAGCATTGTGTAATGTCCATGTGGCTGTCCTTCAGAATGTGAGACTGTAATAAGAAATTTCAGATAAAGCCACTAAGTCCGACTTGATTTGTTATGTACACTAGTAACCAAAATGGTACAATTTAAATAAAAATGTATTCTATTTCAAACCTATGCCCATATTGTAAAATAATTTCACACATACCTAAGCATATAAAGCCAAAAGTAAAAGATCTCTTCACACATACCCTGGAACAAAAGGAGTTAGTACTCTTGGTAAAAGTAGTCCTCGTTTGAAGCTAGATGTGCATTCTTCCAGATACTTTATGCACTTACATACTTTATAGATACTCTCTTGAAAGATAATAATAATTGTGGAATACTATTCATGCAGTTCAAAATTACTGGTTATGTTGGAAATCATAACATTGCAGTTTATATATAAATATATATAATTGCTTTTAACATCTAAATACAGAATTGAGATACGACTTCCATGGATATTGGCGATTTTTTTCTTCATAAGCTTCTTATATTAAGATAATAATATTCTTTATTACTTTTTGGTATAAATGAATATAAGTAAGGATGAACTAATTATATAATAATTGCTATAATAATTATATTCGCTGTTTTACTTGATTTTGAAAGATTAAATTTAGAACATTTGTGTCAGCTTTAGGCACTGTGTCTACTAAGCTTAGAAGTTGGTTCTGACCTAATAGAGTCTTTATTGTGGATGTTTATAATTTGTTAATCATTTTTGAATTGAATAATTTTTTAGTTTCTACTATGAAAATAATTTTTTGTTGTTAAAAATGCTGCAGTTTACATGCTTATAACTTTTCCCCTTTAAGTGCATGCATAAATATTTCTCTAGAACACATTTCTGCAGTTAAATTTTTTAACTTGATGAGTATGTGTGTTTTTAAAATTTTAATGAATACTCTCAAATTGCCTTGTCAGAAAATTAGCAATTTATACTCTTTATACCAGTGTTTATTCATTGACACACAAAGTGTGTTTGTTCAATTGACACACAAAAATCAACAGCATTTTAGTATGCCAACAGCTAACTCATTGAAGGAAATCCGAAAAGCAATGCCATTTGCAGGATCTACAAAGAAAATACCTAAGAATAAATTTAAACAAGGAGGTGAAAGATCTCTACAAGTAAAACTATAAAACACTGACGAAATAAAGAGATTATAAAAAATGAAAAGATATCCTACATCCCTGGATTGCAAGAATTAGTTTTGTTAAAATGACTGTACTACTGAAACTAATCGACAGATTCAGTGCAATCCTGCAGTGTCATATACCAATGTCATTCTTTACAAAAAAGTCTAAAATTAATATGGTAACAGGAAGTCTAGAATAGCCAAAGCAATCTTGAGCAAAAAGGAACAAAGTTGGAGGCATAACACTACCTGACCTTAAAATACACTGCAAAGCTACAGTAACAAAACAACATGTTACTAGCATAAAAACAGACACATAGGCCAATGGAACAAAACAGAGAACTTAAAGTAAATCCATGTGCTTACAGCCAAATGATTTTTGCAAAGGCATCAAGAACATTCAGTGGGAGAAAGGACAGTCTCTTCAATAAATGATACTGCAGAAACTCGATATCCATATGCAAAAAAAAGAAAACTAGATTTTATATATCTCACCATATATAAAAATTAAATCAAAATTGATTAAAAACTTAAATGTAATCCCTGAAAGTATAAAACTACTAGAAGAAAACATTGGAAAAATGCTTTAGGATGTTGGTCTTGGCAAAGAATTTTTGGGCAAGACCTCAAAAGCACAAATAACAAAAGTAAAATAGACCAGTGGGATTACATTAAGCTAAAATGTTTCTTCACAGAATGGAAACAGTCAATAGAAGGACAAAACAATCAATCTATATAATGGAAGTTAATCTTTGCAGATTTATCCATCTGATGAAAGATTAATAAAAAAATATATAATTAACTCAACTAAGTAGCAAACAAATAATCCAATGAAAAATGGGCAAATGACCTGAAAAGACATACAAATGGACAATGAGCATATTTAAAAATTCTCAATATCACTGATCATCAGAGGAATGCAAATTAAGACCATGATGAGGTATTATCTCACCCCAGTTAAAATGGCTATTATCAAAAAGATTTTTAAAGGGATGCTGGTGAGCCTGTGGAGAAAGGCTCCACACTGCTAGTGGGAATGTGAATTGGTACAGTCACTATAGAAAACAGTATGGCATTGTCTCAGCCCAAAATCTCCTTAAGCTGATAAGCAACTTCAGCAAAGTCTCAGGATGCAAAATTAATGTGCAAAAATCACAAGCATTCTTATACACCAGTAACAGACAAACAGAGAGCCAAATCATGAATGAACTTCCATTCACAATTGCTTCAAAGAGAATCAAATACCTAGGAATCCAACTTACAAGGGATGTAAAGGACCTCTTCAAGGAGAACTACAAACCACTGCTCAGTGAAATAAAAGAGGACACAAACAAATGGAAGAACATACATACCATGCTCATGGATAGGAAGAATCAATATCGTGAAAATGGCCATACTGCCCAAGGTTATTTATAGATTCAATGCCATCCCCATCAAGCTACCAACGAGTTTCTTCACAGAATTGGAAAAAACTGCTTTAAAGTTCATATGGAACCAAAAAAGAGCCCGCATCTCCAAGACAATCCTAAGTCAAAAGAACAAAGCTGGAGGCATCACGCTACCTGACTTCAAACTATACTACAAGGCTACAGTAACCAAAACAGCATGGTACTGGTACCAAAACAGAGATATAGACCAATGGAACAGAACAGAGTCCTCAGACATAATACCACACATCTACAGCCATCTGATCTTTGACAAACCTGAGAGAAACAAGAAATGGGGAAAGGATTCCCTATTTAATAAATGGTGCTGGGAAAATTGGCTAGCCATAAGTAGAAAGCTGAAACTGGATCCTTTCCTTACTCCTTATACGAAAATTAATTCAAGATGGATTAGAGACTTAAATGTTAGACCTAATACCATAAAAATCCTAGAGGAAAACCTAGGTAGTACCATTCAGGACATAGGCATGGGCAAAGACTTCATGTCTAAAACACCAAAAGCAACGGCAGCAAAAGCCAAAATTGACAAATGGGATCTCATTAAACTAAAGAGCTTCTGCACAGCAAAAGAAACTACCATCAGAGTGAACAGGCAACCTACAGAATGGGAGAAAATTTTTGCAATCTACTCATCTGACAAAGGGCTAATATCCAGAACCTACAAAGAACTCAAACAAATTTACAAGAAAAAAACAAACAACCCCATCAAAAAGTGGGCAAAGGATATGAACAGACATTTCTCAAAAGAAGACATTCATACAGCCAACAGACACATGAAAAAATGCTCAGCATCACTGGCCATCAGAGAAATGCAAATCAAAACCACAATGAGATACCATCTCACACCAGTTAGAATGGCGATCATTAAAAAGTCAGGAAACAACAGGTCCTGGAGAGGATGTGGAGAAATAGGAACACTTTTACACTGTTGGTGGGATTGTAAACTAGTTCAACCATTATGGAAAACAGTATGGCGATTCCTCAAGGATCTAGAACTAGATGTACCATATGACCCAGCCATCCCATTACTGGGGATATACCCAAAGGATTATAAATCATGCTGCTATAAAGACACATGCACATGTATGTTTATTGCGGCACTATTAGAATAGCAAAGACTTGGAATCAACCCAAATGTCCATCAGTGACAGATTGGATTAAGAAAATGTGGCACATATACACCATGGAATACTATGCAGCCATCAAAAAGGATGAGTTTGTGTCCTTTGTAGGGACATGGATGCAGCTGGAAACCATCATCCTTAGCAAACTATCACAAGAACAGAAAACCAAACACCGCATGTTCTCACTCATAGGTGGGAACTGAACAATGAGATCACTTGGACTCGGGAAGGGGAACATCACACACCGGGGCGTATCATGGGGAGGGGGACGGGGGGAGGGATTGCATTGGGAGTTATACCTGATGTAAATGACGAGTTGATGGGTGCTGACGAGTTGATGGGTGCTGACGAGTTGATGGGTGCAGCACAGCAACATGGCACAAGTATACATATGTAACAAACCTGCACGTTATGCACATGTACCCTAGAACTTAAAGTATAATAATAATAATAAAAAAAAAATAAGAAAACAGTATGGAACTTCCTCAAAAAAACTAAAAGCAAATTTATCATGTAATCCAGCAATCCTCCTCTTGAATATATAGACAAAAGAAATGAAATCAGTATATAGAATAGATATCTGCATTACCATATTCATTAAAGCACTATTAACAGTAGTGCTTTATTAATAGTAGGCAAAATACGTAATCAACCTAAGTGTCCACCAACAGATGAGTGGATAAAGAAAATGTGGTGTATATATACAATGGAATATGGATTTGTCCATTTTCATACTGCCATGAATAAATACCCAAGACTGGGTAATTTGTAAATAAAAAGAGGTTTAATGGACTCATAGTTCCACATGGCTAGGGAGGCCTCACAATCATGGCAGATGGTGAAGGACGGGCAAAGACACATCTTACGTGGCAGCAGGCAAGAGAGTGTGTCCAGAACTGCCCTTTATAAAACCATCAGATTTAATGAAACTTGTTCAATATCACGAGAACAGCATGGGAAAACGCGCCCCCGTGATTCAATTACCTCCCACTGGATCCCTCCCGTGACATATGGATTATGATAGCTGCAATTCAAGATGAGAATTGGGTGGGGACATAGCCAAATGATATCAGAATATGATAAAGAATAAATACCTGTTATTTGCAGCAACATGTGTGGAACAGGAAGCCATTACGTTAAGTGAAATAAGCCAGGTATAGAAAGACAAATACCACATGTTCTTATATAGGAGAGCTGAAAAAGTTGATGTAGTGAAGGTAGAGAGTGGAATTATGGGTATCAGAGAGTAGAAAGGGTGAGAGGTGGTGAAGAGATGTTGGATAATGGGTACAAACACACAGTTAGATAGAAGGCAGAACGTTCTAGTGTTAGCTAGCATGGTAGGGTGACCATAGTTAACAATAATTTATTGTACGTTTCATCAAAGCTAGAAGAGAAGTTTGAAATATTCCCAACACAAATAAATTGTAACTGTTTGGAATGATGGGTATCCTAATTGTCTGGATTTGATCATTACACATTAGATGCATGTCTCAAAATATCACATGGATTCCATAAATATGCACAATTATTATGTATCAATAAAAAAGCAAACAATTTACAAACCATGTACAACATTATTCATTTCCATTAAATATAATCTGCATGTGTCTCAGTTTTGTTTTGGTCCTTGAATTATGCATTTCCATTTGTTTTAGAAGATGGCATTGAAGGGAAGTTGCCTTTCTGAAAAGTGTTTAAGAAGCTGTACAGCATACCTGAGCCTGGACTTTCTACTAATTCTCTTATCAGAATAAATGTTTTCAGGTGCCTTTTCATATACTGGGCAATTGGTATAACTAATAATCATGTTTTTAATGGTCATTGAGTAAACTTATAGATGTTCACAAAAGGAAAATAAAAAGAGTAGATATTTTTCTTTTTGTTTTCATTATATAAAACAAATAAAATCAGCTTACACTAAGTACTATGCCATGGAGATTTGAGTTGAAAAGTCAATGACCTCTAATCTGATCATAGATCTAGTCATAAACTCGTTCATGGAGATAGGCCCGAAGTACACTTTTAAAGCTACCCGTTTCATCTACTTCCCTTGTCTTTCCAATCTCCATTTTTTACTTTCAATCCCCACCCTCCAGGGAGGCGAGAACACAATGTCATGTGATTTGTGAGCTTGCTTAAGCAGTCTTCTATAATGCAGACATGATTGGTATAGAACTAGGGTTGTGGCCTTGAGTGCAGCTATTTCTAAGCAAACAGTGAACTTTGCCATCTTAGATGCTCATATTAACAAATTAGAAACAATTAACAAATTAGGGAATCAAAAATATGCCCTTTTAAAAGGATCTTCAATATATTACTAAGTACCGGTATATGAACATCTATCGCTGGAAATCAATGACCAGAATTGGAAAATATGAAACTGAGTGATGGGCCTGCTAGCATGAAAAAGTGTCCATGAACCCAATATTCCAAGATTTGCTAAGAATAAGAGATGCACAGGCTTGGGGGTGATTTCTAGTAATATTATTATTATTAAAATTTAAAAATAGTATAGCAAACTTATATTTTGACTGCTATTTATTGAGTAGTGAGATAAGAAAGTCGGCTCAATTTGCCATCTTATGTGTATCAACCCATTAATGATAATTTATCCACTGAGCGTTCCATGTTTTGTTCACATTATTTGCTAATTATACTTCGAGGAGCCTCAGAATTCTTTAAACATCGTTAGTGAATCCACAATTAAAGCAGATTCCAGTCTGTATTTAATACAACCCACATTTATAAACTTTTAAGCATGTTGCCTTGTTCTACCATTTAACATCTCCCACTGGCCTCAAGATCATCTAACATGAACAAATAGGTATTAAATATTGACGTTCTTACCGAGAACCAGGTAATTTCACAGTAATAATAATTTTTAAATTTTGAGTTCCTCTCTTTCTCTTCCTTTTTTTTTTTGCTGAACCACAGAAACTTTCATGACCGTTACTTACTTGAAAAGGGACTATAAGCATGGAAAAGATGTACGTGATATCTCATAATTTAGATTTGTATATGTTTATATTATGCCAGAAATATTTACTCAATAAATATCAGGACTGGGAACAAAAGAGGAGTTTTAAATACTGCATCCAGTTTCCTCATTTATAGCTGAGGAAACTGACATGCAAAGAGGTGAAATGACTTATCCAAAATTCCTCTGCCTGTAAGTAGACAAGCCAGGAAAAGAGCTCAGGTCTTCTCTGCTGTCTAGAATCTTTCAGTGTACTGTGAAATTGTTCTAATTGTCTTCCAAAATCATACACACAAAGACTTGTGTCTCTATGTGTGTGTGTTGTATGTCATTTGAAAGTCAGTTGCTAAATACTCATCGTACCAATCAAAAAATGGCAGCAATGGTAATGTCTATGTGTCTATAAATATGATGGATACATAACCTTGTCTTCTTCCTGTTGCATGTGCCTGCAGCAATTGTCCTCAAAATGACCATGGCTTCCCACATCCTTCTCCCTTGAAAAGCTCTGCCATTTTTTCCCTACAGAAAGTTTTGTTTTATCTTACTATAGCAGAACCCCATGGCTTGAGATTGACAAGTAACCTCTTTGCAGGTGTCATTTCCCAAGAATCAACAGCTCTGCCACAATGTTTCCAATTATGTTTGACAGCGTCCTTGTAAAAATCTGTCAACAACCTATTCAGCTTGTCACATACAAAGTACACTTTCCTAGTCTGGTCCTCTCTCCCCAGCAACAAATATTAGGTCAAACCAAACTACACGATCATGATGGAGAGTTAGAGCCTTACAAGGACCACCCTATGAGTGATTTTGAAGAAAAATCACTTTTGGGCTGGACGCAGTGGCTCATGCCTGTGATCCCAGCACTTTGGGAGGCCGATGCAGGCAGATCACGAGGTCAAGAGATCGAGACCAACCTGGCAAACATGGTGAAACTCTGTCTCTACTAAAAGTACAAAAAATTAGCCGGGCATTGTGGCATATGCCTGTAGTCCCAGCTACTCTGGAGGCTGAGGCAGGAGAATTGCTTGAACCCAGGAGGCGGATGGAGGTTCAGTGAGCCAGATCGCACCAGTGCACTCCAGCCTGGACGACAGAGCCAGACTCCATTTAAAAAAAAAAAAAATCACTTTAGGATGAAACAGAGTTATTAAGGAGACATTGCTGATTAAATTCACTGGTAGCCAATGATAGGGAGTGCCATTGAAGTTGACAGCTCTGAGTACTCTGAAGAAGGCTGCACTCATACATTAATTTATTCAGCACAGTCAGGGGTTACATCTCAGAGTGCTGAAGGAATCTGCCAATTTGATAACTGAGCAGCCCTCATTGTACATGAGAAATCCTGGAGGAAGGAAAAAGTGCCAGGAACTATAAAGGTGAGAATGTGTCCTAATTTTTTAAAGAGAGGAACATAATTCTTAACAGAAATTACAGGTTTTTGTCGCTATCTAACGAGGCAATTAAATTAATGTTGTATTTGAACACTTAGAATACATAAAATCTCTCATACAGGTATGTGAAAGGCATCTCTTATGTGGGTTGACTCAAAATGCTTGAAATTAATGATCAATGAGAACTAACATGAGTTAAGAGCCAAGTCTTGCCAAATTTCTTAGGTGTCTTTTTTATAGAGAGTAAATAAATATTTCATAATGGAACAAACATGGTGAAATGAGAGCTGGATAATATTATATTTATTTGATTGGAAGGTGGTGTCATAGCACTTTCATCATAAATGGAGAAAAAAATTCAGTGTTACCTTTAGCTATGTTCTGCTGAGAATTTTATGTGATTTAAATGAAGCCATGTGAGATCTATTTAGCAAACTTGGAACAAGTTTAAGATCTGTGTTTACCAGAATGCACACTCCATGAAGGCAGGGCGTTTTGCTCTCTGATTCACTGTTTGAGTCCCAATTCTTAGAAAAGTGTTTGCCTGATACACGTACTAAATATGATTTTGTTGAATAAACGCAGAAAGCCTGGGGAAAGGGAATACTATGTAAAAATGGGTGTCACCAGGTAAACAGGAACTCCAGTCCTTCTCAGGTGTCATTTACCTGATCATAGAGTTTCCGGTGAGTTGGTTCATGTTGATCTCGAATTTATTCTTGGCTGCCATATTTTCTTGTGTTTCTACTCTATATGTCTTAGTTCAGCCTACTATAATGAATCACCATAGGCTGGGTGGCTTAAGCAACAAACATTTATCTGTCACATATCTGGAGGCTGGGAAATCCAAGATCAAGATGCTGGCAGATGTGGTGTCTGGTGAGGGCCTGCTTTCTTGTTCACAGATAGCCGTCTTCTTGCTGTGTCTTCACATTGTCAGAGGGGCAACATGGCTCTTGGGGATCTCTTTTATAAAGGCATTAATCCCATTCATTAGGGCTCCACTCTCACAACTTAACCTAACCCAAATTATCTCATGACAGTCTCACCTCCAAATACCATCACACTAGGAGTAAATATTTTAACATAGAAATATTGAGTGCGACACAAACATTTAGTCTAGATCACGTCTAAATGCTACTTAGTCTCTGATGAGAGTAAATGTCTATAAAAGACACTACTGCCTCCGCTTAGGTGCCTAAATGTAATCTCTACTACTGATTCCTGGGTTGAAGCTGTCAGCCTCAGAAGCCAAAAAGGGAAAGAGAAGAGTAAGCAAAATGCCTGCACAACTTCCAACATGCATGAAAAAACTTTTGCAATGGGGATTTAAAATGCTCAAGGCTGGGAACACCAGTGTTTGGACAGAATGCTGACTCCTCAGTGTAGAAGCAACCTCAAGGCAGTGAAATAGAATACGTTTTTGGTATTACTTTATTGTAAATGCAAATATTACATATCATATAGCACCACTACTGTTGCAGACATTCCTACCTCCACTGTGACTTCCTGTTAAATGCAATTGCACTTTCTCTGTAAGTATTTTCTTTTTCATTGCTATGTAGAAAATCATTAACAAAGCATAGGTCATACTGCTATTCTTAGAAAGATCTCCTTGCAAGGTTGGCCCTCGGGAGGCATCTGGTAACTTCAATTTCCCACCATTCTAGGAACTGATAAATGTAGCTCCCTGTGTCTAAACAGTGCAAACATTATGGTTTATGCTGAATACCTACTTTCTTTCTGAGAGTCTGCACTATTAATACATCTGAGGCTGAGGGCTTTTACATGACCAGCCATGAATAGACACTTCAGGCAATAAGGCTGTAATGAATTCCTCTGGTAAATGATGTTTTACGTACATTGTTACAACTTGTTGCTTGAAGTATTAGGTGTGTCTTGTGTGAATACACCATGAGAAGTCTGTTGGAAGCTGGAATCTAGTTTTCTCTGAATTTCACCCCAGGTGCAAGAAAAGGTGACTTCTCTTTGCTGATTTTACTTTGTATTCTTTTGCTAGAATAAGTCATAGCCATGAACATAATTATATACTGATTTCTATGAGTGTTCCTAGTGCATCATTAAACCCGGCAGTATTTATGGGGACCCCTGACACAATTGCCAAAAAGTGAAGCAGATTAACCACTACAGATTTTATCTGAGACTACATTCTCAGAGTCCCTGGAAATTATCGTAATCCAACTCTTTTTTGTCTACTCGCTTATTTAAAAATACCCATTTCATGTTTTAAAATAACTAAAAGTGTAATTGGAATGTTTGTAACACAAAGAAAGGATAAATGGTTGAGGTAATGGACAATTCATTTACTCTAATGTGACACATTGTATGCCTGTATCAAAATATCTTGGGTGCTCCATCATGAGATATTATTTTTTACTCTTATTTTTAATTAAATTTTTCTTTTTTACTTTTACTATTATTATTTCGTTAGTATGGTATTTATTTTTCTACCATTATCTTATTGCATCATACTTGATTTTACCTCAAATTTGTTTCCTTGTTAATTTTTTTAACTCTTAATTTTATAGATACATAGTAGGTATATATAATTATATATGTTATATGTTAATATAGATTATACAGAGATTATATATATAGTAGGTGTATATATTTTTATATATTATATATATTTTATATACACCTACCATATACCCATTGGTATGGTTTAGCTGTGTCCCCACTCAAATCTCATCTTGAATTGTAGTTCCCATAATCCCAACCTGTCATGGGAGGAACCAGGCGCAGATAATTGAATCATGAGGGAGGTTTCCCCCATCCTGTTCTTGTGATAGTGAGTGAGTTGTCATGAGAAGTGATCGTTTTATAAGGGGCTTCCCCCATCGCTGGACACACATTCTTCTCCTTGATGCTGCCATGTGAAGAGGAACATGTTTGCTTCCCCTTCCACCATGATTGTAACTTGCTGAGGCCTCCCCAGCCGTGCTGAACTGGAGTCAATTAAACCTCTTTCCTTTAAAAATTACTGAGTCTTGGGAATTTCCTTATTAGCATCATGAGAATGGACTAACACACCCATAAAATTAAAAGTAAAAAAAAATTAGCAAAACAAGCTAACAAAGGCATTTGTGGTAAAAAAAAAAAAAAAAAAAAAATCAAATATGATCCCACAAGATAATGGGAGAGAAAGAAATACTAATAAAATAATCGCTCAAAGTATTGAACTTGTCTATTTAATTCATTGAGGTGATTAATACAGCTACATCATTATTCTTCATAATTCCTTGGACATTATGATTAGTCCTTAGCATGCATTATCTCATTTAAGCTTTACAAAATTCCGTCTTTAAAATCATAAGTTCAGAAATGAAGAAACCAAGGCAGTGAGAAGATAAACACCGTGTCAAAAATCCCATTGCTGAAAATTGGTGAAGTGGAGAAAGGTAGTGGAGTAGTAGGAGCAACAGCTTTGTGACCTCAGAGTCTTGTGCTCAACACTGCATAGGCTCAAATTTTCCAATCTTTAGATTCATCCTCCAATCAGATCATTATGTATTTGTCTTAAACCAGTCATGATACTCCTTGTAGGTCTCTTTTAGGGTAATTCATGTTTTTTTCACAAAAAAATCCTGAGTTTGTTAACCATATGAACATATATGATGCACACACCCACCAGCAGTCCTCCGGATACCAGAAATATGTCTGAATCACAGGAACAAAAATGAGTCAAGCTTGTGTTAGGGACAAAACTAAATTTTTTATGAAAGCATTTGAAACTTTGCCGTAAAGTTCATTATGTTCTCAATTTGCTGTTGCCAAAATCTTTGAGAGCGGGGATTAGATCTTAGATATACTTAACTCTTTAACACCATGCACAGTTTCTGGCACATACTAGGAACTTAATTTAAAAATAATGTGGTTGGCGACTAAGCAAATGAGTGCTGGGCTACAGAACTTGCTTGAGGATTTGGTCAGACGGAACATGGTCCTGAGAGTTCTGTTTGGAGTCACAATTTGGACTAGAGGTTTGGACAGCAAGTAGAAGTGTTTCCACATAATATTCACAGCTGAAACGTATGTTACAAATTCATAAAAATAAACACTGCTAGAAACCACACTAAGGGAAAAACTTATTTACAACAATAGGAAAAGTGGCTGAGTGAATTCATATTATTGATCTCTTAGGAGGAATAAAGTACATCTCTTCCATGATGCATTCCATAAGAAAAAGCAAGAGGCAGTTTTATAAGTATGAATGATTACATTGTTATTAAAATATACAAATATACGTGTGTGTGTGTGTGTAAATATATATATATATACTTTTTTAAGAAAAGGAAAGATACATATTAATCTGTCAAGAAAGGTACAGAGATTCATCTTATACAAATGGAATGGAATGGGTTCAGGGGAATCTTTAGCTACTTTCATAAATATAAATATTTATTTCTAGCCATGGTAAGATTAGGGATGATTTTTGTAGTTTATAACTATTTTTACCAATATACATACACATAAACATGATGAGTTAGATTGATGCGTCTTGGTACATAAATATATTAATGTTATATCAAGTGAACAATTTTGGAATTTCAAAGGAGCAGCTTGTTTATTGAGACTGTCTATGTGTATGAGAGATACACATGTGTATATATATCTGGAAGGTACACTAAACTGATGTTTTGCAGGTGAATTTATGTAGGACTTTTATTTTACAATTTGGCTATTGTAGAAAATTGCTTGCAGTGAACTAGTTTATTTTACTGTGAAATAAGGAAAAACCAAAAAAGCAATATTAGGGTTGGCATAGCGGAAGCAATAATTCTGCCCGTAATGACAGCTAGGAAGTAAAGGCTGTCCTTTTATTTATGGAAGCAAAGGTCTTCTCTAGGTCTGAAAGGATGAGGTAAAATTCAAACTTCTAAGCCTGGCATTCAGGAGCCCCTGCAATCTGGCCTCAATATAGCATTATGACCTTGAGTCCCATATCTCTCATAAATTCCATTCATAAAATTGTTTTGTTCATATCCTCAGAATGCACTTTGCAGAGTACTACTCCCACAAATATCCTCATACCAACTTTTATTACCTGGAATGACATTCCTTCTCCTTTATACCTTTCGTAGTCCTATATTCTATCCTTATTTGAATTCTTTCTTTTCCTTAAAAGCCATGTTTTCCCTGAAATCCAGTGTGGAGTTCCAATCCAGCTTGTGCAAGCTAAAGAGAATTTATTTCACCCAAAACATTCATTAACATCCTAGAAACAGGTGATGAGATGCCTTAAGCCTAGCCCCTAATAATAAAGATGTCCCAAAGTTAATATATATTTGTCATGTCCCACTTCAATATTTCCCATATACATATGCATACAGAAAAGCATAACGGGATCATCTGCACACTGGAACAAATACTTAAGAACACTGCAAAGAAAGAGAAAGAAGTGAAGGTTTATCATGTTTTACTTCAGGGATTCCACAGTTCTATTACACTGTTATGATTTATTATAGATTATTAACATACTGTGATTGAAAGCATCTCTCAGTTAACCCCATGATATTCCCCAGAAAAAGCCAACTTTCCAAACTGACTAGTTGCCAAGTAAGGAACGTATTAATGAGAGGTCAAGAGTCAAAGCATGGAAGTCAGATGAAATCCTGGATTTGGAATTCACCTCCTCTGCTTACTAGCTGTGTGGCCTTAAGTGAATTAAGTAACTTCTCTGAACCTCAGTTTCTTCATTTATAAATTAGCATCGGTAATAATACAGACTGCACGGAATTATAAAAATTTATCATATAATACATGCAAAGTTGATGTTGGTGACAAATCCATTCCCTACCACTTACGGGCTCGACTGTCTGAGCTCCAGCTACCAGCCCCTGCTGTTCCTTGGCTGATACATTTAATTGTCTGTTCTGCCTGCAAACAGGGCAGGTTGCAGGTTTTCTATCTCATCAGCAGGACTCAACTATGACTGTTGGGCACTGGCAGTTAAATGCCCCAATGTCCTCTTCCTAAGGCAGGATACCTGTAAGGGTCATATCTTACGCTTTGTTTCAGATTCCCACAGGGAAAGCAGGCCCAAGATAGGTTGTAATTATCTGACAACCTATCTTCCGTAGCCTTTTTACCTATTGTCTTATTTTCCTACTCCAATACTTATATTTTTTAGAATCATCTCTTTATTAAACCACTTGTACTCAAATCCTTGTTTGAGGACCTGCTTCTAGGGACCCCAAAAGAGACCATCAAGGGTATGGCATAGAATAAGCATTTGGCTAATGTTAAGTTCTGTTCTATGATTATTACTTCCATACTATTTGCATTCATAATTCATAGTATGTTTTTCACGTGATTCACCTTCCATACATCAAAAGAAGGCAAGCCTGGAAGTATAGTAAATCCTATGTGGAAAATGGAGAAAAGGAAAGGCTTACAATCCTAATTATCTAACGATGACACTGCTGTCAATGAAGCTGCCAAAACTACTGTGAGTGAAAGTGGAATGTCCCTTTTGTTACATGAAGAAAAGAAAGGCCCAGAGTACCTAGTACATACCAAACAAGTTAGTTCTCATAAATATTTCCAGTAGTTCTCAGTTTATTGCCATTTGTGTATTCTACATTTGAAGCCAAAAAACCTAATTCATCCACTGAATGTCTGCTCTGGAATGTCACCTCTCATACTGGTTTCTTCTACACCACCACGTATTTGTTATACATCACGTAATGACTAGCATGACTAGATTGCTCCTTATTCATAACTATATTCAATTGAGCAAAAGGTAATCGATAATTCTTATAGTGAAATACAATGATACGTAAATATTATGATTTACTAACTTCCTTCACATTCATTCTCCCATTACAGGCTTTCAACCAAGCTATGAAGCAGTATAAGTGTGTATTAGTAGCCTCATAAAACAGACAAAGAACCTATGATTTAGAGAAAATAAATTATTTATTCAAATGCATAGTCAGAATGTTGAGTCATTGAACTGGATGTAACATTTTTTTTTTTTTTTTTTTTTTTTTTTTTTGAGATGGAGTCTCACTCTGTCGCCCAGGCTGGAGTGCAGTGGCGTGATCTCAGTTCATTGCAAGCTCTGCCTCCTGGGTTCACGCCATTCTCTTGCCTCAGCCTCCCGAGTAGCTGGGACTACAGGCGCCCACCACCATGCCTGGCTAATTTTTTTTAATTTTTTAATTTTTTAATTTTTTGGTAGAGACGGGGTTTCACCGTGTTAGCCAGAATGGTCTCGATCTCCTGACCTGTAACATTCTTTAAATTATATTACTCCTTTCAGAAAACTGGCTTAAATTGTCTAAGTATCTATCTAATACTGGTTAAACAATGAGTACAAAGTGGTCTAAAAGTTTTAAACACACACAGATTCAACAGACTTTAATCTTGCTGACCCTGACTCCCAGATCCAGGCTGGGTCCAATGCCTATATTCTTACTTAACACTCTTGTCACACCATCTTTTTCTGGCCTGTGCCTCGCAGTTTTTCTACTTGTACATGCCAGGTGGAGTAAGACAGAGACCATAGTTCGTTTGCACATGGTGGTATACCAGTTGTCTGGGGCAGTGCCTGGTACTGAAGTAGAGGGTTCCTAAATATTTATAAAATGCATTACAGATTAATCTTTCTGCACATGTACCATGTTTCTTGTATGGAAGTGCTGATTTATGAATATGTTTTCAAAAGCCATTATAGCTTCCTGACAAGTATCTACTGTTATGCCTACTTCCATTATAACCCAAATGAGGTTAAGAAAATGTTTTCTGTTAAGGAAAAAGTATGCCCAGTGCTTATGAGGTCAATGGGGCTGTGTATTGTTGTAGAAAGAGAATCTGTGGTCAAAATACTAATTTGAATTCCCAGTCTGCATTTCTACTTTTATACTGTAAAATGTAGATAATGTAACAAAATTTAGGAGTTTCAGTCTCATTTTCTGTAGAGTAAAAAATGCTGTTAATTTTTGTGACTGTTGGGATGAGAATAAAAAGTGTATTAAATGACTTTGCATTAAAACATTCAGTAAATGGGGCAATTATTCTTTGATCTTGATGTTTGATCTTTCTTCATGGCATTTATAAGCTAGCAAGTCTGTTGGTTTATGCGATTATTGTCTGTCTCATCCGCAGTCAGAATGGAAGCTCTATGGCAATAGAGACCGTTGTATACACTGCTAATTTCCTAGTTAGAACAGTGCCTGAGACAGAGTAGGTGGTTAATTACTATATATTGAATGGAAGGATGTCACGATTTTATAAGTTGGTGACTCATTAGGCATGCTCACTCTACGCCAAAACACATGGATAAATTTGAAAATATCATTATGTTTTATCCAGCCAGGGTTGGACTTTATACCATGAAAATTCACAGGATTTTAGGTCTCCTGGGGATGAATTAAGATCATAATGACTCAACTTTTGATGAATCTCAAAGTGCACAGGATAGTCATTACTCAGGGAACATTCTACTTTGGACACTTCTGCATTCCCCATTTTCTTTTTAGGGCACAGCTACTCATTCTACAAGACACACTTTAAAATGAAGAAGCTGGGTCTGGGAGTGACTGTGTAATGTCCCCAAAGGTATCCAACTAATTAACAACAAAGCTTGGTTCAAAACCAGGTCTCTTGATTAAGATTTGTGCTCCTCCTACTCTGCCAACCAGGTTTGAATTAGTAACAGAGTATTAAAAAAAAAAAAAATACTGTGTGTGTCAATCACTAGTATTTCAAGTACTCTGGGAATCTGCTTAAATATAATTCTTAGGGTAACTTCCTTTTTCCCTCTTCCCCAGCTTTTTCTCTTTTGTTTGTGTATTTCGTTTATTTTTATCTCTTCATATCTCTTGCTTTTTGAATGGTATTGTAAATGACAAGTTTTCATTTTTATGAAAAAATATTTTCTTCAATTTAATAGAGTAATCTTGATAAATACTCAACAGCACTAGTAATTTATTATAGCACTTCTGCAATGACAATTCAAAATTATACATATCTCATGGAAACACAAGTAACTTATGATCATATTTACATAGTTCATACATAAGCAAGGAACAACAAAAAGAATCTGTAATTTATCACTCTGCCTGTAGCCAATGTATTGAGACACAGCTTTGTGATTTGAAAATCACAATGTGTATTTTTAGAACATATCTAAAAAGTGTGTTCCCCTTCTAATAAAGTTTATCCATTCTTAAGGCAACATCCCCTTACAAATATTCTACATTTTCTCCTCTAAAGTTGCAGGGTTTTTTTTCAACATGAAAATCTCATTTCCATGAGAAAAAGGCAGCTGTGTTCCTAATATAGAACTGAAACATGACTGCTTTAAAAGTGGGCCCTGACACATTGATTCAAACTTTTCCCATCTTGTTAGCCATTCAGTGAAAAGGCAGTGATGGATTGTGGAAAATGTAAGAAGTACTAAAAATATATTTTTCACCTAAGCACACTGTTTTCTTAAAAATAAAAAAAGCAAAATAGTGAAACAGTTGTCTTTACTCAGTACTATTTTTTCCCTATTGTTTTTTCATTTATTTTTCTATAACTGAATCTTCACTCCAGTTGAGATTTCCATCATGTTTCACAGTCTCTAATGGAACCAGCTTGACCAAGCTCACTTTGAAAATGGAATTTCAGAGATTAAATTCATTATAAATTGAAATAGGACATTCTAATTAAAATGAATACTTTTCAAAGGAATCATCAGTATTTCCCAGGTGATCTTTTCTTGCTGCCCTTATTTCTCTTCATAGTACATATTTTATAGATGCTTTAAAGCTGTAGCTCAAATGAATATATCCGTGCACCAATACTTGGTGGAGCTAATCATTCTTAACTGTAAATAATTTTGGAGTATTAGAAATGACACAGGCAACTTTGAGTAAAACTCGTTCATTTTACAAAAGGGGAAACTGAGGCCCATAGAGGGCAACATGAATTTTTGTTTGAGAATATCTATATTTGAAATTTTGTAGCTCTGATAATATTAAGGAGGATGACCATAATAATGCTACGCCTGTCTGACTGCAATCCAGTATAAAATAATCAAGAAAAACATCCAAGTGAATTCTACTGACTAGCACGCTCATCCATCTGAAATTTGCTTCATAGGCAATGCATATCAATAAAAGAACGCAGAGAATAAATTATTTTCTTTCCTTTTAGGGAGTTATTTAAGGATTATTATTAGAAGCCAAGTTATTGCTAACTTGTTTAGCAGAATTAATTCCTGAATATATATATATGAGTTATATGATGCTCAGTCTTCAATATCACATTATATATTCATATGTACTAATATGAATATATAATTATATTTGTATGTAATACATAACTATATTCATATGCGTTAGCATCAATATATAATTATATCCATATATTATATGAATATTTGTATATATTAACATGAATATATATAATTATGTCTTTATATTAACATATATAATATTAATATATATATATTCAACTCATAAGAGTTCAAATAATAAGGATAAACTGCCTAGAGCTTCACAGTAATTATGTAGCAGAATATGAACGTCCCAACAGCTTCTAACACTGTAGGAAGAGCACTTGATGACTTGCTCCTATTTAGGGGTCAAAACTAATTGTTTTGTCCTTATACTGGGACAGATTGTTGAGATTGTTCCTATATTGCTGCTTTAAAAATAAAACTAAAATATGGACTTTATTTGAATTTGAACAGGTTTTCCATTAATGTCCCTTATCATTCTAGGATTTAATCCAGAATCCTACATTGCATTTAGATATCATATCTCTCAGCTTTTTTTTTTTGTCTTAGACAATTTCTTCAGTTTCTCCTTGCTTTTCATGACTTTGACATATGCGAAAAGTATTTATCAGTTATTTTGTCAAACGTCCCTCAATTTGGATTTGCTCAAAGTTTTCTCATAATTAGATCGAGGTTGTACATTATTGGGAATGATACCAAAGAGGTGATAAGTCTTTCTCATAAAGACTAATTTTCAAACAGTAACCAAACCAGTGTCCGAAGCTTCCATCTAAAGATTTCAGATGTATCATTCTTTATTTTTCTCTGAGTACCATCTGACGTTTTATATTCTAGTTTCAGGAGAGATTAATCTCAATTACGTATAAGGAAACTGAGGCCCAAGAAGATGGCAGGACTGAGCATCACATAGCTCCTGAACAGATTTATGCCTTAAATTTCTTTCTTCAGAGCCTTAGCTCACAGATTGCCCAGCAAAGTTCACTGTGAAAACTTTAGAGCCTCATGACCTCAGGGTGTCCTAATAAGATTCATGTGAACTCAACATTTTCTTTCATTTCCAGCCACAAGGCCCTAATTAGACATGTCGCTTTACAGCTTCATATGTAAGATTCATGAAGAATGTTTCCTCAGAAATTCACCATCAGTGCATTGGGCTTCCATCTTCTTTATTCCTCTACTCCTAGGGAAATTTCGTCTCCACATGGCCATGAGGGAAATGAGTGCTTCTTAACCTAATTGGAATAAGGTACACCAATGCTCAGAGTTGAGCGTTCTTGGTGTGCCTTCTATATAAACCTGAGTCCTGAATAATGATTTGGCTCTGCAAAAATTGGTGCCTTGGAACCCTGCTGAGGTGCTGCCATCAAAACAGAAAAAAAATAAATAAATAAAATAAAGAAATCAAACGTTACTCTGAATGGAGTCTTAATAACAGTTGGAAACTTCAGCCTCCTGCCTATAATTTATTTACAAAGAATCTTTTTGAAGGGAACTATCGTGGAGAATTCTATGTGGCTTTGATGTTTGCAAAAGTAACCCTGTAAAGACAGATGGGAAGAAGATGCATAGAAACACAGATAGATACACCTAAAGGTAGAAAATAAAACAGATTAAAATAAGAAATCTGTCCAGTAACTCATATATCAGCTTTTCATTCTTACATTTTTCCTATGACCAAATCCCTACCTTAACCCTAGTCACTGTTTAATCATCTGTGGCCAGTGCTTTAGCATAAGTTATTCCATAGACACTTTTAGAAAAGGATTTTAGAGAAAGTAGATTTTCTTCTGGGCGAGAGGGTTTTGATGTTCAGAGTATGTTCCAGGGAAGGAAATACAGCTAATATAGCATATATTACAGATGGAATTGTGTTCCCCAAAATTCATATGTTAAAATCAGATTCCCGATTGACTGTGCTTGGACACATGGCCTTTGATAAAAAAATTAAAGTTAAATGAAGTTGTCAGGGTGGGGCTCTATCTTCTAGGACTAGTCTTTATAAAAAGAGTAAGAGACACCAGAAAGAGACCTCTTTCTCTCTCTCATTCTGTGTCTGTGTGTGTGTGTGTGTGTGTGTGTGTGTGTGTGTACATGTCCACAGAGGAAAGGCCGTGTGAGGACACAGCAAGAAGCCGGCTGTCTGCATGCCAGGAAGACAGGCTTCATCAGGAACCAACCCTGCTGGCGCTTTGATTTCAGATTTCTTGGCTCCAGAACTGTGAAAAAAATAAATGTCTGTTGTTTAAGCTACCCAGTCTGTGGTATTTTCTTATGGCAACCAGAGCTAATTCAGGGTACATCATTAATCCAGCGATCACAGTGGGCAACTGAAGTGCAATTTCCCTGGGGAACTTCCAGAATTGCTGCACCTAAGAGTTACTTCTTCCTAAGGGATGAGGAATGTTTGTACATCAACTGGAATATCTCTACACCCACTCCTAATAGGCATGGGCTAATGACTACTCCCATGAGTCATTAATTTCCCCAAAATTTCATTCAGAGGCACAGTGACTATCCGCAATTTTGGAAAGAAAGGGAGACCTTAAGAATGCATGCAGATATTTGCAGTCGGAAGCAAGTATGAGCATAGTGAAAGTGGCTGTAGAAATGAGCAGGGCTCTAGCAGTACCTCTCATGTCCAAGAAATAGACTCCACTCTTAATTCTAGGAGAGTTTGTGCTTTTTAGTTTATCCTACAGGGAACAGGATGTCAGAAAACTATAATGTGTGTGTGTGTGTGTGTGCGCGCGCGCATATGTAATGTGTGTGCATGTGTGTATGTTTGTGCACAATATATGTGATATATTACCACATTGCTCCAGGAAAAGGGTAAAAATGAGGTCATACTACCACTAATAGACTTGACTGCGCTCTCAGGTCCACCTGCCTGCATTATCTCCAGCCCCAGCAACATCCTCTTCTACTTTACGGCAAATCCACAGAGTGGTTCACAGATTCTTATGAGTGTTCTGTCACTAATACAAACCAACCGTCATGCCCTTCTCTTCTGGATTCCATCGCTTTGGTAAGAGGTTTTTTTTTTAAAAAAAAATTATTATTTCTTTAAGTTCTGGGATACATGTATAGATCATGCAGTTTTGTTACATAGGTATACATGTGCCATGGTGGTTTGCTGAATCTATCAACCTGTCATCTAGGTTTTAAGTCTTGCATGCATTAGGTATTTGTCCTAATGCTCTCCCTCCTGTTGGCCTCCCACCCCTGGCAGGCCCTGGTGTGAGATGTCTCCTTCCTGTGTCCATATATTCTCATTCTCCCACCTATGAGTGAGAACATGCAGTGTTTGGTTTTCTGTTGCTGTGTTAGTTTGCTGAGAATGGTTGTTTCCAGCTTCATCCATGTCCCTGCAAAGGACATGAACTCATTCTTTTTGATGGTAAGAGTTCTGACTGAGGTCTGATGCCTTTGAAACTACAATAATGTACTTGCTCAAAAGCAGTTTCAGAAGCTGTCAGTGGGATCTACTCTTCTTCAAATCAGCATTTACTTTATCTGCACCTTTCCTTCTTCCCCTGACTTTTTTACCTAAGCACCGTGATCTGTTACAGTAACATAAAATATGAGCTTTGTCACACCACAGTTGTAAGTTACTGCAAAAGTCCTTCACATACACTTTTAAAATCAAATACAAAATGGTATAAAGTGATAACACTTTAACTTTTTAAAAATCAGATAAGGGGCTGGGCACAGCAACTGGCACCTGTAATCCCAGCACTTTGGAAGGCTGAGATGGGAGGATCACTTGAGCCTAGGAGTTTGAGACCACCCTGGGGAATATAGTGAGACCTCATCTTCACACACACAAAAAATAATTTAAAAAATCAGCCAGGCCTGGTGTCATATGCTTGTAGTCTCAGCCACTCGGAAGGAAGGCCGAGGTGGGAGGCTCACTCGAGTCCAGGAGGTCAAGGCTGCAGTGAACCACGATCATGCCACTGCACTCCAGTCTGGGAGACAGAACAAGACCCTGTCTCTATTTTTTTTTTTTAATTAACTTTAAACTCTTTTAGAACTCAGCTATAGAGAGTAGGAAACTCAAACCATTATAATATACTATGAATGAAGTATCATATTACAATAAATATAATCTGTGACTAATATAAAAGTTTCCATTTAGAATAGTGACAAAAAGTTATGCAAGATCTATGAAAATACATCTTAAATGTCTCTGAGGAACACACAAAAAATACTTCAGTGGGATAAAAAGGCAACCTATATTTCTGGGTATAAAGACACAGCATCCTAAAAATGTCAGTTCTCCTTCAAAAGAATGTATTTTTGTATCCTGATAAAAATACTATCAAGATTCAACTGGAACTAAGTAATCTTGTCCTTAAGGTGAAATGGAATTTTTTTAAAAAAAATTATGAATAGTTAGAAAAAAAATATTTAAGAAGAAAGGTAATGAGAGAGTATCTAGTTATTATAAATTGTCATAAAACTGTAGGAAAAGATAGTTTAAAAATTGTTGAGAGAACTGGATAGCCATCTGAAAAAGTTTTAAAATTAGAATATTTACTTTGTACCTCACAAAAAAGATTTAAATTAGGAAAAAAATACATGTTCCAAAAAATTAAAAAATCACTTGATGTGAAAAAAATTCTGACATAAATCCTAAAAGTTGTCAAAGAAAATAGTGTAAATACCACTACACATAAACCAAAAGAGAAAATTCTGCCTTTAAAAACCCCATAAATATTAAAGTCAAACGACAAATAAAAAAGATTATATGAATGCTTCCACATAGTGAAGTTTAATTACAGACCAGTTAGTTTAATTTAGTATGTAAATGAGCACTTAAAATGAAATAAGATGAAGATCAGCACCCATTTAAAAATGAGCAAAAAACATAAACAGAGTATACAGAAAAAGACAAGTGGCTTTTAAATATGTAAAAGAAAATGTTTACCCTCAGTCCTGAGAAAAATCGGAAGATACAGTTTTTATCATCATGTTGCCAATATTTAAATGTTTGGCATTAGCGGTAATGAGAGTGTGCGAAAACATTCTTATTGTTGATGTGGTTGTAAATAGTGAAAATCACTCTGGAAGACAAATCATACTTCTAAATATGTATACCTTTAGCCTGAACAATTATGTTTTAAAAATATACCCTATAGATATCTACATATGTAAGATGTTTTTAAAGTAGAAGACAATTCATTGCAGCATTGTTTGTTAAGAGCAACACCCTGGATAGAGAAACAAAATCAATTACTTGTCCTTCAGTTGAGACCTAGTTAAAGTATGATACATACCTGAGATGCAAGATGAAGTTTTAGAAACAAGGCGAGAATTTCATTACTATTTAGATAAGAAAAAAAAAAAAAACTCTTAAGATCCTTTCTCAAGTAAAAAAAGCAAAGCACAAAGAGTAACAATGCTATGATTTGTATAAAACACACATGAGTTTTCTTGTAGCTTCTTGAAAAACAGGAATGGGAGAGAGGGGTGCTTTTCAATATATCAATTTTATCTATCATGAATGTCAGCCTTGTGCATATATTACAGTTACCAGCTGATGTATTTACAAAGTAACAGTTTTAGTCTTCAGTCTTGTTCATCTCTACTGTATTTTTGTTTTCTATTTAACTGATGGATGTTCAGTTTTTCATTTTGTACTCTCTTTCACTTTATTTACTATGTTCTGCTTTTCTGGTTCTTGAATTTCCCAATTTATTTGGTTATCCATTCTTTTTGACCTTCCTCCCATCCTCTTTGGATTCAATTGTCTCTTTCCTTAGGTACTTCATTTAGAAGTTTCCTCAATGAGCCGGGCGCGGTGGCTCACGCCTGTAATCCCAGCACTTTGGGAGGCTGAGGCGGGCGGATCACGAGGTCAGGAGATCGAGACCATCCTGGCTAACACAGTGTAACCCCCCCCCATCTCTACTAACACACACACACACACACACACACACACACACACACACACGCCGGGTGTGGTGGCGGGCGCCTGTAGTACCAGTTACTCGGGAGCCTGAGGCAGGAGAATGGCGTGAACCCAGGAGGCGGAGCTTGCAGTGAGCCGGAAAAAAAAAAAAAAAAAAAAAGAAAGTTACCTCAATGAGAGGCTGAGAAGAGTCACAGTTTCCAGCATTTTACACATTTCTCATGTGTATAAATTGTTTCACAATGTTCACAATGTTTCTTTAACAATTTAACTAGAGGCGAATTCGGACATCTACCCTAAGCTCATATTGTGTCATTTTTTTTTTCATTTTTCATGTTTTGATGACGGCTTACTTTAAAATAATAATTATTAAGATTTTGACATGGTTTTCTTTATCCTTGTTACTCTTATGTTTGAAAAACATTAAAGTGCAGATCCCATGGCATTTTATCCCTATATACTCACCACGTATCTTGAAAAAAACATGAAATGTTTTCTTATATCATTATAGTGAAATGAACCACAATTAACAAAATTAATAATTATTTCTCACAATTATCTAACATCTATTTAACATTAAATTTTTATAATTGCCTGAAAATAAAAACACCTCTATGAAGTCTTTTTTGTGATCTAAACAAGATCCATGCAATGCATTTCGTTCAAGTTTTCTGTATTCTTATAGTGAATGTGTTTTTCTTTTAAGCAGTAAGTACAAAGGTGTGTGGGAGATACCAGGTTAAATTATTTTCTTTTAATTAGAGCATTCAATCTGTTTGTAGTTAATGTAAAAGGTGGTTTGGTTTAAAACTCATCTTGCTATATGCATTCTATTTTTTTCACAAGCTGTTATTTTTGTTTTATTTAAATATGTGGGTGTCAGTTTTTAGAGTATTTGATTATTCCATTTATCCTCTAATTTTATTCATTTGCTTTAATCTTACTTTAGGAATTACCCAAGAAATTACTACATACACTCTTGATTTATTAAAGTTTAATACAAATACATAAGAAATATAAGAAACCTTAGCCTCATTAACTCCCTCTTTATCCTATCCTATGTTATCCTGTACTTTAATTCTATGAAGAGATTTAAAAGTTCACATATAGTATTATTTAGTCAATATTCATTTGAATGTAAGCATATATATAAAATAAAATTATATATATATATACACACACATATATACCCCTAATATTTATTTTCTTCCTGCATCTTCAGCCTTCCATTTAAGATTATTTTGACTTTGCCCGAAGGATATTCTTTAGTATTTCTCTCAGTGTGAATCTAACGGTAACAAATTTTCTTAGTGTCTTTGGTTAAACATATGTTTATCTCATCATCATTCACTTACTGTGAAGATATTTCCACTGGATATAGATTTCCAGGTTAATAGTAATTTTCTTGCAGCACATTGTGTATCACATTTCATAATTTTTCTGGTTTGTCTCTGAAGTCTGTTGTCAGTCTGAATTGTATTCCTTTCAAGGTAATAAATATTTCTTTTTCTTTTTGATTACTGATATGGTTTCGCTGTGTCCTCACCTGAATCTCATCTTGAATTGTAGTTCCCGTAATCCCCAGGAGTGACACAGCTGGAGGCAATTGAGTCATGGGGGCGCGTCCCCCACGCTATTCTCGTGATAGTAAGTTCTCACGAGATCTGGTGGTTTTATAAGGGGCTTCCACCCTGCACCGGATTCTCGTTCTTCTTCCTGCCACGAAGTGAAGAAGCGTGTATTCCCTTCTCTTTCTACCATGATTGTGAATTTCCTGAGGCCTTCCTAGTCATCCTGAATTGTGAGTCAATTAAACTTCTTTCCTTTATAAATTTACCCAGCCTTGGGTATGCCTGTATTAGCAGTGTAAGAATAGACGAATACAGTTCCTTTGGTGGTTTGTTTTCCATCTGCCTTGAATTTGTTTTTGTCTTTGTTTTTCTTCAGTTTTTCTATTGTATGCCTAGTGGGGTTTTTGGTTTTGTTGTATTTATCTTATTTGAATATCCTCTCCAGATACGTTTCTACGGCCTCCTGAATCTGAGATATTTGATGTCTTCTGCCAATTTCAGATTATTTAGGGCATGAATTATTTAAATATTGTTTCTTATTTCCTCATTTTTCCTTCTGAGATACCATATTTTATACTTTGTATATTTTTTCCGTATTAAATATGTATTTTACAATATTTTGTATATTTAAATGTTCTGTTTCCAATTTAGTCTATATATTTTCTGCTGTCCTATATTCTACCCTAAGCTATGTAATTGACCTTCACCCACATCTAATTTATGTCTAATCATTGTTTAATCTGTCGGGAAGTCAATTATTTGAGTTTATGATTTAAGTTATTACAATATCCTGTGAGTATCTATCTATGGTCTTTTGATTTTCTTGTTGTTCTATGATTATTGCTTTACTTTTTTTTTGAAAGCTATACATGGTATACAAATATTTTAGAGATAATTTGAAGCTTAGCATGTGACTATCCTCTTCCGGAGAGGACTTGGTTTTTCCTATGGAAAGTGGCCACAAGCCTGAAGTATCAACTTAATCTAATTTTAGAGACAGATGTGATTGACAGTTGGGCTTCAGTCTTTGTGTGAGCTGGTCTATTCCTTACTTTAATTTTGGGATACAGCTTTTTGTGGATCCAAAACCAGCTCCCCTGCCCCAACTCTGACTCCAGTATTCTAGCCTCTCTCTGCCTCATAGCCCAGTGATGCTGCTGTAGTCAGCTCAAGCTGCTTTAACAAAGTATCTTAGGCTGGGGGGCTTAAACATCAGACATTTATTTTATACAGTCCTGGAGACTGGAAATTCAAGATCAGAGTGCCAGCATGGTTGGGTCAGTAGTTCTGGTGAGGAATTCCTTCCAAGTTGCAGATAGTTGGCTTCTCCTTGTATCTTCACATGGCAGAAAGAGAGTGAGAGTCCTCTCTGGAGTCCCTTTTATAAGGGCACTAATCCCACCGTGAAGGCTCTACTCACCTGACCTAATCACCTCCCAGAGGCCTCATCTCCAAATACCACCAAATTGGAGGTTATTATTTCAACATATTAATTTTGGCAGGATATAAACATTCAGTCAAAAGCAGACACTAGCAAACTGTCTGCTTGGCTTCTTGGTATTTTAGTAGCTTTTTCTGGAATTCTATCATTTCTGTTAGGAGAAAAGAGCTTTTTAAAGTCAGTTTCACATTCAACATTTGTCCTTCTTCTGGATTGTGGTCCCCATAAGTCTTACTGTCTGGTTTCCTTTCTGGTTCCTTTAAACATATATGTAAAATAGTATTATCCAGGGTTTCTTAGTTGTTCACACTTTCAGTGTTTCAGTGTTGGTAGAAATTACCTGTGATCTGATTACAGGAAGTTGACATTTTCAGTGTACTTGTAAAATTGACGGCTGTGCATATTAAAGCCTTCAGAAATTTTTATTTTGCTTAGTGCATTTTTCAGTTACATAATAGTTTAATTTAGTATGTAGATATTTATAATTTATCAAATTATATCCTTTGTAGTTCTTTATGCTTTTGATACACAATTTTAGAATACCATTTACACGGTCATGAAAATTTTAATTCAGTTTGAATAAAAGAAATTATAGTTACAACATGATTGATTTTTTTCTGTTTTCATTTGACAAGGAAGAGGGGAATCAAGTTTCAAGTCCTCCAAGTATCAGATTTAGTTTTGTAAAGAAAACCAGGCAAACACTTGTAGAAATACACTTGTAGAATTTCCTTTTCATATATGAATGGAATACTGCAAGTCGGGAGCTCATATGTGTTTACCTGATTTTTTCCCATGATTGATGTTCTTGTTTTTAATTAAGAAAAACATTATTCTTGTGTTTTGTTTGTTTGAGAAGTAAGTCTCAAATCATAGTGCAGAGTACACACCAAAAACAAATATTTTAGGTTTGAAAGCAAGTTGGAAAGTTACTATAGCCACAGAAACAATAGGTAATTTGTTTAATATTTTGCATGTACAGGTATCTCCGACTGTATTTTAGCAGTTTGCTATTGGTATACACTGAATATTTATGTTCCCTGAAAATTCACATGTGAAAACACTCCCCAGTGTGATATTAGGAGCTGGGGTCTTTGGGAGGTGAATAAGTCTGCCCAAAAGGGATTAGTACTCTTACAAAAGAGACTCTGGAGAGCTCTTACATCCTTTATACGATGTGAGGACGCAGCAAAAAAATTGACCATCTATGAAGCAGAAAGCAAGGTCTCAGCAGACATCACATCTTCCAGAACTTGATCTTGGCCTTGACAGCCTCCAGAACTATGATAAATATATTTCTGTTGTTTATAAATTAGCCAGTCTATGACACACTGTTATAGCAGCCCAAATAGACTATGAAAAATATATATGTCTATTGATGTGTGATACAAGAACATAATTTAAACTGCTGGAATCTTCATTTATAAGCCATGGTAGATTCATTCGGCATGAAATTAGCATGTTTGTTTGCCACCTGGATTCACATGTTAGAGATTTGGTCTGATACACCTTGAAACGTGGAAATGACTAGAATTTTCATCCAATATATTAAAATTGCATATATAATTTAGGCAGTTTTCTTGTCAAGAAACTTCCTCTATTATTAAAACATGTGTTTCAGCTTTCAATACAGTTTAGGTATCTGTTTCCTCCAAATGTCATGTTGAAATGCGATCCCCAATATTGAAAGTAGGGCCTAGTGGAAGGTGTTTGGGTCCTGGTGGTGGATCCCTTATGAATGGCTTGATGCCCTCCACATGGTAATAAGTGAGTTTTCACTCCATTATTTCACACAACAGCTGGTTGTTTAAAAAAGCCTGGCACCGGCTGGGTGCAGTGGCTCACACTTGTAATCCCAGCACTTTGGGAGACTGAGGCGGGCAGATCACCGGAGGTCAGGAGGTTGAGACAAACCTGGTCAACATGCTGAAACCCTGTCTCTACTAAAACTACAAAAATTAGCCAGGTGTATTAGCGCACGCCTGTGGTCTCAGCTACTCCTGCCATGTGACATATCTGCTCCCCTTCACCTTCTGCCAGGAGTGGGAGCTTCCTGAGGCCTCAGCAGAATGCTTGTGCCATGTTTGTACATCCTACAGAAACGAGAGCCAAATTAACCTTTTTTACTTACAAATTACCTAGTTTCAGGTATTCTTTGTAGCAAGAGAAAAAGGAACAACACAGCTCTAGAAGAGTCCGAATGGACTCTTGTTATTTATTACTGCCTAAAATAAAATTAGTACAGCGCACTTACTGGTAATTTTAACTTATTTTTAACTTAAACTATAAACTGAACCCCTAATGTATTCACAGAGAATAAGGAGAAAACAAACCATTCTCAGTGTAGTATATGTTTAACATGTTCAGGAATGAATAAGTTCAGTAAAAGGCTAATGGACATAGATGAGAACAAAGATCAAATCAGGACATTTCCTAAAATGTTCATAATTTAGCAAATGCAATAAGACAATGGGAAAAATTATCCTTAGAGAAAACATTAGTATCGGCACTTGTTTCATTAGAAAGATATTTATTTAAAAGCTAGTTTTCAAGGATGCAGAATATATGGCTCCACTTCAAGAAGAACTGGGCAGGAGGCTACAAGAGAGTCTTATTTGGAAATGTCTTGAATTACTAACCCATCTGTAATTCTAACACAGCTAACTGTTGTAAGGAAATTTGATTTTATAATTTAATATGGAAAATAAATTGTTATTTAATCAGTGATTCTCTGACTCTCAAGCCCTTCTCGTAACTATAATTAACATTAAACATGCATTTTTTGAATGCCTAGGGCTTGTGGCAAGCTCTGTGTTGAGATATGGTGGGGCGGGGAGCCTGAACTATCAACCTTCACACAGTTGATAGTCTAATAAAAGGCAGAGATAAACAAATTTTAATGGTGTAATAATAGATGTTGGTGAAGTGACAACCAGTGTCTCAGGTGGTCAAAGAAAGTCTTTTGAAATAGCTTTAATGATCAGGGTCTTGAACAGCAACAGCATTGCCAGTGCCCATCACTTAATGTCCTCCAATATTACCTTGGTTATCACCAACTGACACATGACAAAATGGGAGCAGAGAAATGGTAAGTCACCTAAGTTGACATGACAAGTGAATACTAGAGATATTTTTTATTCCAAGATCATGATATTGCTTTATTTATTAAAAGTGAAATGTTGACAAGGTAGATTGTGTTAGAGGGAGATCCACAATATCACAATAGCCCAAATATAGAAGCAACCTATGTGTCTGTCAATGAATAAATGTATTTTAAAATGTGGTATTTATATTCAATGGAATGCAGTACCGTCTTAATGAAGAAGGAAATTCTGTCATTTGCGACAACATGGATTGAACCGGAGGACATTATGCTTAGTGCAATAGACCAGGCACAGGAAAACAAATACTGAATAATCTCACTTATAGGTGGAGTCTAAAATAGTTGCTCTCATATAAATAGACAGTAGAAAGGTAATGACTAGGGGCTAGGAGGTTGGAGGAGAGAGAAAGGAGGAATAGAGAAAAGAAAGATGTTGATCAAAAAGTACATAGTTTTAGTTAGACTGGAGAAATGAGTTTTAGAGATCGACTGTATGGTGACCACAATTAGTAATAATATAGTGTATATTTTAAAACTGCTAAAAAATAGATTTTAACATCCTCACCACACAAAATGTTAAATTAGTGAAATGATGGATATGTTCCTTAGCTTTCTTTGACCTTTCTCCAGTGTGTACATAGATTAAAAAATCACATTGTACATCATAAATATATACAATTATTGGTCAGTTAAAAAAATAAGTAAATTTTTTTAAAAAGGCAAATTTTTACCAATATAAAAAAGTAATATTGAATGAAACAGCCAAGACTTGAACACACTGAGTTGGCTCTGAAAGTATACATCCTCAACCCTTATGTTATACTTTTGTGCAGACAAACTTCAAAATGACCTCAAATGAACCCAACTCCTGGTATATACGTCCCTATAAAATCCCTCTCTTTTTGAGTATAGACTCAATTTAGTGATTGCTTCTGATCAATAGAGTACAGCAAAGACGATGGGATGTCCCATCTGCAACTTAATTACTTAGAATTGCAACTTCAGTCGTGCTAACAGACTCTCTCTGTTGACTTCTTGGTGTGCATGCTTGAATGAGGCAAGCTGCCCTGTTGGAGAGCCCCGTGTGGAAGGGAACAGATGACTGCAGGGTGTAGGATGACTACACCTTCCAGCTAAGGAAATTTTATCTTTCATCCTAACATCCCACAAGGGGCTCTGACTGTCAGTCCTGCAGTGCATGAAGAAATGAATGCTGCCAAAAATCATATAACTTTGAAAGCAGATTCTTTCCCAGTGAAGTCTTTAGATGAAACCCTAGTGCTGAGCAGTATCCTAATTGGAGCCTTATGAGAGACCAAAAATAGAAGACCCAGCCAAGCCATGTCCATTTTACCTGACCCACAAAACTGTTAGGCAATAAATGCATGTATTTTTCAGGCCCTCAAGTTTGTGTTAATTTGTTACACAGCAATAGACAACTAATACACTCACTATACACGATCCAGAACTATTTTAATTCTGTGGGTAGATTCTTCTCCAGATCACCATGTTTTGGGTTTAGAGCCACAGAAATAGGACTGTTTTATTTCTTGTCTCTTTCTCAGGGTAAGAAAGAAATCCCAAGCTAGTAGGCCTGATATTGCATACATCTTGGCAAGTTACCAAAATGACAACTTTTGACACATTTTTTTCTGGACCCCTGGATATTCACTTCAGATTAGCCATACTTTCTACCATGTCATCCTAATTAATCCTGGTTAGTCCTAATTCAGATATAGTTTGGTATACTAAATAGTGCTGGACTTTGGAGCCAATTATGTCATGATCTGGGAGTTCTCTCTACTACCTGCTGGTTCCCAATCTACTCATTTAACAAATGAGTAAGCCTGTATAGGTTACTATGTTAATTAGAAATGATATGTTTCCTCATTATATAACATGTATTCTTTTATGCCATTAGTGGGTCTTCAATTGCTGTTAACTCTAATCAGTTTTATCCTTATTATTGCACATCCTTCAAAATCACATGTCAGTTGGTTGACCATCCTTGTGTGTTTCCATTCACTTTAAATAGCTTACTTATACCCTTGTGGATGGAAATTTAGCTAGTGCTTACAACTGGGTCATTTATTCACCAAGTCTTGAACATTCGCTGTGTGTCAGGAGGTGTTGTTGGTTTTGTTTTATAATCATTAGAAGCCCATGACAGTGAGACATTATTAATAGCTTCACATCTTCGAGGGACACTTGGGGGCTTAGAATCAGGAATACATTCTGGAGTAGACTCTAGGTTAAAATCTAGCTCCTGCCTCAAAGTAGAGTGTTACTTGGAAAACTCCACATCTGTATCTATTCACCATTACCTACAAATGCATGGTGGTAGGTGGAATTCTAAATGGACCTCAGTGCTTCCTCACCCTAGTATATGCTTTCATATACTCCCTTGCGTAAAGAAAGAAACTGTCATTATGAATGTCCCCCCTGTGTTTAGGTTATTTTATGTTGCAGAGGTGAAGGTGTTTTAAAAATGTGATAAGGCCTCTCATCAGTTTATTTTAAATTAATCAAAATAGATGCTTTCCTGGTGGGTGCTGATCTCATCATGTGAGAGCTATGAAAGAGGATCCAGAGGTCATGGATGAAAGAAAGCAGATAGAGCTGAAGCAGCAGAGATGTAGTCTTGCTCGTCTTAAAGAATAAGCCTGTCATATTATAAAGAGGGCCATATGGCAGGGAATGGAGACTAACCTCGGAGAGCCCAAGACCTTTGTTCTGTAATCAAAAGGAACTGAATTATACCAACAACCAGTTAGCCTGGAAAAGCCTCATTCCATACTCTGATTTCAGCCTTGTGAGACCCAGGGCAGAGGACCCAGCTAATTAGGTATTTGGAATCTTGACCATGAACTGTGAGAGAATATATTTGTGTTGTGTTAAGCTGTAGCACTTGTGGTAAATTGTTATGGAACAATGGAAAATTAATATTCATACATAAAATATTTTCCTAAGATAATGTCTTATGTTATAAATGTTTCTTTATTTAATAGTTTGAGTCATTAAACTTATATCACTATCTAGCCCAAAATGTTTTTTGTCATCAAACCCCAATTCTGCCTAGTCCTTCTAAACCAAATCAGGTAACAAGCATTTGTTCCATCTAGTTCAATTTGTGTCCTTATTTGGGGTTGACCCAGTTAAAAACTGGTCAGCGATTAAGAGATAATTTGCCTGAGTCATCATTCTTGGGTGCTCATTTCTGAAAGAAGGCTTTGTCAAAATGTCAATCTTTGTATTCTGCTGTGCCTGTAATCTGGTGGCTTTCCAGTTCTTGCTGAATAAGGAACTAAATGTGCATTTCTATTTTTGCTACTAATCTACGTGCATGACATAGTAGAGTTGAGAACAGAGCTTACCAGTGCTCTTGCTCCCTTTGTGCTGCATACTGTAAACTAGAAGTGAGTTCTAAGTTGGAGAGGCCTGTGTGGAAGGGAACAGAGAGAGGGATGACTACACCCTCCAGCTAAGGAAATTTTATGTTTCATCCTAACATCCCACAAGGGGCTCTGATCGTCAATCCTGCAGCGCATGAAGATATGAATGCTACCAAAAATCATATAACTTTGAAAGCAGATTCCAACATAGAAACTAGATCGGCTTCTTTACATCCAGACTGTTCATTTTAAATATTAACAAATATTAACAATGTATCCTGGGGACCAAGAAGGGCAACAGTCACAATATTAGAGTGGTTGCACCTGAGATCTTCACTGACAAAAGGGAAGCAGTGGGCAGTGTGGGGAGAGGACCTCACAGCACTGGGAGTAAGAAAGCCCAAGGAGAACGAGCTACGATTCCTGTAAGGTGTTCGGCCTTGAAAATTATTCAACATGCCTGAGCTTCAAGTTCCTCATATGTACCTGATGAATGAATCCCTTTGCTCTTTCTCTTCATGTCAGAATTAGCCTGAATAAATAGATGTGTCTATTAATCTCCACAAAGTCTCTCTCATCCATCCCTTCTCTTTATCCCAACTTCTTTCGCACTTTTCTGGCCAACATAATTTTATCTGGACTCTTTAAACAGTCTCACTTTCTCCACTTTTTATCTTCCAATTTGTCTTTGATGCTGAAGCCAGAATTATCTCTCTCACATCTATTTTTGTAGGTGATTATTCTCCTTCTTCAAAACCTCCCATCGTTCTCCAGATTCCTCATTTTCCATGGCATAAACTAAGACGACCCCTTAGCATCCCACACAAAAGTGAATGATGATGTCAATTTGCCAGAACTAAAATCCAATGCACACTATGGTCCAGCTACAGAGGACTAATTCTAATTTCAAAATAGGCTTCCCTCTCCTTGCCTGTTTTCAGGGTGTCTTCCTCCTCTAATTTCAAAATAGGCTTCCCTCTCCTTGCCTGTTTTCAGGGTGTCTTCCTCCTCCTTCGTCTGTTGAAATCTATTCATCTTTCAAAGACCTATCCAGCATGAGTTGCCTTTGGAAAGTCTTCCCCTTCATATGTTGGATAAAGTAGATGCCCCTTCCTCTGTGTTACCATGGCAGGCATATAGCTCATACAACTACTATAACACCAGTGCAGTTGGTTTAAAACAGCTGAACCCGCCCAAGCTGATCTAGGAGCACCACGGAAAAGAAAATTTGCATGTTTTATTACTATTTTATACCCTCACTGAACTCTACATGAACACTGAAAGCTCAGTAAATTGCATGAAGGGATAATAGTTGAATGAATGAGTGGATGTGGTAATCATAATAATAACTTTTTGATAATTTGTAATGTTTGGTGCTATGCTAAAAGCCTTAAATAAATCATGTGATTCTTATGATAGCTCTTCATGGTAGACACTGTTATGTTCTCCACGGTGTGATGAGTTAAGCCTAAATTTATCAAAGTATTTCCTCTAAGGCAAGTAACAACAAGTAAGAGGAATGACTTAAGTGAATGACATAGAGTTTGTTCCATACTTAAAATGGTTTTATTTTCCTTCGCTAGACAGCATATACTAACAAATGTAGTATTTGTGTCCTCTGGTATGTTATAATTCTCAAAGGAGGTCATCCTAAATAGTAATACTTATTGCAGAGCATTGTAAAAACCAAAATGGTAGAATATTTTGGGCAAATTGGTGGGTTTCAGAGGGTGCTTTTGTTTTAAAAAATGGGTATTTAAATACTTGATAAAAATCATTTCCTTATATTTTGATATTTGACTAATATTAAATGGGGGTTTCTAAAATTATCTTTTGGATTTTTGTTCTAAGTTTATTATATTCATTATAAACTCTCTCAACATAAAATGAAGTAATATTTAATGATTTCATGCATATTACTTTCCGAAAGACTTATTAATATAAGAAAGTTAAAAGACAACCGTAGAGGCAGGGCATGGTGGCCCACACCTGTAATCCCAGCACTTTGGGAGACTGAGGCGGGTGGATCACGAGGTCAGGAGTTCAAGTCCCACTGGCCAACATGGTGAAACCTTGTCTCTATTAAAAACACAAAAATTAGCTTGGTGTGGTGGTGTGCACCTGTAATCCCAGCTATTCAGGGGGTTGAGGCATGAGAATCGCTTGAACCTGGAAGGTGGAGATTGCAGTGAGCCAAGATCACACACTCCAGCCTGGGTGGAAGCCTGTCTCAAAAAACCAAACCAAAACAAAAAACACGTGGACAATAGCGTCTAGTGTTTCATACCAAATAATGTGTGTAAGACATTGCCTAAAAATTAAATATCACAATGTGCACAGTTATTGAAAATATCAGATTTCTTTCTATATATTTTGCTGATTTACATAATTTTTTTTTTTTGAGACAGGGTCACACTCTGTCACTTGACCTCCCAGGTTCAATTAATCTTCCCACATTAGCCCTCCCCTACCCACCAGTAACTGGGAGTACAAGGGTACATGTCTACTCCGGGCAAATGTTTGTGTTTTTTTGGTTTTGAAAGGGGACCTCACCATGTTGTCCAGGCTGGTCTCCAACTCCTGGACTCACCCGATCAACCCACCTCGGTCTCTCAAAGTCCTGGAACACAGGACCGAGCCACTGCACCAGGCCACATCCTGTATGTTTTATGTAAGTTTTCTTGACATTTGTCAGTAGACTCTGCTTCTGTGAATTTTTCCTACAACTCAGTTAGTCTACCACACCTTATTTTTTGTGTTCCTCGTGTGCAGGAGGTATCTGAGAATGCAGAATTTTGGAGTGGAAGTAAGGAACCATGACAGATGTATTCATAAACTAAGTCTATTTCTTTGACTTCCAAGTACTAGATTTTTAACCAGATGAGCTTATCAAACTAGGACAGAGTATTTTCCTACATTCTAGAATATAGATAAAATGGACAAAGCTAAAGTTGTTTAACTCTGTGCATTGCGGAATGAATTAGCAAGACGAGTCTTGATACACATGATGATATTCTCAAAGATGCATGCCTGTCACCACTCCCTTTTTGTTCAGGAACCATTCAGTCTTCCCTGAGATCCTGGAGCCGTGATAAGATTGGAAGATGGGCTACATACATTCCCACTTCGTATGACATTAACTCTTTCACCATGATTAATGCCATTGCGTGTATTTCTTTGTAGTAGTGGAGAGGTGGAGGCCTACAAGCAATGTCTGAATGATAGAGGCCTGTGCAAGGTGCTATAGGAATAAGATGAAGAGGAGCTCACCCAGGCTGGAGAAAAGCCAGGCGGCGGTACTAGAACACAATCAAGGTGTTTCAGAGTGAGTTGAGAGTAACAGTGTGAGAAGGAATTGGAAGCTGAGGGAGCAGCACAGTAAAGACCTGGGATGGGAAATGCCAGAAGTTTATTCAGAAGAAGAGAGGCGATATTGCCAGAAAAATATAAGGACTATGTTATGAGGCCCCTAGAATACAAACCCCCGCATGAACACTGATCTGGCAGCACCAGCAACAGACAAGAAATTATTTAACGCCAACCATACATTTCAGGTGATGATTTACAAAAATATTCCTAATGAGAAGGAAAGATAAGGGCACTTGCTTCAGTAACTTGACATGAATAAACAGTTGTTCTCTCACTGAAGGTAGAATTTATCAGAGGCACAAGAAGGGAAAATTTCAACATTCTGTCTTTGAACAACATAAGCCAGCTTCTTTTGGAAACTATACAAAGCTCCCCAGGAATATGTTAGGATTTTTTTTAAAGTCTTTTGACTTTGGCAGGAAAGTAGAACGATTCATGCTAAAATGGCTCAGCTAACACAAACACTTGATTTTTGCCTGAACGTTCATTCCTAAGAAGCATAAAGTGTAAATATAGTTCTCTAATAAAGCTCAGTGGAGCTGAATGATGCTTTAAGGGCAAATAACAACCAGGTTGTATTTTGAATCTGAAAATATAAAGAAATGAAGAACCCATAGAGATTATTTAGCGTAAACTAACAAATGATACTGAAATGTAATGACCCCCAACAGACACATACTGAGTTGTGAAGTACATTTTGCTTGAATACCCTAGTTACAGTACGTTATAGTTTTCCTAGTTTACCCTTTCTGTTTTTGTGAAAAATGTACTTGTGAGAAAAACATACCTGATACTGAGCAAAGTTGCTGTTCTTCCCTCAGTTCCACTCAAAGTTACTATCTCTGGAAAAAGTAAAATTTATTTTCCATGCAACAGCTGTTCTTATAGACTAAGAGTTCTTTTTACTTATCTCCACTCAAGAGACTCACTGGATTAACCAATGCCTTCACTCCCTCTGGAATTTATAGTGACTGATGCTCATTGCATACTGAATGCTTCTAGGCAGTAGGCCCATGCATTTCTGGTGCCAGACTTGAGTTATCCTACCACTAGCAAAGATTTTTTTCCAAACCTGTTCACACAAAGTGTGCTTGCTGTTGTAATTACAGAGTTTAATGGTTTAAGTAGCATGCACAATCATGCAACATTAGAATTGAATCATTTGGAAAGACTAATAAAAGTTGAGCTATTACCAAAAAATAGTAAACTACATGTGGGTGAAATAGATTTAAAATAGGGGTAGTTTTCTAAGTTCTTTCCTCTCTTAAAGCAGACTGGCAATCACAGTAGATAGGTGGTTGTGTAAAAGAAATGGAGCAAAGCTCCTTAGTTATCCACACACATTCTTTTGACAGTCTCAATCTTTATGCATCCCAGCAAGAATTTCTGGTGCTGCATTTTCACTTCTTGGTGTAAGAACTTCTATTTCCAGAGCCGTTTTCCCCACTAGCTCTGGAAGCCAGAAATTCCTCCAAATTAATATTCCTTGGGAATACTCTCAACAAATGATTGGCAGGAGTATGTATAAAATATTCTAATCCATAGCCCCATGGGTAAAATATCTTTGAAGGACATATTCTATCTGGGGCCTAGATTTTCCCAGTGTGTTCAAATTTCACTTACACACAGTGGTAACTGACCTCACAACTAACCCATTTACTGGATGCCTTCCATTCCTTGTCTCTCATTTCTATTTTCCTATCAATGTTTCCTAGAATCACCCCCCAATAAACTATTTATACTAAAATCCTCTTCTCATGTTTGTTTCTGGTAGTCTTGGTCGGCTTGCACTGACATAGCAAAATACTATAGATAAGTGGCTTAAACAACGGAAATTAATTAGCTCATAATTCTGGAAACTGGAAGTACAAGATCAGGGTGTCAGCATGGTCAATTTTGGGTGAGATTTCACTTTGTGGCTTGTAGATGGACCCTTTCTCACTGTGTCCTCACAACAAGGAATGAGATCCCTCCCTCCCTCTCTCTTTTTCTTTCTCTTCTTCCTCTCTCTCTCCCTCTTCTTCCTCTTCCCCTTCCTCTTCTTCATTTTCATTTGTTCTTCACTAATCCCATTATGAGATTTCCACTCTCATTATTTTATCTAACCTTAATTAACTTCCAAAGATCCCATCTCTAAATACCATCACATAGGAGGGTGAGGGCTTCAACATATAAATTTGGGGAAGGACAAAACTGAGTCAATAGCATTTTAAACCCGAACCTCCAAAATTCATGTCCTTCTCACATGCAAGATATGTTCATTCTGTCCAACTGTCCCAAAAGTCTTAATTCATTCCAGCACCAACTCTGAAATCTAAATATTTGAAATCAGATATAGGTGAGACTGGAAACACAATTTTCCTTGAGGCAAAATTGCTCTCAATCTGTGAAATTCTGAAACCACAGAAGCAATATTCTTACAAAATAACAATTGCAGGGAAGGCTTAGAATAAGTACTGCGATTTCAAAAGGGAAAAGTAGGAAAGAAGGAAAAGGTGACAAAGCTGAACCAAATCCAAAACTTACAAGGCAAATTTCACTGTATTTTAAGCCTTGAGATTGATATTCTTTGGTTTTATGTTCTTCCAGATCCATTGAGCAGTGGTTCCAACTCTGCAGCTCTGGTGAGCTGGAGTTGGATCCCCAAAGCTCCCAAGATTTCACAACTAGCCTCACAACTAATCCATTTACTAGATGCTGTTATCCAGCGTGTTGAAACTCAAGTTGCAGCCTTGATAAAGACTGTAGATAGATTAATGCATAAATTTATATGTGTTTGTGTATTTATGTATCTCTTAAAATAAATTTTACAAAATATGTGTAATCTCAACAACTTTTAAAGGTAGCTCACCAACCAGGATTTTAATTTTAATTTTAAAACAATCATAATATTGTGACCAAATCTTCTGATTCCTTAATTAAAAATAAATATTTCATCAATCTTGACACTTAAAAGAATTTTAAGTGTCATTTTACCCCTCTGCAGTCTCACTAGATTGAAAAAAGCCAAACACTTCAAATATACATAAATATTGAAGTAATGTAGTTGTCAAAGGCACATCAGTAAGATAACATGTTTTTTCTATGTACTTCAATATTTTTAAAATAAAATGATGCAAATCTATCTAAAGCCTCACTTCTCATTTTTCCCCTTCCTGTGCCTCCTTCCTCATAGGAACCCACTATGCTGAAGTCTGTGTCCATCATTGACATGTATATGCATGTGTAGTACTTCTGTTGTGTAGATATAAATGGTGGTAACGTAGATATGGTGGTACTCCATTAAGGCACTCTCTTTAGGTCTCTCGCATGTATCAGTTGTTGACCTCAGCTTGCGATGGTTCATGGCTGCATCCTTGGCTGAGCATTGCCTTCAGATACTGTGCATTGCCTTTCCCTAATTAGCTCAAAGGTTTGCTAATTCAGAGACATGTATGTCGAGTCCCTTTTTTCCAGTGTGGGGTAATGCTGAATGCCAACTTCAAAAATCCCTTGTATTACTCTGTTCTCATGCTGCTAATAAAGACATACCCAAGACCGGGTAATTTATAAAGGAACAAAAGTCTAATTGACTCACAGTTCCACATGGCTGGGGAGGCCTCATAATCATGGCAGAAGGCAAATGAGCAAAGTCACATCTTACATGGCTGCAGTCAAGAGAGAGCTTGTGTAGAGAAAATCCTCTTTATAAAACCATCAGATCTCTGAGACTTACTGTCACAAGAACAGCATGGGAAAGACCCACCCCCATTATTCAATTACCTCCCACCAGGTCCCTCCCACATCATCTGGGAATTATGGGAGCTGCAATTCAAGACGAGATTTGGTTGGGGACACAGCCAAACCATATCATCCCTGTAGATTAAAATGTAATCTCAGTTACAACCGTATTGCAACTGAGCATCTAGCTTTGCCTAAGTCTGTTTTTCTTACTTTCTTGTGCCTATACTTCCTCAACTGGTTTAGATTTATATCCCCTACAAATCTCATGTTGAAATGTAATCTCCATTGATGGAGGTGGGGCCTGGTGGGTGGTGTTTGAATCACGGGGGCCAGATTCCTCATGAATGGCTTGGTGCCCTCCTTGTGGTAACAAGTGAGTTCTTGCTCTGAGTTCATGTGAAATAAGGTTGTTTAAAAGGGTATGGCACCGCATCCCCCCTTGTTCCTGCTCTTTTCATGTGATATACCAGCACCCCTTTGTCCTCTCTCATGATTGAAAACTTCCTGAGTCCTCACCAGAAGCTGAGAAGATGCCAGTGTCATGCTTGTGTACCAGTTTTCAAGTATAGCCTGCATAACCACTGGCCGATTAAACCTCTTTTCTTTATAAATATGTAGCCTCAGGAATTTCCTTATAGCAACAACAAAAGAACTAAAACAGAAAATTGGCAATGAGCAGGGAGGCATTGCTATAAAGATACCTGAAAATATAGAAACAGCTTTGGAACTGGATAATGGGCAGAGGTTGGGACAGTTGGGGGTTCAGAAGAAGATAGCAAAACACGGGGAGGTTTGGAACTTCTTAGAGGCTGGTTAAGTGGTTGTGACCAAAATGCTGATAGAAATATGGACAGTGAAGGCCAGGCTGATGATGTCTCAGATGTAAATGAGGAATTTATTGGGAACTGGAGTAAAGGTCACCCATGTTACACCGTGTCAGAGAACTTGGTTGCATTGCATCCACATCCTAGGCTTAGTAGAAAGCTGAACTAAAGGGTGATGACTTAGTGTATGTAGTGGAAGAAATTTTCAAACAGCAAAGAATTCAAGAGGTGGTCTGGCTGCTTCTAACAGCCTATGATTAGATATGGGAGAAAATAAATGACTTAAAAGTTGGAACATATTTAAAAGGGGAGGGGAGTATAAAAATTTGAAGAACAAATTGCAACCTGGCCATATGGGGGTAAAAGGCAAAGACATTTTCAGGAAAGAAATGCGAGTGGGCTGTGGAGCAACAACTTGCTGTAGTGATTAGCATGACTAAAAGGGAGCCAAGTGCTAATACCCAAGGCAATGGCAAAAAGACCTTGAAGCCATTTTAGAGATATTTGAGGCAGCCCTTCCTATCACAGGCTTGAAGAACGAGGAAGACTGAAAGGTTTCTGGGGCCAGGCTCAGGGGCCTACTTTCCTACTCTGTCTCGGGATGCTTCCTGCATCCTGGCCTCTCTGGCTTCAGCCTCAGCTCAAAGGGACCCAGATACAGCTTGAACACCACTCCAGATGTCACAAGACATAAGCTTCGGTGGTTTCTATGTGGTGTTAAGCCTGCAGGTGCACAGAATGGAAGAGTGAAAGCAGCTTCGCAGCTTCCACCTCAATTTCAGAGGATGTATCAGACAGCCTGGGTGCCCAGGCAGAAGCCTGCCACGAGGGCAGAGCCCCAGCAGACTCTACTAGGGCAGTGCCAAGGGGAAATGTGGGGTTGGAGTCCTCACATGGAGTCCCCTCCAGGGCACTGTCTAGTGGAGCTGGGGGAACAGAGCTGCGTGTCTCCAGACACCAGAACAGTAGAGCCACCAGCAGCTTGCAGCCTGAGCATGAAAAAGCCTCAAGTATAAAGTTTCTGAAGGCTTTGGGAACCAGCCTAGAAAACCAGTATGCCCAGGAGGAGATTATTGTGGAGTTTTAATATTTACTGCTTGTCTTCCTGGATTTCAGAATTACATGGGGTCTGTTGCCTAATTCTTTGGGTCAGTTGCTTACTTTTGGAATGGATATGTTTACCCAATGCATGTACTACCATTGTATCTGGAAAATAAGTAACTTGGTTTTGATCTTACAGATTCGTAGGTGGAAAGAATATGCGTAAGTCTTAGATGAGACATTCAGCTTTGGACCTTTGATTGAGTTGATGCTGGAACAAGTTAAGTCTTTTAGGGATTATCAGGAACAGATGATTTTATTTCCCAATCTGAGAAGGACATGAGATTTGGGAAGTCAGGGGTGGAATGATATGGTTTGGAAGTTTGTCCCCTACAACTCTCATGTAGAAATGTAATTTCCAATGTTCGGGGTAGAGCCTGTGGGAGGTGGGAGGTATTTGGGCCATGGAGGCAAATAATTTTGCGTGAATAGCTTGGTGTCCTCCTCATGGTAATGAGTAAGCTCTGTCTCTGAGTTCATGTAAAATCCGGTTATTTAAAAGAGTGTGGCACTTCCCAACCCCTTGCTTCTGCTCTGGGCATGTGATACACCAGCTCCTGTTTTGCCTTCCATCATGATTGAAAGCTTCCTGAGGCCTCACCAGGAGCAGGTGCCAGTGCCATGCTTCCTGCACAGCCTGCAGAACGATGAGCCAATTAAACCTCTTCTTTTTGCAAATTGTCCAGTCTCAGGTATTCCATTTTAGCATCACAAGAAGAGAATGAAACACTTTCCTAAGGAATTCCCCTCAAAATATTCTGCACCCAGCTATCCATCTCAGAGTCTGCTTCCAGGGAACCCAACTGAAGCAAAATAAATAAATATATTTGTTATTTTGGTGTGCTTTAAAATTTATATAAGTGGAGTCATACTGCTTTATTCATTCTTTTATGATTTTGAGATGTATTCATATTAATACATATGAATATAATTTACCGCTATATAGAATATGATTATATAAATAAACCATGATTGAATTATTCTCTTACTGAGAAACAGTTTATTCCACTTTCGCTATTACAATCACTGCTTCAATGCAACATTCCTTACTTTTTCATATATGTGAGTGTTTTTCCCAGCATACACATCAAGACAGATACTACTCATCTAGAGATTATATAATTCTACAAGGTACCAGCCATTTTTCAATAGCTTTCCAAAGTCATAATAGCTGTAGTAATTTTTATTACTATCAATAATACTCTCACCATTTCTCTATAGCTTTGCCAAAATATTTGGTTAAAATATTAGCATATTAATTTTTGACAATCTATAGCAGTGAGAGATGAAATCTTATTTATTTCAAATTTGGATATTGATAATTTTTAGTGAGAATAAGCATATTTTAATGTTTTATTTTCTTTTTGGCCATTTATATTCTCTGTAAGTTTTCTACAGTTTCTATTTTTCTATTGTTATATTTGTCTTTAATTGATTTATATATATGTGTGTGTGTGTGTATATATATATATATTTTTGATATATTAGATTCAACCTTTGGTTGGTTACATGCCAGATGTGAGACATGACCTTTTATGGTGTTCATGGTGTCTTTTGTCCTGTAACATTTAAAAAATTTAATATAATCCAATATATTAATCTTTTTTGTTGTAATTTTTTATGGTTATGTAAAAAATTATTCTTTATGCAATATTATAAAAATATGTTTTACATAAGACTTTTACAAATTTTCCTTTACATTTAAGCTTTTAATGAAGCGTGAATTGACTTTGGTGTGGAATTAAAAGAGATCTAGTGGGAAAATCTGTGGTTCTAGTACAAGTTCCATTTATGTAATAAAATGGGATATGTTTCATTTGTCATTTCTGTCACAGTCTAGCTCCTTGTTATTTTATTTTTTGCTTTGGTCTGCTCCTGAGTTTATATCATAGGTATTTTTGTTGATTTCTATGTGCATATTCAGTAATACTTAGGTGTCCTAATGAAAGTCTATCAGTATTATTATTTTTCAAACTTGCTTTTGATTTTGTTAGATGAGTATTTATTTATTGATGTTAGTTTGTAAATGCGTATTAGTCTGATGTGTTTTAGTTTTGTACTCATTTTTGAGTCAGCTTTGGTGAGATTTTTTTTTCTAAGCAATTGTCCCTTTGATTTAAATTTTCCAAAGCACTGTGCAGTTATTCATGTTTTTAAAATTATGTATTAATACAAATCTCAATATCTTCCTTATATTTATTTGTGGTGTCATTTCCTCTTTTGCTGACCAAAGTCTTCATATATATGTGTGTGTGTGTGTGTGTGTGTGTGTATATATATATATATATATATATATATTTTAATGGTTATGTTCCTTTTTTTTCCATAGATATATATTTTCACTGTACCTGCTATTGACTTGCAGATTCTCTTTATTATTACTTATCTCTGTATTCTTGTGCATGTCTTATATCATTTCTCATATTATTTGTATTTGTTTTACTTATTCTGCTACTAATATTTTAAGTGTATTTTAGATCATTAATTTTTAACATTTTCTATTTTTCAAAATTTCCATTAGGGCTATAAATTTCACTCTAAGTAGTACTTTAACAGCATCCCACAAGTTAGATACATAGCGATTTTGTTATTATTTAGTTATAAATATTCTAAGTTTATAACAACTTTATATTATAATTATTTTAACGTTAAGTTGTTTCAGTACTAGTTTTACACCTTCAGACTTACAAGTATATGAATTTGAGTTAACTCAATTTTTTGTTTAGAATAAATAATATATTTACTTACAGAGAGTTAAATATATATTTACTCCCATGTATTTACTTCTAATGAAGTAAATATATTCTTCAAGGTGTTCAGTGCAGCATAATATGGAATAACAATCAACAGCATCACTTCCTTAATTCTACATATCATACATTTTTTAGGTTATTAATTGATTGGTTGATCAATATAATTTACTCCTATGGTTTTACTTGGTGAATCAATCTTTTTTATTTTATTGTACTTAACCCTTCTGTCTTAGTCAGTTTGTGCTGCTATAAAATAGTATAGACTGGATGGCTTATAAGAAACAGAAGGGTATTTATTTTATTTCTGGAAGGTGGAAGTCTGAGATCAAAGTGCCAGTGTGGTCATATTTTGGTGAGGGCTATTTTCCCAGTTGCAGGAAACCATCTTCCTTGCATCCTCATCCTCATGTGGTGAAAACAGAGCAAGAGTTTTTGGAGGTTCCTTTGAAAAAGGCACTAATCCCAGCATGAGATTTCACCCTCATGAGCTAATTATCCTTAAAGGGTCCATCTCCTAAAACCATTGCAGGGGGAATCAGGATTTTAACATATGTGTTTTGGAGGAAGAACAATATTCAGTCTAAAATACCTTTTCTAAGTATTTTCTGTAAGACATGAAAAAATGATCTAATGATCTATTTTTCATACTTCTTGCCTTTGTCATAGTTATTTCAAAACTAATTTTATTTTTAGCTAAACATATAAGGTAAAAAAAAGTCATATCATAATATTCAAATTCTATGCATGCAACTTGAGGATCTCTGAAATATTCTTCTTTTTTAACGTTTACCAATAAATTAGAATCAGATCGTTAATTTTAAAATAATTTAATATTCAGTTTGGAGAATATTTAAGAGAGCTAAAAAGATCTGCTTTAGTATTAAAAGATTAAAAAATAATGAAAAATTTGAAGTAGAATGTTTTTAAAATTCAGCTGTTTTAAAGGCAGCTATCCCATCACCTAAGTTAAAAGACTAACACATATTTATTCCTGATGTGACCCTTACTGGATACCAAATAAAAATCCTTTAAAATACACAAACATTTTACCTTTTCAATCATCATTAAAACAAAATTATCTAGTTAGCTGCATGGTGAAGACGGTGAGTGGAATTATGACTCACTTTAAAAAAAGTTTAATTTGTCTTTGCAATATAATTATTCCAAATCCAGTTACTATTATTAGCAAAACACAATGACAAATCAATATGGTATCTTTTATTCAAAAGGTTTATGCTAGTGGGGAAGAAAGAAAAGCATTAGGAAATGATGTTCTAAGTTGAGGAGTGCTGTGGAAATGCAGAAGGCAATTTAAATTAGCTCTCAACTGAGAGTAGAGAATAAGGGTAGAGGTCTTTTCTGATAAGATGTTACACATCTAGCTTTATAACAATGAGTGGCATTGTTCTGGTGAAAATGGTGTAGGTGGTTTGTGTTCAGGAAGGTTCCTTGGGAAGCAGGGTTTCAGGCAATTTTCCTCAGGCAGACTGTTTGGGAGTATTCTGAGGAGCTACTTCTGTCAAGAAATGAGAGTTTGGGAAGCAGCGGTCGGCAGAGGAAAATGTTGGGTTGATGTGCAGTTTAACAGGGGACACATCTGATTCCATGGAGTCTCTGGAACAGAGATGGCCCTTCAGAGATACCCCACATTGGAGCAGGGACCAGTCTTATGTAGACCAGTGACCAAGATGGCTTTATCATTCCCCTCAGTTGGACTAAACTTGAGACAAGTTTCTTCCTGACTATAGGTACCTGCCTTCCCTTTTCTTAGAACGTTTGCTTTGGGAATCTTGTAAGTATAAATTATTCTACTGTTGCTTTGAGATATATATCTTTACCCAAACTCTTGCCAGTTTTACACCTAGGAATGTCTTTCCCAAGGACCAGGGAGCCATCCTTTAGAAATGCAATCATCAAGAAAGATAGTACCTGTATCCCCCCAGTCTTTGTGAAGGGAAGGAGCCTAACTTTAATAAGCACCAACTAGTAAACAAAGATGACTTAATCACAGTGATCAACCTCCTCTCTCACATCCTCTAGCATTTTTTCACTGTCTTCCCTAGTGCTTAAAAAATCTCCTCTCTTCTTTTAGTGGAGTTCAGCTTAATCTTTCTGCCCTATTGCAATAGTCTTTGATAAAGTTGTTCTTGCTCTTTTACATTCCTGGAGTAATTTTTCTTTTGCTCCCATTATTTTGGGCAGGTTACAACAGATGGAGAGGTAGAACTGTGAGCAAAGCAGGTCTGTTTTTCAATAGGCAATTTCCAAGGAGTAACTCAGTGCATAGTCCCGGCAGGTGGGGAAATGACTACCTCTGGCCGAAAGTGCAAGATCTGGGCACTGTAGCAGGGATCCACTATATGGGCATTTGAAGAAGACTTTTAAAACAAATTCAACTGTTCATAATTTTATAGAACACTGAACATTGAAAGAAAAGGCTCTAGTAATGTCTTCACATAACAGACTTTATGTTTGAAAAATTCATTAAGAAATATGTCATCTTCCAGAACATTTGTAAATTTTCTCCAAAAGATGGATATTCATCTTTGCAATTTGATTTGCCTCTATATAATCTATAGTTAAATATTCTGTTATTTAACATCATCATGCTCTTTACCATCTTGTGGCAAAAACTCTCAGAGCCAACACGAAACTGCCACTGTATCAATCCTTCCTTGACTGCAAATTCCATGGACAATGATTTGGTTGAGATTAAGCTGTATGAGTTTAATGCAAATCTCCATATACTTTTGAGAGTTGGGATCTGCAAAATAAGACTTCAGGTAACCTAGAAAATAATGGTAAAATGGCAAATTAAAGATGTGTATAGAATGGGTTTTTATGTTGTTAAATTGAACATTAAAGCTTTTTTCAACCTTTGGAAGTATTTCTACTGAGAAATAGCAAGCACTGGGAGACATCTGCAAATCACAAGTGTGTAGCTATAAAAATTTCTAAAAGATAAGGACATTCATGTAGCACCATACCAGTCAGTAAACTTGTCCAGAAACATCCAGAAACTCCCTCTTACTCCTTCTCAATTATTTTCCTTATTCTCTTCCCCAAAGAACCACATTCTCTTCCCTAAGTGTAACCACTATTCTGGTTTCTCACGCCAGAAATTGCTTTTACCCATTTCTCCAGTTTACCGAAATAGAATAATAAAATATGGTATCTATTGCATCTATTCTCTAAATTGTGTTTGCAGTATTTATATGGTTTATTTGAAATTCACTTGCTTTCATGGGTGTATACTGTCCTTACAAATAGTAGTGATTTACTGATCCATTCACTTGTTGATGAATTTTTGGGTTGTTTCCCAGTTTTGGTTATTTTTAATAGTATTATGAACCATCTTGTATTTTTTGGCACACATATGTAAGCATCCCTGTTGTGTATATGCTTAGGAATGTGGTGGCTGCGTTGAATACTATATTATATTGTATGCTGGTATGTAGGTTTAGCTTTAGTAAATTCTGACAAGCAGTTTTCAAAAATAGTTATAACAATATTCTCTTGTGGTATATGAGAATTCCTCATGCTCCACATTCTTGAAAATACCATTTACAGTCTTTTTAATTTTGGCAAATCAGGTAATTTGTAGTGGTATGAATTATTTTATTATAGTTTTAATTTGCATTGCATTTATGATTACTGAGGTTGAGAAATGTTTAATGCTTTATTTGGATATTCTCTTTTGTAAAGTGACTTATCAACTATTTTATGCATCTTTCTATTATAGTTTACACTTTACAAGTTATTTGTAGAAATATTCATATATTCTGCAAACAACAACTGTGCCAGTTACTATTGCTGGAAAATCATTTCCCCTGTGTGGCTTGCTTTTTTGCCTCCTTATGGCATATTTTAAAAATTGGAAGTTTCTAATTTTATTATAGCTCACTTTATAAGTCTTTGCTTTCTTGTTAAAACTTCTCTACATTTCATGTTCTTAAGGGTTAATTGGTGATATATAGAAATATATTGAGTATTTTATTTTGTGGGTTAATATATTTAGCAAGATTAATTCATTGTTTATTGTTGGCCGTCAATCATCTCAATTTATTTTATAATTACTTTAGTATATTAATCATTGATAATTTAAACTACATGCATGATAACTGATTTCCTGTGTCTTGCTCCTGTTTGTTTTCAATTACACCTTTCATCTTTGTGTGTTTGGTTATTTTAATAATCTCTGCATAATTATCTCTTTTACCAGAAACGTTGAGCTTTCTGAAAGTAAAGCAAGAAAAGGCAGGAGCAGTCTTAGATCATATTTATCATATCAGAAATCGAGATCATTCAGAGGTGGGCTTCGATTTCTGTGTGTTAATATGTTTCTGGTGTTTTATTACTTTGAGGCTATCTCTTCTGAGTCTCAACTCAGACCTCAGTTTTTATCAGGACTCTCTTCTCTGGTAAACTCTAAATTCTATTTTTTTTTCTTTTTCCAGCATTGTGAGACCCTCAATAATTCCCAGTTCTCTTTAGAAATCAGCAATAATTCAACTGGAAAAGCAGACTGAAATGAGCTTGCTTCTTTCTTAGATCCTGACCCCACAAACCCTCATTGTATATTCATAGTTCCCCAATTTATTCAAACTAATTTTAACATAAATATTGTGAAGCTTTATTTCCTCTTACTTAGTGAAAAAATTGGTGTGAGCCACATGGTTAGCAATTGTTAAAATGTAATCACTTAAAGGACTGAAGTTCTTATTGGATTCTAAGGAATTCATTAAATAATACCCCTGTTTTGACCTAAAGATTGAAAGTAATTGAAAGACACAAGAGTCAAGAAGATGTGAGATAGGTGATGGGCAGGACTTGTTTCCTGGACAAGATAGGAAACCAGCCAGAACCAGCAAGTGGCACGAAAAGCAATGTCTCATTGCCCTCGCTGCCCATCTTCATAAGACACTCCCGCCAGCGCCATGACGGTTTACAAAAGCTATGGCAACACCTGGAAGTTACTGTCCCTTTCCAAGACAACATCAACGAGTAGCTGCCTATTTTCTAGAAAGTTCTGAATAACCTTCCCTTTAACTTGCATGCAATTAAAAGTGGGTATAAATACAGCTAGCCAACATCTAGGTGTATTTCTCAGCCCATTGCCTATAGGCTAGCCATGTTACTCAAGGAGCAGCTACTGAGCTGTAACTGCAGCAGCGATAAAGCTGCCTTTTTTCCACCACTGGCTCACACTTGAATTCTTTCCTGAGCAAAGCTAAAAACCTGCCCTGTGGCAGATGGAGACTACGCATAGCTTTATTACCAAATTAAACCTGATTTGGAGATTTTGGCTCACATGTGAGGTAACAATCTACTTCCAAATAAGCATTCTATTTGTCATTCAGTGATAGGGTGGTAACGAAATGGAATGAACTCAAGAAATTTTCAGCTCTCAACCGCTTACCACTTTGCAGGGGCAGAACCTGTACACTTAGGCTTATTTCATGTCTGAAACCAGAAAAAAAAAAAAAATCAGATTTTTGTTTTTGTTTTGTTTTGGCTTCCGGATTCTTCCCTCCCAACCCTGTCAAAGTGAAACTGAACCAGTTGTGTCTAAGCACTTAGCCCACATCCAACAATCAGATAATTTTCTTTTCCTCCCCCCCAAAAATATTAGGAGCAGATGAAATCATGTCTACTGTCAAACAGAGTATGTCTTACATGTCAAAGACATAATTTTGTACTAAATGAGGACTGTATCCAACAGACTTGTGATTAAAATGCATTCAGGATGCATAGCTAATGATCATCCACTCCGATAAAAATCACAATTTGTGGCAAATTCTTTTCAGCTTCAGCAATGAGTGAACTCGTCTGTTCTCTTTCAGCACATTTGGCAATAAGATTCTTTTTTAAGGTGGCTAGAATTTTCTGTAACTTCAAATTAGGTCTTTGCTTTCTGCCACACAGTTCTTGTTTGTTTCTTTACTACCCTGCTGGCCTTATCCATATTTGCTTGGACAATTCTTCATTCAAATAATTGTTCCTGTCTTAGAGTTGACCCAGAACGGATTTCTGAGAGAAATTCTGGACCTGCCATCCCACATGCTGATGACCCTCAGAAAAAATGTGTGGTAACTATTTTTTGGCACAAATTACTGTTCATTAGTTTTTAGGAGTATGATGTCCTTGCCCTTCACTTCACCCAGTTGATTGCTAAAGCATATGGTTCTATATTCTATTAATAAAATAGAAGAATATCCAGATCTTGTGTACTTGACAGGCAATAACACCTAGAACTTTCCACTGCCATCTCATATTCAAAGTTCAGTCATGAAAAATAATAATCATAAAAAACAGATATTCAAGTCATGTTACTGACTGAAGGCTTGGCATACATTTCTGTAGCAAGTAAAGCCAAGAGTGATGCAATATAATGTAGCCAAAATAGTGTGGACTCTAGTTAAACCACTTAGAATAGAAATATGTTTCAGTCATTTGCACATTAGGTGTAGAAGTGACTTCTGTGTACATGTTTCATCTTTGTAAAAATCACAATATGGTTGTTTTAAGGAATAAAATCATAAGTACATAAAATACTTCAAATTATTTGTAGCACATAGAAAGTTCCATAAATTCAGCTTCCCTATTTTGATTTCTGTACCTAAGCTTTTATTATAGACATCTTTAGAACACTTACATCGATTATGACTTGCATAGATGGCAGATGTTCTGTTTATTCACTGCTATGCTTCTTATAGCTTCCCATAAAATAAATGTTTAATAAGTACTTTTTGAATGAATTTTGAATAAACCTCTGATCTTGCCATTTGATATATTTTCTAATGGCCATTTTTGAGGAATCTGATGAGTTATAAAAAGTGATATTATTGCATTTATTTGGAGCACAATGTCACGAGTAATGTTTATACAATTACACAGCACTCACTTTATGAGTTCATAGATAAAAATGCAGAAATGAATATTGTTTATGCATTTAAGTAAGTTCTAGTATTGTGAATATTGAGGCAATCTATATAAGAATGAAGAGTATATCTTGAATCTGGATAATATAAAGAAAACTCTAAATTTAAGTTGCTGGTATGGCTTGTTTGGAGTGCTTATGAAGAGACAAAAGGAAACATTAAACTTACATACACACACCCCTACACACATGCACACACACAAACTCATGCACACACACACATACCCCCCTCTAATGCATGTGATTCTAATTACATTCTAATTTGTTGCTCAGAAAAAGAAGTTTTGTAATTGCCTTTTGCAGTAATACTGGATTATATTTGGTGTGAAATTCAGCATTTGCCAAATTCAAATCTGTGATTAATGCTAATGCCAATTTCACATTGTCGGCAGACAGTGCACCCGCACACACATTTCCAATGACAAGCACCATATATTACCTTCAAATCAGCAAGGATTGTTTCCAAACCTGGAACTGATTGACCATATATTAACTTCCAGTGTTAGTATGTGTTGCAAGCTTATTCCAAACCTCTTGGAAGACCACATTTTTAAAACAATAGAGGAAACAAATCGTGCTTAAAAATAAAAGCTCGAAGTCTACAGCTGAAGGCTTAAGTAAGATAGATTGGGTTCTATGATCATGAGGACTGTGAATGGGTTCCTTTTTTTAATTTTCAGTGCAAGATAAGGCAGAAAAGAAGAAAGACACATCTAGAAAATTAAAGATACAGTTCCTGTTCTTCTGTAATACTAATAAAGAGTAAAAATATAGCTTAGTTAAAATATTTTTATAGTAATGACAGTTTTCTTCTCTTTTTTGAGACAAGGTCTCACTCTGTTACCTAGCCTGGAGTACAGTGATGCAATTATGGTTCACTGTAGCCTCAATCTCCTGGGCTCAAGTGATTCTCCCACTGCAGCCTCCAGAGTAACTGAGGCCAAAGCTACGTGCCACTGCACCAGGCTAATTTAAAAATGTTTCTGTAGAGAGAAGACCTCTCTGTGTTGCCCAGGCTGGTCTTGAGCTCCTGTGTTCAAGTGATCCACCTGCCTCAGCCTCCTAAATTATTGGAACTGGGATTATGGTCATGAGGTCAGTCTGTCCTTCTCCCTTCCCTTCCCTTCCCTTTTTTTTTTCTTTGTTTTCTTTTTCTTTCTTCTCTGTCACCCAGGGTGCAGTGGCGCAATCTGCAACCTCCTCCTTGCCACCAGGTTCAAGTTATTCTCCTGCCTCAGCCTCGTGAGTATCTGGGATTACAGGAATGAGCCACTACTCCTGGCTAATTTGTGTATTTTTAGTAGAGATGGGGTTTCACCATGCCGGACAAACTGGTCTCGAAGTCCTGACCCCAAGTGATCCCCACTCCTGTGAGCCACCACAATTGGCCCCCACTCACACTTTTCTAAAACTGTGTTTTACAAACCTTTTCTCATTTTGTACTCACTACAGCATTAAAGTTTTTCCCTTTGATACAGGCAAGGAATCTGTCTAGCTGAGAAGTATCAAATGGATAAATTGGAACCTGGTCTTTAGTCTCCATGAGGCCCCTTATTCCACAGAGCTGGCTCTTAAGAATATATGGATTATAAATATTCACTAAAAATTAAGAACTGCAGTTTGCCTCTGTACATGAGTTATCATAAGGAAAACTGTTAGAATAATGTCTGGCTAACTGCTAGTACTTTTTGGTCATTTGTTGTTGAACTGTTATTATTGGTCATAGTTTTGATATTGTCATTATCAATGTTCTAAGATAACTGGGCCAGCCCAAAGTCAGTAGTTCTTCTGACCCCAAACATAGATAAACCAAGCAAAAAGAAGTAAATGAAGACCACCGTAGCAGAGTTTGAGAACATCTGGTCACCTAACATTCGTACAAATTTACTGTTAATGATAAGCCCAATATGTTCACATCTTGACCAAGTTGGCTATCTGATAAGAGGTGATTATGTGAATTGAGTTTGTCACTGAGCACGGTTCTCAAACAGCAAAATGATAAAATAAAGATCATTCCAACCAGTTACTTAATTAAACAGTTTATGAATTTCTGTGTTGTTTACAAGGCACATCTGCATGCAGTAACCTGCTTAAACTTAGAAAGGAGAATTCCTTTTAGGATCCCATGCTTCAGTGTAGAGGTCAATGAATTACAGCCCATGGGCCAAGTTTGGCCTTCTATGATTCAAATAAGGCCATGCTTATTTCATTTGTCTACATGCTGTCTATGGCTAATATTGCACTACAACAGCAAAATAGAGTAATATCAATGGATACCATTTGGCTATATGTGTGTGTGTGTGTGTGTATGTATGTATATATGTGTATATATATACGTGTATATATATATACACACACACATATACTATTTTGCCCTTTACAGAAAAATATTTGTTGACTTGTATTTAGGTGGACATTCATGATTTAGATACAGTCATATCACAAAAACAGGTAATCACATACACACAAACAATAATATGTAAGCACCTCAGTCACCTGCAATCCAGCTTTCAGGGCCAGCCTGGTGGGAGCAGTAACTCTAATTGTCAAACATTCACTCTTCGGATTAACACTGCAAAGCCCAAGGAGAGGATCTCTACATTTACATACTCAAAAACAAGCAAATGGCCCAACATATGTAAAAAATAAACAAACAAAAAATAACACACTGCATCAGAAAGTCAAAGTTGCATGCATTATGCCTCTTCTGCTATACAGCTTCAGAAGTGTAAAGGTAAAAGAGAACAAATTAATTAACTAGTTATATTAGGGTTCTGCAGAGAAACAGAACAAATAGGAGATATATATATAGGTATATCTTGGAGAGAGAGATATATATATATATATGCACAACTTCTTAGGCTCCACAGTCATGTGAGATAAGCCCTTATACTATCTCTCTCTGTAAAAAAAAATATATATATATATATTTATTATACTTTTAATTAAATATTTTAAATATTTTATTAAAAATAAATATTGAATAAAATATTAAATATTTTGTTATTTTTACAGAGAGAGAGGTTTTTTTTTTTACAGAGATAGTATAAGGGCTTATGTCACATGACTGTGGAGCCTCAGACGTTGTATGATATTCTTGCTGTCTGCAAGCTGGAGACTCAGGGAAGGTTGTGGTGTAAATGCCAGTCCAAGCCCTAAGAACCAGGCATGCTGGTAGTAAGTTCCAGTTCAAGGGCAGGAGAAGATAGGTGTCAAGGCTCAAGCAGTCAAGCCGAGTGAAAATTCAGCCCTCCTCTACCTTTTTGCTCTGTATAGGCCCTGGATGAATTGGATGAGGCCCACTCAAATTGAGGGCCATCTGCTTTACTCCGTTCAGTGATTCAAATGCCAATTTCTTCTGAAAACACCTGTATAGACATAACCAGAAATAATATCTAAGCAGATATCCAGGCATTTCCTGGAACAATCAAGGGTCCAGGGATTTACACATAAAATTAATAATCACTCAGATCAAATCTTCAACATGAACACAGTATATTCTTACATAACTTAAGTATCATTTTTTTCAGTTAAGCTAGTGTCCATCTACTCTTTGGGTAAAGTTCCAATTCCTGCTTTGGACATACTGACTAATTAGCATGCTACTTGCATATGGTAGTCATACATAGCAACTAAGGAACATTCTGTAATTTACAATAATTCCTATGACTCTTACATTTATATACTTGTTGGTCTAGACATAGCATGCATGAAGTGTGATATTGATTCCTTAATTTGGCAAGTAGATACACATTGAATGTGAAAATTAGGAATTTATATTTTATAAGAATAATAAAAATGCATTTTAAGATCTAAAATAATTTTGATATAAAATTAATATTTATTAAACTTGCATTTTAGCTTATATGATTGTCAGTTTTGAATATAAAGAAAAATATCGTGTTTGAGAATAGATATAATTCTAGTGTTTATGTTCAAATTTAAATTTTGGATAAAATTAATATTTACTAATCTCTGACTACATTTACATTTTATTTTTGGTCAACTGGACAGTTATGATAAATATAAAATATATATAAATATTGACTATGGAATATGGCAATGCTGATGAAATGAAGGTAAATCATGAAGTAAATACATAGTAATGTATTAAATATGTATGTAATCATCCAATCATCATTCTTTCATAAGTACAACACCTAGACATGCACAAAAATAATAAATTTGGTCTTTTTTGATATTTTTGAACTGACTTTGACTTTCAGTCACCTAAAAGCTGTACATGTTTTTGTTTTGAAGGTATATTTATCAATATAGAAGTTATATATTAATTTATTATGTATGTGTTTATTAGTTTTGGATGTTCAACTTTTTAAATGTATGGTAAATCGGTTTCCTTTTTTATTTCTGTCTCAGTCACCATAAAAGTTAGGTGAAGCCCTGTTCACATGAATGGACTGAAATTCACATTGAAATGTCAGTAGCCCCCTCTACTCCTGGCTGTTTAGGCTTAGACTTGATATCCTTATCTGTAAAGGAGGGCGTCGTCTGTCCCCTCATTGTATTTCTGAGATAATTACATAAGCCAACATCTGTAAAAGTGTCTAGCACTTAGCTCATGCTAGTTTCTTCTCATAAACATATCACTTGAACCTCAAAATAATGAGGTTGGTTTCATTAAGTGCTCTGTTATTCTTTAATAAATGATAAAAATGAGATTCTGGGAAGATGGTACCTACTGGAAATCACAGTCAGTGAATGGTGGATATGGGTCCATCATGCATGACTTAATGGGATAACAGTAAAAGGAAGTGTGGCCCTTGGGATCAGAAATCCAAGTTTGAGACTCGTCTTTACCATTCAATGGTTATGTGACCTTGAACAAGGAATTTAAACTTCTTTATTGTCAATTTTCCCAAATGTCAATTGAAGTTTAGAGTAGCCATCTATAAAATGTGAGGATTAAATAAAGTAGCAGAAAATACTACCAGATGTATGTGATTTATATGGTTTCAACCTTATGCCTCTCAATACTGTGCTCTTATTACATTCAAAATGTGCTTTTTTCAGTAGGAATATTTCTTACAAATAAGTTTTCACCTACATCCCCAGTGTTATTGATACCTAACATATAAAGAACAGCCTTGGATGAATTAGAACAGAGCCCCTGTGTATTGGAATGTCACTTCTTTTCCTTACTCTCCAGGACTATGGTGGCTCCTGCAGGCATTTTCTTTGCACCTGAAGGGTCCAGGAAACAAGGTTTGAAATATATGCCCTAAAACCACTTTCCTTGTTACATCATTGCATACATCTACATATGAAATAATCTGCAGTGATAGCTATTTTCCTGAAGCAGTTCTGACAGCTCAACTGAAGAATTTTCCATCCGCCTCTGCTGGCTAATGTGGCCATTTCTGCACATCATGAACATGTCTCCCCACAATGCCTCCCACTTCTCCTTCCGCTCCCCATCTTGTTCCAAGACTGGGCCAGCACAGCATCAAGCATCCATGTGACCTTGGCTTACCTTGACTCAATCTAGCATCCACATGAAAACATTCTGAGACTCCACATACTGGACGGTGTCTGGCTGTGTGCCACCAGTTTAATTGCCAGCTTAAGTCACTTGAGTTTCATAATTCTAGAGTAGCGTTTTACACACCTGCAGTTTTTTCTTTCTTTTTTTTTTTTTTTTAGCTTTTCAGGCAAGTCTAGATTTTACCAACTCTGGCAGTAACAGCGCATTTCTCTCTGACAGTCCCATTGAAAGCAAGTGGGGCTTAGCACCTTTCAACTCGGATATTGCCTTTGGCTCTCACACAGATGTCTATCATTTCAACTTCTATTTTCAGGGTTCAGGAATGTATAAGGTTTGGAAGACTGAACTGTGCCAGTAATCAACATAAATCATATCATGTCACTCTACTGCTTACTATTCTCCAATGGTTTCTCATTGTACTCAAAACTCTTTGTTTTCCTTCAAAATATGCAAGTTCTGATCTCACCCTATTCCTACAACAACATTTAATACTATGATTCTTCTCTCTCTCTGCTCTATCCACAATGACCTACTTTCTGTTTTGCTGCCACCCAGAGTTTATTTCTGTAGCAAAGTCTTTGAGCTAACTCTGCTCTGTCTAGAATGTCTCTCTTCCTAACTTAATGTAGCTGCTCCTTCACGTCATTCAGATTTCTGTTTACATATCACCTCCTCACAAAGATGTTTGCAGACTACCTACACTAAATTAGCTACTGAGAAACTTCCTGTCACATAACGCTGTGATAATTCTGTACAAACGCCTACCTGTACTTCTTTAATTTTTAAAATGCTTACATTTTGGGGTTTGTGTTTGTTTGTTTGCTTTCCCTTCTTAGAATGGAAATTCCATGACTGTGGGGGAACTTCTATGTTTTGTTTACTGCTGTATATTCAGCAAATGAAACAGCCTGACACACAGTAGGGATGAGTAAATATTTGTTTAATTAACTGCCTGGACTACCAACAGTATCTCTATTCGTGGAAAGCCAAGTCTCTTATTTTAGTATTATATTGGATGTGATGTGGATTTGCGCCGTTTCATTTGTTATCATTTCCATCTAGTCACACAAAATATACTGAACCAACTCTTTGTGGTTAGGTAGAGTTATAGGACATTTTTGGATAATTCAGTGTGAGTGGAAGTGATCTGTACCAATTTGGGATGAGGCAGGGAAAATCCCCTCACCATTCTACTTTCTCCTTTCCTCACTTTGGGGATTGGCTGACCAGAGGCTGTGTGCCAGGGTGGGATCAGAAGATGGAAGTAGTGTGCCTATGTGAGTCATCACACTAGACATAGCTGCCATGGAGAGTTGCTCAATCCACACTGGACTTATTGTGGGTGGAAAACAAACTTGTCTGTGTGATGTTGGTTACCACAGCATAAGCATAACCTATCTGGAGTAATGAATCCATATAGAGTGAAAAGGGCATAGGCTCAAGAAATACCCAGAATGAAAGCCAGCTTAAGTTGTTTGATCTATCTAAGCTGCTACTGATATGGTTTGGCTCTATGTTCCCACCCAAATCTCATCTGGAATTATAATCCCCACGTGTCGAGGGAGGGACCTGGTGGGAGGTGATGGGATCATGGTGGTGATTTCCCCCATGATGTTCTAATGATAGGGTGTTCTCATGAGATCTGATGGTTTAAAAGTGGCAGTTTCCCCTGTACTCCTCTCTCTCTCCTACTGCCATGTAAGACATGCCTTGCTTCCCCTTCACCTTCCACCATCATTGTAAGTTTCCTGTGGCCTCTCCAGCCAGGTGGAACTGTGAGTTAATTAAACCTTTTTCATAAATTACCCAGTCTCAGCTAGTATCCTTATAGCAGTGTAAGACTGGACTAATACAGCTATGAAATAAAGTGTTTAATGTACAGGCACACTTTTAGGTAGTTAGTCATATAAGTACTTGGGACAAGTAAGTGTTCATTAAATTTTAGTTCAAGATTAAAATTTCCAGAAATAGAAATTTACCTATTCATTAAATTATACAATGCAACTTTGAATCTTCTTGCATTCCAGCCTTGATATAATGAACACCAGCCCCTTTGTTCCCAGAAAGGGGTCCTGATCCAGACCCCAAGAGAGGGTTCTTGGATCTCTCACAAGAAAGACTTCAGGGCGAGTCCGGAGTACAAAGTTGATTAAGAAAGTAAAGTGGTGAAAGGACGACTACTCCATAGACAGAATAGCATGTTCCTGAAGGTAACAGGAGGAATGTGTCTGCCCTAAGTACAATGCTTGTGTGTGTGTGTGTATATATATATACACATACGTGTATATATATGTTTATATATACACGTATATATGTGTATATATGTGTCTATATATAAGTATATATACATATATATTTATGTGTATATATGTATATATGTGTATATATACGTGTATATAATAAAAATAGATATTGGGGAGATGTGCTCTGCTACAAAGGTTCGTGATACAAGATTATTTTTCTTGATTACTATATTTTGCAAGAACTGATATTATTATCTTTAAAGCAAAATTAGGAATGCCTTTGTTCTCCAGATATCGGGATATCGGGACACTCCCAAGTCTGGGTCTGTTTTAGTAAAATTATTAATTTGTTCCCTTAACCATAAATATCTAGAGGCTAGGAATGCCTAATTTTCTAGGAATGCAGCCCAGAAAGTCTCGGCCTCATTTTCCTAGCCCTCATTCAAAATGGAGTCACTCTGGTTCAAATGCCTCTGACACCTTCATTATTTATCACTTATTCAATGTTAATATTAGTCATACTTTAAGATGCCAGACATTGTTCTAAAAGCACGAAGGCGAATAAAACACCCTTTCCCTTTAAAACCTCTTACTTCAATAGTTAGGATGGGCATGGAAGTAAATAAATTTGATAAGTTGAGACAAAAATAATAAAGGCTATAACAAAGACTCCATCTAAATGGAAGAGGTAAAGTTTGAGCTGGATCTGAGGTTTTTTGCATTATATTTTTCATGAATATTCTCATTCATTTCACCATTGATTCAAATCCTTTTTAAAATTTCTTTGGGTCCCTCATTCAGCAATTATCCTCTCCTCTTTCTTGGTATTACTTTTTTTCCATAACTCATTCTATTTCCCTTAAAATATCTTGTTAAAATTACAAAGTAAAACAAGTCAAATCAAATCAAAAACAAATGCGCAAGCAAGCATCCTTTTTTTTTTTGACGGAATTTTGCTCTGTCGCCAGGCTCCTGCAGTGCAGTGGTGTGATCTCGGCTCGCTGCAACCTCTGCCTCCTGGGTTCAAGTGAGTCCCCTGACTCAGCCTTCCAAGTAGCTGGGGTTACAAGCATGCATCACCACGCCCAGCTAATTTTTGTAATTTTCAGTAGAGACAGGATTTCACCATGTTGGCCAGGATGGCCTCGATCTCCTGACCTTGTGATCCACCCGCCTTGGCCTCTCAAAGTGCTGGGATTACAGGCGTGAAACACTGCGCCTGACCACAAGCATCCTTCTATAGTACTGCTTGCCAGTAAGCAAAGTTTCTCAGTTTCTTGATGATATCTACCCCATATCTCCACTAAATCACCTTTCTTTCACTCAGAAATTCATTCCTTCATTCTTTAACTAAACAAGTATTAAGCATCTGCTGTTTGCCAGTCACTATAGTTGGCATTGGAGACACAAACATGATTGTTGTTTATAATATAAACCAAGACATTTAGACAATAACAAAAAAAAACCCATGCACCTTTACACTGTGACATGTTTGTATGTCTTTGCATCTGGTATGCATAGTTCTATAAAACTATAGAAGGGGAGTCATCTAACTTCAGCTAGAATGTCAAAAAATGATTTCTCAATGAGGTAATCTTTAAAAGGAGTCACAAATTTAATGAAGAATGGTTTCTTAGACATGAGAAGGAGAAGACATTTCAGAGCAAACGAACTTGGAAGACAGCAGTGTGTTCAGAAATGGACTTAGATTGTAATTGTGAAAAATGAAGTATTGAGAAATGTTTAGAAAACTACGGGAATTTAAGTAAGGAAGTCAGAGCAGGAGCTATGCAGAATGGCACCTAGCTTGCTTCTATGACGGAGCCCATGAAAAGATGACCCAATGTTCTTAGATCGAAAATACTAGAGAATGAATACGATTTGGGGAGAATATACTAAATTCAGTTATTCACATATTGGCTTTGAAATGCCTCTCAGTTATCCAAATGCATAATCCACATAAGAGCTTGGATTTATAAAGCTAAGATGGAAAGACTTAATAGAGGGTGTACATTTGGAAATATCACAACAAAAATATATAAACTATAACACTTGGGGTAAGATTATTTTCCAGAAAAGATTATAGCATAAGAAATGGGTTTAATATTGGCTCCAAGAAAGTCCTCATCTCATTAGAAATGAAGAATGAGCCAGTAAAAAAGACCAAAGAAGAGTTGGTAAGAATAGAAAGAAAACCATGTGGTTTTAGAGCTAGAGAAAGTCAGAGATTATGAAAAAATGCCTGCCACATGCTTAAAACTGCTGAGAGCCCAAGTTAAATGGGTAGCAATGCGGGCTCTTTGATAAAGAGCATGAGAATTATTACAGACCTCAACAAATGGAGGTTCAGGAAGAGTGGAGAAGATAGAAGCCATGTCTGATTGAAAGGAGACGTGTAAAGGGAGAACTTTGGAGACAGAACTTACCAGCTGTAGATGACTTTCTAAGAGGCTTGGAGGCAGGGAGGAAATTTACACAAAATGGACACATGGCACAAATGGTCCAAGACACCCCTACCTGATTTCTTTTTTCTCTCTATCTTGCCTTGCACCCATTTGTCTTTACAAGGAAAGGAACACATACTAATTGGAATTTATCTCTGGAACTCCTGCTACCACTCACCTTATCACCTTCCTGGAAGTGACTATAAGTGAACCACAGAGGTCAGAAGGCCTCTTGGATCTTCTTCACCCCTTCCAACTCTAAACTCCACTCTAGTATAGAAGCTCCACTGTGTTCTTGGGGGTTTCATTTTGTTCCTAATCCAATTCAGAAAATTTTTTCGCACAAAGGCCATTGTGAAAGGAAAGAACTTGAGTTTTCTGGGGAAATCGGAGATTGTGACCAATACGTTTCACGTCTCTTGTATAAATTTCAGAATTCAATAAATTGATAAGTAATAATGTTTTATTCAATTCCTTAAAAAGTAAGATGTACTATATTTTTTGCACACAGTCCGTGAACAGATATCAGGGATTTTAATATACCCTCAAGAAAGCTTCTGAATCAAAACTAGAAAAAAACAAAACTAAACAAAACAAACATTTTGCAAAATATGAGTAAGTGTCCATTCAGTGTTTTTAGATAAACACTTAATACTCCTGATTTATAGTTCTGATTCTATCTCTTTTCACTGAGCAGTTTTGGACAATCACTGTGCCCTGGAACTTCATTTTCTTAATTTGTCAAGAAAGGAAAATTTGCCTAAATTTTTGTTCCAAGTGTAACATTTTGCAATTTATACCGGTATATTTTACAGTTAGATTTTTGAAAAGATACAAAGTCTTTATTCTGTGCATCCCATTGTGTTCCTTAATAAAGCAGAGTTCTCAGACTGAAGAGGCCTACAAGGTTGTGTTAATTCATTTCTCAAGAACACTCTGATAGGGTGAAACAATTAGCTATGTGTGTCATTAATGCAGTAGAAGTGCTGTGCTCTGATTACAAAATGGAAGGAAGCCATGAGTATCCAGAAAAGAGGGAAGAACAATTTCTCCCGAAGGCAGCTATTCTGGGAATCTGATTAATTTCACCTGTGGCGTCATCCTGACCCGCCAATCATGAGAAGATTTCAAAGACAGGTTACCTACCACCCACCTAACTGTAGTCTCTAAGGAAGTTAGGAGCTGACAGGAGGAGGAAGTAATATTGAATGTAATCTGTCTTGACTTTGTAGGAGGCTGAAATGATCATTTCCTAGGAGTGAAGGTTATGTAAGAGTAACTAGACTAGGAGAGATATGGTTTTCTTACTTGCTAGGGAAGGTGAGTGATACTAATCAAAAATAATATGTATTAATGAAACAAATAATTCTAGTATCTTCTCCTATTTTTAACTTAAAATAAGTTCCCCTGCTTCATTGTTCTTCTTTGAATTATTATGTCAACACAATAAAACACAGCATGGCTTCAGCCATAGAGAAAAGAGAATTAGTCTATTTTAGAGGCTCAGTGCAAGACAACGTGGGTTCAAAGGCAGTCACCATCTCTAAAGACGAGGGAGACTTGAGCAATTTACTAACTGTCCTAGTATTAGTTTCATCATATGCAAAAGGGACCAAGCTGGTGACTACTTCTAAGCTTGCTAAAATAATAAGACTTTTACAAATGAATGAATGAATGTGAACAAATTAAACTATACCTAACATATAGGAAGTACAACATTTACTGTTATTGTCTATGCACTTAGCATATCTACCAAAGTCTGCACTTGTAAAATGTACGTTTCTAAAAGCCTATATAATTTATAAATAATGAAGTTGTATTAACATTCATATACCACACATAGCACCCCAAGACTGAGTGGTAATATTGGCTGTAAAAACAAATCTCATAGGAGAAGCCACTGAGACAAATGTTGCCATTTGTCTTTAGTGCTGTCTAGGAGAGAGAGATTATATTTTATAAAAATAAATTGTCTCTCCATGTCTGCAAATCTGACCATGTGGTAGAAATGTGCACTGTAAACCATCATGTCTCAGTAACATCCACAGTTTTGATTGGACTGGCTCTGCTTTGGCTCCATGCTTGTTTTAAAATAACTTTCTGATTATGATTTTATTTCTGCAATAGATTTGCCGTGCAGAACAAATGCACTGACCAACAAACTTTGTTATGTAACCCACTTGATACATTACATTTCTCAACGTAAACACTAATTTAGCAATTTGGTATTCTGGTTTATATGCAACCTTCTTGTGTAAGGAACTAGCATGGCTTATTTCTCGGAAGCGCTTTCATTTTCAGATGTATTAGTAGCTTTCTTAGTTTATAGAACTATTCCCTGGAAATGGATGACATTTCCAAATTACCAGCATCATTGGCAGGTATCTCTGGTGACTAGCCAGGCTTCTCCAGGAAAAGTCCTTCTGTAAGTGTCCTTTCAAATTCTAAGAGAAGGTCTCCAGTCATAACACGAATTGGATAAAAGCTACTCTAGGTCTTCAGCAGCCTCAATACAGCTTACCTTCAGGATTATGAATACTGCTATTTTTGACCAGTGATATAATTTGATACAACTTACTTCTTCACACACCCTTTTCTTGTCCACTGTTCTCAATTGTTTTCACTCCTGTTCTTTCCTTAGAGTTGACTTACCCAGGTGAAAAATGGGTAAGCCACAAATGGCTTGAGCTAGAATGAACCAGAAGGATGAGGGCAGATCTCAGCTCCCCTACTTGTCACAGGCAAAGTCATTATCAGAAAAGAGGATTCCTACAGTTCTGGTTTGCTCTCACCTATTCTCTAGTGTTATTTTAAACCACATTTTACTCTACTTAAAATTCTGTAGCCTAAAAAACATCAGGACAATGAGTCCTGAGATGAAATGATATCAAGCGTCCTTGAAACTAGTCATTGGGCCTCAGAGGAACATATCCACCTGTTTGAGTAGTTAACATTTGTTTATGTGTGCATGTTGGGGTTGTGTGTGTGAATTTTGGAGGGTGTGATTAACTATTTCTCTTTAACTAGCATAAATAGTATGTGTGTATATGTTTGACAACTATTATATTGCTATGCTTTTCTATATCTTTATTTTCTTATTCATAAAACAGAGATAAGAGCAATAATGCCTGCTAAAGTTTCTTAGGAGAATTAAATAAAATAATATGCCTAAGGCATTTAGTGCAGTGTCTCACACATTTGATCACTCTCTGAATACCAGTGTAGCAGTTTTTGTTATAACATTTATGTATCACTTGTAATGTATTTTTATTATGGCATCAATTTGATACTTATGATAATTTATTGTCATTCCTTACTCTTTCCATAATTTACCATAATCTACCATAATTTACCATAGTCAGTGCCTGACGCATAATAATTGGACAGTAAATATTATTGGGGTGAATGACAGAAAGGCACTTTTGTGAGGTGGGTGGAGCAGGGGTTATTCTCCCTGTATTGCAGCAGAGGAAGGTGAATCACTAAGTGACTTTAACATTTACCCGAAACTGCACAGCTAGAAATTCCCAAAGCCATGGGTAGACTTCTGGTAATTCAACTGAGCAAAGACTCTGAAGAGGAAAAACATACTGGATCATCAGAAGCAATTTAGTAAGAGAAAATTCACTTGAACGATTGAGACGAGGACAGGCTATGGAAACTCTTAAATTTCAGGCTGAAAGACTGGAAATGCACTAACAAGACAGTGGGAGTCATTAAATGTTGAAGATGCTGTAAATGGCAGAGAGAGGTTGGGTTTTATAACTTCCACATTGAAATTATTTTATCATTCACCAGTATATTTATAATTTAACACACTATGGGGGAAGAAGTGTTTATACAAATATACACAGAAGGGTTTATAAAAATATACACTCCATGATGCACAACATGTCCTAACTCTACTCCTCCTCTGCTACAACATGCAAAAATGGACGTGCCTGACATGTGACCTTGGGCAAAGACAGCAAGTCCTAGACCCTTCTGGTAGCTGGCCATGAGATGCTTAGGCAATTGATATTTCTGGACAGTGATAGGACTTTTACTTGAAAATACCAAATGCCTTAGCAAGTAATAGCGTATACTTCAGAGACTGCTGCCTCCTTCTGCAGATTTGTCTATCACTATACCTGCACTGTGCAAAATGTGCACATATCCGTTATACTCATCAGTGTGAACTACTGACAGTTCCTGAAACACTGAGCTCTCTAACATGCTGGTTTCTTTCTTGCTACTGAAAGACTCTGGAAAACACAAAGCCTTTAGCTCAGTAGATGTATCACAGCAAATGCTGGGAAAAATGTGTGTGTGTGTGTGTGTGTATATATATATTTACATATATAATTTGTATTACATTACATTACAGGTATGTTATATACTACAGTGAAACATTACATAAGTATTCATTTTTGCAAACATGGCTTCTATTTTTATTTTTATGCTCAGCAGTTATCTCCAGCAAATATCTATATATCTTTCTAAAGCTGGATTTTTCAAGAATTCTTTTGCTGGCCAATGCCTTTGCCTTCATCTCGGAGTCTTGACCTTGCACAGATTTCCATTACACTACCCTAGGATGTTTTACTATTCATTTTTTATGTATGTGTAAGTCTCTCATAATATGTTTATTTCTTCTAGGGCCTGGGTTATATCTTCTTCATTTTTGTATGCCCGGTTCTTACAAATCCTGGTATGTGGCTGGTGCTCAGTTATACTTTTACTCTCATGAAATATGTACATTCCCCACAATAGATATATCAATACCAAAATTACCTCTGTCTTGGAAAATGTTCAGGAATTTTTTTGTCAGGCTTTTAAACCATGGAGTTGCTTTTTTTTTTTTTTTTTTAAGGTTTTGTAATGAATTCCATTATAATTCATTTGAGGGGTCTATTATATTATCTTTGAAATTGTTTATTTTTTTTTTGAAAAAGTAGAGGTATTTCTGATACCTTAAACATTTTTTACTGGAGTGGCTATGGAAAGCCTTCTGCCTTCTGCCTTATGGACAATAGATAACTTTTTGCCTATTCAGAGCTTTGCTGGTTGCATTTAGCACAGTGAGATGATGCATGCTCTTCACAGACATCAAAGTGGCACTCAATCTTCCTTGGAATTTGTGTGATTGCTTCTTTTGTGTTCCTTAAAACTCAAACCTTCTGAAATTGCCTTCTCAGTGTGCACCAGTAACTTGTATATGATTTGTATCAACTACATTCCACCTCAGGTGCTGACCATGCCTTTGAGGTGACTCACTTTAATTGCCAGAATCCCAACCTAGACCTTCCGGGAAAAAATTGCATTCACCATTCCCTCTATAATAAATTCTCACACAGCCTAATGTAAGGTTTTGAGAAGTAATTAAATTGCCTTGAAATACACACATGCACACACGTACACACATACACACACACATTTTGCTGTTCTTACATGGAAAACCTGCTGGAGCAGACTTCCCCCTCTTTACTTCCTCTTCTTTCTACTCCTTTCATGCGACCCTTTGGTAGGACATTTCTCTTTCATATTACTTCCATTTACTTTATCTAATCCCATTCTAATGGAAACTAGAAAACAGACTGAAACTACTCATCAATCACATCATTCTAATCAGTGTAGCTGGCCAGAGATAAAAAGTCATCTCTGCAATAAATGCTTCTTAGTGGACTTACCTCTCCTACCCCACTCCAGATATAATTCAGTGTTTCTGGTTACTCTTTCACTGTTTTCACTAATTCTTTTTTTTTTTTTTTTTTTAATTTTTAAGACAGGGTTTCATTCTGTTACCCAGGCTGGAGTGCAGTGGTATGATCACAGCTCACTGCAGCCCTGATCACCCAGGCTCAGGCCATCCTCCCACCTCAGTCTCCTGAGTAACTGAGACTACAGATGCACACCACCACACCTGCCTAATTTTTAAAATATTTTTGTAGAAATGGAATTGCACTATACCGCCAAGCTGGTCTTGACTCACTGGGCTCAAGTGATCCTCCTGCCTTGTCCTTTCAAAGTGCTGGGATTATAGGCATGAGCTACCATGCCTGGCATGATCTGATTGAATCAATTTACGTTGGAGGTGAGGTATATTGAACATCAGCTAATTTTGAGGCCAGGTGCTGGATGTATGTATGCAAATAAGCATATATAGTATTATTTAATTGTCATAATGAGACTTTTAAAGAAAGACTGTGATCTTCATTATTAGTTGTTAGAATGAAGTATACTGCTTCATGCAAAAACCCATTTACATCTATTACAGATCTATGAATGTTCTATTTCACAGAGTATAATAAAAATAATAAAACAGATTAGTGGATGTCAAGTACTTGCTTTTAAAGTAAAAAAAGTTCTATAGTAATAATTTAGACAAGTACTCTTCCTTCTGTAAGTCAAAATTCTGTTTAAAAATAAAATAAATCACATCTATTTACCCAGGCTTACATAAAACATAAACACATATTTATTTCCAAACTCTGATAATCATGACTCATGGTATAATCAGAAATAATTTTTACTTTCAGGAGAACCAACTATTTTATAAGTTCCTCATATGTATTTTATAACTTCACACAAGAATTAACCATTCTGAGCTGATGAAGGTAATGCATGTAGAGTATATTACATTTCCAAAAGCACTTAAATATACGTGTGTGTGTGTGTGTGTGTGTGTGTATAGTGTTAGTTTCCCAAAGGAAGTATACCTTTGGCCCATATCTCATTTAGTCTTTTACAAATACTAGGATTTTGTACATAGAACACTCGATCAACTGATAAAATCCTGGAACTATGGAAATTAATGGATTTCTCCAATATCACTTGTATTGGAAGTGACAGGGCCAGGATGGAGCAGGAAGTGTCTGTTCTTTTCATAGTTTTAAGCTTCCTCCAGTTAATGAGAGTGACAAAAACAGAGGACTGAGCTAGTGTTCTGTTTTCTAAAGCTAGCTTTAAACCTCTTGGCCATTGTTATTTTACATTTTCAGGGCTTGAATGTGTGATGATGTTCTCTGCTTAGACATCAACACACTCCAATTCCAGTTGGTCCCACAGCATTGCCAAGAATATTTTTGCATTTCCCTCATCTTCTAATTCAATTCATCTGCAGTATCTAGTTTAACATTTTTCACTTTGCTTAGGCTTCTTTCTCATCCTAGCAATAACCCCCTCATTATTAACAGGTGACCTAACCTCAACATCCACAGAAGTAGGGGAAATAATTGGATGAAAACTCCGCTGATCTTTTGCTGTGAAGGTAGAGGGACTACTACTTCTTATCCGGGTCATCACTTTGGTCTCTACCATTTCTTCCTTTGGAGAAAGCTGATTTATTATTATCCCTTTAAATTCTTCATCTCAGAGAATCTTCACTTGCTAGTTCCTTCCCTTTTGTAATTAACGTGCTCAACTTGATTCCATTTTTAAAACAGTCAAAGAAACCAATAAACCATCAAAAACATCAATAATTGGCTGGGCATGGTGGCTCATGCCTGTAATTCCAGCACTTTGGGAGGCTGCAGTGGGCAGATCACCTGAGGTGAGGAGTTCGAGACAAAACTGGCCAACACGGTGAAACCCTGTCTCCACTAAAAATACAAAAATTAACCAGGCATGGTGGTGGGCACCTGTAATCTCAGCTACTCAGGAGGCTGAGACAGGAGACTTGCTTAAACCCAGGAGCTGGAGGTTGCAGTGGGCTGAGGTCGCACCATTGCACTCCAGCCTGGGTGACAGAGTAAGACTCTGTCTAAAACAAAAACAAAAACAAAAAACCATCAATAATAACCACAATAACATGGTGTTACTCTGGGAATTCACTTTGGGGATTTATTGTCCTTAAGAACTTTTGTGAAATGATGCATGAACAAGTTTATCCATTGTATCCTTACTGGCAGTAGAAAAAAGCTGTGAGCCCATTGACAATCTGTTAATAGAGGACTGGGTAAATGATGGAATAATGTCATGGCATGAGACTGTGAAAATGAACAAGGAAGCTCTTTATGGGCTGACATTGGAAATACAGTTGAACCTTGAGCAACACAGATTTGAACTGTATAAGTCCACTTACACACAAATTTTTATTCACCTGTGCCACCCCTGAGACAACAAGACCAACACCTTCTTTTCCTTCTCATCTTTAATGTTGAGTACCTTCTCTACTCAACATGAAGGCAACAAGGATGAAGGCCTTTATGGTTGTTCACTTTCACTTAATAAATAGTAACTGTATTTTTTCTTCCTTATGACTTTCTTTTTCTTTACTGCTATCTCTGAATGTACCTTTGATTTTCTTAGCAACATTTTCTTTATCTAGCTTACTTTATTATAAAATACAGTATATAGTATATATAACATACAAAGTATATGTTAACCAACTGTTTATTATCAGTAAGGCTTTTGATCAACAGTAGGAAATTAGTAGTTAAATAATTGACAAGTTAAAAGTTATATTTAGATTTGTATCTGCACAAGGGCTTGGCACTCCCAACCACCTATTGTTCAAGGGTCAGCTGTATTTGCAGCATACACTGGCAAGCAAAAAGGGCAAGAAAAAGCAAGAAGCAGAATTATATAAATAAAAAAATATACTTTCTGTTATTTTTCTATAGGATGAAAATACAAGAATCTATATTTGATTTGGATTTCCTTATATAAGTATAAGGAAACTTAATGAAGTTATATAAGAAACAATCTAGTGGACATTGAGGTGGAGTTAGAATGAGAGCTTGGCAAGAATAAAGAAGAGATGGACAGAGATTTTCTCACTATATAGGTGTATTAGGGTTCGCTGGAAGGCCAGAACTAAAGGATAGATGTATATATGAAGGGAAATTTATTAAGAAGTATTGACTGACAGCATCACAGGGTGAAGTCCCACAATAGGCCATCTGCAAGCTGAGGAGCAAGGAAGCCAGTGGTGGATCAGTTCATGTCCCCAAACCTCAAAAGTAGGGAAGCCAACAGTGTGGCCTTCAGTCTGTGGCCAAAGGCCTGAGAGCCCTGGCAAATCATCGGGGTAAGCCCAAGAATCCAAAAGTTGAAGAACCTGAAGTCTCATGTTTGAGGGTAGGAAGCATCCAGTATGGGAGAAAGATGGAGGCTGGAACACTCAGCCAGTCTAGCCCTTCCGTGTTCCTCTGCCTGATTTTATCCAAGCCATACTGGCAGCTGATTAGGTTGTGCTCACCCAGCTTGAGGATGGGTCTGCCTCTCCCAGTCCACTGACTCAAATATTAATCTCCTTTGGCAATGCCTTCACAGACACACCCATGAAAAATACTTTGCATCCTTCAATCCAAGTTGACACTCAGTAGTAACCATCTCTGGGATATTTACTTATTCAGTTTCTGTGTGTATTTATGCATTGTATGTCATCTCATAAAATTGTAAATTCCATGTAAGCAGAACCTTCTTTTGGTATAGACTGAATATACTGGCATTCAGAGGAGTGCCTGACACATAGTAAATGCTATAGTTGGGGTGTTTGTGTCTTAAAATCTCATGTTGAAATGTGATATCCAGTGTTGGAGGTGGGACCAAATGGGGAGTATTTTGGTCATGGTGATAGATCCCTAATCAATAGATAAATGTCCTCCTTTGTGGGAAACTGAGTGAGTTTTCACTTCTTTTAGCTCCCTGTAGAACTGGTTGCTAAAAAAAGAAAAAAAAAAAAAAAAGCCTGGCACCTCCCCCATCTCTCTCTGGCTTCCTCTTTTGCTGTATGATCCTGCACACAGCAGCTCCCTTTGCCTTCTGCTATGAATGGAAGCAGCCTGAGGCCCTCACCAGCAGCAGATGCTGGTGCCATTCTTTCGGTACAGCCTTCAGAATTATGAGGCAAATAAACCTGATTTCTTTATAAATCACCCAGCCTCAGGTATTATTTTATAGTGACACCAACGAACAAATGGACTAAGACAGTAACAGTAAATACGGATTAAATAAGTGATTGAAAATATGTTGACTGAGAAAATAGGTTAATGAACAAACAAATCCAGGCTTTGAGTTCAGTCATTGGCTTGGAAGTGGTGGTCTGCTTAGGAATCTATAGGTGAGATTCTACAAACCTATCCCCAAATAGCCTGAACATGTCAATCTAGTGCAGAATGTCACAATGTGCATTTTAATTATTACCCCTGTTGTCTGGATCCTGCAGTCCACAGATCACATTTTGAAAATGTCAGTGTTGTCATTGCATAGGGGTCGTAAAATGTTACCATAATCCCTACCAAGGGAGTTTTGGATCAAGGTCTAAAACCAAGATCTTGGTTATTCCCACCCAGTGACCTTTATTTACTAATTTAATAACATATTTTGTGCCAGACTTCACCCTAGATGACAGGTTACAGCTGGGAGCAAAATGGAGAGGAAGCCTTTGCTTCTCATAGAGCTTACGTTAGTGTAGGCGAGACAGGCAGTAAATAAGCAATAAATAACCACACTGCAATTCCCACTCAGGCCACCTTCAGCCAGCTTCTTCAGCTTTTATTTTGTGGTAGTTGCAAAATACCTGCAATTGTCCTGGGGAATTTATTTTAGACATTGATTTCAGTTCACTCAGTGATTTTATATATCCTGTTCTTTGAATAGCCATATCTCTGGAGAAAGCCTGCATTGCCCGTATCTTCCTTCTAGTAAATAATTAAAAGCACTCAGCACAGGACAATTATCAGGCTGCTTTTCCTGGGCCTGGCCTCCTGCCCTCCTTCAGAACACATGAGCTTCTTTTGACAAACGTCATTGGTCCCCAAAGCATGCTTATTCCTGGTAGCAAGTTTAATGATCTGAAGATTGCAGATCATGTCCCCTTGCAATGTTAAGCATTTATAGAAAGTACCTCCTACATCCTGCAATTAAAGCACCTTCTGTAAAATAATTAGTCACAAAGATAGAATGTCAGGTGCTTTTAGGGGTTAGCAGGATGACATTAATTTCAACAGTAATTATTCAGACAGGCCAAGATCTTTGCAGAAAGCCACTCAAAGAAGTAATTTTCATTCTACCAAATTTTATATGTGCATGTTTCATTGTTTCAAAACAGTTAACCAAAGTGTCAAGGTGAAGGATGCCAAATAGGTATGCACAGAAGTGAGAGAAATCTGTGGAACACTGTTTTTAAAAGATAGTCTAGTACAGTGGGAAAAGTCTATGAGTAAGGATCACTTGGAACTAGTTAAAATTCTTTTATCTGCTCCTCTAGTGTGATCTTGCCAGGTAACATAACCCTGACTGTTTTGTATCCACATGTGCAATAATAGGGGGAGTAACACTTTCCTTGTGGGGTTATTGCAAGGATTGCAGAGGCTAATATGCAGATATGCATAAAGGGATAAAAGGGAATGAAATAAATTACAACAATGAGGATACTAAAAACCCAGTAATGGCAGAATGTAAGACCTAGAACAGATTCTGAAGATGCTAGGTGGAAACCCTTCATTCTAGAAATAAAAGATTGACATTGCACTGCTTCAAGCTCTTTGGACCTTAGCCAGCACATGTTTTTTCTGGAAAAACTTTGAAATATAACCCATGTCTTAAGATACCAAATGTAGTGTTTATACACCCCACCCATCCCTTCCTCTTCATTCTCAGGTATTTTTAAAGTACATCCCAAAATATTTGTGATTTGTTTCACAGATAGTTTCATTAAAAGCTGTCAGAGAGGAGGCAGAGCAAGATGGTGGAATAGAAAGCTCCACTGATTGCCCCTGCTCTCTGCCACACAAGGACACCAATTTAACAATTACCTACACAGAAAAACATCACCATTTAAGAATGAAAAATTAGGTAAGCTCTCATAGTACCTCTTTCGTATTGCTGAAAGAGGCACTGAAGAGATAGAAAATGCAGTCTTGACTGGCCTACACCCCCCAATCCCCAGAATGCATCTCACAGGACTGAGCAGGGAGAACACAGCAATTGTGAGGCATTGAACTCAGGGTTTTCCCTTTAGAGCAGAAAGGAAAACAAGACCAAACTCAGCTGATGTTTACCCATGGAAGGAGCATTTAAACCAGTCCTAGCCAGAGGGGAATCACCAGTCTCAGTGGTCTGATCTTGAGTTCCTCCAAACCTTGTCACTGAGAGCTGGAGTGCTTTGTGTCTCCAGGTAAACAAAAGGCAGTCCAGGCCGTGAAGACTACAACTCTTAGGCAGGTCCTAGGGCTCAACTGGGCTCAGAGACAGTGGACGGGAGGAGCGCGTGACGTATTGTGACACCAGCTGAGGCAGCCAGGGGCATGCTGGCATCACCTATCTCCTAACTCCAGGCTATACAGCTTGCAACTCAAAACAATACACCCCTTCCTTCTGCTAGAGGAAAGGAGGGAGAAGAGTGGGGAGAACTTTGTCTTGCATCTTGGGTACCAGCTGAGCCACTGTTGGATATGGCACTGGTCCAAGTCATGAGACCCCTGTTTCAGTCTCTAGCTCCAAAAAGACGTTTCTACACACACCTTGGTCCAGAAGGGAACCCACTGGCTTGAAGGAAAAGACCTAGTCCTGGCAGAATTCATCACTTGGTAATTAAAGAGCCCTTGGACACTAAATAACCACCAGGGATACCCAAGTACTATGTCGAGGGTCTTGGGTGAGCCTCTGAGATTTTCTGGCTTCAGAGAACAGAACAGCCACAGGAGGGTAGAGCACCAAACAGCAGACTCTTGGGGTCCCAATTCCAGGACTTGACTCTTAGGATGGCATTTCTGGACTTGCCAAGGGCCAGAGGGGAGCCCACTGCCATAAATGGTGAGTCTTAGGCCAGGCAGCATTCACCACAAGCTGACCTAAGAGCCTTTGGGCCTTAAGGGAACATTGGCAGCAGTTGGTAGTACTCCTCGTGGCCTGATGTGATGGTGGCTACAGGGTGAAGCTCCTCTGCCTTTGGAAAGGGGAGGGAAAGGTAGGAAGGAGTGACAGCTGAGCCTCAGTACAATAGAACACCAGGTAGATTTCTTAGTTTTTGACTTTAGTCTCTGACTCCTGGATGGCACTCCTGTACCCCACCAGAGCCTGGAGGATTTTACCATTCTTAAGGGAAGGACTCAGATATGGCTGGCTTTGCCACCTGCTGGTTGTAGAGCCCCCAGGCCTTGAGGAAACATAGGCAATAGCCAGGGAATGGTAACAGTAGGCCTTGGGCAAGATCCAGCGTTGTGCTGGCGTCAGATCTGACCTCACACAGTCATAGTGGTGGTGGCCATAGGGGTGCTCTTGTTGTTCCACTCCCAGCTTTAAGTGGCTCAAAACAGAGAGAGAGACTCTGTTTTGGAGAAAGTAAGGGAAGAGAACAAGAGTCTCTGCTTGATAATCCAGAAAATTCTTCCAGATCTTGTCCAAGACCTTCAAGGGAGTACCTCTGTGAGTATGCAAGAACCATGGTGTTACTGGGCTGGGGGTGTCCCCTAAAGCTGATACAGCTTAGATCACAACACCCAAGTCCATTCAAATATCTGGAAAGCCTTCCTAAGAAGAATGGGTACAAAAAAAGCCCAAACAGTGAAGACAGCAATAAATACCTAACTCCTCAATGCCCAGACACCAAAGAGCATCTGATAGCATAAACACCATCCAGAAAATCATGACCTCACTAAATGACCTCAGACGAACTAAATAAGTTACCAAGGACCAAACCTGGAGAAACAGAGATAGATGAACTTTCAGACAGAGAATTGAAAATAGCTGTGTTGAGGAAATTTAAAGAAATTCAAGATAATGCAGAGAAGGAATTCAGAATTATATAAATGTAACAAAGATATTGAAATAATTAAAAGGAATCAGGCAGAAATTCTGGAGCTGAAAAATGCAATTGGCATAGTGAACAATGCATCAGAGTTCTTTAATAGCAGAACTGATCAAGCAGAAAAAGTAATTCATGAACTTGAAAACAGATTATTTGAAAATATACTGTCAGAGGTGACAAAAGAAAAAAAAGAATGAAAACCAATGAAGCATGCCTATAGGATCTAGAAAATAGCCTCGAAAGAAAAATTCTCAGAGTTATTGGCCTTTAAAAGGAGATAGAATAAAAGATAGTTGTAGAAAGTATATTCAAATAAATAACAAAGAACTTCTCAAACCTAGAGAAAGATATCAATATTCAAGTACAAGAAGCTTATAGAACACCAAGCAGATTTACCTCAAAGAAGACTGCCCCCAAGGCATTTAATAATCAGACTCACAAAAGTCAAAGATGAAGAAAGGATTATAAAAGCAGCAAGAGAAAGAAATAAATGACATACAATAGAGCCCTAAAATGTCTGGCAGCAGACAATTTAGTGGAAACCTTACAGACCAGAAGAGAGTGACATAACATATTTAAAGCACAGAAAGAAAAAATACTTTTACCCTACAATAGTATATCCAGTAAAAACATTATTCAAACATGAAGGAGAAATAAAGACTTTCTGAGACCAGCCAAAGTTGAGGGATTTCATCACAACCACAACTATTGTATTAGTCCATTTTCAAACTGCTATAAAGAACTACCAGAGACTGGGTAATTGACAAAAAAAAAAAAAAAAAAAGGTTTAATTGTCTCATAGTTCTGCATGGCTGAGGAGATCTCAGAAAACTTGCAATTATGGTGGAAGATAAAGGGGAAGCAAGCACCATCTTCAAAAGGTGAGTAATAACAAACTCCTCTGAGCTAAAGGAGCAGATTCTAACCCAATACAAGGAAGCTAAGCACCTTGAAAAAAGAGGAATTGCTAACTAGAATAACCAGTTGAGAGAAGAACATAAATGAACGGATGAAGCTGAAAATCACAGCACAAGAACTTCATAAAGCATCCACAAGCATCAATAGCCGAATCGATCAAGCGGAAAAAAGGATATCAGAGATTGAGGATCAACTTAATGAAATAAAGCGAGAAGACAACATTAGAGAAAAATAAATGAAAAGGAATGAACAAAGCCTCCAAGAAATATGGGACTATGTGAAAAGACCACATTTATGTTTGATTGGTGTACTTGAAAGTGACGGGGAGAATGGAACTAAGATGGAAAACACTCTTCAGGATATTATCCAGGAGAACTTCCCCACCTAGCAAAACAGGGCAGGAAATACAGAGAACATCACAAAGATACTCCTTGAGAAGAGCAACCCCAAGACGCATAATCATTAGATTCACCAAGGATGAAATGTAGGAAAAAATGTTAAGGGCAGCCAGAGAGAAAAGTCAGATCACGCACAAAGGGAAGCCCATCAGACTAACAGCAGATCTCTGTGCAGAAACCCTACAAGCCAGAAGAGAGTGAAGGCCATTATTCAACGTTCTTAAGGCAAAGAATTTTCAACCAAGAATTTCATATCCAGCCAAACTAAGCTTCATAAGCAAAGGAGAAATAAAATCCTTTACAGACAAATGCTGAGAGATTTTGTCACCACCAGGCTGCTTTACAAGAGCTTCTGAAGGAAGCACTAAACATGGAAAGGAACAACCGGTACAGGCCACTGCAGAAACATACCAAATTGTAAAGACCATCGACATTATGAAGAAACTGCATCAACTAACCAGCAAAATAACCAGCTAGCATCATAACGAGAGGATGAAATTCACACATAACAATATTACTTTGAAATGTAAGTGGGCTAAATGCCCCAATTAAAAGACACAGACGTGCAAATTGGATAAAGAGTCAAGACTCATCAGTGTTCTGTATTCAGGAGACCCATCTCATGTGCAAAGACACACATAGGCTCAAAATAAAGGGATAGAGGAGTATTTACTAATCAAATGGAAGGCAAAAAAAAGCAGGGAATGCATTGCTAGTTGCTGATTAAACAGACTTTAAACCAACAAAGATCAAAAGAGACAAAGAAGGACATTACATAATGGTAAAGGAATCAATGCAACAAGAAGAACTAACTCTCCTAAATATACATGCACCCAATACAGGAGCACCCAGATTCATAAAGCAAGTTCTTAGAGACCTACAAAGAGACATAGGCTCCCACAGAATAATAGAGGGAGGATTTAACACCCCACTGTCAGTATTAGACAGATCAACAAGACAGAACATTAGCAAGGATATTCGGGACTTGAACTCAGCTCTGGACCAAGTGGATCTAATAGACATCTGCAGAACTTTCCACCCCAAATCAAAAGAATATACATTGTTCTCAGCACTACATCGCACTTATTCTAAAATTGACCACATAATTGGAAGTAAAACACTCCTCAGCAAATTCAAAAGAACGGAAATCATAACAGTCTCTCAGACCACAGTGCAATCAAATTAGAAATCAGGATTAAGAAACTCACTCAAAACTGCACAACTACATGGAAACTGAAGAACCTGCTCCTGAATGACTACTGGGTAAATAACGAAATGAAGGCAAAAATAAAGAAGTTCTTTGAAACCAATGACAACAAAGACACAATGTACCAGAATCTCTGGGACACATTTAAAGCAGTGTCTAGAGGGAAATTTATAGCACTAAATGCCCACAAGAGAAAGCAGGAAAGCTCTAAAATTGACACCTTAACATCACAATTACAAGAACTAGAGAAGCAAGAGAAATTCAAAAGCTGGCAGAAGACAAGAAATAACTAAGATCAGAATAGAATGGAGGGAGATAGAGACACAAAAATCCCTTTAAGAAAATCAGTGAATCCAGGAGCTGGTTTTTTGAGAAGATCAACAAAATAGACCGCTATCCAGACTAAGGAAGAAAAGAGAGAAGAACCAAAGAGATGCAATAAAAAATGATAAAGGGGATATCACCGCTGATCCTACAGTAATACAAACTACCATCTGAGAGTACTGAAAACAACTCTATGCAAATAAACTGAAAAATCTAGAAGAAATGGATAAATTCCTCTCAAGTCTAAACCAGGAAGAAGTAAAATCCCTGAATAGAACTATAACAAGTACTTAATTGAGGCTGTAATTAATAGCCTACTAACCAAAAAAAGGCCAGGACCAGACAGATTCACAGCCAAATTCTACCAGAGGTACAAAGAGGAGCTGATACCATTCCTTCTGAAACTATTCCAAACAATAGAAAAAGAGGACTCCTCCCTAACTCATGTAATGGGGCCAGAATCATCCTGATACCAAAACCTGGCAGAGACCAACAAGAAAAGAAAATTTCAGGCCAAAATTTCTGATGAACATCGATGCAAAAGTCCTCAATAAAATACGGGCAAACTGAATCCACAGCACATCAAAAAACTTATCCACCATAATCAAGTGGGCTTCATCGCAGGGATGCAAGGCTGGTTCAACATACATAAATCAATAAATGTAATCCATCACATAAACAGAACCAAGTACAAAAACCACATGGTTATCTCAATTGACGCAGAAAAGACCTTTGGTAAAATCCAGCTGCCCTTCATGCTAAAAATTCTCAATAAACTAGGTATTCATGGAATGTTTCTCAAAATAATAAGAGCCGTTTATGACAAATCCACAGTCAATATCTTACTGAATGGGCAAAAACTGGAAGCATTCCCTTTGAAAACCAGCACAAGACAAGGATGCCCTCTCTCAGCACTCCTACTTAACATAGTATTGGAAGTTCTGGCCAGGGCAATCAGGCAAGAGAAATAAATAAAGGATATTCAAATAGGAGAAGAGGAAGTCAAATTGTCTCTGTTTGCAGATGACATGATTGTATATTTAGAAAACACCATCGTCTTAGCCGAAAATCTCCTAAAGCTGATAAGCAACTTCAGCAAAGTCTCAGTATAGAAAATCAATGTGCAAAAATCACAAGCGTTTCTATACAACAATAACAGAGAGTCAAATCATCAGTGAGTCCCATTCACAATTGCTACAAAGAGACTTAAATACCTAGGAATACAACTTACAAGGGATGTGAAGGAACTCTTTAAGGAGAACTAAAAACCACTGCTCAAGGAAATAAGAGAGGATACAAACAAATGGAAAAACATTCCATGCTCATGGATAGGAAGAATCAATATTGTGAAAATGGCCATACTGTCCAAAGTAATTTATTGATCTAATGCTATCTCCATCTATGACTTTCTTCACGGGATTGGAAAAAACTACTTTAAATTTCATATGGAATCAAAAAAGAGCCCACATAGCCAAGACAATCCTAAACAAAAAGACCAAAGCTTGAATCATCATGCTTCCTGACTTCAAACTGTACTACAAGGCTACAGTAACCAAAACAGCATGGTAATGGTATATAGACCAAAACAGATACACAGATCAAGGGAACAGAATAGAGAACTCAGAAATAACACCACACATCTACAACCATCTTATCTTTGACAAACCTGACAAAAACAAGCAATGGGGAATGGATTCACTTTTAATAAATGGTATCAGGAAAACTGGCTAGCCATATGCAGAAAACTGAAACTGAATTCCTGCCTTACACCTTACACAAAAATTAAAGATAGATGAAAGACTTCAATGTGAGACCTAATACCATAAAAACCTTAGAAGAAAACAGAGGCAATATCATTCAGAACATAGGCATGGACAAAGACTTCATAACTAAAACACCAAAAGCAATGGTAACAAAAGAAAAAATTGACAAATGGGTTCTAATTAAACCAAAGAGCTTTGCACAGTGAAAGAAACTATCATCAGAGTGAACAGGCAACCTACAGAATGGGAAAAAAGTTTTGCAATCTACCCATCTGACAAAGGGCTAGTATCTAGAATCTACAAAGAACTTAAATTTACAAGGAAAAAACAACCCTATCAAAAAGTGGGCGAAGAATATGAACAGACAATTCTAAAAAGAAGACATTTATGTGGCCAACAAACATAGGAAAAAAAGCTCATCATCACTGGTCATTAGAGAAATGCAAATCAAAACCACATTGAGATACCACCTCATGCCAGTTAGAATGGTAATCATTAAAAAATCAGGAAACAACAGATGCTGGAGAGAGTGTAGAGAAATAGGAACACTTTTACAGTTGCTGGGAGTGTAAATTAGTTCAACCATTGTGGAAGACAGTGTGGAGATTCCTCAAGGATCTAGAACCAGAAATATCATTTGACCCAGCAATCCCATTGCTGGGTATGTACCCAAAGAATTATAAATCATTCTACTATAAAGACACATGCACATGTATGTTTATTGCAGCACTATTCACAGTAGCAAAGACTTGAAACCAACCCAAATGCCCATCAATGATAGACTGGATAAAGAGAATGTGGCACATATACACCATGGAATACTATGCAACCATAAAAAAGGATGAGTTCATTTCCTTTGCAGGGACATATATTGAGCTGGAAACCATAATTCTCAGCAAACTAACACAAGAACAGAAAACCAAACACTGTCTGTTCTCACTTATAAGTGGGAGTTGAACAATGAGAACACATGGACACAGGGAGGGGAACATCACACACCAAGGCCTGTCAGGGGGTTGGGGGCTAGGGGAAGGATAGCATTAGGAGAAATACCTAACGTAGATGATGGGTTGATGGGTGCAGTAAACCACCATGGCATGTGTATACCTATGTAACAAACCTGCACATTATGCACATGTACCCCAGAACTTAAGGTAAAATAATAATTTTAAAATCATTCTGCAAGTTTCTAGGAAGTTTCAAACTATCCCATATCTTTCTATCTTCTTCTGACCCCTCCAAACTATTCTAATATCTGCCTGTTACCCAGTTCTAAGGTTGATTCCACATTTTGGTGTGTCTTTATAGCAGCACCCCACTCCCAGTACCAATTTAATGTATTAGTCTAGTTTCATACTGCTATAAAGAACTGCCCAGGGCTGGATACTTTATAAAGAAGAGAGATTTAATTTACTTACAGTTCAGAATGTCTGGAGAGACCTCAGCAAACTTAAAATCATGGCAGAAGACAAAGGAGAAGCAAGGCACCTTTTTCACAAGGCAGCAGGGAGAAATGCCAAGTGAAGGGGGGAGAGCCCCTTATAAAACTATTAGATATTATGAGGAATCACTTACTGTCAGAAGAACAGCATGGGGAAAACCACCACATAATTCAATCACCTCCAACCAGGTCCCTCCCTCAACATGTGGAGGTTATAATTTGAGATGAAATTTAGGTAGGGACACAGAGCCAAACCATATCACCTGTCCTACAAGAAATACTAAATCTACCTTAATCACAAAGAAAATATTAGTAATAATAAGTAATCACTTGAAGGTACAGAATTTATTGGTGATAATAAATACATAGAAAAACACAAAATATTATGACACCATAACTATGGTATGTAAACTGCTCTTATCCTAAGTGGAAAGACTAAATAATAACCCAATGAAAAATAATAACTAACTTTTTAATACATAGAACAACAAGAAATAAGTGGAACTAACAAAAGTTAAAAAGCAGGGAGATAAAGTTAAGGTGTAGAGTTTTTATTAGTTTTCTTTTTGTTCATATGTTTATGCAAACAGTGTTAAGTTATCAGGTTAAAATAATGAGTTATTAGATAGTATTTGCATGCCTCATGGTAACCTCAAACCACCAAACATACAATGGGTGCAAAAAAATTATAAAACAAGAAACTAAATTATATCACCAGAAAAAAGAACACCTTCAATAGAAGAAGACAGGAAGAAAAGAAAGAAGTAAGAGAACCACAAAACAACCAGAAAACAAATAATAAACTTGGAAGAGTAAGTCCTTACTTATCAGTAATAACATTGAGTTTAAATGGACTACACTCTCCAATCAAAAGACAGACTGGCTGAATAGAAGAAAAAAGCAAGACTCATTGATCTGTTGTCTATGAGAAAAACACCTTGCTTATAAAGACACACAGACTGACAATAAAAGGATGAAAAAAATTTTGTATGCCAATGGAAACTAAAAAAAAAGCAAGAGTAGCTATATTTATATCAGACAAAATAGATTTCAAGACAAAAGCTATAAGAGGAGACAAATAAGGTAACTATATAATGATTATGGTGTCAATTCAGTAAGAGAATATAAGAATTTTAAATATATATGCACTAAAAACTGGAGTACTCAGATATATAAAGCAAATATTATTAGAGCTAAAAGGATAGACTCCCATAAGATAATAGCTGGAGACTTCAACACCGCACTTCTAACATTGAACAGATCTTTCAGACAGAATATCAACAGAGAAACATCATACTTAATCTGCACTATAGACCAAATAGATTTAATAGATATTTACAGAACATTTCATCCAACAGCTGCAGAATACACACTATTTTCCTCAGCACATGGCTCATTCTCAAGGATACACCATATGTTAGGTCGCAAAACAAGTCTTAAAACATTCAAATAATGTTCAATAGAAAAAGAGAGGTTTAATTGACTTACAGTTCAGAACACCTGGGGAGGCCTCAGCAAACTTACAATCATGGCAGAAGATGAAGGAAAAGCTAGGCACCGTCTTTACAAGGCAGCAGGAAGGAGAAGCAATTCAAATAATGTTTTAAGACTTGTTTTGTGAGCTAGCATATGATGTGTCCTTGAGACTGATCCATGTATTGAGGAAAATAATTTTGAAATAATATAAAGCATCTTATATTGAAGTACATTATATTGATGATATTATGTTGAAATCAACCATCTTCTCTGACCACAATAGAATAAAAGTAGAAACTAATAAGAGAATTTTGGATACAAGAGAATTTGAATTATATTCATACAAATACGTATAAATTAAACAACATGCTCCTGAATGACCAGTGGGTCTATGAAGAAATTAAGATGAAAATTGAAAAGTTTCTTGAATCATATGATATTGGAAACACAGCATAACAAAACCTGTGGGATACAGGAAAAGCAATAATAAAGGGGAAGTTTATGGCTATAACTGTCTACATCGAAAAAGAGGACAAAAAGAGGACATCATTAGATGCATCTTAAAGAACTAAAAAAGCAAGAGCAATCCAACCTTAAAATTAGAAGAAGAAATGAAACAAAACAAAAACAAAAAGCTGCCGAGACCAGCTCAGTCAGGGAGACCCTAACCCAGTGGCGCTAGAGGAATTAAAGACACACACACAGAAATAAAGAGGTGGGAAATCAGGGCTCTCGCGGCCTTCAGAGCTGAGAGCCCGGAACAGAGATTTACCAACGTATTTATTAACAGCAAACCAGTCATTAGCATTGTCTGTATAGATTTTAGATTAACTAAAAGTATCCCTTATGGGAAACACAGGGATGGGCCGAAATAAAGGGATGGGTTGGGACAGTTATCTGCAGCAGGAGCATGTCCTTAAGGCACAAATCACTTATGCTATTGTTTGTAGTTTAAGAACGTGTTTAAGTGTTTTTCTGCCCTGGGTGGGCCAGGTGTTCCTTGCCCTCATTCTGGTAAACCCACAACCTTCCAGCATGGGCGTTAATGACCATCATGAACATGTCACGGTGCTGCAGAGATGTTGTTTATGGCCAGTTTTGGGGCCAGTTTATGGCCAGATTTTGGGGTCCTGTTACCAACAAAAAGCTGTTTTTTGGGAAAGTTACCCAAAATTTAACAAACTGACTAAAAAAAAAAAAGATTCAGATACATAAAATCAGAGATGAAAAAGGAGACAAAACAACTGATACTGCAGAAATATAAAGGTGTGTTAGTGGATACTATGAGCAACTGCATGCCAATAAATTGGAAAATACAGAAAAAATTGACAAATGCCTAGACACATACAACCTATGAAGACTGAACCAGGAAGAAATCCAAAACCCAAACAGGTCAAGAACAAGTAACAATATTAAAGCCATATTAAAAAGTCTCCCAATAAGAAAAGCCCAAGACTTGTTGGCTTCACTGATGAATTCTACCGATCTTTTAAAGAAGAACTAATACCAATCCTACTCAAACTATTGTAAAAACTAGAAGATGAGGACATACTTCCAAATGCATTCTATAAAGTCACTATTACCTTGATCTCTAATCCAGATGAAGACACAGCAACAAAAATAACATAACTACAGGCCAATTATCTCTGTTGGATATTTATGTAAAAATATTCAACAAAGTACTACCAAACCAAATTCAGCAATACATTAGAAAGATCGTTTATCATGACCAAGTGGGATTTATCCCTGGGATGCAGGTATGACTCAACATACACAAATCAATCAGGTAGATATTTTATATCACCGAAATGAAGGCTAAAAACCATACAGTTATTCTAATTGCTGTTGGAATAGCATTTGATAAAATTCATAATCCATTTATAATAAAAGCCCCCCAAAAACTAGGGATAGTAGGAATATACCACAACATAATAAAATCTGTATACAACAGACCCACAGGTAGTATCATACTGAATGGGAAAAAACTGAATGTCCTTCCTCTAAGATCGGGAACATGAGAAGGATGCCTGTGTCACTACTGTTATTCAACGTAATACTGGAAGTCCTCGCTAGAAGAAGATGATCAAAGCTATAAAGACACCCAAATTGGAAAGGAAGAAGTCAAATTATCCTTGTTTGCAGATGATATGATCTTATATTTGAAAAAAACTTAAGACTCCACAAGAAAGCTGTTAGAACTGATAGACAAATTTAGTAAAGTTTCAGGATACGAAGTCAACAAAAATCAGTAGCATTTCTATATTCTAACAGAAAACAATGTAAAGAAAAATAAAAATGTAATCCCATTTACAGTAGTCGCACATAAAATTAAATACCTCAGAATTAACCAAACAAGTGAAAGATCTTTGTAATAAAACAGAAAAACATGATTGAAAGAAATTGAGGAGGGCATAAAATAATGGAAAAAATATTCCATGTTCATGGATTGGAATAATCAACATTAAAATGTCCATACTACTGAAAGCAATCTACAGATTCAGTGCAATCTCTATCAAAATATCAATGACATTCTTCACAGAAATAGAGAATACAATCCTAAGATTTATATGGAACTACAAAAGACCAAGAATAACAAAAACTGTCCTAAGCAAAAAGAACAAAACTGGATGAATCACATTACATGACTTCAAATTATATTATAGAACTATAGTAACCAAACCAGTATGGTACTGACATAAAAACAGATACATAGAACATGGAACAGAATAGAGAACCTAGAAACAAATCAATCTACCTACAGCAAACTCATTTTCAATAAATTAGCCAAGAACATACATGAGAAAAAGACAGTCTCTTTAATAAATTGTGCTGGGAAAACTGGATATCTATATGGGGAAGAAACAAACTAGACCCTTATCTCTCACCATATACAAAAAACAAATAAAAATGGATTAAAAACTTAAACCTAAAACCACAAACTACAAAATGACTACAAGAAAACATTAGAGAAAATCTCCAGGACATCAGTCTGGGCAAAAGTTTCTTTTTTTTTTTTGAGATGGAGTCTTGCTCTGTCGCCCAGGCTGGAGTGCAGTGGCCGGATCTCAGCTCACTGCAAGCTCTGCCTCCCGGGTCTACGCCATTCTCCTGCCTCAGCCTCCCGAGTAGCTGGGACTACAGGTGCCCACCACCTCGCCTGGCTAGTTTTTTGTACTTTTTTAGTAGAGACGGGGTTTCACCGTGTTAGCCAGGCTGGTCTTGATCTCCTGACCTCGTGATCCGCCTGTCTCGGCCTCCCAAAGTTCTGGGATTACAGGCTTGAACCACTGCACCCGGCCGGCAAAAATTTCTTGAGCAATATTTTACAAGTACAGGCAACAAAAGCAAAAATGGACAAATGTGATCACATTAAGTTAAAAATCTCTGCACAACAAAGGATACAACTAACAAAGTGAAAAGACAATCTACAAAACGGGAAAACATTTGCAAACTACCCATCTGACAAGGGATGACAAGGGATTAATAACTAGAATACAAAAGGAACCCAAACAATTCTATAAGAAAAAAATCTAATAATCCGATCAAGAAATGGGCAAAAGATTTGAATAGATATTTCTGAAAAGTAGACAAAGAAATGGCAATTGGTCTTTGAAAATATGTACAGATCATTGATCATTAGAGAAATGAAAATAAAATCTAAAATAAGATATCATCTCACCACAGTTAAAGTAGCTTACTTCCAAAACACAGGCAATAACAAATGCTGGCCAAGATAAAGAGGAAAGGGAACCCTTGAACCCTGTTGGTGGGAATGTAAATTAGCACAGCTACCGTGGATAACAATTTGGAGGTTCCTCAAAAAGAAAACACAAAAACTGGGATACCATGTGATTCAGAAATCCCTCTGCTGGGTATATACCAAAAGAAAGAAAATCAGTATATCAAAGAGATATCTGCAGTCCTATGTTTGCTGTAGCACTGTTTCCAGTGGGTAAGATTTGGAAGCAACCTAAGTGTCCATCAATAGATGAATGGATACAGAAAATGTGTTACATGTACACATACACAATGGAGCACTACTCAGCCATAAAAAAGAATGAGATCCAGTCATTTGTAATAACATGGATGGAACCGTAGATTTTTATGTTAAGTGAAAGAAGCCAGGCCCAGAAAGTAAAATGTGACATGTTCTCACTTATTTGTGTAATCTAAAAATCAAAGGAATTAAACTTATGGACATAAAGAGTAGAAGAATGGTTACTAGAGGCTGGGAAGGGTAGTTGGGGGATGTGGGGAGATGGGGACTTTTAGTGGGTACAAACAAATAACTTGAAATAATGAATATGACCTACTATTTTGTAGCCCAACGAGGTGACTATACTTGATTATAACTTCAATGTACATTTTAAAATAACTTAATGTGTAATTGGATTGTTTTAATTCAAACGAATGCTTGAGGGGATGGAGACCCCATTCTCCATGATGTATTCATTTCACATTGAATGCTTGTATCAAAACATCTCATGTACCCCATAAATATATACACCTACTATGTACCCACAACAAATTTTTTAAAAAAGGAAAAACTATATGTCATTATGAATCAATAAGATATTGGGAAAACAGTCATTGACCCTACCACTGTTCAATTAACAAATAACAGTAACATTGATGCTAATTTAGTTGCATATATATAATATATATGAATGAATATATTGCATGTCAAGAAGAAAGTGTTGAAATAGATGTATTTTAAATTTTTGTAGTGTTACATATTAAAGGAAAACACATGCGTGTATTTGAAACTTTTTGGGGGGATTATGCTCAGAAGTTTAGTGGATTTATTCTTATCTCAGATTTTTTTTTCCCTCATGATTGGAAAATGTACAGATTGGTCTCATTCTATTTATTTGGTAATTCAAAGTAAAGTGGTTTGGAAATGGTTAATTACAGCAGATGCATCCTCCTCTTCCCCGTTTTCAGAATGAGTGGATTTGGGATAATCAGATTTCCATCACTTAAGGAGCCAATTTTCCTTTTCTCTTTCCTCATTTGCTCTCCTTTAATACGCCTGCTACAGAGTAGTTAGCAGAGGGGGGTTTGAATAATAACACTACTTTACATGTATATATGGCCTTTCATCCAAGTATCTAAGAGCTCTCTGTAAACACTATCTTGCTATGTATAGATTATTAGCATCATTTAAAGCTAGGCAAGTGAGGACTGTGCAGGTAAGTGACTTGCCTAAGGTCACATATTAAGACTATGGTGTTGCTAGAAGGAGTCTTCTGATCACTTGAGGATTTTGTTTCCCGGTTGACCCAGCCAAGGGCACCTGTCTGCATTAAACCTCAGAGTTCTCATGTGTCTCTTCTAGAGTACCATTTATTACATTCATATAACCCACCATTACACTCTCTTCTTCCATCAGATGTTTTACCTCATCATCCATCTTACGACTTTCTGTCATGTTGACGCTTCCTATAGTGCCACATATCACTATAATTCTCGAGGTTAAAGACAGTGTTTATGACTATCTCTCATTGAGTTTTATTTCCACGTCTTCAAACCTGGCTCAATGGAACATAATGCAGTACTTGAAAAGCCTAGTTTAAAATAAAGAGAGAATCCACAATTCTTATTTGCAAATCTAATCTGCAGGATAAATGAAATGTAGAGGTTGATGGTAATGGAATATTGAGGTTGGCAGGTGGAAGATTTTAAAACCTGGAAATGGAAAAGGCATTTCTATTCAATTATACAAGTATGGTATTTATCATGTTTGCCTTCCAGGAGGATGAGGTGAGGCTACCTCTGCTACAAAATATCCACTGTAGAATAACCCATTTTAGGAGAAAAAAAAATCTCAAGTGTTTTTCATTTCTAAAAGGGCAATTTGTCATTAAAACAGCACAAAATACTAAGATATGTGAATGCATATGATATTGTTTGGTTCTGTATTCCTGCCCAAATCTCACATCAAATTGTGATACCCATTGTTGGAGGAGGGGATTGTGGGAGGTGACTAGGCTATAGGGACAGAGTTCTCATGAATGGTTTAGCACAATCCCCTATATAAGTACTATATAGTGAGTGAGTTCTCGTGAGCTCTGATGTCCTAAAAGTGTGTGGCACCTCCCCTCTCTCTCTTCCTCCTGCTCTGGCCATGTAAGCTGTGCCTGCTTCCCCTTCTCCTTCTACCATGATTGGAAGTTTCCTGAAGCCTCCCCACATGCCAAGCAGATGCCAGCATCATGCTTCCCATAGTGCCTGCAGAACAGTGAGCCAATTAAACCTCTTTTCTTTATCAATTACTCAGTCTCAGGTATTTCTTTAAAGCAATGCAAGAACTAACACAGCATGTAAGGTAGCCGGCATAAGTGGAAATACCATTACTGCTGTTTTCTTTCTTGTCACTCAGAAGTAAGTTAAATGCTCTCACTGGGTCCAAAGAAGGGAGACACCCCAAAGCCATCTTGTGCAGTGTGCCCATAACTGGAAAATAAGAGGCCTTGCTTTTGGTTTCAGCCCTTTTTCCCTGTGTGACATTTGGTGGGTCACATATTTTCTCCTGAGCATAACTCCTACAACTAAAATAAAAAGGGTTACATCAGATGACCTCTCAAGTTTGTCCCAAATGTAAACTTTATGACTGTTCTATAATTTAGCCACGTTATGATTGATTATGGGAGTTGTAAACTGTGACATCAACTTGCGAATATTACCTATGTTGCTCCAACCAAACTACTACTTGTTTTCTTCCACAGCTGCCTTAATTCCTCTATATGCTAATACAGAAGCCATTAGCCACATATGGCCATGAACACCTGAAGTGTGTCTAGTCCAAATTGAGATGTGCTGGAGGTATAAAATAGATGTCATATTTTAAAGATAATTTTAAAACTAATCTGGAATGTTACTGTACTTTTTATATAAATTTAATACTAAACATATGTTTTGAACATATCAAGTCAAATAATATATAATATTAAATTAGTTTTATCTGGTTTATTTTGCTTAATGTGGCTTTTAGAAAGCTTTAAATTAGTTATTCTATTTGTATTTCTTTTATACAATCCTACTGAGGATACTAGTGGGTATAATGTATGCATAATCAAGCTGCAAGGTTTTAATTTGAATATACCTAAAAACACCATCTTATGCAATATGCTGATCTCAGCCCAGTCTCATATTATCATTCCTGTTTTACAGAGGACACTCTAACAGATCAACTGAGTGGCCCAGGAGGTCTGTAAAAGGTTGCGTAGTGCCTGCAACTCAGATCTACTACAGTGTACTTCTTAAACATCATTGTTTAATTTTAATTTATGAGTACTATATAAAAGATTCTTCCCTTTTCCTCTCATTCTGGTGAAGTGATGTTTTAAAAATATTTTTCTGTTATTTTTAAAGAATAATCCTTGATTCCAGCATTATTTGATTTGATTCTAAAAATTACACTCATCTGATTAATAATTTTGGAATCTGAGACTGCACTGTGAATTGCATTAACCTTTCTCCCCCAAGCTCTGAAAAATTGAGAAATAAGACAAAAGAATGGCAAAGGTGGAGTGGTAGGAAAAACATCCCCTTCATCATTCAGAAGGCTTGGGTTGCTGGACTGCTGGGCATGGGTTTTCATCAGTGGAAAATTAACATAAGAATGACATCCACTGCTCCTTTGAAATCCCTTTTTGAAAGCACTGCTCTGTAGCTTACGTTTTGTCCCCAGAAGGCTCTGAAAAGTGCCAGATGGGACATTAGTTATACAAATTCCACTGTCAATTTACACATCTCTAAAGTCATTTCTTACTCTATTTCTAATCCTAACTTAAACCTAGCTGCATTGTCCAATAGAGTCTATCAACAATTCTGCATAAAATAAAATGTTTAAAAATAATATAATAATTTTATATTTTATATTCTATATTTATAATCTATTATATATCTATATATTATCTATCTATACTTCTTATATATTATATATCTATTATATATTATATATAGATATATATCTATATTTTATATATTATATATTATGATATATATCTATATTATATATCTATATACAGATATAACATATATAATATATATTATAGATATATAAGATATAATTTTTGTATTCTGTAATATAATACACAATGATACTCAGACAATAAAATGCCAAAAACAGATATATGCCAAATTTAAATGTAAATTGTCTCTAATTGCGAAATTCCCAAGCAGAAATTAAAGTTGAAATATTATTTCCCATTGCACTTTAAGTTCAAGAATATTAGTCTGAAGTTATTGAAGTTTGAACTCAAATTGTCTCGAGTTAAAATTTAAAGTCTAACATTAATTATTTTTAACTTTTTATTCTTTTCAGCTTTAGTTAGCAGGATTGCCAGATTGTCAATACATAGGTTAGGGGTGTGTGTGTTGGGGGGAGGGTCCCTTTTGCAACTACCACCTGAGCTCTTTCTCCGTGGAATGGTATTCCTAGTGGTTATATTAATATAATACCTACTTTTATGAGTATCACTTTTTAATAATCCCTAAAAGTGAAATGCACACCCAGGAGTATCAAAGCATTGGATTTATATCCACTGAACTTCGAAACCAATGCTCAACTCTTAAAACAGCTATCCAGAAAATATCATGGTCCCAGAGCCTCTATTTGTCTTTGACAAATACCATAGCTTAGACTCAATGATATCTGAATAAAGCATGACAGATGGAGGACAAAGAAAACAAATGCTTTATTGCTTTTGTGTTACTTAGATATTGTCCCTTTCTTCCAGTTGTCCAAAATCCATAACAAGTATATTTCAACTTGGTTGAGATAAATCCTCAATTCATGCCTAATTTTTGCTTTATCTATTAGTCATTTTTCAGGATAGGGGATGATTTGGGTAAGGGTCTAGACATGCATACCATTTGTAATTTGATTTTCTCTTTTGAGCCTTATGTTTCTGGTACTTCAGTGATGAGAACAAGATCTTTGCAATTATATAATATGCCACTTTAATGAGCTTAGGCATTTTCAGTTTTAATGGAATTGTCATTCATTGCCTACCTAGGCCTGGCCTGAACGCTTTAAGCTGTAACTTATTTAGTGCATTTTGGTACACCCAGAACTCGCTGGCTGCCTTGAAGTTTAAAACAGCAAGGCCTGTATTTATTACAGAAAGATTCTTGCCTCAATGATTGTCACGCATGTCTATGTTTTCTTTGATGCTGCTTAGGAAAACTTTTCCTATATAGTTTGCCTTGACCATAAGGCTCCTTCCAAGCCTGCTGATGCTCTTGCTGTTGTTAAGCTCATACCTTTGTTGAGTACTCCACTGCCTGCCTATGTAAGCTAAATGTAGTTCGAAGCCAAGCTGCGGCCGAAGGAACTCTGATGTTATCTCATCCGAGTCATCTCCATTTCACTGAGGCCAGAGTGGCCCACATTTATTAGAGTAGCTGTGTCTTCTAGGACCAATTATGAAGCCCATGGATTTTACTGAGGCCTGAGCATCCCCACACTCTAGTATGCCTCTAAAGATACAGTCATCTTCCTTGTCAAAGTCATCTAAAACTGCAGCCATCCATCAAGGTCAAAATAGCCTATGGACTGCTAAAGATCATTGGCTAAGATTCTGCCGTTAAAAGACAATTACACAACTTTAAAAATCTGCCTAGTCTAGCACCTGTCTCCACCACCATCGAGATCAAAATGTTTGGCCCACCCACCAAAGACCAAAATCCAAAGACCTGACACACCAACACAATCACTCCTCAAGTATTTTTCTCCAAATATTATTTTCTCTCTGTGTCTCATTTCTTGAGTTTTTTTGGTCCATCCACCCAATGTGAATATCTGTAGGTACCAGAAACCTCTATTCTCCGCTTAGGTTGTAAAAAAATATCTAAGAGATATAACAAAGAAATGAAAGATAGAAGAAAAAATTGTATCTTTACTACTAATAAAAGCTAGGTGGATAAAAGGGCTTATGGGAGACATAACTGTAAATATCCACCTACACTCAGTAAACCCCAGAATTATCTGAACTCAATTTTCCAGTCACAGGCAACACTGAACAAGACATGTTTCCACAGGTAGAATGCCTGCCCAGGTAAGGGCTGGGGCATAGTCAGAGAAGTCCTTTCTCTGAGGCTATCTCGCTACAAAAGAAGAAATAAGGAACTTAGTTGATTATAACCAGTTACTCTTCTCAAGTTACTAGTCACATGAATCATTCCGTCTCTGCTTTTGAAGGCAGAGGGAAACTGGGAGAATTATGTTACTGGTGGTCTATCCAATATAAAGAAAATCTCAGGGGGGGAAAATACCATCATGCCAATTAGAAATTTTACAAAAGTATAAGGTAACTATACATTGATCCAAGCTTTCTCTTTTATCCCTATATTCCTATCATGCATGATTTTATGTAAATCAATGTATTTGAATAAAGGTCAAATTTGTTGACTTCATATTCTCAGATATTCACAGTTTATAGAAAAAACAACTATTTTCCCAAGCTTCTATGACATTTATATAATATCCGGGATTTCATTTATATTGACCCACCAAATTTTTTTTTTTTTTTTTTTTTTTTTTTGAGACAGTTTTGCTCTTGTTGCCCAGGCTGGAGTGCAATTGCGCAATCTCTGCTCACTGTAACCTCCGCCTCCCGGGTTCAAGCAGTTCTCCTCCTGAGTGGCTGGGACTACAGGTATGCGCCACCAGTCCCGGCTAATTTTGTAGTTTTAGTAGAGACAGAGTTTCTCCATGTTGGTCAGGCTGGTCTCAAACTCCCGATCTCAGGTGAGCCACCCGCCTCCCAAAGTGCTGGGATTGCAGACGTGAGTCACCGCGCCCAGCCCCAAAATTTTTTTCACATGTTCTGCACTATTCAGCCTGCATGCCTTTTTTTAATGCCTCACCAGGCAGAAATATCACTTTCTGAACTGTATTTGAATCATATTCATTCTACAAAACCCAGATAAAATCCTAGTCCTTTCAGAAAACATTCTTTTAAATATGCAATATCCAAGTAGAATACCTTTTCTTATCTGTGATCCCCACGGCATTTTGAATTAATAGTGTAGAACTTTACACTCTGCCTTACATCATCGATGTCTACCTTCCTATTTGTTTCTCTTTCACAAAACAGTTTTATAAGTTTTTAAAGGCCCACAATCATGTACTTTATCACCTCTGAATGTCCACAGTGGCTGTTTGACTCATTCTGCATTATAACCCTCTGCTAATGTGTGTTAAGTTAAATTCATTGTTCCAAACATTAAAATTTATAAAAGAGAAAAATTAAAAAAAAGAAACTATAAAAGAGGCATTAGCTTAGCAATCTGTATTCATCAAGTTACTTCACATCCAGTGGAGGGAAACCCAGTTCAAATCAGTTTAAATAAAAGAGGAAAATATTGGCTGATATAACTGGGAAGTCTAATGGTTAAAGCCAGTTTCAGGCAGAAGTGGATTCATGTTTTCAGACATTGACATGATGGCTTCTTTCTCTTCTTTTCCCTACTCTGTTTGCTTTTGTTTCATGTTCAGACAGCTTTTTAAAAAAATAATAATAATGGCAAGGAAGCATCACCCAGCTTTAAGCCCACCTTAAACTTCTCCAGTTTCATTCATTCCAGAGAAAAACAGGCCCTTTTTTCCCTGTGTGTCCTGGAGTAAACTCAGATTCACTGTGTTCAGTTCGTGTGTCTCACTTGAACCATATGCTTCTGTTCTTGTTTTAGAGGCGGGATCCTCCTTTGTCATCCAAGCTAGTGTTGAGTAGCCTGATTGTAGCTCACTGTAACTTCAAACTCCTGGGCTCAAGTGATCCTCCTGTCTCAGCCTCCAAAGCAGCTGTGACTAGAGGTGGCACCACACACCCAGCCAATGTTTTAAATTTTTAGTAGAGACAAAGTATAACCATGTTGCCCAAGTTGGTCTTGAACTTCCAGCCTCAAGTGATCTCCCACCCTGGCCTTCTAAAGCGTTGGCATTACAGACATCAGTAACTGTGTGCATTCCATATACTTCAACTGGGATACTAAAACATTTCATCTGGATCTAAGGAGTTAAAAGTAGCTTCACCTGCACCTCTCTGAAACTATGTTATTGCTAAGAATGGATGAACTATTTTCTCAAAGGAAGGCATGTGTACAATAAGTAGTGTATATCCATTAAATAATTAGAACGATGGTCACTCCTAGTGCTCCCATGGACTAGTTATTTGAACTTATGCTAGGCATTAATGCTCTTTTAAGCTTTTCATAAGATTTCCTGGGGATTAAATGAGACTTTAAATGAAGCACCCAAACCACGTAACACACTCTATAAATGCTAATTCCCTTAAGATACTTCCTGTACATATTTCTTAGGGTCATACATATTTAATGTAAAGTCATCCTGAAAAAAATTAATAAAAAAGAAGAGAAAAGGGGATGGTGATGAATAGATGAGAAAAGACTACTGAAATATGTTATAAACAAACAATAATGTGAATGTCAGAGGCCATGTATATGAAATATTGCATTGAAATCACTTTGGGCTAAAATATATTGTTCTGTGAATGCAGCTAATAATGACAAGTGACAGCGCTACCTTGATTATGTCCTTTGCTACTGTGAAATCCATTGCACCTAGTATCTTTCCTTTATTTTTCAAAGCTTACATACTCAGGATACTTCAGAAGAAAATGTAGACATAAATGGTATTGGTCATACTGACATTCAAATAAGTACATTATCTTCTCCTTGTTGTCTTATAACTCTTACATCCATTGCACCACAAATAACTCTTTATACTGAAGAAGAATTCACTCAGGTTAACTTTTTCAACAAAGAACATATGCTTACATTAAATAAACAGGCACCTCTGCTTTCTAAATGGATTTAATATTGTTGAAAGATGTCATCCAATGGTGAGTGGTGACAATTGCTAAAGATATTTTTTAATGATATGGGCCCACATAGGAAACAACACATTGAGGGCAAAGCAGTTCTGAATTAATTCCAAATCATGACTTATTTGGCTCTTGTGAGCTACTCTTTATGCTGATTAAAAACCCTCTGTTTTCAGCCCTGTGCCCTCCACTCTCAATTCTGTTCTATAGTACAACTCCAGCTATCTTCATAATGACATTTTCCAGACCTACTTTTCTGATCATTTCATTGCTTAAGTTGATTGTAAATTTGCAGAAATTTTGTTGCCTCTTGTTAAACACAGGTTAGTTTGTGTTTTATATTAAAAACACAATTAGTAAATTTATAACATTTATGACTTCCTAATTAATTTGTTGGATGTGTATACCTTTTACAAGGCACTGTGCCAAGATTCAGTGATGCAAGAAGAGTAGCCTCTGCCCTGAAGGGGCCTCCAGTCCAGAGCTTGGTCTTGTTTCTGAAAGTATGATTTGGTGCACAGCAGAATTGCCATATACTAATACCTAATAAGGTAAACATGAATTGCATAGTCAAATAAACTTGGGAATCACTGGATTAAACAAAGTGAAATAGATTTTGCTATCGTAGGACTTTTCTACAACTTTAATATGCTAATATGTTTTGAAGAGCTCAAAAGGAAGTGAAATAATCAGTAGTTTCTGACCTAGCCAAAGAGAAGAGCCATTTTTGGAAGGGTGTATCTTGTAGAACCAAGGTATAGACAGTATACGAGTTTGAGAAATAATGCACCAATGGGATAATTCTCATAATCTTTTTGAGGAGGTGTGTTTTGTCATTTCTCTCCAATTTCCTCCTCTATAATAGCTGGCGAGAGACTAAGTCACTTCCGCCCACTCTTTCTCCCTCTCTTCTAGGTCAAGTTAGCTTCCAGCTAAAAGAGGAAAATTGGACAGTTTCCAGAGCACTGTATTCATGAGCCAACACCAGAGCAAATGATGCCTAGACATAGATATATGCTTAAGATATACACTTTTCAAAAGTTTTGTGTTATTGACAAATAATAATTGTACATATTTATGGAGTACCGTGTGATGTTTTGATTCATGTGTACGTTGTGAAATTATCAAATGGGATTATTAGCATGTCCATCTCCTCAAATATTTATTATTTATTTGTGGTGAGAACATTTAAAATATTCTTCTATAGTAAATTTGAACTAAACAACACATTATTAACTATAGGTACCATGCTATTCAATAGATCACCAGAACTTATTTCTCCCGTGTAAGTGAAACTTTGTACCCCTTAACCAATGTCTCCCCTTTCCTCATCCACCCCACCTCCGGCCCCTGATAATCACCATTCTATTCTCTACTTTTATGAATTTGACTATTATAGATTCCACATATAAGTGAGATCATATTGTGTTTGTCTCTGTGATTGAATTATTTAACTTAATGTCTTCTAGGTTCATACATGTTGTCACCAATGACAGAATATTTTATTTCTTTTTTAAAAGCTGAATAGCACTCCACTGTGCATATATATACATTCATCCATGGATGGACACTTAGTCTTTTTATTACCACCTGATCTGCCTTATGAGAAATGTTAAAATATACTCTTTTAAGTAACCATCCACCAGTTCATTGTGAAGAGACTATTCATTCTTTTAATGTATTTCTTGTGGCAATACTTTTCCCCTCAGAATTTAGTGTTGTTTAAAAGGATAGTGTGAGTAATGGAAGAGAGTAATTCCATATAAATCAACCCAGGAACAAATTAGGGTGATAGACTTAACAGAACAAGGGCCTGGCAATTGTAAATCCTTTGTGTTGTCTATTACTCTCTGAGTTTTTGTCAAGGCTTTCTCTAAAAAACTTACTGCAGATTATCATTGTTAACTGTGGATGTCTGAGGCATACTTTATCACTAGAAGAGACAACTTTTAAAGCTTGGAAGGAAATTCAGTGGGCGGTATTATATCTCTGGGTTTTTGTGAAGCAGTAATTTAGCTTCTTGGAGGAAATCAATTCAGATAAAATAAACCACTGATACCACACAATGTCACTTATCACACTGAATACAATGTTCTTTCTGATGTTACACACCTATATAAACACCCATGCATACACATAGAGCACAAATTTATCCATATGGCACCCTGAATTTAAATCTTTACCAACATTAATGTTCTGAGTATAAATAATAGATTATAGCAAATGATAAATACAATTATCAAATTATCTTTTTTATACATTTGCTCTTGGAGATCTTATGTAATTTTTTTTCAGAAATCCTCATTTTGTCATTGTGATTACTATTAATTTCTTTTTCCATAATCTTACGGGCTGAATTTCTATCTCACTATTATGCATCGTCACCTGGATAGCTCTTTGGTGACTCCAAATCAACCAGCCTCAAATTGGACTCATAAACCTTCTCTTCCTAAAATACTCCTATTTTCATGTTAACTATCTTTAATTTTTCTCTAGTCCCTTTCCCCACCCTCCGGCCATTCATGCTTAAAACCTCTTTCTTCCCTTTTCACCTTGCTTGGACTGGTAGATGCTCTCTTCATTATCTAATAAAAAAGTCACAGATAAATCCAAAAAACATTTGATACAGGGAGACAATGATCTGAAACTTCATTTTCACACAAGCATTCCATTTAATGGGAATTATTAGACTACTGCTATAAGCTACATAATTACAATCTAGCTGCATGACCTTGGGAAAGTTATGTGACTTCTTTGTGTCTCATTTTCAAGAGGAAGTGAGAAATCTTAGCCTCTGAGGTTTATTGGGGGAATACAAAGAAATGATGTGTACAAACTTGCTTTGCAAATCGGAAATGAAGGAAAGTTGCAAATGACTTAGCCATATCTGTTCTATAACATCGCTGATACCACCTTAGTTTAAGCCGTTATGACTCTTTTTCTTCTAAAATACTATTGCTGTAGACACTTTGTATCTCCCCCCAAATTCATATGTAGAAAACTAATTCCCAATGTGATGATCTTTTGAGGTCGGGTTTCTGGAAAGTGATCAGGTTATGTGGGCATAGCCCTCAAAAATGGAAATAGTACCCTTAAAAAAAGGGCCCTAGAGAGTGACCTTTGCCTTTTCCACAATGTGAGGACACAGTGAGAAGTCATCTTCGAACCAGGAAATCGGCTCTCCCCAGACACCAAGTCTGTTGGGTCCTTGATCTTGAACTTGTCAGTCTCCAAACTCTGGGAAATAACTTTCTGTTGTTTATAAGGACAGTGTGGGTAATGGAACAGAGTAATTCCATATAAATCAACCCAGGAACAAATTAGGGTGGTATTATTAAATGCAGCTCAACTGGACAAAGAAAAGTATTAAAATTTTAACAGGTTTTCTTTCCCAGCTCTGTGGGCTGCTTCACTAAGAATTGAGTTTCTATGCATGCATGCATTCATTCATTCATTATTTTGCAAACTTACTCACTTATTCACTTAACTAACATTTAATAAAGACTATAAAGGCAAATGACTCAACACTATGGCATGGGGTTGAAATACATACATAACCTGAAGCTTATCATTTGAAAAGCAGTGATCACACTTGCTATAGAGAGTTGATATGAGTTAAAGAGATAAGCCTACCAGCACAGCCCTTGACATCACGTAGCAGATGTTTGCTGTTGGTTACTATGCCTTTATTAGTGTTAATGGCTAAAATACACACATCCTGGCAACCCGCCCTGTTTCCTCTAGATAGAAAACACAGTCTTCCTTATACATTTTTTTTCTGCCTAAATAGCTAAAGCTCTATGATACATGCTTATACATAGGCATATTCATTATGTTCCCATGGATTTTGATATTGAATAAATAAACATTTAATGAATAAAACTTCCTGAAAATCATATCGACGTGAAAGTAAATTGTTTTAAAGCTATTTAAAAACTCTTAAGGCAACAGGCTATCAGGATGCAGACAGGCAGCTTGCATTCATATCAACATCCATAAAATAGAATAATACCCCTTCCACCTATTTTTTCCCAGGCACTTAGATTTTTCTAACCACTCATTTGCATTTACTTTGAATCCTTAAGGGGTTTTCAAAAATAGCTCCTTTATAGAAAGCAAATTAATCACCAGACATACAGCTCTCACTGGGAGCAACATCACAAGGAACTTCCACATTGATGAATTCACGACTGCAGCAAACTCAGCCCTCAGCCCCCTTCATACACACACATACACATATTTACCTTCTCCTGCCTTTCCATGTGTCCAAGGAAGTTGGCTGAATAGGCCTATTGGTGATGAATTACTTTGCAACTGCATTATGAAGTTAGAATAGAATTCAGTTCAACAGCTTGCTTTTCTCATATTTGATTAACTTGAGCTCACTTCTGTGGTTCCCTACAGTGCTTTCTATAAATATGTGCCAGAAGAACAACAATTCTAGTCATAATTTATAACAATCTGCTCCATAGACCCCAGTATATACCTCATATATACAAGGCTGAAGTATGAAGATTGCAGGTAGTCAACTGTTTTTGACATAGAAAAACAGCAGTTTCTATGACTTTACTTAAGATAGCAAGTGTCATGACTTTGTAACTGTTTGTTCTCTCGTTTCTCCCACTGGTGGACTGAGAGCTCCTAAAGGATAGATATTGTGTCTTTTTCTCTTTTGGATACGTGGCTCTAAGCACAGTGCTTGTCACAACACAGGTGCTCACCAAAGCTTTCAGATGGGACATAAACTCTCCTTTAGAATGTTCATGTGCCTTATGATGGATGAACTACAGAACACTCTTAGGTGTAGGGGAAGCAGGGAATATCAGAAAGGATAACTGAGTTACTCTCTGAGACCAGTGTTGGGTCAATAGAACCACCACTTACTTTTCTTTAGTTTTACAGAGGCATAATTGACAAATAAAAAAATTATGTATTTATTTTGTACAACATATTTTTATATACTTATATATTGTAAAAATGACTACAATAAAGCTAATCAACATACTCATTATCTCATAATTACCTATTTATTGGTGGTAAGAACATTTAAGAACTGCTGTCTTAGCTAATTTCGCATATACAGTACAGTATCATTAACTACAGTCCTCAGGCTGTACATTAGATCTCTGAAACGTATTGATCCTGCTGAACTCAAACTGTATGCTTTGACCAACATCTCTGAACTTGCCCCATTCCCTAAACATTTGTAGCCACCATTCTAGTCTCTGCTTCTGTGAGTTTGATTGTTTTAGATTCCATATATGAGTGATATTATGTAGCAATTGCTTGTTGTGGCTTTTTCCACTTAGTATAGTGTCCTCCAGGCTTATCTGTGTTGTCACAAATTATAGAATTTGTTTCTTTTCAGAGGTGAAATAATATGTTATTGTATATACAGACCACGTTATCTCTGTCCATTCATCTGTCCATAGAGACTTAGGTTGATTCCCTATCTTGACTGCTCCTAATAATGCTGCAGTGTACATGGGGTTGCAGAAATTTTTTAGGTACTGATTGTATATTCTTTGGATATATACCCAGTAGTGGAATTGCTGGATTATATGATAGTTCTATTTTTAATTTTTTGAGGAATCTCCACATTGACTTTTCTAATGGCTATACCAGTTTCCAATCCCAACAGTGAACAAGGGCTCCAATATTTCCACTTTCTCTCCAACACTTCTTTTTTTTTTTTTTTAATTCTGGTCATCTTAATTCTGTGAGGTGATATTTTATTGCGCTTTGAATTTATGTTTTCCAGTTGATTGTGACAATGACATTGAGTGATTTGTGTGTGTACCTGTTGACCATTTGTGTATGTTCTTTTGAGAAATGTCTAGTCAAATACTTTGACAATTTTATAATTGATTTTTTTTTTTTTTTTTTACTATTAAGTTCCTTATATATTTTGAAAATTAAACCCTTAAGTGGGGGAAGGCAGGGCAGTCAGGGGACAAAAAGAAAAAAAAAGATTAAACCCTTATCAGATGTATAGTTTGCAAATATTTTCTTTCATTCTGTATGTATATTCTCACTTTGTTGTTTCTTTCGCTTTCAGATGCTTTTTTAGCTTAATTCCATCCTATTTGGCTATTTTTTTGCATTTGTGCCCATGTTTGGGGGGTAATGTACAAAAAATGATTGCCCAGAACAATGTTGAGAAGCTTTTACCCTACATTTTCTGTTTTCTTCTAGCAGTTATACAAATCAGGACTCATATTCAAATCCTTAAACTATTATGAGTTTATTTTTATATATGTTTTGTGATAAGAATTCAACTTAATTTTCTTGTGTGTGAATGTATAGTTCTTTCAATACCATTTATCGAAGAGACTATTTTTTTCCCTATTGTGTGGTCTTAGCACCTTTGTTGAGAATCAATCAACTATAACTGTATAGATTTATTTCTAGACTCTGTTGGTCTCTTCTATTGGTCTATATGTTGATTTTAAATAAGTATCATGATGTTTTGATTTCTATAAATTTGTAACATATTTGGAAATCAGGAGTTTCATGGCTCCAACATGGTTATTCTTGTTCACAATTGCATTAGCTATTTGGAGTCTTTTGTGATTTTATAAAAATTGTAGGTCTTTTTCTGATTTCTTAAAAAAAAAAAAGGTCTGAAGTTCTAAGATTTTGATGGGCATTTCATTGAATGTGTAGATCATTTTAGGTAGTATGGACATTTTAACAATATTCTTTCAGTGTGTAAACATGCAATATCTTCTTTATGTGTGTTTTCTTCAATCTATGTTTTATAGTTTTCAGTGTACAGATCTTTCAGCTCTTTGTTTAAATGTATTCCTAAGTATTTTATTATCGTTTTGATGTAATTATAAGTGGGACTATTGTCTTAATTTCTTTTGGATAATTTGTTGTTAGTGTGTAGATACACAAATTTTTATGATTTTTGTATATTTCAACTTTACAGAATTAGTTCATTAGTTCTATTTTTTTTATTTCCTTTAGGGTTTCTTATATAAAATAAAATTTTCTTCAAAAAAACTACAACTTTAATTTTTCAAATTTTGGTGCTCTTTAATTTTCATCTTCTCAATTACTCTTACTAGTACTTTCAGCACTATATTGAATAGAAGTGTAGAGAGTGGGAATCCTTAACTTGTTTCTAATCTTAAAAGAAAAGCATTCAGTTTTTCTTACAGATTATGGCATCCACTGTGGCCTTGCCACACATGATCTTTATTATGTTGAGTCACATTTATACTTAATTTATTGACAGTTTTCATTTTAAAAAATTGTTGAATTTTGTTAAATGATTCTTTTCTGTATCGAGATGATTATGTGCTTTTATCACTCATTCTATCGTTATGGTGTAACACAAGATTGATTTGCTAATGTCAAATAATGCTTGCATTCCAACCACACACCTCACCTGATAAGAGTGTATGATCCTTTTAATATGCTGTAAAATTCAGTTTGTTAGTATTTTGTTGAGATGGTTAACATCTATCTTCTTTGGAATACTGGCCTGTAATTTTATTTTCTTGTTCTGTCCTTGTGTGGTTTTCATGTCAGTGTAATAATGCTGGCCTCATAAAATAAGTTTGGATATGTTCCCACTTATTCAACTTTTTGGAAGAGTTTTGAAGTATTGGTGTTAGTTCTTCTTTAAGTGTGACAGAATTTACCAATGAAGCTATAAGACTGTAGGCTTTTCTTTCTTGAGAGGTTCTGCTTTCTGATAAGATCTCATTACTCATTATTGGCCTGCTCAGATTTTCTCTTTCTTCCTGATTTCATCTTGATAAGTTGAATGCTGCTATAAAATTTTCCGTTTCTTCTAGAATATTCAAGTTTTGGTGGATAATTGATCATTGTAGTCTCTTATAACCCTTTGCATTTCTGTGGTAACAGTTTTATGTCTACCTTATTGTTTATGGATTTATTTGAGTCTTCTCTTTTGTTTTCTTAGTCTAACATTTTGTCAATATTGTTCATATTTATACTAAATCAACCATTAATTTCTTTTGTTACTGTAGTCTCTGTTTCACTTATTTCTGCTCTGGTCTTTATTATTACTTTCCTTTTGCTAACTTAAGTTTGTCCTGCTTTGTCTATTTCATTGAGTGGTAAAGCTAGGTTGTTTATTACAGATTGTTTTCTTAATATATACACTTATTGCTATGACCTATCCTTTTAGAATGTCATTGCTGCATCCTATTGGTCTGGTATGTTATATTTTCATTTTCATTTATCTCAAGATATTTTTTGATTTTCCTTTTCATTTCTTCCTTAAACCATTGATTGCCCAGAAATGTGTTATATAATTTTTACATATTTCTGAATTTTCCAATTTTCCTTCTATTATTAATGTTTAGTTTCACAACATTGTGCTTTAGAGTAAATATATATATATAAATTTAATCTTCTTAATACTTTAAGACTTGTTTATATTTTAACATGTACTATATCCAGAAGAATGTTTTATGTGTACTTGGAAAGAATGTGTATTCTGCTGTTATTGAATAAAATGTTCTGTGTATGTCTGTTAGTTCCATTTGATCTGTAGATGCTGTTTGAGTCTGCTGTTTATTGATTTTTCTATTTGGATCATCTATGCATGGTTGACAGTGGGGGTACTGAAGTCCCCTAATATTATTTTATTGCTATTTATTTCTCCCTTCAGTTCCATTAACATTTGCTTGATAATATTAGATGTTTCAACATTGAATGTCTATTTATAATTAACATAGCCTCTTGATGATTGACCATATTGTCATTATGTAATGACCTTCTTTGTCGCTTCTGTAGTTACCAAATCGAAGTATATTTATCTAATATTTGTAGCCAATACTGCTCTTTGTTTGATACCATTTGTATAAAATATCTTTTCTATCTCTTCATTTTTAGTCTATGTCTGCCCTTAAGTCTAAATGAATCTCTTATAGGAAGTATACACTTGGGTCTTAATTTTTTATTGCTTTTAATTCGTGAAGCCACTCTGTATCTTTTGTTAGAAAATTTAATCCATTTACCTTTAAAGTAATTATAGGTAGTTAAAGACTGACTACTGCCATTTTCTTTATTGTTTTTATACTGTTTTGTAGTCCCTTTTTTCCCTCTTTTATTGTCTTGCTTTGTGATTTGAAAGATTTTGTAATGGTATGCCTTGATTCCTTTCTCTTTATGTTTTGTATATCTACTACAGGTTTTCTTCTTTATAGTCACCATGAGGCTGAAATTAAACAACTTATATTTATAATTGTCAATTTTAAGATAACTTCAAATCTATATGAACATATCACAAATTAACTTCCCCTCTCCTTATATTTTATATTATTAATATCACAATTTACATCATTTTATACTGTGCAACCATTAACAAATTATTGTAGCTGTAGTTATTTTGTCTTTTAAACTTTATATAATAGTTAAGAGTGATTTATGCACCAACATTACACTGTTAGAGTATTCCAAGTTTGAGTATACTCTTATCTTACTGTAAGTTTTATAATTTTATATGTTTTATTGTCATCTGTTAGCTTCATTTTGTTTCAACTAGAAGAATTGCATTTAGCATATTTTGTAATATAGATCTAGTGGTGATGAACTGCCTCAGTTTTTGTTTGTCCTGGAGTGTCTTTATATCTCCATTTCTAAAGAATAGCTTTTCCAGATGTAGTATTCTTGTTGGCAGTTTTTTATTTTTTATTTTATTTTTTCCAGAACTTCAAATGTGTCATTCCACTCTCTCTTGGTCTTCAAGGTCTCTGCTGAGAAATGTGTCAATAGTATTACATATGTTTCTTTATATGTGATAAGTTGCTTTTCTCTTGCTATTTTCAAAATTGTCTCTGAGTTTTACTTCTGAGAATTTGATTGTAATGTGTTTTAGTGAGGGTCTCTTTGTATAAATATATTTGGGGTTTATATTTGGCTTCATGGATGTGGATGTTCTTTTCTCTCTCCAGATTCAGAAAGTTTATTATTTTTTTAAATATGCTTTTCTTACCTTTTTCTTTGTTCCTTCTGTGTCTTTCATAATGCATAAATTAGATATTTTTATCGTGTTCTGTACATTACATAAAATTTCTTAACTCTTTTCCATTCATTTTATTGTTTTTCCTCTAGGTGGGCAATTTCAAATAAACTCTTTAAGCTTGCTAAGTTTTTCCAGTTTATTGAATCGGATGTTGAAGCACTCTATAAGATTGTTTATTTCCATCATTAGGTTCTTCAGCTCTAGAACTTCTGTTTGCTTTTGTTTATGGCTTATATCTCTTTGTTGAACTTACAATTTTATTCATATATTGTTTTCCTAATATTTATTTGTCAATCTGTTTTCTTGTAACTCATTGAACTCTTCCAAAACTATTATTTTAAATTATTTGTCAGACAGTTAATAGATATGCATTTCTTTAGGGCTGGTTACCCATGTTTTATTTTCTTTCTTGGGTGGTGTCATATTTTTCTTTTTATTAATAATCCTTGTGTCCTTACATTTTTGTCTGTGCATTTGAAGAAGTAAGCCACTCTTCCACGATTTACAGATTGGCTTTGTCACAGAAAGACGATGTCACCAGTCACCAGTAAGTCTATATAGATATTATTATGGGTAGGCTGACTGTTGAGGTCCACTATCAAGCTTGCTGCAGGTATTCTCAGGAGGCAAGTCTGGTGCCTGACTCTGTTGGGGTGAGCCTGGTCCATTGGAGTGGTTTTGGAGCTTGGTTCTGTGTGGGTGGGCTGGTAGTTGGGTCTGTGAGTACAGACCTGGATTCTGGAGTTTCAGGGTCTGGCCTAGCACCCAGGTTTGTTTGAGTCAGCCTGGCAACTGGGTACATCCATATAGACATAGACCATGTACCCAAGTATGTGGGGATTAGTCAAGAGGCTGTGTTTACAGGAGCTGGCCTTAAGCCTGAATCCACAGAGATCTGTCCTGAGACATTCTTTCAGCCTGAGTAATGTGGGCTAGCCTGGTGTTGGGGTGGGCCTGATGCTTGGGTCTGCAGGGGAAGGCCTGGGACCTGGGTCTGCAGGGACAGTTCTTAAGCCCTTGAGTCCATGACACTCACCTGGGTCTTAAGTCCACAGGGACTAACCTATAGCCAGAAGCCACAGGAGCTGGCATGGTGCTGGAACAGTCCTGGGGCCTGGGGCTATTGAATTTGCCTGGTGCTAGGGTTCATTGGGGTGAGGCTGGTGCTGGATTTCACAACAAGATCTGATGCTCACTTCACTCTCCTTTCTCCACACAAAGGGTATCATTCTCTACAATGTGCTGCCCAGGCTCAGAGAAGGGATATCATGTGTAATGTAAAAAATGATCTTCCTTCTCTCTTCAATGTGTATTTTCTTAATTCTCTTTTCCACTTAGGGACTGTATCTCTCACCTGGACTCCTTAGTTCTTGTTATATATTTTTGTGTGTGGATAGTTACTCAAACTGATATTTCCTTGTTCAATAATCAAATCAATTTGATTAGCAAGAAATTGACAAGTGCCTAAATCCCCTATTCTGCTATCTTACTGATGTCTGGCTAGCAATAGAGGCACTTTCAAATATAGGTTTTACTTACAGCTGGATATTCGCAAGATCTAGGCTCTTTCATTTAATCGTATTAATCTCATCATAATTCTTTCATCAGATGAGGCTGGTATATTACAAACATTTATGATTATTTTTATCTATAGTTTTATCTATAGGGCATCTTTTAGTTTTCCTGCACTGCCTTTTTCAATAATCAAATTTGATGCCTAAGAAATTATAGTTAATCTCGTTTTATAGATATGAAATGGGGTTCAAGGTCATTTAGATAATAGTGAAACTGGATTCAAGTGAAGGATGTATAGCTTCAAAGTCAGGTGTCTAACCACATCATTATGATGTTCTCCCCCAGGTATACCTGGCAAAATAGACATAAAAATCATATAAAAGGTAAATGCTCATACATCTTAAAAAATAACAATAGTTATATATTAGGCCATTTTGCATTGCTATAAAAACAAACCTGAGGCTAGGTAAAAGAGATTTAATTTTCTCAAGGTTCTGCAGATTATATAGAAAGCATGATGCCACCATCTGCTTGATTTCTGGTGAGGCCACAGGAGCTTTTACTCATGGCAAAGGGTGAAACAGGAGCAGGCACATCTCATGGCAAGAGTGGGAGCAAGAGAGCAAGAAGAGAGAGGTCTCAGACTCTTAAACAACCAGACCTCATGTGAACTAACTGAAAGAGAATTCGCTTATCGCCAAAGGGATGGTGCTAAACCATTCGTGAAAAATCCATCCCCATGATTCACTCACCTCCCATCAGTCCTCACCTCCAGAATTGAGAATCATATTTCAATATGTGATTTAGAAGGAGCAAACATCCAAACCATATCAGTTATAATTGATCGTGCACCTATGTTTATGCTCTATCTTAAATATTTTATTTATTGTACATATTTATAAAATACATCTTGAAGTTGCCATTATTTTTACCACTTAATGAGTAAACTGAGGTTCAGGAAGAAATGATGGCCCACAGCAACTCAACTGTTATATAACTGTTAAAATTTAAATTAAAGTCGTTTTTATTATATGAATCTTTTGTATTCCATTGTTTCACATTAATTACTGAAATGTAATTATATCAATTATAGTTAAAGACAAAAAACATTGAACTAAAGTATTTACATCATTCTTATTTTAAGTATGTAGAATATAGAATCCCATAGATATATATATTCAAAATATGGTCCTAATATCTTAAATTGACTATCTAGTTTATTTATTCCTCAAAATTTCTAATCTATAACATGAGAATAACCCCAGCTCCATAATTAAATGGCATATCACACTTCAGGAGCTATGTGAAACATGCACATGGAAGACATAGTTTTCATAATTCTCACTGCTAGAGCATCACATAAACTAGCAGGTGTATTAGCAAAGTTTTTACTATTGGAAAAGTAGTTGTTATAGGAGATGAACCCCTTCTAGAAATTAACAACTTTGTCACACTTGTAATCCCAGCACTTTGGGTGGCTGAGGCAGGCATATAACCTGAGGTCAGGGTTTGAAACCAGCCTGGCCAACATGGTGAAACCCCATCTCTACTAAAAATACAAAAATTAGGCTGGGTGTGGTGACTCATGCCTGTAATCCCAGAACTTTGGGAAGCTGAAGTGGGTGGGTCATGAGGTCAGGAGATGGAGACCATCCTGGCTAACAAGGTGAAACCCCATCTCTACTAAAAATACAAAAAATTAGCCAAGTGTGGTGGCACGCGCCTGTAGTCCCAGCTACTTGGGAGGCAGGAGAGTTGCTTGAACCTGGGAGGCGGAGGTTGCAGTGAGCCAAGATTGCGCCACTGCACTCCAGCCTGGGTGATAGAGCGAGACTCCATTAAAAAAGAAAAGAAAAGAAGGAAGGAAGGAAGGAGGGAGGGAGGGAGGGAGAGAGGGAGGGAAGGAAGGAATTAACAACTTTGGATGGGACTGAAGGCTAAAGGTGGGCAATGTGTTTAACAATGACATAATCCCCAATTTTATATGGTTACAAAATGAAACTATAAGCTGAACCTGTTGAAAAGGTAGAAATATGAAAAATATGATGTTTTAAGGTTGAGCTCAGTTGCTTCAGAACTTGTGAGTTGTGTGTCACCTGCTACTGTTTCATATCAGGAAGGCTCAAAATCCTCATTTCACAAATGATAATGAGAGCAAATGCCCTCAATTTTATTGTTAAAAGCTTCAAGTAGAGGATGAATAGCAGTGTGCACTATAGAGCAAGTGGAAGGTACCTGGCACATTTGCCTGAATCTTTCCTTGGTCTCTTTATATGAAGGGGCTCTATTTCTTTTTAGATATCTTGTGATTTACTTATCTTTGGCTGTCTTGATGAATTGTAGTTTCTTGCTCTGTCTCAGTGCCCTTCATTCTTGTGTGTCCAAAGACACCTACTTTAATATTTTGGGTTCATTTCTCACAATTTTTATCTTGGAAGTTATTCACTACAAATTATTTTGATTGAACAGTTCTCCCTAGTTTGAAAAATATGTTGTTTTGCACATCATGCAGAAGGGTTCTCACAGTAGCTATGCTCTGCTAACTAATTCTGCTGCTTTTTGAGGATGGGACTTGAGACTTCCTGCTTTTCCTAAACATCTTAGCTTCTCCAGACCCTGATTTATATTTTTATTAATTTCATAATCCCTAAGTCATGACACCCTTAATATTTTGTTCCAGTAATCTGAATTACTTCTCTAAATTCTCCATTGCACTCTATATTACACTATATGTGAGTGTATTATATATATACACACACAAAGTATGTATTTATATTATATTTAAGATTAAATTATCTTTATATATAGCACTATATGTAGTGTAGTATATATAGTTGTGTTAATCCATTTCACACTGCTATAAAGAAGTAGCTGAGACTGGGTAGTTTATGAAGAAAAGAAGTTAACAGCAATTATGACCAGGAGGCCTCAGGAAACCTACAGCCATGGTGAAAGGAGAAGGGGAAGCAAGCAAGTTTTACCATGGTGGAGCAGGAGAGAGCGAGAACAAAGGCGAAAGTTCCACACACTTTCAAACAACCAGATCTCTTGAAAACTCACTCACTATCATGAGAACAGCAAGGAGGAAGCTCTCTCCCATGATTCAATCACCTCCCTCCAGGCCCCTTCTCCAATTTGACATGAGATTTGGGCGGAATGCAAACCCAAACCATATCAAGGGAATAATATATATGGTTGCTCACTAGATTCTAGACAAGGTCATTAGATTCTAGACAGCAGATACTTACCAGATTTCAATTAAGAAATTGTGAATACTGTGAAAAAGTTATTTATTTTATGAATAAAGTTCATATATTTATCTCCCCCAGAAGAGTTTAACTTTCACAGATCATACCCCGTATAGCTGGGTGTAGCAGAAATAACACCACTATTCTGAGATGAAAAATCTAGGGACACACCAGGGTCAAACATTTTTCTCCAAGGTCACAATCACACAGTTACTGAAAAGAGAGGCTGCAACCAGAACTCAGGTTTTCTGACTTGAATCTAGGGCTCCGTCTCCTACTTTAGGAGTCACAGGTAGGCACATTCATTATAGACACCTTTATATTTAGCCTCTCTTCTAATTTAGGCCCGTGTTTTCAGTATTATTCCTGGCAATTTAGATTGTATTCACTGTTGATATATATTTCCAAATATATGCAGTAAATTTACATGAATAAGATGCCTTGCTGAGTGGAAAATCTGGATTATTATGTCCTGAAAGCAGATCAGCACAACCATTATATGCACATAAAAATAACCTTAGGGTTGTTACTATGAATAATATGTTTTATCACCATTAAAGTAAATTTAGACATTTAGCCTTTTCTCGCTTAACAGGCTGTTCATTTTAGTACAGGAAGACTCTTAATAAAAATGATTAATGAGGCAAATAGCTATTTTTTATGTACACTGTTTTTCTTCTTTCTAAAATTATGTCTCTTCTGAAAACTCAGCCTCTCTCTTTTCTATAAATTAAAGGCCACTCTTTGGTCCAAAAGAAAAGACAAACAAGTACATTCAAAAAGAGATAATCTTAAATATTGATGTTATCTCAGATTGTTATTGGATAAAATTCTCTTATAAACTCACCAGCTGATAAAATTAAACCTCTATGAGGTCTCTCTTCTTCTAAACAGTATTTCAGCTGGCAAAATGTCCAAAAATATATATGACCAGGATTAATTCAAAGAAATAAAGCAGCAAGAATGAAGTAAGGAAGCCTTTCTTTTTAATTTAAAATTCATATAGAAAAGCAGGTTCAATAGGGATTAGTAATCTCTTGAACAATCCAAATTTCCTATTCAGTACAAGACAGAATTACTTATTGCCAGTGATTCCCTCCAATTCAGTTCCTCCTTAGATATTGATGTACCATCCTTTGCTCTACGTATCCTCTCTTCCCATCGATAGACAGATGGTCTGGGAATGGGGCAAATATTTCTAGACAGAATGAGATGTCTCTGTTCTTAGGCCACCCAGGGATACCTTCATTGAACATTGTTCATAGTCAGCCTTTGAGCTGTCTCTCCCAGTGATTCTTTCCTCTCTAGTAATCCCCTCCTCCACTGAAGAGGGCTCACCTATGTAACCAATAAGGTATTTTGGAAATGGTGAAGTATGACTTCTGAGGCTGGGGCATAAAATACATTGCAGCTTATTTCTTGCTTTCTTGGTTCATTCTTTCTGGAGAAAGCCAGTCATCATATCTTAAAAACACTTAAATGGTACTGTGGCTAAATATCTGAAGAACTGAAGTCTCCTGCCAATAGTCATGTGAAACAGCCACCTTGCATACGGGTCCTTCTGACCCAGTCAAGTCCTCAGATAACTGGAGACCTGGCCGACATCTTGACTGCAATTGCGGAGAGTTTCTGAGCCAGAAGTGTTTGGCTAACCTCCTCTCGGATTCCTGACCCTCAGAAACTGTGATTATTTGTTACACAGAACTAGATATAAGAACAGAAGTAGTAATAAAACATTAATAAAACTATTTACATAGTACTTTTGCTAAAACATTACATTTTTAAAAGATGAAACAGATGCTTCCTTACTTTCTTCATTCTTGCTGCTTTATTTCTTTGGATTAACCCTGGTCATATATATTTTTGGACATGTTTGAGAGCTGAAAATCTGTTTAGAAGAAGAGAGACCTCATAGAGGTTTAATTTTATCAACTGGTGAGTTTATAAGAGAATTTTATTCAATAACAATCTCAGATAACATCAATATTTAAGATTTACTAAACACATTAAAGCCTTTTACCTTTTAAAAAGGTGTATCACCGCAAATATTAAATATTGCTGGCAAGTCAGAAAATAGGCCAGAAAGGTTTATTGAGTAACCCAATGCCACATGGCTGATAAATGGTAGAGCATCAATTCAAACTCAAGTCTAGAGAACTTCAATTAATTACATATTTCATCAGACTATTTTCAGAGTTTTAGTGTCCACTATTCAGTTCAAACAGCTGACACACAGGTAGACATGGCAATCTATTCAACATTCCAAATCCAATTCCTATGTTCTTCCTAGTGACTTGCAGGAAGGGTCATCAGAGCTATTTCTTGACTGTGATGCAATCTTTGATGCATTACCTCTTCCCACCATTGACAGTCTCCCTCTGGGATCCAGCCACTCCTTCTCCCATGTGCCAGGAACATGGGGGTATATACCACACTCAAAACCTGGTTGATGTGGGGATAATAAATGGGTATGCAACAGCACAGACCCTTTTCTCAATTGGAGATTATGCTGACCTCAAGCCAGTTTCCACATCCTCTTCAGGCTAAGCTAAGGCCTATGTTGCAGCGTCACTGCAGTTCAACTTCTTGTTCTACCCAATGTCATTGTATTCACCTCCCTAGGGTTTTTCTTTCACCTCCTCAGTGTTATTGAAAACAATCCTCAACAAGTTTCCTCCATACAAATTTTTATTTCAGTCTATTTCCCAGGTAACCTTTACCATATGTCTCAATTCTCAACTCGTTTTCTTATTTTTGAAATGATTGAGCTGGCCTGGATGCTTCTAAGACTGATTTTCACAGGGTGGTCCCAGTACCAACAGCATTTTTGTCATCTGGGAACTTGATGTAAATAGAAATTCTCCTACTCCACCACAGGCCTCCGAATCTGAACTTGAAAGATGGAGCCACACAACATGTTTAACAACCCATCCAGATGATTTTGATGAACCATAAAGTTTGAAAATCATTGTTCTAAGATTTAATCTGGGTTCTTAAACCTTTTGGCTTTCAGTTGCTATCATATAAATGCCCCTCAGCTGGTTGATCCTGAGTCTTCATTGAATTGGATCACATGCTATTTGAGTTTGAAACAATGTAAAATCAGACTGCAATTCAGTAATTGTTCAGTGTAGCCACTGGACACTAGATTCTAAATTTTGCTGGAAGGCAAAGTTTGCTCCAGGTAGGCTGGTGGGTACAAAAAGGTATAAACTTTAGCATAAGGAGATCAGTGCTTTATCATTATGACCATATGCAACCTTTCAGAGGTCGCTTTACCTTTCTGATCTGCAGTTTTCTTATGTTTATGATGAGTTTATCTGTTCATGCACTGCCTCCTTTACAGAATTGCAGCAAAAATAAAATGGTATGATTTGGAAAATAAAAGAAGCTTGCAATCACATGTTTTTCTTGGGGGAATGGAAGCTTACATTTTCTATAATGTTTTTAACAGTACACATGTGTATGATTATAAACACCAGTACTTACTGTGAAGCAGGTTTACTGGAACTGGTTAACTCCTTATCTGAATTTGATGAAACAGAACACACTCACACACAACAAGTCATACAAAGCTCGTTTACTACATACAGGGACAAAAGAAGCCTAGGATCCACTCTGAACCAGTTGCTCAAGACTCAAGAAAGCTTCCCAAGGTGGATGCAGTCTTAAGTGCCTTGTACCACAACTGGAGCCTCCAAAAAGCAGTCCACCTTCAGTTACATACCTCAGAGGCAATGTGACTCCCTAGGAAAAGCTTGAAAAGACATCTTGCTCCTATGTGAGAGAGGCACAAAGCCCAGATTCTCCTGGGCAATTTCCTTCTATCTCAAGATGTTACATTCCCTAGGAGGGACAGGAACAGGGCCAAAGCTATTTCAGGTAGTTCCTCCTTACCTCAGGGTGTTGCATTACCAGAACATTCCACAGCTATTCTTAAGAACCATGGGTAAGGAAGGCGGGGAGAACTGGGGTGGTCCAAAGCCACTCAGAAGTATTCAGTATTCTGCACAGGCACGCATTGATTATTTATTATGATCTAGGCATATCATGATAGCATATAACATTTAATTTATTTAATTTCTTATAAGAAACATACATTTTACAGAGGGGAAAATTGGTAAGAAAGCTCTTACATATCAGATCTACTGTTTCAACATAAAAATCTGTTTGCAGAGTCATAGTTGAGTTCTTATCCTTTAGTGCCTCCCTCATTTTCTGAAACAAAGGAATTTAAAGATTATTAATAATAATGATACTACTAATAGGTAACACTTTCATAGGTCTTACTATATGCGTATACATATATACACATATACATGTATGCATGTGTGTATATATGTGTGTTTATGTGTGTATGTATGTGTATGTGTGCATATATGTGTGTGCATATTTTTGTGTATGTGAACTGTATATATGTGTGTGTGTGCACGCACATGGGTGTGAATATATTAATAGTTATTAATATTAACCTAAATTTACAGACTAAAATAAAACTAGACCACAGAAAGTTTAAATAGCCTATCCAAGGTCATACAGCCTTGTAGGAAGAAGAACTAGGATTTAAACCTCAGGAGGCTAGTTCTAAAGACTCTGAGCATCATCACTGTGCAATCTTGCCACTCAAAGTAAAATAACACCTTTCTGACATTATCTCAGATAAATTTACAGACTTTTGCACCTTATTTTTATCACTTTGGTGCACAGTAAACTATACATTTGATCTTGATGTGATAGGTTGAAGCATGGTGAATAGAAATGGCTTTTAGGGTTTGTCAAAGATCAGGGAGGAAGTATGATGGCTAACATGGACAGTGGATTCAGAAATGGAAATTTGCATAAGAAAATACAATAATCATAGAGCATCCACAGTTCAGATTTCTTGAAATATAGTCTAGTTATTGTAAAGCCCATGTATTAAGTAAACGTGAAAATGGGCATGGTAGACATCTTTCATCATTACATCTTTTCTTCTTGGCTTATGGAATCTTTCAAAATCTGCTCATATTTTGATAGTTTTTCACATTAAGGGGAGACACTATTGCCAAATAAACAACAATGACCTCTGGCTTCCTCAGACTTCTTCACTGTGACATAAATGTGACGTAGGTTTAGCTAATCAGAACTCATGTGAGAGGCTCATGAGAAGGAGAATAACATGAAGCAGTATCTATGAATGGGAAGAGTGCTTTTCTAGACAGGGTGTCAGAAAGGTCGGCTGTGATGAGAGCTCTTCATATCCTGTCCTGAATTTGATTAGTGGCAGTTGGTGATGACAGTGTTGTTTGTGCCACCCCAGTCTTCTAGCATAATGATGTTTACAGCTGTGCTATTCCTGGCCTCATTTTCTTGAATGGGTAGCATCTAATGCTGTTTCTCTGCCCTACTTGGAGGTTCTGTGAACTACCTAGTTGTTTTAATAAGCACTGTTTGCTAGCTAGGATCATGCACCGCTTATTCATTGCTCTATAATTAACCAACCCAACCAAAATGTAGTGACTTAAAACAACCACCATTTTGCTATTTCTCACAATTCAACGTCTTAGCAATACAGGTTGGGTTCAGAATGAAAATTGTTTTACCGGGCTTTTCTAAGGTCACTGCTGTGGCTGCCATTATCTGGGAGCTTGGCTGCAAATAGATGATAAAATATGGTCTCAAAACACATGACTAGCCATTATCTGGGGCTATTTATTGGAGCATCTAGGGATTCAGGACTCCTGAACCAAAATGAAGGTCCGGCTGCTATTTCCTTTGGCCCAATAACGAGATGCACATGAACTCAGAAGGAAGAGAGTTTTTATTTCTGTAACTGGTTACAGGGAGAAGGCCTGGAAATTATCACCAGACCAACTCAGAATTACAAAGTTTTCAGAGCTTATGTACCTTCTAAGTGATATGTCTACGTCTAATCGCACATTCATCTACAGACATAAGTGATTAATTTATTTTAATCTAGAACTAAGGTCTGAGTCCTGAAGACCTTCCTCTGGAGTCTCAGTAAATGTACTTAATCTAAATGGGTCCAGGTGCTGGAATGATTACCCTTATCTCGTCTCTTGTTAAATCAGGGAGGTTTGAAGAGTTCCTTCAGACTCTCAATAAGTTTGTTTGTAGAGGCCTGAGGAGTTTCTTCGGACCCCCAGTAAAACTTATTTAACCCTAAATGGGTCCTGTTAAGAATTCCTTCACTATTTTGTCATGTTTTAAGGCCCAGGAGAGGCCTAGGAAGAACTCTTGATGGGCTTTTGTTACACCCCAGCCTTCGTATAAGGGCACTGGGTTTTAGTATTTAACTTAACCACGCAGTCAGTGCTGAAACAGTTATGGAGGCCTGCCACACTGAGGCCAAAGCTCAGAAGTCACTTACCACTGCTTCTCCCACTTCTGTTGGTACCTGATGGTACGATATTAAGTCAAATCTTAAGGATCTTTTAATCTGAGTAAGAAAAACATACTCTAAAAAGTAATTATAAAACTGACCAGATATAATGGAGGTAAACGTTGGGGATGGTGATATCACAAGCAATACAGGAGAGGATATAGCAGAGGCAAGGAGGCGTGAAACAGAATGGTGTGTGTAATTGCAAATACTGTGGCTTAGCTGGAGTGGATATAATGACATGAGAAGCAGCTGGAGATGTGGATAGACAGGAAAAACAAAACAAACAAAAAACAAGAAGCAAGTTCACAAGGGTCCTTCTGTGATAGGAAAAGGAATTGGACTCTGTGACTGAACAGACAGAAGTTTTAATCAGTGGTAAAATCTGGTGACATTTTTGCTTTAGCATGATCACTCTGGCAACCATGAGGAAGATAGATCTCAGAACACCAAGAACTTGCCTACCCTGGGGAAATCCCAAGGGCATCTTAGAGGCGTCTAATGGTGTGTGTTTCTGGTTTACATCAAATACACATCCTGGAACACTGTCCACCTGAATAACATTAAGTTGTATTTATGCACAGTTTGAACTCCTAATTGGAAGTGTTTACATATGTTAAAGGTGGGATATTTGATTTGTCTTTTTCTAGTTTCTAGAAAAAATTTTTTTAAAAAATGGTTCTTAACCTGTGCCTCCATAACTACTCCCTCTATACAAACAAATTTTAATTTAGACTATTAGGTCAAGCTATTTTCTACTCAAAGGCTAATTTGAGACTGAAAGATGAATCTAATTTTGTGGACAATATAAAAAAATCCCGTATCAGTATGCCACCCACAGTCCCATGTATTTTACCGTGCTTACTGTTGATTACTTTAAGTAAGTATCATTATTGATAATTACATGTTTATCAGAATACATATTTATGATCTGTTCTCACCACCAGACTGGCAGCCCCCTGAGAATAAACCATGTGGTTTTTCATTTATTGCACTCACACTTTTCTTCATGGTGCATGACACATAAAATCAATGAAAATGTGAGCATGATGAAAGGGGAAGTAACCTCATGTTGTTTAAGTTCTGTTATAGAAGCTAATGCTGAAAAGAAGCTATGATGTAGTGGTGAAAGCAAGGTCTTTGGCATCAGATAGACTAGGATTCAAAAGCTGACCTTGCACAGATGGTTGTGTAACCTCAGACAATATGTTTTAGTTCCCTAGACTGGTCATAACAAATTACCACAATTGAGATGGCTTAAAACAGTAGAAATTTCTCTCAAAGTTCTGGAGGTCATAAGTCCAAAACCAAGAGCTGACAAGGCCACAGTTCCTACACAGCCTACAGGAGATAATTTCTCTTTGGCTTCCCCAGCTTTTTCTCGTGTCTGGCATCCCTTGGCTGTGGCAGTGTACTCTCCAAACTCTGCCTCTGTCTTCATGTGGCCTTATTTCCTGTGTCTCTATGTTTGCTACTTATCTGTCTCTTACAAGGAAACTGTTATTAGACTGAAGTTCTACCTAGTATGACTTCATCTCCATCCTTACTTTAATGACACCTACAAAGACCCTATTTTGATATAAGATCAGAATCACAGATACCAGGGATCAAGTCTTGGACATAATTTTTGTGAGGACAAAATTGAATTCATCATCATGTTATTTTTGGAGGGCTTCCGTAACACAATCCCAAGGATTGAGTAGCTATAACAACATATAATTATTTTTTCAAAGTTCTGGAGGCTAGAATTCTCCAGCCAAGGTAGACCCAGCCTCTGGAAGCTAGGAGGAAAGAACCCTGTCTTTGAGGTCATTCTTTTAATTTATTGAAGGAAAACACATGTTCAAAGCCAGATGGTTTTATTAGCCTGTCATGTGGAATCATACGAATCTGACAGTCTTTGTTTATTTTATTCCATTTTTGTCCTCTTCAGATGAAGCTGGCAGCATTTCCGCTGCTGCAACTCCATCTCTGTTTCCTGGCCTCTGATAATATGCCTGATTAGATGCTTGAATTACACCTGTAGTCTCTTTATAAAAATAATTTTTCAACCAAACCATTAATGTTCTCTGAACAACATTTCTCACTATTTTGCAATATGGATAGGCTAAGAATTTTACAAATCTTCAAGTTCTGGTTCCTTTTTGCTTAACATTTCATTCACTTTATCTTTATTCCTCTGATATTGCTAAAGTCAGCAAAGAAAATCCAGGCTGAACTTTCAACCATTTGCTTAGAAGTCTTCCCAACTAAATATCAAAGTTTGTCAGTTTCCAATAACATATTCCTCATTTCCTTCTGAGGCCTCATCAGAATCACTTTTGAATGTCCATATTCCTAAAAATTTCTTCAGGGTAATCTAGTAGTGGTGAGAGATAATATGCATCTCAAAACTCTTCCAGGCTCTACCCATTACCCAGTTCCAAAGACACTTCTACATTCTAAAATATTTGTTATAGCAGCACTCTACTTAACACTAAAATCCGCTGTAGTTTGCTATGGCTGCCAAAACAAAATACCACAGACTAGGTTGTTTAAACAACAAAAAAATCTATTTCCTCATGGTTCTAAAGTCTGGAAGCACAGGATCATGGTGTTGGCAGAGTTGGTTTTCTCTGAGGCATCTCTTCTCAACTTGCAGATTGCTGCCTTCTTCTTGTCTCTTTGCATGGTAGTCCTTCTGTGCACATACATCCCTGGTGTCTCCCTTTGTGTGTTAAATTATATCTGTCAGATTAAATTAGGACCTACCTAGATAATCTTGTTTAAATTTAATTACCTCTTTAAAGGCTATACTATGTTTTCAAATACAATCTTGTTCTGAGGTAACTGAAGTTAGGGCTTCAACACATAAATGTCGGGGGAAAACAACCTGTAATACTGACAAAATCTCCATGCAAGTTCAGAGATAAATGAAAGAAACATAGTAGGTGACATAGAGGAACTCCTCCTACCATGAACTAAACTAAGTTATTGAGTGTTGCTTAGCATGAATCTCTGAAATGATGATCAGCAACCTAATCACTTTTTGTGAGAAGCTCCAACGAGTGTGCCCTACCACTAGCCTTTAAAATCACAATGGGATGATAGGCTTTCTGCATGCCTCAGCCACATGGAAATAGCAAGATAGAAGATGATAATCAGCTCTGTGAGCTTTAATTTAAGAAGATAAAGAGAATCCACAGGAATTGTTAAAGACACCCCAAATCCCAGGGGGAAGAACATGGGCAAACACCCTCCATGACATTATTTGGCTGATACAAGTAAATGAAGCCCTGGTACATGAGAGAGGCAGAGAACCTCCCTCTGTGACTCACTTTTCATGGAGATCTAAGCAACCCAGTCTGAGGGAGAGCCCTTTGCTTCTCCCACTCTGTGGAGATAATTTGGAGAGAGGATTAGAAGCACGGAGAGGAAAAGACACCAGGAGAAGCTACAGGCATTTTCCCAGACCCAGGACTGAGAGAAAGACATCATTTTTTTTTTTTTTTAATACTTTAAGTTCTAGGGTACATGTGGGTAACGTGCAGGTTTGTTACATATGTATACCTGTGCCATGTTGGCGTGCTGCACCCATCAACTCGTCAGCATCCATCAACTCGTCATTTACATCAGGTATAACTCCCAATGCAATCCCTCTCCCCTCCCCGCTCCCTGTGATAGGCCCCGGTGTGTGATGTTCCCCTTCCCGAGTCCAAGTGATCTCATTGTTCAGTTCCCACAGAAAGACACCATTTTTAATCCAAGTGAATACAAAGTCAGGCATTTTTTTTTTTTTTTTTTTTGTCAATTTGGCAGTATAGCCACACAGATATTTTAGTTTTGGGCTCTGGAGAGGGGTAGGAGCCTTCACCACCAGAACTGTGGAAAGCACCTCAGCAGAAGGTGGTGAAATTGTGGTCTCCCCCATCACAAGCCATGAGCAGAAGGAGAGCTGCTACAGCTGCAGTTCCTTCTGGATGACGAGACTTGCAGCCAGGGCCTGTTTGATGAGCAGGCACATGTTTGTGTGTGTTATTGCTAGTTTCCCCAGCCTGCTTCCCTGAGATCACAGTGCAGTGGGGCCCTCTCTGCTTCACCCTCAGGCAGAACTCCAGGCATTCCAACAGCACTCTTACCTGGATTAGCAACCTGAGGGGCCACACCCTTCTTGTACAAAGGCTATGGTATAAAAGGGCCCTCTCTGCTCCATACCCAGGCATATCTGCAAACATGCAGAGCACTCTCTCACTGGAATCAGCAGCCTGATGCACCTCACCATTCCTGTACATTGATTTTAATGCAGTGGGTCCCTTTCTGCTCCACGCTCAGGCAGGTATCCAGGTATTCAGAGAATCTGCTCACATAGACTAGCAGCCTGAGTCACCCTATCATTCCTGTGCAGAGGTACTGGTGTACGAGAAGTGGAGTGCTGTTATAACAAATATTTTAAAAAGTGGAAGTGTCTTTGGAACTGGATAATGGGTAGAGACTGGAAGAGTTTTGAGACGTATGTTGTAGAAACCTAGATTGCCCTGAAGATACTGTTGTTAGAAATATGGACATTCAAGGTGATTCTGATGAGGTCTCAGGATGAAATGAGGAACATGTTATTGGAAACTGAAAAACATTGATATGTAGTTGGGAAGACTTCTAAGCAAACTCTCTCTGCTTCATGCCCAGGCAGATCTCTAAGCATATGAAGTACCCACTTACCTGGTTCAGCAACTTGAGTCACTCCACCTTTCCTGGGCATAGATTATGGTACAGCATTGCTATCTCTACTCCAAGCACAAGAGACAATTTCAGAGCTTGAAGACCAGTCTTTTGAACTAACCCAGTCAGACATAAATAAAAAAAATTTCAAACAAATGACCAAAGTTTTAGAGAAACATGGTATTATGTAGAGTGACCAAACCTACAAATTATTGGCATTCCTGAGAGAGAAGGAGAAAAAGTAAGCAACAGGAGAAACATATTTGAAGGAATAATTCAGGAGAATTTATTTAATCTTGTTAGAGAGGTAGACAAGATATAAGAAATAGACCATCTGAGATATACAATACAAAGTAAACATTACCGAGGCATATGGTCAACAGACTGTCCAAGGTTAATGCTAAATTAAAAACCTTAAAAGTGGCTAGAGAAAAAGGTCAGATTACATACTAAGGGAAAATTATCAGGCTAACAGTGAAATTTTCAGAAGAAACCTTACAAACCAAAAGAGATTGAGAGCCTTTTTCAGCATTTTTAGAGAAAAGAAATGTCAACCAAGAATTTCATGTTTTGCAAAACTAAGCCTCATAAGTGAAGGAGAAATAAAATATTTTCCAGACAAGCAAGTGCTAAGGGAATTTGTTAACAATAGACCAGCCTCTCAAGAGTTCTGTGAGTTTTAAACAAGGACATGAAGGAACAATACCTGCTACAACAGAACACACTTAAGTACATAGCCCACAGACCCTAGAAGGCAATCACACAATGGAAACTACAAAGCAATCAGCTCAAAACTTAATGACAGGATTAAAACCTAATGCGTCAATATTAACTGTGCATGTAAATGGTCTAAATGCCCCCATTTAGAAGGCACAGAGTTGCATTTTGGATTAAAAAGTAAGACCCATGCATCTGCTGTCTTCAAGAGACTCATCTCACATGTGATGACACCCATAGTCTCAAAGTAAAAGGTTGAAGAAAAACCTATCAAGCAAACAGAAGACAAGAAAAAGCAAGGGTCACCATTCTTATTTCAGATAGAACAGACGTTAAACCAACAACAGAAAAATAAAATACAAAGAAAAAATACAAAACAAATATCTGATAAACAATTCAATTCAACAAGACTTAACTCTTCTAAATACATGTGCACCTAACATTGGAGCACCCAGATTTATAAAACAACTACTTCTAGACCTATGAAAAGACATAGCCACACCATAATAGTGACAGACTTCAACACCCCACTGACAGCATTAGACAGATCATTGAGGCAGAAATCTAACAAAGAATTCTGGATACCAATTTGGCACTTGATCAATTGGAGCTAATAAACATCTACAAACACTTTCTTCCATAAACTACAGAATATACATTCTTTTTATCTACACATGAAACATCCTCCAAGATTGAACAAATGCTAAGCCATAAAGCAAGTTTCAGTAAATTAAAAGAAAAAAAAATCAGAATCATATCAACCATATTCTTGGACCTCAGTGTGATAAAACAGAAATCAATACCAAGAAGGTCTCCTGAAACCACATAATTACATGGAAATTAAACAAGTTGCTTCTGAATGACTTTTGGGTAAATAAGTAAATTAAGGCAGAAATCAACTTTTTTGAAATAAATGAAAACAGAGATCCACCATACCAAAATCTCGGAGATGCAGCAAAAGCAGTGTTAATAGGAAAGTTTATAGTGTTAAATGCCTACCTCAAATGTTAGAAAGATCTCAAATTAACAATCTAACATCATACCTATAGGAACTTGAAAAACAAGCACAAATTAACCCCAAGGCTAGCAGAAGAAAATAAATAACTAACATCAGAATAGAACTGAAAGAAATTGAGACCCAAAATACATATTAAAAAACAACAAAACCAAGAATTGGTTTTTTGAAAAGACAAAGAAGATGAATAGACTGCTAGCTAGATTAATGAAGAAAAATACACAGAAGGTCCAAATAAGCACAATTAAAAACAATGAAGGTGATATCACAATTTATTCCACGGAAATACAAAACATCCTCAGAGACTATTATGAAGGTTTGTATGCATATAAACTAGAAAATCTAGAGGAAACTGATAAATTCCTAGAAACCCACAATAACCAAAGATGGAATCAGGGAAAAACTAAAACCATGAACAGACCAATATTGAGTTTCAAAATTGAACCAATAATAAAAAAAAATTAACCAAAAAGAAACATTCCAGATGGATTCCTAACAGAATTCTACCAGATGTACAAAGAAGAGCTGGTACTAATTCTGCTGAAACTAATCTAAAATTTCAAATAGGAGAGACTCCTCCTTACTAATTTTATAAATCTGGCCTCACCCTGATTCCAAAACCTGTCAAAGACAACAAAAAAAGAAAACTACAAATCAATATCCCTGACGAACATAGACACACAAATCCTCAAAAGTACTTGTGAACTAGTATTTTGTATCCAGCAGCACATGAATTTACTATAATAAATTAGGTTTCATTCCTGGCATGCAAAGTTGGTTCAATACACACAAATCAATGAATGTGATTTACTACATAAACAAAATTAAAAACTGTATAATCATCTCAATAGACAAGAAAGGAGCCTTTGATAAAATCCAACATCCCTTCATGATAAAAACCCTCAACAAAATAGGCATCAAAGGGACTTACCTCAAAATAATAAAAGCTGTGTATGACAAACCCACAGTCAACATCATACTGAATGGGTAAAATCTGAAAGCATTCCCCTTGAGAACTATAGCAAGACAAGGATGTTCACTCTCACCACTCCTATTCACCATAGTACTGTAAGTCCTAGCCAGAGTAATTGGGCAAAAGGAAAAAAAAAAATAGAAGCTATCAAAATAGGAAAAGAAGAAGTTAACCTATCTCTCTTTACTGATGATATGATATGATTCTAGACCTAGAAAACCCTAAAGATTCTGTCAAAAGGCTCCTGGAAATGATAAATTACTTCAGTAAAGTTTCAGGATACAAAATCAGTGTACGAAATTCAATAGCATTTCTATAAACCAATAATGTTCAAGGTGGGAGCCAAATTAATAAAACAATAGCATTTACAATAACCACAAAAATACCTAGGAATGCATCTGACCAAGGAGATAAAAGGTATCTACAAGGAAAACTATAAAACACTGGTGAAAATTTATAGATGAAACAAATATAAAAGCATCCTATGCTCATGGATTGGAAAAATCAGTATCATTAAAATGGCCACACTTCCTAAACAATCTACAGATTCAATGCTATTCTTTTTAAACTACCAAGGTCATTTTCTTCAGAGAATTAGAAAAAAACTATTCTAAAATGCATATAGAATCAAAAACTAGTCTGAATATCCCAAGCAAAAAGAACAAAATCAGAGACTCACATTATCCAAATTTGAACTATAATATAAGGATATAGTAACCAAAACAGCATGGTACTGGTACAAAAATAAAACAAACACACACACACACACACAACATACACCAATGACACAGGTTAGAGAACCCAAAAATAAAGCCATACACGTACAGCCATCTGATCTTCAACAAAGCTGACAAAAATTAGCAATGGGGAAATGATAACTTATTTAATAAATAGTGCTTTGATTGCTGGCCAGTCATATGCAGGAGAGTAAAATTGGATCCCTACCTTTCGTTATATGTGAAAGTTAACACAATTTACATGTAAGATCTCAAACTCTAAGAATCCTAGGAGAAAACCTAGGAAACACCATTCTGGACATCAGCCTTGGGAAATGATTTATGTTTAAGTCCTCAAAAGCAACTGCAACAAAAACTAAAATTGACAGGGAGACTTAATTAAACTAAAGAGCTTCTGTACAGCAAAAGAAACTATCAGCAAATAAACAGCCACCCCAAGGAAAGGGAAAAAATATTCACAAACTATGCATCCAACAAAGGCCTAGTATCCAGAATCTCTATCTCTATCTCTATCTTTATCTCTATCTCTATCTCTATCTCTATCTCTATCTCTATCTCTGTCTCTATCTCTATCTCTATCTCTATCTCTATCTCTCTATCTAAATTAATACAACAAGCTAAAGCAACCCCATTAAAAAGTGGGCAAAAGACAGACACTTCTCAAAAGAAAACATTCAAGTGGTCAAAAGACATATAAACTAATAATGAAATGGCAGACCTAAATGCAACCATATTGATATGAAATAAATGTAATTCTTCTAAATACAGTGATCAAAAGCCATAGATTGCCAAGTTGGAAAAAATGCAAGACCTGACAATGGACTTTCTACAAAATAATTCACTTTAAATATAAAGATACTGATAGGGTAAGTGTTTTTAAAAGACAGTGCCTTAGTCCATTCAGGCTGCTATAACAAACTACCATAGACTGAACGAATGTTAACAACAAAATTTCTTTAACAACAGAAATTTGTTAACAACAAAATTTCTTTCTCATAGTCGTTGAAACTGGAAAGTTGAAAAGATCAAGGAACCCACAGATTTAGTGTCTGGTGAAGGTCTGTTTCCTGTTCTTAGAGTGCACTCTTCTTGCTATAACCTCATGTGGCAAAGGAGTTCTATGGAGTCTGCTTCATAGGAAACTTACCCTATTTATGAGGTCTCCACCCTAATAACCTAATCACCCCCTAAAGGCCCCACCTCCAAATATCATCTCATTGCTGATTAGATCTCAACATAGGAATTTTGGAAGTAACTCAAGCATTCAGTCTATACCAGAAGGAAAATGTGATACCATAAAAGAAAAAAGGCACTTGTCAAAATAAAGCTTGAATAGAAATTTTAGTATTAGAAATATTGTACTCTACAACAAGAAAAATTAGGAACAAAAAGAAAAATGACATAGTAATATAACAGCCAATTTACTAAGAATACTTGAAATTTGTAAGTGTATATGAACCTATCAAGAGAGGTTATTACATGAAGTAAAATCTGATAGAACTAAAAGTATAAAGAGGCAAATCCAACAATTTTCATTAGAAATGTTATTATTCCTTGTTCAGTAATCTTCAGAACAAGCAGAAAAATAGAAAAATAGGAAGGATGTAGAAAATCTGAACAACATTTACAATGAATTTGATCCCTTTGATTTTTATAGGTGGCTCTATCAAAAGCAACAAGAGATAACTTATTTTAAGTGCACAATTTTGCACTTAACTGTGTTCACAGAATTGAACATTTGGCAAGATAGACTATATTCTGGAACACAAAATTCAACAAATTTAAAAGACTAGAAAACATCCGAATTATAGCTTTTTACCAAAACAGAATTATAACTGAAATCAGTAACAAAAAGAGGTCTGAAAAGTTTGCAAATATTTAAAGGTTAAATAGACTTCTTAAAAAAAATCCATGAGTCAAGAAAAATTCAAAAATAAAACTTGAAAGTCCAAATAAACATTTTTATATATATATATATATGTGTATATATATATATATTTATTTATATATAAAACCTTGTGAGATGCTGGTAGAGCAGTGCTCAGGGAAAAAGTTATGTCATTAAATGCCTCTATTAGAATACATACTAATGTTTTAAATCAGTAATCACTCCTTTTATCTTAAAAAAACTAGAGACATAAGAGCAAAATTAAACTCTAAGCAAATACAATAAGATAAATAATAAAGATATCAGAAATCAATTAAATTGAAACAAATAGTAGAAAATACAATAAACTAAAGCTGGTTCTTTGAAAATATCTAAACAAAATGACTAATAAAATGTAAGAAAATCCAAATAACGAATATCGTGAATGAAAGGAGGTGAAACTACTACAGACATTACAAACACTAATCAGGAGTAATTTCATACATCTTTAGGATAATAAATTCATTATCTTAATAATACTGTCTCAAATAGGCCAATTCTATAATTACACAAAGAGTTCACTATGAAGAAACTGATAACCAGAAAAATCTTATCTATAATAATTAATTCTTACTAACTTTCAAAAATAAAACCTCAGGACAAAATGGCTTACTCATTATTCCTACCAAATATTTTAGAAAAAAATCATATCAATGATGTACAAATTTGTGAAGAAAACAGGATGCATGTGCATATTCTGAACTCATTTTATAAATCTAGAATGGTCCAAAACAGACTCAAACACTAAAGATCACTACATACCAATATACCTATGAATATGGATGTAGATGCATGAGTGTAGATGTGACTTATGAATGTAGAACATTCAGAAGGTTAACAAATAAAATACAAAAATATGGAGAATAATGCATCATGATCAAGTACTATTTATCCTGATAATGCAGAGATTTACTATTTAAAAATCAATTAAAAGTAATTTATCATATCAGCAGAATAAAAAATGTATCATCTCAATAGATACTGAGTAACTATTAAAATTAATTATCTGTTTATTATAAAAGCTGTTAAAACAAAAAATAGAAGGGAAAATCAGTAACTTGATATGTTATGATGAGAGACTGCATAATCCCCTCCTAAGATTGAAATGAAGGAAGGATGTTTTCTCTTACCTCTTTAATTCAGTATCATATTGGAGGTCCTAGGCAGTATAAAAGGGCAATCAATCAATCAATAGGGTATGAATTGGAAAAGAGAAATTAAAACTGTCTCTATCAACAGATGGTATTATTTCTTGCATAAAAAGTGTCAAGCAATCAACAAAAAGACCCTTGAACTAATATATTTCACAAGTTTTTAGTATTTAATATCAATATTTTTAAGAATGTTTAAAAATATTTACATATTATCAATGAAAAGCTTGAATTGAAATTTTAAAAACTAGCCTTCAATACTTATGTGTGTAACTAGTAAAATATGTGGAGAATCTTGCACTGAAAACTGCATTATGGTGATTTAAGGAATCACTGTATACTTAACTAGAGAGTTATACTGAGTTCACAGATTAGAAAACGTAAGATTCTTAGATGGCAGTGCTTCCCAAATTGATTCATGGATTTAATGAAAGCCAAATCAAAATTTCAGCAGAAGTTTTAGTAATTATGAACAAATCGATTATAAAGTTTATATGGAAAATCAAAGGCTTGAAATAACAAAATGGTTTTGAAAAGTGAGAATGAAGTTGTAGAATTCATATTCTCTGATTTCAAGACTTAGTATATATTTGTAGTACTCAAGACAGTGTGTCATTGATGAAGGAATAGATACACAGACCAGTGAAGTAAAATAGAGTACAGGAAAAGTCTCTCCCTCTCTCTCTCTCTCTCTCTATATATATATATATATCAGATATATATCATATCTGATATATATCATATATATGTATATATCATATACATATGTATATATGTATATATCATATATATCATATATCTATATATCAGATATATATCATATATCTCATATATGATGTATATATCAGATATATGCCCCCAAAATGATCTATATTGTGTATCTCACACAAAAATGACTACAAATTGATCATTGACTTTACTGTAAAACCTAAAACTAAAAAATGTTATGGTCTTAGGCAAAGAACACAAATCATATATCTTTAACGTGAAATAAATAACAGGATCTAGAAAAAAGTAAATATAATTAAAATGTAACACTTCTACTCTTTGAAAGGCCCCACTAAAATAACAAGTAGACATGACAAAGACTCAGAAGGAAGTATTTGCAAAACTTATAGCTGACAAAGTACATATATAACACTTTCAATCTCAATAATTAGAAAATGAATAACCCAATTAAAACATAGACGAAAGATTTGAAAAATATCTCACCAAAGAATATATACAGGTGGCAAGTAATCACATAAAATACGTTCAACATTGTATAATGTATATGATAATATGGTATATAATAAAATGATGTTCAACATCATATATTGACATATACATATATGTAGTTATTTTACATTCTATATTGTTGTTTAGATGTTTGCGCCTCCTCTAAAATTTGTGTTGAGACATAATCCCCAATGCAACAGTGTTAAGAGGTGAAGTCTTTAGGAAGTAATTAGGCCATGAAATTAGCCATAGATGGGATGGGGAACCTTATATAAGGGCTGGAGAAACCTAAGTAGACCCTCTTTTGTTCTACCACATAAGAACACAGTATTCAAATTACCATCTTGGATGCAAAGCCTGGGCCTTCATCAGACACCAAACCTGCCAATACCTTGATCTTGGAATGTCCAGCTTCCAGAACTGTAAGAAGTGAATTTCTATTATTTTTAAATTACCTGGTCTCAGCAAGAATACAGCACAGCTGGAACACTGTACATTGTCTAGTGAGCACAAAAATGGCACAGCCATTCTGAAATCAAACATATAAATATCATATGACCCAGGAATCTCACTCCTAGGAAATAACCAAAGAGAAATACAAACTTATTTTCACACAGAATTCCATAAGTGAATGTATGCATTGATTTTATTCACTATCGTTGTCTTTTGGAAGTAATCCAGATACCTTGGATCTGGTAAATAGACAAACTGTGACCCATGTCTACTGTGAAATACTATTCAGCAATAAAAGGAACAAAACTATCGATACACAAAACAACATGGATGAATCTGAAATCTGTTTTCTTAACTGAGAAAATTCAGACTCAAATATATAACACCAGTTGTATGATATCCTAGAAAAGGCAAAATATAGAAACGGAAAACAGATCAGTGGTTGCTGGCAATTGTGGAGTGGAGGAGGAATTTATGACAAAAGTACAACAAGAGGAAAATTTTGGGGGTGGTGAAACTATTTGGTTTTTTGATTATGGTAGTAGTTATATGATTGTATGCTCTTGTTAAAATTCAGAACTGTAAAAATGTAATTTTACTATTATAAACAAATTAAAAAAGTGAATAAATATCATATAATAGGAAGTGACAATGAAATTGAGTCTAGTAAATAAGACAAGAAACGGACTTTCTAGCTGGGTATGGTGGTACACGCCTGCAGTTCCAGCTACTTGGTGGGGTGAGGTGGAAGGATTACTTGAGCCCGGGAAGTTGAGGCTGCAGTGAGCTATGATTGTGACACTGCACTCCAGCCTAGGCAACAGAATAAGACCCTGTCTTAAAACAAGAAAAAAAAGAAAGAAAGAAAATAAAAAGAAGTGAAGATTTTCACTGGGGCAATATTTGTGGAAATAAACAAACATGAATAGATTCTATGTGTGTTTTTCGAGTTTCACTGACAGGTTTTGCAATGTTTGCATGTCGTGGTTGAGGGAGAATGATACCAGAATAGCATCTAGTTTTTGTCTTAATCAGTGGGATGAGTCTTAAGGTAATTTACTGAGAACAGAGAAGGGAGGATAGGTTGACAAACAAACATTTTCAAGTGTATTTTGGAAACTTTATTAATTGCCTACTCAATATCAGTATGTGGATTTTACCCACACAAATGAACCTATCCAATAGAAATTTTCTTAATTACTCAAGGTAACACACATGCACACGTGCATGTGCGAGCACGCACACCCCCATACACATACACACAAACATACCCCAGCCTCCGCTACTAAAGATGAGAGGATAGTCTAGTTAACCAGGAGGTTATGAGAGTTCAGATAAAGTTTGTCCCCTGGCCTGGTAACAGAAGCACAAACTTCATATCGAAGACAGTCTTTGGCCTGAGCCTAGAAAAACAGGGAAGATCTGTCTCCTCTGAAAACAGGACTATAATAGAATCCCCTTTGCTTGCCAAAATTTGTATTTGTTTATAATGAAAACAATTAAAACCATGTATATGCAATACTTTGTGAACAGTAATGTGCCATATAATAATTGTCTGTCCCACCATTACTGTTGTTAATGTGTGCATTATAATTCCCTCAGTCCATGCACTCTTGCTGTTAAACCTGGGTTTTAAAACTAACATGTGTAACAGGATAGTGTTTCCTGATACCAGAATCAAATACCATAGTGATGTCAATCTAACACATATTTTATGCTGTGGTATGTTTCATTGCTTTGGTCAGCATGTAATCAAGAAGCAGGACAGGTAATGGAACAGAGTACTGGTCTGGGACTGGGCAGATTTGTGTTCTGGATTTATACCTTCCATTAATTAACTCTGTGACCTTGGGCAAGGCTCCTTCTCTCTCTGGTCCTCAGATTTGCCATCTGTGAAGTAAAGATGCTGGATAACATGCTCTCCAGGTCCCTTTCCCATATATCGTTGTGTGCAATTATCTGAGCTGAACTGACCAAAACATTTCAAACAGAACTTGCCGAAGACTTTATAAGCACATGGCAGAGCCAGAAGAGAAAGTTTTCAGCAGGGGTTCTCACAAATTTGAGCCCTGTGGATTAGTGAAGGGAACCCGGCACAGCTGACCCAGGCCAGGGGGATAGGATTGAGGCTGTGTTAACATCTGGCCCTGAGTGGTGACAATTTACTGAGGAAGATAATATAACAGATCGGTCTGGACTGAAGCTGTTATTTCAGAAGGTTATGAATCCCAAGCCCTCAGAACAGATTTTATAGACAAATAAATTATATCAATAATAATAACAATGGTAGTCCAGTAGTTATTGTAACATTAGCTGTGTTAATTGTGTGTTTACTCTCTCCAGCAGTCAGACACTATTAAAAGAAGTTTGTGTGCATAAACTCAGATAATCTTCTCAGCTCTGTATGGCACATACTATTATTACCCCAAATTTACAGATGAGGAAAATGCCCAGACAAGTTAAGTCCGTGGCTAAAAGTCACACACTAATAAGTGGTAGAACCAGATTTTTAAATTGAAACAGTCTATCTCTTTAGTTAGGGATTGCATTAACTGTGCTACAAAACACATACACACACACACAAACCTTTTCATAGAGACATACATTGTTAAACATAGAGTACATTAACAAATTCAAACATTTTATCTTTATTTTTTAAATTTTTACTTTTATAGCATTTTACAGTAGCATACACCTGCTTCTGGTTCACCCCTTGACAGAACTAGGCATATCCCTGGAGACCCTGCTGAAATGCCACCACAAATTACATTACTGACTCCTTCAGTGGAAGTAATTCTCTGATCTTCTGCTCTCTCACACCACTTTGAGTGTGTTCTTACCATTCCTACTCTTGTCAGCTTTATTTCAGTGATTGTTTACGTAGGCTCATGAAGTCTGCTTATGAAGTAATGAGTGTCCCAGGCTCGAGGCTGATGTTCCACACACTTTGATATACCCAGTCTTTTCTAATGTTCCTGGAATAAAGTAAGTGCCTGGTAAATGTTTTATGAATGAATGAATGAATGAATGAATGAATGAATAGAAAAATACATCATTTCAAATGACCCTTCCGATAAACCCGTGAGCTAAGCCGGCAGCATTCATCATCACCATTTTTCAGAAAATGCAATGTGTTTCAAAGAAGTAAAACGTGTTCTTTAAGTTCTCTCCAGTAACCAAAAATGTGGACCAGACTGGAAGCCTAAGTCTTTTGACTCAGTCCAGTGTCCTGCTAGCATTGTTACAATTCTCCCAGGAGCCTGGGAGAAATGTGTGAAGATGTGAGTGCTTGGAGGTGCTTTCAGGGTGGGAATAGGGACTGCAAACTCCCTGGACAGTTGTTTCTCTGCTTTGCACTGCTTGCACACCAACCAAAAAATAACGCATAAATAACGATGGAGATTCCAGCTTTAGGGTTCTTTCATTCACTTGCTCACTCATTCATTCAATAAAATTTTGTTCTTTGAGTGCCTACTGATTTTCTGCTATTCTTCTTTTAGACTATAGCAAAACAAAAATAGATGGAGTCCTTATTCTCATGGAGCTTATGTTTCAGCAGGGAAGACAGAAAATAAGTATATTTGCATGCCAGATATTATTTCTATTTTTTCTATCCACCAATAATAGACACTTGGAGAAGATCTGGGGAGTAGATAACAGGAAAAGCAGATGAAAGGAAAATAATCACCCATAGAAGTTGAGGCAGTCAGTTGGGCAGACAGCCAAGGTGGAGTTTGCAGCGGCGACCAGGCTATCTCCTATGCATGCACATTCTTGTGGTTTTGCTGGCACATTCTTTGCAATTTTAGTCCTTCTAAATTTCCTGAAAGTTGTCTAAGACTTTGTCTAATCTTTGTTCTCCCAGACCTTCCAATGGTTTTGCATGCGTTTCTTCTATTAAAATTTTTCTTCTTAAAATAACTAGAGTTCTCTGCTTTCCTGATTGAACTTTGAATTATAATGTTACGTAGCGATAAATTCAGTGAAATGTGAAGAAGTAGAGTAAGTGGATAACGTGTGGTAGCGAGTGAAGTGCTTGATTTCAGAGATCATAGAAACCTTGACTGAGGATGTATCATTTTCAGAGAGACCTGAATCAAGAGGCCATGTCGATATCTGAGGGTAGTACGTTTCACTCCTAGACGATGACAAAACAAGAGACAGATTGTGAGTACAAAATTGCTGTCTTCATGGCAAATCTTCAAGACAAATCTGGCTGTAGGAGTGTGAGAATAGGGAAAATGGGTAGAAGATGAGAGATCCAGGGCTCCATTCATGGAGAGACTTGAGGGCTATGGCAAGGCATTTGGATATGATACTCAAAAGGATTTAGAGAAGAGGAGTGACATGAAGGAATATGGATGGGGCACTCCACCCCATGTCAACAGAGCCTGCATTAGTTTATCAACTGTGCTGCCATATTAACAGCTAATACATATGCAGAATTATAAAGTTTACAAAGTGATTCTGTATTATTCCTTCATTAGATCTTAACATTAACCCTGGTGGATTAATATTCTGGTTTTACTGGTTAGGAATTGGAAATTATGAGAACTTGAATTGTGGACCCGAAGTAAAGACGAAAGTGACAAAGCTAAGCATCAAATCCAGGTTTCCTGGGCCACAGTCAAAGATGCATTCTGTGAGGTCACAAGTGGCTTTGTTTCTTTCTTCTTTTCCCTTTCCAACTTTTATTTTAGGTTCATGGGTTACATGTACAGGTTTGTTATATGGGTAAGTTGTGTGTCCTGGGGTTTGGTGTACAGATTATTTTGTCACACAGGTAACAAGCATAGAGCCTGATAGGTAGTTTGTTCATCTTGACCCTCCTTTTAACCTCCACCCTCATGTAAGCTCCAGTATCTCTTCCCTTCTTCATGTCCATGTGTACTCAATGTTTAGCTCCCACTTATAAGTGAGAACATTCATATTTGGTTTTCTATTCCTGTGTTAATTTGCTTAAGACAACAGCCTCCTGCTGCATCTATGTTGCTACACAGGACATAATTTCTTTTTTTATGACTGTGTAGTATTCCATTGTGTATTTGTACCACATTTTCTCTATCCAGTCCATTGTCGATGGATATTTAGGTTGATTCTCTGTCTTTGCTATCATTAATAGTGCTGCAGTAAATATACATGTGCATGTGTCTTTATGGTACAATGATTTATATTTGTATGGGCATATATCTAGTATATATTGCTGGAATTCCTGGGTGGAATAGTAATTCTGGTTTAAGTTCTTGTAGAAATCTCCAAACTGCTTTGCACAGTGGCTGAAATAGTTCACATTCCCACCAGCAGTATATGAGAATTCCTTTTCTCAGCAACCTCCCCAGCATGTTATGTTTTGACTTTTTAATAATAGCCATTCTTTCTGGTGTGAGATGGTGTGGAGATTTGTGTTTCTCTAATGATTACGGATGTTGAACACTTTTTCCTATGCTTATTGGCCATATGTATGTCTTCTTTTGAGAACTGTCAGCTCATGTCCTTTGCCCATGTTTAATGACGTTGTTTGTTTTTTGCTTGTTAATTTGTTTAATTTTCTTATAGATTCTGAATGACTTTTGTGACATGAGAAGAAAATTGCCCTCTTTTCACTGATCAAATAATAGCAGTTATTAGTTATAGATCCTTTATATGTTGCAAGGCATTGCAAAACAACGGACCCAAAACTTGATGCAGGCAGAATAAATCTGGAGTTTGTGTGGTTAAGGTCCATGCTATTCAGCAGTGATTTCCCAAATGTGCATTCAAAACAGCGAGGCTTCAGTCAACATGCAGATTCCAACTCAAGAGGACTGGGTCAGGTCTGAGATTCTGGCTTTCTCACTAGCACTCAGGAGTTTCTAATGCTGCTTGCCCACAGGCCAGGCTCTACAACACAACACCGAGTAACTGATCAATCAAGACATAGCTTTGAGCCTACATGTCCTGCTTGGGTCTGTGAGAATAAGCTTATAGTGACTTCATCTCATCTAAGGCCAGCAATATGCACTCAAATGTTTGAAAGGAAAAGCGATTTCTATCTTTTAACGTCAACTGGTTATCAACTAAATTTGAAATTGTTTGCTTTTGGTGCCAGAATATCTAGCTGTAAACAATATTCAACATTTTTCTACACGTTTCTACCTTAAAATTCTAAATGTATCTAAATGTTTTACTATGCTGAGAATAAAGATTTCGCAAATTGACCGTAGCCTATAAAAGGGTTAACATTGTTATTTTTCTAAACAAGAAATTTTAAAGTAAAACAAATATATTTGAAGAGTTAGAAAGTATACATACGTATTTTTGTATATACGCTTCATTATAACTGAAGAATGATCTTAGATTAGAGGTTACATTTTATTACCTCAATGACTTTAAAGTATAAAATATGGCCATTTTACTGAATTATTGAGTACATTTAATTGCAGTTGTATACTATGAACTATTGATCCAATAATTATTCATGTGGACTATTAAAATGGGTTGATTCATTTTTTATTTTACCTTTTTTAAGCAATGCTTATATATTATTTACAATTTGAGAGCTGGGATTAAGCTTTTTAGTACAATACAGTATTTCTAAAGTAGGGCAGGTCTTTGTGGGAGTCCAAGGTAACATTGTATAATCAAAAATTAAGCAACTTTAAATTTCAGCAGCCAAAATGTACCCTTTTTCCTCAGTTAAATGTTTTAATTGCAGGGGTATTCACTGGGACTTAAGAACTTTTCTCATATAAATGGAATATTTAATATGAAATATAAAATAAATATTTTAAGTGTTCTGCAGATTTCTCAAAAAATAATTGAGGGGTGTTCCTTTTTATTTCTCTCTACTTGTGTTTGTGGGTTTTTTTTTTTTTTTGGCTCCTAGTAAAGAATTTCTTCCTTAATTCAGCCATTTTTCCTTTCTTTAATTAAGAACAAAAGTATTGGGTCAGTGCAAAGGTTCAGTAAGGGATATTTTAAATATAACAAAATACTCTGTAGGTCTGGTGTCTTACTCTTGCTTTTATGTACTCTCCTTTGATTGGCAGTGCATCAAGCACATTTTCATGTTTAAGTGCTTATTGTGTATCTAGTTCTCTTTTGAGTGATGGGATACACTGACACTCATTATGTAACCACTATGTGCAGGTCAGGTAGCTGCCAATATTTTATGAATACCATCTCATTTAAAATAGTTATGTCATTAACTCCTTTGTATAGATTAATAAAAGAAAAGGGAAAGAAAGTCAATTGAATTTCCAAGGATGTAAATCCAGGAAGGAACAGAACTCAGATTCATAAGGTAGCTCTGATTTTTGCTGGAGTTTGTTTTCTTTCAACTCTACCATCATCTTACTTAAAATATTGTATGGTTGCTTTTCTCAACCAGGATGCAACCATAGCACATAGGTCTTTGGCAATGGCCAGGAGACTGTTCCTTGCAGAGGGAGCAGCTTTAACACAAGAGTACAGAAGGCCAGCAACATGCCCTCAAATGTTTGAAAGGAAAAGCGATTTCCTTTCATGCTATATACAACCCATTTGCTGCTAGTAAAGGAGTTGGTTTTACATTTTACAAATGGCATAACCCAGACTTGACATACCCTCAGGAATGAACCCTCAGGTCTTGAGGTTTGGGGAGCCAGTGGAAGAAGGCAGACCTTGCACGACAAAGAAAGGAATTTAAATATTAACCTAGGAAGAAATGGACATATGTTCATCAGCTTAGTCCTGTGATCATTGCTATGACCGTATATGCATGTTAGGAAGGAATGTGAAGATCTATCTGGGAATGGAGAGGAATAAATGGCAAAGAAACTAATGAGTAGTTGAGATGACAGAGTACTAGGGTGCTAATTTGAGTGCTGCTCACACTTTCTTGTGCACTTGAGTCCCCTGGGGATGTTGTGAAGATGCAGATTATTATTCAGTAGGTGTGGGATGGGGACCCAAATTCTGTATTTCTAACGAGTAATGTTAATGTTGCTGTTCCATGGAACAGATGCTCCATAGCAAGAAATGAGAACAGTGATTCTCCAAGTTTGATCCCTAGACCAACAGCATCAACATCACCCCAAAACTGGTTAAAACTGAAATTCTCTGGTCCCACACTGTATCAATGTAATCAGAATGGCTGGAGTTGGATATAGACATCAATAATCTGTTTAAACTTCTAACAGTTTTATTGTTCAGTTTGAAAACGAGCCAGTGACTGAGTGGAGAAAGTGGGGATAGATGAAAAAAAGAAAAAAACACTTGTAATATGTATTTAGGAAGAAGAATCAATGGGGGTCGGTGACTAAGTGGAGCTTATTTAGATTCTGATTATGTAAAAAGAGTTCAGAATGACCTAATTTTATCTCCAAACCCTGCTTTTTTTCCCTTAAATATGAAAGTTTTAATAATCTTTCTGCTGATAGCATAGGTCATGCTTAGAAAAATCTAACGTCTTTTTTCAGGCAATTAAGCAATTTCAATACTCACTTTAATTAACAATTGTGCCTAAACAAAAACTCTTTGCATAAAAGAGCTTCTAATGAAACACGAAAATTAGTTAAGAAAATACAGGGTGGTAATATGGAGTAAGAATGATGGAAATGATGATTTCCTAAACAAATAAACAAAATTGCTTCCAATATTTATTGTAAACCACCCATGAAATATCTGGTAATCTAAATGGAATGAAAACATTCTTGCTGCTTTATATAATACTCTATTTCATGTTAGAGAAAGAACTTTAATTAGAATATCACTGGTGTCAAATTAGTAATAAATGTTTAAGACAAACTGAGATAACGGGACTATGAGAACACTGCCACTAATGTAAAATCTGCTGTAAATTGCCAGGAAATTTACATTTTCCATTAGCACACAGTCATAAGCATAAAAATGATAAAAGGTTACATACATTTTAGATGTTCTTTAACTCAGTTGAAATTATTGCAAAGAAATGGTGTATTTAACACTTAAAGTTTCTGGAGTTTAAAAATGCATCAGTTTGAGTCCCTGTACCTTTACCATTTAGCTGTGTAATCTTGGGAATACTGTGTATGTTAAGTCTGGGTTATGTCATTTGTAAAATGTAAAACCAACTCCTTTACTAGCAACAAATGGGTTATATATAGCATGTTGAATGGCAACATGACTTTCTGAGAATAATGCTATGAAGGTACATATTAAAGATTCTCAGCTCTAGAGTTCTAAATGAATGCCCTTGGACAACAAAATCTGTGTCTCTGACTCTCAGATTCTTTATTTGTAAGATAAAGATGCAATGACTATCTCAAAAGAGTGGTTGTGAGAATTGTATGAGATAATGCAAGTAAATCGAGTGGCATGCAGAAGGTATTTCATAATAGCAATTAACACCATTATTAATGGACATGAAGATATTTTGTATACTCTGTGAACATTAGGGCACATTCTAATTAATTATTTCTTTTGTCTCACAGGCATCTTTCAGACACTTCACTTGATAATGTAGACACAACCATACTCTCTTTGGGGAAAATGAAAGTGAAGAGTATCCCAGGAGCAAGTAAAAACTGCAAAAACTGATAGCATTTATTGACTCCATCCAAGCTCCTGTGCTAAGAGACTTGACCAAACTCAAGCACACTATGTAGCACCTTCAGGCTGTGGCCTTAGTTGCTACAGGCCCCTTTAAAATGCCTGCCAAAGGAAGCTCACTGCTCCTAGGATAATCAGGTGTTTATTCCAGCCAAAACCTGACGATGGGACTATAGCTCCCTTAACTGTTACTTTAGAAAGCTTGCAATTATAAACCCCTTTTCTGCTTCTTTGAGAAGTAAATCTTTTACCACCCAGAACTGATTCCTCAAGGACCCCAGAGTCGTCTCTTTGAAATGAGAACATTCAAGGGGATAACTCCAACTTCCCAGTCCCTGTGGGAAGGTAAGGACCTATTTTGGTGGGAGCTTTGCTCTAACTTGTGCAACCATCTCCTATCACCACAGTGCAGCCAACGTGTTTCCCGTCCTGATGTGTGCCAATTAGCGAACCCATATGAGCTGGTCACAAGAATGAAACTGCCACTCCGTGCCTTCCAGTGCCTCTGCTTTAGTGTACCTCAGCTTTTAAAACGTCTCCTGCTTTTTGTTTTGGCAAATTTGAGCTCAGTTTATACTAGACATTCTTCTATTCCATAGTAATGGTGACTAAATAACATCTGTCTTTACCACCATTAACTAGTGCGCAACTTTTTTTTTTTCTTTGGCATAAGGCATGGAACAGTTCAGAGAGGGAAGAGTGGAGGTTCCTATGAGTAGTTCTTTTGATGAGTAATAAAAATGAAATAGAGTGAAGCTTGTAGAGTTGATTGGACCAGACTTGGAAGACCTAATATTCCGTAATGAGGAGTATGGAATATATTCTGAAAGGAACGAGGATACATAAAACTCTGAATGGAAGAGTTCCTTTGTGATAACAGTATAAATTCCAGGAATATTAGATTTGTCTGAATCTCTTCTCTCTGTTGTCTTTATCTTTTCTCTGGTGTGCTGATTTATTACCACTCTTCTTCTCCGTAATCATTTAGTACTCATGCCAGAAAAGTCCTTCACATTGAATTTAAATACATCAAATCTAAGTTTCTATATCCATGCTGAATCTTGGTTGTTATATACCTGTGTGTAGACAGGACTTCTTCAAGCCAATTTGAACCTGAACAGGTACTGCAGAATTGTTAAGGGTTCTCTAAATAGAGGAATTTCTGTTGGTCTAAAAAAATTGTTCTGTAAATTTTTTTAAATCTAATATCAGAAATCAGCAACAGGGTATCTCGAATGCTTGCTCATTATGACTTGCAAGGACTCCATAAGTCATCTGAGACATCTGCTCATTATATAAGTCCAAGAGTATTCTAGGAAATAATTTCTGAAGACCTGGGCTTTTCTAAGCAATGAACTAGGGATATAATGATGAATAAGGTTCTATTACACTCTTAAAAGACACCACACATTAGAGAGAAACTTCAAACAGAAAACTGTAGTGCAGCATACACTTGGTTTCATTTAAGTAGTGCTAAAAGTTATCTGATCACAAAATTGATTGAAGTTCTTGTAAAAAGTAGAGCTTACAGGTGCCTCTTCTGGAAGTTCTGATTCAAATTTACTTAATTCAGGTCCAAAAATATGTTTTTAACAAGATTTCTTTTTTTTCTTTTGGGTTTATTTTTTGTGCATAATGTTTTTGTTTTTGATTTGGTAAATTTTACAAATATCGAATTAAATTTTTCAGGACATGTAGGAGTTCAAGCAGCCTAGGTGAAGGTGAATCTATTCTAAGCTTAGTGAAAACTCTGTTCCAAAATACAGAGACAAAAATATAGCTCGTGCATTTGGGAAAAAATAAGTCACTGGGTGTTTATGTAATTAATATGCAAATACAAAAGAGGCTGAAGTTGAAGCTAAAAATGTAAGTAAAGGACTGTCAACAAAGGTCCTTCTAAGTCTTGGCATGGAATTTTGGTCCTACTTATTGAATGGCTTTAAACAGAGAGTTGACAAGTAACAGAGTGAAATCCAAACTAAAGATGAGTTGACAGTAGTTTCTGGATTACTTAAAAGGCTCTATAGAGTAGTCCTAGAAAGCTCTGCTGAGGGTGTATTTTAACATATTATGGAAAGACTTTGGGGTTTGAAATCTGCCAAATCTGGACTCTTTTCTGCTCCTGACCCTCAATGTGTGTAATTAATAGTGCTAACTTACTACATCACTACAACAGAAATAGTCATAACTGCCTTTCAGATTTCTATGAAAAATCAGTCAACAAAAAGCAGATGAACAACACAAGCCTCACGTGAATGTGGTGGTGACATGACTTGGGACAGAGAAATAGTGGAGCATTCGAAAGGCTGTGCATATGTTACTTGATTGAATTTTCATATGATTCTGAGATACTGATTGTTATGTTCATTGCATAAATGAAAAGGATGAGACACAGAAGAGTTACATATCTTGTCAAATAAGACAGAAAGAACTAAGGCAAGTAGCTGTCGAATAAGACAGAAAGAACTAAGCCAAGTAGCTAGCCAAGACTTAAGCCCAGGTCTGAACTTCAAAGCTGCAGCTTCTCTTTTTGTCCACTTCACCCTGCCCCTCCCTGCCGCCAGACCAACCTGCCTAATGCCTAGAAAGGACTTAATGTGTGCTCTTTCTCCTCTACATGTCTTCTTCACCTTTTCCACACCCAGATATAGGCAGATAATGTACTCAGATTGTACATTAAACATCTGCTTGTCAACTTAGAGAGTTTGGTCTCCTCAATTAACTCAGTGCTGGTGAAGTATCAAGCTATGCTTCACTTACACAAGCTTTTATGAGCACACGAAGACATAAAAGGTAGTATATAGTCATAAATCATGGTTTACACCACTGAAAAAACAAAAATACATTCTGTTTGATCCCTGCTTTTAATGGAAAAAGATATTATTTTGAGGGATGATGAGAACTGGCTCTGACATCAGAAGGTCTAGGTTCAAAACTTCAGGTCTATCACTTATTGTGTCCGTGAACATGAAAATATACTCCACAAGTCTCAGCATCCAAATCTATGAAATGAAAATAATCCTAATATATATTTCATCACTTATTGTGATTAAGTTAAATAATCTCTGTACATATAAAATACTTAGGGCCTGGTACATGGTACACAAGAGATTTTAACTGCTATTATTATCATTATCATTTATTATCATGATTATTATGATTATTTTTATAGGTTCTAATATGGTTATGGTATGAGACTTGGAAATAACTCACTACTTCTCAGGTAAAATTGAGTTCAGGTTATAATAGTTGCTAAAAGGGAGGTATAATTCTGAAAGATTAAGAACGAGGCTTGAAAGAGGACTTGCTGTCAGGGTAAACAGTGCCCTGGGTTAAAAATAAGATGATCAGATTTTAGTCTTGTGTCTGGGACAGGCTTGCTGGGTAACTTTGTTCCTTTTAGCTCTCTGAGCCATTCTTTTCCTCAGTAAAAAGGAGCTCATGATTCCCCCCCACCCCATACTTCTCTCCTTCTGTTGCCAGGAGACTCACGTGGGACAGCATTTGTGAAATAGCCAAGATTCCTACGCACTTCCCTGGGCCCTTCTGCAGGCAGAGCCCCATAGGCCAGCACAGACCATCAGCTCTGGTTTACCCAGGTTCTCCAAAGACATGCAGCTCTGTGGCCATCTTCAGTTTGCAGAGATCTCCATTTCCCCAGAGAGCTCAGTGACTCTCTTAAGAGCTTTGATTCTTTCACACTAGTTTCATCTGGCCAAGTGTGTACTTTAAAGCTTGCCAAGCTTTGATCAAGGATGGTTGTCTCATGGTCTCATTGTCAAAGTCCTTTCCTCTATGTTCACCAGTATCCTGCTCTTTTCTGTTCCTCTAACATTTGGCTAGGCACTCATCCCTTAGGTGTAAACATGGTCTGGGTTTCTCCTGTTCTTGTCCCACATTTATGCTCAGTTTGCATATTCCCTAGTGAATTTAACTTCTGGATCCTCAAGTCAGATTTTCCAAAGATCTTAACTAAAGCCCCTAGGCCTCTTTCTAGTGTTTCCATCATTCAGTCCAATAACTCATAAGAGTTTGTCTGACAATATATGGATACTCTCAGATGTCAAAAGATTCCTCAATATAGAAAATCAAAATGCAATGTTAATGTTATTAAGACATAAGCATGATAGCAAATTGAGTCCTTAACTTGGGCTGTCCCCCAACAATGAAATTCCTGGGTTGATTGGCTTTGATGCTAAATAGAGTTCATGCACTGATTCTCATGAATCACAGGGGAAACGTGTGCACAACAGGCAGAGTATGGGAAACAGTGCAAAAGCCAAAATGTCAAAACCTCAGCTCCATGGCAAGTCCTTTTACCATATTGTTTCTAGATAACTTTCTTTGAAGCAGCTAAAATCATCATCATAAAATGATCATGAATACAATATCAGGAACATTATGATTTCTTAGTAAAGAGTTTAAAATGATGATGATAATGATAATCATAATGCATAAATCTTCACATTTTGACTTCTCAAACAGGCAGATCTAGTTTGAAATGCTTTAGTGAGTCATGTTGTGATGTATTTATTTTGCTTTTATGGAAATTTCCAGGAAGCTCTTTCATAAGATAAAAGTTGGAGATACATGAAGCAACTAAAGCAAGATAATTGAGGACACTTAGTCCAGGAATAGGGCTACTTTGATACAAGGGCATAGTTTCTTAAATCTGAATGTGCCACATATGACTGGCAACTCAATAGAAGTTATTGATCAGCACTTATTTTGAAAGGCAATTTGCTTCCTCGTGTGTCAACCTCTACATACCTATCTCCATTTAGCAGTGATGATGCTCTATTTGTAATTGTCTTTCTCCTTATAATGTAAGCTTCCCAAGGGTAGGAGCCTAGCAGTGATTTTTCACCTGCATACTCTCACCAGCTAATAGCATAACCAGTGGAAACCTGTGGCTCTACGAGAGAGAAGGAAGGAAGAAAACACTGACTTCTGCAGAAAATAAAATTCAAGCAAAGCTCTCAGAACTGAGTGTTACAGGCCTTAAGACCATCAATGGAGTGGTTGAAGTCTCTATCAGAAATATTAATGAAGTCTTATTTTGTACAGATCCTTAATGGCTAAACTTGGACTTTAGAAGCTCTGCCTTCGCAGTCAAATCTGGACCATGTCTTACTGCATGGCCTTGAACAAGTCATATCATCTCTTAATTTTTGTTGATAAATGAATTTCCTCCTTAATGTTCCATTCTATCGGGGGAATTTGAAGATTAATTCATTAATGTACTTTAAGTGCTTCGATTAAGTTGATTGTCATAGGCTGCAGATATTCTCAGCAGTCCCAATTTGGGAATAATTCAAAATCACTTCTTTCTCAACAGAATTCTGATAAATTATCCCAATGTTCTCCAAGAAGTGCTATGATATAGGATCCATTTCCAAAATAATTAATGCTTCCTTTCTAAAAGTTAGTCTGGAGACATCAATATGTGCACTGTTCATCTCAGTCATCCCTTAGATGAAGCAGCCCAATGTTAAAACTGATGATGGTGCTTTAAAGATCAGCGATCCCTTCCCCACCTTTGCATAGCCAGGAGCTAGGGCTCAGGGAGATTAAGTAAATAATCCAAGTAAAAATAAACATTCTTTAACAGGCTGGGTATGGTGGCTCATACCTATAATCCCAGCACTTTGGGAGGTCAAGGTGAGTGGATCACTTGATCTCAGGAGTTTGAGACCAGCCTGGGCAATATGGTAAAACCTTGTCTCTGCAAAAATTAGCTGGGCATGGTGGTGCATGCCCATAGTCCCAACTACTCAGGAGGCTGAGGTGGGAGGATTGCTTGAGCCTGGGAAGTTGAGGCTGCAGTCAGCCATGATTATACCACTGCACTCCAGCCTGGGAGACAGAGTAAGACCCTATCTCAAACAAACAAACAAACAATAACAACAAATTATTTAGCAGAAAATTAAGGATTTAAACAAGACTATTTCTTGAAAAACAGGAGCAGATTCCCCCCACCCCCGATACTATCCTGTACCCTCTGTTAAAGATAAAAAAAAAGATTACCTAAAATATTGCGATTCAAGGTCTTATCTCCCATTAGTGACAGATTTTCTATGTTACGATGGAAAAAAACAGGCTTAGTTTAAGAATAAACACTGAGAATCAATAATATTTAAAACGTGTATAGTGCTTTGTGAATATTTTTACTTACACTAACTTATTTAACTTTTGTAACCTTCTTGCAAGTTAAGAACTATTATTGCCTACTTACATGATATACTATCGTTTTCTGTGGTGGTCCAGAGTGTAGCTATGACTAATCACACAATGAATGTTGTACAACCATAAAAAGGAGACAGAGCCTTCGTACATGCTACAACATGAACAAGCCTTGAAAACGTTGCGCTAAGTGAAATAAGCCAGACACAAAAGGACAAATATTGTGTAATTACGCTTATATGGAATGCTAGAATGGGCTAATTCATAGATGGAAAATACGTTAGGGATTATCATGTGCTGGGGAAAACATGGTGATTTATTGCTTCGTGAGTTATGTCTGGGTGATAAAAATATTTTAGAAATAGATAGTAATAATTATTGTACAACATTTTGAATGTCATTAATGCCACTGAAATGTACATTTAAAATGGTTAAAATGAAAAATGTTATTCTTTATATATTTTACCATAATCCCAAAACCAAAAAGGAATTGGTCCTAGAGTATATAGGGCCACCAGGCTTTGTACACTCATTCTATCACTTCCTGGCTGTTTGACATTTGCCAGCTCCTTATCTTTGTGTTTTCCTTTATAAAATAAAGCTAAAAGTAATAATTGTATGTGGAGATATTATTATTAATAAGTTGAAGAAGCTTAGACATAATTTCTTCAATTTCACATAGTAAATTCCTGGCAGTGTCTTAACTCAATCTTAGTTTCTTTCATACTCAAAGTCTGCACTCTTTTCACTTTTTACCAAACTGTTAAAATTTAAATCGTAGATGTCCTATATATGGTGTCAACTGAGAAATGCAATCATTATGTTCTCCAAACATTCACAATCACTTTTCAGTTAACATATTCATTGGGATGAGACTTAAACCCTCAGAGACAGATGTATAGAAATAAGATAGGGAAGAAGGTCTCATGGAACATAAACTTAGACTTGATGTCTAATAGAGATTATGTACAATCACAGGCAAGCTAGTTATCACTTGGATTTTAAAACTTCAATTTTCTGGCATGTTCCTGTACTCTCAGCTACTCAGCAGGCTGAGGTCAAGTTGGTCAAGGCTGCAGTGAACTGTGATTGCACCACTGCACTCTAGTCTGGGCAACAGAGCGAGACCTTGCCTCAAAAAAAAAAAAAAAAAAAAAAAAAATCAACGTTCTCTTCTGCGAAATATGTGATTGAAGAGCTGAGATTATCTCTTTGTTCCCATCTAATTAAAACTTTCCAAAATTTAAATAACATAATACATGCTTTTCTGTGTGTGTGTGTGTTTGTGTGTAATATAGAACTTCTTTAATTACCAAAATAGCCCCTATAAGACTGATACTTATTATTTTATTTAGTAAAGGAGGAGATGTCAAAAAAGACAGTAAGAAGTTTGCACTAGGTCATAGCAGATATTAATTGCTGGAGATATCATACAATTCAGGCAATCTGGTTTCAGGGTCCATATTATAAGCTATCAAACTGTGACTCATTGTAGAAAGAAAATGGATATATGAATGTGGACATTATAAATGGATGGGAATTGATGATATATTTGACCCATTTGTCCTACCCCTTTGTCAATGTGAGACAGCAAGAAATATTGATATGTCAGATGTGAGTTTAAATCCTGGACTATTATCTATCTGACCTTGGTCAAGTCACTCAGACTCTCTGAGTTCCACCTGCAAAAGCTGTAATTTTGGAAGAGAAATATCTAATTTATAGTTTTCTTCTGTGATTGTTTTTATAAAGGCAATATATGTGGAATATCTGCCATAGAGTAAATGCTGAATGAGTGTCTATTGCCTGGCCATGGTGGCTCACACCTTGATATGATTTGGCTGGGTCCCCACCCAGATCTCACCTTGAATTGCCATAATCCCCACATGTCAAAGGCAGGGCCATGTGGAGATAACTGAATCATGAGGGTGGTTTCCCCATACTGTTTAGTGGTAGTGTGAATAAGTCTCATGAGATCTGATGGTTTTATAAATGGGAGTTCTCCTGCACAAGTTCCCTTGCCTGCTGCCATGTTAGAAGTCGCTTTGCTCTTCTTTTGTCTTCCACCATGATTGTGAGGCTTTCCCAGTCATGTGGAACTGTGAGTCCATTAAACCTCTTTCCTTTATAAATTATCCAGTCTTGGGTATGTATTTATTTGCAGCATGAGAATGAACTAATACATATGTGTACTCCCAGCGCTTTGGTAGACTGAGATGAGAGAATCACTTGAAGCCAGGAGTTTGAGACCAGACTTGGCTACAAAACAAGACTCTGCATGTACACCAAAGAAAAAAAATAAATTAGCTGCATGTGGTGACAGGCACAAGTAGTTCCAGCTACTAGGAGACTGAGACCCGCATGTGTCTGGGGCTGCAGTGAGCTAGGATTATACCACTGGACTCCAGCCTGGGTGGCAGAGTGAGGCTCCCTCTTTAAAATGAAACAAAACAAAAAATAAGTGACCATTATGTTTATTGCCTGTTATGGCTGAACATGTCTAACACAGATCCACTGATTTACTTTGGTTACCTGCTCAGTTTTAACATTTGATTGAGTTACGCAATCAAATTTGACTTTTTGTATTTAATCTCTTATTTAGTGTTTCATTGATTTCACTTCTCATCTGTGAAGACTACCCCTAAATGGAGTGAAATACATTCATTCGAAGCCCACATGTATCCAAGTTAGACTTTTAGGGTTTGAGAGGGTGGATTAAGCTCTTTGTATTGCCCCAAATGCCCTGTCGTCTGGACAAAATCTGTCTGTAAGGGTGGAATAATGTGCTCTTTCCTTGGTGGTATCATTTTTATAGATATTTTAAGCTAGAAATGACCTTCTAGCTTAATGCATGCCTCTTCTTTGAGGAAAGAGTAATGTTCATTAGCAGATTATTCCTGTTATTTTAACCTGAAGTGTTATATAAATTGTTTCTTATATAGCACACACACAGTGTTGAGTGTTCTACTAACTTCAATGGACATTTGAAAGAAATGAGATGTGGTCCCTATCCTCAAGACTCCCACAGACCAGCCAAAAAATAAGACAAATGGTATGCAGCAGTAGTACCTGAAGGCAGTCACAATCTACAGATTTTCCCTGCTGCCTGTCAATACATCCATACCGATTTTAAAAGCGATGACCAGTATTTGAGTAGGCATCTGCGATTTACACATTTCTTCTACAGGCAATGTCTTTTATTTTTAATAATAGCCCACTGGGCAGCATACAAATTAGCATTACCATTTCTGCAGCTTATAGAATTTATAAACATTCTCAGAGTCATAGGCTAATAAATATGAATAATTGAGCTGGGATAAATCCCCAATATTTGTAATAATCACCAATATTTGTAACCACTGAACCAGTCATCTACCAATCCCCATTCTCTCTGTCTTGAATACCATTCTCTGTTCCATAGGTGCTATGTTTAATTAGGAAAGATATTATATATGTTCTGTCTGAAAAAGGTTAAATCGTCTCTAGAGTAGATAGGTTTTAATAAAATGGACAATGCCTTAAGTCAAAAGAAAATAAATCTGGATTTTGATTTCAATAATTGATAGGATAGTTTGAGAATGGGAGACTTTGTGGCTGTTCTTTCATTCATTTTAATTTGTGATCCATATAGCTAATTTTTATTCATATGCCTATAATTATCACTGTTACTAAAAATTTTATGCGTAAGAAATTAGCATTTCTTTTTTTTTGGGGGGGGAACTTTTTTTTTTTATTATACTTTGAGTTCTAGGGTACATGTGCATAACGTGCAGATTTGTTACATATGTATACTTGTGCCATGTTGGTGTGCTGCACCCATCAACTCGTCAGCACCCATCAACTCGTCATTTACATCAGGTATAACTCCCAATGCAATCCCTCCCCCCGCCCCCCTCCCCATGATATGCCCCAGTGTGTGATGTTCCCCTTCCCGAGTCCAAGTGATCTCATTGTACAGTTCCCACCTATGAGTGAGAACATGCGGTGTTTGGTTTTCTGTTCTTGTGATAGTTTGCTAAGAATGATGGTTTCCAGCTGCATCCATGTCCCTACAAAGGACACAAACTCATCCTTTTTGATGGCTGCATAGAATTCCATGGTGTATATGTGCCACATTTTCTTAATCCAGTCTGTCACTGATGGACATTTGGGTTGATTCCAAGTCTTTGCTATTGTGAATAGTGCTGCAATAAACATACGTGTGCATGTGTCTTTATAGCAGCATGATTTATAATCCTTTGGGTATATACCCAGTAATGGGATGGCTGGGTCATATGGTACATCTAGTTCTAGATCCTTGAGGAATCGCCATACTGTTTTCCATAATGGTTGAACTAGTTTACAATCCCACCAACAGTGTAAAAGTGTTCCTATTTCTCCACATCCTCTCCAGCACCTGTTGTTTCCTGACTTTTTAATGATTGCCATTCTAACTGGTGTGAGATGGTGTATCATTGTGGTTTTGATTTGCATTTCTCTGATGGCCAGTGATGATGAGCATTTTTTCATGTGTCTGTTGGCTGTATGAATGTCTTCTTTTGAGAAATGTCTGTTCATATCCTTTGCCCACTTTTTGATGGGGTTGTTTGTTTTTTTCTTGTAAATTTGTTGGAGTTCTTTGTAGGTTCTGGATATTAGCCCTTTGTCAGATGAGTAGATTGCAAAAATTTTCTCCCATTCTGTAGGTTGCCTGTTCGCTCTGATGGTAGTTTCTTTTGCTGTGCAGAAGCTCTTTAGTTTAATGAGATCCCATTTGTCAATTTTGGCTTTTGCTGCCATTGCTTTTGGTGTTTTAGACATGAAGTCTTTGCCCATGCCTATGTCCTGAATGGTACTACCTAGGTTTTCCTCTAGGATTTTTATGGTATTAGGTCTAACATTTAAGTCTCTAATCCATCTTGAATTAATTTTTCTATAAGGAGTAAGGAAAGGATCCAGTTTCAGCTTTCTACTTATGGCTAGCCAATTATCCCAGCACCATTTATTAAATACGGAATCCTTTCCCCATTTCTTGTTTCTCTCAGGTTTGTCAAAGATCAGATGGCTGTAGATGTGTGGTATTATTTCTGAGGACTCTGTTCTGTTCCATTGGTCTATATCTCTGTTTTGGTACCAGTACCATGCTGTTTTGGTTACTGTAGCCTTGTAGTATAGTTTGAAGTCAGGTAGCGTGATGCCTCCAGCTTTGTTCTTTTGACTTAGGATTGTCTTGGAGATGCGGGCTCTTTTTTGGTTCCATATGAACTTTAAAGCAGTTTTTTCCAATTCTGTGAAGAAACTCATTGGTAGCTTGATGGGGATGGCATTGAATCTATAAATTACCTTGGGCAGTATGGCCATTTTCACGATATTGATTCTTCCTATCCATGAGCATGGTATGTTCTTCCATTTGTTTGTGTCCTCTTTTATTTCACTGAGCAGTGGTTTGTAGTTCTCCTTGAAGAGGTCCTTTACATCCCTTGTAAGTTGGATTCCTAGCTGTTTTATTCTCTTTGAAGCAATTGTGAATGGAAGTTCATTCATGATTTGGCTCTCTGTTTGTCTGTTACTGGTGTATAAGAATGCCTGTGATTTTTGCACATTAATTTTGTATCCTGAGACTTTGCTGAAGTTGCTTATCAGCTTAAGGAGATTTTGGGCTGAGACAATGGGGTGTTCTAAATATACAATCATGTCATCTGCAAAGAGGGACAATTTGACTTCTTCTTGTCCTAACTGAATACCCTTGATTTCTTTCTCTTGCCTGATTGCCCTAGCCAGAACTTCCAACACTATGTTGAATAGGAGTGGTGAGAGAGGGCATCCCTGTCTTGTGCCAGTTTTCAAAGGGAATTTTTCTAGTTTTTGCCCATTCAGTATGATATTGGCTGTGGGTTTGTCATAAATAGCTCTTATGATTTTGAGGTACGTTCCATCAATAACGAATTTATTGAGCATTTTTAGCATGAAGGGCTGTTGAATTTTGTCAAAAGCCTTTTCTGCATCTATTGAGATAATCATGTGGTTCTTGTCTTTGGTTCTATTTATATGCTGGATTATATTTATTGATTTGCGAATGTTGAACCAGCCTTGCATCCCAGGGATGAAGCCCACTTGATCATGGTGGATAAGCTTTTTGATGTGTTGCTGAATCCGGTTTGCCAGTATTTTATTGAGGATTTTTGCTTCGATGTTTGTCAGGGATATTGGTCTAAAATTCTCTTTTTTTGTTGTGTCTCTGCCAGGCTTTGGTATCAGGATGATGTTGGCCTCATAAAATGAGTTAGGGAGGATTCCCTCTTTTTCTATTGATTGGAATAGTTTCAGAAGGAATGGTACCAGCTCCTCCTTGTACCTCTGGTAGAATTCAGCTGTGAATCCATCTGGTCCTGGACTTTTTTTGGTTGGTAGGCTTATAATTATTGCCTCAATTTCAGAGCCTGCTATTGGTCTATTCAGCGATTCAACTTCTTCCTGGTTTAGTCTTGGAAGAGTGTAAGTGTCCAGGAAATTATCCATTTCTTCTAGATTTTCCAGTTTATTTGCGTAGAGGTGTTTATAGTATTCTCTGATGGTAGTTTGTATTTCTGTGGGGTCAGTGGTGATATCCCCTTTATCATTTTTTATTGCGTCAATTTGATTCTTCTCTCTTTTCTTCTTTATTAGTCTTGCTAGCGGTCTGTCAATTTTGTGGATCTTTTCAAAAAACCAACTCCTGGATTCATTGATTTTTTGGAGGGTTTTTTTGTGTTTCTATCTCCTTCAGTTCTGCTCTGATCTTAGTGATTTCTTGCCTTCTGCTAGCTTTCAGATATGTTTGCTCTTGCTTCTCTAGTTCTTTTAATTGCGATGTTAGAGTGTCAATTTTAGATCTTTCCAGCTTTCTCTTGTGGGCATTTAGTGCTGTAAATTTCCCTCTACACACTGCTTTAAATGTGTCCCAGAGATTCTGTTATGTTGTGTCTTTGTTCTCATTGGTTTCAAAGAACATCTTTATTTCTGCCTTCATTTCGATATGTACCCAGTAGTCATTCAGGAGCAGGTTGTTCAGTTTCCATGTAGTTGAGCAGTTTTGATTGAGTTTCTTAGTCCTGAGTTCTAGTTTGATTGCACTGTGGTCTGAGAGACAGTTTGTTATAATTTCTGTTCTTGTACATTTGCTGAGGAGTGCTTTACTTCCAATTATATGGTCAATTTTGGAGTAAGTACGATGTGGTGCTGAGAAGAATGTATATTCTGTTGATTTGGGGTGGAGAGTTCTATAGATGTCTATTAGGTCTGCTTGCTGCAGAGATGAGTTCAATTCCTGGATATCCTTGTTAACTTTCTGTCTCGTTGATCTGTCTAATGTTGACAGTGGAGTGTTGAAGTCTCCCATTATTATTGTATGGGAGTCTAAGTCTCTTTGTAAGTCTCTAAGGACTTGCTTTATGAATCTGGGTGCTCCTGTATTGGGTGCATATATATTTAGGATAGTTAGCTCTTCCTGTTGAATTGATCCCTTTACCATTATGTAATGGCCTTCTTTGTCTCTTTTGATCTTTGATGGTTTAAAGTCTGTTTTATCAGAGACTAGTATTGCAACCCCTGCTTTTTTTTGTTCTCCATTTGCTTGGTAAATCTTCCTCCATCCCTTTATTTTGAGCCTATGTGTGTCTCTGCGTGTGAGATGGGTCTCCTGAATACAGCAGACTGATGGGTCTTGACTCTTTATCCAGTTTGCCACTCTGTGTCTTTTAATGGGAGCATTTAGTCCATTTACATTTAAGGTTAATATTGTTATGTGTGAACTTGATCCTGCCATTATGATATTAACTGGTTATTTTGCTCGTTAGTTGATGCAGTTTCTTCCTAGCCTCGATGGTCTTTACATTTTGGCATGTTTTTGCAATGGCTGGTACCGGTTGTTCCTTTCCATGTTGAGTGCTTCCTTCAGGGTCTCTTGTAAGGCAGGCCTAGTGGTGACAAAATCTCTCAGCATTTGCTTATCTGTAAAGGATTTTATTTCTCCTTCACTTATGAAACTTAGTTTGGCTGGATATGAAATTCTGGGTTTAAAATTCTTTTCTTTAAGAATGTTGAATATTGGCCCCCACTCTCTTCTGGCTTGTAGAGTTTCTGCCGAGAGATCTGCTGTGAGTCTGATGGGCTTCCCTTTGTGGGTAACCCGACCTTTCTCTCTGGCTGCCCTTAAGATTTTTTCCTTCATTTCAACTTTGGTGAATCTGGCAATTATGTGTCTTGGAGTTGCTCTTCTCGAGGAGTATCTTTGTGGCGTTCTCTGTATTTCCTGGATTTGAATGTTGGCCTGCCCTACTAGGTTGGGGAAGTTCTCCTGGATGATATCCTGAAGAGTGTTTTCCAACTTGCTTCCATTTTCTCCCTCACTTTCAGGCACCCCAATCAGACGGAGATTTGGTCTTTTTATATAATCCCATACTTCTTGCAGGCTTTGTTCATTTCTTTTTCTTCTTTGTTCTTTAGGTTTCTCTTCTCGCTTCATTTCATTCATTTGATCCTCAATCGCTGATACTCTTTCTTCCAGTTGATCGAGTCAGTTACTGAAGCTTGTGCATTTGTCACGTATTTCTCGTGTCATGGTTTTCATCTCTTTCATTTCGTTTATGACCTTCTCTGCATTAATTACTCTAGCCATCAATTCTTCCACTTTTTTTTTGAAGATTTTTAGTTTCTTTGCGCTGGGTATGTAATTCCTCCTTTAGCTCTGAGAAGTTTGATGGACTGAAGCCTTCTTCTCTCATCTCGTCAAAGTCATTCTCCATCCAGCTTTGATCCGTTGCTGGCGATGAGCTGCGCTCCTTTGCCGGGGGAGATGCGCTCTTATTTTTTGAATTTCCAGCTTTTCTGCCCTGCTTTTTCCCCATCTTTGTGGTTTTATCTGCCTCTGGTCTTTGATGATGGTGATGTACTGATGGGGTTTTGGTGTGGGTGTCCTTCCTGTTTGATAGTTTTCCTTCTAACAGTCAGGACCCTCAGCTATAGGTCTGTTGGAGATTGCTTGAGGTCCACTCCAGACTCTGTTTGCCTGGGTGTCAGCAGCAGAGGCTGCAGAAGATAGAATATTACTGAACAGCGAGTGTACCTGTCTGATTCTTGCTTTGGAAGCTTCCTCTCAGGGGGGTACTCCACCCTGTGAGGTGTGGGGTGTCAGACTGCCCCTAGTGGGAGATGTCTCCCAGTTAGGCTACTCAGGGGTCAGGGACCCACTTGAGCAGGCAGTCTGTCCCTTCTCAGATCTCAACCTCCGTGTTGGGAGATCCACTGCTCTCTTCAAAGCTGTCAGACAGGGTCGCTTGCATCTGCAGAGGTTTCTGCTGCATTTGTTATTGTTTACTGTGCCCTGTCCCCAGAGGTGGAGTCTACCGAGACAGGCAGGTTTCCTTGAGCTGCTGTGAGCTCCACCCAGTTCGAGCTTCCCAGTGGCTTTGTTTACCTACTTAAGCCTCAGCAATGGCGGGTGCCCCTCCCCCACCCTCGCTGCTGCCTTGCCGGTAGATCACAGACTGCTGTGCTAGCAATGAGGGAGGCTCCGTGGGTGTGGGACCCTCCCGGCCAGGTGTGGGATATAATCTCCTGGTGTGCCCGTTTCCTTAAAGCACAGTATTGGGGTGGGAGTTACCCGATTTTCCAGGTGTTGTGTGTCTCAGTTCCCCTGGCTAGGAAAAGGGATTCCCTTCCCCCTTGCGCTTCCCAGGTGAGGCGATGCCTCGCCCTGCTTCAGCTCTCGCTGGTCGGGCTGCAGCAGCTGACCAGCACCGATTGTCCGGCACTCCCTAGTGAGATGAACCCAGTACCTCAGTTGAAAATGCAGAAATCACCAGTCTTCTGTGTCGCTGGCGCTGGGAGTTGGAGACTGGAGCTGTTCCTATTCGGCCATCTTGCTCCGCTCCCAGAAATTAGCATTTCTGCAAGAATAACTTTTTCTGTCTAGGTATAGGGAGAGGGGATGCTGTGATACATACGAAATATTGAGGGTGTGCAAAGACCTCATATATTTGAAATTTTATCTTGGATTTGATCCTTGGAACCATCACACTCAGACACTCAGACATTGAAATCACTGTGAATTTCCCAGATTGGTGGAGAAGAGCCATCACTGATGAGTAGTATCTTTCTCAGTGGGCAGGCAGACAAATTTATTTCAATCCAGAATAATATTATCTTTTAAGGTAAGAAATTCCTCCAGAAATACCTTAGAGGATCCCCATGGATTAAAACTGGGAAATGATATTATGTCAAAGGTGTGGCTTCAGATCAACACACACACATATATATTACAATACGTACCACATCATTCAATATTCCTCTCAAGTTTTTTCATCAGCAAATTCAAAAAGGAGAATGCAGGGTTATGAATCACTAAATCCTATCTGCACTTTCTTGCTGGGGGTGATTAAACATGTAACTTTTGTGGAGACTATGCTTCAACTCATCCAGGGTGTGCCAGCTACTTCAAAGTGTGCTCACCCCGGATAAACCTTACTAGAAATAAAATGCATTATTTTTTCTGTATTGCTATGTTTGCCTCACTCTCTGATTATTTTAAACTTTCATTTCGTTTTCTTCATATTGATACTACAGTCAAGTATAGCATTCTTTCTTCATGTCTACTTGTTGTGTCTAGTTTTCTTCTAGTGTTTCCTTTTGTTTAATTTTTTTCTCCTCAAAGATTCTGCTTTCTTTGTTTTCTTGGAAATTCTAATAATGTAATTCAAGTTCGGTTTTTACTAAAGAGATAAACAGAATTTTCTTCTATAGATCCAAATGGTGTATAAATGGTAGTTATAGTCTTAAAGATAAAAAATATTAGTGATGGTAATAATATATAAGCAATAACATTATAGGACAAGTTATACTTTTGTATATATTATCACATTTGAGTTTTGTTAAGTTAGGAAGAACAGATGGAATTTTATAAGTTCAAAAATTTGGTGTTTTATAAATGAACAGATTTAAATTATATAAAGAGCATTAAATATTTAAAGGATTGACTGGGCACAGTGGCTCACACCTGTAATCCTAGCACTTTGGGAGGCTGAGGCGGGTGGATCACCTGAGGTCAGATGTTCAAGACCAGCCTGCCCAACATGCAAACAGGACATTGCCAAGCCAAACCACCACTTCCATTTCTGTGATTTTTTGATTGCATATTCTCTTCACCACATTTCGTGGTTTTATCTTAAAATAAAGCAGCTTATTTTTAAGTTAAGGAATAAGACAACATTACTGCTTAGAAAATGCATTTCTTGCCCCTGGGTGCTCATGCAATGACTGGACATTTTCCAGGGTATTGGCACATTCTAAAACATTCTAAAATATAGGTTGGTACCAGATGGCCATACATTTTGTCTACCATTATTTTTGACAATAGAGAGACAGTAATCATTTTTCTGGCTCCTGTTTTTTCTAGATATCTGACTTGATAGTTTGTTTATCAAAATGAGTGTCCCAGACCTGGTTTATAATGATGCTTTCTGCTATATGTTCTATGTATAGCTTAAATTCAGCTATAAGTAACCTTTGGTATTCGGTCTAAACATATTTATTCGTTTTGTTTAGGTGAGTAGACTCTGATTTCCAGCAAAATATTCTTAAGTCCACCTTGGAAAAGGTGATATTCCAAATACTTTGAGCTATTGACTGGTTCATATAACTATAATAAAGGAAAATAAGGTAATGCACAATCAATGAGAAGATTTTTATTCATTCCTAAAGCTTCTATAAACATGATCTATGACTTTACAATGCAAAACATTCCAAAAACAAATGCTAATTTACATGACTCTTTTATTATTTATTGAATTTTTTCTTTGACTTTATTTGATCTTTGCACTTTGTTCTACTCATTATAAGAACTGAAATCTTATGTCTTTTTCCTTCTGAGTAAACATCATAAATAATTCAAAATATTTCAATGCCAGAGAGGCATACTGGGGAAAAATAACTTGGTGTTTCACTCCATTTTGTTTACTCTTCAGGTCACATAGGGTGGTGGTCTGGAGGGAGGAATAGTTCACTTTTAAATTACTAAGATTTTATCCAAGTTATAATACCTTTTTAAAATTTACATTGTGAATGTAAAGTTATACAAATAAAAAGGAAAATGAAATAGGTCACATAAGAGAGCTACAAGACATAGTATTAAATTAATTGAATAACTATCAATAAGAATTAAAAATAATTGGGACTAAATCTACTTACATCAAACCAACATTTTTCGAAGCCAAGACGGAAAAATGGAAATGTTTCACAGAATACACTGTACATCCAACACTCCATTTTCTTATAGATCATTCATTCACTTAAAATATTTATAGCATTTGAATCTATACCTAGCAACATGTTAGCATTAAAATTCAGAATAATATAACATGACTCCTGTCCTAAAGGATTTTCCTGTTAATGATTAGTATAACTTTGTATGCAAATAACAGAGTTGGTTAGGTATTACAAGAGAGATATCAATGAGTGATTCTATGAAATAAGAAAGAAAAGAAAGCATATCTCATGATGGAAAATAGTCAAGTTTAGCTGAAGAGGGAGGCATTGCAGTGGGGTGTAGAAGGATAAAGAAGTGTCCGCTTTGAGCATAACTGGCCTAGTGTGCTAATTCTGGGAATATGAGCTGGCATGAGGAGTGAGTGTATTTTAGAAGATGGCAAGTGTTGGTTGGGAAAAGTAATAGCAATACAAGGAAACGATGCTAAGTTGACTAGAGAAGCCATACCTATTATGGGATTTAAGAAACATATACATGACTTGTATTTAGAGCAAGACAAAAGATAGATCTTGCTATATATTTAGATGAAGAGGCTAAGAGCAAAGATGTTTTGTCATAAAAATAGATGAGATACCTAAGGCTTATGCTCAGTGTTTGCTGGCCACAAAGTGACTACTAGGATGATCTTATTTATGAGCATATTTACTTAAGGAAAATAACACCATGAAAATAAAGGTCATTATCATGAATTTCCTGTAACACATCTGGTACTGTGATAGGCGTGTATACGCACTGAATTTCATTATGTGCAAGAAGGTTACAGTTTTATTTCCTGTTGTCACATTCATTCTCCAAAAGTAAAACTTGAAACTATTTACAATCCCTTGCCCTTCAGTTTGCTCTTCTGCAAGAATGACTTCAAAACAGCTTCCCTCATATATTGTTGAGAAGTGCAACAGGAAAAAAAAAAAAGATAAAAGCAGTTAGAATTTGAACCCTATGGCTCTTTCATAGAACGTTTCACTGTCTGTCGTAAGAAAGGCAGAAATTCAGTTAAAAGAAAGATTTACTGAGTGCCTAATGGTGACGTATATTGAGATAGATACAGGATGGTGAAAATAGAGATCTTTGTCTTTGGAAGGCCAGTATAAATACTAATCCGGGGTTAAGCCTCAAGGAAATGAAGAAAAGAGGGTAGAATCAAAGATTCAGACAGAGTTGAGATAGACTGTACAGGTCATCCCAAGGTTTAGAGTTAGTAAGAACCAATACACATGCTAGCTACAAAAACTGGGGTTAAAATGCTGGGACTTGTATAGTCTAGCATAATATTCTCATACATGATTTTGGTACTGCTGTTTCATTTAAAAACTGAGGGATGCATCCCTGAATGAGTAGGTCCCTTACAAATGTAAATAAGGGTCTCTCCCCTTAGTTATTTTGTCACTCAGTGATTTAAGCAAATAGGTATTAAGAGCCAGCCATAAACCCAGATGAGTTTTATATGTGGGAGTACACTGGCAAAGGTGGTGGGCAGAGGCTCTAGTCTATGTGATTACATCTGTGGGGAAAACAAGTAGCGTAAGGGGTACAAGGGAGAGGAGTATTATGAAAAGGAAGTGCAGAATATAAAGGATAACATTTTAGGTGGGCATAGTTTCATCTGGCACTGGGATCTTAATGATTTTCCTTAACTCTACAAAAATAATTATATATACTGCAGAGAAACGTCACACAGAACATCTTGACTTTGTAGCGAAAGGGCTTGGAGCACTTCATTAGTCTAAAACTATCCACATTTTGCTGCCTTTCCAGTCCCATATTTTGCTTCTTAATTACCACTATTTAAATGGCCTTTCAAGATCAGCTGTAAATTAAAATTGATCTACTGTCAGCAATCTCCGACAGTTGGCAACAGACTGTTGGTACAGATGAAATTCCAGTTGCATAGTGTCTTTCTGAGAAGACAAAAATGTAATGAAATGAGCCGACTCGGCAGCTTGGCACAAAAGGCAAAATGTGATTTTTTTTCTCCAGTGGGAGAACTTAAATATAAATAACTAGCCCTGTTTGGAAAATGCAAATAAGTGTGTATAAATAAGGTACCAGAGCTTATGTCTCTATGTCCTTCATGAATACCTGTATAATCGTTTTCTTTTATCTAAAACACAATATTCCTTTTGAAATAAGGCTTAAGGATATGCTGATATGAACATATATTTTGGAGTTAGAATTGAACTGAAATCTTGCTTTGTCTCTAATTGTGTGATTTAGAGAAACCAACGACACTTCATGCCTCAGTTTACTCAGCTGAAAATGCAAGTCAGTAACTACCATATAGTTGTGATAATTAAATGGAAAAAAAATACAGGAAATGCCAGTGAAATAGCTAGTGTAGTACCTGGCACAAGAAAGGGCATATTAAAGAAAATGATGAGGCCGGGCGCGGTGGCTCAAGCCTGTAATCCCAGCACTTTGGGAGGCCGAGGCGGGTGGATCACGAGGTCAGGAGATAGAGACCATCCGGGCTAACATGGTGAAACCCCGTTTCTACTAAAAATACAAAAAACTAGCCGGGCGTGGTGGCGGGCGCCTGTAGTCCCAGCTACTTGGAGGCTGAGGCAGGAGAATGGCGTGAACCTGGGAGGCGGAGCTTGCAGTGAGCCGAGATCACGCCACTGCACTCCAGCCTGGGTGACACAGCGCGAGACTCCGTCTCAAAAAAAAAAAAAAAAAAGAAAATGATGAAATCATATATGAAAGGTATGATCAGAACTCCTGAGTTATTCCTAGGAAGCTAAATCCCTATGTATTCATACTCTCCTCCAGCCTTATTATTTGCTGACAGCAGAGCTGAGCTGTCTAAATGTGGCTAAGTAATATCTCATCACCCCCTCCCCAACACACACACACACACACACACACACACACATTTAGTACAGTCAGACTTTTGGCCTTTGCTCTTAGAGCTATTTCATTGTAGATGAGTTCAACAAGCCTTTTCTGGAACTTTCTGCAGCAGCTGTGATTATATCTAAGGTAAATCCTATGTTAGAAACTATAGTTCTGAAACATACTCATCGATTTACCCCCACTTACATTTCCTTTGGAAGGGGTGGAATATTTCTCAGTTGATGTTCTGGGAATGGCACCTAGTCACCTGGAGTGTCACCCTCCCCTCATAGTGCTTCGTAGGACTTTGCAGAGCCAGGATGAGAGACTCTACTTCTGCCTTCTTGGAGAGGGGAGTGACAAAAGTTTTGTTTTCTCTCATTTTTATAAGAGTAACATACATTTTAATTCTCTAGCCTCAAAGCCTCTGTCATTGAAAAATAGCTTTTACCCCTTTCAGAGTCTCTACATATGTGTAGAAAGCAGTTCTGCTGTTTGGGGATGATCATAGTACCTCCTCTGTTTTCCTCATGGCTAAATCCCAGCATGTAGGGTTACGTTTGGTACATAATCAGCCTTCAGTAAATATTGGTCCACCAAATTTTATAATTATGAGAAGATAATATTGAATCTACCTAGGGATGTTGGGGCAAAAAATTCTCTGATGTTTATGCTTAACTGGGAACTTCTCCTTTCATAACCGCTTGATCACTTACATAGATTTCAGTACTGCCATTAGTTTTTGAATTAGTTTTCCCTGGGCTGGGCTAGCCCAAGAATGTATGAAGGAAGAGACTTGTGTATTTTCCCCATCTTAAGTACACGTTATTCCTATGGAGCAGTGCCCAAGCTTGAAGGTGTTATAGATCAGATTTTTTTTATGTCACATGACCAGAGGCTACATAGCTGTGGGAAGACATAGCTTTAGAAAGAGGTGCTCCGGAAAGACATTCTATTGATAAAGGAAGGAGAAAGGTAAAGGTCACAAACAGAATTCAGGGGTTACTAAGGTCCTATGAAAATGACAGTAAAGAAAAAACATGAATAGCAGGCAGCAGGAATGATAATACTGTACACTGACTTGGAATCCGTGCTGTGATATTGTTAAACTTGATTGTCTCTACAAAAAATACAAAAATTAGCCAGATGTGGTGGCACACACCTGTGGTTCCAGCTAGTCAGGAGGCCTGAGCGTGAAAGGCAGAGTTTGCAGTGAGCCAAGATGGTACCACTGCCCTGCAGCCTGAGTGATAGAGTGAGACCCTGTCCCAAAAACAAAAATTAAAAAATACCTTGATTGTTAAGAAGAATATTGACTTTGTTTTACTCTACCCTGTTAACAATATGCTAAATGACTATTACATTATAGGCATCAGTTGCAGAGAAGTGTCCACAAATTGGAGCTCATTTGGTTATCTGAAAGGAATGGGATCGGAGTAGTCAGGGATTTGGTCATAAGAAAGATAAATTAATTTGGGTTCTTTTAATCAAAAAGACAATTTGTTAAAAGAATATTGGGAGCTCAAAGAACGGATGGGCTGGAAGATAAAACTTGGAAAATAACAGTAGTCAAGGGATCTCCATGTTGGAGAAGCAGAAACCCATATCTAAATACCACATTACAGGCACGGTTTGGATCATACCATTATAGCTGCAAGCACTACAATGAATCTCACCTGATAACTGTTGCAGCCTTCTTAATGCTTTTTAAAGATTAACAGTCCAAAGAACAAATTTTGATTATAGCTGAGTAGAAGGAGGACAAAGATCCTGGTTTTCCACAATGAGAGCATGAATAGAGGGATGTTGTAAGGAATTGCTTCCTTAAAAGTCTACATACAGAGAGAGTTTTCCCAAAGGTCACAAAAACTTAAATGACAAAAAAAACCAACCAAACAAAAAATTGCACATATTGATAATAGTGAATCAGGTAGCAGGTCAGTCCCCAGGAAAGATCCATAAAATATTTACCTATAGATGATCTCATTGCTAACACAGAACGATCTTCTATTTCCTGTATTCAACCAGTTACCATGTCCTGTCAGTTCTGCTTCCTGCATAATTTTAGGTGTCTTCTGCATGTTCACTGTCCATATGTCATTAAGATTTATATGTCTTGAAGAGGATAGAGGGATGGTTATGAATGGCTGGGAACGGTAGTGTTGGATGGGGCGGGGAAATGGGAATGGTTGACGAGTATAAAAAAATAGAATGAATAGAACTTAGTATTTGATAGCAAAACAGGGTGGCTATAATCAATAGTAACTTCCTTGTATATTTTTAAATAACTAAAATAATATCATTGAATTGTTTGTAGCACACAGGATAAGTACTTGAGGTGATGAATGCCCCATTTATCTTGATGTGATTATCATACATTACATGCCTGTGTCCAAATATCTCATGTGTCATATATATGTATATACTATATGCCCACAAATTTTTAAAAGTGTTAGGTTATATCTCCTGAAATATCTAATTTCTAAAAATACCTTCTTTATCAGCCCTTACACTTCTTCCATCAACTATCTACAATTTTTAAAATCAAAATAAATGTATTCTTCATGCTCACACCATACTTACTCTTGTCAAATCAACTTCTCTTGAAAGACACTTTAGAATCTCTCCACTACATAGTACATATCACTCACTTCACTCATCTTTACCTCGTTTATGCTCCAATGATATTGAAGTAGGCATAATTCCTCACTCATGACCTAATTTCACACATTTGTGATTTTTGCAGATGCCAGCTCACTCTGGCTCATTGGCTTTGATATCTGACCCAATTTGGATACCCCCAAATTTATGCTCCTTCTTTAACTTAATCTTAAGCATCACTTACCGATTGAAACTTTTTCTAACTTTTCCCTAGGCAGACTGACATGCCTTTCCTTTATACCCCATCTTTGGAACACAGTTTACCTTAAAATGTAATTGCTTATATCTGCTGTTACGTTACATGATGATTTCTTCAAGCTTTTAAAGAATATCATTTCTTCTCTGTAGCTAGACTGCATAGCTTAGGACCTAGTGAATAGTGAGGTCCCCCAAATGTGCCCTGATTACATAAATAATAAACTGTACCATGATACTTCCTTGTCTGTGCCATTGCTCTCCTGTTTGTTTTAGATGAACTCTATAGCTGGAGAATAAAGCAATGCATTCTTTTCTCTGTTTTGTCTAAAGACTTTTTTCCCCTCTTTTCCATACAACTTCTTTCAAACTTTAATGAATGCACTTATTACTGTTACCACAGCTGAGAGAATAGAGAAGAGAACAACAACGACAAAAAAGTCTCATTAGTCTGGAAAACTCCAAACACCAAAAAGGTGGTCCTAGAAATAATAATGAAATAAAATATTATTATAGGGCTTATTTTTTTTTTTTTGAGACAGAGTCTCGTTCTGTCGCCCAGGCTGGAGTGCAGTGGTGTGATCTTGGCTCACTGCAAGCTCCACCTCCCGGGTTTACACCATTCTCCTGCCTCAGCCTCCTGAGTAGCTGGGACTACAGGCGCCCGCCACCTCGCCTGGCTAGTTTTTCATATTTTTTAGTAGAGACGGGGTTTCACCATGTTAGCCAGGATGGTTTTGATCTCCTGACCTAGTGATCTGCCCGTCTCGGCCTCCCAAAGTGCTAGGATTACAGGCTTGAGCCACCACGCCTGGCTATTATAGGGCTTAATTTTAAAAATATTTTATACTCCTCATCATCTTTGATGTTCTCACAATCTTTTACTAATTCATTAGTATCTATTAAGTGTTTCCCATGTGTTAGGCTTTGTACTATTATGGAGGAGAAATTAATGAGGAAGGAGGGTATAGTTTCTGACCACAAAGTGCTTTCAACCCTTCTGGGCACCAACAATATGATAATCATATAAAAATGGAGAACTCCAACGGAGAGGCATAGGGCCCTACTAGAGCCCATCTGCATAAAGTGTTATCCATAATACAATAAACTATAAATACAATTACTAATACAATTAAGAACTAGGTTTAGCTTAGTGTCCATATGCAACAGATAATAATACAAGTTGTACAAAGTTTTTAAAGTGAATCAGCTTATTTATTCATCAAAATGCTTTAGGGTGCATATGATTACCATCTCAATTTTACAGAGGGGGAAAGTGGGGCACAAGAAAACAAAGGTTAAGTAAAGTGTCTAATGACCCCTCAGAACATCAGAGATGTAAACAGTTATAGGACTCAGAGCTTTCTCTTTTTTTGATGAAGTCTCGCTCTGTCGCCAGGCTGCAGTGCAGTGGTGCAATCTCAGACCTCAGAGCTTTCTAACTAGAGCCATTGCTCTTTTTTTATGAATGAGAAAGCTTAGGCTGAGATAAATTAATTAATGTGTCGATGACTATCCACATGTGGAAGTGTGGATCTGAGAAACCAGGTCAGCTGATTTCAACTCTCATGCTGCTTGCTCTGTTGCACCCCCTCCTGAGGTTGAATTTTCATTTGCCTTTTAACACTTTGCTGGGAATCTAGTGATGTGACCATCTTACATGTACCAGCCTGATTAATTAATGATGTAATCTGATAATTACTGAGTAGCTGCTACTGCTCCAGACGTTGTTCTAATCATTACAGATACTATAGTAAATAAAACAGACAAAACTCTTCCTCACGGAGTTTACTTTCTAATGGGGGAAAGAGGCACCTGTAATCATTAAGAATATTCCATGTTTCAGATCAGAGCTGTCCATGCCTATTCTCACCATGCATTTAGTACATTCGACACAGAATATCTAGTCAACAGTGTTTAGAATTAGTCTTGCAACAGCTGGTTCTGAGACTTGGGGTTTTTTAATGTTTTTATCCTTACCTTTTCTCTTTTAGAGTTTGCTCAGCTTCACAGCTAAGTTGTATCCTTGGTTTTCTGCTTTGAACTTGGTTTTCCTGTTTGTCAGGAAACTCTGCATGCTTGGCTAGTTCCATAAGAACTTGGGCATTCATCCACGCACAGTAACTGCCTGGCTCCTTGCACTGCTGTCCATCAGAGGCGTGGATGGACGTTCAGAATTCAGAGTGCTGCTGCCTGCGGGTGCCTGCTTGGTTTGCTGAACCTACCCTCAGGAGTAGTAGCTATTTCTTCGGCCTTGACCCACACTGTGGAGTCCCCCAGCGTTTCTTGTAGTGGTGACTGCCTTAATCTTATGTTACTGTGCTTTCATGGAGTTCATGAACAATCAAGAAGTAGTTCAGAATCCTAAATATCTTTCTCAGGTCTTAATTATTGTGTAACTACTTAATTTATTATTTTCCTCTTTTTGGTTTTGAAATTCCCAAGTATTCAAAAATGCTCATGTATTTTTATTGTAAGAAAACACATTGCCGTATTAGGATTATGAAATTGTGGGTGACATTTTTATTTTGTTTAACTTTGTCCTACTTTGCAAAAAAAAAAAAAAAATAAGAACACGAACAAAATAATTATTAAAATGTTTAGCCTTCCCTTGCTTACTTATAAGGTATATCAGAATAATTTCCAACTCTCTTAGCTGTTCAAACCTGATCTTTTCAAAGATAAAAGGAAGATGTATTATTTATGGAATGCTGACCTAATGCTTTGTGCTTTACAATAGCAACCTAACAGATCAGCCCAATATCTGCAGCTGTATCCCCCTCCAAGAGTTGTATTCCTCCCTTGACATCTAGGCATTCAGGACTAATTGCCACTCTTAATTGTCTGCAGTTCTTTCCTGTAAGACCTATAAATACCAGCGCAAAGTGCTTTACAGACAGGCAAGATCCAGCAATCATAGAACGTCATTCAGTTGGAAGTGGCAATTAGACATTTTTAACCAGTTTTTTAATACAAAATGGAGTAATTAAAACTTGCACATTGAAGGAGAAAAACGCTTTTGAGATTATGTTCATTTTATTAAGCTATTTCAAATACTGAAGTTTATTGCAATGCATAGTTCTTTCTTTTTCTTCCTTTAATTGAATTTCTGGCACTAACAACTCAGTGAAATGAATGCCTGACCCATTGAAAAAGAGATTAAGTTATGTAGAGTGTTTATTTTTAATTGGTATTGTCCATGAACTCATACATATCCACTAAAATTGGAAAGAATCAGATTTCACTCTTTGATCTAAATATTATGGTTCAGCCACTAAAATTATTCCAGAAATGGCTTAACCTATGTCAGCTTCACTTTTAGGTTAGTATCTCATTTTTGTTTGGAAGGTCGGCAGTTTCATGCATGGTTTGTTAATGCTATAACCAGACATTTGGTTAATAATAGGATTATCCAATATGACTCCATACCATATTTTATTTAGTTATTAACAAACTTTTATTAGTGTAAATACAGAAGAAATGTACATCATTCGATCCAGTGGGTATCTGTGCATGTTGAGTTACATCATCAAGATGGCTAAGTAGTGAAATCTGCATGGGTTTTGAAGAGCCAAATACTATGCTATCTGCTGCTAAGATTCTTAACATCACTAAATTTATTTTAATATATGCAAACAAGATAGATATGCTAATAAACTCTTTACCAATGAACTCCATTTGTGGTCTCAGAACACAGAGTCTACTTCTCTTTTATTATTCCCCTGGATTGAATTTCGTTTTGATACCTGATCTTCAGTCTTTTCCCTTCTCTATTTCTTCCCTCTTAGCTATTACTACTCCGCAGCTCCCTAGAACACATTCTCTAGATTGCAAGATTCTTAACATAATCGCATCTGCAAAGTCCCTTTTGCCATGTAAGGTAATATACTCGCAGATTACAGATACTATAATGTAAACATCTTTGGGGTCTGTTATTCAACCTATCACAAACTCATGAGCTAAGCTAAAAACGAAATAAAACTAATACAAGAAACATCCAACTAGGGACGATAATGTTAATATGTATATCTGGAAACATGGCTCATCAAAACTAACATCTAAACCTAGTCAATACTCTCTTGAAGTTGTGAAGAGAAAATAGGAGAAATTGACATGGGGAGAAAATTCAGAGTCCCTGTGAAACTGTCTGAGACTCCCTCTCAAGGACAGCTCCTGCTAGAAAATTCTCCAATGCCCCTTCATTTCCATCTGTGAATACCTACTACCTAAGATTATCTTAGGAAAATCTCCTGTCACAGACAGATTTATACCACACAGTTTAAGCCTGCCCATGTCTCCCATGCTTATGGCTTTTAAACTCATACCACAATATCCATTCACTAAAGAACAAATGAATAATTCTGGTGTCTGAGAGTCTTCCAAAGATTCACCAGAACTTGTCTTGTTTCAATTCTACAGCTCACAGATGAGGAAGAAGAATCAGTCCACAGAGCCAAATTATATATTTACACAAGTCTATGCAATGGTAATGTACAATTTAATGAAAAACAATAAATTGAGTTTATTCCTGAATGTCAATATATTCTATGGCAGAGGTGGGATATCAACCGGAGACTATCCTGTGACCCCAATAAATAACGGACACAGAGTTTCTTGAGGCTCTCAATTCTCGGTCTTTCTCTTAAGATTGAGTGTTGCCTAATTTTTCATTATACTTTTAGTAAAACCCAAAGACCATCTAATTCCTTTAAAGCCCTCTATGGGCTGGCCTTTGCGTGTACTTTTCATCGGGCTTTAAACTGTCTTCCCTTTGCTTTCTGTAATTTGGTACACTCATTTTCTTTTTATCCTCCTTATGTTCCAAGCACATACCTCTCTCAGTACCTAGGTCCTCATTCTTTTTTCCCTCTGTTGATAGTTATTTGCCCCTAGATTTTCTAAGAATGAATCCTTCTCATTATTAGAGCTCAGCTGAAATTTTACCTCCTAAGAGAGTCCTTCTTTGATAGCCATGTTCCATTCTTCATTCCTGAATTTCTCATCCTGGGTAATTCTCTACCTTACAATTCTGTTTTCTTTTATGCTTTCTTGTTTTGAGATAGGGTCTTGCTATGTTGCCCAGGCTTGCATGAAACTCCTTGGATCAAGGGGTCCTCCTGATTAGCCCTAGACTGGTTTTTATTTTCTTTGACAGGACTGATAATTCATTTCATGGAGAACCTAGAGAGCTGGGCAAGGAGTTGCGGGTGGCCACCATCATTCACGAATGTGAGACCTGCAATCAAGAAGCCATTATAATTTATTCCTGGGTTTAATTACAAAAAAAAATGTCATTATCAGAAGTAACATATTAAGAGGGTATGCCAGGAGAAAGCAAGGATGTCCAGCCTAAGATATATTTCCGTCTACAAACTGGATTAGACACTGAAAAGAAAAGCCAGTCTCCAAGGGAAATGGACATGAGAAGAAACCCAAGGGAAGGTGCAAAACAGACAGTTGAGAGGAGCTGGAAGTGTTTCCCAAACCAAAGTGCAAAAGGCTGAAGTGCTTTTATTTTGTTTACCCTCCTTCTCCACACCTCCTCCTCCCCCCACACTCCCATTCTTCTCCTTTTTCTCCTTCTCCTCTTCCTCTTTTTCCTTTTTCTCAAATTTATCAAGTTGATTGCTATGGCCACACTAAGACTATTTTTAAAATCTAAAGCAGAGTTACTGTGATGAGCCAGGCATTATCCAAGTCATTTTGAGTACAGATATTTACAAAACTGTTACTTACCCTGTAGGAGCTTGTCATCTATTAATGTTTCAAGGTAAACCCCAAAACTCCCTGAAGGAAGCAGATCTATAAGAAATAAAGGATGCAGACAGGACTGTATTTCATAAATCAGCTATCGTTAATCAAATAAAAATAGATACACAGAATTCTACCAGGTTTAAAACTATAATTTCAATAAACAATGCAATTATTAAATATGTTACGGAATGGTGACCAGGCGGTAGTGTACTTATTTCTTTTGAATTGTCACTAAAATGGATCACTAGACAGATGACCATAAAAACTTTCAGAGAATATCAAATCCACCCTCCTATTTTGTGGAAGAGAGAACTGATAGATGAACTGACTCTCTCAAGGACCTACAAATAGCTCATGGCAATTCCAGGATGAGGGTCAATGCCCGGTATCCTTTTCATGTAACTACATTGCCTAATTTGCTGGAACAACTACTGTTCAAAGATTTGCCCTGTCATAATCCAGATGCTTAATGCATAAAAGGGTGATCCTGAGACTAGTGTTTTTGCATCAACAAACAACAATGATACCCTTTCTTAACAGAACAAGGGATCTGTTAAAAATCAAGCATGTGGAATCAGAACGGAATCTTTCCCACAGACAATTCCTTTTCAACCTGCTTTAGTAAAATATTTTAGCATCAAAGTAAATAAGAAGATGTTGCTACCTAATAAATTGGGGCTATATTCTGCTAAATGACAGTCATCACATGAAAACATTTTCATTAGTGGCTTAAATGATATAGTACCTAGGAGGGGGAAGGCAGAGCCTCTGAGGCCAAAACCAATTTTAATTAATATGGGTGCCTCATTTTATCTTCCAAGTTGTATAGCAGGAATTATTTATACCCTTTTCCAGAGACTTTCAAAAGGAAACCAGTCTTCCATAAGTTATCAAATTTCAGAAAAAAAATAGTTGTCTGCTTTAACCATACGTGAGATTATTTCTTCATTTTTGTAATGGAATGATGATAACAATTTCACAGGGATAGTGAGAAAATACAATAAGAGTAACTGTAGATTGGTCAATGGATACATAATTTCAGTTAGATAGAAAGAATGAGTTTGAGAGACCAATTGTACATCATGGAAGCTATAGTTAATAATACTTTTAGTCTGGAAAAATGCTAAGAGAGTGGATGTTAAGTGTTCTCAATTTAAAAAATAGTGAGATGGGAAGTAATTCATATGTTAATTAACTAGATTATTTGCTCCACAATGTATATACTTCATATTGTACTTTATAAATAATACAATATTATCTGTCAATTTAAAATAAGTAAATAGAAAAAATCTGTGTCTCATTTTTTAAAAATCATTTACATAACAAAGATTATGAAGCTTCCACTATATTCAGATTGCAAATTCTGATCAACTTTTAGTAACATTCAAAGTTACAAATCCTACAGTTGCTTACAATTGCCTTTGGATTTAAGGCTAACTTTTTAGCGAGAAAAAAAAAAGTTTCTCTTTTTTCTCTCTAAAAAGTGCAAGGAGGTCAGTTAAGAGACCAGAGTCTAATCTTGTCTTTTTTGCAACCAATCCAACTTTTCACCTGTCCTGGACTAATGCACTATTTCATTTGAAGAATGAGAGCCAATGCTCGCCAAAGAGAAGAAATTTAAAAGGATTCAAAATAACATGACTAGGCAATCAGAGAGTTTTTTCAGGTGAAAGTTACACAGGAAGGGCTTTGGATTATCAGCAGGAACAGGATAAGTAGAGAGGACAGAAAATGTTAATATTTTAAAATGATTAGCAACTCTGTGTACCATATGTTCTCCCTTATGTGTAAGTGTTTTGATATTTTAATATCGTTGTTATCTGCTTTAATCTGTTTGGGGTTTGAATTATTTTGCATATCCATAGTCAAAGAAATGGACTTGGTAAGAATTTTGGTAAGATGTGCACAGAAAGGTAATCTTTGTCTGTATAAGTGAAATCTTCTGAAAATATTTATTTTTGATTATTTATGTTATGTTATTTATGTACTTATTGAGGTAGAAGTGTATAAGTATCATTACAAACAATTACTTTGAAAGCAGAGTGATTCACAACTAGAGTTTCATTTGTCTACTTTAAAAGTAACTGACTTCACTTAAATATGCCTGAATCTCAATTTGTGGTAACTCAGTAACTCATTAAAATAAATGGAATAACAACATGCCCATTACAACTTTGCACACATTCTATGGTGTTTGGGTAGCGACTTATATTTTATGTGTGTGTGTGTATGTATGTGTGTGTATACATATATGTAAATATATATGTACATATACATATAAAAATACACAAGTGTACATGTATAAATATACACAGGTGTATATTTACATATGCATAGATAGTGAATCTATGAATACATTTTAAAGCCATTAGATGCAGTTGCTAAATTCGTGAGAGATGATGTGCTAGGTCTGAAGAAGGACATAGCATATTAGATATTAAAATAGAAGTGGATGATAAAATGAATAGACAAGAACGACCTAGTCTTCTAGGAGCCAAGGGTCTTTGAATAGCTCAAAAAAATCCTTCAGGCTGGGCGCGGTGGCTAATGCCTGTAATCCCAGCACTTTGGGAGGCCAAGGTGGGCAGATCACGAGGTCAGGAGATTGAGACCAACCTGGCTAACATGGTGAAACCCCATCTCTACTAAAAATACAAAAAATTATCCAGGCGTGGTAGCAGGCACCTGTAGTCCCACCTACTCAGGAGGCTGAGGCAGGAGAATGGCATGAACCCAGAAGGCGGAGCTTGCAGTGAGCTGAGATGGTGCCACTGCATTCCAGCCTGGGCAACAGAGTGAGACTCCGAAAAAAAAAAAAAAAATCTTTCATCATTTTCCAGGACGTAGTTTACTCAACAAAGCGAATTGTTTTTTCTCATTGAGAGATATATTTGAAGAAAATAATAGGCTCACTTCTTCCCTTGACTAGGAAAATGACCCTCTACTTTCAGTAAAATTTTTGTTCAGGTCTTTTTCAAGATCTATATGTAATTCAAACAAGCTATCAAATATTTGCCCTAGAAAAAGACTTTTTTCCCTTTTATGAGAAGGTCAGAAATTGAATGTTTCAAGAAAATGTTACTATCTTGAAAAAGCATGGAGTCTTCTATGGACAGAGGGTGGCTGTAAAGGGAAGATGATGTGCTCTTAACTATGGACTGACTGGGGACACTTGCACTTACTAGGTCTCCTGACACTAAACCGATTTTGCAAAACCCTATCTCTATTGGCATTCAAATGATGCTGGGAGAAATAGCCCATAAATTAACTGTTACTTAAATTATATCACCCTTTGTACTCTTTAAGCTTTCAGAGTATATATGTTGATTTATCAGATTTTGCTCATGTGTGCATTTATTCATTAATTTATTTAAAAATTTATTTAAAAATTGAAAATATTTGTCAAAACTCTGCATGTAGCTGGAAACCATCATTTTCAGCAAACTATCGCAAGAACAGAAAACCAAACACCGCATGTTCTCACTCATAGGTGGGAACTGAACAATGAGATCACTTGGACTCGGGAAGGGGGGAGGGATTGCATTGGGAGTTATACCTGATGTAAATGACGAGTTGATGGGTGCTGACGAGTTGATGGGTGCAGCACAGCAACATGGCACAAGTATACATATGTAACAAACCTGCACATTATGCACATGTACCCTAGAACTTAAAGTATAATAATAAAAAATAAATAAAATAAAATTTAAAAAGAAATATATTATTAAAAAAAAAAAACAAAAAACAAAAACCCTGCGTGTGACAGGCATTTAACTAGGCCTTAAACACACGTCATGACTGTGATAGGGCTTCCGATTCAGAGGGGTTTCCAGAGTCTAAGAAGCGAGGCTGATTTGTAAGCAGAGTGAGTCCATGCTTCAGTTCCATTACTTTCAGCACACCTCTGTTCATTGAGCATTTCAAATGTGCCAAGCAACATGCTAGGAACTAGGAGTACAATACAGAATGAAGATGTTTTTCTGCTCCTTGTGAAACTTAGTCTATTGGGGCATAGAAATAAAAATAGGTCATTTTAGAGTAATACTGTTTGAAGAAGAGATGAAGTTTATTCTGACCAGGAGAAACAGACTCAACAAAAAGCATAGCACTATGTAAATTGAATGTTCATATGGGGTAATAAAATAACTTAATCTTCATAATTGTGAACGGTAGACCCTACCAGGGCAGTTGTTTACTTCATAGACTATTCTTCAGCTTAGAACTGTCCCATAGGTTAAAAATAAACTGCTTCTTACAGCATGAGATTAGAAGTTTCCAAAGATGGCCTTCCTTCAGGGCGTTTTGAATCTGGATTATACAGAGAAGACAATATGATGGGGTTAGGATCCCATGAATTCTAAGTTTGAGACAAGAAAACTAGAGAAAGAGTAGGGAAAAGGAAGTTAGGAAGATGCCAGTTAGCTGAATAGGCTACAATGTATGCATGTGCTGGCAAAGAGAGACAAAACCAGAGGACCCAAAAGACAGACAGGAGTAATCGTAATGAACAACCTAGCCCCCTCACATGAGCATCTGAGATATCTTGGGGGTGCAAGTATAAGATAGTGACATGAAACTATCTGGATTCTATATTTTCAATATTTGAACATCTGTTTCCAAATTCTTACTCAGTCATAGATTTCAAATATCAGAATATTGTGGGCTGAAAGTTTATTGGTTTCAAGTGAAGGACAGATGATGTGGTCCTCAATGTGAACAGCTGAGATGTGAACTACCAAAGAGATATTATGGCTTACAGGAAAACCAAGGCATACTTTTCCCTCTAAAGTGAATATCACTCATTATTTGATATTATCTATTTAAACCAAATGCATAAATCCACATAGTTATGTGGTATAAATTACTTTTAATCACAGAGCCAATAATTCAACATGATGTAAAACACGAGTTTGTATATTACAGTATTCGTGGAAGAAAGAAGAAATGGAAGGTAGAGAATGATTAGGTAATGAAGGAGAGAAGGATAAGTAAGCTTTCATAATAGGTCCTTCTATTTGCTTTATTATTAGTTATAATTTAATTATATTATGCAATTAATAAAATAGCTATAATAGCTAAATTAATAACAAATATATATTGTCATAAAATGAAGTTGACACAGTGAGAATATATTTTTAGAATCTCTACTACCAAACACATGCTTAATATACCCAATATGTTATAGTTGAAACTAAAAGAAGTGGGTGAAATTAACTTGATAGGCTTATTTATAAACAGGAAGCTGGTGTGTCTTGTGAAAAGTCCATCAGGTAGATAAGAGAGGAAAAAAGGCTAGGCCTAGGAGATTGCATTTTTATTTTAATGTTCTTTACTGCTGAAGGGAGAATTTTCATATTGCAAAGATAGTGTAAACTGATATGTTGAATATTTTCCCCAATATTACTTTCTCCAGTAGTGTCACCAATGAGCCAAGTGTCTACCTTGAAGAGAGGTAAAATAAGAAACTGGAAACAAAACCAAACCAAACAAACAAACAAAAAAGGGAGATCAGAATACATAAGAACCCAGGGTGACATAGGTACAGTATAAATTAGATATAGAATGAAGGATTCCAGAGTTGAGGCTGACACAAGGCAAGCGTGGGAGGAGTTCACCTTCAGTGAGGCGTCTGCTATGTGATAGTAGAATGGGTTAAAATTCAGAAGAACCCCCAGGACTGCACAGATGCTTTCAAACACATTGCTTTAAGAAGTAGCGATGTTAAATCTGGTAGCATGTTAGTGTATAAATACAAAGATGTGCACATTTAATGCATGAATTTTAATTTTGACAACACACACATTCATACAGTCATGCATTGCTTAATGACCAGGATGCATTCTGAGAAATGCACCATTGTACAAACATCATAGAGTGTATTTACACAGGCCTAGATGGTATTGCTACTACAAACCTAGGCTGCATGGTATAGCTTATTGCTCTTAGGTTACGAACCTGAACAGCATGTCGCTGCACGCAATACATTAGACAGTTGTAACACAATGGTAAATATTTGTGTATCTAAACATAATGGAGGTAAAGTCTGGAATGATTGGAAATAGCTATAATTTAGGAGAGACATTAGATTTATAATTTCAATTACTAGAATTTCAGCTTTATTCTAATATTTACATGGTGGTTAATTTATACAGAATTAATGTATTATGCACATACTATGTACTTGACTGTCTTCTAGAATAGGAATTACTATCCTCAACAGTTCTGTCTCTCAAGGAATTAATGACATACTGGGAAAGAGAGACAAATAAAAAAAAAAATCAATTGTGATGCAGAAAATGAGAGTTTCTAAAGGGATGACTCAGTCGTGCCATAAGAATAGAAAGAAGGGAAGCCTAGTCCCAAAGGGAAATGGCCAGTCAGTGCTTTCCAAAGATAAATTTATACTGAGACTTAAAAGAATAAGAGTTAGATGAGCTAAAAATAAAGTACAGAAACTGATAACAGTTGAGGTGGCTTTTAACATGAAGGCAAAACTATGAGGCTGCTGAAGGAAGTAGAGGCATTATCATGAACCTAGGAATTCACATTAAGAATAATGGAGAGCCCTTGAATGTTAAGGAATAGAGTGGTGAGACAAGATTTACAGTTGGAAAACAATGCATTTATTTCGATGTGAAGAAGTAAGCAACAATCAAAACCAGTGTGTTATTAAGATTTGCTGCATAACAAATTACCTCCAAGCTTTGCTACTTAAAATAGCAATGATACATTCTCTTCAATGTAGCTTCAGGTCAGTTGGAGGGCAGCTGAGCTAGGCTGGTCCCAGTGTGTGTTCTTCCAATCCATGTGTTTCTCATTCTTCGTAGGCCAGTGGGCAAGCTGGGCATGTTCACACAGAGATAGCAGAGATGCTAAAGAGCAAAAGAAAATTAATTGTATCTCACAGACTACTGCCTCCTCCAACATAGTAGCCACTTACTACATATGGCTATTTAAACTTAAATTTTAATTCATTAAAAGTAAATAAAATTTATAATACAATCCCTTTAACTGCAGTAGACACATTGCAAGTGTTTCATTGCCAGGTAATGCTACATTTAATCACAAAGAGATGAATATTTCCATTATGACAAAATTATATTGGTTATTCCAATATAACATTTTTCTAAGAATGAGAAAATCTACTTGCTTACGATTTCCACTTTACAATGCCCATATTCAAAAGTTCCAGAGACTTGTCAATATGCATCTATCAATTATTGTGGATATCACAGTGACAAAGGGTGAAGAAAAGCATTCGGCGCACTATGAGGCCATAGCAAAGGTGTGGATACAGAGAGAAGACTCGGGATCACATAACCTAGGAAGCAGTTGTTATGTTATTGTGAGGGGTAGTGGTGGCTGTGATAAAGAAAGTAAAAATGGAGAGAGAGATAATTTACTACCTGGAGAGTTACTAAAGAGTGATTGTGAGTATGACTTGATGATCAATGGTTTTGGATTAGTGGAAGAAAGCAAAAATGATGTCCAGGATTTTTGCTTGGACAACTAGGTAGACAGTAGTACCAAACACTGAGCCAGAAAAAAAAACATATAGTTGAATGCTTAATGAGATAAAGCACACTACTTCTAGAGCAGTGCAGAGTACTAGAATAATACAGTACCTGGTTCAAATTATAGTATTTATTAGTAGTGATGTTATTGTTGTCATCATTTCTTATGTGCCTATTATTTCCTTCTCCATTCTCCAGAACTGCTCATCTGAATTCTCTATTCTGATTAATACTGTTGCCGTCCACTTAGGCTCCTAAGCACATAGCAGATTTTCAATAAAAGTTAGTTGGTTTTTTTGTTGTAAGTACATGGTGGATCAATAAATGTAAAACTTTTTTTTTTTTCTTCTAAAAGCAGAGGAGAGAGCTCTTGAAAATGAATTCCTTGAGTTTTAAATTCCATTTGAATGTTGTTACTTTAAAATGTTGTGCTATAGTCATCAAGATTATACTTTCTTTTATATACTTTGGTTATGTTTCAAAAAATCAGCTCTTTGGACTAAAGTTCTCTCTCTCTTCATTCACTCAGTGCATGCTGATTTACTAATCCAAAGCTTACAGGATCCTTTAAGAGTCAACACACAATCTTTTTAGCAAAATCCATACCCTTTCTGCGAAGTTTGAGAAAAATAAAGCATTGAATCTCTTAGGCATGTGTCTAAGCTTTTTGCTTATTTGTTTATGGATTGCTTTGTTGCAAGGTTAGAGGATTGTAGAGGGAAAGATAACTTAGTGAGAAGCCAATTGCTCTGTGGGATGGATAAGCAGACTTTTTATAAAGTCCAAGTTGATCCCTATGTTTGCCCTCAGTGTTTATCTTTAGTTTTCTTTACGTTAAAAAACTTCAAACACAGTGTGGCTTTACTGGATTTATGAATATCTGTAGTAACTGATAGATGTGAATCGATAACTCTATGCAACTTTTGAATCTGGGCATTAGATTTTCTAATTCTAAGAAAAATAGTAAAGGAACAAAGTTTCACTTCAGGATAAGTAGAACGAAAAGTGTGCTAATACTTATTATGTGCTTATTATATTACCTGCTTACAATTTGTCAGGTCCATTTTACCTTTTTACCTGTCCTGTGATTTAGGAATGTCAAACTGTTTTCCAGATGGAGAAAAGTGGGGCTTGGGTGTTTTGTATAATGAGCTGAAGATCACATATATATTATGTGGTATAAACTAGATGTGAACTCAATTCCGACTTTCAAGTTTGTGTTCTTAATCAATTTGCTACACTACGAGACATCTATCATTATGACAGCATGTCCCAGTTTTAATGAGTCCATACTAATTTAAATAAATTTTAATATTAAAGCTCTATTTTCTTGAGTGCCTTATTGGTTTCGTATACACTTTTATCTTGTTATTCACAAGATTTTCATCAGAGTTGCCCATTTTCCTGAGATCAAATAATTAGAAAGTAGTGGTAGAGCCTTTTCTGAAACACAGTTCTCTTGAGTCATATTTTATGCACTTCCTCCCTTCCTGGATTTATTTTTAATTTTATTGCAATAAGCACACTTAACATGAGATCTCTCTGAAGAGATTTTATGATATTGTTATCTGCACAGTTTATACAGCAGATGACCAAAACTTATTCATCTTGGAAAACTAAAATTTTATATCTATTTATTGGCCCCCGTGCCTCCAGCTTCTGTCCAGCACCATTCTGTTCTTTACTTCTAACAGTTTGACAATTTTAGGTATTTATGTAAGTGGAATCATGCAGTATTTGTCCTTGTATCATAGCTTATTTCATTTAGCAAAATGTGCTTTAAAGTTCAGCTCTGTTGCCATATATTGCAGAATTTCTTCCCTTTTTTAAGGTTGATCAATATCCCATTGTACGTATACATGGGCCAGTCACAGTGGCTCACATCTGTAATCCCAGCACTTTGGGAGGCTGAGGCCAGTGGGTCACAAGGTCAAGAGATAGAGACCCTCTTGACTTTGGGAATGGTGCTGCAATGAACACAGGAGTTCTAATACCTCTTTGAGATCTGATTTCACAGGGATAAGAATAGTCTCTTCAAAAAATTATGTTGGAAGAATTGGATATTCACATGCAACAGAATGAAATTGGACATCTGTATAACAAAATTGGCAAAAATCAAAAGAAGTGGATTAAAGATTTAAATATAAGATCTGAAACTGTAAAATTTCTAAAAGAAATCATAGAGGAAAAGACCAACTAAATAATCGGTTTTCACAATGATTTGATGGATATGACAACAAAATCACAGGCAAGTGAAACAAAAATAGACAAGTGGAGCTACATCAAATTAAAAAGCTTCTTCACAGCAAAGGAAACAATCAACAGAATGAAAAGCAAACCTCCAGAATGGGAGAAAATATTTGCAAACCATATATTTAATAAGGGATTAATTTCTAAAATGTGTACTCCTACAACTCAATAGCAAAACAAAGAAACAAATTAAAAAAAAATGCTAATGTGACTAAAAAGTGAGCTAGGGACTTGAGTCGGCATTTCTCCAAGAAGACATAAATATAACCAATAGATATATGAGAAGAGATTTAATGTAACTTGTCAGAAAAAAAGGCAAATTAAAACTACAATTAGATATCACCTCACACCGTTTTAGGATGGTTATCATTAAGAAAAGCAAAAGACAAGTGTTGGTGAGAATGTAGAGAAATGGGAACCCCTGTACACTGTCGGCAGGAATGCTAAATGGTACAGCCACCAAGGAAAAACAATATGGAGAATTCCTCAAAAAATTAAAAATATGACTACCATGTGATCTAAAAATCCAACTCTTCATTTTTATCATGGTTTTGAATTTAGGAAGATATGAGGATGCACATGCTTCTTGACTTCAAAGAGCCAGGGTATTAAAAGAAGGAATAGGACCCATTTCTGGCTCTTTTTTGGAAGTGAGCAATGATTTCAATTATGCTTTCAAGAACTAAGAAGAAATTACTCTCTAGTAATGTCACCACTTCCTGCCTTTCTGTCTTGCCCCCTTACAAACTTACAAGGAGAGTTTTTGCAGAAGACTGTCTTTCATTATTTCAATGAGATTTAATGCTGAAAACACTACATACCACTTACAAACCATACAACATTGGGAAAGACACATAGTTTATTTTAACATCACTTTGTTCATTTTTAACAATAAAACCTATCTCACAACATCCCTTTAAGCAGAAATGAGCTAAATCCTGGCGGTTAATTAAACTCACATCCAAACATAATTGACAAATTGATCTCCAAAACCAGATTTTTATATCAGAAAGGAGAATGGTAGGTAATTAATAATAACAACAGTTAAAAACTAATATGGCGTCTTCCCCCTTTTTTCCTACTTTTTCATTCATTCTATTTCTTTTTCTTCTTCTCCCTGTATCTCTTTTTAATCACTTCAGTTCAAAATCAATTAGATGTCTCCAAGCAAGGTAGGCACTTGGGGGTTGAGGTTGATGGAGGGGTGTGGAAAAATGAAGTTATGGCCAGGGCTGTCTATCAGAGTTGGACAACCACAGGGTAGAGGTGGGGCCCACCAATCCTGGTGACCAGAGTGACGTGTCCAAACCTCAGGATTTTGAAGTGCCTGTTTGCCCACTGGGAGGACAGGTGCCTTGGGGTGTTGTAGCCTTAGCCTAGAAAGAGTGAGGATGTCATTGTAAGAAGAGATGTCCTACTGTGTGCAGTGTTGGAGACTATACAGGGGGATGAGGGTGTCTGCAAGGAGGTGAGAGTATCTAGCAGGGGTGTTAGGGAGAGTCTTTACATACACGGTGTTTACTTGAATGAGTGAATATATTAAGGAAAATGGGATTTAGGCTTCTCAACATTAGATAAAGCTGTAGCACACCTAGAGTAAACACTCAGATGAATCCTGAGGTGTTGGGATGGAATTGCAGATACTGATGTGAACTTTTCAGATACATAGATACATGGATGCAGATGTCGATGTGAGTGCTTTGATACATGCATATATCCCCTTGATCTGCCCACTGCAAGTGCCTGAGAACAGCTATATCCAAGAGCAGGGAGTGAGCACATATCCTGAGCTTAATTTCCAGACATAATTCTCTGCTGAAAAAAACAGAGCTTCTTAGAAAAATTACTGATTCCAGAGTTAAGACAGGGAAAGTACAAGATGAATCAGAACATCTCATTGTGCCAAAAATAAGAATTTGCTCCAAGAATGATAAGGACCCATGTGAAAAGGACACAGAAGAGACTCCCAGTAGGCAAATCTGGGAACATTTAAATATCACTCATTCTTAATAGATGATAATCTATTGAATAGATTAAGAATGATCTATATGCTTATACTGTAGTAAATAAATATTACTATATTTACTACAGTAAATAAATTAAAGTACATAAATTGAGGATGTGATATTTTATCAACTCCAAGTACCTCCCCCAAAATACATATCCATTCAAAGGAAATTTTTAAAAAATAACTTTCCAGCAGAGAAGATTGGCAGAGATCACATTTGTTAAATGATCAAAGTGAACATCACCAGTAATGGGGCAAATCAAAACTGTATCATCCAATAGGCTGCAATGAGATGAACATAACATTAGGTCTGTGATTTGCTTGTTAAAGATGCATAAATGGAAACGAATCCTGAGGCAACATCCCACAATCCCAAATCATGGACACTCTAATAAACAAACAACAACAAAACCTCAAAGAACTGTCCTGTAGTCTTCAGATGTGTTGAGGTTATGAAAGTCAGAGAAGGTTGAGAAATTTTTTTTTTTGCATCAAAGAAAACCAAAAAGAAATGACAACTAAATACAATGGGTAAATATGGACTGCATTCTTTGTCATAAAGGATATTGTTATAATAACTGGTAAAACTTGAATGGGATCTGAGGATTAGAGGGCAGTAATGTGCCAGTGTTAATATCCAGATGTTCATGGTCATATTGGAGTATATAGGAGAATTCCTCCTTTATAAAAAATACACAAGAAAGCGTTAGTATTTACTGAATATTTTCTACCTACTAGAAAAGTATACTCTATTTAAAGGCTTTATATGGTTTAATTAATTTGTATCATCATATAACCCAATGAAGTAGACACCATTATTATTACCACTGCACACAAGGGAAATTGGAGAATACATGAAGACAGGAGCTGAACAGTTTTCCTGGTTCCAAGACCGTATTTTTGTCACTAAACCACTAATCTCCATTACGTTTTGGCAGAAGTTGCCTGATTTCCCAAGGTTTCACAGCCTGTCTGTAGCAGAGCTAATATACTGATTTCTTCTGTTTTTTACTCTCAGCTCTTTAAATATGTCACAGTTGTTTTTTTTTTTTTTTAATTATTATTTCACTTTAGGTTCTGGGATACATGTGCAGAAAGTGCAGGTTTGTTACATAGGTATGCATGTGCCATGGTGGTTTGCTGCACCCATCAATCCATCATCTAGGTTTTAAGCCCCACATGCATTAGCTATTTGTCCTAATGCTCTCACTCGCCTCACCCCTCACCCCCTGATTGGCCCTGGTGTGTGTTATTTCCCTCCCTGTGTCCACATGTTATCATTGTTCAACTCCCACTTATGAGTGAGAGAATGCAGTGTTTGGTTTTCTGTTCCTATGTTAGTTCGCTGAGAATGAAGCTTCCAGCTTTATCCATGTCCCTGTAAAAGGCATGATCTCATTGCTTTTTATGGCTATATAGTATTTCTTTTTTTTTCTTTTTTTTTTTCTTGGTCAAGAAGTTGTGTTTTCTTTTCTTTTCTTTTTTTTTTTTTAACAATTTTATTTTAGATTCAAGAGTTACTTGTATGTTACATAGCTATATTGCATATTGGTGGGGCCTCTAGGTGAAATAGGTAATTTTCTTTTTTTTTTTTTATTATACTTTAAGTTCTAGGGTACATGTGCATAACGCGGTGGTTTGTTACATATGTATACTCTTGTGCCATGTTATTGTGCTGCACCCATCAACTCGCTTCAGCACCCATCAACTCGTCATTTACTGCCACAGGTTAACTCCCAGTGCAATCCCTCCCCCTCCCCCCTTCCCATGATAGGCCCTTGCAGATGTTCCCCCTTCCTGAGTCCAAGTGATTCATTGCTCAGTTCCCACCTAAGGAGTGAGAACATGCAGTGTTTGGTTTTCTATCTTTGCGATAGTTTGCTGAGAATGATGGTTTCCAGCTGCATCCATAACCCACAAAGGACAATACAAACTCATCCTTTTATGGCTGCATAGTATTCCATGGTGTATATGTGCCACATTTTCTAATCTAGTCTGTCAATGATGGACATTTGGGTTGATTCCAAGTCTTTGCTACCAGAATAGTGCTGCACAAACATAATGCGCATGTGTCTTTATAGCAACATGATTTATAATCCTTCAAGTATACCCAGTAATGGGATGGCTGGGTCATATGGTACTTAGTTCTAGATCCTTGAGAAACGCTATACTGTTTTCCATTACAATGGTTGAACTAGTTTACAGTCCCACCAACAGTGTGTTTCTGTTTCTCTCCACATCCTCTCTCCAGCACCTGCTGCTCTGACTTTTAATGATTGCTATTCTAACTGGTGTGAGATGGTATCTCATTGTGGTTTCCTTGATTTGCATTTCCCCTGATGGCCAGTGATGATGAGCATTTTTTCATGTGTCTGTTATTGTATGAATGTCTTCTTTGAGAAATGTCTGTTCATATCCTTTGCCTAATTCTTTTTGATGGGGTTGTTTGTTTTTTTCTTTGTAAATTTGTTTGAGTTCTTTTTGTAGATCTGATATTAGTTCTTTGTCAGATGAGGATTGCAAAAATTTTCTCCCCATTCTGTAGGTTGCCTGTTCACTCTTGATGGTAGTTTCTTTTGCTGTGCAGAAGCTCTTTATTTAATTAGGATCCCATTTGTCAATTTTGGCTTTTTGTTGCCGTTGCTTTGGTGTTTTAGACATGAAGTCCCTTTGCCCATGCCTATGTCCTGAATGGTATTACCTAGGTTTTCTTCTAGGGTTTTATGGTATTAGGTCTAACATTTAAGTCTCTAATCCATCTTGGAATAATTTTCGTATAAGGAGTAAGGGAAAGGATCCAGTTTCAGCTTTCACTATGGCTAGCCAATTATCCCAGCACCATTTATTAAATAGGGAATCCTTTTCCCATTTCTTGTTTTTCTCTCATAGGTTTATCAAAGATCAGATGGCTGTAGATGTGGTATTATTTCTGAGGACTCTGTTCTGTTCCATTGGTCTATAGTACTTCAAGCCAGACACTAGTACCATGCTGTTTTGCTACTGTAGCCTTGTAGTATAGTTTGAAATCAGGTATGTGATGCCTCCAGTTTTGCTCTTTTGACTTAGGATTGTCTTGGTAATGTGGGTCTTTTTGTTCCATATGAACTGAAGAAAAGTTTTTTCCAATTCTGTGAAGAAACTCATTGGTAGCTTGATGGGGATGGCATTGAATCTATAAATAACCTTGGGCAGTATGGCCATTTTCACAATATTGATTCTTCTCTTATCCATGAGCATGGTATGTTCTTCCATTTGTTTGTGTCCTCTTTTTATTTCACTGAGCAGTGGTTTGTAGTTCTCCTTGAAGAGGTCCTTTACATCCCTTGTGCTGGATTTCTAGGTATTTTATTCTCTTTGAAGCAATTGTGAATGGAAGTTCATTCATGATTTGGCTCTCTGTTTGTCTGTTACTGGTGTATAAGAATATTCTGTGATTTTTTGCACATTCATTTTGTATCCTGAGACTTTGCTGAAGTTTCTTATCAGCTTAAGGAGATTTTGGGCAGAGATACAATGGGGTTTTCTAACACAATCATGTCATCTGCAAAGAGGTGGACAATTTGATCTCTCTTCTTTTCCTTTCTAACTGAATACCTCTTTGATTTCTTTCTCTGCCTGATTGCCCGCCAGAACTTCCAACACCATGTTGAATAGGTGTGATGAGAGGGCATCCCTGTCTTGTGCCAGTTTTCAAAGGGAATTTTTCCAGTTTTTGCCCATTCAGTATGATATTGGCTGTGGTCATTACAAATAGCTCTATGATTTTGAGATACGCTCCATCAATACCCCTAATTTATTGAGCTTTTAGCATGAAGGGCTGTTGAATTTTCTGTCAAAAGCCTTTTCTGCATCTATTGAGATAATCATGTGGTTTCTTTTTGTCTTTGGTTCTATGAGTATGCTGGATTATATGTTTATTGATTTGTGTATGTTGAACCAGCCTTGCATCTCGGGGATGAAGGCTCCACTTGACTTTGTGGATAAGCTTTTGATGTGCTGCTGAATCCGGTTTGCCAGTATGTTATTGGAGGATTTTTGCATCGATGTTCATCAGGGATATTGGTCTAAAATTTCTTTTTTGTTGTACCCTCAAAGCAGGCTTTGGTATCAGGATGATGTTGGCCTCATATAAAATGAGTTAGGAGACTCTTCTTCTATTGATTGAATAGTTTGTGAAGGAATGGTACCAGTTCCTCCTCTTGTACCTCTCTGGTAGACCTGGCTGTGAATCCATCTGGTCCTGGACTTTTTTGGGTTGGTAGGCTATTCATTTTGCCTCAATTTCAGAGCCTGCTGTTGGTCTCTTCCAGGGATTCAGCTTCTTCCTGGTTTAGTCTTGAGAGAGTGTAAGTGTCCAGGAAATTCATCCATTTCTTTCTAGATTTTCTAGTTTATTTTATGCATAGATGTTTATAGTATTCTCTGATGGTAGTTTGTATTTCTGTGGGTCGGTGGTGATATCCCTTTTATCATTTTTTATTGCATCTATTTGATTCTTCTCTTTTCTTCTTTTATTATTAGTTTTGCTAGCAGTCTATCAATTTTGTTGATCTTTTTCATAAAACCAACTCCTGGATTCATTGATTTTTTGTAGTAGGGTTTTTTGTGTCTCTATCTCCTCTCAGTTCTGCTCTCTGATCTTCTGCTATTTCTTGCCTTCTGCTAGCTTTTTGAATGTGTTTGCTCTTGTTTCTTCTAGCTCTTTTAATTATGTATAGAGTGTCAATTTTAGATCTTTCCAGCTTCTCTTTGTGGGCATTTAGTGCTATAAATTTCCATCTACACACTGCTTTAAATGTGTCCCAGAGATTCTGGTATGTTGTATCTTTGTTCTCATTGGCTCTCAAGAACATCTTATTTCTGCCTCTCATTTCATTGTGTACCCAGTAGTCATTCAGGAGCAGGTTATTCAGTTTCCATGGAAGCTGAGCGGTTTTGATTGAGTTTCTTAGTCCTGAGTTCTAGCTTGATTGCACTGTGGTCTGAGAGACAGTTTGTTATAATTCCTGTTCTTGTGCATTTGCTGAGGAGTGCTTTACTTCCAATTTGTGGTCAATTTTGGAATAAGTGTGATGTGGTGCTGAGGAAGAATGTATATTCTGTTGATTTGGGGTGAGAGTTCCGTAAATGTCTATTAGGTTCATGTTTGCTGCAGAGATGAGTTCAATTCCTGGACATCCTTTTGTTAACTTTCTCTGTCTCATTGATCTGCTCCATTGAGAGTGGTGTTGAAGTCTCCCATTATTGTATGGGAGTCTAAGTCTCTTTGTAAGTCTCTAAGGGACTTGCTTATGAATCTGGGTGCTCCCTGTATTGGGTGCATATATTTAGGATAGTTAGCTCTTCCTGTTGAATTGATCCCTTTACCATTATGTAATGGCTCCTTGTCTCTTTTGATCTTTTGATGGTTTAAAGTCTGTTTTATCAGAGACTAGGATTGCAACCCCTGCTTTTTTTTTGTTCTCCATTTGCTTGGTAAATCTTCCTCCATCCCTTTATTTTGAGCCTATGTATGTCTCTGCATGTGAGATGGGTCTCCTGAATACAGCAGACTGATGGGTCTTGACTCTTTATCATCCAGTTTGCTGCCTGTGTCTTTTAATGGAGCATTTAGTCCATTTACATTTAAGGTTAATATTGTTACATGTGAACTTGATCCTGCCAAGTATATGATATTAACTGGTTATTTTGCTCGTTAGTTGATGCAGTTTCTTCCTAGCCTCGATGGTCTTTACATTTTGGCACGTTTTGCAATGGCTGGTACCGGTTGTTCCTTTCCATGTTGAGTGCTTCCTTCAGGGTTCTCTTGTAAGGCAGGCCTTAGTGGTGACAAAATCTCTCAGCATTTGCTTATCTGTAAAGGATTTTATTTCCTTCAATTAAGAAACTTAGCTTGGCTGGATATGAAATTTGGGTTTAAAATTCTTTTCTTTAAGAATGTTGGTTCATTGGCCCCCACTCTTCTGGCTTGTGAGTTTCTGCCGAGAGATTCATGGTCTGATGGGCTTCCTCAGGGTAACCCCACCTTTCTCTGACTGCCCTAAGATTTTCTCCTTCATTTCAACTTCGTGAATCTGGAAATTTGTGTCTTGAGTTGCTCTCCTCGAGGAGCATCTTTGTGGTATCTCTGTATTTCCTGGATTTGAATGTTGGCCTGCCCCTACTAGGTTGAAGTTCTCCTGGATGATATCCCGAAGAGTGTTTCCAACTTGGTTCCATTTTCCCTCAATTTCAGGGCACCCCAATCAGACGTGAGATTTGGTCTTTTATATCATCCCATACTTCTTGCAGGCTTTGTTCATTTCTTTTTTTCTTTTTCTTTCGATTTCTCTTCTCACTTCATTTCATCTATTTGATCCTCAATCATTGATACTTTTCTTCCAGTTGATCAGGAATCGGTTACTGAAGCTTTAGACGGTCACTTATTTCTCAGGTCATGGTTTTATCTCTGTCCATTCGTTTATGGCCTTCTGCATTAATTATTCTGGTTATCAATTCTCTACTTTTTTCTGCTAAGCTTTTAGTTTCTTTATGCTTTGGGTACGTAATTCCTCCTTTTAGCTCTGAGAGTTTGACGGCTGAAGCCTCTTTCTCTCATCTCACAAAGTCATTCTCCCCATTCAGCTTTATCCATTGCCAGTGATGAGCTGCATTCCTTTGAGGAGATGCCTATTTTGAATTTGGCTTTTCTTAGTCTGCTTTTTCCCCATCTTGTGGTTTTATCTGCCTCTGGTCTTTGATGATGGTGACGCACTGATGGGGTTTTAGGTGGGTATCCTTCCTGTTTGTTATTTCCTTCTAACAGTCGAACTCTCAGTTGTACGTCTGTTTATGGTTGTTTGAGGTCCACTCAGACCCTGTTTGTTTGCGGCCGTAAGTAGCAGGGGCTGCAGAAGATAGAATACTGCTGAACAAAGGAGTGTACCTGTCTGATTCTTGCTTTGGAAGCTTCTCCTCCTCAGGGGTGTAGTCCAATCGCGGTGAGTGGGTGTCGGTCTGCCTTTAGCGAGACACCCCAGTTAGCTACTCAGGGTCAGGGACCCAAATTTGAGCAGGCAGTCTGTCCCTTTCTCAGATCTCAACCTCCGTGTTGGGGAGATCCACCTTTCAAAGTTGTCCTGGTAGAGTTGCTTGCGTCTGCAGAGGTTTCTGCTGCTTTTTGTTGTTGTTGTTGTTGTTTAGCTGTGCCCTGTCCCCAGAGGTGGAGTCTACAGACTGGCAGGCCTCCTTGAGCTGCTGTGAGCTCCAATCTGTTGAGCTTCCCAGCAGCTTTGTTTACCTACTTAAGCTCAGCAATGGCGGCGCCCCTCCCCCACCCCTCGCCGCCGCCTCCTTGCCAGCAGATCACAGACTGCTGTGCTAGCAATGAGGAGGCCTGTGGGCGTGGGACCCTCCCAGCCAGGTGGGCGGACTCCTGGTGTGCCCGCTTTCCCAAAGCACAGTATTGGGGTGGGAGTTACCCGATTTTCCAGGTGCTGTGTGTCTCAGTTCCCCTGGCTAGAAAGTGATTCCTTCCCCTTTATGCTTCCCAGGTGAGGGCGATACCCTTGCTTCACTCTCGCTGGTCGGGCTGCAACAGCTGACCAGCACCCCATTGTCCGCACTCCCCAGTGAGATGAACGCAGTACCTCAGCGGATAATACAGAAATCACCCGGGTTCTGTGTTGCTCGCGCTGGGAGTTGGAGACTGGAGCTGTTCCTATTCGGCTACCTTGCTCCACCCCCCGCTATATAGTATTTCATGGTATATATGTACAACATTTGTTTATCCAGTCTATCACTGATGGGCATTCATTTGAATTGTTTCCATGTGTTTACTATTTGTAAATCCTTCATGACCAAAATAGACCCCACCAGATGTCATCTTCAACACTGGCGATTGCATTTTAACTTGTGATTTTGAGGGAGCAAATATCCAAACCATATCATTCCACCTCTGGCCCCTAAATTGCAAAATATAATAATCTCTTCCCAATAGTCCCCCAAAGTCTTAACTCATTCCAATATCAAGTCCAAATTCCAAAGTCTCCTGAGCACTTTCCTTCTACCTATGAGCCTGTGAAATCAAAACCAAGTTATTTACTTCCAAGAAACAATGGTGATACAGGCATTGGGTGATCTTTTCATTCCAAAAGGAAGAAACTGAACGAAAGAAAGGAGTACTAGGCCCCATGCAAGTCAGAAACCCATCAGGGGAATCATTAAATCTTAAAGCTTCAGAATAATCCTTGGCTCCATGTTCCAGATTCAGGGCGTGCTGGTGTAAGCGATGGGCTCCCATGGTCTTGGGCAGCTCCACCTCTGTGGCTTTTCATGGTTCAGCCCCTGTGGCTGCTCTAATTGGTTGGAGTGGAGTGTCTGTGGCTTTTCAACACTGAAGTTGCAGGCTGCCATTGTCTCTACCATTCTTGGGGCTGAAGAACAGTGTTCCCCTTTCCCACAGCTTCTCTAGACAGTAACCAAGTGGGGACTCTCTGTGAGGGCTCCAATCCCATACTTCCCCTCAGCACTGCCCTAGTGGAGTATCTTTGTGCGGTCTCTGCACCTACAGCAAGCTTCTGCCTGGGCATCTAGGCTCTTCCGTACATCCTCTGAAATCTAGGTGGATGCTGCTAAGCTTCCTTCACTACTGCATTCCACATGCCTGCAGGCTTAACACCATGTGGGAGCCAATAAGGCTTATGGCTTACACCTTCAGCAGCCCTAGGTGTACTTGGGGCTCTTTGAGCTGAGGCTGAAACTGGAGCAGCTGGGATGGGAAGAGTAGCCTCCTGAGGTGGTGCAGGGCAGTGATGCCCTCTTCCTAGTTCACAAAACCATTCTTCTATCCTAGGTCTCTGGGCCTGTGATGAGAGAGGCAGCCTTGAATTTCCCTGAAATGCCTTCCAGGCCTTTATCTCATTGTCTTAGAAATTAGCACCTGCATCCTCTTTAGTCATGCTAATCTCTCTAGCAAGTGGTTGCTCTGCATACTACTTAGATTCTCGTCCTACCACAGGGCCAGGCTGCAAATTTTCCAATTTTTATACTCTGCTTTCCTTCTAAATATCAGATGCAACTTTAAATCATTTTTTCCTCCTGCTTCTGATGTAAGCTGTTAGGAGTGGCCAGACCACACCTTGAGTGCTTCACTGCTTACAAATTTCACTTAGAAATTAAGAGTGGACTAGATCATCCACTCTTAATTTCAAACTTTCATGGAGCCCTAGAACATGGACACAAGGCATCCAAGCTGCTTTCAAGGACATAACATGGGACCCTTTGCTCCAGTTTTCATTAACTTCCTCTCTTCCATCTGCAACCTTATCAACTTGACCTTCTTCTCAGTCCATAATTCTATCAACACTTTGGTCACAGCCACTTAACAAATCTCTGAGAAGCTCTAAACTTTCCCTTATCTTCCTGTCTTCTTCTAAGGCCTCCAGACTTTTCCAATCTCTGTCCATTACCCAATTCCATACTTGCCTCCACATTTTCAGGTATCTTTATAGCAACACCCAACTCCTGGTATCAATTTTCTGTCTCATTTCATTTTTGAATTGCTATAAAAGAATGCCCGAGGCTGAGTAATTTATGAACAAAAGAGGTTTAATTGCCTTACTGTTCTGCAAGCTGTACAATTATGGCTCCAGCATCTGCTTCTGGTAGGGCCTCGTGAAGCTTACAATCATGGCAGAAGGAGAGGGGACTGTCACAGGGTGAAAGTGGGACCATCAGAGAGGAAAGGTGTCAAACTCTTCTAAACAATCAGACCTTATGTGAACTCAGAGTGAGAACTCACTTATTACTACAAGGATGGCACCAAGATTTTCATAAGGAATCCACTCCCATGACCCAAACACCTCCCACCAGCCTCCACTTCCAACACTGAGGATTACATTTCACCGTGAAATTTAAAGGGCACAAATATCTAGACCATATCAAGTCTCAAGTTGTGTTTTGCCATACCTCCCAAGTAACTTGAAAATTCACAGTGATAACAGGACTTATTGAAGCTTCCTTTGATATCTCAAATATCTTAATAGTGCATGAAGATTAATAAACTTTTTCTTGCACAGGGCCTCACCCTCTCCTTGCCTAGTGTACCAGGCTGCCATTATATCAGCATCATTTCTAGCAGAGATAATTGTATAAATGTTATTGAATATCTATGTTATCATGATACTTCAGCCTTACATCTTAATATCAGTGAAAATTAATGATCAGGCAGGAAACTTGGCTCCAGATTATTAGGCTACATTGTCATGTTAAACAAAAGGACTGATTTCAATATGCTTTCCTGTTAAATGTGTGTATGTGTGCATGTATGGATGGATGTACAGCTATGTATATCTATGAATTGATATCAATTACTTTGCCTTGACATATTCGTTTGTTTCCATGCATATGTAAATCAAAAAATCGTCATCTCAAATAATTCAGTAAGCCAGTCTTTGGAGCTATTTACATTAGACCATGGCTCTATATTACGACCACAGCCTGCTATCACACCACCACATTCTTTCCCATAAAGAAGTTTCCAATCTGTTTTGAGCCCAAATTCTCAAAGACATTCATCCATTCTTGCTAATGTACTAAATTGATGAGTGCCTAGGACAGACTTGTGAATTGGCAAAGTCTTACTTCTATAAGTTTGTTGTTTCTTTCAGTATGTATCTGAATAATGAGAAAGAATGCATTCCATAATTTTTAAATAGTGCATAGCAGTGCAATGTGAATCCCCAAATCTGTCCTCTAGTAATTTGATCACCTAGTAAGATACATTATATTTAATTAAAATAAAACAAGAAATGCAGTTGGTATAGTTGATTCATATTAAAATTAAAGAGGCAAGTATTTCTTAAATATTTTACTGAGTAACATCTTAAAGAAGTGCAAATGCTACAGTGTTAGCGTTACTTATCTGAGAAGCATCTTAGTGTCAACTTTGGATTTAAAAATATTGATTTTCTCCACATCTCACAATATACCTTTGTAACAAACCTGCTTATGTATCCCTTGATTGTAAAATAAAAGCTGAATACAAATTGTTGGTTTCGAATCTTTTGATAGATCCATGGAAAGTTATACTCTCCCAACTTTTCAATCTCACCATCACCAAACTGGGGGAAAGATGGGGGGCAAATCTCTTTTTATTGGAATTTCATTAAGGTTAAAAGATCTAATGACTGTAAATCACCCCACATAGTAAATGCTCAATAAATGAGGGATATTATATTTTTGTAATGCTTTGTGCCTAGTGAAATTTCTTATCTGTACAAAAACTATGAACACAAAAGTAACCAAAACCACAAGACAAAAATAATGAAAATACAAACTATCCCCAAATGTTTTCATTCTCTTATTGAATGCTTATGACCATTTCACTGGACAACTGAATTACATTCTCTTAATGGTTTACATCATGTGGTTCCTCCCTTTGTAGGTAAGCATTAGGTTATAATTCTATTTTTCTCCAAAAAATGTGCAAACTTTTCTCTGCTTAAAAGACAAATTTGGGAATGGTCACCTCAGTTCAATTGGGAGCTTTGCTGAATGGAGCCCAATAAGAATTGCTCTAGTTCTGGTTTGCTTCTACTCTAGAAGATACTAATCTTAAGATCTTTTTGAAAATTTGTGCTTTGATATTTATAAACCTTCTGCTTAAAACTTTAGTCTGTCACCTTGTGTAGATCTAGAATTCTCTAATTTTACTCAAGGAAATCAGCCATGTCTTTTAGTCTTCCCAAGTCCCTGTAAAATACTCTGCTGGTGTTTCTGTCACCCAGAAGTAAACATTGGTGAGTGCAAACCCAAGATTTTCTTGCTGTTTTCCAAGTTCAGCATCAAGAAATTCTTTTCAGAATGTCTGTACAAGTCAAATCACTTATTCAAGACTTTCCCATGCTCTTGAGTCTTAAGTCTCCCCAGTTCGCACTGTCCCAGAAGATTCCTGTTGCCTTCAAATAGATACATTCTGTATGTTACTAGTTTTTGGAGAAAGGAATACTTTTTTTGTACTTTTCTAGTTGTCTGTCTTTCTGTAGTTTACTGATTCCAGACAGGAATAACCGAAACCTGCTATCAACTCCCTCCCATTCAAAAGTCCTGATTGGTTTCTTGTTTTTGTTTTTGTTTGTTTGTTTGTTTGTTTTTAATCTCTTGTGACTACATATTTTATTTACTTACTATTTCTTGCATGGCTATTCTCTATTTTAAATCTGACAATTTTGATAAATTCCACAGAAAGTTAAATCTGAGGCTTATTATTTTTGCTGTCTTATTAATCGATTGAAAGGCAACTCACATTATGTACTTTGATAATATTTGACTGCAAACTCAAATGTACTTGATTTTAATCTATGAGAGTCGTAATGTGCTTTTATTTGGAGTGTTTTTTCCAGAGAAGCTTTGTTTCTGCCAGTGTCAGGAGGCTCAACCAACTTGGGATGATTCGAGTTGTCCTTGAGATGCCCAGCTTAATCTAGGAATCTCCATTTCAGCTCACCCATCTTGCAGCTGGCCCAAGAATTAGCTTTTTAAATGCAGCATTAACTGTCGTTTACCATCAGAAATACCTGCATCCTCCTTTCTTATTGTGGTTTCAGCTCATTTTTGCTTTTGCTCTTTTCATATTTTGTTGTGGTTGGGTTCCTTTGACAAATTACGATTCTTTCTCTTGAATAAGTTATGTTCTGTTGAGATGATCCTTCAGGATACATAATCAGTCTATCATATTAGCAATTTTTGAAGAAGGTAAAGTTTTTGCCAAATTGTACTTATGAAGCAGAAGTAATGGGAATTTTCAATGAATTGAGCCACACAAAATAAATAAATAAATATTCTGTTACATAAAGAATTGCTATGTGTCATATCTAAGGATATTGTAAAAAAAAAAAAGAAAAAAGAAAAATCATACTCCTAGGGGAAAAAAAAAAAAAAAAAGGGGCCGGGCGCAGTGGCTTATGCCTGTAATCCCAGCACTTTGGGAGGCCAAGCAGACAGATCATGAGGTCAGGAGATTGAGAACAGCCTGGCCAACATGATGAAACCCCATATCTACTAAAAATACAAAAATTAGCTGGGCATAGTGGCGTGCGCCTGTCATCCCAGCTACTCAGGAGGCTGAGGAAGGAGAATCGCTTGGACCTGGGAGGCAGAGGTTACAGTGAGCCGAGATCACACCACTGCACTGCAGCCTGGAGACAGAGTGAGACTCCATCTCAAAGAAGAAGAAGAAGAAGAAAATTAACCACATAAAATATTCAGTTGTGAGCAAAAATTGGCAATTTTAACAAATTAAAACTATTAAAATGGCAACAACATAAAAAAGAAAAATGAGCAAGAGCTATACATGCACATAATGAAAAGTAATTATGTGAATTATTGCAAAAAGGTAATAAATACATTGAATACTCTCTAACTCTTTATTAATCGGGAAAATGCAAACTTGAGTTCTTTCGGGAAAAGGACATTACTTCTTGCCCTTTTGACCTTGGTATTGGCCATGTGAGCAATTTTGGCCAATGGAACATGAGCAGAACGGCAGCATAATCTAGCCTTCACTGGCTGAGATCATACACTAGATAAGCATTTACATATACATACAATAAAACATTTATTAGATACTTTGTAAAACATTTGTGAAAAATTCCTAGCAACAGTTTGTAATGGCAAAAAAAAAAAAAAAAAATAGTAAAAAAAGTGGAAACAATCTACATTCCCGTTAACAGAATTATGGACAAATGAATCGTGATATATCTATTCAATAGAGTCTTCCAAGAAAATAAACATAATCTACGTTACACACAATAACACTGATGAAATCTCAAGAACGCAATGCTAAACATTAAAAAGCATCAACTAGAAAATGTATGATTCCGTTTATATGGAGTTCAAAAACACGAAAGAAGCGAATTGTTTAAGAATGTGAGATCACATTATGAAATTATAAATGAAAGTAGAGAACTAAAATAAAAAATAATCAAGGGGGTGACAGTAATGAATAGTGTTGCATGTCACCAGAATCTCCCTGCCAGGAATGTGGGCTGCTGACAATAGAGTCTAACAGACTCTGAAACAAAGAATCATATGAAATTAGTTTAGTTATGAGGTAAAGAAAACCTTAACACAGTGGGAAGGTGAATTGAAGAAGGAAAAAGAAACAATCAAGGGGGTAATTGAAGCTTCACCCCATTGTGAAACATTGAAACACTGCAGTGCCACGAAGTTTGAGTTACTGCATTCCTCCCCCAATGGAGGAATAAGAGGGCTTCTGTATTTTTATACCCACTGCTCTCATTCTTTAAGACATTCTCATAAGACATTCATTCTGTGGTGCTTGTGACTGACCAAGCAGGTGGCGAAGTGAGTTAAAAGATGCCACACAAAAAATCATGAGCTAAAAAAATGTTGTCTGTCATTTGGCAGTTGGGCCAGGATCTGCTAGAATGCTTCTTTGTAGGAAACATGCACACTGGACTAATCAAGATAAAAATTATAAAATACAATTTTAGGAATAAAAATAAGGAAATATTTTTTAAAAATAGCCAGAGACATTTTAAAATTCATTGTCTTATAGAAAAGAAATGGATTATAAAATTAAAGTCAAAACACAACTAGCAATTTGTATTTGTTACCATATTTAGAACATCCATTAAGATAAATTTCTTACCACATAAAAAACTTACATCAATTGATAAATGTATGAGAATGCATACTTCCTTTCATCATCAACAATATTATGTGATATTGAAACTATTACTTGTGTTATTACCTATAAGTTTGTGTAGACCATCATTATTTTACTTTTATTTGACCTTTTAATGAATAAAATGTGCTCCAATTTATTCATTAAAAGGTCAAGTAAAAGTAAAGAAAAACAAAAGTGAAGCAAATAAAAATTAAAATAATAAGGGCATATACAAACTTACAGGTAATAACACAAGTAATAGTTTCAATATCACATAATATTGTTGATGATGAAAGGAAGTATGCATTCTCATACATTTTTGGAGGAAGAGTAAATTGATGCCATCCCATATTTTGGTAATATTTATCAAAACACCAATTTTTTTCAAATGTTCTATCAAAACTTAAAATGTATAGAATCTTTCCTTCAAAAAGATCATTTCTTGAAATTTTTATTTTAGTTATACTCTCCGTGTGCACCACAAGGTATATACCATTGTTGCAGCAACAAAGGAATATCAAAATCAAAATCAAAGGAAGCAAATATTTATTAGATTAAAAATACTAACAGTTTTGTTCCTGGCTAAAGAAACTAGTAATTTAGCAATGGGAGAAAACAAGTATTAAAAATGTCACCATTTACCCTTTCATACAGATTAAATTTTGTACCATGTATGTTTATTTCTATGTCACTTATGACTGAAGAATGAAAGTCAGAGAGAGAAAATCTGGCATCCTTAATCCAAACTATGAATTGACTCAGAGCTGGAAGAATGATATTGCCCAGGTGTGGTGGCTCATGCTTTTAATCCCAGCACTTTGGGAGGCCAAAGGAGGAGGATCAGTTGAGCCTGGGAGTTTTAGATCAGCCTGGGCAACAGAATGAGAGCTCATCTCTACAAACAAATTTAAAAATTAGTTGAGTGTGGTGGTATGCACCTATAGTTCCAGCTACTCAAGAGACTGAGGCAAGCAGATCACTTGAGCCCAAGAAGTTTAGTCTGCAATGAGCCATGTTCATGCCACAGCACTCCAGCTTAGGTGACAGAGTGAGACCCTGTCTCTAATAATAATAATAATAATAATTAAATAATAGTCTTGGAGGCTAAGAGGGATAGCTACATGGAGCCAAGATGCAGGAAATGCAATAGGTAACTATCTTTAGCCAGAAAATACTAACAAGAATGATACTCTTGCCATGCATATTTCTGCAGTGAGTGAACACCAAAACTGGAAAAAGAAAACGGACATTTTTCTAATCATTTCCCATGAATCTCTCATCTTTGCACCACTGACTCCAAGACTGAAGTTCCAGATAGGAACAGTGATTGAATGAAGCCAGGGTATCTGTCCCTGGCTGGCTGTTAAAGGCCTTAGAAAGAAAGGATAATGCCCCTTCTGTGTCCATACCTGGAGGCTGCATACCACAAATCTCTAATATCACACACAATTGGAGATCCACTAATGTAAAATTAGAATTAGATTCTGAGACAAAAAAATCAATCACTACAATTATTTTTCTCAAGTGAAAAATAAAACTGTTAAAAATAGCTTTGACAATTAGTGGAACACTGTTCGGTTTTTTGCAAAATCATCTTACATAATAGCTCCATTGATGTCTCTATTCCTGAGTTATTTCTATATAAGAATTTATCCTATGGAAAACTGAGATCACGTTGGTGTAGTTGGAGAACACGTACATCCAATTCATTTTCCCCTGTGCGCTTCATGATGTTAATTTTTCTGTCCCACAGAGATAATGTTTCAGAATGATGTCTGGTGTGATTTTTCTCTCCTTAGTTCCATGCTGTTCCGATTGTTTAAAAAATCTTTTAAAGCAATAGAAACTACAGTCCTCCCTTAATCTTTTTTCACATCATATATGTTACCTATTTTAGAGAATTATCCTCACCTCCTCCGTGTGTGTTTGCTGAATTTGTATGTATTACGTTAATTTACGAAGCCATTACCTTTCTCATGACTCCTGTGGAGCGTGTTACCTTCAGAAAGGACCTTTCAGCTTTCTGATTGATCTCCTGGGAGGCTTGCATTTCCAAGTACAGAAATGTCTCCTTCAAATATGCAATATGGTTCAGATTTTCTACCTGAAGGCCATGAGCTTGAATTCAATAATTCTAGAATCTGCCTCAGAGCATGAGCCTCAGAACTGCATTTGTTCATTTGTGCTATTCTCTTGGCCAAAAAGATGTAGACATAAGATGGAGTGTTAGCTGGCACTGCCTTCAGACCCCTGCCTTTTCTGGCCACTTCCTTCGTAGTCCCCAGGTTTCCTAGTGGCGGGAACCTGGGGATGCTGCTCTAACTTCCTGAGCCTATGAATCCTCATTTGTTTTCCATAGCAGTTGTACTAATTTGCCTTTCCACCAACAGAACATATATGTGGCATGTGGGAGGAAGTGAAAGCAGTGTGGGGCAGGGCAGTGAGAAGTGATGGAGGGTTGGGGGCTGGCCATCAAGAGCGCCCATGGAAGCCTGTAACACCAAGCACACTCAAATTTAGGGATGGCCTGATACAGGTAATGGAACTTGGCAGTAATATTTTCCATCCTCTGATAAAAATTAAAGTGTGCAACTTGCAAAGCAAACAACAAAAGTTTAAAAACAAAGCTGTGTGTGGAAACAACGTGAGACTACGTAATTGTACGCTGCCCTACTTCCCACCCTAAGCTCACGGCTTCCATCCTTCACTGCCACCTCGTGGAAGAGAAGAACATTATTTAGGGCATGTTTGCTGTAGGGCAGAAATATTAACACTTTTATTTTAATGCCTAATGTTTAATGTTCCATTATTGGAATGCTAAGCATGTGTACTGCTCAAGGTCATCACCAAGGTCTGATTGCAAAAATTCAAAAAATTGCATCCTCAGGCATAAATGGGTTAATACTCATCTATTATCTGTTTTATCGTGTGTTTCCTCCCATCAGGTGGTAGGCAGAATACTGGAAGAATACATGGACAGACAAATCTTCCATGTCTTTCTTCTCTTTCTATATCTCTCTTTTTTCCTTTTTATTCTTTTTCTTATTAGAGTTTAGTTGTTTTATAAAATGCTCTATTTTAAACATATTTTCCTGAACATATTACAGTGAGTTTAAAGCCTGTGTCCAATATCTTCAATACCTAGGTCTCCAGTGGATTTTTCATATTATATTCTTTTGTTTGGTTTCTATTGAATAATTATTTGTTTGTTTTCTATTTTATCTTGTCTCTTGTCACACCCATTGATTTTATGGAACTGATAAAATTCAATTCCATCTTGATATCAGAAATAAAAATTGTTAGAGACTAAAGATGATGTCTTTATCTCAGAGGACTTATCTTCTTTTAACATAGAGTGAGACTACAGGATATATAACCTTGGCTTAATGGGAGACTGAGATAATTTGGGGGATAGATTTTAGTATTGAGGAAGCCTGGTCTATTTCAGTTGCCTCAACTAAAACCCTGGGGCTTACAACATGGTCCTATCTGGCATAGTCCTATGTACTACTTAGAGTTCTGATCGGTTTATAATATCTGGCTGCCAATTTCTGCCATTTTGACTTCCTCATCTCTTACCTAACACCACTCAAAAACAGGAAAATGCCCTCAGGGTATGAACAATGCCAGAATGTAGGCTCATCTCTCTTGTTTTCTCTGAAATCTTGGCCTTTCAAAGTTTGTTCATGTTGGTAGCCAATAAGTCAAGATCTTGCCTCTCCAGCACCATGTATGCCACGTTTACAGTGGAGCCTCTACTTTCTGGTTGTTCTATTATTCTACAGCTTCAGAAGCAGAAAATTTCTCTGAGGAAAAGGTGTGTAGTATAGAATGAGGGACCCACCTCAGTATGTTTCACTTCACTTGAGGGTCCTGCACATTCAAATCCTATCTGCCTTTGTTGCTCCTTTTGCCTTTTTCCTCATTTTGAGTGGATTTCAGCTACCACGCTGGGGAAGGTAGCTGGTGTGATTTAAAAAATTCATTGAAAAAGTAGAAGGTTCTTTACAACCATTTTGTGTTTCTCCAGTTTTTGTTGTAGTAATGGGAAGGTAGAATCAGGTTGAGGTTTGTGACCTGTCTTTATCTCTTACTCTTTCTCTTCCACTATTATTGGCTTGGCTGGCTTCAAGATTTCTCTGAGGTCTGTGAATGAGGTTATTTAATATGTAAGGAAACAAATTATATCTTTGTAACTAAGCCATTTGAATTTCTCTATTGTCATACTGCTATAAAGACATACCTGATACTGGGTAATTTATAAAGAAAAGAGGTTTAATTGACTCACAGCTCTGCATAGCTGGGCAGGCCTCAGGAAACTTACAATCATGGCAGAGGCAAGAGAGAAGCAAAGTCACACCCTACATGCAGGAGGTGGCAGGAAAGAGAGTGAACAGGTGAAGGGGGAAGAACCCCTTATAGAACCATCAAATCTCCTGAGAACTTACTATCATGAGAAAAACATGGGGCAAACTACCCCCATGATCCAATCACCTCCTATCAAGTCCTGCCTTTGACACATGGGGATTATGAGGATTACAATTTGAGATGACAATTGGGTGGGGACACAGAGCCAAACCATATCATTCTGCCCAGGCCTCTCCAAAATCTCATGTCTCTTCACATTTCAAAACCACTCATGTCTTACTAGCAGTCCCCCAAAGTCTTAATTCATTCCAGCATTAACTCAAAAGTCCATTGTCCAGAGTCTTATCTGAGACAAGGCAAATCCCTTCTGCCTATGAGTCTGTAAAATCAAAAGCAAGTTGGCTACTTCCAAGACACAATGGGGGTACAGGAATTGGGTAAATGTTCCCATTCCAAACTGAAGAAATTGGCCAAAACAAAGGGGCTACAGGCCCCATGCAAGTATGAAACCAGATGGGGCAAGTCTGAAACCAGGTGGGGTAGTCGTTAAATCTTAAAGCTCCAAAATGATATCTTTTGACTCCATGTCTCACATTCAGGTCACAATGATGCAAGAGGTGGGCTCCCATACCCTTGGGCAGCTGCACCCCTGTGACTTTGCAGGGTACAGCCTCCCTCCCAGATACTTTCATAGGCTGGCATTGAGTGTCTGTGAGTTTCCAGGCACATGGTGCAAGCTGTCAGTGGGTCTACCATTCTGGAGTCCGGAGTACAGTTGCCTTCTTCTCACAGTTTCAATAGGTAGTGCCCCAGTGGAGATTCTGTGTGGGGGCTGCAACACCACATTTCCCTTCTGCACTCCCCTAGTGGAAGTTCTCCATGAGGGCTCCACCCCAGCAGCAAACTTCTGCCTGAACATCCTGATATTTCCATACATGCTGTGAAGTCTAGGCAGAGGTTCTCAAACCTCAATTCTTGACTTCTGTGCACCTGTAGGTTCAACCCATGTAAAAGTCACTAAGCCTGGGGACTTGCATCCTCTGAAGCAACTGCCTGAACTCTATGTTGGCTCCTTTTAGCCATGACTGGGATGCAGGATACCAAGTCCTGAGACTGCACAAAGCAGCAAAGCCCTGGATTCGACCCATGAAACCATTTATTTTTTCCTCCTAGGCCTCTGGGACTGTGATGAGAGTGGGTACCATGTAGACCTCTGTCATATCCTAGAGATATTTTTTTCCATTGTCTTGGAGATTAACATTTGGCTCCTTATAACTTATGCAAATTTCTGTAGCTGGCTTGAGTTTCTCCCCAGAAAATGGGGTTTTCTTTTTAACTAAATCATCAGGCTTCAAATTTTCCAAACTTTTATGCTCTGCTTCCCTTTTAAACATAAATGCCAATTTCAAATCATTTCTCTCAAGTTCAAAGTTCCACAGATCTCTAGGGAAGGGGCAAAATGTTGCCAGTCTTTTTGCTAAAGCATAGCAAGAGTGACCTTTTCTCTTGTTTCCCAGAATTTCCTCATCTCCATCTGAGACCACCTCAGCCTGGACTTTATTGTCCACATCATTATCAGCATTTTGGTCAAAACCATTCAACAAGTCTCTAGGAAGTTCCAAACCTTCCCACATCTTCCTTCCTTCTTCTGAGCCCTCCAACCTGTCCCAACCTCTGTCTGTTACCCAGTTCCACAGTTGCTTCCAAATTTTCAAGTATATTTATAGCAGCAGCCCACTCCCAGTACCAATTTGCCATCTAAGTCCATTGTCATACTGCTATAAAGACTTCCCAAGACAGGCTAATTTATAGAGGAAGGAGGTTTAATTGACTCACTGTTCAGCATGGCTGGGGTAGCCTCAGGAAACTTACAATCATGGCAGAAGGAGAAGGAAACACATCTTTCTTCACATGGCAGCAGCAAGAAATGCCAAGGAAAAGGGGAAAAGCCCCTCTTAAAACCATCAGATCTCATGAGAACTCACTCACTATCACAAGAATAGCATGAGGGAAACCATCCCATAATCCCATCACCTCCCAACAGGTCCTGTCCTCAACACATGTGGATTATGGGGATTACAATTCAAGATGATATTTGGGTGGGTGCACAGAGACAAATCATATCACCATTTACTCCAGATAGTCTGTTTCCAGGACTCTGCTTTGAAATATTCAGTGCTTGCAATGATTGGAAAATGTCATCCTTTGAAACTCACTTTTTTTTTTTTCTTAATACCAATTCTTTTAGGAAAAAAGCTAGGTAAGAGTCATTCTCGTGTAGGATATGACCATCATTGGGTTTTAGCAACAATACTGTCAAAATTTCCCCAAAACTTCCCCAAAACACAAATAAAAAATCTTTTCTGTTTTCTATGTGCCAAATCTATAACGGGCCTTTTTATCCTCTCATGGGACTTCCAGGATAATCTTACATAGTACCTCCATTTGAGATACATGAAAATTAAGTCTCTAAAAACCACAATCTGGGCTGGCTGCAGAGGCTTATGCCTGTAGTCCCATATTTTGGGAGGCCTCAGGGGATGGATCACTTGAACCATGTGTTTGAGATCAGCCTGGGCAATATGGTGAGACACCCCATCTCTATTTAAGAAGAAAAGTAAAGTAAAGAAAACCCACAGTCTGTTCAGAATCACTCAGCTAGGCTTGTGCTTCAAATTTAGGGCTGATCACATTATTTGTGCAATGTCAACCATAGCAATATTTACCTCCAATTTTTTCAGGGAACATGCATGCAGTGTGAGATTAAGAAGTTTTCTATTAAAATAAATGTTTCCATAATGAAATTATCTTGCCTAGTTGGGTGATTGCACACCTGCTGTGGAGTGAATAGTGTATCAGCATGTTTATAGCCCTAAGACCTCCGATAAAAAACACCAACCTTAAATACTCAGAAATTTTCAAACTTATTTGAACTCAGAATACTTTTCTTATGTGATGCCTTTTAACATTACATGGCCTACAAATGTTCTATATAAGCACTGTTGAGGAATGTTAACCACATTGTGTAATTTTGTAGTTTTCATACAGGTTTTAGCACACGCCCAGCTCACCAGAAAGAGAATAGGATCAGAGAGGGGCAGTGTACTAGAAAAAGTATTTAGCTTTCTAGAATCTCTAACAAACAAATTGTAGTTTAGAGTCAAACTTCTCTCCCATGAAGAGGCAAGAAAATCATCAGGACCTCTAACCAAAGTCTGGAGGTAGTGATCTGACTAATACAGTGGGGTAAGTTCTTCTCAGAGGCTCTCAGAGGGTATGGGGTACCGGTCCTCAAGGCAAATTGTCACAGAGTCTGCTATTACTTTACTTGACTTTACTAGCATTAGCTCAGGAAGTGGTTGGGCTGAGCCTTCATCTGAGATTCACTGGGGGAATTTAGGTTTCACTGTCTCTGTCTTAATTTGGTCTTTAAGTCTTTATCCATATATAAAATAGGGTAATGGTACTTCTACTGTGATGTTTTTAAAATATATGTGTAAATTCTTTCACATTCATTCCACTAAAGAACAGTTTCTATGTCCACTCTCCTTGAATCTGGGCCAGGCTTAGTGTCTCTCTTGTAACCAGAACAATGAAGCAGAAGTGATGCTGCATAACTTCTGAGGCAAGGGCGGAAAAGGACAGGAAGCTTTCTATTTGTCCTCTTGGAAACTCACTCTGGGAAAACCAGCTGCAGCGCAAGGTCTGACTAGCTTGAGGCCAACATCCTGGAGAGGCGATCTATAGGTTCACACCCCAGTTGTGTCTCCAACCTGACAGCGAGCACCAATGGCTAGCCATGCAAGTTCATGATCTTGGAGATCCAGACCCTCTGCTTTTCTGGTAACTACTGCTGCAGCCAACAATTGGCTGCGATCACATGATCAGTCTCAAACACGAGCCTTCCCTACATGAAAGTCTTCCATAACTTCAAACTCACAAATTTGTGAATCAAATAAATTGGTTGTTTTCAGGTCTCTAAGTTTTTGGTATAATTTTCTGCACAGCAGTAGTAACTCAAACACCTACATCTCAGGGTCATTTTAAGAATTAAATGAGATAATAAACATAGATCACTAGAGTGGTCATTGCTCAACACAAAGTATATTGCCAGTACATCCACATCCAGATGGTTCCTTGTTTACCAACCGATACACTAGTCCTCAGGAGAAATTGTTATAAAAATTGACTATTTTTGTAATAAAAATAATCTGAAAGGTTAGAAGTAGTCCAAGAGGTCTAAAGTAGTTTTCTGAAGAAGTTCATTGTATCAAAATGAGAATATTTAGTATCCTGTTTCTATTTTTTTTCTATTATTCGAAATATAACAAAGGAGTAAATATGTGCATAACACAATAAAATAAGAGATATTTAATTTGGTATGTAGATGAGGGTTTTTCAACCTTGGTATAGTTGACATCTTGGCCTAGGTAATTTTTTGCCCTGGGCCTGGGGATGTCCTGCACATTTTAGTATGTTTAGCCATACCCTTGGCCTCTACCTACTGGATACCAGTAGAATCTTTTGCCTATAGTTGTGTGACCAAAGACATTTTTATGTTTTGCCCAGTGTCCTTTGAGGGACAAAACTGGCCCCGGTTTAGAACCACTGGTGTAGATTGTGGTGTTGTAGAGGCTAGGTGGATCATAATTGGGGGGATTATATGTTATTTCCAGATGAAATTGGCATTATTTGCAGAGTCAGAAGGTAAGGCATGTCTCTAAAACTGTTTTCTCTCCCTCTCTAGCAGACTACCTACAGCTGAATTAAAATATTGTGAATATTTGGTACTTGAGAAGTCCTTTCTCAAGGAGACTGGAGCGAGGGGGGAAGAAATGCTTACAGCAAACCAGGACATTTTTTCCTAAGTAGGGGCCATCAAAAGTAGAGCTGTATAGACAACAGGCTAGGAAGGAGTGTGGTCACTGAGAGACCAGTATAAGGACAGAGCACAGGAAGAACACAGAGAGAAGGTCACAACAGAAACAATTTAAACAAAAGTAGTTTATCTGGGTACAGGACTCTCAGAAAGGCTCAATTGCCAAGGCAGGGTGCAGATATTAGGCAGAATTGAGTTCAAAGGCAGTGTGCTGCATTTTCATTCAGAAAGCTAAGTATTTATTAAAACTATCTTATCAAAGAATATATATGCATTAAGGAAAATGTAGTTAACCTTGATAAGTGAAAAATGTCACTTATCAAAAAATAATCCATGTGAAATTAGGTTTTTCAAAAAAAGTGTAGAATACAATAATTGCATAGAAATATACAATAATGTGTACAGTGGTGATTTCTGTCTATGAGATCTTTTAAAATTTTATTTCTTAGGGTTCTCTGTAGTTTTTCAATGTTTTTACATGTAGTTATTTTGTTTTAATTAAAGATAGGGGATAACAAATCATAGGAAGGATTGAGTTGTAGGCTGCGGCAGTGTTTGGGGCAATAAAGAAATGTCACAGGATGAAAAGAAATAAAGTGTGCTCAATAGCAATGACATAGAATCAACGTAAATGTCCGTCAATGACAGACTGGATAAAGAAAATGTGGTACATATACACTATGGAATACCATGCAGCCGTAAAAAAGAACAAGATCATGTTCTTTGCAGGGACATGGAAGGAGCTTGAGGCCATTATCCTCAGCAAACTAACACAGGAACAGAAAACCAAATACCACAGGCTCTCACTTACAAGTGAGAGCTAATTGATGGGAACACATGGACACATAGAGGGGAACAACACACACACAGAGACCTTGTGGAGGGTGGGAGGAGGGAGAGGATCAGGAAAAATAATGAATGGAAACTAAGCTTAATACCAGCATAGCAAAACAATCTGTACAACAAACCCCCATGACACAAGCTTACCTGTATAACATACCTACACATGTATCCCTGAACTTAAAAGTTAACAACAGTGAGGTATTGAAGTGTGTTTTTCTGATGTCCAGAACTTTTTTAACATAAAGGTACACCAGTCTAGGAAACCTTAATCCCTTTGTTATTTCCTTTGTTGACTGGACTCTGCCCTGTTAGTTGTGCATAGCTGCCAGATAGAAAAGTGAATTCAAAGTGATAATCCAGTTGATCAGAAAGTGGCTAAGATTGTCTTATTTTTTCATGTATGCACTAATTTCTTATTCCTGTTTTTAACTATGATCCACAAAAGGGAATAAAGATGCACTTAGTGTCTAGAAATAATAAGACTAGGTATAAATATTACTGTATGATTTTTGAGCGATTGAATGAACTCTACTAGATTCCAGCCGTGGGCTTTTTTATTTAATCCCCATACATTTGTCAGTGAGATTTTAGTATTTACCCTTTGCAAATTACAGAAACAGGTTGAGACACATTAAACAATTCATTTTAGTTCCCGACCTGGTAAGTGGCAGAGCCAGGATTTGTAACAAAGGATTTGTATTGATTTGTCTGAATCTAAATCCCGACTTTGTCCACTGTGCCTTGCTGCCAGTAATCATGTGAAAAATTTTGCTGAGTGAATTTATATATTTTTGACTTCTTCTGGGGAAAAACAAAAACAACAACAACTTATTTTCTATGCCTTAAAACCCAATGGCACGCTTCAAATTTCATTTATTTCTGAATTTGAATTTATTTGCCTCCAGCTCCTTAAAGAGTCAATTAAAGAGAGCCTAAAGTTAGTGAGACTTTGGTTTAACATTTCAGCACAGCCTACTCATTCTATCTGCAAACTCCATCACAGAAGAGTGAAAGTCATCAAATTTCATTTGTTATAACATTAGTTTAGGAAGATATTTCCCCTCTCACCAGCTAAATTGTCTTTTACTTTGTAAACTGTTTCTATTTTTCAACAATAACATTACAATGTGTTCAATTCTAACCACCCTGCTGCTCAATCCTTTATAAACCCAAATAAAGAAATAGTTATATAACCAAGAAACATCAAAAAGTAAATAAAAGGCAGATATTGCTTCAGATGATTCTCCATTCGCTGAGGACAAAAAAGGAATTTTACGTTTTATATTTTATATTTATTATTGTATTATTCTTTTGTTTACCTTGTAACAAGTGGAAGCCTGATAGCATCTGTCACCCTCCCACAATTTAATTACATATTCCATATCTTTATTTTCACTTGGCACTGTCTTTGCTTGCCTAGAGCTGTCTTACCCACCACTTCCAAGTTCATCTTGCATGATTTTTGTAATTGAGTGCGTGGCAAGTTAGCTACCTCCATCCTTAAATTGAACATTTCATAGTTTGAAAGCACTTCTAATAAACTTCCTTGAATCTGAATCCCCATTAGTTCCCCATCTTCCCCTGATGACTCAATTATCTCCTCAGGGGAGAATCTGTTCAATACCAAGAATTACCTTTCCTCCGCAGAGGGGGGCTCTGAAACCCTCTTTCTTTCACTCTGTGTCTTCGATGAATAATTTATATTTGTGACAATCTGTTTTCTGTTTTTCCTGATTCTTAGCATTGAAAACTATATAAAGAATATATTCACCCTATCTCATTACTTTCCACACAGAGCACTGAAAGCCTCCTAGTCCTAGGTACCCCTTGGATTCACCTTCATTCAGGGTTAGAAAACAATAATGAACTTTGTCCTATTGTTTTAAGGTGTGTCTCTTCTTAGTCAAAGATTTGTTATTCATTAAAAAGTTAGAAGCTTTCTAGAAAAAACAAAGCACTTTTTTTTCCTATGCCATCACTTTTCTTAATATGAAAGTATTACCTGCCAATTGTAGAAAAAAAAATAGAAAATGCAGAGAAGAATACATATAATCTACCCTAAACTCCACCATCATGAGACGAGTAATTGAATACCAAATCAGAAACATGCACTCATACACATACAATAAATTGGACACTATCTGTATTGTAGGCACCAATAGTATACTACTAATTCATCTCTTTCATCACACACATTTAAAATCTCATAGATGCTATGCACCGTGAGTACTCTTTCCCTAATTTACCGTATACAGAAGTTCCTCAGAGGTATCTCTCATTTGGGTTGAGAGGTTAATAGGTTTTAAAAGAGCAGAATTATGGTGACAGATGCTCAATATTTAGTGAGTACCTTCTAGGTACCAAGCACTGTGTTGGTCCTGGGTTGACAAAAACATAGAATGTGCTTTCTGCTTTAAAATAGTTCATGAAGCAATAGAGCAATAAATACGGTATGAAGTAGGTCCTAAGATATTAAAAATTATGCTTTGAATTCAAAAGAAAGAACTTTTGTTTAAATCTCTTGTTTTTCTTGCAACTATTGCTGACTTATGTTTATGTTGTTGTAAAGAGTAGAACACTGTCATATTCCCTTATTACATCATTTGAGAATAAAATGTTTAGTTTGGTTCCTTATAACGAAACCTGGATTTGAAGCCCAAGCATACAACCTGAACTTGAGTTGATGATAAATAACAATTCTGTAAAAGTGGATACTTAATTTGGGGATCACTAATTTTCATTGTATTGTTCTGCTGAAAAACCTCTGTTGGTTCCCTGTTGCTAACAAATGGACATGTCTTAGGCAGGATTCCCATCTCCTTCAAAATTTAGGTCCATTCTTACCTTTTCAAGTATATTTTCCACTCCTGTTACCCCTGGGTCCTGGTGTTCCAGTAAACATGTTTTGCTATGTTCTGTTCATGCTCAATTCTTTCTGTCTTCTCTTTTCTCCTATGGTTTCCTCTGGAATACAATTCACATGCCCATGTGACTTCCACTCTCCAATTGACTAACTCCAATGCACAGTCCTCTCCTCTGCGAGTAGTTGGTTTGACTGAAACCCCATGAAACTTTAATGGTGGCTCTGTAGCATGAACCTCTCCTCCCCTGGTGGACAATGAGACTCTTCAGAGAAGAGCTTGAAGCACTGCTGCCTCCTTCTCACTGCCACACATGTAATTGGGACTCAGATGTGTCAAAATAGTGAATTAATTAGTTTCCTTTTCTTACAGCACATCTTTGAAATGATTGCCCAACTATATTGATTTTAATATGCTTCCAAATATAAAATAACATGGGCTACAAAGCAAACTGAAATATGAATGTAAACAGAATAGAGTAAAAATCATGACATAAACTTATAAGACAGCAAAATGGAATGTAAATATATATATTTATATTGTGGGATATATATGTCTCACAAATGTTCAATATAATAACCTGCAGAAGAGAAAAAATAACTCCTCCTCATGTTCATCTTTTCTGTCCAGAATAATTTCCTTTACATAAAAAGGCATAACTAGTATATTTTAAGTGTTTTTAGCACTAAGATTTTGAGACAGTCTATTAGAGCGAGAAAAGAATTAGACTTCAATAAAAAAGACGTTCATTCAAGTCCAACTTTCTAACATACTGTATGGAAACCTTGCAAAACTCACCTGACCTTCTATGTCAATTTCTTCACATGTATTATAGCAACGATATCAAGAAATCATGGAGAGGATCAATAAAGATATTTTTGGTAAATTTTCATAGTAAGTTATGGAACCCTGCTATAAACATGAGGTATTATTACTGAAGCAAGTACCATTTTCAAATTATTTGTGGGTTGGAAATCATTTTTTAACAGAATTCAAAACGAATCTAGAAACTAAAATTGTGATTTTCTTTAAAAACAACAATGGAAATATCAAAATATTCTGAGACTCATCCCTGAATTAAACTATGTCATTCCACTGCAGCCTCTGAATGATAGATAGGCACACTGTTCTTCTGTCTTAGCTCAAGCATCAGTTTGTGTTTGCTGATGATTTTGTGTGTTGAGTTTGATGACTGTTATTTCTACTGAATAACTCTGACATCATAGTGACGGTTTTGCCTTAGCTGAAGGTCGCAGCCGTCTGTAAGGAATGTCTGTAATGCATTTCACTATCCATAACTGCAATCAACCCTCTCTCATGCTGCATTTCTTCCATTCAAATCTTTATACCACTACCATAGCCTTTTGCCTTTTAAAAAACGATAAGAATAGTAGTCCTTCAATCATTGAATGACGAGTTAGTACATTGTAGCTCTCTGTGTGCAGCAAAAACGACAGGACATGTAATGTAAATTACACAGAACAAAGGCTTTGAGGCAGGGAGACACAACCTGAAGTCTTAATGTCACCTCATTGACCTTGAAAAAGTTACCTCAATAGTGCTCAATTCAACTTCATCTACAATACGGAAATAAATGAGAGCATTAATGAGCTCATCAGGTTGTTGTGAGATCTTTAAATTAACATGTGAAAACTCTTTATAAACTATAAGATAATGCTCAAATATTATTTATTATATTGTAAAACTGCTTTCAGTTCTTTCTTTAGTAAGGCTAAATTGGGGGCAATATTTTTAGAATTATTGAATGAGAAAGATTTTGGAATTCCTGAGGGTGGTAGCAACACACAGCGAAATGGCTTGTTAATATCCACTGGGTAGAGCAGCAGAGTGGCATCAGGACCATAAAGAATGCAGGTGACAAGTCATAGCTGCTTGCCTTCCAGGAGGGATCTAACCTGCCTCTAACTACCTGGCTCCAGAACAACACAGTTGCATCTCCAGTCCTGACTGCTTAACACAGTTATTCCCCTGCTCTCTCTTAATCTTTGGCATCTATATGATATCCCAACACCTGACTCATAGCAGATTATTTTCCTGTCTGGAAAGTGACCTATATGGTACCTGCCAGGCAGCTGTACTGAAGAGACTGTGCCTTAGGCCTGGGCCCAAATGTCTTGGGTTTGACCGCTGTCTCTGACATTGGCTGATTTATGAATTTGGTAAAGGAACTCCATCTTCCTCAACTTGGGTGTCCTCAGTTTTCAGAAATAAAAAATTGGGCCGGGCGCGGTGGCTCATGCCTATAATCCCAGCACTTTGGGAGGCCGAGGGGGGCAGATCACGAGATCAGGAGATGGAGACCATCCTGGCTAACACGGTGAAACCCCGTCTGTACTAAAAATGCAAAAAAATTAGCCAGGTGTGGTGGTGGGCACCTGTAGTCCTAGATACTCGGGAGGCTGAGGCAGGAGAATGTGAACCCAGGAGGCAGAGCTTGCAGTGAGCCAAGATCATGCCACTATACTCCAGCCTGGGTGTCAGAGAGAGACTCCGTTTCAATAAATAAATAAATAAATAAATAAATGAAAAATGACATCACAAAGGACTGAAATAATGGTTAAGTGTGATAACTGAAAGTGCAAAATAATTGCCTGATGACACACATTCAAAATAACAGCAAGTCCCTTCAGAAGTTGTTGCCTTCTTTCGAAACTTCATGAGATTCTTAATTTTGCATTGTCTTCAGAGGACTTAAAAAAACACAAAACTCATAGTGCTATGCAGAGGTCTGTAATAGTTGCTTAAGAATAATTTCAAATTCCAGTTCTAGCTTATTGGTGAATAATACCTTCATTCTAATGACTCTTGTGGCACAGAACAAACACCAGGATGCAACTAGGTGACAAGCCCTGACACATGTTATTTGGGGTTTGAGGCAGGTTAATTGCTGAGCTTTTGGAAATAATATCAAAGTGAAAATTACATTAGTCTCATTGAACCCAGAGTCAGCGTTGGAGAACCTTAGGATCTGAGTCTTCATAGGATGTGATCCTAAATTGCAAAGACTGTGTTTCAGGAATTTTGTCTGGGGTCCATGAATCTGCATGATTAAGAGGCATCCTGAATGAGTTTGATTGTGGTTGTCCAGGGTACAGGAACCACATTTTAAGATGCTTTATAACAATTTTTCACAGAGAGGCTAGCTGTAGCCCCATGACAGTAAAGCTGGTGAATTAAGTCTGCTCAAGTAGCATTAATGTTATCTACCATGATAGCGGAATAGAAAATTTATGAAAGTGGCACAATCTGCTGAGGCATCTGGGATTGCTAATTTCATCATCTTGTGCTATTTTCAGGTGCTGAAAGAATAGAAACAAAGTTCGATGATGAAACAGCTTTTAAAGCACAACCAAAGCCTGGTATTTTTTTCCCAGCTGGTGAAATAAGATCTACAATGCATTTTTAAAGTTTTGTACATTATTATTGTGCCTTCCACGTACAACAACATAAATGTAAAATTGAGTGAAAAGTGAATGTAAAAAGAAAAACTAAAAATAATGGCATTTCAAAGCTTAAAGTAAAATATATTGTGAAGAAAAATATTCATAGATTTTACTGTACAAAACCTTTCTATAAAGCAAAAATCTTATAAATGTGTTAAATGATGAATTATAAACCAGAAAAATATTTGTAGTATGTATGAAAGATTAGGTGCATATATATTTTTATATAAATAATTCTGAGTCAACAGAAATTAGTATGTACTGCAACAGAAAAAAAGAGAAAGATAAAGATCAAAATCTTAAAAGAGGAAATACAAATATTAATAAGCAAAGAAAAATATTTAATCTCGTTAATAGCATTCGATTTTCTGAGAGGTGCTACAGAACATAATAAAATTCATCCTGGAATTCTCAATCTTTTCCTCTGCTACATTTAGCATGATTTGGAAGTCGAGAAGCAAGCGAGCTTTCAGAAATTGCTATCACCTGATGTGAGTCCGAAGGAATCGATGGAGATCAGTGAGATGAAGACAAACTCTCTAGCCAATGGAAATCACACTGAGGAAGGAAAGCCTGTGAAAGGAGTATAAAGGCAGGCAGCTTCAGGTTGCTGCAGAGTGAAGTGCATGGGTAGAATTGCCTGAAGCTGAGGCTGAAAGGCAAGCCAGGTGACTGAGAGTCTTAAATGGCAAGCTATGGAAATGGTTGTGTAATATGGGCAGGGAGACATTTTCTAAAAATGAACTAAAGTGCTGCCGAGCGCGGTGGCTCATGCCTGTAATCCCAGCACTTTGGGAGGCCGAGGCGGGCAGATCACAAGGTCAGGAGATGGAGACCATCCTGGGCAACATGGTGAAACCCCGTCTCTACTGAAAATACAAAAATTAGCCAGGCATGGTGGCGGGCGCCTGTAGTCCCAGCTACTCAGGAGGCTGAGGCAGGAAAATGGTGTGGACCCGCCAGGCGGAGGTTGCAGTGAGCCAAGATGGCGCCACTGCACTCCAGCCTGGGCGGCAGAGCAAGACTCCGTCTCAAAAAGAAAAAAAAAAGAAAGAAAGAAAGAAAGAAAGAAAGTGCACCTGTAGTCCCAGCTACTTGGGAGGTTGAGGAGGGAGGATCATTTGAGCCCGGGAGGTCAAGGGTGCGGTGAGCTAACATCACACAACTGCACTCCAGCCTAGTCACAAAGCAAGACCATTTCTCAAAAATAAAAAAATATAAAAAAGAAAAGAAAGAAATACAAGACCGAGCAAAACAATAACAAGCAACTGAAAAGACCAGGCCATCCATGTATTTTTCTGTTTTTATTCCTGCATCCATTTTTACAATAAAAGTTTATTAAGCAATGATCATCTGCCTCTTTTTCATAAACTATGAGTCAAATGATGTCATTCCCCTGTTCAAAGTCCTGCTATGTTTTGTTTGGTTTCACCTACCTTCCTCAGTTAAAGTTATCATTATGAGTATAGTTCTCAGAACCCTACCTAAACTCATATAAAAAGGGAATCAGATAAAAGTGAATTTGAGCTTGTAATCCTAGCAGTTTGGCAGGCCAAGGCGGGTGCTTGAGATCAGCCTGGCCAACATGGTGAAACCTCATCTCTACTAAAAATACAAAAATTAGACGGATGTGGTGGCTAATGCTTGTACTCCCAGCTACTCAGGAGGCTGAGGCAGGAGAATCACTGGAACCCAGGAGGCGGAGGTGCAGTGAGTGAAAGTGATTTTAAATTAAATGGAAGGTATTAGTTTGTTCTTGGGAGCTGTATCAAAACCATGGAACGAAATGTTAATATCTCCCCACCTACCAAGCCCCATTGGACCAAACAACCTCTCTTCCTCCTTTGAAGCTCTAGCCTATGGATGTTTATCTCCAGAGTCACTTTAGTAATCAACCCATTGCTTTTAAGGATAAAGGGAAACTTGTTTATGAGTATAGAGGACTCTTAAGACTCTCCTATATTCAGTAGTGGAGAATTCCAGTTCCAGGATAAAGAGTAGCGTGAATGCCTCTTGCATTACCCACATCTTACAGGAAAATTTTGCGTGTGAAACCGAAATTACTGGGCTCTAGGAAATGTGTCATTCCTGCCATGTTAAACAGCTAAGGATGAAGGATATGGAGTCAGTCTCCAGTGGTGGATTACACTGAGCAAGACCTGGGTCTCTAAGAGAGCAGAACTTGCGAGAATGCAGTAGCGGTATTTTGCAGAAGCGAGAAGCAAACCAAAGATGAAATGAGATGTGAGCCGATTGGGCACCAGGTGTATTTGTTTCCTAGGACCTACTGTAACAAATTTTCATGACCTAAGTGGCTTAAAACAGCAGAAATTTACTGTCTCACAGTTGCGAAGGATAGAAGTGTGATTGTCAGATTCATCCTCTCACGGAAGTCCCGAGGGGAGAATTTGCCCCATGCCTTCTGGCTTCTGGTGGTTCCTGGCAATTCTTGGAGTTGCTTGGCTTGTACACTTCTCACTCCAATTTCTGCTTTTGTTAACACAAAGCGTTCCCCCTGTGTGTCTCTGTATTTGTGTCTCCTCTTCGTGTAAAGATACCAGCCGTATCAGATTAAGGGCCCATTCTATGCCAGCATGACCTTATCTTAATTTGGCTACATTATAAGAGAGTCTTTAAAAAAAAAAAAAAGATTCACAAGTACTAGAGGTTAGGACTTGAACGTCTTTTAAGGGGACACAATTCAGCACACAGCACTAGAAATCACTCACTTTTGGGAAAAGTCAATATGATTTTTTTTTTTTTTTGACCTGTGTATACTTCCTGGAATTCATTGGGAATCCCTGAGGGAGGAAGACCTGTATACACAGCCAATATGGCAGGCAGGGTCTTGGGCTAGATTTAATGCGATTGAGAGAAGGAAAAGAGGTTGCATTTTTACACTGTGTTTTATGAAGAAATTGTAGTGATTACAATGAGAAAAGAAGTAAGGGGGTTACTTCCCACCATTATAAATGACAATCTATGCCCATTTAATGTGCAGTAATATTTCCAGATAACTCCTGGAGGATAATGTGATGGTGTGGCCATCAACAGGTACCCAATCGTAAGTTGAACCTCAGAATTAGAAAATGGTTCAGAAGAGCAGGTTCTAGTTCCAGTTCTGCCACTTACTAACTGCACTACCTCAGAGTGGTCATGTAATTTCTCTGCGTCTCAATTATCTCAGCTAAATCCAGGTCTAAAAATGCTTATTCTGCCTAAGCATTGGGTGTAGAAATGCTCACTAGAGGTAATTCCATGTTAAATTTCTGAATAAAACTTAAAGTGCATGAGAATGCTTAGAAACTATTCCCATTTTAGTTTGTCTTTTGTTTTCTAAATCTTTCTTTTTTCCAGGATGACTTGATACTATCAGAACAATATTATTTTATAACAATACAACTTATTTTAATATATTATTGCCATCCCAAGTAAGTCATCCTTAGATCGATAAACCCAAATATTGGTCCTTAGCTCTTGATCCAAAATAATGGTCAGAAAGTCTGCAGTATAATAATCATAATGATGATAGTAAGTGCCACGTGAGGCTTAAACCTATATCCTTGAGTTAGATATGATACCATAAACATCTTTTAACCAAGCTTACTTGCTTTAAAACACAAACACCTATTTATCTACACATAGACAAGATTTGCAAATCTCACAGAAATGCCAGAAAGTGATAAAGCTGTATTTGGTCTCATAGAAGCTTAGTAGTAGCCCAAGAACCTGAGAGTTGGTAAGTGTCAGGGGCAAGTTTTGTGCTATATGTATTACGTGTGACTTCAGATCCTATGCATTTAAATTCAAGCTTTAAAATTCTGAAGTCCAAGAATTGTTTTTTTTTCTACTTGCATTGCATATAGAAATGTTGCTTGTATAACATTTCATAGTGATTAAGTCACTTTTTTGTGATGGATTGTTATAGATCATTATGAATTATGGAATGAATGTGAATATTGTAAAACACCATTTCAGAATCTTTCTAAAGGATTACTTGATTTTTTTTCTAATTTGACCAAGTAAAATGATATGCTAAGTTAAAGAATCTGTAATATAAAATATGTCTTTGTCCCTAGATGTCCTACTAAGCTGGAACATGGAGATTTTTATTTTTTAAATAAATGTACTGCCTATTGTATTTTACAAGTATTTATTTAAAGTTTATTTATTTAAAGTCATAGGTAAGAATTGAGTGAAGTTTTCTTTTTGATGATGTCTTTGTCAGTTTAGTTATACCAATTGATCTAGCCCCAAAAGTGTGCTTGCAGATCCCTTCCTCCCTTTTTTTTTTTTTTTTTTGTATGATCAGAAATAATTCATGTAACCTACAAATAATTTGTTACTTGAAAGTTTGAAAGCACCCACCTATAGAACACTGCCTGGAGCAGACATTTTGAGGTAATATGATAGTCTTAAATATTTTCCCTTTCATTGATCTTTTCATTTTTTCCTTTCTTGAATCAATTTGCAAAATTAATATTGTGTTGAAAATTATTCATTAAGTTTTTCCAACTTATTAGCATAGATTTCAATTCATTTATATTTTAAACATCTCATGTGTCTATCATTATATTTCTCTTTTCTAATGTTTGAGTACTACTGAATTATACTTGATAACATTTTCCATAACCTCTCTTCAGATCTATGTTTTTATCCTTTTAAAATTTTTATTTATCTATTTCTTTCCTAGAATTCTGAGATAATGTCTCATCTTTTTCTTGACCACTTCACCATTCTTAACTATTGATTCTTCTGTCCACTGAAACAATTATAACTTTTCATTAAAATCATCTAAAGAAAAATGTTTTTTTGTGAATATTTCCTAAGTTCATACTGTAGTTTCTTTATAACTCTGTATTTAATTTCATGTGTGAGTAAAAAAGACAAAAGCTTTTGCACATTATAATATACATGAACATAGAAAACCAAGTTTCTTCATATTCTAAAAGGAGTCTGAGTCTTCATGAGCTACCAACTACTGGTAACCAAGCAAGTAAAATCACTGAATCTAAATCCATTCCAATTGACATAATGTGATATATAATTACTGAACCTTTAGGTAAATGATTAATCCTTCAAGTTTCTAACCATTTCCCTCTCTTCTCCAACAGAATCTGGATTATGAGTGTGTCTCTGCAGTTTAGAACAGTTGGCAGCCTCATCTGCAGAGAATCTTCCAGTTTCCCTAGTCCCAGAAGAGGAGCTGAGTCAGCTACTTTTTCAGGTGACCACTGAGGCACAATCTCCCCAATCCCTGGAGTTCTGCTCCAGAAAATAGCAACTGTTTCAGCTCAATCTGAGGCTATACTTGTAACATCAAATTCGGTGGTGATGGTGGTGGGTGCAGGCTTAAAATAAGAGGATCTAAATTGGAAGTTATTAAATCTTCCTGAAATAGTATGCTATTTACGTCTTGCTGAGTTAAATTTTTTTCTAGCATTTTGTCCTATTTTTTTTCAGAATATATATTTTGGAAGAGTATCACTGTTGTTATAGATATATCATGTATACATATTTCTTTCCATTATCATTACACAGTGACATTGATGCTGTCTTCTGGAAATAGTTGAGTTATACCAACAATGATAGCATACTGACAGTAGGAATGTTTACTTGTCTATCCACACACTATTGTCTTGCTTCTAATAGCACAACTTCTCATTTCTGGGAGAGACTTTATTGCATATTATTGAGAGAAGCATAATTCACCCATATTCCCTTGCTTCTGTCATGAGGATGGGTACTTGACTAAAACTGACTAATAAGAATGTTCCATCCTCTTTCCCAGAGTAATGTGTGCAAGGAGGGATGTTTAACCCACTGTACAAAGATGCTAGGAACAATGACAACATTTAAGAAATATTTAAATTGGATTTTTTTGCAGTCATTTTCCTCAGATACATGGAGAAATCTGTCTACAAAAGATAAAAGGCAACCTACAAAAAAAAAAATCAATGATACCAGGTATGAACAAATAGGGAATTGTGATGCTATTATGTCAGCTCCCATTCCCGTTCCACCTCACTTCAGATTTGGTTCTAAAACCAAATCAAACCACAATCTTTTCAATTATAGTCTAAATATATCATCTGTTTTATCATTAAGACAGTTTTCACTGGGTTTTAGATACTAAGGACTAAAAGAGTTCTCATGAAAAAGACAAAAGCTTTTGCACATTATAATATACATGAGCATAGAAAACCAAGTTTTTCATATTCTAAAAGGAATCTGAGTGTCTTCATGAGCTACCAACTGCTGGTAACCAAGAAAGTAAAATCACTGAATACAAGTCCGATCCAATTGATATAATGTGATATATAATTACTGGACCTTTAGGTAAATTATTACTCTTTCAAGTTTCTAACCATTTCCCTGTGTTCTCCAACAGCATCTGGATTATGAGTGTGTCTCCGCATTGGTTGGCAGCCTCATCTGCAGAGAATCTTCCAGTTTCCCTAGTCCCAGAAAAGGAGCTGAATCAGCTACTTTTTCAGGTAACCACTGAGGCACAATCTCCCCAAATCTTGGCTGGAGGCCAGGTAAGACAATGCTGCCCACTCCAACAAGGTATGGTGAAGACATCCCGGGCAAACTCATTGCCAGTGTTGCTCCAGCATCAAGACTTTTTCTCAGTACATTTAATGGCATCAAAATATGCACCCCACGTTTTGCCATACCCTCATCCCTCCCCCTGGGTTATTTCCAGGAAATAGTTAGACTGCCAGTGTTGACTCTTCTTGTTGCGGGCCCATTGCCCTTTTACAGTGGGTATATTCTGACAAACCCTTTACTTATTCATATTCCCTCCTTAATATACTTTTAAAATCCTTTTTAAGAATATGGAGATGACTCTTTGCTGGTTTATAATACTGGTGCAAATTTCTATTTTTATGACCCATTATTCATTTCAATGAGCAATTGGGAAATGGGATGAAGCCCGGATCAATTATGTTCAATTATTTCCTTTGCCTGGGAGTCCCATGGAGCATTTTTAAGAAGAAAATCTTTGAAAACAGTTACAGCTTCTTTCATAATTATTTGTCTATTCAGCTTTTCTACTTGTTATTGAGACACTTTAGGCAATTTGGATCTTCTGAGACAGAAAAAGATCCTTTTCACTGGGATTTTCAAACTTAACAGCATAGATTTGTACATTTTAGTTCATTATGATATTGAAATCTCCACAATATCTGCTGTTATGTCTCCTCTTATTTCTCGTTTCCTGACAGTCTCTTGTTTCCCTTTTGTGGATCCAAGTAGTCAACAGTGCATTCAATTCATTAAAGTTTCCTAAAAAACAAATCTTGAATTTGTTTTTAATTTACCTATTATCAGTTTGCAAATCTTACTTTTCATATTTATTTACCTGGATTAACTTTGTTTACTTTTAATTTTCTACATCTAAAATTAAGTTCTGAATTCCACTATTTTTGTTCTTTGTATAATTACATCTTTCAGAGTCAGTTTTTTTTTAATGCAACCATAAATCCAGTTTATTCCACTGATCATCAAATACGTAATCACCTATATCATGCCAACCACTGTGCTAGACACTGGAGCTAAAGTGGGGAAAATGAATAAACTGGCTTCTTTTTCGAATGTCATTTAAATTTATGTGAAAGATTGAGATAAAAACTATAAGTGAATCAATAGTTGCCAAGTGTTAGAAATGTGAAGGAAATAAAGAACAACATTATGATGGAAAACAAAAGACCAGTTTCTAATTTACATAGGGTAGCCTTTAATGTTCCTCGGGACAAGGAAATATTGGGCCAAAGGCTGGAAGTGGAAAGGGACATGGCATGGGAGAGAACTTTAGGTCAGTGCAGCCTGAGATGGATGAGCAAGGGTAGGTTTCCATGAGATGAAATTGATAATATACACTAATTCACACAGACTTCAGTTTTCCAGTGTCCCTCATCACTGTCTTATACTCACAAGGCATTTTTGTTTTCAGATCTTCCACTCTTCCCTTCATTTCCGACTCCAACATATCTTCCATCATTCTTACAATAAAGACATCACTTTTTACATTTACAGAGGAAAACGGAGACACCAGACAGGAATTCTCTCAACTTCCAGCTATCACACTTGCAAAACAAACGTCCTTGCCACACTCTTTCTTTCACACAGGAGGAAATAGCATCTTCTCTACAATGATCATTTTGTCTGTATGATCCATCTTCCTAGGAACTCATCCAATCACATTGAGAATCATTATTCTCTATCTTTTAATGGCCCATCCCCTTAGCTTTTTTCTTTTTAGTTAAATATACTAAATTATCTCTCATATACTTAAACTGTCCTTCAGTTTCTCATTTCTCTTCATTGACCACTTTATGTCTCCCTTCCCTTTTAGAACTGTTTTGTTTAAATAAATAAAATATCTTTAGCGCTTTGCTAAAACTGTCTTTTGCATATTGCTAATATCATCATTCTTGCCAAAATTATTGGAAAATGTTCAGACTTTGACGTACTAGATATACCTCAAATATTTGATCAACAACTATTTCTTCAAACGCTCTCTTCACTCTGCATCTGGAATACTAAAGATTTATTCTCCACTGTCCAATATCAATTAATTTATTTTCATAGTTATTTTCTCTTTCCTTACCTTAACTGTTTTTGTTACTCATGATTTTATCCTAGAGTTGCTTCTCTTCATTCTTTCAGCAGTTCTTTACCAAGCACCCTACTATCCACTGTATAATCTTCTTCACTGGCTTTAATTTCCCTAATTACACCCCACCGTCTATTCTGTGACAGCCTATCTCTCTCTCTCTACCACCCCCGCTTCTGTGTGTGTGTGTCTCTCTCTGTCTCTCAGTATTAAAATTTACATAAAACTCTACTTCTGTTGACCAACACTTGGGTGTCCCCTGGGCATAGCTATATGAACATTTCTAAGAATTCTAGAATCATCGTCTTTCTACTCTTATCTGCTTGTGCTGTAACATCTCCTTTTTCAGCAAATGCCATCTTCATCTAAGTCATTCTTTATACCAGACACTGAATGTCATCTAGCAATCCTTCTACTTCCTTAACTCATACAATAGATTATAAGGACCCAGTGACTCTGTTTCCCAAGTGTGCACCACATCAGTTTACTTCTACTTCAATCCATTGTTACATGATTCTTTATGTCAAGTAATTGTCCTCTCTCAAATTTTCCATTTATTTATTTGAAAATCTTTGTTGAGTGACAAGGATTTTCCAATCTCTATTCAAGGTTCTAGCGACTTATCAGCAAACAAATCAGATAACATTTCTGCTCTTGCAAGGCTCACATTCTAGTGGGAGAGAGGGTGAAATTAGCAATAGGTATAATACATTACTGAGGAGCATCATTACAATTGCTAAGTGTTATGGTAATTTTTGGTCACAAAGAGGATTAGGTAAAACATTTTTAGTTATTCTAGTCCATTTTAAGCAGATAATATCTTAACTTCAGTTATATCTGCACATTTTTTTTTTTTTTGAGTCAGACTTTCACTCTGTCTCCAGGCTGGAGTGTAGTGGTGTGATCTTGGCTCACTGCAACCTCTGCCTCCCAGGTTCAAGCGATTATCTTGCCTCAGCCTTCAGAGTAGCTGGGATTACAGGTGTGCACCACCACATCCAGCTAATTTTTGTATTTTTAGTAGAGATGGGGTTTCGCCATGTTGGCCAGGATGGTCTCAATCTCTTGACCTTGTGATCCACCCGCCTAGGCCTCCCGAAGTACTGGGATTACAGGCATGAGCCACTGCGCCTGGCCATATCTGCACTTTTACTTCTCTCTTTCCACATACTTTATGTTATGGATGATAACTGTTACCCATTTTCATGTTATGTATACATTAACAATTGTTACTATCGATATTATTAACATTTCTGTCTTTCAGTATTTATGCCAAAATTATGAGTAGTCTGCATACCAACATCATAGTAATATAGCATTCTGTATTTGTCTTTATAGTTACCTGTATGAAGTGGGTTTTATACTTCGTATGCTTTTGTTTTTTTGTTTAGTGTCCACTTGTTTCAACCTGAAAATCTCCCTTGATCGTTTCTTGTAAAGCAGGGCTGCTGGTGATAAACTCCCTCAGCTTTTGTTAGTATGGGAAAGTTTCTATCTCTGCATTTTTTTTCTCCTGCATTTTTAAAAGAGCATTTTTACAGATACAGAATTCTTAGTTGAATTTATTTTTCTTTCAGCACTTTGAATATGCCACTCCACTTCTTTCTTGACGACAATGTCTCTGCTGAGAAATTCACCAAAGTCCTTTGGGAACTTTCAGCTACTTTTCTCCAGTTGCTTTCAAAATCATCTCTGTCTCTGACTTTTGACAATTTGATTATAGCGTGTTTTAGTGTAGACTTTTTTGGTTGGATCCTATTTGGATTGTGGGTGGCTGTATGAATCTGGATGTTCATTTCCTTCCACAGATGTGGAAAGTTTTCAGCTCTTATTTTGTGATATGTGTTTTCTGCATCTTTATCTTTCTATTCTTCTTTTGGAACTCCAATGATGTGTCTATCAGTTCAAATGATGGTGTCCCTTAAGTCCTTTAGGCTTTCTTCACAGTTATTTATTTTTCTTTTGTTATTATTTTTTGTTCTCTGACTAGTTTATTTCAAATGATCTTTCTGTGAGTTCACTAATTATTCTTCTTGATCAAGTCAGACGTTTAAGCTCTCTATTGAATTTTTCACTTTAGTTGTTACATTCTTCAGCTCCAGAATGTCATTTTGGTTTCTATTTTTCATGCTTTAACTCTCTTAGTTGATACTCTGATTGTTTTCATGTATCATTTTTCTTATTTAATTTAGTTTTCTATCAGTGCTGCTTTTTAGCTTACTGAGCTTCTTTAAGGTGAATACTGTAAATTCTTTGCCAAGCAATTAATGACTCTGAATTTATTTAGGGTTAGTTACTGGAGATTTATTTCATTCATTTGTTGTTGTCCTATTTCCCTTCTTCTTCATGTTCCTTGTAGTTTTAAAGTGATATCTGCATATTTGAAGAAGTAATCACCTTTTTCAATTTTTCCTGACTGGCTTTGACAGGGAGAGATCATCATCAATTATTAGCCTGGGTAGAAATTCTGGAAACCTCTCAAATATTTTTTCATGAATGCACATGTTTCACTTTTCTTTCTCTTTCTCCAGGGAGAAGTTTTAGAATTTTGTGCCATAATTCAATCCTGCAAAGTTGTTATGGGTGCTTGAGTGTAAGGTGAACTTTTCTCTTTTATTCCTGAAAGAGATGTCTCAAGAGTGTGTGCTTTGTCCCAATCCTACAAAGCAGAGGCAACTTCCGACAGCAATGCTATTTGCTGAGATTCTTGATGGGTGCTGAGATCCATGAAAGCTGGTGCATTGTATGCAGGTTAGTGTCGTGAACATTGACAGCTGTGATCAGTACTGGGTGCTGATGTCTGTGCTGCCTCCTGGGGGCACCACTGCTGGAGGCCACACTGACTCCTGGAGCCATATAGCAATTTGTGCCAGCCCTGTGATCAGCACCAGTGCTAGGGGATTGTGCTGGCTACTGGGCACACATATACTTTTGACTGCTGAGATTCACCTTTGTCTCTGCTCCATTTTAGCCACCTCTATGTATTCCAACTATGAAAGGGCCCCAACCACCCTGGGTGAGTTAAATCAATAGTGAGTCTCTTGAATAGTGCCCCCAAAAGGGCATCAGTTACAACTCTTGCTCTTTCCTTGTTGGACAAATCTCTGATCAAGATTACCTCTCTTGGCACTAAAGTGTGCTGACTTGGGGAAGCATGAGATGTTGGCAAAGTGGAACTTATCTTCTTACTTGTTCCAATGTTACTTCTTGGTCCTGTGCTCTTTGGAGTGCTGCAATTTCTTATCTGGATTCTGGGGTTCTCACAAAGGTATTCTGGTTGATAAATAGTTGCTAAATTGGTGATTCTATAGGAAGAAGATATCTAATACTTCTTATTCTACTATCTGGCTGGCATCACTCTCTCTTTTTTTTTTTTTTAAACTCCCCGGTGATTTTGATGTTAAACTAAGGTTCTGAACTACTGTGTAAGAGTTCTTAACCTGTGCTTCATAGGCCCTCAATTTGGAAATAAAATTATTTTAAAAATTTTTGTTTTCACTAACCTCTAATTTAAATTTAGCTTGTCCTTCTATTGTGAACTTAGGTAACTAATCACAGTAAAATATGCAGTATTTGTGACTTTGCTACTAAGATAATTTATAGATAAGTTCAGGTTACATTAAAAATGTTTCAGATATCTTAAGATTATTTATATTCATTATTACTCTGCTATCATGTTATTTATGATACCTGCCACTAGATATTGTTATTTCATACATTAATAAACATCTATATTACTATATTACAAATTGGTTTTATGTTAATATTTTAATAGTTATATGTAAATGTAACTGTAATTTCTTGCTATCTTAGTTATGTATTTTATGCAGCTCTAACATTACTTTTAGGAGGGAAAGGATCCATAGGATCAATTTGATAGTCCAAGAGTTCATATAGAAACTCTTAAGAACACAGAACCTTAAGAATCTTTTCTAAGGAGACCTTTCTTTTTCCAGGGGTCCTAGTTCACAGACAGCCTAGGCACAGCCAGACAACCATCATCAGCAAAGTCATCTCTAATCACACAGTAGGCTGCACCCTTGTTAGCCTAAAAATCTATACGTTGAATTCACTAACAACACTAATTTCAATTTTGCATGTAGATCTTTTTATTAAGGCCTGTTTTCTTGAATCTTCAACCATTTTCTGTTGGTGTTACATTTCCAAGTTACATTCCACAGGACCTCATTGCTCCAAGGGTACAAATGAAAAACACTAAAATTAGAAAGTCACTTTGTACCTAAAGATAATGCACTTTCATCATCTAGTTATAACATTTTTGACAGTGTTTTCCAATTTGTTCAGTGAACAAAGCCATATGTATTTTCTTAATTTTTAACTCTGCAAAGAGAGTCTTACCTTTAATACCAATGTAGAACTTACCAGTGTGAGTATTTTCAAATGTTAGGTTAGACAAGTTCTTTATCCTTCAAGAAGACCTATATAATACTCTTCACAAAAATTTTGAGGGGCTACCTACAAACTGCTAATATGCCGGGCTTGATTTAATCTTCAACTTCTTTATGAACTTTGACTTACATTCTAGGACATAATCAGATGTGATGTTTCTTCTCTTAATCTAGAAACTTATAGAAGCCTGTCCACAAAATTCTTTTCTAATAATAGTGATATTTAATTTTAAAAATCTAATGAATTTCAGCACCTCAGTGAATAATAGTATCAATTAGGATTGAAAATACTCAAATCAGTTTTTTAAGGTGATCCTTATAGCATATGAAAAACACTGAAAGAAATTCTGTATTTGACAATATTTTCATAAAAATTTATTTTTGACTCTCTTTAATATTAACAAATAAGTGATGTTTCCCATCACTTGTCATAAGAAAGTAAAAGGCAGAAAAAATCACCACTTGTGCCCAAAATGAATAATGCTTCATTTGTTCTACCCACATGTGATCTAACTCAGAGCAAGGAAAACAACTAGCAAAGATAGGTTAGAAACATTATTTAGCTGTAGTGTAGCAGCAAATTATAAATTAGTTACATTTTCATTCACTAGCTTCTCTTTATGCCTTGTTCCTTTAAAAATCCCCCAATATTTTGGATTCTCCACAGAACTGAATTCTCAATATGCCTTGGAAAAATACAAAGGAAAGACAAAATAACATAAGGAAAGCATCCTAAAATTATCATTAAAAATCTAACTTGGTGTGATGGTTAATTTTGTGTGTCAACTTGGCTAGGCTGTTATACCCAGATATTGGGCCAAACATTATTCTAGATGTTGTTGTGAAGTTATTTTTATATATGATCAATATGTAAATCAATTGACATTGAATACAGAAAATTTTGGGACACATCCAATTATTTGAAGGTCTTAGTAGAAAAAGACTGAACTGCTATTCTTTTCTGGGTCTCTACCTTACTGTCATCCTCTGAAATTTTTAGATGTGTAATTGTAAACAATCATATGGGCTAATTTCTTTTTTATTATTATTATACTTTAGGTTCTAGGATACATGTGCACAACATGCAGGTCTGTTACATATGTATACATGTGCCATGTTGGTGTCCTGCACACATTAACTTGTCATTTACATTAAGTATATCTCCTAATGCTATCCCTCCCCCCTCCTCCCCACAATAGGACCTGGTGTATGATGATCCCCTTCCTGTGTCCAAGGGATCTCATTGTTCAATTCCCACCTATGAGTGAGAACATACAGTATTTGCTTTTCTGTTCTTGTGATAGTTTGCTGAGAATGATGGTTTCCAGCTGCATCCAGGTCCCTACAAAGGACACAAACTCATCCTTTTTTATGGCTGCATAGTATTCCATAGTGTATATGTGCCACATTTTCTTAATCCAGTCTGTCACTGATGAACATTTGGGTTGATTCCAAGTCTTCGCTATTGTAAATAGTGCCACAATAAACATACGTGTGCATGTGTCTTTATAGCAGCATGACTTATAATCCTTTGGGTATATCCCCAGTAATGGGATGGCTGGGTCAAATGGTATTTCTAGTTCTAGATCCTTGAGGAATCGCCACACTGTTTTCCACAATGGTTGAACTAGTTTACAGTCCCACTAACAGTGTAAAAGTGTTCTCTACATCCTCTCCAGCACCTGTTGTTTCCTGGTTTTTTAATGATTGCCATTCTAACTGGTATCTCATTGTGGTTCTGATTTGCATTTTTCTGATGGCAAGTGATGATGAGCATTTTTTCATTTGTCTGTTGGCTGTATGAATGTTTACTTTTGAGAAGTGTCTGTTCATATCCTTTGCCCACTTTTTGATGGGGTTGTTTGTTTTTTTCCTGTAAATTTGATTGAGTTCTTTATAGGTTCTGGATATTAGCCCTTTGTCAGATGAGTAGATTGCGAAAATTTTCTCCCATTCTGTAGGTTGCCTGTTCACTCTGATGGTAATAGATTCAGAAAAGGCCTTTGACAGAATTCAACAGCCCTTCATGCTAAAAACTCTCAATAAATTCGGTATTGATGGAAGGTAGCTCAAAATCATAAGAGCTATTTATGACAAACCCACAGCCAATATCATACTGAATGGGCAAAATCTGGAAACATTCCCTTTGAAAACTGACACAAGACAGGGATGCCCTCTCTCACCACTCCTATTCAACATAGTGTTGGAAGTTCTGGCTAGGGCAATCAGGCAAGAGAAAGAAATAAAAAGGGTATTCAGTTAGGAAAAGAAGAAGTCAAATTGTCCCTCTTTGCAGACGACATGATTGTATATTTAGAACACCCCATTGTCTCAGCCCAAAATCTCCTTAAGCTGATAAGCAACTTCAGCAAAGTCTCAGAATGCAAAATCAATGTGCAAAAATCACAAGCATTCTTATACACCAGCAACAGACAGAGAGCCAAATCATGAATGAACTCCCATTCACAATAGCTTCAAAGAGAATAAAATACCTAGGAATCCAACTTACAAGGGATGTAAAGGACCTCTTCAAGGAGAACTACAAACCACTACTCAGTGAAATAAAAGAGGACACAAACAAACGGAAGAACATACAATGCTCATGGATAGGAAGAATCAATATTGTGAAAATGGCCATACTGCCCAAAGTAATTTATAGATTCAATGCCATCCCCATTAAGCTACCAATGAGTTTCTTCATATAATTGGAAAAAACTGCTTTCAAATTCATCTGGAACCAAAAAAGACCCCACATTGCCAAGAGAATCCTAAGTCAAAAGATCAAAGCTGGAGGCATCACGCTACCTGACTTCAAACTATACTGCAAGGTTACAGTAACCAAAACAGCATGGTACTGATAGCAAAACAGAGATATAGACCAATGGAACAGAACAGAGCCCTCAGAAATAATACCACACATCTACAGCCATCTGATCTTTGACAAACCTGAGAAAAACAAGAAATGGGGAAAGGATTCCCTATTTAATAAATGATGATGGGAAAATTGGCTCGCCATAAGTAGAAAGCTGAAATTGGATCCTTTCCTTACTCCTTATACAAAAATTAATTCAAGATGGATTAGAGACTTAAATATTAGACCTAAAACCATAAAAACCCTAGAAGAAAACCTAGGTAATGCCATTCAGGACATAGGCATGGGCAAGGACTTTATGTCTAAAACACCAAAAGCAACAGCAACAAAAGCCAAAATTCACAAAGGGATCTAATTAAACTAAAGGCTAATTTGTTAAACTCTCTCTTGCATATATATATACACACACACACACACACACACATATACACATATATGTGCTTATATATGAATTATATATTTAATTATATAATAATAAATATCTGGGTATAATGGCCTAGCCAAGTTGACACACAAAGTTAACCATCACACCACATTAGATCCTAATTGATAATTTTTGGATGCTTTTCTTATGTTATTTTTGTCTTTCCTTTGTATTTCTCCAAGGCATATTGAGAATTCAGTTCTGTGATGAATCCAAATTATATATAAGATGTATATATCTTATATATAAGTATATGATATATGTTCCTAAATATATTTTAGGATATATACAATTGGTGTGCTTCTCTAGAAATCCCTAACGCATACACTTGGGGATATAAAAAAGTCATATAAAGAAGAGTATTTCATTAATGCATATAAAGAAGAGTATTTCATTAAGTAGTATTTGCATTACTACTACTACTACTATTACTATTACTACTACTACTATGTGGTAGTAGTTATTTTGTCAGTCCAGTCAAAATTGAGCTTAAAATTCTACCTGTTTCATAATTAAGAAAAATTGGCAGCTGGGCATGGTGGTTCATGCCTGCAATCCCAGCATCTTGGGAGGCTGAGGTGGGCAGATCGTTTGTGCTCAGGAGTTTGAGACCAACAACACGGTGAAACCCCCTCTCTAATAAAAATACAAAAATTAGCCCAGGAGTGGTGGCACATGCCTGAAGTCCTAGCTACTCAAGAGGCTGAGGCATGAGAATCACTTGAGCCTGGAAGGCAGAGGCTCTGTGAGCCGAGATTACACCACTGCACTCCAGTCTGGTGACAGAGCAAGACTCTGTCTCAAAATAAAGAAAAAGAAAAGAAAAAGTTGCTCCAGCAGTCACTGTGGCATTCCAAATGGTTTCCATTTTAGAGATGTCCATTTCACTGGCTTGCTAATATCAGTCACAGTACAATCATTTATTCAACCATGATTTATTGAGTACCTCTGTATTAGTCTGTCCTCACTCTGCTAATAAAGATATACCCAAGACTGGATAACTTATAAAGGAAAGAGGTTTAATTGACTCACGGTTCAGCATGACTGGGGAGGCCTCAGGAAACTTACAATCATGGCAGAATGAAGCAAACATATCCTTCTTCACATCATGGCAGCCCAGATAAGTGCTATGCAAAAGGAGGAAAAGCCCCTTATAAAACCATCAGACCTCGTGAGGACACACTCACTATCATGAGAACAGCAACGTGGGAGTAACTGCCCCCATGATTCAACTACTCTCACCAGGTACCTCCCATGACACGGGGAGCACAGCCAAACTATATCAGCCTCCTATGTGCAGGCTTCATTCTTAGGACTTATAATACTGTGAAATGAGACTAGATATTTCCTTGTGGAATTTACATTGTAGTCATGGGTATAAAACTACAAACATAAAGGGGAAGTGAGGGAAATAATTAGAGATGATGATACGTATTTAAAATGAAATAAGCAGAATCCTGGGAGGCATAATAGCATAGAGTTATTCAGGGAAGGTTTCTCATGGAAAAAATAAAAAACTGATACTGGAGGACACAAAAGATCCAGTCAAGAGTAGAGCCAAGAGAACACTCCATGCCATGAAAACAACAAGTGCAAAAGCGTGGGATGGGACAAATCTTGAATTACTTAAAGCTGCAGCTTCAGGTTAATGAATGAAGGAGGGATGCAATGGCACAAGATACGGGGCTTTCTGGGGCATGGAATGTGATGCAATTGAAACACCTCAAGCATAGGTGATAGGAGACATTGATCTGATAAGTTATTTAAAAATTACTGTTCACTGTATAGATAAGACTTTGTAGGAGGGTTCGAATGGAAGTTCAGTTGCTTGAACTTGGCTATTGCAGTAGTTCAAGCAAGAAATTATGGTGGTTTAAGTTTACTGTTAGTAGTATATCTGCATGGTACTCTTATTCTGTAAAGTGCAACAACTGCCTCTGAGATCACCAAGATTTCTTCAATGTAAATGTTGCTTGATGATTTGCAGTAGTGGCACATCCAGGGAACATAGCCTAAAAATCCTAAGAGACAGAAGAACAGCCAACTGGAAAATACCTCAAGGTTTTCCTTAACCCAATTAATTTTTAAAATCCAGGTATAGTATTAACTAAAGTGTGCTATGAATTTGTAATCTGAGTACAATCCTATAATACGTATGTATTATATGTTATAAAGTCCTATATATAATAATATATATGATATCTTGATGAGATAATATGTATCAATAAAGAATATTTTAGCCTAAAATACACACCAGAAAACTTGGTACCAAGGTCTTTATTTTTTTCATGTAAAATAAAATTCAAAGTTAGGAAGTCATTTAGTTAGGGCTGGGTCAGTAGCTCAAAAATTTTAGAGCCAATATACTCTTGCCTCCTTCCCATGGTCATAATATGATTTTTGCACCTCCAGCCATCGTATCTGAATATATCTGGATTCAAACATTGTAAAAGAGAAAAAGAGGTGGACTACTGCCTATGTCATTAGTAAAATCGGTGCCAATTTTTCAATGTCTTAATACAGAGAAGCTTTATAAATGATTTCACTGTGTATAACCTCTATCATAGATTTGCCAAGGGAGAAAAGAGGTTGAAAAAAACACACGTCTACAGTTGTAATACTTGATTTCAGGTTTTATTCCAAGTTAAGGGTACAAAATTATTGAATTGCGTTTTTATTATATGACATTACATAAGTTAAAAAAGTCGACATTTAAATACAGATGGGCCTAGTTTTAAATTATGGTTCAAACCACACAGCTTTGTGACCTTTTAAAAAGATATAGCCTCTAGAGTTTAGTTTCCTAGTTCATGAAATTTTGTAACAAGGATTAAAGGTGGTGTTTATAAAGGATCTAGAAACCTACCTGTTACTCAATAAATGGTAGTTTATTTTTTTATTCTTTATATATCCACATATATCTCCAGTACCCTATTCCTATTTTATAAGCAAAGTGAAGTGTAAATTTTAAAAAGAAAAAAATGCAGTAAAATCCCAAGCCTAAAGTTGGTTGAAGCCATGTTGCATGTGTTTCTCCATCTGTAAAATGATAAAGATAGACTGGGCTGTCCCTTCAGTTACTTGCAATTTTAGTATTTACCTATTTCTAGAAGGTTACATATTTCAAGACAAAACAAATACAAAACACATTGAACAAATCTTAGGGCAGTTGTATCCGGACACCTAGGTGGAGCAGATTACAAATTTGTGCAGTGAATTTGACCCTATTGTTTTGCCACATTAGGCAATAAGGATAACAAGTTGTTTGAATTTACTAAAACGAGAAAGCAGTTCAGTTTTGTCTTTGGATACATTTATTTTTTCTGGAACTAAACTCAAGTGGTAAGGTATTCTATGAGTTCTTGACAAAGGGTTCTGAAGAACAAAGTGGACAATATCTTTAAATGTGGTTTTACAAAGTATCAGAATGCAGTTCAACTGATTGAATCTTAGAGAAAATATCTCTAGAGGCAGAGAGAATTACTAGAAAATTGTAATGGAGTAGAAGTAGTTGTGTGTGGGCCTGAAATAAAGTGACCTAAATACTTTTCTGAAGCAAGGCTCAATACACTGAAAGCCTGGCTTAAGGCAGAGCTAAAAATAGATGAAGTTTCTTATAAAGGAGAAAAATAGCACTGTCTCCAAAGAAAGTGCCACTGAGCCTAATAAAGGGATTAGATAATTAGATCTTTTTTGTTAAGTAAACATTTTCCTTAATTTAGGGATGTGATGTGAGGTTATTGAAATCTCTTTTGGAGCTGACCTAGAATCTGTGGAAAGAAGGAAGGAAGGAGGGAGTCAGGGAGAGAGGAGGAGCAGAGGGTTAAAGAAGGAGGGAAGTAAGGAAGGAAATAAGAAAAAAAAAAAGAAATAGTAAAAGAATGAGCCTTAAATTTGGAAAGAAAGAAGTAAAGCTATCTCTTCATGCATAACATAATCCTATACATAAAAATACCAAGCAATCTATTTTTATAAGTATGACATTTAATAAACCAATTCAGCAAAGTTTCAGTGTACAAGGTCAACATGAAGAAATCAGTTGTGTTTCTCTACATTTGCAACAAACAAGCCAATGATACCAAAAACTTCACTTGATGTATGATAGCATCAAACAGAATTAGATACATAGGGGAAGTTTTACCCAAAAGGTGAAAGACATGTACATTGAAAACAATACATTACTGAAATATATTAAAGAAGACCTAGATAAATAGAAAGATACCCTCTGTTTCTGGAATTAAGATTTTAATTTAATAGTAATATTACCTAAAGCATTTCATAGATTCAGTGAAATCTCTATCAACAGCTTTTTTTTTTTTTTTTTTTTTGGCCTAAATGGGAAAGTTGATCTTTAAGTAATATTGAGAAGGGAAAAACAAAGAGGGGATTCACACTGACTGATTTTAATGTTTACTACAAAACTACATTAATCAAAACTCTGTGGTATTGATATAAAGTAAGAGACAAATAATTGAGAGTTCAGAAATAATCCCGTATATCTATCACCAACTTTTCAAATAAAGGTGTCAAGATTATATAGGATTTTGATAAGAAAATGTAGTCTCGTCAACAAATGTACTAGATAAACTAGATAGACATTTAAAGAAATGATGTTGGACACCTACCTCACATTGTGAAAAAGAAATACCTCAAATCAGACCAACAACCTAAATAAAAGAATGAAAACAATGACACTTCATAAGAAAACATAGAGGAAAATTTCTATGACCTTGAATTTAGTGATAGATTCTTAGGGCATCAAATGCATGAGCAAAAAAAGATAAAAATAGATACATTGGGCTTCATACAAATTTGAAACTATTGTGAATCAAAGTACTTTAATAAGAAATTGAAAAGACAACCTTCTGAATTAGAGAAAATTTCTGAAACTCATGTCTGTGATAAGGATCTAATATGCAAAATACATAAAGAACACTTGCAATTCAGAAACAAAAAGACACCTGTACCAAATATCGCATGTACCCCAAAAATGCATACACCTACTATGTACCCACAAACATTAAAAATTAAAAAAAAAGACAAGCAATTCAATCAAACAGGCAAGGTCTTGAATAGAGATTTCTTTAAAGAAGATACACGAATAATCAAAAAGCATATGAAAAGATGCTCGACATCATTAATAATGAAGAAAATGCAAATCAAAACAACAGTGAGATATTTCACACCCAATTGGATGGCTATAAAAATGTAAATACCAGGTATTGTCAGAGATGTGGAAAATTTATATGATTCTATATTGCTGGTGGAAATATAAACCAGTTCAGCCACTGTAGAGAACTTTCTGGTGATTCCTCAATATGTTAAACATGAAATTACCATATGACACACAGTTGCATTCCTAGATGGGTACCTAAAGAATGGAAAGTAGGTACCCACACAAATATGTGTACGCACATTTTCACAATGGTATTATTCATATTTGCCAAAAGATGGAAATAACCTGATGTCCATCCATAGATGAATGGATGAAAAAAATTTGGTATATACATACAGCTAAATATTACTCAGCATTAGAAAGAATTCCCATACTAATAGGTCCTTCAACAAACATGAACCTCAAAGAAAACATGTTAAGTGGAAGAAACCAGAGCGAGATACCAAAGGTCACATATTATATAATTCTATTTATATGAAATATACACAATAGGTAAGTCCATAAAAATCGAGTGGGTTAATGGTTACCTGATGCTCTGTGGACTAGAGCATGGGATGTAATTGCCTTATGTGTATGAAGATGCTTTTGGGATGATGAAAATGTTTTGAAACTTTTTGAAACTAGATAGAGGCATAATATTTTGAATATACTAAATGCCACTAAGTCGTTCACTTTACAATGGCTAAATTTATGGCATGTGACTTTCACCATTTTTTATGGGCAAATGATTTGAATAGATATCTCTCCAGGGATGATATACTAATAGTGAATGAATAGATGAAACATAACTAAGTATTAAAGAAAAGCAAACCAAAGCACAATGAGACACCACTTCACACTCACTAGGATGGTTGTAGTAAAAAGAAAGACAATTATTTGTGTTGATAAGGATGCAGAAAATCATCCTCATATTTCTCTGGTGGTACTGTAAAATTGTACAGGCTCTTTGAAATCTAGTTTGGCAGTTTTTTCTCAAAAATAAGAACACAGAGATGCCACATGACCCAACAAATACACTCAGAATATGTAACCAAGAGAAATTAAAACACGTCTGCATAAAAATTTATGCACAATTGTTCACAGCAATATTATTCATGGTAGCCAACAAGTGGAAGCAAGTCAAATGTCCATCAGCTTATTAATAAATAAACAAAATGTGGTGTATTTATGCAAACAAATATCATTTAGCCATGGATGAACTTTGAAAATATTCACTGAAAGATATCGAACACAAAAGGCAATATATTATTTGGTTTCACTTATATGAAATGTCTAATTGGGCAAACAAATAGTGACAGAATGTAGATTAATGACTTCCATGGACTGGGGAGAGAGGTTATGGGGTAGTCTCTGTTGATGGGTTTCTTTGAGAGGTGATGAAAATATTTTAATATTAGATGCTGGTAATGATTAATCACCTTTGTGATTAAACGAAAGTCTTAGAATTACTTTCAAAGGATAAATATCGTGCTGTGTGAATTATATCTGAATTTTTAAAATTCTCAAAAAAATTAGGTGTCTGAACTAAGTCTCCCTCACTCCCCGAAATCCTCTGCATTACTATGCTCTGATATTTTCAAGCAGAGAGACATAATTTAAAAAAAATAAAACAACCAAACAAACAAGAAAACCATTACAAGCTACTTGAACCCTGGTGAGATTCTCACACACCCCTGAATAAGCTATAGTAGTCTAATTCAAACCTCCCTTTCATGGTGACTGTGATGAATGGCAGAACTCAATATTTGTGGTCATCTACAATGAATTAGGTATATGGCGATTTGCTAAACTACAAGTACCGAGTCTTCTTCATAATAGTAACAATTAAGTGAAAACAATGACTGGACTTTATCAAGTGAGTGATGCAGGGAGGAATATTGAATACTTTGCTTTTGTTTCCAAGGCCCACATGGTTCTTTGTCTACTTGCCTTTTCTTCTTTTCCTCTCTAGTTCCTTAGCTGGAGTTAGTGTGTTCCTGACTTACCCCTGTCTACCTCTGGGGTCTGGATGATTTTGTTTCTATTCATTTACCATGAGAGTTTGTTGAACTCACTTGTGATTCTTAAATTTGAATAAAATTACACGATAGTAGGGAAGTCACAAGGAAGTATGCTTAAATCTCAGTTCAAACCTTTACTAGCTGGGTGAGCTCAGTATAAGCATTTAAAGGTCTCTGATATTCAGTAGAAATACTAATCTCATAGGCTTGTGCTAAAATTCAATGAAATGTGTGTGTGGGCCCTACAGTTTCTAGCACAGATAAATATTTCTCATGTCCTACCTTTCCCTGTGGCTGAGTTGAGTACAACACACACAAACCCATACCACGGCCAATCCACAGAGACTGTCTTGATCCTAATTCTGGTCTACTTTTCCGTAGATGTAAGAAAACAAATGACTGATCCCCATCCTCTTCACACTCCAGGCTGTTCCAGGACTACAACCCAATAAAGCCTCTTCATTCATCCTGAGGGCACCTGAGGGCAATGCGTCCAGAGGGAAGTTGACAGAAAGGGAGGCTGCTGGGTAACCAGACTGTTGTGCAGGAACAGTTAATTATCAAAGCTGCAGGGACTGAGGAAAGGAAGAGATCAATTTAGCCTTGAAAATGCTGCCAGGGTGAAGGTAGAAAACTGAAGTGAGCTGATGCTTTAATCTGACAAAAGATTTCCATTAGATTAAATTTATCTTCCAAATTTAGAACAAAGAACAGCATGCTGTTTCTCTGAGTGAGCCTTAAAACAGTATGAGTAAAACAAAATCTGTTCCACATCCTTGCCAGCATTCTAGTAGGTGTGAAATAGTAGCCTGTTTTGGCTTAAATTTGCACTTTTCTGTTGACTGTGTTGAGCACTTTCTTTTAACATGCTTATTGGACATTCCTATCCCCTTTTTAGTGAAGTACATTTTGAAAATATTTGACCATTTTATTGAATTGTGTTTTTATTTTTTATTTATATCAATTTTCCATGTAATCCAGTAAAAGTCATTAGAAGTTTCTTCTCAGAATTATGCCATTGATATCTTCTCATAGTCTGTGGTTCTCTTTTTTTATGCTTTATGTTGTTTTAAATTGATGGTAAAATGCATAGAATATAAAATTTACTATTGTAACCTTTTCTTGTTTTTTAGACAGAGTTTTGCTCTTGTTGCCCAGGCTAGAGTGCAAAGGCAAGAACTTGGCTCACTGCAACTTCTGCCTCCTGGGTTCAAGCGACTCTCCTGCCTCAGCCTCCCAAGTAGCTGGAATTACAGGCACCCGCCACCATGCCCAGCTAATGTTTGTATTTTTAGTAGAGACGGGGTTTCATCATGTTGGCCAGGCTGGTCTCCAACCCCTGACCTCAGGTGATCTGCCCATCTTGGTCTCCCAAAGTGCTGGGATTACAGGTGAGAGCCACCTCACCCAACCTGTTGTAACCATTTTTAAGTGTGTAGTTTGGTATTGTGAAGTGTATTTACATTGTTGCACAACCAATCTGCATGTTTTTATCTTGCAAATCTGAAACTCTATACCAGGTAAACAACTCTGTATTTCTCACTGCATCTAGCCACTGGTAACCACCATTCTGCTTTCTGTTTCTATGAATTTGACTACATACCTCATGTAAGTGAAATCATACGATACTTACGGTTTTATGGCTGGCTTATTTTATTTTGCATGATGTCCTCAATGTTTATCTATGTGGTAGCATGGATCAGAATTTTCTTCTTTTTTATGGCTGAATACTATTCCATTATATATATATATATACACACACACACACACACACACTACATATGTTTGCATGTGTGTCTATGTATGTGTATATATGTGTCTGTGTATATATACATTTTGTTTATCCTCTCACCTATTAATGGACACTTGGGTTTCTTCTACCTCTTGGCTATTGTGAATAGTGCTTCTATTACCAGAGGCGTACAAACATCCTTTTGAGACCCTTCTTTCAATTACTTTGCATATATACCCAGCAGTAATATTGATGAATCGTATGGTAATTTTATTTGGGATTTTTTGAGGCATCACCATACTGCTTTCCACAGCAGCTGCACCATTTTACATCTACTAATGGTGAATAAGAGTTGCGATTTCTTTACGGCTTCACACTTTTCTGATTTTTTTTTTTTTTTTGGTAGCAGCCATCCTGATGGGTGTGAGGTGACATATCATTGTGGCTTTAATTTGCATTTCCCTGATGATTTTAGTGATGTTGAGCATCTTTTCATTATGTCTGCAGACATTTTGTATACCTCCTTTGGAGGAATGTCTATTTCAGTCATTTACCCTTTTTTAAATTTGGTTATTCATTTTTATTGTTCTTGATTTACAGACATTTATTATATATTTTGGATATTAATTTCCCACCAGATGTATGATTTGCAAGTATTTTCTTTCATTCTATAAGTTGTTTTTCATTCTGTTTATCATGTCCTTTGATGCAAGAAGTTTTTAATTTAAGACTAGATTAGATTTATCCATTTTTTAATTTTCTTTCTGATTATTTTAATGTCATATCTAAGAACTCTGCCAATTCCAATATCATGTTTTTGTCTAAGAGTTTTATACCGCTTATATTTAGGTCTTTAATTCATTTTGAGTTAATTTTTACATATGGTGTAAGGTAAGATTCTAATTTCATTATTTTGCTTGTAGAAATACAATTTTCCCACCACCATTAGTTGAAAAGATTGTTCTTTTCCCCACTAAATGATCTTGGATCCCTTGTTGAAAATCATTTGACCATATATGCAAGGGTTTTTTTCCTAGGCTGTTTATTCTATTCCATTGGTTTACATGTCTGTCTTTATGCTATTTACTGCACTATCTTAGTCAGCTAGGGATGCTCTAACAAAATCTCATTCAGTGGGTAGCTTAAATGAGAAAAGTTCATTTCTCACAGTTCTGGTGGCTGGAAATTTCAAGATCAAGGTAACAGTAGTTTCGGTGTCTAGTGAGGGCCCGTTTCCTAGTTCATAGACTGCAATTTTCTCACTATGTGCTCCCATGGTGGAGAAAAGAAGCAAGTTCTCTTGGGATTCCTACAAGAACACAAATCCCATTTATAAGGGCTCCACCAGCATGACCTCACCTAACCTTAATTACTTCTCAAATATTTTCGTTTCCTAAAATCACCAAATTAGTAAGGTTTCAACATAGGAATTTTGGGGAGATATAATCATCCTAGCCATAACACACACTCTTTGGAATACAACAGCTATTTAATAAGTTTTGAAGCCAGGGAATGCAAGACCTTGTTCTTTTTCAAGATTGTGCTTGCTATTTGGAGTACTTTGAGAGTCCCTATAAGTGTCAGGATAGATTTTTCTATTTCTGCAAAAAATGCTGTTGAGATTTTGGCAGACATTGCATTACATCTGCAGATTGTTTTGGATAGCATTGACATCTTAACAGTATTAAGTCCATCCACATGAAATATCTTTCCCTTTATTTGTGGCTTCTTTAATTTCTCTTGTAAAATTTATTAATTTAATTTTATTTTCTATTGACAAATTAAGAATTATATATATTATATATTTATGGCATAAAATGCAATATTTTGATATATATTCACACCGTGTGATGATTAAATCAAGCTAATTAGTAAATTCATCACTTCATATACTTATCTTTTTGTGGTAAAAACATTTAAAGTCAACTTTTTAAGCAATTTTTCAACAGGAAATGTATCATTATTAGAATCACCATTTTGTGCAATACATCACTAAAGCTTATTTCTTCCATCTAATTAAAATTTTGTACCCTTTCATCAACATCTTCCCTTTCCCCATCCACCCCCACCCCCAGCCTCTTGTACCTACCACTTTACTCTCTATTTCTACATATTCAACTTTTTCGACTTCACAAATTATTTAAATCATGTATTATTTATCTTTCTGTGTCTGGCTTATTCAATTAGCGTAATATTCTCCATGTTCATGTTATCACAAATGACAGAATTTATTTCTTTTTTAAGGCTGTATAGTGTTCTTTGGTGTGTCTATACCACATTTTCTTTATCCATTTATTTAATAATAGACATCTGGATTTCATCCATATCTTAGCTTTGCAAATAATGCTGCAATGAACATGGAAATCCACATATCTCTTATGTATGCTGATTTCTTTTTTGTTTTTAATACAAATCCAGAAGTGATATTGCTTGATCATGTAATATTTTTATTTTTAATTTTCTGATGAAACGCTATACTGTTTTCCATAAAGCCTTTACTAATTTACACTCCCACCGTCGGTGCATATGTGTTTTCATTTTTTCACATCCTAGTCACAAATGATCTTTCATTTTCTAAATAACAGCCCTTTCAACAGGTGTGAGTTGATATCTCTTTGTGGTTTTAATTTGCATTTCGCTGATGGTTGGTGATGATAAAATTTTTTCATATGTCTATTGGCCACTCGTATGTCATCTTTTAAGAAATGTTTATTTATGTCACTGGCCCAATGTCTAATTGGGTTGTCTTTTTGTTATTGACTTTTGCTATAGTTTAGATGTTTATTCGCTCCAAATCTCATGTTGAAATTTGATCCCCAGTGTTGGAGGTGGGGCCTAATGGGAGGTGTTTTGGTCATGGGGGCAGGTCCCTCATGAACATATTAATGTGCTGTCTGTGGGTGAGTGAGTTCTCTCTCACTCCATTAGCTTCTGCAAGAGCGAGTTGTTACTGGAGCCTGGCAGCTCCCCTCTCCCTCTTGCTTCCTTCCTCGTCACGTGATCACTAACCACAATGGCTTGCCTTTACCTTCTTTGTTTTATGAATAGAAGCAGCCTGAAACCCTCACCAGAAGCAGACACTGGTGCCATGCTTCTTGTACAGGCTGCGGAACAGTGAACCAAATTTATTTTCTTTATAAGTTAACCATCCTCAGGTATATCTTTATACCAACACAAAACATACTGAATCAGAAATTGGTACCAAGAGGAGCATGTTCTTATAAAGATACTTGAAAATGTGAAATCAGTTTTGGAACTGAGTAATGGGCAGAGTTTGGAAGAATGTGGAGGGCTCATAAGAAGACAAAACAATGAGGGTAGGTTTGAAAGTTCTTTAAGTTTGAAACTTCTTAAAGATTGTTTAAGTGACTGGCACCAAAATGCTGAGAGAAGTTTAGACAGTAAAGGCCATGCTGATGAGGTCTTAGGAGAAAATGAGGAAGATATTGTCAACTAGAACAAAGGTAACCCATGTTTCCCCTTAGCAAAGAAGTTGGCCGCATCGTGTCCATGCCCTGAGGTTTGAGGAAGGCCAGACTTAAGAGTAATGACCTACCGTGTCTGGAGGAAGAAATATCTAAGCAGCAAAGCATTCAAAACTTTTAACAGCTTATGATCAGATATGAGTGTGGAGGACTCACAAAAATGTAGAATTTATAATTGAAAGGGAAGCATAGTATAAAAATTTGAAAATTTTGCATTCTGGTTCTGTGGTAGAGAAGGAAAGAGCATTTTTAGGAGAGGAATCCAAGGATGTTGTGATGAATCCACATGCTAGAGAGATTTGCATGACTAATTAGGGGCCACGGGGCAGGTGGTAAAAGTCAAGGCCCCAAAGCCATTTCAGAATTCACTGATGCTGCCTCTCCCATCCCAGGCTCAGAGGCCTAGCAGGGTAGAATCATTTTGAGGGACAGACTCAAGGTACCACCTCAGGATGCTGCTCCTCACATTGTGGACATTCAGTCTCTAGCAGTGGCCCAAACAACCGCAGATGCTATTCAGGTCACCTCTGCCAAGAACTCAAGCAATTAGTCTTGGTGGCATGCATGTGGTACAACATCTGCAGGTGCCAAAAATGCAAGATTGGTAGAGGCTGTGGCTTCCTCCTAGATTTCAGAGGATGTATCAAAAAGCCTGGGGTCCCAAGAAGAAGCCTTCCACAGGAACAGAGCCAAAAGAGATAGCCTGTATTAGAGCAGAGTCTAGTAGAGCTGTGGTAACAGGGCTGCCATGGGGATCCTAGAATTTCAGAGCCAGTGGCAACATGCTATGTCAGCCTGGAAAAGCCACAGGCAGGCACCATATTCAAATCCGGAGAAGCAGCCATGTGACTGTGCCCCGCGAAGCCATGGGGGTGGGGCTGCTCAAGGCCTTTGGAGCTCAACCCTTGCACCAGTGTGCACAAGATGCAAGGCATGAAGTTAAAAAAATGTATTATTTTGGAGCTTTAAGATTTAACATCTTTCCTGATGGGTTTCAGAACTGTGTAGGGACTGATATCCCTTTCTTTTGGCTAATTTCTCCTTGATGAAATGGAAATGCTTACCCAATGCCTGGATAGTCATCATAAATTACCCAGCCTGGGATGGGAGGGGCAGCATCACTCAATTCTGAAATACCTTTGGGGACTTGACTTTTACCACCTGGACCCCCATTTAGTCATGCAAATCTCTCTAGCAAGTGGATTGTATCTTGGAAGTAAATAACCTGTTTTATATTTTACAGGCTTATAGCTGGAAGAAACTTACCTTGAGTCTCAGTTGAGACTTTCAACTTTGGACTTTTGAGTGGATACTGAAATATGTTATAACTTTGGGGACTATTGGGAAGGAATTACTGCATTTTTCCAATATAAGAAGAGCATGAGATTTGGGGGACTGGGTTCAAAATGGTATAGCTTGGATGTTTGTCTTCTCCAAATCTCATGTTGAAATTTGATCTGCAGTGTTAGAGATGAGATCTAATGGGAGGTTTTGGGGTCTCAGGGAGAGATCCCTCATTAATAGATTAATGCTGTCCCTCAGAAGTGAGTGAGTTCTCTCCTTACTAGTTTCTGAAAGACCTAGTTGTTACAGAGAGCCTGGCAGTGACCCCCTCCCTCTTGCTTCCTCTCTTGCCCCATGATGTCTGCACATGCTGACTCTATGAACAAATTAATTACGTTCCCTCAGAGGAGAGCAGGTTGTTGAAAAGTGTCTGCCACATTCCCTCTCTCTTTCTTTCTCTCTTTCCATGTGATCTCTGCATAAAGCAGCTCCCTTTTACCTTTCCTTATGAGTGAAAGCAGCTTAAGTCCTTCACTAGAAGCAGATCCTGGTGCCATGCCTTTTGTGCAGCCTGAAAAATTTTGAGTGAAATTCACTTCTTTTATTTATAAATTACCCTGCCTTTAGTATTCCTTAATAGTAACACAACGTGGACTAAGACACATTGTTTGGGTTCTTATATACTTTGAATATTCCTCCATTACCTGATGTATTATTTGCAAATATGTTCTCCCAATCCATGGTTTGTCTCTTCACTCTATTAATTATGCCCTTTGCAGTGTGGCAGCTTTCTAGTTGGATATAATCCCACTTGTTTCTTTTTGTTTTTGTTGCCTGTGTTTTGGGGGTTATAACTGAGAAATCTTTTACCAGAGATCAATGTTGTGGAACATATACACTATGTTTTTCTCTAGGTGTTTTGCAATTTCAGTTTTTATGTTTAAGTCTTTAATGTCTTTTAAGTTAGTTTTTGTATATGTTGTAAAATAAGAGTGCAATTTGATTCTTCTGCATGTGAATATTTGGTTTTCCCAGTACCATTTATTGAAGAGATTGACATGTCTCCATTATGTGTTCTTGTAATTGATGTTGAAACTCACATGAGCATAAATGTATGGGTCTATTTCTGGGATCTATATTCCATTGGTCAATGTGTCTGTTTTACCCAGTGTTATGGTGTCTTGATTACTATAGCTTTGTAATAGATTTTGAAGTCAGGTAATAGGATGCCTCCAGCCTTTTCCTTTTTTATCACGATTTCTTTGACTTTTCAGGGTGTTTTGGCATTTCATAAAATGTTAGAGTTATTTTTCTATTTGTGCAAAAAAATGGTATTGGCATTTTGACAGAAATGACATTGAATCTGTAAGTCTTGGGGTTCAACATCTTACTAATATTAATTCTTCCAATCCTTGAACACAAAATAATTTTCCATTTATTTGTGCTGTCTGCTTTTGTTGTTATTAATGTTTTATACTTTTCAGTATATAGATTTTCCATCTGCTTGGTTAAGTTTAGTCATAAATAGTTTGTTTTTTTTTTTTTGAAGCTATTGTGAATGGATTTTTTGTTTTAGTTCTTTTTCAGATAGTTTGTTGTTAGTGTGAAGAAATGCTACTGAGTTTTATGTGTTGGCATTGTATTCTACAACTTTGTTTCTCAAGTCTAACGTTTTCTTGATAGTCTTGATTTTTCTATATATGAAATTATGTCATCTGCAACTGAGGACAATTTTACTTCTTCCTTTTCAATTTAGATTCCTTTTGTGTTTCTTGTCAATTCTGTGGCTAGATTTTGGGATTGAATAGAAGTGATGAGAGTAGACATCCTTATTTTGTTTCTCATCTTAGAGGAAATGATTACAGATTTTCACTATTGAGTATGATGGTAGCTGTGAGTTTATCATACATTACTTTTGTTGTGTTGAGGTAAATTCCTTCTATGAAGTTTTTTTTTTTTTTAATCCTCAAAGAGTGTTGAATTTGATCCAATATTTTGCAGCATATATTGAAATGATTACATGTTTTTTTGCCTTATTCTGTATTACATTTACTAACATATATGTTTATATGTATATATATATAAACATTTTTGCATCCCAGAAATAAATTATCATTAGAAATATTGGTCTGTAATTTTCTTTTCTTCTGGTGGCTTTGATATCAGGGTAATGTTGACTTCCAAAATTACTTTGTAAATATTTTCTCTACTTCAGCTTTTGAAAAAAGTTTTGAGAATGATTGATTTTATGTACTTAAATGTCTGGTAGAATTCCACCATGAAGCCTTCTGGCCCTGAGTCTTTCTTTGAAAAGAAAGATTTTTGCTGTTGTTGTTGTTGTTGTTTTTTTAATTAATTCAATCTCTTTACTCATTTTTCTGTGGGTTTAGTTTTTCTATTTCTCTTTAATAAGCTTGTTAGATTGTATAGTTTACCTGGTAATGTCAAAAGTACCAAAATCTAGTTGTAAATAATATATTCAAGTGAAAAGCTGAGAAGAGCCGTCTAGGAAACACAGACTCTGGAGAAATAGGGTTGGTGCTCCAAAGTTAAAAGGTAAGGTCTTGCTTTTATAGGAAAAATAAAAAGAAATTTAACAGAATTATTATTATTATTATTTTGAGATGGAATTTCATTCTTGTTGCTCATGCTGAACTGCCTCAGCTTGATCTCAGCTCACCACAACCTCCACCTCCCAGGTTCAATCGATCTCCTGCCTCAGCCTCCCGAGTAGCTGGGATTACAGACATGCATCACTACGCCTGGCTAATTTTGTATTTTTAGTAGAGACGGGGTTTCTCCATGTTGGTCAGCCTGGTCACAAACTCCAGACCTCAGGTGATCTGTCCACCTCGGCCTCTCAAAGTGCTGGGATTACAGGCGTGAGCCTCGGCGCCCAGTTGAATTATCATATACAAGGCTGGTTTATGAGTTACAACAACTTAGTTACAGTATTTTTTTCTTTTTTACATGGCTGGCTTTTATTCCATTTCCAAATTAAAAGAGTATGTTTAATATTCTATCTTAGACAATGTTATAATCATGAAGTCTTTGTATGAGAGAGGTAATAGGGAAGTTACCCTATAATGAAGATCAATAGTGAAGAGGGAAGGGGTCTTTCTTGGCACACTTAAGCCAATTACATTTCACAAAACATTGTAGGCAAGCAAGAAATAAGTCTAATATATAATCATAGAAACAAAAGTTACAGCTGCCTAAGTTACAGTGGCCAAAGAATAACTGCTTGCCATGTGACTCAGGACCCATAGTCATTTATCTTTAGTACTCAACATAACTTAAAATTCCAACAGCTTTGATTTTGAATTGCTTATTTTCACAGTTCATAGTAGTCACTTATGATCCTTTACATTTTTGTGTTACCAGTTGTAATATCTCTTCTTTCATGTTTTATTTTATTTATTTGAATCTCCTCTCTTCTGTCTGAGTAAGTCTGGCTGAGGTTTTATCACTTTTGTTTATCTTTTTAAAGAAGCAATTCTAAGTTTTACTCATTTTTCTATTATCTTTTGTATTAGTCCATTCTCATGCTGCTATGAAGAAATACCTAAGGCTGGGTAATTTATAAAGGAAAGAGGTTTAATTGATTCACAGTTCCACCTGGCTGGGAGGCCTCAGGAAACTTACAATTATGGTGGAAGGCAAAGGAAAAGCAGGCATCTTTATCACAGGGTGACAGGATGGAGTGAGTGCAAGGAGAAATGTCAGAGGCTTATAAAACCATCAGATCTTGCAAGACTCACTAATTATCACAAGAACAGCATAGGGGAAACCATCCCCATGATTCAATTACCTCCACCTGGTCCTGCCCTTGATACGTGGGGATTATGGAGATTACAAGTCAAGGTGACATTTGGGTGGGGACTCAGAGTGAAATCATATCAATCTGCCCCTAGGCCCTCCCAAATTTTATGTCCTCACATTTCAAAACACAATTATGCCCTTCCAACAGTCCCACAAAGTCTTAACTCATTCCAGCATTAACCCAAAGGTTAAGTCCAAAGTCTCATCTGAGACAAGGCAAGTCCCTTCCACCTATGATCCTGTAAAATCAAAACTAAGTTATTTACTTTCTAGATACAATGGGGGTACAGGCACTGGGTAAATACACTTATTTCAAATGACAAAAAAAAATGGCCAGAACAAAGGAGCTACAGGCCCCATGCAGGTCTGAAATCTAATAGGGCAGTCATTAAACCTTAAAGTTCCAAAATGACCTCCTTTGACTCCATGTCTCACATCCAGGGCATGCTGATGCAAGAGGTGGGTTCCCATGGCCTTGGGCAACTCTGTCCTTATGGCTTTGCAGGGTAAAACTCCCCTCCCAGCTGCTTTCATGGGCTGGCATTGAGTGTCTATGGCTTTTCCAGGTGAACAGTGCAAGCCATCAGTGGATCTAGCATTCTGTGGTCTGGAGTATGGTAGCCCTCTTGTCACAGCTTCACTAGGCAGTACCCTAGTGAGGACTCTATATGGGGTCTCCAACTCCACATTTCCCCTTTACAATTCCCTAGCGGAGGTTCTCCATGAGGGCTCTGTCCCTGCAGCAATCTTCTGCTGGGACATCTAGGCATTCCCATACATCCTCTGAAATCTATGCAGAGTTACCAAGCCTCACTTCTTGACTTCTGTGCACCCACATGCTCAATACCCTGTGGAAGCTGCCAAGGCTTGGGGCATACAGCTTCTGAAGCAATGACCCAAGCTGTACATTGGTCGCTTTTAGCCACAGCTACATCTGAAGCAGCTGGGATCCAGGGCACCAATTCCTCAGGCTGCACAGAATAGGAGATTCCTGGGGCCTGCTTATGAAACCGTTTTTCCCTCCCAGGCCTCTGGGCCTGTGATGGGAGGGGCTGCCATGTGGGTCTCTGACAGGCTGTAGAGACATTTTCCCCTTTGTCATTTGGCTCCTCGTGACTTATGCAAGTTTCTGCAACCAGCTTAAATTTCTCCTCAGAAAATGGCTTTTTCTTTTCTATCACATCATCAGGCTGCAAATTTTTCAAACTTTTATGCTCTGCTCCCTCTTGAACGCTTTGCTGCTTAGATATTTCTTGTACCAGATACCCTAAATCACCTCTCTCAAGTTCAAAGTTCCACAGATCTCTAGATCAGGGACAAAATGCCTTCATTCTCTTTGCTAAAGCATAGCAAGAGAGACCTTTACTCCAGTTCCCAATGAGTTCCTCATCTTCATCTGAGACTACCTCAGATTGGACTTCATTGTCCATATCACTATCAACATTTTGGTCAAAGCCATTCAACAAGTCTCTAGGAAGTTCCAAACTTTCCCACATTTTCCTGTCTTCTTCTGAGCCCTTCTTGTACTGATGTTGGGCTTAGTTCTTTTCTTTTTCCTTGAGACTTGATGTTAAGTTGCTTATTAGAAACCTCTCTTATTTTTTGATGTAGATATTTAGTGATGTAAACTTCCTGCTTTAAACTGCTTTTGAAGCATCCCATAAGTTCAATATTATGTGTTTTCATATTCATTTGTCCCAGGATATTTTCTGATATTTTCTTTGATTACTTCTTATATGCCTTGGTGTTCAGGATTGTGTTGTTTAATTTTCACATGTTTGTGAATTCAACTCTCCTTCTGTTACTAAATTCTAGTTTCATTTTATGATCAAAAAATATAATTGATATGATTTCAGTATTATTAAATTTGTTAAGACTTGTGGCTTAATAAATGACTTATGTTAGAGAACATTCCAAGTGCACTTGAGAAGAATGTGTATTCTTCTGCTATAGAATATAATTTTTTGCATATCTTTCCTAAATCCATTTGGTCTAAAAAGTGTTGTTCAAGTCCACTTTTTTTGCTATTGATTTTATGTCTGGATGATCTATTCATTATTGAAAGTGGAGTCTTGAAATCACCTACCATTATTATCTTGCTGTCTATTTCTACCTTCAGATCTATTGCAACCTGAGCATCTCAGATCTGAAGATCTGAAACTGAAAATACTACCAAATCAAAAAAATGTATGAATGCCAACATAATGCTAAAAGCAAGTGCCCATTAGAACATTTTCAAGTTCAGATTTTTTGATTTGGAGTGCCCAACTGGTAAGTATATGATGTAAATATTGCAAAATTCAAAAGAAAATATTTGAAGTCTGAAATACTCCTGATCCAAATCACTTTGGATAAGGAACATCTATAGTCAACCCATAATATTTCGTTTCTATATTCAGGTGCTCCAATGTTTAGTGCATTTATGTTTAAAATTTATATATTCTCCTGATGAACTGACCTCATTATCATTACATAATTATCTTCTTTGTCGATTTTTTACCATTTTTGACCTAAAGTCTGTTTTTAGCCACCTCTTCTCTTTTTTTTGTAATTATTTGTCTGATTTATCTTTTCCTCATCTCTTTATTCTAAGTGTGACCTTAAAGCCAAAGAAGGTTTTTTTTTTTTTTTTTCTTTTTTAAATTCTTCCAGCTACCCTATGTAGTTTGATTGGGGAATGTAATCTCTTTAAATTTAACAATTATTGGTAGGTGGAGGCTTAGTACTGCTATTCTTTTAAATTTTTACTAATTTACAGTTCTTTTGTTTCTTCCAATGTCATCTTTATTTGTGATTTGTTACATTTTTAAAGAAGTATGTTTTGATTACTTTCTTTTGTGTATCTACTAGAACATTTTTATTTCTGCTTATTATAAGGCTTACATAAAACATCTTAAAATTATAATATCCTAAGTGAAGCTGGCAGTAGCCTAGCTTAGATTACATAGAGACATTCTCTGCTTATTATTCTTCCCCCCTCAACATTTATGCTATTGATTTTATACTTTATACATATTTGTCTTGTGTATATATTAATCAATTTTATAGCTAGAGTTCTTTTAAGTACATTTGTCTTTTAACTCTTATACTACATTTAAGAGCAATTTACACATAACCTTTAAATTATTAGATTATCGTGAATTTAACTATATATCTACCTTTTACCAGTTACTTGTATAACTTTATGTCTTTTGATATTGTTTCTTATTTTAGTCTGCTTCATGCTGCTATAACAGAATACCAAAGATTAGGTGATTTAAAATGAAGATAAATATATTAACTAATGGTTCTGGAGGTTGGAAGCACATGTTCAAGAAGCTGACTTATGGTGAGGGCCTTCTTGCTACATAATTCCATGGCTAATGGCAAAGAGAGTGCTAGACAGATCAAGAGGTAAAACTTACAGCTTCAAGCTATTTTATAATCAACATTAATTCATTAACTAAGGTAGAGCGTTCATGACCTAAAAATCTCCCATTAGGTCACACTTCCCAACGCCGTTACATTGAGGATTAAGATTCTAATGAAAGATTTTTGGGGACATAGACAAATCATAGTATATATTGTTCTTTGTTTAAACTCAAGGAACTCTCTTTATGATTCCTTGTATGTCTGGTTCTATCATGCTGAATTCCCTTAGCATTTGCTTGTATTGGAATCCTTTATTTCTCTTTTATTTCTAACAAATACTTTTGCTGTTATAATATTCTTCATTGACATTATTTAAAATTTTATTTTAGCCCTTTGACCATGTTATTCCACTTTTTCCTGGTTTGCAGCTTTCTGTTGAGAAATCTCCCAAAAATCTTATAGAAGGTCCTTTATATGTGACAACTTTCTTCTTTCTTGTTGCTTTCAAGATTCTCTCTTTGTCTTTGACTTTTGACTATGTAATTATGTGTCTTGGTTATTCATTTTTAATTTATCTGTTTTGAATTGGTTTTCTGAGCTTCTTAATACATGTCTATATCCCTCCAAATATTTGATGGTCCTTCAGACAGTATTTTTTAATAAGCTTTATGTCCCTTTTCTCTCTCTTTTCTTTCTGCTGCTTTCACAATTCCTATATTCATACATTTGATGGTGTCCTAAAAATCCCTTATTCTTCCTTTACTAATTTTCAATTTTTATTTTTTGGTTCCTGTAATTGGAAAATTTAAAATATTCTGTCTTCAAGTGCACTAATTTGTCATTCTGAATGATTGAATCTGCTTTGGAAACTAGTAAGTTTTTCTGTTCTGGTATTGTAGTTTTTAGCACCATAATTTCTGTTTATATTTTATAGTTTCTATTTCCTTTTTAACATTTTATTTTACTTATGCAATATTTTTTCTAATTGCATTTCAATGCCTATCTGTATTTTGTAGGATCTCATTGGATTTTTTAGAAAGTATTATTTGGAATTATTTTTCAGATAATTTTTACATCTCCATTTCTTTGGGGTTAGATACTAGAGCTTTTTTTAGTTTCCTTTTGTAGTTATGTTGTCTGACTCTGTTTATTCGTATAGCCTTGCATTGGTATCTGTGCTTGAACAAACAAATCTCTTTTTTGGTCTTATTGACTGGTTTGCCAAGTTAAAGTCCTCTTCTGTTAGGTCTCTAGGTTGGTGGGATTGCCTCAGAAATTACAGTTCAGTGGGATTGCATTCATGTGTCTTGGCCGATGTTGAGTTGACAGTGGAGACTACAGTTGGTGACCATTACCAGGGGCTCTAGTGGATGTGAGTCATATCTGGTCCCTGGGTAAACCAGACTGTCTCCAGGCCCTTGGTCTGTGTGGGGTGCTTTCAGTGGGATAATGGTCCACTCTGAGTTTTTAAGAGATATTTCAGATAACCATGAATGCTTATGGATATGGCTTCCTTCCAGTTTCTGGGAGGGCTCTTGTTGGATCACTGATGTGTCTCTGAGTTGGACATACTTCCACATCTATGACTGAAATTGGCTGGAACTGAGACACAAGATTGTTTCATGATCTACAATTGAGACTGAGGATTTTCAAGGCTGTTGCTGAGATTATAGATATATGTATCTCCTAGTGATTTCCTGGGTGAGCAGGCCTACTCTTACACAGCAGTCAAGAAGGGCTGTAGCCAGTTTATAGGGCTATTTAAAGATAAAAAATGAGATAAAGGTCAGGGTTTTACCTCATAGAAGCAATGCACAATGGGCCTCTGTCCAGGTCTCCAGGTGGGCAGAGCTACTTTCAGTGTGCAGACTAGTGGGGCCATGACCACGATCCAGGGCCATTTGAGATATACTGTGGTAGTGAAATTGGCAAGCCTACCATGGGAACTCAGACAGACATGTCTCCCAGAGGGAGCCTGGGTATTCAGAACTGCTCCAAACCATCTGTGAGGGGCTGAAACTGAGCTTCAAGACTACTTCAGAACTGATGGTGCGGCCAGTGGTGGCAAGTCTGTACCAGTCGTACTAGGGGTGAGAATCTAAGCAGACTTCAATGTGAGAAAGATTGCTCCAAAACTGTAGCTGAAAGGGGCTGAATCTGAGATTTAGGGCCACTTCAGGATCTGCTATGAAAGAGGTCAGCAAGCAGGTCCCTGCATGTGTTCTAGCAGTTTCCTGTATAGGCAGAATAACTTCAGGACTCCACCAGAGAAGGGTCAGTACCCAGACAGGGCCCCTTCTGGATCAGATCTGAGTTGGAGCCCAGTAAGACTATCCCCTTGGCATAGAGTGTGGCACCTTTCAGTGGTTCTTTCTGCCATTTGGATTGCTCTATGACTGCAACCAAAAGGGGCTGGAATTGAGTTTTCAGGACCCCTTCAGAATCTGCTGTTGACTGGAAGCTAGCTAGCCTATGAAGGCAGCAACAATGTGCAAGTATCTCAGCAATTTTCTGCGGGGAGTACTCCCAGACTGTGGCAAAGAGGGGCTGGAGCCATGATAGAGCTCCTTCAGGATCTGTGTGGGACTGAGAGTGGCAAGTCTGGTGAGTGATAAACACGAATTTATAGACAGGAGAGTCTCCCAGCAGATTCCTCTGCCTTTGGGATTACTGCCTGGCTGCAGCAGAGAATGGCTAGAGCTGAGACTGGGTCTCTTCAAGATCTACTGTGGACAGAAGCTGGCATATCTGTCTCAGAGGCTCAGATTGGCATGTCTCCCAGGGGTTCTATGTGTGAGTAGGATAACTTTTGGGCTGCAGCAGAGAGGGTCTGAGACAGAGACGGAATTCCTTCAGTATCTGCTATGGGATAGAGTCCACCAACCCTGTCCCAGTGGCACAAATGAATGAGTCTTTCTGGGTCCTTGATTGAGCTGTACTAAGATGGGCCACATCTCAGTGGGGCTGGAGACAAAAGACATGATAACTTTTAAACCCACAGTGGAGACCAATGTCAGTGGGTTTTTCTGCCAAGGCGCTAGTGTGCATGATTCTTCCTGGATGCCCTGACAGATGGTTCTGATACCAGATTCAACTACTCAACTTGAATCTATATGCAAGCATTTTGGGGAGTAAGGTTATTTCTGGGTCTGAATCCAGAGCCAAAATGAGCAGGTCCGCCACCTAGCTGTGGGTCTGGACTCTCGAAATGACCCTCTTAGGTTTGGGGCTCCATCAGGATTTCACAGAATTGCACCTTAACCCCAAGGCTCCCACGGAGAGACTTTATCCATGGATGTGTGCCGACTTCTTGTTATGGAGAATATGAGCGAGTAATCACGTTGTCTACCATCTTTCTGACATCACCCCCCACCTTTTTTTATTTCTTTCACAAATGTTTTGCAATTTTCAGTGTGAAAGCATTTTTCCTCCTTGGTAAACTTTTCCAAAGTGTTTTATTATTTTGGTGCTATTATAAATGAAGTTATCTTAATTTGCTTTCCAGTTAGCTCATTTTTAGGGTATTGAAAAGCAATTGATTTTTTGTGTTGGTTTTTTATGCTGTAACTTGACTAAATTTCTATATTACTTTTAACAGTTTGGGGAGGAGATATTTAGGGTTCTCTACACATTATATTATGTCATCTGTAAATAGAGATAATTTTACTTCTTTTTTCCAATTTAGATGCCTTTTGTATTTTTCTTGCCGAATTGCTCTGGCTACAACTTCAGTACTATGTTGAATAAAAGTGTTGAAAGTAGGCATCCTGGACTTGTTCCTGATATCAGAGGAAAAACTTTCAGTCTTTTATCACTGAGTATGATGTTAGCTGTCAGATATTTTTTTTTCTTTTTCACTTATAAACACTGTTTTATTTCAGCAGAATTTTAAAATTTTGATGAATTAATTATATTTTATTTGAAGTACATGAAAACTATTACATTTCCATATAAGGGATATATATGTATATATACTCATCATATGTGAATAATGACATAAAGACCCACAGATAGATACCTACATACATGCAGAGATACATACATAGAAAGACATCTCTTTTGGTACTAAGAAATTTTTTCCTGCCATGAAGTTTATGACTATAGTTTTCTCTAATTTTTTTCCTAGAAATTTTAAGGCTAGAGGTTTTATTTAGGACTTTGATCTATTGAAAATTAAAATGTGTATTTGGAATGAAGAGTGGCTGAGGTACATTTTATTTCAAATGGATACCCATTATTTTTCAGCCCAATTTTTTTTTTTTTTTTTTTTTTTTTTTTGCTTGGTTTTGTTTCTTAAAAGGTTTTCTTTCCCCATTAAATTAACTAAAACCTTGATAAGAAATGTATTGATTAGATGTGGGTGGGTCTGTTTCTTTACACTCTTTTCTGTTACACTGTGTATAGGCTCATCATCATATCGGTGACTCACTATTGCCATATTCCTAAGTCCTCACTAATGGTACATTAATTTACATGCGTTAGGTTTATAGTAATTATTGAAATCAGGTCGTGCAGGTTCTGCAAAGTTTTTATCTTTTTTAAGATTGTTTTGACTATTCTACATTATATGCAATTCCATATAAATTTTAATGATAATTTTAGTGTTGATTTCTTGAAAGCAGCCTACTTTCAATTGGCATCAGTTTGATGATAATGAACATCTTAAAAATACTGTCTTTCAATTCATAAACAAGGTATACTTCTTCATTTATTCAAGTATTTGTTGTTATTTTTCAGTGTATAGATCCTGTGCAGCTTTTGTTGGATGTCTTTCTAGGTATTAGAGGTGTGATCCTATCGTAAATATAATGTATTTATTAATTTAATAGTCTAAGTGGTTACTGCTAGTATATCAGAAGTCCACTGGTATTTCTATTTTGACTCTCTATCGTCAGACTTTTCAAAATGCGCTCATTATTTTAGCAGTTCTTTCTTTATTCTTCTTCTTCTTATTATTATTATTATTATTATACTTTAAGCTCTAGGTTACATGTGCATAACGTGCAGGTTTGTTACATATGTATACTTGTGCCATGTTGGTGTGCTGCACCCATCAACTCATCAGCACCCATCAACTCGTCCTTTACATCCGGTATAACTCCCAATGCAACCCCTCCCCCCTCCCCCCTCCCCATAATAAGCCCCAGTGTGATATTCCCCTTCCCGAGTCCAAGTGATCTCATTGTTCAGTTCCCACCTATGAGTGAGAACATGAGGTGTTTGGTTTTCTGTTCTTGTGATAGTTTGCTGAGAATGATGGTTTCCAGCTGCATCCATGTCCCTACAAAGGACACAAACTCATCCTTTTTTATGGCTGCATAGTATTCCATGGTGTATATGTTTTAGCAGTTCTTCCATCTTCAATTTTATATTGAAATAATGTTTGAGTCACAAGAGTTGTAGGAAAAATACAGATGTCCCCTTTACTCTTTACTTAGTTTCTCCAATAACATCTTGCAAAACTATACTATAATATCACAAATGGGTTAGTGACATTGATATAGTCCATTAACATTATTCATATAGTCCCAGTTTTACTTGTGTGTGTGTTCACACAGACATGCATATATGAGTATGCATGCATTTGATTCTGTGCAATTTTTCTTTTCTTTTCTTCTTCTTTTTTTTTTTTTTTTTTTTTTGAGACAGAGTCTTGCTCTGTCGCCCAGGCTGGAGTGCAGTGGCATGATCTCGGCTCACTGCAAGCTCCGCCTCGCAGGTACATGCCATTCTCCTGCCTCAGCCTCCAGAGTAGCTGGGACTGCAGGCGTCCGCCACCATGCCTGGGTAATTTTTTGTATTTTTAGTAGAGACAGGGTTTCACCGTGTTAGCCAGGATGGTCTCGTCTCCTGACCTCGTGATCCACCCGCTTCGGCCTCCCAACGTGCTGGGATTACAGGCGTGAGCCACTGCGCCCGGCCAAGTTTATCTTCTGTGTTGGCTTATGTATCCACCACCCCAGTGAAGATGCACTCTTATATATACATGCACACACACACACACACACACAAATGTCATTTTATATATATACATATGTATATATACATATATATATAGCAACTGTCATTACAGAAATAATATCATTAAATTGTTAGTACTAAAAAATTTCAGAAATTTTCTAGTTAAATGTCTAATTTTATAGATGATTAAAACCTGAAAATACGGATAGACTTGTCAAAGATTATATACTAAATCAAAGAACAGAAACTAAAGAAAATGCTCTTAAACTACCAATTGTACATCCATTTAACTCACCTGCAGTTTGTTGATAGTCTAATATCTTTTACCATACAAGTGAAACATAATATTCAATCAGTTTTATTATTCACTTATTTTTTTTTCAATTTCATAACCGCATACATTATGGCAAGGAGAATGGGACTTCTCGAAGTCATTTTGAATAGTTTCAATTGACTCTCCCTGGAAAGAATGAGGGATAAATAAATATCAAATACTGTTAATATTTATCAGTTAAGTGTAAAAATAGCAAAAGATCTGAGGGAAGTGAAGACGAGAGGTCAAACAAAGTAATCCCCCATCTTCTCCTCTTCCCTGCCCACATAATACCTCTCTTATACAATCGTAAGGTCCACGTCACTAGTATTTCAGGATTGTAACACACAGTTAGAGATTAGCCTAAAAAAGCAGAATATTTGGTAAGAGTGTAGAAAAAAGTTTATTACAATTTAACAAAAAATGAAGATTTTAAAAGAAGAAAAAGACAAAAACACTTATACAAGCTTCAGAAGAAGCTGGCATGAGGAACAAGAGTTATGGTGTCATTGGTCTATTTTTTCTCTTTTCTTTTAGAAATAATTTGACATTTCCCACCTCATTGTTTTCTATAATTCAAGCTAAGGAGTATTACAGAATTTTGTCATCGTTTTTAAAAATAACATTTTTTCTTTTGTTTAGTTTTATCTTATTCAAATGTCTGACTGTCTTTTTTTGATATCCTTTATTTGGCCTGTCTTCCCACCTTCATGGATTCAGTGTAAACGGCAATTTCAGCAGATCTGTGGATAGCCAATTTCCATTAACAGAAGAATGACTAAAAATAATAAAGAAAATCATAATAGCAGCTAACATTTATAGACCTGACTATGTGGTGGGCCTTCTCTAACTATAATTTCAGTATACAGTTGCAGGAATCTTATGTGATAGATAATAGTGGTATGGATTTACAAAATTTGACTGTCAAACTGCTAATAACTTAAGAAGTTGGGCCCACAAATCCTGGTCTTTCTGACTCCAAAGTCAAATAATTTAATATATGCTACCATTGCTACACATCCTTAAAACAAAACTTCCCTAGAATTTAAGTATGCCCAAGTCTTGTCATGGCACAGATTCATGCCTTTCCCTGAAGCAACTGAGAATCTCTGAACTCTTGGGTGATGGCAGCAGTTGGTCTCCCTGGATGGTCCTCATTGAGGAGCTGGATGCAACCAGGGCTGAGTGCTGCCTAACAGATTTTCTGATCACTATTCTCTGCAGAGAACTTCTTTGAGGTAATCAGTCATGTTGGATTGATGCTCCCTTGGTAGAAGCATTAGTTGAGTGATTTGGCCAGGTCATTGTTGTTTTTCCTTGTCCTTGAGATTCTATCATATTGTTATTTGTCATGCGTTGAATGCTAGTAGCAACGAGTTTTTCTAACTTAGTGTTTGCAAGCAAATTGTCTCAAACACAGTAGTTCCAATTACCTTCATATGTGGTCTGTATGAGTGTCAATGAAATGCAAGCAGGTTGTTCACACATTATTTATACAATCTACAAAAGAGGTACACATTTATGTGGATTTGATGAAATTATTGTGCTGCAGTCATCTGTTGATTCCGAGATTTGTCGTTAGCTCTGTTCTGCTCCTTATAGCCAAGCTGACCTCAATAGATGGCTTTTTACGGGCTTTCTTGGAAGCTGGGATTTTTATGATTCACCCAGCGGAAGCATAGGCAGGAGACTGGAGGGCCGTAAGAACATAGAAGTAAGGGCATTTGTCCCATTTTTTTCTTCTTCTTCAAGTTTTTTCTCTGGCAAGAAATCTGTCCTCTATAATTTTAGGACCCGTTTGGCAGACTCCCCTTGATTCTAATTTTCACTGGGCAAAACCATGGACCTACCTTGAGATCTGAGGACATTGCCTTCTCTCTTACATTTTTATTTTGGAGGGTGGTAGCAGCTTACCTACTTTCTAAATTGCTTCACCACCTCCTGTGTGCCTGTCAACAATGTTATCACCCAGGTATCCAATTCCTTACACTACCCTCTGTTTGAAAGGTGTATAGATTCTGCTTTTCTAACTGTGGTTTTTTTGATGCACTTCGAAACTGGCTAGAAGCTCTTAAGTGAGGAGAATAGCTTGTGTTAGCTACTGGAAGGTGAGCTATATAATATCTAGCTGACCAGAATGGAGAATAGAGGGCTCAGAGATGGCAGATCTGTGAACTTGAGCAAGGATGAAGATACTTGTCATTTCCAGATAGGCCTGTTTTACATACATTGTCTGGACAAACTTACAAAATATTTATTTTATTCTTGAAGGTGTCCCAGCTTGGACAACAAATCATATGGTCACTATATTGATGCTAAATGAAGTCCACAGTGACTATGTAAGACTGAGATTCTAGGCTCAGATGTGGTGGAACAGGCAGCACCAGGCTGAGATACCTGAGATATAATAAGCCTGCAGAGATAGCAGTGGTGGTGGTGGCAATGCCCAGTTAGGCTTGGCTGGTACCTAACTCCTTAAAAATTGCACAAAGAGGAGTGGGGGTAATGTGGACTGGGTCAAACAATAATAAATGGAAGAAATAATTCAGCAGAGCAAGAGAAATTGAGGACTGACAGGTTTTGTAAGCTAAATGTGGCCTCAATAAAAACAGACGGACCCAAAATGCAGACAGCAAATGGTGGCAACTCTGTGTTCACACTCGGTTAACTAGACACACCAGAGGCCCCTCCTCGGAAGATGGATCTGGTGCCAATATTTTAAGTAACCGAGACTTGTCACTTCTCAGGAAGCCCCTCAGGAGAATCAAATGGAAGGGGCTGTGGAAATGGGGGAGTCAAATGGGGTTGGGAATTCAAACAGCAGACAGGTTGCATTTTGAAGACCAGGTCTACCCCTCCTGAGCTTTTATTCTGCCACATTCTTCACTGAATAAGAATGACTTTTCCATTTTTGCTGCCAATCAGTCAAATATTTATTCCATCTACTCTACCAAATATTATTTTTTAAAGCACTGAACTATGGCAGGAGAAGACAGCTTTCAAAATAAATGATTATGTCCTGGAATTTTAGGAAGGTTGGGAAGTCATTTAAAAGTTTCTTCAAAATTATTCATCTGTCTCTTTAAAATATTGATCAGGTCTAGAGTTTCCTTTGCCAACTGTACTGTTTTAACAGAGGTATGGTTTTATGTGCAGTTACATTAATAATCCACAAATTTCATTTTCCAGATTCTGTACTATCTTCCTTCCTTCTTTCCTTCCTTCCCTCCGTATACAATTTACTATTCATAATGTGCCTCTCCTGGAAAAGTGGCAGTTAAAGAAGAAGAAGTTAAATGGGAATGTATTATTTCATGATGTCCACAATCTAGAAATATGTAAAGAGTTTTTTAACAGATAACTATTGCATTAAAAAAGATATGTGCTAAAGTAGACATATGGACAAATCATATATAATTACAAAAAAAAAAAAAGGAAAGGGAGAGCTAAAAATTCACATTTTTTTCTACTGTAGCCCTTCACAAAGCCCATGTTTTGTTGTTGCTGTTGTTATTTTGAACATAATGTTTTTATCTTCATAGTCTTACAAGGAAGGTAGTATTTTTCCTATTTTTTTTTTTTTAAGATAGAAAACTGAGTATCAGAGAGATTAACTTTCCTAAGATCAAATGGAGATAATAGCAGAGCCGGAGTCCCATCTAGGCTATCTTTCCTTACAGGTAACTGCATGGGCAACCAGAAAAGGATTTGAAGGAAAAGTGAGGCATAAGAAAGGTCTTCAGATGCTACTTATTAGGTGGCCGGAAAGAGAAGAGCGTTCTAGGTAGACAGAACAGCAGCAGCAAAGAGATGGTTTAAAATAAAAGGGCACATTTAGGTTAAAGGAATGAGGAAAAATTTGTACAGCTGACAAGCAAGCATTAATTCTTACTAAATCGTAATGTGTAGTGGAGTGGGGTGACGTGTGCTTTATTGAGCTGTTGATTTAATAAGTAATATGATACTAGAGTAGCTGTTTCCATAAAGAGACAAACGACTTCTATATTTTTAGAGTTTCCAGTCACTATATTGTCAACAGAGTATGCCAGGAGAGCACAAGGGAGGATTTCAGTCTCCTGGAACATTTCATAAACTCTTCTTTAAATGCATCTTGTCTGCAGGGTCCACAGCAAAATTGAAAGAAAGTGATTTATTTTCCAAAGTCTTATTGCTATTTAGAAGAAGTCTGATGCAAAACATCAAAATGAATCTCCAAACAAAGTGCTCTCTCATTATATTTGTTTATTGCTACAAAGTTAAAAGTTTCATTCAGAATTACAACATGCAGTGCAACACCACAGGGAATACCTATAGGCATCCTTGTTGTAAAGTGATTGTATCACCCTTAGGGCTCTATGCAGTGATTATAACTTACATTTAACACTACTTTAAGGTTAAAGTCTAGTGAAATAAAGATGTAATAACATTTTAAAACAATAGAGCTCATACATTGAAAAACAAGAATAAGTTATGGTTTTCCAGGAAAGGGAGGCTGAAGAGTATTTTAGCAATGGAACGGGGTTGCTAAAGCAGAAAGAGTTGGTGTAGAACTATGTGAGGCATGGATGGAGTGCCTGCTAGGCATCCTAGGTCTACAACCTTTCTCCCTAAAGGGCCAGATAGTAAATATCTCAGGCTTTGCTGGACAAATGGTCTCTCTTGCGACTGTTTAACTCTGCTGTTATAGCACAAAAGCCTCCACAGACAAACAGTCATGGCTATGCTTCAATACTTAAAAAAATAATAGCAGGCCATAGTGTGCTGATCTTTGTTCTAAGCCAATTAAAACCTCATCTGATGCATACGCCCCATTCATAGCATTGTGGTGTGTTGTACATTAATGCATCTTAAGGAAGGATGCCTTTAACCATTCACTTTCTTATATAATTCCTTTTTCTATTGATTCTGGGTTTAACTATTTAATTTAGTTTGTTCAATGGGATTTCAGCAAATGTGGCATTAACAGAAGCTAAATAAGTACTCGTGCATCAGTACTTGCCTTCCTGGAACTCACCTGTCACATGTTAAGGATCCTAGTCTAGACTACTCTATAATGAGTTACCACATGGACGGAGATGCCCAACCAAAGTGCAACTTAAGTCTAGACAAGTTCATAAGACAATCTTAGACCCTCTAGCCTCAGTTGAGCCTCCAGATGCTATAGCTACATACGCGAACCCATAAAAGACCAGCAGAATAATTGCCTTTCTGAGTTCAACCAGTCCACAGAATTTTGAGAAAAAATCCCACTAAGTTTTGAGGCGACTTGTTGTGTAGCAACAGATAACTGATAAATTAACTTTTACCATTTATGAGCATCACATTTCATGATACTCTTAAAATCAGGTATGCAGTATGAAATTTGAAACTAGTAGACTGGGATTTGAATTTAGGAACTCAGCATCACCAATGCTATGACCTAAAGTTAGACTCACACCTGTTTGCCTCGCACTTTGCTCATCTGAAAAATGAAGATAGTAACAGCACACAGAGCTGCCATCTTCCCTGTGATCATCTTTAAAGTGGCACCTGACATGGATCAGAAAATGTACTGGATGCCTTATGGTTCATATCACTGATTTTCAGAATTACCACTTAAATATAAGAGTTTATGTAAGTGTGTAAGTGTTTATATAAATGTATAAGAGTTTATGTAAGTATATAAGAATTTGTATAAGTGTGTATTTTAAATATTGCCTAATTTTGCCATAGTCCCTTTCAAAGTGGTTTCAACAATTTGTATTATAGCCAGTAATGTGATTCTCCAAATACTCTTCTGTATATCATAACCATTTTGAAAATGCACCATACTGATAATTAAAAATGGTATATTGGGATTTTAATTTGCATTTATTTAAATTTATTAACATCCTTAGACATATTTATATGACATTTTAATTTACTTTTCAATGAATTCACTTTTGAGAGCCTCAGTTTTTTTTTCTAAGTATCTAAAAGTTTAAAAATGGATGTTTAAGTAAATTAGCCCTTTGCCATCTGATATGGTTTGGCTGTGTCCTTCCGCACCAAATCTCGTCTTGAGTTGTAGTTCCCATAATCCCCACATGTCATGGGTGGGACCAGGTAGAGATAATTGAATCAAGGGCACGGCTTCCCCATCCTGTTCTCATAATAGTGAGTTAATTCTCACAAGATCTGATGGTTTTATAAGGGGCTTCGCCTTCACCGGGCACTAATTCTTCTCTCTTCTGCTGCCTTGTGAAGAAGGACGTGTTTGCCTCCCCTTCACCATGATAAAGTTTCCTGAGGCCTCCCCAGCCATGTTGAACTGTGAGTCAATTAAACCTCTTTTGTTTATAAATTACTCAGTCTCAGGCAGCTCTTTATAGCAATATGAGAACAGACTAATATACCATCTATGTGGAAAATAACTTTTGACACGCGATGTTTGTGTTGGACTTAACATTTTGTCCATTTGAGGATGCAGAATATATTCATTGTTTTATGTAGTCAAATTTAGCAATATATCTATCATTTTGTACATTTTGGCTATATTACTCAGAGAGGCCTTTCTCATCAATATTCTCATTAATATTTTATTTTTTTATATCATTTAGTATTTTGATCCTTAATACTTAAGTATTTTATTTATTGAGTATTTTTCACATAAGAAACAAAAGAAGGGCTGGCACTGGGACTCACAGCAGTGATCCCAGTGATTTGGGGGACCGAGGTAGGAGGATTGCTGAGGCTAGGAGTTTGAGGCCAGCCAGCCTGGGCAGCAAGCATGACCCCATCTGAAGGAAAGAAGGGAGGAAGGGAGGAAGGGAAGGAGGGAGGGAGAAGAGAGAGGAAAAGGAAGGAAAAGGAAAGAAAGAAAGACCAGACACAGCGGCATGCACCTGTAGGCTCAGCTACTCAGGAGTCAAAGGCAGGAGGACTGCTTGAGCCCAGGAGTTCAAGGTTGCTGTGAGCTGTGATTGCACAGCTGTACTCCAGCCTGGAAGACAGAGCAAAACCTTGTCTCTAACCAAAAAAAGAAAGGAAGAAAAAAAAAACAGAGGAAGGAAACAATAAGAAATATTAGGGTTATGGTGTTTAATTTATTTAGTTTGGGGATTTTTTAACTCTCCTTGCTATGCCTCCCACCACAGATTGCAGCTAGTAATTTTGATGCTATTCATTCATTCTCTACTTCTCATACTTAGCTGGGAATATTTTAGAATTTGATAGTCTATCCTAATGATCTGTCTCTCTCAAGGCCTGAAATATAAAATTATTCTAACTGCTGGAGTTTGATCACACATTTTGATAGCTAATATGCTTGTCTTAAATTTTTTCCTTCAAACTTTAAATGCTAATGTCACATATAGATTTTCCCATATAAACTTTGGAATCAAATCACCTAGTTTCAGGAAAAAATAAATGTTTTTTCTTTTTTATTGTATCACATTAGGTTCACTGATTAGTTTAGAGAGAAATATCATTTTTACAATTCCGACTCTTGCTATCCAATCAGAAAATATGTCCTTCCATTTATTCATGTCTTCTCCTATGTTCCTCAAAACAGTCCTAAATTTTATTCATGTGTTTTCTGAATCCCTGAAGTTCCACAGGTATTTAATTGTCTGCTACTGTTGTTGTTGCAATCCCTGTTGTTGCTGAAATGTGTTCTTTGTATGATATATCCTAGCTTGTTATCATTTGTGTAAAGGGACACCATCGAGTCATTATTTGCCAGTGACATTACTCAGTATTATTATCATTACTAATGTTTTTCCTAATAACAGGTGAGTTGGAAGTAATTAAAATGTACTGTATCTACTTCCTCTCAACACGGTAATCCTGCTGGTTGCTGGTTCAGTGCTAAACACTGAACTCTGGGACTAGACTCCCTGTGCTTAAAATCCTTACTTTATATTTAAGTTTCTTGACTTCTCTATGGTTCAGTTTTCTCATCTGTAAAATGGAGATAATAGTACCTTCTTCATAGGGTGCCAGAGTACTAAGCAAGTTAATGTATGTAACATATTTAGACCAATGTTTTATGTTTAATACTCAATGGTGTTGTCTCTCTCTTTACTATCTCTGGTACTCAGTTTCATCAGTATCACAGCAATAGGAATGCCTACTCTGATTTGCCTTTGAAGGGCAATTTAACAGTTTTGTGGTGTGGTGTAAATGAAAGTGCTTTGCAAATTGGCACTATAAAAATGCAAGATGATTGTAAACTGCCAGAACACAAGTGCATTTTTTTTATTATTATTATTTAGCTAGCAATTACTATGTCCTGGTAGAATTCGAGAAAAATGTAAAACCCAGATTCAGGTTTTGTCTCATTTATTAAGAAGTTTTTCATTTTGTCTTCCATGGGATTAAATCTAGATGTGAGATCCAGATCGCTGACTCGCAATTGTTTCTCTAGGTAGTGCCGGAGAGAAATAGTGATGAGGATTATTTTTGTGAACAGACCAAGTGTCCCTTTACTGTAGTCCGGTTTTGTATGCAGAGCTGGAAAGAAATATACATTGTTAATAATACTTAAGAGATCTCAGTATCTATCTCATGCCAGACACTCTGCTAATTATTCACTACACTTTCTATTACACACAAAATTTAGTAAGTAGGACATATTATCATCTGTAGTCCACAGATAAGTTTACTGTATTAGAAAGTTTCAATAAAGTAACCAGACTCATACAATTGAAAGGTAGAAACTGGAATCTCAGTCCTCTGAATCCAGGGTCTGTACTCTTACATACTTCTTTGGACTAGGACAGGTGTGGTGTGGCTTTTCTGCCTTCATTTCCCAAGCCATTTCTCCTTTTCCCTTTAGAAATTTAGTACCTATAGTATCTATTCTGAATATAAGTATTTGGTCTTCAGAAATAATCTGGCATTGGTCATTTATATCTGAATATCAAGTACAATCTGGTAACTTTTCACAGGATGAGAAGAAGGGAAAGGAGAATTAGCAATTAACGATCCTATGGCATTCATTTCATTGCCTCTTAGAGGTCAGTTTTTCCAGTTTACTTTATCATTACAAATAAAGACACTGAGACTCACAGTTAATAAGTCATTTGCTCAGTGTCACACAGCTCAGTTCTGTGACAATGACTTAGATTTAAGTCACTGAGACTTAATTTTCTCTGAAAAATTGAGAGTGGTGTGTCCTGTTAAAGGAATGTTAGATGTTAGAGTTTCTCATTTGCCTTTCTGAGAGCAAAATAGAATAAGCCAGATTGCATTAGATGGCCACCTCGACTTGGTTCTTGCTGCCCCTTTCAATATCTTGTAGATTCCAATGCTTAGCAGTTAAGAAGCATGTGCTGCATTGACCTTATATTAGTGGTATAAAAGCAAGAGATGGTCAAAACACTGATCTGCAGGTTGGAAGAACATTCACATTAGACTTATCCCACTTGTCCCTGGAATCCTGAGAAAATGCACAACATTAAAGGAAATTTGTGAGTGGTAAAATACATAGAACAAAAAGTTGTAATTCAACACATTATACTTCAATTATTGGCAGAAATTTTCCTTACTAGGATTTTATGACTACAATTTTATCAATCATCATCATAAATAGGGTACTTTGTGATAACAATAATGATAATATTGACAGAGTAATAATAATGATAATGTTGACAGAGGGTTTACTTGAGTCTGAGCACCATTTTTAATATTTTATATTCATCAAATTGCTTAATATTTCCAGCATGAAGAAATAGAGGCTATTATGATTCCCTTCATTTATATTATTAGGTAAAGAAACTGAAACAGTGAGATTGTGTAACTGGCCCTAAGTCACTTGGCTCGTTAGCTGGAATTTGTGATCAGCCTGGTTTTAGAGCCAACTATTATGCCATATACCTACTTTTTCAAAATGGCTTTACTCTGTTTTGTTGTTGAAGGTGATGATATTGTTGTGATTTTTAGTACTCATTGTAAACATTCCTTAAGTCCTGGAATGCAAAAAAAAAAAAAAAAATTAACTCAATTAAATATAAGTTATCAATTACATAGTGTAGGTTGTTTTCCATTTTTGTATATTGTTCTGTCATTGTCTTACTACTATTTTAATTTCATAACTTTTCTTTGTAAGTTCTTGTCTTTTTTGTAATGTATACTAATACATAATAATGATTATGCTTAAATGTTTGCAAAATTCACCATTTGGTGTTGCGCTCTTTTATTCCTTTTTATTGTATTTTATAGGGTTCTTTGCTTTAAATTCTTCTTGAACTGAATTTACTACAGTTAATATCACATAGTCCTTGCATTCTTAATCTTTGTGCTTGCCTGTATGAACGTAATAATTTTCTTACTAAAATTTATTTATATCTATTCAAGATGCATAATTTTTTAACTTGCAGTTTGCATTTTTTAAGGGAGGGTAATATTCTCCTTTTATTCAATTAGGAAGTAATCTATACAACAGGGCACAATGTTTTTAAGTATACACATTGATAAATTTTCTTAAATACATAGCTTTGCATGACCAAAACCTACATTAATGTATGTAACATCCAACCCCCCAGAAGTGCCTTTGAGCCTCTTTCCAATCATACATCCTAAGGCAACCTCTGTTTTGACTTATCTTCTTATACATTACTTTTGCATGTTCTTTAACTTTTTGTTAAATAGCATCATACTTTAGCACCATATTTACACACATTTTTATGTGTTGATTCTTTTTGCTCACCACAATGTTTCTTAAGTTCATTTATGTAGCTGTGCATGTCAGTAGATTGTAATTTTAAGTGTTTTACATTTTTTTTTTTTTTTACTTTTGCTTAATAGTGTTTCATTGTAGAAATATACCACCAGGTTTTAATCTGTTCATTTTCTGATGGGCATTTGGATTATTGCCAGTTCTTGACTGTTATGATTACAACACTATGAAAATTCTTATGTAAGGCTTTTTGTGATTACATGCTTTTATTTCTATTGAGAAATTACAACAGAATGGAATTCCTGGGACATAGGTACAGTCGTCCCTCAGTATATTTAGTTCGTTGGTTTTAGGAGCCCCAGGTACACAATAATTAGTACCTATGCAAGTCCTATATTTTAGGTCAGAGTTGGTTGAAAAAAAATCTGTGTGTAGTAGATCCATACAGTTCAGACCTGTGTTATTCAGGGGTCAACTGTCATTGAATGTTTTACTAGCAATTTCCAAGCAATTTTTAAAAGTGGTTGTACTTTTCACCTCCCGCCATCAACACTTGCAAGGCAAGTGGCTCCACATCCTCTTTAACGTCTGTCCCGTATTTCCTAGTTGTTATTTTTTACTACTCTATGTATGAAATCATTTATTTCTGTGTTTTCAATTTGCATCTTTCTGATGACTAAGCATGTTGAACATTTTTCTCATAGATTCATTGAACAGTACTGTATATTCTTATCAAAGATATATTCAAGTATTTGACCCTATGTTCCCTTACCTGTGTTGTATGTTGTAGTGGACCTGAAAGACATGCCATCTAGATCCCGCGTTAAGAGAGGATATTGGATACATGCGGGTTTGATTCAGCTGCAGAGAGCTGTGTGGTAAAAGGACACATCCTTCCTGTGGATGGCTTATATCCAAAGACTGATAAAAGGGATTTAAAGATGTGCCCATTTTAGCTCAATTCAGACAACAACTCTGAGCCAAATAGGCTTCGGAGTTGCCCTTCAGATTGGCTGAGGCTCGTTAGGCCTGCATCACAGTTTAGCTTCCTCTTTTGCAAAATATTTCTGTCTCTTCTTCCTTTTCTCAGGACGTTGATCCCTAACATATATTTGCGTATTAAAATATCAATCTTAGTATCTGTGTCTTAAAAAAAAATCACAATTATTTTTACTGTGAGATGTTTGAGAAATTAAGTGTAAAGATAATGATTAGTTAAAAATTATTTATCACCAATCTGGTCATGTAGACTCATCACTGGTGGTCAGTATAGTACAGACACATCTTGGTACTAGGTAGTGTCAAACTGGGACCAGGCACCCAAAGTTTGACAGTGAGAGTAACTGAGCTCTGGAGGAAATAAAAAACTAAATCCATGCAGTTCTGGTATGCTAAAGTTAAGACTTTGGGTCAAAAATAATGGGGACATTGAGTGAGTGTCCTTTAAAATTTTTAAAGTTCAAACTCCAAGCTTGCGGAACTGGCTCATACTTTTCTATTAATATCTAGCACATCCTCATTATAAAATGACTAGGAAAAGGCTTTTACTTCTAACATTTCTGTATCCCCTTTAGAATCTACCCCACTACCCTTCCTGGCTCCTAGGTAAGCCACAACTGACAGTAGCAAAGTCATTGCAAAACTTGGCTCACTGACCAAAATGGGGTTATTAGGGCCCCCAAATAATAAAGACTATATGGTGACACTTAACTTCCAGAACTTAGATAGTTGAAACTGTCATAATGAGAGGTAGGGTTGAAGTGGAAGAAAAATGGCCTGACCTACACAGACTTATGGGGATGTTTAAAAAAAACACAGTTTCTAAGGACAAAATAGATGAGTAGCCAACAAACAATACTCAACTTGTAACATTAGAAAATAATTACAGGCCTGGCGCAGTGGCTCACGCCTGTAATCCCAGCACTTTGGGAGGCTGAGGCGGGTGGATCACAAGGTCAAGAGATTGAGACCATCCTGGCCAACATGGTGAAACCCCATGTCTGCTTAAAGATATAAAAATGAGCTGGGCGTGGCAGTGCGCGCCTTTAGTCCCAGCTACTTGGGAGGCTGAGGCAGGAGAATTGCGTGAACCCGGGAGGCAGAAGTTGCAGTGAGCCAAGATTGCTCCACTGCACTCCAGCCTGGTGACAGAGGGAGAATTCATCTGAAAGAAAAAGAAATACAAAGGATGTCCAGAAGGGTGAGGACAGTCACCTCAATTTAAAAAAATGTCACGAGCCTTTGGCAAATAGCCTCCAGAATTGTTAGTAATACTGTTCTGGTTTTTATAAGCAAACTGGTCTGTGGTCATTTGTTATAGCAGCCCAAACAGTCAAGGCACCCTTGCAGTCAAGAGAATGGATCAAAAACAAATTGCATGTCAAGTGAGATGGCTGAAATCAGTGCCTCCCTTAAAGTACTAATGGATGCAGAAGTTGTGGGCCCTGACACATATCCATGTAATTTGTAAGTCTGGCCCTTGCACAGTGCAGATGGATCCTGGAGCATGCAGTTATCTGTGAATGTTACCTTATAGATCAAATAAGACTTTGCACACATGATTAAGTTAATAATTTTGAAATGAGAGATTTTTCCTAAATTGTACTGATAAGTCCAATGTAATTGTGATAATCCTTATATAAGGAATACACGAGGAGCTAGAGAGGAGGAAGAAGACTATATTGAGGGAAGTATAGACAAGGTGGTAGCTTTGAAGATGAAGGAAGGGGCTACAAGCCAAGCAGTACAGGCAAAAGCTGAAAAAGGCAAGGAAAGGGATCTACCTCCAAAAGCCTCCATACGAAACCATCTCTTCCAGCACTTTGACATTCGTCCAGTGAGATTGATTTCAGACTTTCGACACCCAGAAGTGTAAGATAATAAATTTGTGCTATTATAAGCCAGTATGTGTACTTTAATTTGTTACAGCAGCCACTGGAAACTAATACACGATTTACTTTTGGCACTTTAAAGATGCTATTCCACTTTCAAGACTCTGGATAATGAAAAATACGTCAACTTTTGCATCCTTGTTCATGGTACAAAATGTCTTTTCCTCTAGCTTTATTTTGGTTTTCAGAAGTCTGACTATTAAATTCATTAACATTTTATTTCTCTATTATATTAGTTCGTTCTCACCCTGCTGATAAAGACAAACCTGAGACTGGGTGATTTGTAATGGAAAGGGGTTTAATGGACTCATAGTTCCACATGGCTGGGGAGGCCTCACAATCACGGCAGAAGGCAAAAGAGAAGTAAAGGCATGTCTTAGGTGGCGGGAGGCAAGAGAGCTTGTGCAGGGGAACTCCCATTTATAAAACCACCAGGTCCCTTGAGACTTGCTCACTATCACAAGAACAGTATTGGGGAATCCGCCTCCATGATTCCATTACCTCCACCTGGCCCTGCCTTTGATATATGGGGATTATTACAGTTCAATGTGAGATTTGGCCAGGGGGCAGGGGGTCACAGAACCAAACCATATCATCTGTGTTTATCCTGCCTGGTATTCACTGATCTATAGATTAGTGGTTTCAATAACATTAGGAATATTTCACTCAATATTTTTTGAAATATATTTGCTTGCACTATTTTCTCTTTTACTCCTTTATGAAACCCGAATTTCATATGTATTACAATGTTTAATACTATTTTATAATTCATCAAAATTCTGCCAGTTTTAAAAATCACTTTTCTTTTGATTACTTTTGATTACTTTGACTTCCTGTTCACAAATCTTCTTTATACATTGTATAATTAACCATTACTGTTGTTACTACTGTTTTCTTTTTTTTAATTTCAGCTATCACGTGTTTTACTTCCAGGAGCTTCGTTTAGTTATTAAGGCTTTTATTTAAAAAAAAAAAATCAGTTTGACATTCCTCATATTTTTCTGCAAATTCTTGACTAACTTTTTCTTCAAATTTTTAACATGTTTGACATAGTTACTTGAAAGTTCTTGTCTTCTTATTTCAACATTTAAGATATATAGAGATCTATTTTTACTGACTAATTTTCTCCTGACCATAGGTCATATTTTTCTTCTCTTCTGAATTCCTAGCAGTATTTTGTTCTGTGCTGGTATTCCGAATCATATACTGAAAGATTTGACGTTCTTTTATCTTCCTTTGTAGAATGCTGGATGTGGTTCTAGTGGGCAGTTAAATTATGGAAGGATTGTCTTGGTCCTGTGGTAACTTGGGTTTGGGCTTTTGAGCGCTATTTCAATCTTTCCTTGGTGCTGGGATTTAATGCTTAGGCTTAGGATGTTCTTACTCCTAAATCATGGTGCTTCTGGAATTTCAGTGGAAAGCTAAAGGGATTTATCAAAACCCTCTCCAAAGCACGTGGACAAAGCACAAAGGATGGCTTTTACTAATTGTGCTCGACCCTTATAGTCTCTTAGTTGTTGCTTTCAACTGTATTCCTGGGATTCATTACCTGCACACATACATTTCTGGAGTCAAATAAGAATTAAGATGAATTTCTATACAGATTTTGGAGCAGCTCCTTCTAAAACATCTTTCTGGTATACCCTCCCTGAATTTCTAGCTGCTTTAGTAACCCCAAAATCTAACCCCTTAATTCTTTGTCCTAATAAGACTATACTTTCTGCTTGAGCTCTCTTATCCTTGAACTTTCTGGACTGAAGTATACCCTCAGAGGGAATTCAAGCTTAAAATAAAAATAAGAAAAAAAAAAACAAAAAAAAAACCCACCCCAAAGCCTCAAATAGCCTTTTAAACCCATCCACCCTCATTAAGAACATTTTCTAGCTCTCTCACTGATGAAAACATTAACACTGGCTTAGTTTTGCGTGTGATAAGGTCATTTCAGAGCATATTCCATCAGAAAACCCCATCAACTTTTCTATCACATGGTTCAGCTTCTCTGTTTAGCATACCACAGAAGCTAGTTATAAATAATCTCTGGCTTCTTTGATCATCTCCCCTTAGGAACAGTACAGGAAACTCCATATCACCCTGTGGTCTGCATAACCTTTACTTTCTAGTTCTGTAGCATATTTATGATTATACTCAAAACATTTGACTCATAATGTGTATATGATCAAACACAATTTCTCCCTCTACAGAGAAATAAGTTATTCCATAAAACTAGGATTTTTCATAGAAATTCATGTTTGTGTGAGAGGTGGGGAACACATTAAGAAACTAGTATTTGGCCAGGTGCAGTGGCTCATGCCTGTAACCCCAGCACTCTGGGAGGCCAAGGCAGGGGGATCACCTAAGGTCAGGTGTGCAAGACCAGCCTGGCCAATGTGATGAAACCTAGTCTCTACTAAAAGTACAAAAATTAGCTGGGCGTGGTAGTGGTGGCCAATAATCCCAACTACTTGGGAGGCTGAGGCAGGAGAAGTGCTTGAACCCCCAGGAGACTGAGGTTGCAGTGAGCTGAGATCTTGCCATTGCACTCCAGCCTGTGTGACAAGAGCGAAACTCCATCTCAAAAAAGAAAAAAACAAAAAACAAAAAAGAAACTAGTATTTAACTTCCTTATTTAAATTCTTCTATCTAATTTTAGGAACCAGTTGCTAAAGGTAATCTGTACTGTAATAAGCATAATAATAGTAGTGATAGATAAGCTATTGCTATAAATAAAAAGAGTGATAAAAGGATTAGATTTAGCCTCGCAAATTTAAATCTAATAAGACCATTAATATTAATAAAAGCAGCTAATGTTTATTGGGTGTTTACAGTGCTCTAAAAATTTTATTTAACTAAATCTCTTATTAAGCCTATGAAATCATGAGATTTATAAAAACATTAAAATATCATTTAGTTCATTTCTGCACATATAAAAAAAAGAGTATGACACAGTAGTCTCACACATCTTATAGCCCATTTATCTACTAAAATTTTGTTAAATATACTGATTCTTGTATATACAGGGTAGAATAAAGCATTTCTGATGTCCTCTGTAATGAGAGACTGAAATATAAACAAGTATATTACAATGGAGCATGTTATGCACAATTGCATACACAGTATAAAAGTCATACAAACCAGGAAAAACTGGTTGAAATGTTGAACTTTTCAGAAAAGAAGAATTAAAATAGTCAGTGAATGTTTCCTGAAGTAGATAAGTGTCACAGATCAATTCATGTTCAAAAATACATAAATACATCTACTTTCTCTCCCTTCCCTTACCCTCATGTGCACGAAGTGCACCTTGATCTTGTGTTTGGCTAGCTGGATTTGCTCTGGCCAATGGACATTAGCAGAGGTGACCCAAAGAGAAGCATAAATACTGTTGAATGGTTAAGTTTACTTCCTGGAGCTCCTGAGTTTCATTACAAAAAGAACATGCCTCAGTTAATCATAATCTAAAAATGATGTGGAACAGTGCTGAGCCCAACCTGCATCTTGGTGGCAAGCCCAGCTAGTTAAGCCTGAATTAACCAAGTCCCAGTGGACTGGCAAATGTTTGAGACTAAATACTTTTGATGTATCCCACCGATACTTTGTGGCTATCCGTTTTATAGCAAAACCTGACAGGGTTAACCAGTAGATTAATGCTCTTCATCACAAAACATATTTAATTCAATATATCTATTATCTCGCAAAGATTTCAGTTGAACTCTTATCAGGCTATTAGTTCCATCCCATTATTGGAACTAATACATATTGTGTATTTTCCTATTACGTACATGAGTTACCGCTGTTGTTATATAATGTTTTATTTCTTCCTAGGGTAAAGGGAGATACCAAAACTTCTCACCTAGATACAGAGTTGCATGTTTTCTTTTTCCATCTGTAATAAGCAGGGGTAAGAAAAAATATAAACAAATATATGAGAATACATAATCAGTAAAATATCTTCTTTTGCGTCAAGTTTAATTTACACTGAAAAACTCAGCAATTGGCTCTTACAAGATCTGATCACTATGCATACTTTCAAGCTATCACTTGTGCTTAATACAGAAAATACTTAAGGAATTAAAAAAAGTAACATTTTGTTAATACAACTCATATTTTTAGTGTGAGCACATGCTATTTTAAAATGGTTTATTCTGACAGATTCTTATTTTCAAAAAGCAGCTAAAAGTGCCAAGGGAGATAATAAATGAATTTACCTCCCTTCACCTGTCTCTTTTTGACCTTTATCAAAGTCCACTTTCTTCTCCTTTGGGGCAGAAAAAATGATTCATATTGTCTCCCTCAACCAAGAAAAAAAATCCAAGGAAAGAACAAAAAAAAGGAACCTTTCGTCTGATGATAAAACAATAACTAATTGCACTATTAAGTAACCTACACAAACCTGGTGGAAAAAGGTGAGAGAAAAGATATTTCCTTGAGAAATATTCCCAAAGGTTTGATATTAATCAAAGTACATGTGATTCAGAGAAAGAAGAAGAAAGACCTGAGGAAAGACAGGCCGTAAGAAGGCCTCATGGGCAGCACCCTGAGAATTTTTAAGTGTTTTAAGAATATATTCTCTTGGATGTTACATCCCATTAATCAGGTCACATGAATGCCTTATAAATTAACACCAGAATTGTGTTAGCTTTGAGGAAGATAGCCAACCAAAAGCTCCTAGCACTCTTTCCCTACACACACACACACACCAATGAATAAGCAGCTGCATTTTAATCAAAATAACTAACAGTACTTTAGAAGAGCAAAGAAGCAGCAAAAATCCTGTAAAGCACAGAAACCCAAGACGGCTTCATAGAGGAGAGCACACCTTGCCTCTGCCACTCTACCCCCCAATTCTGGAGCAGCCAAAACCAGGAGGAACTCACTCCTTTTCCTTAAGGGGTAAGCAAGAAGATACTGTCAGCCCCCATAGCCACTGTGGACATTTACAGTCTTCATCACTGGAGACTGCTGTAGTCCCCACAGGCTCTGAGCCCAGCAAAGGGAGCTCTCCAGAGCCTACAGACAAAGCTGCTCCCAGAGAGGTCAACACTGCACCCCATGCCCTCCCCACGGCCTGTACTACTACTGCACTGCACCACCATCTTTGGACTAGAGTCACTGCTAGAGCGTGTCCTGCTCCAGGAGTGAGTGGTAATTGCACTTTCTATTTATGAGACCTTCCACCAATGCAAGATGCCCACCTGGTGTCATGCCATCTCTGAACCAAGCTGCTGCTATGCCTTATCCCCTAGGACCAAGACACTACAGAGCTACTCCATCTTTTTCTCCAGTCTCTGGTGAACCCTCCATTTAGGGCCAAGCTGAAGTGACACTGTGCTTCCCAGTGACCTCAGGTTTCTGGCACTCTAGAGCAGTTATGCCTCCTGGTACCACTGCTGACAATGTGCCCCAGCTCCCAGGGACCTACAGGCTTCATTTACCTATGTCGCCACACTTTCTTGAGCTGAGCAGAGGTGCCTTACATCCCAGAGAACTGGAACCTTGGCTAAGCTGTGCCACTCCACCTTCCAGGCCAAACAGCCACAGTGCCATGCCTACACAGAACTGGACTAGACCCCTGAGGTCAAGCCGTATACATGCCTTGCCTTTCTGGGAAGCAGAAGAATCACTGTTTTTCTCCCCTTCCCTTGGGCCCAAGCCATGTCTTGACATTTCTGGGTCCTTCCAGTTGTTTTATCTTGCCTCACAGAGCAAAGGATACTACTGTGTCCTCCCATTCCAGGATCCACATTGACAACTTTGTGGTACCTTATCCCCTGGAGCCCAAGTGGTATTGTTTGTTCTTGGTCTCCAATTGCAGCTGTGCATTGCTCTCTGGGGCCCCAACCTCTAAAGCGCCCCTTCTTCTTCAAAGTCAGCTCCAGTGTTGTGGCCTTCCTGCCAGGGACAGAACCACAGTTATGTCATAACTCCCTGGGCCCAAGCTGCTGGGGTATGCCTCAGAGCAATAAATCTTGGCTTACTGGAAAAACAGCATCCACTCCGGGCTTAGTTAGTGAACCTGTGCCTCATGTTCCAGGTGTTACAGGACCCTGAGACCAGGAATCTGGCACCACAGTTACTCTCAACACCTGAGCCCTGGATCCCAGTGCCTCTGTAGCTGCTTGTGGGCCAGGCCAACCCCAAACCCAAGAAAAATCCATTCAACTAGGAGTTCCAGTTATGAACCTTGAAAAAAGATTAGACGAACTGCTAACTAGAATAACCAGTTTAGAGAAGAACATAAATGACCTGATGGAGCTGAAAATCACGGCAGGAGAACTTTGTGAAGCATACACAAGTATCAATAGCCGAATCAATCAAGTGGAAGAAATGGCATCAGATATTGAAGAACAACTCAATGAAACAAAGTGGGAAGATTAGAGAAAAAAGAGTGAAAAGAAACAAACAAAGCCTCCAAAAAATATGGGACTATGTGAAAAGACCAAATCTACGTTTGATTGGTGTACCTGAAAGTGATGGGGAGAATGGAACCAAGTTGGAAAGTGCTCTTCAGGATATTATCCAGGAGAACTTCTCCAACCTAGCAAGGCAGGCCAACATTCAAATTCAGGAAATGCAGAGAACACCACAAAGATACTCCTCAAGTAGAGCAATGCCAAGACTCATAATTGTCAGACTCACCAAGGGCGAAATGTAGGAAAAAAATGTTAAGGGCAGCCAGAGAAAAAGATCAGGTTACCCAAAAAGGGAAGCCCATCAGACTAACAGTGGTTATCTCATCAGAAACCCTACAAGCCAGAAGAGAGTGGGGGCCAATATTCAATATTCTTAAAGAAAAGAATTTTCAACCCAGAATTTCATATCCAGCCAAACTAAGCTTCAAAAGAGAAGGACAAACAAAAATCTCGAGAGCGAGAGCAAGAGAGAGAGAGAGAAAGAGAGAGCGCGCCATAGACCAGTGGAGCAAAACATGGAGCACAGAAATAAATCCAAATATTTATGGTCAACCAATTTTTGACAAGGGCACCAACAGGACACAACGAGAAAAGGATAGTCTTTTCAATAAATAGTGCTATATGCACGAGAGTAAAATTGGACCCTTATCTTACAAGATACACAAAAATGAACTCAAAATAAATGAAAGTCCTAAATGTGAGACCAGAAACTACAAAACTCCTAGAAGACAACATAGAGCAAAATCTCCTAGACATTGGCCTTGGGAATGGCTTCTTCAATATCACACTAAAATGTCAGACCACAAAAGCAAAAATAAAAAAATGGGAATACATCAAACTAAAAATTTCTGCACAGCAAAAGAAATAATAAATAAAATGAAACAGCAAACTATGAATTGTGAAAGAGTTGGAAACTATGTATCTGATAAAGAATATCCAACATTGGTAAAGAACTCATAAATCAATAGTATAAAAACAATTTCATTAAACAATCAGTAAAAGGCCTGAATAGATATTTTCTTTTTCAAAATGTATATTGAAATGGCCAACAGGTAGATACAAAGGTGCTCAACATAATTAATTACTGGGGAACTGCAAATCAAAACCTCTATGAGATACTGATACGGGAGCAGGACAAGAAAGTGCTGGGAGAAGAAGGGTGGGTCCCTGACTAGGGCTCCACCCCCAGGGCTTGTGCCCACGAACCTATGTGAGGACAGGCATTTCTGTTTTCCTGCCAGTATGTTGCATTTCCCAAGACCACCCTGGCCTGCCGCGCCCCCATTCTGGCCTATAAAAACCCTGAGACCCTAGCGGGTATGCACACAAGTGACTGAATGTTGAGAGAAACACACGGGCAGAAGAAGACACAAGCAACTGGATATTGAGAGGAACACACCAGAGTAAGAGCACAGCAACAGTTACGGGCAGATGTCGGCAAACTGGCAGGCCATCAACCAGTGGAATGATGCGGAGTTTGGCCTGAGTGGTTGGAGGGGAGCCCGGCCACTGAGAGACCCAACTCCAGGCAAAAACCGCTTTCTCACTCCATCTCCCTTCTGGCTCCCCCATCTTCTGAGAGCTACTTCCACTCCAGAAAACCTTGCACTCATTCTCCAAGCCCACATGTGATTCCAGTCATCCGGTATACCAAAGCAAGCAACCCTGGGATACAGAGGGGTCTAATTGAGCTAACACAAGCAGCCTACTGACGGCTAACCTGAAAGAGCACCATGTAACACATACCCACGGGGGCTTCAGCTGTGAACATTCACCGGTAGACACTGCCATGGGGTCACAACCTGCCCGTCTTCATGCTCCCACTAGAGGTCTGTGCAGCGGGACACTGAATAAGTGAGCCACACCCCCGTCGCATGCCCTGAGAGGGGGACAAGCAAACTTTTCCCATTTCAATACCACCTCACACTTGTTAGGATGCCTATTTTCAAAAAGTCAAAGATAATAAATGTTTCTCAAGGTGTGGAAAAAAGAAAACTCTTACACATTGTTGATGAGAATGTTTATTGATACAGCCATTGTGGAACAACAGTGTGAAGGTTTCTGAAGAACTACCAGATGATTCACAAATCCTTCTCCTAGGCGTACCTTCAAAAGAAATAAAATCGTCTTTATTTCAAAAGAAATAAAAATATCTGTACTTTTGTGTTTATTGCAGCATTATTCACAATAGCCAAGATATGGAAACAACTATACTATAGCTAGATAGATAGATAGATCAAGATAGATAGATAAATAGATAGATAGATCGAGATAGATATATTTTATATGCATATATAAACTATCTGTTTTTAAAATGTTAAGAATTTTTATCAATAAAAGATGTTGAAATTTGTCAAATGGTACTATTGCATAATTGAGACAAACATGTGGTTTTATCCTTTGTTCTGTTAATGTGATGTATCATGTCAATCGATGTGCATATGTTGTTTTTTGTTTGTGTTTTTTTTTTTTTTTTGAGACGGAGTCTCGCTCTGTCGCCCAGGCTGGAGTGCAGTGGCCGGATCTCAGCTCACTGCAAGCTCCGCCTCCCGGGTTTACCCCATTCTCCTGCCTCAGCCTCCCAAGTAGCTGGGACTACAGGCGCCCGCCACCTCGCCCGGCTAGTTTTTTGTATTTTTTTAGTAGAGACGGGGTTTCACCGTTTTAGCCAGGATGATCTCGATCTCCTGACCTCGTGATCCGCCCGTCTCGGCCTCCCAAAGTGCTGGGATTACAGGCTTGAGCCACCGCGCCCGGCCTGATGTGCATATGTTAAATCAGCCTTGCATACTAGTGATCACTCACACTTGGTGATAATGTATACACATTTTGATATGTTGGTGGATTTGGTTAATTAATATTTTATTGAGGATTTTTACATACATATTCATTAGAGAGGCCTGTAGGTTTTGAATTTGTTCTATATTTTATATATACATATACAAACATATATGTATATTATGTATATATAAACATATATCATATATACGTACATGTCTATATATATGCGTGTGTGTATATATATGACTATGAAGTATAAGTGTGTGTGTACATAAAACTATAGAATATTATTTAGCCCTAAAAAAGAATGAGATCTTGCCATTTGCTACAATATAGGCTGGAGAACACTATGTTAAGTGAAATAAACCAGACACAGAGAAAAATCATACTGTATGATCTCCCTTATACATAGAATCTTAAAAAAATTGTTTATACAGATAGAAAACAAACTTGTTACTATGTGCATGGGTTGCAGTGTGGGGAGGAAATGAGGAGATACAGATCAGAGGATCCAAATATGTAGCATGAACAAATCTAGAGATCTAACATACAACATAGGAATTCTAGGCAATAAAATTTTCCTGTATTTCTGATTCATGCTAAATGAGTGCATTGTAAATGCCTCTGCCACAAAAGCAAAGAAATGGATAATTATGTGAAGTGATGTGTATTTTAATTTGCTTCACTCTAGTAACCTTTTTACCTTGTATATGTATCCCATAGTATAATCTTGTATACCTTAAATACATATAATAATATTTTCCTTAAAAAAAATAAAGTTAGCATTGATTCTGACTTTCTTATTTTGGCTTGCTTAAAGACTTTATTTCAAGGTGGATAACAGAGTTCCAAAGGGAATGTGTGATGGGGTGGCTTAGGAGACGATCATTCCTCTTTCTCACAGTGCATATTCTTAGTATAGTAGTTCTGATTTCTGACCCAAGATATAAGTGATTTGACTCTGTCGGGACTTCCTGGTTTGGCTTCCTTCTCGGGTGCATCCTAAGCATTGGAACAGGAACTGGCAGTTAGAAGATACTCAGCAAGTACTGGTTAAAGAAGGGATTATGGAGTTCCTATTAAAGCTTATGCTCTGATCTCATATTTGGAAGAATTCTTGTAGTAATAGACTAAATAGAGATTCAGGAAGCAGTGAGACTTGTTAGAGGAAAACTGTAGAAATAAAGCCAAGATAATCTGCTGACTGGTCAGTGACACAGATAGTGAAGGTGTGAAGGGATAGAGAGAAAGACCTTGTAGAGATAGCCCTATTCTCTCTGAATTTCTTCCTGGCCTTAATGCAGCTGCCTTCTCCACCAAAAAATATGTATATAAGGAATGTTTACATGTTCATTGATCCGTTCTTTTAACAAATTTTTTTTTTTTTTTTTTTTGCTTTGTGTTACCTCTAAATTAGACTCCAAGAGCATGCAGTTTATTTGGTGAGTGAAGGAAACACCAGTAGCAGAGGGAGAAAGGGGACAGAGAGGAGAACATGGCCACCGCCTATTGTCAACATGAAATCATGGTGGGTGATGGGCTTAAATCCACTGAAGATTTAATAAATGTAATGACCAGACCAATTTTTATACCCAAAGGCAAATTTTTATTCTTATTCTGTTGTTCATCTCAAAATATGTCTAGCCACTATTTAATATCAGCTTGTAAGGTTTTTTAAAGAAAATCAAATAAGAATATTTTTTATATTTCAATGATATCAATATAGAGATGCTCTAAATTTAAATATATAAATTGATGCTCATTAAGATGTCCCTAGGAATACATTAAATTTCAAAGATTAAGTCTCCTTGCAAGTTAAAACCCAAAGATTTCCAAAACTAAAGAATTAATTCTACAAATTAAATGTTTTCACCTTTTCAGCTAAAAATGCAAAACAATTGAAGTGTTGTTCGGGTTCTTGTTTTGCTTAGATTTAGCCAGAGGGTGGCGTTCCTGATATCTGAACTCCCTCTTCTTGACATGGCTATAATTCCTTCATAGCACAAGAACCGATATTAATTCAATGCCAAATATTACCTTACAATCAAATGAGATTATAGGACATATGAAATTATTACAGCACTGAAATCTGACAGCAAAATTTAGAAATAAGATTGTCTCCAGATCCAAAAACAAAATTACTTTTCCAGATCTCAGTCTTCGGTGCTGCTAAATACCTAAAAATCAGTGTTATTTGTGGGAAAGATAGTAGAAGGAGATTTTTTTTTTTTCTCTTTTACTCTTGCCAGGATGTCAGGCAATCTATTTCAGGATTACAAAATTTATAAAGTACATACCTTAATTCAGTCTTTAGCAGTATCCCAGTAAGAAGTTGATTTGGACAGATTGCATTTACCACATCTAAGGGGAGGAAGCATCCTATGAACACTGTTTCTCCTGGAGCAGGTGTTGGAAAATTATGACCCTAAGGAATTACCACTTTTTGGGCTGAGTGTGGTGGCTCACGACTATAATCCCAGCACTTTGGGAGGCCTAGGCGGGTGGATCAACTGACGTCAGGACTTCAAGACCAGCCTGGCCAATGTAGTGAAACCCCGTCTCTATGAAAAATACAAAAAATTAGCCAGGCGTGGTGGTGGGTGCTGTTAATCCCAGCTACTTGGGAGGCTGAGGTGGGAGAATTGCTTGAACCCAGCAGGTGGAGGCTGCAGTGAGCCAAGATCATGCCACTGAACTCTAGTCTGGGCAACAAGAGTGAAACTCCATCTCAAAAAAAAAAAAAAAAAAAAAGATTACCACTTTTTTGTAAATAAAGCTTTATTAGAACACAATTATACCCTTTCATTTACATGTTATAGATGACTGCTTTCTTGGCTTTATACAGAGACTATATGTTGTGCTAAACCTAAAATATTTACAACCCAGCCCTTCACAGAAAGATGTGCTGAGCTCTGTCTTAGTGGCCTTAAAAACGTTGCTAAGTTTAGAAAACTGTGATGGCGGGAGCCCAGGTCCCTGGATCAGAAGCTCGGGATCACATATATTTATTTCCTGGCATGATTATTCAAAACCTATCAGTTTCCATTTCCTTCCATGCCCCTATGTTTCTAAAATCTCATTTCTTCATTGTTCATCAACTCTTGCTAATGGCACGGCCTCTACCATGTTTGAGGAGTGTTCTCATGCCACTGGAGCAGCTGTCAGAAACTCTGGCTATGGGATAGCATGGGTCCATGAAATTCTCTTGTTCTAAGCGTTTTTCAGCTGGAGAATCTTGTTCAGCAGGTTTCAGTACTGAAGGTGCTAATTATTTTCCTGAAATGTGTGCCTTTAGGGGCCTAGCAAAGAAGAATGCCTCTTCTACATGTTCTTCAAGGCCCTGTCTGCCTTTCCTTTTTGGATGTTCCAGGCCTCAAGAAGTGTCTCTTCCTGCTACATCTTTGATTCTTTTATTCACTAGTGGCTGCACTTCTCAAGTTGTACCTCTCTCTGCTGTTCTGCTCCTTACAGAGGGCCTTGCTGTGGTTGTAGAATTTGGTCTTTTTCCTTCTCAAACACACATAAGCCTAGCACTTTTTGTCTGATCAGAACCCCTACTCTGTTTTTACTTCCCTTTTGCTTACTGCCTTGGATATTTTTGTTTTTATGTATTCCTAAGTTAATAAGTTCTGAGTCGGCCAGATGTACCCAGTGTTCAAATTAATATTATTTACCACCTTGGGTTAGATAATCTCACTCAGGAGATTCTTCTCCCATAAAATAAACATCTAACACAGGCCTGGAAAATCTATTATATTTAGCACGGCTTCCCACTAGCATCCTTCACCTTTGCTTTCAGTTCTAATTTCATAAATTTCCGGAGCATCAGGACATAGGCCTTTTTTAAGTGCCCACTTACAACACCACAGGATCACCTTGAGGTTCACCCTGTAATTCTGTGAAGATTTCTGATTCTAATCAGTCCTTACACAATCTCCACCTTCCTTTAAGTGAGGAATGGGATCAAGCGTAGCCAACCTAGCACTGCTTACCAAAGTTTGGTACTAATAACTTAAAATTAAGCCCCCATGAGTGTTCTCGAGCAAAAGCAGATGGCAGCCCCCTATATCTTCTTCTTTTTTTTTTTTTTTTTGCCTTTTTTGAGACAGAGTTTCACTCTTGTCCCCCCAGGCTGGAGTACAATGGCATGATCTTGGCTCATTGCAACCAATGATCTTGGCTCATTGCAATTGTCCTGCCTAGCCTCCCGAGTAGCCGGGATTCAAGGTGACTAACTTTTGTATTTTTAGTAGAGACGGGTTTCACCGTGTTGAGCAGGCTGGACTCAAACTCCTGACCTCAGGTGATCCACCCACCTTGGCCTCCCAAAGTGCTGTGATTATAGGTGTGAGTCACCGTGTCCGTTGCCTCCTATATTTTCTATGGCCCCAGTGCAACATGTATGTTATAGACGATTCCTTAATAGTTCAAGGTCTGTAACAGCCTGCACCCTAAAGACCTCACAATAATGACCAAAGTAAGGCTAATTTTGTTTTAGCTAAAATGCTCTTGTAGAAAAAGTGACATGCTTTTAAAACTAGAATATTTTATAGAATGTCAATGAAAAGAGTCAAACTCTGTAAAATCTTTTTTTTTTAAATTTATTTATTATTATTATACTTTAAGTTGTAGGGTACATGTGCATAACGTGCAGGTTTGTTACATATGTATACTTGTGCCATGTTGGTGTGCTGCACCCATCAACTCGTCATTTACATCAGGTATAACTCCCAATCCAATCCCTCCCCCCTCCCCCCTCCCCCCTCCCCATGATAGGCCCCGGTGTGTGATGTTCCCCTTCCTGAGTTCAAGTGATCTCATTGTTCAGTTCCCACCTATGAGTGAGAACATGCGGTGTTTGGTTTTCTGTTCTTGTGATAGTTTGCTAAGAATGATGGTTTCCAGCTGCATCCATGTCCCTACAAAGGACGCAAACTCATCCTTTTTTATGGCTGCATAGTATTCCATGGTGTATATGTGCCACATTTTCTTGATCCAATCTGTCACTGATGGACATTTGGGTTGATTCCAAGTCTTTGCTATTGTGAATAGTGCTGCAATAAACATACGTGTGCATGTGTCTTTATAGCAGCATAATTTATAATCCTTTGGGTATATCCCCAGTAATGGGATGGCTGGGTCATATGGTACATCTAGTTCTAGATCCTTGAGGAATCGCCATACTGTTTTCCATAATGGTTGAACTAGTTTACAATCCCACCAACAGTGTAAAAGTGTTCCTATTTCTCCACATCCTCTCCAGCACCTGTTGTTTCCTGACTTTTTAATGATCGCCATTCTAACTGGTGTGAGATGGTATCTCATTGTGGTTTTGATTTGCATTTCTCTGATGGCCAGTGATGATGAGCATTTTTTCATGTGTCTGTTGGCTGTATGAATGTCTTCTTTTGAGAAATGCAACCTACTCTGTAAAATCTTTGAAGAGATTTATTCTGAGCCAAATATGAATGACCATGGTCTGTGACATAGCCCTCAGGAGATGCTGAGAACATGTGCCTGAGGTGGTTGGGATTTTATATATTGTGGGAGGCAGTGAGGGTGTGGGGGAGGGGAGACTTTCAGGTAGATTTTTAAATTTTCTGGTTGACAATTGGTTGAGTTTTTCTAAACACCTGGGATCAATGTGCTACAGAAAAGGGGTCCAGATCTAGACCACAAGAGAAGGTTCTGGGATCTTGCACAAGAAAGAATTCAGGGAGAGTCTGCAGTGCAAAGTGAAAGCAAGTTTATTAAGAAAGTAGAGGAACAGAAGAATAGCTACTCCATAGACAGAGCAGCCCTGAGGGCTGCTGGTTGCCCATTTTTATGGCTATTTCTTGATAATATGCCAAACGAGGGGTGGATTATTCATGCCTCCCCTTTTAGACCATGTAGGGTAACTTCCTGATGTTGCCGTGGCATTTGTGAACTGTCACAGTGCTGGTGGGAGTGTAGCATTGAGGACGATCAGAGGTCACTCTCATCACCATTTTGGTTTTGGTGGGTTTTGGCCGGCTCCTTTACTGCAACCTGTTTTATCAGCAAGGTCTTTATGACCTGTATTTTGTGCTGACCTCCCATCTCATCCTGTGACTTAGAATGCCTTAACCATCTGGGAATGCAGCCCAATAGGTTTCAGCCTCATTTTACCCAGCTCCTATTTAAAATGGAGTTACTCTGGTTCACATGCATCTGACAATGGTACTTGGAGGTGGGGCTTTTGGGAGATTAGATTTTGAGGACAGAGAGCATTTACAAATGGAATTGTTGTATTTACAATAGAGGCTTCAGAGAGCTCCTCACCCCTTCCATTCTGTAAGGACACAGGGTAAAGACAACTGTCAACCAGAAAGTGGTCAGTTATCAATTATCAAATCTGCACGTACTTAGAATTCCAAGCTTCTTCCCATTCTCATTCCCGGTTCTCATTCTCTCAGAACTGTGAGAAATAAATCTGTCATGGCCACGCAGTCTCTGATACTTGGTTATAAAAAGCTTGAACTAACTAAGACAGATGGGCTAAGTAATGCTGCAAAGTCTAGTAGGCACCAAACTCAAGTATTTCCTTAATCTCGGATCCAGTTCTCAAACAGTATGCTGACCTATGTCAATGAAACAGTTAAAAAGATAAATTGTAAGATAAATATTATCTGATAAGATAAATATTATCTATTAAGAAAAAATAATTATATTAATTCACTTTGGATAGTGGAATTACTTTGTGAAACAAAAACTATACACAACTGAAGTTAAATTAGGGAGAACCTGGCACAATCACGATGTAGAAGAGTTATTTCTTTTTGTTTTTCTCTCTTTTCCACTTTCATTAATTATTCCTCATTCCCCACCTCACTGACCTTGCCAAAACCAAATTTTTGTCCTATATTTCCTCTCAGTGGGTGATACTAAGCCACAAATTTTACAAAATTCCTGTCCACATTTGTTAATTCTACTCCTAATTCATATCTTTACCTTTGACATAGTAGTATATCATATTAGTTATTACGATTTTATATAAACATTAATTTACATAAACTAATTTACATAAACATCATGTAATTTACATGTTCTATATTAGTTTCATGTTTTATACTCGTTTTATATAAACATATTTATGTAAATTAATATGATGTTATAAAACTAGTACAGAACATACAACTTTTTTGTTTTTTGTCTCCTTCTACCACATTACTTCAAGTTTATGTTATCTATGACCATATACTTGTGATAAGTTATCACCTGCAACACCTGTGCAGCAAAATTTATTTTCTATATTACATCCAAGAAAATATTTGGTGATTAGATTATGTTGTAACTGCCAGAGGGCTTCTTTCTGCCTGCTGCACAAAGAAAGACCATAGCATTGCAGTAAAGAAAGAGTTTAATAGACACAAGGCTGGGCATGCCAAGTGGAAGACGCAGTTAGTACACAAATCAATCTCATTCAACACTTGTAGCTTACGGTTTTTCAAATGCAATTTGGAGGAAAGTGTGGTGGTTGCTAGGCTTACTACTGATTGACTGGGGTAAAGATGAATCATAGGAGTTCAAAGCTGTCCTCTTGCATGCTGAATCATTTCTGGGTAAGGCCACAGGAGCAGGCTTGGCAGGTACAGGTGGAGTCATGGGTGGTAGACATTCAAAAAAAACCCCTGAAAAGATATCTCAGAAGGCTAATCTACTGTAGTGGTGTTAGGTGCAGGAATGGCTGGCCATCTATGACTATACCTTAGTAGAATTCAGATTCCTCTCCTCCCTCAGCCTGATAGACTTTCATTAGCTTTACAAAGGTGGTTGAATTTTGGAGAAGGGCTATTATCATTTAAACCAGAGCCTAAATGTCTCTCTAGCTTGGTCCAAAATCCCAGGAATATTAAGGGAAAGGTAAGGTCGGGGTGGGGATGGGTTAGATCACTATACAGTTATTTTTACTGATATGATTCTTGCAAAGGTGGTTTCACTATTATTACCTATATGCTTAGAAATGGTTCAGTGATTGCCGTTTTCTCCCCAGAGATAAGTCTCAGGACTACCTGGCTCATGTTTAACCCCTAAGCCTGATTTTTTTGTCTCTTTTTTACATGATTTGTCTTGCAGAAATGAATAAATTAGTGTATTACTTGAAAAAGGCCACATCCAGTAACCTATCTGTTGTTCAACCATCGAGTCTCAGATGAAACACTTTTGGGGGAAGCCTTAAGTTATATTACAGCTCCCCACCTGTACATATCTTGCACCTATCTGGTGGTCACTGTAAGGTTAGTTTTCATACGAGATGTCAGGCTATTTCCATGGAGATGGTGCTGCCTAACCCAGTGTTGATGCTGTGAAAGGAAAATAAAAACTTGGGACCCCAATTCACTCTGCCAAAAGAAAAAAATTAACCTGAAAGCTGAGTCATGCAAGAAGCTGCCTTCCCTTTTATTTCTCATCAGGTAGTTAGTGATAGAAGGTTAAATATCCCTATAGGTAGCTACTCTATGTTCACCTTATCTTATGTGAAGTGTCAATTAGTGAGTACCAGTTGAATCCATAATTGACTATTCTCCTACCTACTCCTTTTCTCTTGCAATGTGTGGATTCAGTAATGTTACCACATCCTCCCTCTTTCTCATCTACCCTGCTTTCCCCCTTTAAATACTTATACCCTCAAATTTATCTTTAGAGAAGAGCACAGATCTGTCTCCCTGGCATATTCCTTAACCTTGGCAAAATAAACTTCTAAATGGTTTGAGACCTATCTCAGGCACTTTTTGGTTTACAATGCAATGTCACACAGATCTCAGCAATGGCCCAAACTTCAGAGAAAGCATCCACTATAAATAGAATGACCAGGCATCCTTGTTTTCCAGGATAGCCTCGGTTTGTACTTAATGCTCCTGCCTAAAGAATCCTGTAAACCAACAATAAAATTGTAAGGCCACCCAGCCTTCTGAGTGGACTTTCTTTTTGACCAGGGCGATTTTAAATTTTAACCAGAGAGACTGGTTGAGGTCATGGCGGTTAGTGGGGGTGGACCATTTCCTTTATATTTGTCAGACGCCTGTGAGCCAGAGCAACTCCATTTCAAATAGGAGCTGGTAAAATGAGACTGAAACCTACTGGGCTGTATTCCCAGATGGTTAAGGCATTCTAGTTCACAGGATGAGATAGGAGGTCAGTACAAATACAGGTCATGAAGACCTTGCTGATAAAACAGGTTGCAGTAAAGGAGCCGGCCAAAACCAAAATGGCGATGAGAGTGACCTCTGGTCACCCTCACTGCTACATTCACTCCAGCCAGCTCCATGACAGTTTATAAATGCCATGGCAACATCAGGAAGTTACCCTATATGGTCTAAAAAGGGGAGGTATGAATAATTTACCCCTTGTTCAGCATATCATCAAGAAATAGCCATAAAAATGGGCAACCAGCAGCCCTCAGGGCTGCTCTGTCTATGGAATAACCATTATTTTATTCCTCTACTTTCTTAATAAATGTGCTTTCACTTTGCACTGTGGACTCTCCCTGAATTCTTTCTTATGCGAGATCCAAGAGCCCTCTCTTGGTGTCTGGATCAGGACCCCTTTCCTGTAACACCATCACATTGTGGAGATAAGATTTCAAAATATCAATTTGAGGGGAGTGACACTAATATTTAGTCCATAATATTGCCTTGTTTTTAATTACTTCATTTAGAAAATGGGATGATAAAGCTTCCAAGGCATTGTCAAAAGATGAAATGAAATATGATATGTTGTTTGTTTAGCATTTTGCTTGATGCTGGATAGATTCTCCAAACAGTGATTGTTGTAGTATTTAGGCATTTACTTTCTAAAATGTGAAACTAGAGGATTGACAATCAAAAAGAAAAAGTATCCCCTGAGCATTTGTTTATTCAAGTATAAAATTAAAATAATGTAAACCAACCTAAAGGACATATGTTTCTAGTCATTTGGAATAACTGATACTGGATGTAATTTCCTTCTGTAAGTAGCTAGAAAACTGGACAAATATATAAAGCAATTATTTTCAGACAGTATAAAATAAGGAGTGTTGTATTGTTAGCTCTGAAAGAAAAGAAACAAATAAGGTGAAACCCTGGGTTTTGTCCTGCAGGTACTTTCCACAATGTGGTAGAGGGAGCAGAGGTCTCAGTTGAGAGCATAAAAAACAGTTTGGGGAGGCTGAAGCAGTTAGAATTTTCAGGGATGAGTACTATAAAAGAGAAAGCAAGACACACACACACACACACACACACACCCTCTAAAAATCTGCATAGCTATCCCCTTGAGCATATTGCTGCAACATAGAGAATGTGATTTGAAAAGGCCAGGCAAAAAAATATCAGAGTACTATTAGGTAAAGAATTCCCAGAGCTGGAAGAAACTAATGTTGCTATGAGTCAGAGCGGTTTCACTGAACCCCTGAGACAGTCAGTAGAGACCTGACAAGGCTAACATTTCAGGGGTAGGGCTAAACAAACCCTGGGGTAGAAGCTCCTTAGAGCTGCCACAACAAGAGTCCAAAGGTTAAGCCATATCAATAAAATGCCAATGTCATCCAAAGCAATGTTCTATATCCTTTTAAAGAAGATTAATTTCAGATATTGAGAAAGCATATAATTCACAGTGTTTCCTATCCAATCAGAAATTATTAAGCATGCCAAGAAACAAGAAAAAAATAGGACCTACAATCAATCAATAAAAGCAGAGTCAAAAATGATAGAGAAGATGATGTTAATGGAAAAGGACTTCAAAACAGATCTTATAAATGTGTTTTGTATATAGATTAAAGCATATATATATATATATATATGAAGAAAATAGAAGATATAAAAGTGAACCAAATGGAAATTACAGAAATTCAACATTTAGAAAAAAAAATTACTGGGTGAGTATAACTGCAGTTTAGATTCTACAAAAGAAAACATAAATGACCTTGAAAACACATCAAAACTGACTTTTAAAAACTGAAGCCAAGTTGATAAATAAAAACTGATAATGAACAGACTTAATGACATGTGAGATGACATTAAGTGATCTAATGCATGTGTAATCAAAATGACCCAGGAGCAGAGAAAAAAAATTGCTTTAAGAAAAGTCTTTTTTTTTTCCAGTTTAATGAAAGCCATAAACCATAAATCCAATAACTTGATCAGATCATGAATAAACTTTCAACCAAAATAAACATACAGAAGAGTACATTGAGGCATATCATAATTCAATAGGCTGAACACTAATGATATAAAGAAAATGTTAAGAACATTAAAAGTGAAAAGACGTTGTACATAAAAGGAAACAAACATAAGAATGATCTGCAATAGATAATTTTATGTGTCTGTGGGGAGAGTGTTTTGAATGAGGCTGACATTTAAATCAGTGAACCTTGTGTTAAGCAGATTACGCTCATAATGTGGGTGGGGCTCATAAAATCAGTTGAAGACTTGACTAGAACAAAAAGACTGGCCTCCCCAAGGAAGGGGGAATTCTCAGCAGCCTACCTTCACACTTCATCTGCATCACTGGCTCTCTTGAGTCTCTGCTCTATGGCCCCACACAACACTGCAGATTTGGACTTTCCAGCCTCCATATTTGCACGCGCGCGCACACACACGCGCACACACACACACACACACCCTATTGGTTGTTTCTCTGGAGAACTCTAATACTCCAGCAATCAATGCAAGCCAGAAGACAAGAGGCAACATATTTATGCTGAAAAAAAAAAGTTGTATACCTCAAATACTAGCTTCATCAACAATATGAAATAAAAATGAAGGTAAAAAAATTTTTTTAGACAAAAACAGTCTGGCAGAATCTGTTGCTCACAGGCCTGCACTATGAAAAAAGGTTAAGGAAGTTAATCAGGAGGAGAGGGAAATTGCTTCCAATGAAAACTTTAATTTACACAAAGAGATGAAAAGCATAAGAGATAATAAATATTTAGGTAACTAAAAGTATTTCCTGTTTAAAATATTTTTAAATATAATTGACTATTTAAATAAGAAACAATAGTGATGCACATTGGAGTGGCAGAACATATGGATAAGTAAAATATATGAAAATTGGGTAATAGCCAACTAATGGACACTAAGTTCCAAATTCTCTCTTCCTTGTGTATAATATATTAGGGAAAATCTTTTAAGACTTTACCAGATGGCCTGATATTAGGCTTAATCAGTAGAAAATGCTAGAGCATCACTGGAATACAAAAGCATTTCTCTTCCGGGCATGCTCATCCTGTTGGACTTCCACAGAGAGAGCACTTGTTTTTACCAGTGGCCAGTGGCCAGCAGCAGCAAGGCTTCCCTTTGGCAAGCTCCCCCTCACTCCAGAGGGCAGACATACAGCAAATCCTATTTGGATGACAACTCGCTAAACTTGTGAGCCATGAACACGTCCTCTTCCAACCAGTCTGGATTGCCTACTAGATTATGTCATGATCTATATTATAGAAAAACCTGCCTCACCTTCCACAGTAGAAAGTTGCAGCATCTCACTCAGCTAGATGTCAATCAATTCACACACAAACACAAAATTCTTGAATGACGGGGAGAACAAGTCACCTTCAGGAAATGATCTTACACCATTGTCAGAAGTAAACCCTTTATATCATCCTCCAAAGAGATTTATGGTCCTCAAAAGAGATTTATGGTCATTTGCTAGAGTGACCATGTATTTGGAAAAGAAAATACAGAGATTTGGCTGGGGAGCATAAGAAACAGGCTTTAAGATGTCAGTGCCTGGGAATCCAAAATGCCTTTATGACCTACCAATAAAAATTGGGGAAATTGGAGTTCACGGTCTTCAGGTAATAGGTCAAGTTTCATCTCAAGTCTTACTCACAGTGGACCCAGTTAGTGCAGAGACTCATTCTGTGTTTATTTCCAAGGAATTAAAAAGAGGATATCATTATAGGGTCCTAGGAGCATAATAGTGAATAATACTATCAATATACTGTGACAAAAATTTCAGAAATGTAATTTAAAATGTGCAAGAGTTTTGGAGACATCAATATAAAAACAGAAGATTAAAAATTTGTAATAGCTCTATGTCTAAAATAGAAATTGAACCCAAAATTGAAAGCCATTTTAAAATAAAAACATCCAAAGCTGGTTGGCCTTGTCAGTGAATTATCTCAAACAATTAGGGTAGGAATACCAATAGTACACTTTTTTTAAAAATAGAAGAATAGGAAATACTTTCCAATGCATTTAATGAGACCAACATTACTATAATACCAAAACTAACAAAAATATTACAAGAAAAAAATCATATTACCATCCAATATTCTTAATACACTTATATGCAAAAATCCTCAGCAAAATACTAGTTAATATTATCTAGAAATATATAAAAAGGATGATGCACCATAACTAAATGGGTATTATGCCAGGAATATAAGATTATAACATTCAAAAACAAACCAGTGTAGTTCAACACTTTAATGGAATAAAAAGAAGCTAATTACATGATAATTTCATAGATACAGAACAATCTTATGATAAGTTCAATATATATTCATGAAGATAATACTCAGCAATCTAAGAATAGAATAAAACTTTCTGAAATTGTTTGAAGACCTACCTCTGAAAAACACACAGCTAACGTTATTATAAATGATGAAAGACTGAATGCTTTCCCCCAAAGATCATGAACAAGGTAAAAATATACCACTCATTTCTTTTACAATGACTAGCACTAAAAATGCTAGTCATTGTAACAAGCCAAATAATAATATCAATAACATAATGGGCATCTACATTGGAAAACAGTGTAACGGTCTTTGGGTATTTGTTATTTGTTTCATAGATGGTATGATTATGAAGCAAATTTTATTAAATTTATTTTTAATAGCTACTAAAATAAGTGAATTATCAAAGTTGTAGAATAAAAGATCAATATATAAAATCAACTATATTTCTATATACTAGTAACAATCGGAAATCAAAATTAGAACAATGTCATTTACCATAGTATGAAAAATTAAATATTCATAGATAAATTTGACAAAGTATAATCTGAAACAATGGCAAGTGAAATTTTAAAAATTTAAATAAATTAAAAGATTACTGAGTTCATGGCTCAGACAATTCGATATTTTAAAATGTCAGTGCTCCATAGATCAATGTATAGTTTCAAGGCAATGTTTATCAAAATTTCTGTAGAGCATTTTGTAGAAATTAAAAAACTAATTCCAAAATTCATATAAAAATGCAAGAAAATAGAATAAGTAAAACAACTTTGAGATATAAAAAGATATTGTTTGAGAATTTTTACTATCTTGTTTCAAGAGCATTATAAAACTACGTTAAGCAAGACAGCGTGCTATTGCTATAAATAAACTGGCAAAACAAATAGAAAACCCAGAACAAGAGCTACAAATTTAAAATCAGTTAATTTTTGACGAAGTGACAATTCAATGGAGAAACATAGTATTTTTAATACTTGGTACTAGAAAATGTGAATATTCCTATGGAGAAAAAAAGAAAATTAGAGCTTTACTTCTCACATGTCCAAAATGAATGCAAATTGGATTACAGACTAAAATGAAAAACCTAAAACTATAAACTTATAGATAAAAGTAAACCAGTAATGGAGATGACAAAGTGATGGTTAGGCAAAGGTTTTTAGACAAAACCCATAAACATTAAAAAATCGATAAATTGGACTTCATCAAAAGTATTTTACTTTTCAAAAGACACTGTTAAAAGAATAAAAAGATAAGTTACAGACTAATATAAATGATTAAAAAGAATAAAAAGACAAGTCACAGGCTAATATAAGTGATTAGCAAATCATATATTTGTAAAATAATTTGAGTTCAGGATATACAAATAAATTTCAAAGGTCAATAAGAAATCAAATTAGTAAACAAACGGACAAATGTCTAAATAGACATTTCTCCAAATAGTATATACATACAGAAAATAAGCACATAAATAGATACCTAATATAATTAGTTATTAAAGAAACCCAAATTAAAACCACAATAATATTTATATATATATGTATGCCTAAAATTTAAAAAAATCCAACCATACCAAATGTTGGTGAAGATGTGATTCAAATGAAATGCTCGTGAAATTGCAGGTAGGAATATAAAGTGGCACAACTACCTTTGTAAACAATCACCATTTAACTAAAAGCTAAAAATACACCTGCCATAGGACACAGATACTGCAATCCTAGGTATTTCAAAAATGAAAGTGTTTTTTTCCAAACAAAGGCTTCTGCATAAATACTTGTAGTGGCTTCATTTTCATTTTCGATAATCAAAAACTAGAAGGAATGCAGTCTATCAACATGTGAGTAAACAAATTGTATTTTCATATAGTGGAATACTCTTCAATAAAAAGAATAAATTATTGATATACATAATGATATTTTGGATGACTCTCAAAATAATTATATTAAGTATGTCGACTGAAGAATCACAAGGTTAAAAAATTTGCAAAGGAGAACTTTGTTTCTTCTAAAGGGTTGTATCCTGCAAAGTGGCCACTCGGACAGGCTAGGAAGCACAGTCTCTCACAGAATCTGGAAACAAGCACTTTGAGTGAGGGAAGAATAAGACCAGAATTTATGGTGAATAGGGTGGCTGAATATACATATTTAATAATCTATAAGTGGAGTCATAATTATGAAAGGAGAAATGTGCACATGTGCAATTGAGCCTTGTGCCTCTTCATGAGTGGAATGATTTAAAAATAGCAGCATGAGCATGATCTAAAAGTGGAGTTTTCAACCCACTGACATCAAAAGGTGAAGCCAAGGATGCAAAAATCCTTTCTGTGCATCCTCTCCAAACTAGTCTGGTGATCATGGTCAATTTTTAGGAAGAGCTGCACTGTAAATCTGGTGAGCTGTCACATCTCCTGTTGGCTTCAGATGATTGGCCTAAGGAGATAAAGAAATGTGCTTTACATTTTTTGTTTTTCAGAGCTGGTTTCTGTTTACTCCTTAGGAAAGCACTCTGGTTAAAGATTAATAAAGAGGAGTTATACTGAGGTGTATCCAACCTCCCATTCTGTCATGGCTGGGAACTCAGTTTTTGAAGTTTCTCTGGGTTCCCCTTGGCCAAGATGGAGATTAGGATTCATTCAGTTGATTGGGAGGTTTAAGATTTTATTTTTATTTCTCAAGTGAAAAAAGCCACACCAAAAGAGTACATATTTTGGGATTTTGTTTATGTAAAATTTGATAAAATGCAAACTAATCTAAACTGACAGAAGCAGGTTACTTATTGCCTGGGTAAGAGGATTAGCAGTGGGGAAGGGAATGTGCAGAGATATGACAATATGCAGGAGAAAACTTTTGGCTGTGATGGATTTGTCCATTATCTACATGTAATAGTGGTTTTATAGGTGTATACATGTACCAAAACTTATCAAATTGTTTGCATATTTTTACTTTATTGTATGACAATGTTATTTCAATAAAGACATTATAAATGTAAAAACAACAACAACAAAAATAGAGTCTTCAACAAAATTTCAAACTTCCTTTACAAATCCCAATTTTAAAAATGAAAAGTCACACAATTGGAGTATACATTATTAAGTTTATCTGAAAAAGAACTTACATTAGTATATATGAATAACTCATGCAACTCAGTAGGAAAAATCAAGCAAGCCAGCTTTTAAAATGGACAAAAGACTTGAATAGTCATTTCACTAAAGAAGAATATGAGAATCTGGTAAGCACATAGCAGAATATTTAACGTCATTATTCATTGAGGAAATACACGTTTAAATCACAATGGGATATCATGAAAACCTGCTAGAATGGCTACAATATAAAAGACTTAGAATACCGTGTATTTGGTTGCGATGTGGAACATTGTTAACACTCAACATATTTTACTGATGAAAATCTAAAATGATACAACCACTTTGGAAAACAGTCTAACAGTGCCTTATAAAACCAAACATAGATATGCCATAAAACCTAAAAATTTGACTTACATTATGTAAGAAAAATGAAAATAGATAGCCTTACAAAAGCATGTACATGAAAACTGATAGCCCTTTATTCACAAAGGGCTCTGTCTTAGTCCCTTCTCACACTACTATAAAGATATACCTGAGACTGGGTAATTTGTGAAGAAAAGAGCTTTAATTGGCCACAGTTCTACAGAATGTACAGGATTCTGCTTCTGGGGAGGCCTCAGGAAACTTACAATCATGGCAGAAGGCAAAGGAGAAGCAAGAACATCTTCACATGCCGAGCAGGAAAGAGAGAGAAAGGGAAGGTGCCACACAGTTTACAAGAATTAGATCTCAGAAGAACTCTATCAGGAGGTACCAGTAGGGGATGGTACTAAACCATTAGAATTGCCTCCATGATATAATCACCTCACACCAGGCCCCTCCTTCAATACTGGGATTACAATTTGACATGAGATTTAGGTGAGGACACAGAGCCAAACTATGTCAGCCTCCAATGGAGATGAAACAAATCTTTAATAGTTGAATGTGACAGATGGACAGGAGGCAAAAAGCAAAGAGCGTTCGAACAGTTGGCACAATAAGAAACATTGGAAAATCTACGCAACTAATTGCCAGGTGAAAGAAACCAGACAATAAAGAATGTATATTATTCCATTTGTATTAAATTTTAGAAGAGATAAAAATAATCTCTAGTGACAGAAAGCAGATCAATGGTTGTGTGGGGCCTGCCTTGGGGAGGAGATTGACTGTAAATAGGCAAAAAGAAACATTTTGGGGTGACAGAAATGTTTTCTATCTGATTGTACTGGAGGTTTCATGGATGTATATATTTGTAAACACTCATAGACTCATGTACTTCTAATGAGTACATTATATTTTATGCACATTTCCCTTCATTAAATTTATTGAAAACAGCAATAGCAGCATTGTATTAGCAACATTTCCCTTCGTTAAATTTATTGAATAGAACAATAGCAGCATTGTATTAGTTTTGCCAGGGCTTAATGGAGTCTTAATCAACATAAATTAATTTTGTTACAGTTCTGAAGGCTAGAAACCAAGATCAAGGTTTTGGCAAATTTGGTTTCTCTTGAGGTCATTCTCTTGGGCTTGCAGAAAAGCTGCCATCCTTCTGTGTCTTCATATGGCCTTTACTCTGTATGCCTGCATCTCTAACATCTCTCCCTTTTCTTATAAGGACATCAGGCCTTTTGGATTAGTGTACAACCTTAATAATCACCACCTGAAAGACCTTATCTTCAAATACAGTTACATTCTGAGATACTGGGAGTTGGGACTTCAACATTTACCTTTGTGGGAAATACAATTTATGCCATTACATTTCACCCTCTAGACCTCTATATTTCTGTTCCTCTCACAAGCATAATGCATTCAACCTCATCCCAACAGTCCAAGAGTCTTAACACATCGTAATAATCTTAAGTCCCAAATCTCTCTAAATATAATCTAAAGTGTGTATGAGATGCTATTCATACTGAAGCAAAGTTTATTTCCAGCTGTAAACCTATGAAACTAGTCTAATTGTCTGTTTCTAGAATATAATGGTTGGACTGACATAGAAGAAGCATTTCCATTTCAAAAGGGAAAAGTCATGAAGGGAATCATGATTTCCAAGCCAGTCCAAAACCTATCAGGGCAGATCCATTAGATTTTAATGCTTGAGGGTAAGTAACATTTTTGGCTTAGTAGCTGTGTCCTCTAGGTCCATGAGGAAGGCAGCCTCACCTTCCAGGTTCACAGGTGTGGTAATGTTGCCCCCTTCACTTTGTGTGGCATTCCTGTCCCTATAACCCTGGGTAGAAGCTCTATCCCAAGGTCCTAGGTGTCAGCAGCCTGGCCTGCAGAAACTGAGTTGGGCCCATCCTCTGGCTCAGGCAAAGACAGCTCCACCTTTGGGATCATTCGTTTAAAAAAAGTTAATTGGCAAATAATTGTGTATATTTGCAATGCATAATGTGATGTTTTGGTCTGTGTATACGTTATAGAAAGATTTGATAAAGCTAATTAACATATTTATTACCTCACCAACTTATTACTTTTTGTAGTGAGAATGCTATAATCTATTTTTTCCAGAATTTTGAAATATACAATGCATTATTATTAACTGTAACCATCATGCAGTGCAATAGATCACAGAAAACATATTCCTGTAGTCTAACTGAAACTGTTTACCCATTGATCAACATCTCCATTGCCCCCCTTTGGTCTCTGGTAATTTTTGTTTCTCAGACTGACATGTTTTAGATTCCACATATAAGTAAGACTGTACAATACTATGTGTATTTCTTGGATAGGCCTCTAAAAGCACAAGCCACAAAAGCAAAAGTAAACAAATGGGATTGCAGCAAGTTAAAAAGCTTCTGCACTAAAAGAAAATAACAGAATGAAGACACAAACCACAAACTGGCAGACCATCCCTTGATATGAGACTGATATCCAAAATATATGAGAAACTCAGAAAACTTAATAGCAAAAAAAAAAAAAAAAAACGCAGTTTAAGACTTGGCAAAGGATCTGGGTAGACACTTCTCAAAAGAAGATATATGACCGGTATCTCCCAAACTCCACTCCCCAGCCACCCTAGCCTCTGGTAATCACCATTCTACAGTGTGTATATCCTTCAAAATATCATGTTGTATATTATTAACATATATAATTTTGTCTGTTGATTAAAAAATTAAAAAATAAAAAAGAGATATGAATAGATATGACATTTAAAACAATGCTCAACATTTTTAATTATCAGGGAAATGTAAATTAAAACCATAGTAAGACATCATTTCGCACCTGTTAGAATGACTATTATCAAAAAGAGGAGTGATAACAAGTGTTGGTGAGGATGTGGAGAAAAGAAAACCCTGGACACTGTTAGTGGAAATGTAAATTAGTGCAGCCATTTTGGAAAAGAGTATGGAGATTAAAAAAAAAAAAAAAGTAGAATTTTCATATGACCTTCCATTTCCTTGCAGAATAACTTTGGTTTTTTTTTTTTTGTTGTTGTTGTTGTTGTTGTTTATGTGTGTGTGTGTGTGTTTTTATTTTTATTTTTTTTGCAGCTGAGTACCTCTATTGTCTTATCCTATAGAATCCCAGAAATCCTATATCCTTACTTTATTTTTACCATCTCTTTTCCCGTTAACCCAGGCCAGCAGTGTTTCTTCCAATAAAGCTATCTTCATTTATAGCCTTGACTTCTGCTGACATGGCTAATTAGACCTATGAGTGACACCTGTCATTGTTTCATGGAGTGATTGTCCAGCCACACCCTTGGTATTCTCTCCCAAACATACTTGTTCATTTTTTAAAGTATGGGATGAGAGAGTTTTCCAAATATCCAAGTGTTGGTTCTTTTCTTCTTAATGATTTATTTTCTATTTATCTCACTCCTCCTGCATTTTACTATAAGCAGCAAAGAGAAACCAAGTCATGCCTTCAGCATTTTGCTTAGAAATATCCTCACCTAAATATCCAAGTTTGTCACTAATGTGGTTTGGTTGTGGTTCCAAATCTCATGTTGAAATATAATCCTTAATGTCAGAAGTGGGGTCCGATGAAGGGTATTTGAGTCATGGGGCTCAGTCACCCTTAGTACCATGGTCCTGACCATGGTAATAAGTGAGTTCTCACTGTTAGTTCATGCAAGATCTGGTTGTTCATAAGAGACTGATATTTCCCCCACCCTTGTTCCCTCTCTCACCATGTGACATGCTTGCTCCTTCTTGTCTTCCACCATGCTTGGAAGCTTTTTGAGACCTCACCAGGAGCATATGCTAGAGCCATGTTTCCTGTACAGCCTGCAGAACCATGACCGATAATAAACTTCTTTTCTTTACAAATTACCCAGCCTTAGGCATTCCTTTATAGCAATGCAAATGGGCAAACACTCATAATGTCTACTGTCTACAATACACTAGAATACAATTTGGCCAAGTTGGTTGTCACTTTATAACAAGAATCAATTTCCATCTAGCTTTTGATACATTTTCTTCATTTCCATCTGATATTTCACTAGAATCACCTTTTTCACAATTTCTTCAAGACAATCTAGATGTTTTTCTAGCATACATCTTAAAACTCTTTCACCTTCTTCCCATTAAAAAGTTACAAAGCCCCTTTCATATTTTTATGTATTTGCTATAGCAGTATCCCACTTCTCCATACAAAAATCTGTATTAATTGTGGTTCTTTAGAGAAACAGAAACAAAAGAGTGAATAAACATATATACACTTGAAGGAATTGGCTCACATGACTATAATGGTCCAAACTTCAATAGAGTCTACTGTATTGTAGGCACATTTCTCTTAGTTGATTCAAATGTAACAATAGCACTTACTATGCAGGATTATTTGATAAATAAATGATTGTTTTTTATGATGTACAGTTTTGACACATAATGAATGCACATTTAATGACAGTTTATTTTATCTATCTACTGGGTTTTGTAAGTAAACATGGCTCCTTTGACTGGTTGTCTTTTTAATTTATATCCTTACCTCATGAATTTATATTCTCAGTGGAAAGTCAGTCTGTTTACTCAGAGCTCATGAGATTAATCAACTCAAATTATGAGTCACAAAATCTCATGGATTCTTAGCATATTTACACAGCAGATGATAATTTTGTATTCTTGAATACATTAAATCAAGCCAAAGGTCTGACATGGTGAGCACTGGGATTTCTAAAAGACTTTGTTTTTCTTTTCAGAAAACTGATTGGGGCAAACATCTCGAATCTAACAGCTAAAGCCAGATGTACTTAGGAAAGAGCTCACACTCTATGGGCAGATTGAGCAGCATTCCCTGCACCCAAAGAATAATATAAATTACGTGTCCAGTAAATAGTTGTTGAATATATTCTTGAAGAGCCGCTTTTTATTTCATTTTTATAGAGCAACACAGCACCATCTTCTTTATAATTATTACCACTGTAATTCCATCTGATTAAATTGAAACAAACTACTATGTCATAAAAGATTCCTCTTTTCAAAGACTTTATAATTGCAGTAGAACAAAGATAAACCATGCTTATTTTCAGAATATAGTTGAACTTTAGAGGATGTTACATGATTAAGTGACAAAATCAGTGCTAGGAAAGAAAATCCAAAGATGATCAGTAAACAGAAATATCCTAGTGGAGTATAGTAGTCAGAATGTTTTCGTAGTACAAGGTCACGATTATAACCCCAAAACCATGAGGAGGTAATCAACTCAATTATCTTAAAGCAGAGATGTCCTGCATACAAGACAACTTTTGAATAAAATATGCCTCTCCAGCAAGATTACATCTTCTATCTAGCTGTATTTTCAGAAAAACCATAATTCATTTCCTAATATTATGCCACTTTGAGACATAATAATATTTGGGATTGCAAGATGTTTTATTTAGAATAGCTATATATTGCTTTACTGGCCTATAAAAACAAGTTTATGTTTATTATATTACATGCCGATATTGGTGGGGGACAATGCTCCATTCACTTAGGAACCAAGCTGATATATGTTCCATTATCTTGCAGTTGCATCAACTGGAATGCAAGAACATCTAGGTCTCCACAACAGAGGAAGAAATAGCCATATGATTAAGCAGACAGCTCTTATACACTTTTAACCAAAAAAGTATATTCTCACTACTGTTCACAGTCCACAAAACATGTAGTCACATGATCCTAACTGTGAAGAGGTTAGAAAATATAGGCAAGTATTTAGAATGTGTCTTTCTGATTATATCTCTGCCCAAGATTGCTCCCCTGATCAAATAATCCTTTACTCCTTTCTTCTAACATGTAGAACATAAATAATGTCTTTCCCAAGGTAGGCAACTCAAGTTCCAAGATTGAGCCAGGAAGCTCATTATGCTCAAAGTCTGAAATCTCCAGATACTGCACAATAGTCACTATAAGTCCATACTTCTTTCACTCAGTCTAGACAACTACGAACAAGAAGCCTAATTGTCACTTACAGACATCTAATAAAGAACAGAGAAAGAATAATATGTTAGTTATGGTTCTTCAGAGAAACAGAATCAATGAGAGAGAGAGAGACAGACAGACAGATGGATAGATACTCGTCTATTTCCAATTGGTTTCAGTCTCAATAACTCATTGTAAGTTGAAAATATGATAAAATGCATTTAATACACCTAATCTACTAACATTATTCAGGTTAACCTTTTCTAAACATTCTCAGAACACTTACATTAGCCTTCAGTTGGGCAAAATCATCTAACACACAGTTTAACATATAATAAAATATTTAATGCTTCATGTAATTTATTGACTATTATACTGAAAGTGAAGAATAGAATTATTGTATGAGTGCTCAAGTATAGTTACTATTGAATGGATATTGCTTTCATATCTTCATGAAGTTGAAAAATTATAAGTTGAACCATAAGTCCGGTTGGTGTGTGTGTGTGTGTGTATGTGTGTGAGAGAGAGAGAGAGAGCGAGAGAGAGAGGAATTGGCCCACATGATTATGGAGGCAGAGAAGTTATATGATCTGCCATCTACCAACTGGGGAACCCAGAAAGCTGATGGGGATTACCTCAGGTGGTAGATGGCAGGTATGAGCCTAAATGCCCAAGAACAGGGATCACCGACGTCTGAGAGCAAGAGAAAATGAATGTCAGAGGTCAAACAGGAAACCAGTTTTCCCCTCCTCCACCTATTTGTTCCATTTAGGACCTCAGTGAATTGTATGATGGCCACCCTCACTGGTGAGGGCAATCTTCTTAATCAATGTATTGATTCAAATGCTAATCTCTCCCGGAAATAGCATCACGGTCACAACCAGAAATGTTTTGTCAGCTATCTGGGTATCCCTTAGCCCAGGCAAGTTGACACATAAAATTAACCATCACAGGTAACTATGGTAAATACTCCCATTTAGAAAGATAAAAATGAGAGGACAGCTTCTCACTGGTCCTTAGCAATTTTTACATACCACTGGTCAGACACTGCATGCTCCCTTTACCCAGGTATGAACCTGTTTCTTAATTATATTATGATTGTACCCTTTAGAAGGATCTCCTTTACCTACAGGACTCCATGATCCTTAGCTCCATCTTATTGATGTGTCTTTGCTTCCCACTATCCTCCTTTACTACATTTGAAGAGAGTGTAACGGAATATATCCTCCTTGAACTGTACTAATTTTGTACTGTTTACTTTTCAATCAAAGAATTGTTGACTCTTAAGAATTTTTTAAAAATAACTTTTAGTGTAGGGTGGATGAGTTTTAACAGTTCAAGTTTCTTTAAAAAATCAGTGGGATTATTATGTATTTGATTGATTCCAGTCAGTTCCATGTTCCAGTAACCATTACTGGATTTCTCTGTTGAAGAAAACATTTTTTTACTGTGCTATATTTCAGTGATTTATCACCAGTGTGTTCTCTCTCTCCTTCTCTTCCTCCTACTCCCTCCCACCCCCTACCCAGTTGATGCCATGGTTTCCAAAAGGAAAACCATATTCTTAATATGACTATTGCACTGAATAATTTGTATTTAATATAAAAATATAGTGGGGTCAGTATATTCTTAATTTAAATTTTTGGCATTAAGCACTTAACCAGTTAAGAGATTTTGGATGTTATTGTGACACCTTTACTCTAAGATTTGTCTCTGAGATGACTCGTTTTTATTTTACTTTACATTTTTAACTTAATATATAATGCACATAGAGTACAATTTAGCCAGTGTAGTTTACAGTTCTCTGAGTTGTGTCAAGCACATGTGGGAATGTAATCACCACCAAAATCAAGATATCGAACAGTTCAATCACACACACACAATACTTATTCCTCCCTTCTTGTTAAACCCTCCCAATGTAGAGCTGCTGTCAATAACTGATCTAGTTTCTGTTACTATGGTTTTGCCATTTTCACAATGTCATATAACACAAATCATATACTATCTAGCATTTTGAAGCCTGCTTCTTTAATCTAGCACAGTGAATTTGATATTTTTAGTTGTATATATATCAGTAATTTGTTTTCATTTATTTCACTGCATGTGTATACCACAGTTTTTTTAACCCATTGTCAAGAAGCAAGACATTGAATTTGTCCAACTTTTGATGATTTTGAATAAATCTTCTATAAACATTCATGTTCAAGTTTTTATATAAATGTAAGTTTTTACTTTGTTTAAATTTCACTTGAGAGTGTAATAATGGGTTACATGAAAAGTATATGTTTAACATTGGAAGAAACTGCCAAACTAGCTTCCAAAGGAGTTCCATTTTGCATTTGCCTCAGCGATATGTGAGAGTTCTAATTGATCCTTATCCTTGCCACCACTAGGTATTGTCAAGTTTTTATTTCTTTTTTTTTGTTTTGCCATTCTAATAAATTTTAGTGGTATCTCATTGTGGTTTTGGTTTGCACTTCCTTTATGACTAAGGGAAGTATGTTGGACATATTTTCATGTACTTATTTGCCTTCCATATGCCTCCCTTGTTGAAGTATCTGTTTACATCATTTACCCATTTATTAGTTGGTGATTTGTTTTCTTATTATGATATTCCATGCCGAGTCAGTTGGTATTCCCCCTTCCTCTATTTGGTTCAAGACAGAACAGTAGGGTAAAATGCTTTTACTCTGCTATCTTTTAACTGGACATTGTGCTTCTGTGTTTTGTAAACGGCACCAAGACTGCAAACTTTCACAGTCTCCATTGTTTCCTTCTACCTGAGGGATAGAACACACAGATTTCAGCTGGGAACATGTTAATCCACAAAAATAGACTAGATTTCTCAGCCTCCTTTCAGCTAGATTTGACCCTGTGACTGAGTTCTCGCCAATTAGATGTACGTGGTTGTGGTGAAAGCAACTTCTGCAAGTAGCATAAAAGTGAGAGAACCTGCTCTTTGTCCTTTTCACCTTCATGTTGACTAAAATGTGGTCTTAATGGCTGGTGCTCCAGCATCCATGTTGGACCTGAAACAGCCTGAAAGTTGGTAGTAACTGATGGTGGAACCACAAGATAGAAGGAGTGTGAGTCCTGACAATAGGAAGCCATCCTGCTAGCTTTCACTGCTTAACATGAGATGCACATTAGCTCATTTAAAGCAGTTTATTTTGGCTTCTTTAGCACTTGTAGCTGAGCTAAATCCAAGTTGATAAAGGACCAAAGGATGGATGAGCATCTATAATCCCCAGCACTTTGGGAAGCTGAGGCAGGAGTATCCCTTGAAACCATGAGTTTGAGACCAGCCTGGGCAACATAGTGAGACCCTGTCTCTGCAAAAAATAAAAATAATAATTAAAAAATGTATTAGCCACACATAGTTGTGCCACTCATAGTCCCAGCTACTCAGGAGGCTGGAGTAGGAGGATTGTTTGAGCCCAGGAGTTCAAGACTTCAGTGAGCTATGATCACAACACTGTACTCCAGCCTGGGTGAAAGAGTTAGACTCTGTCTCAAAAAAAGAAGAAAGAAAAAATCAAACAAAAAAAAGAAAAGAAAAAGAACTCAGACAATCCAGATTTCTAGATTTCACATTTCAGGGAAATTAGAATCTCTTCCCAGGTACATAAAACGTTATAGATCAGAAAAATACATAAGTAGTAGAATTATTCCAAAAGAAAATCATTATTCAAAGACAGGGATTTTGTTAGGCTATCTATCTTTGAGATGACAATGTCAGAACCTAGCTCTAAAGACAAAGGATAAAGAATTGGTTGCAAGGTGGGGGTATGTAGAGAAGTGAAGGTATAGGGGAAAAACTTTTTTTTTTTTCACTTGCATAATCTAGTTACACTTAGTTGTGTTTGAATATTTGGCCATAATTTTTTATTTAGTTACATATTTAATTATACTTGAATATTTGGCCATATTTGGCTAATATTATTTTTCTGAAACCCAATTCTTATGCACAGGTTGAAGTTTAAGGTGGGGGTTCACCTGTCTCAAGGAAGGACTGCACAGTGCTCACTGCATTAGACTAGAACGTGGAAGCAGCCACTAAGTGCATAGAGACTCAGAGCTACTATGATGCTTGTAATGTACTCTATTCTACAGGTACTCGCCATTATTGTGGTCTCTATTACTTTTTTTAAAGTTTTACTTTATATTTGAATGTACCCTCAAGATTTGTTTACACTGTAGATTCCCATTGCTTGGTGAGATCAGAGAAGGTTTGCAATAATATTTGCTCAATGAATAGAAAAATACATCACCCTCATCTGAGCATCTGGCTATAGCTCTACCTTTGGAGTTCTTTAGGTATACGCTTAATATTTGTCCATTCATTCGACATGCCCTGGCCTCAGATGAGGTGGGATTCACCCCTATTCCTTGGCTGAGGGCCATTGGCAGAGCTCTTGCCCAGCTTGTCTGTATTCTAGCCCCACTGGAAAACAAAGGAGATTCTGACACATAGTGCCTGAGTACTAGGCAATGTGTGGCTGAAGGATGCATGTAAATGTTCCAGCCACTGAGGACCTCACACACTGTCCCAGGATACAAAGAGAAAGACATGTAACCACAGTACTCTCTGTGACAGTAAGAAGAGCAAGTGGAGTGCGTTTTCATCATGGAGAGAGAAAAAATTCAGAGTGTGCATGAGATCAGGGAAAGCAAAGGTAAAAAGTTTACTCTTGAGTATGTCATTCAAAAGGCAGATACTGGGAAGTCTTACATTCCAGGAACGTGGACTGACCTGATTAGAGGGGAGTCAAACTGCAGCGTGAAATGGTCCCATTTACCTTTTCTTTTGTTATTTTGCTGTGTCAGCTATACTTGCTCAGATGTTATTTGTCCATTCAGAAAGAAATTCAGATGACCACAGGCAAAAGTCTTCAATTCTCCATTCTGGTTTCAGTTACATTTCTCCCCTTTCCTGTTTGGAGCCTGGATTCTTAGATAAGTCTCCTACTAATACCTTGGACATATTTTCCAAGCACATAATTATTTTCACTCTAAAAAGATGTTGTGTTGAACTCACTCTCTGACTCTTTGTGCTTTTGGTACCCTGGCTATATTACTGTTCCCTTACCACTTCAGCAAGGATAACTGCCTGATCTCCAAATTCAAACGCTTGCATTTTTTTTTTTCTGGAATATTTCTTTTGGCTTCTGGAACATATGGGAGGTGAACACTTCACACCTCATGGGGCAGCCCTCAACCGTACATGGATGTGAGTTAATGTATAAAACCACAGTTTCATAGACCCTCAAATAGAATAGAGATGTGTGCCCTATACAAGCTTCCAGAGTTTACCAAGTGGAATTGACCTGCATTAGTGTTGTCTAGAGGAACAGAATTAATAGGATAAATGTATATATAAAGAGGACTTTATTAAGGAGTATTAACTCACATGATCACAAGATAAAGTCCCACAATAGGCCGTCTGCAAGCTGAGGAGCAAGGAAGCCAGTCCGAGTCCCAAAACCTCAAAAGTGGGGAAGCCAACAGTGCAGCCTTCAGTCTGTGGCCGAAGGTCCACGAGTCCCTGGCAAGTCATTGGTTGGTGTAGGTCAAATAGTCCAAAAGCTGAAGAACTTGGAGTCCAATGTTTGAGGGCAGGAAGCATCCAGCATGGGAGAAAGATGTAGGCCTGAGAACTCAGCCAGTCTAGTCCTTCCACGTTCCTGTGCCTGCTTTTATCCTAGCTGTCCTGGCAGTTGATTAGATGGCAGCCACTCAGATTGAGGGTAGGTCTGTCTCTCCCAGTCCACTGACTCAGATGTTAATATATATTGGCAGTACCCTCACAGACACACCCAGGAACAATACTTTGTATCCTTCACTCCAACTATGTTGACACTCAGTATTAACCATCACCACTGCCAATGGCAAAACTACTCTGACAGTGCACCCTGAAATGTTGCTTTCTCTTCCATTTATTTTTTTTTACTTTTACTATTATACATGACATGAATAGAGATTTAGTGTAAAGAAACAATTCTCCCATTTCACTGCATCCCTGTTCACTAATTAGGTGTTTTTATTTTCCCGTGCTGTTCCTCATATGCATTCATAACTGTATTTGTATTGATCCTTATCTAATTTAATTTATGTTCTTTTTGTTACATAATATTCATTATTTGTGGTTGCATCATGTTCTTCTTGAATTGATGTTCCTTTTATTTCCTATATCTCCATTCATCTACCTGGGGTTACTTCAATTTCCACATCAACACCTTATACTTGAAACTTCATCTTAGTTTATGTTTATAGGGGAATGAAAAACTAGACACTCAGGTTAAACATTTATTCTTTCTCCAAACATGGTAGATACCAACCCATGATACAGGTCTCTTGGGTGTTACCTGAGTCTGCCCAGAGAAGCTATTTCTACTTCTCTACCACGTATCTTAAAAACAAACAAACGAAAATGTAAATGTAGCTCATTCGTGAAACTGTAACTAGTTCAAGGTAGAATTGTAATATTGCTGCTAAGGATCTATTGCTTTGATCTTTCACAAATTAAATGAACCTACTTTTTATTTATCCATGTCTCTAAATTGATTGAACAAATATATAACCAAATTAGCATGTGATCCCAAGAGAATCAGATCTAGATATACACATTAAATTAGAATTCCTACCTCATTGGAAAGCATCAATTTTTCGTTGGTTTTAGTTTCTTCTTGGAAATTTCTGTGTGAGTATTTTCTTCCAGGTGGCTGTGTATGATCTGATTTTTCAAACAATCAATTCTAAGCTAAATGAAGTTGTTTTCAGTATATTTGTGAAGTCACCTACCATTCATGTTTAATAAGAGTCAGAAAAACCATGGTGGCTGTGTGAAAAATGCAAGATCGCTTAACTCTTAAAAGCTATATAAATGTGAAAATGACCAAAAGGATAAGTGAAAATAATGGAGAAGCTCAGAGGCTGGTTTGCCTCTGAAACTGATGTAATAGTTCAAAGTGATTAAATTTATTAATTACCATTTACGAACTCCATTTTGTTTGAGTTACCCATTAATGTTGTAAATATAGCATGAAATAAATATGCTGGGAACATCCCTGGATTTTTTCTTTAATGATAGATTGAAGAAAAGACTTGCTTCCTGTGAATGGGAGAAATAGACACCCATTAGCGCTATTCTTTGTGGAGAGAAAAACTCCGTTTCAGAGCTATACTAGGATGAATGGCAATAAAGGTGATATAACACAATTTTGCACTTTCTGTTTTACTTTCGTAAGTTTAGGAAGGGTGTTCCTTCTTGTGGGAAGAAGACCACGCACCAATAGAATGCAGGTGTGAGGAAACAAATTCTTCTGTGATTGGTTTTCTTGCCTTTCAATTTTTCTGAGATGTCTCCTGATGTCTCCATGCAGCCTTTCTTCCCAAGGCTAGACACCCATATTTCTTTCATTTATTATATTTGTGAACCGTATTTCAGAACATCAAAATCTGGTCACTTCATTATGTACTCTTGTCTACCACTAAGAAGGAAACACTGATTTCTGGTATTGTCTGATGGCCGACTCTGATGGCAGGAAAGGTTTGCATTTACAACATCTGGATCCCTCCATCCAGCATTAAGAGAAATTGTAGCTCCTGTCAGGGAGGGATAATGAGGCACAAGAGAGATGCTTGGGAAGAAAGATTTCAATAGGTAAATAGAAATTTGATTCTCATAAAATGAATATATTGCCCCACAGAGGCAGAATCGTAAGATGATCCCCAAGATTCCTGGTTTTTGGTGTGTGTTCATTTTCTCCCAGTTATTCAATCAGGTACTAATGCAGGTGCTGCTGCAAAGGAATTTTGCAGGTGTCATTATGGTCCTAGATTCTCCCTCAAGGGAAGGCAGTTATCCTTGGTGAACTTAACCTAATCAGGCGACCCCTTCGAAGATATATTAGAATCTTCCTGGAAAGATATTTTAAATATGAGAAGAATTGGACAAAAGGGAGATTCTCCATTGCTGGCTTTGATGATGGTTGTATCTGTGCAGTAGGAAAAGATAGATGGCCTCTAGGAACTGACGGTGACTTTCAACCAAAAGTTAGCAAGAAGACTTGGACCTCAGTCCTACAGCTGCAAGGAACTGTATTCTTCCAACGACAGAATGAGCTGGTAATCAAGCTCTTCCCCAGAAACTCCAGATAGAATGTAGCCCATCTAACACCTTGAGTGCCTGCCCCTGAAGGGAGAACACAGTTGAGATCTGCCTAGACCTCTGACCCGTAGAACTCTAAGATAATAAATGGTGTGGATTTGAGCTGTTACATTTGTGATAATCTATTATGAAGCAATAGAAAATAAGTATACACCCACAAACTCTGACAGAGCGTCACTGTCTTTCCTGGCCTAGCAAAGCACATGTCACTTGTTACTGAGGTAGTTTGCTTGTGTGCTAGTTGCCCTCAATTAATTTTGAGAGCTTCTCCTCATACAAAATACACAGTAGCATATTAAGAGCCAGGATCTGGCATCAGACACTTTGAGTTTGAGTCCTGATTCTGCCACCTTCTATTTGTGTGACCTTAATCCTCTGGCTCTCGGTATTATTATTTTTAAGTGGATAAAATAGCAGTACTCATAACCAAAAACTTATTTTCATGATATACACATAATGCTTAGCGTATACCTTTGCCCATGTTAGGTAACTAATAAAGTATAAATGAATGCACAACTTAATAGAATCCGAATTTTAAATTAGTGAGCATTTAGTGAATACTTTATTTCAGCCACACTGTAAAAATTTTTTTTTTAAATGATAGGATGGAAAAATGTCAAACTCTTACTTGAAAAGCCCTTCTAATGAAATAGGATAAGCTGACACATCTGCAACTATATATCACCAACTAATGTGGCCAGTAAAATAGTAATCATGAGATACTCATAGCTCTAAGGAAGGAATGATGCACTCCTGGCTTCAATGGAGGTAAGAAAGGGAAAGAAATGGCTTTCTTAGATATGTTGACATTTACCTTGGGATTTTTTTTTAATACTTTAAGTTCTGGGATACATATGCAGAATGTGCAGGTTTGTTACATAGGTATACACGTGCTATGGTGATTTGCTGCACCCATCAACCCATCATCTACATTAGGTATTTATCCTAATGTTATCCCTACCCTAGACTCCCACCCCCAGACAGGCCCCAATGTGTGATGTTCCTATCCCTGTGTCCATGTGTTATGATTGTTCAACTCTCACTTATGAGTGAGAATATGTGGTGTTTCATTTTCTCTTCTTGTGTTAGGTTGCTGAGAATGTCCTTTTCAATGTCCCTGAAAAGGACATGAATGCATCCTTTTTTATGGCTGCATAGTATTTTATGGTGTATATGTGCCACATTTTCTGTATCCACCCTATCATTGATGGGCATTTGGGTTGGTTCCAAGTCTTTGCTATTGTGAACAGTGCCACAATAAACATACGTGTGCATGTGTCTTTATAGCAGAATGATTTATACAGGCAACCTACAGAATGGTAGAAAATTTTTGCCATCTATCCATCTGACAAAGGGCTAATATCCAGAATCTACAAAGAACTTAAACAAATTTACAAGAAAAAAGAAAAATCCCATCAAAAAGTGGGCAAAGTATATGAACAGACACTTCTCAAAAGAAGACATTTATGCGGCCAACAAACATAGGAGGAAAAGTTAATCATCACTAGTCATTAGAGAAATGCAAATCAAAACCACAATGAGATACTATCTCACACCAGTTAGAATGGTGATAATTAAAAAGTCAGGAAACAACAGATGCTGAAGAGGATGTGGAGAAAGAGGAATGCTTTTAAACTGTTGGTGGGAGTGTAAATTGTTCAACCGTTGTAGAAGAAGTGTGCCGATTCCTCAGGGATCTAGAACCAGAAATACCATTTGACCCAGCAATCCCATTACTGGGTATATACCCAAGGATTAAAATATGGGTTTTAAAGAATGGATACACATTAGCCAAATAGCCAAAGACTAGAAAACATTCTAAGCAGACCAAGTCAATTATGCAAGTTTTTGAGATAATATTGTAGAAAATATTAGACCTTGTTCAGGTTGTAGTGGCAAAAATAACACAACCAGGTTAAGGTCACAAGATGATTTATTGAATTATTTTAAAGCATATCTGAAGGAGAATCTCACTTTAGGCATGGTGAAATCCAGGGACTTATGCAATGCTGTGAGGGACTTCCCCACTCTCCCCCTACTTCCATCCCTACCTCCCCTCTCTTCCTTTGTTCTTATTTTTCCCTGCTCCCTCTCCACTCTTCCTCAGCTTTTCTCTTGGCATTTTAACTTTTTTCTCAGGCAGAATCACTTCAGCTGGTGGAAATTATGATTTATAATTCTATGCCTACGTCCTAATGATTGACAGGCTAGAACAAAGAAAGATTTTCTGTTTCCCAACAACCATGCACTAGTTTTCAAAAACAACCTCCACTGGCCTTCATCTGCCCACCTCAAATTGTACCGTGTGGCCTACTTATGTCCCACACTTATCTTGGTGGAGGGCAAGCAAGGTATTGCAACTGACAATCTCCAGGAAAGCACATAAAATGGGGGATGAATGGCTCAACTATCCAAAGGACTGCTTAGGCTAGTCACTAAGTTAAATGCATGGAGGAAAGGTGAATTAGGAAAACTAACCACAATAAAGGGGAATCAATTTTGGCCAAGTGGAAACATATAGAAAATGTAAAAGATTTTGTATCATTGGAGCCCAAAGTGGGAGGAGTTGAGGTGGAAGGCAATAAACTAGAAATGGGTCAAATTGTGCTGTATCTTACACCACACTAAAAAGTTTCAACTTCATTCTGCGGGTAATGTGGCATCTAAGGACTCTAATTAGTGTAAATAATTGGTTGAATTTCTAGTTTCAAACTATGATATTGATTTCCTGGTGGAGAATGAACATGGCTGATGTTTGCCAGGGTTTTTGGAAGCCACACAATACCAGAGGCTCTCAATCCAAACTAAGGTAACAGCACTCAGCAATGGAAGTCCAAAGACAAGCCCTATAGGAACTACGCACCATTTCACTGGCCTTCCACTTAACACTCATCTTCTTTAAATGCACAGCTGCACGCAGTCACATCTTCTAACACAAAGGTCAACATGAAATAGTACTCTCAAGTAGCACATCAAAACAGCCTTTTGAGATTTGGCATAATTGCTTAAGTGCTTGTATATTACATGATCTTGCTTTCAGAAGTTCAACATTGCTGCCAATTCTCCTTTTTTACAATTTCTTTTCTAAAATTTTGCTAACTTCCAATAGCTAAAGATTTCTTTTGTGCAGGAGAGCCTCCAGACTATTATTATTTTAGAATTTTAATTTCAGTGTCTCTGCATAATTTTATACCTTGAAAAATCCATTCAGGGTAAAAAAGCTGCTGCATGAGCCAGATCCTTATATTCATTTGTTCTTTACTTCACTAATACAGTCAGTCACCAACTTATTCATCATCCATCCTCTGTGTACAAGGCTCTATAAAATGTAGTGTGGTTTCCAAGATGGAAAAAACCAAGTGTCCAACTATTGAGAATTTAGAGTGTATTGGAAAAGTGGCAAGGTGTTCTCCATGATTTTCTATAAGGGAAAAGGAGCCAAGATCAAACCCTACCATAAAAAGGTGTAATATCTGAAAGCTATTGCAAGATTTCTTTTTTTATAATGGGTGAATATTGCAGAATAGGAAAAAAATGCTTTTGCCTGAAACTTGTTGCCCAAGGCACACGTAGACTCACAGAGTCTCAAAACGGTTCAGTTCATTTTCTTACAACCTGTCACAGGTGGGATTCTTCAGAAAGTTGACTCACATGGAGATCTGCATGAGGAAAGGTTATTAGGAGGTCCTCTTGGAGTTAGCATCTGTGGAAGATAAGGGAAAGATGCAGAATTGAAGAGAGAGAAGTCAAGGAAAGATTGAGTCTCGAGGGACACCTTACCCAGCTGTGTGGGGAGTTCTGCAGATGGGACCACCCTCCAGGGCTGTTCTGTGTTGGAGTAAGAAGGCCAGGTCTTTACTCCCCTGTTTCAATCAGTCATTGAATACTGGCCACCCCAGAAAGGCTGTAACCTTGAGCAAATAGCCTCTTCAAGTGAGACAGTCCTCATGGGAGGCTGATAATACAGGGTTATCTGCTGGAAGTTCTCCTGGCACCTGGTTTATGAAGTTCTTTATTTCTGAATCAGGATCTGTGAACCCCATTATAACGTCCACTATACCAACATTGTCTGTGAAATTGTGTAGATGTTAGATGGAAATACTAACTTTTGTACCGTCTAAAATCAGTTTTCACTGAGCATTTACTTAGGCTAGGAACAAAGTTAAATGCATGGAGGAAAAGATCTCTGAATCAGAAGCACCTGCACAGGATGCTTCTATGAGCATGATTTAATCTTTTATTATGCTTTGCTACTAAAATTTGCACAGGATGCTTCTATGAGCAGGATTTAATCTTTTATGCTTTGCTACTAAAATTAGGAATTGGTAAAATTAGAATTTTTAGTATGAGCTTTATCCTGATACACACCCAAACTCTCCCAATATGTCAACCATAACTTAATTTCAAATCCAATTCTTGAACCTCAACACTAAGCCAAAATACTACTAATACTAACTAAATTTATTAAGCATTTGCTCTGTGCCATGTACTATTCTGAGCACTTTTACATGCAATAACTCATTTCAGCCTTACAGAGATTACCAGAGATTTACTGGTGTGTATGATATGATCTTCAGCTTATAAATGAGGAAACCAAGGTACAAACGGGTTCAAGCACCCTTCCACAGCTGCATAGCACTTAAGACAGTGGAAATTTGAAGCTTAAATACATTCTCTGCCATTGAGGACCTCAGCATTATAGAATCTTGTAGTTGAAGGATTGTATTAATAGCTAAGGGGTTTCTTTTTTTAAAAAGAGGATAAAAATATAGAAAGTAAATAATTTCCAAAAAAATGTGTTACATGTTGACTTCAACTAGATACACCTATATAAAACATAAATATATGTGTCATTTCAAATTTTAAGCAGGACAAGTTACTTCTGCTGAATCCTAATTCACACACGGTTATATTTTGAGTTCTAGATTTACACATTTTCTGATAAAAATATTAATTATAAATATAACATGCAAAATATTATTCTACTTCTGCATGATTTTTCACCTTAAAAAAATCTTTCTCCAAAATTGTTTCTCCTGTGAAAAATTGTTTTCTCCAAAAATTGTTTTCCTGTGAAAAATGTCCAAATCCTCCCTTCAGGGTTTGAAAGTTTTCCAAAAACTTGAATTCTTCTTGCCAGAAGGCAGACTTTCAAGAGAAAAACAAATGCATAATAATGGGGGATGTCTGTGTAATCTTTTTTTATTATTAAAAAAATAAATAAAAAATTGTTAGTACTGGCTGAAAACTTTATCTTATTTTACCAGAACTGTTTATGAGTCCTATTACATTTTATTCTGTCATTAGTCAAGGCATGCTTTTTTCAGCTTTCCAAAAATTCTTGAATAAATGATGGACTAACTGACCTTACTCTGTGAATTCACTCAATAAGCAAAGCACTTACTATGTGCTGTGGGTGCTGTTAGGTCCTGTGGCTCAGAGGTCCCCAAATGTTTTGGCATCAGGGATCTATTTCATGGAAAACAGTATTTCCATGGACTGGGGGCAGGGGATGGTTTCAGGATGATTCAAGCACATTACATTACATCTGTCTTGTACTTTCTTTCTATTATTATTACATTGTAATATATAATGAAATAATTATATAGCTCACCGTAATACAGAATCAGTGGGAACCCTGAGCTTGTTTTCCTGCAACCAGACAGTCCCATCTAAGGGTGATGGGAGACAGTGACAGATCATCAGGCATGAGATTCTCATAAGAAGCATGCAACCCAGATCCCTCACAGGCACAGTTCACAAGAGGGTTTTTGCTCCTATGAGAATCTAGTGTCACTGCTGGCTGATCTAACAGGAGGTGGAGCTCAGGCACTAATATGAGCAATGGGGAGTAGCTGTAAATACAGATGAGGCTTCACTTGCTCAACTGTGGCTCACTTCCTGATGTGCAATCCAGATCCTAACAGGCCATGGACAGGCTGGGGACCCTTGCTGTGGATGCGCATGGAAACAAAGTGGAAGCTCTGCCCTAAGTAGTTCATGATCAATTGAAAAGAGACATGTAGTAAAATAATTACAATAAAGTGACAAATAATATTCGTATCTAAAAAGCATGTTTAGAATAATGGAATGAGAACTAAGCAATTCAAAATAAAGACCAGTAAAATAGCAGAGTTTTATTTTGTTATCTGAGCATTCTTAAATTTTCTTTGTTTATTCCTCATCTGTATCAGTAGTCAACAGATTTTTCTTTAAAAAATCAGATAGTAAATATTTTAAGCTTTGTGCCCCATAAGATTTCTATGGGAACTACTTGATTCTTCCATCGTAGGGCAAAAGCAGCCATAGATAATATGTAAACAAGTGAATGATGCTGTCTTCCAGTAAATCTTTATTTCTAAACTAGACAGCAGTCTGGATTTGGCCAATGGGCTACAACGCACCTACCCTAGTTCTACATGAGCTTAAATTTTGGTGTCCTCAAGGCGGGGTGCAATGACTCATGCCTATAATCCCAGCACTTTGGGAGGCTGAGGCAAATGGATCACTTGAGGTCTAGAGTTCGAGACCAGCCTGGACAACATGGTGAAACCCCATCTCTACTGAAAATACAAAAATTAGTTGGGTGTGATGGCAAGTGCCTGTTATCCCAGCTTCTTGGGTGGCTAAGGCATGAGAATTGCTTGAAACCCAGAGGCAGAGGTTGCAGTGAGCCGAGATCACGCCATTACACTGCAGCCTGGGTGACAGAGTGAGACTCCATGTCAAAAACAAGTAAATAAAATAAAATAAATAAATGTTGGTTTCCTCAATTTGGGGATTATTTTCTTCTCACTCTATATTCCCCCCTTAGGTGTTGCTACCTACTTCCATGGTTTCAAAGGCCATCTGTTTTCCATGATATTCCAAATGCATGCTTCAGACTTGATGCATCTTCTGACATCCAGATCCATTTATCTAGGTTCCTGATGAACATTGTTTTCCTAGACTAGCTCACATTTTTGTCAAAATTAAGAGAGTTCATCTCACCATCTCCACTAAGCCTCTCACCCAGACCTTGCTCTGAATACCTTTCTCTCTTTCCAAAAATAGCACTTCTAGCCACCTTTTATTTATTAATTCTCCAAACTGCTTCCACATTTTTATCTTTTTTCTTTTCTTTTTCCATTCACCTATTTGCTTAAGCCAGAAAACTAAAAGCCAGACATAACACCTCCTTCTCCATTACTCCCCATATTAGGTTTTCAAATTCAGTTAAGTATAGCCCTAAAATAGCTCTCAACTATAGTCCCCTTTCTATATCACCACGTTCACACCACTGCCATACCAAGTTACCATCACTTCTGGCATGGACCGCCTTGATGCCTTTGTAAAGGGTTTCTCAGAATCCAGTCATCCACTCTTATGCTCTTCTACTACACGTTATATCCATTCTAGAATTTCTTTTTTATGGGAGGGAGACAGGGGCATGCTCTGTCATCCAGGTTGGAGTACAGTGGTGCGATCCTAGCTCACAGCAGCTTCGGCCTCCCAGGCTCAAGTGATCCTCTCACCTCAGCCTTCCGAGTAACTGAGATTACAAGCGTAAGCCACCATCCCCAGTTAATTTTTAAATGTTTTGTAGAGAAGGAGTCTTGCTACATTGCCCAGACTGGTCTTGAACTGCTGGCCTCAAGTGATTCCCCTGCCTTGGCCTCCCAAATCACTGGGATTACAGGTGTGACCCATTGTGTCCAGCTTCCAAAGTGACCTTTTTGATAAGACCTCTGATTATGGTCATCCCTGCTTTAAACCTGTCAAAAGATTCCTTGGGCTCTATGGATAGATCCACATCCTTATTACTCTTCCCACACTGTATCCTTAGCTCATAACCATGTTTATTAGTTTCCTAGGACTGTTATAAAAATAACCAGAAATCTAGTGCCTTAACACACATTTATTAACGTATAGCTCTAGAACCCAGACATCTGAAATGGGACTCAAAGCTAAAATCAAGATTGGAAGGGCTGTGTTCTTTCTGGAGGCTCAGAGGAGAATTCATTACCAGGCCTTTTTCGGTTTCTAGAGGCCCCATATTTACTGCTGTGTGGCCTTCAGTCAGTAATCATGTATTTCCGATCTCTGTTGCTTCCAGTGTCACATCTTCTCTTGCTCTGCCTCTCCTGCCTTGCATAAGGACTCTGTGATTCCATAGAGCCTGCCTGGATAGTCCAAGATAACCTCCTCATTCCAGCATTGATCTTCACTTAGTCACACGCGTGGTGTTTCTTTGCCAAAAAGTTAGCATGGCCACAGGTGCTGGAGATTACAGCATAGGCTTCTTATGGGGGCTGCTCTTCTGCAAACCAAACTTCATCTCTCAATTTTCAGGCTCCTAACACACTGGCCTTCACTATCTCATTGAAAGCCGCTATTTTCTCCTCCTCCTCCAAGTCCTCTGCACATGATATGTCCTCTCTCTGAAATTCTCTTCCTTCAACTCTGCCTTTGGCTAACTCCCAATGACCCTTAATATATTAGTATACATATTTCTTCTCCAGAGAGAAACTTTATTTGACCCTCTTAATCCCTTTAAAGTTAAGTTAACCTTAATTTATTCTCTTATATCCTCCTATATTTTTGTGTTTTCACATGTTTCAGAGTTGAACTTAAATTCCAGCATAATTATTTCTTTGAGGTCTGGGCACTCCATTAGATTGCAAGCTTACTAAGGGCAGAGCACTGTCCGTATTTACCACATGTTATACGAAGCACCTAACACATTGTACCTGCTCACCAAATATGAATGGAATTAGTCAACAGTTTAATAAAAAATATCAATTTATTAAAACATTAATATTTCAAAAAGGGTAATGAAATATTACCCTTTGATCATAATTTTAAATGATGACTAATTTTAAAGACAGAGTATCAGGGGATCAAGATATGTTTTAGGAGAGGGGAGCATCTTTTGTGAAAGTTTGAGTAAGAGGACATTGTTCAGGAATTACAAATAATTTGAAAAGACTGGAAGATACATTCTCATAGTTGGTGGTGGCAAAAGTAGGACTAAGATGTAAATAGAGACCAGATCATAAACTGTCTATAACGTTTAAGATGCCATCAGTGGCAAATAATAGGTAACCTAACCTAAGGCACTTAAGGAATACAAGATTCTAATCAGTGTCTGAAAGTAAACTGTCCTGGATCAGATTCAGTAGCTCAAAAGTATTAGGGTACTGGGTTTGAATCTTGGGCATTCTCTTGGTTTTACTCTCATTGTTGCAATGGCTGCCATAGCAACAAATATTCTTAGTCCCTTAGAACAATGTCCCAGATATGGAGGGAGAGAATGGGAGAAAAAGGCTCCCGACTTGCATTAAGCTCCTCTTTTTTTGTAAAGGAGAAAAAAATATTTCCAGAAGCTCCCAGTAGATTTTTCATTTTGTTTAGGGATACCTATTTAGCAAATAAAAATACAAGATGCTCAGTTAAATTTGAATTTCACGTAAGCAATAATACTGTTTAGTATAATAATCAGAACATACTTACACTAACAAAAAGTTACTTATTTGAAATTAGGATTTTACTGAGTACTATGTATTTTATCTGGAAATTCTACTCTTACTTCAATAGTGAGAGCAGGATTATATATGCTCACCCCTAGACTAGTCACAGGTAAATATTAATGTAGATGCCATGATGAGCTTAGTTTCCTGGGACTGGGCACATTGCCAAAATATGGGTGTAGTTAGCAAAGTCAGGAAAGACTGGTTATTACATGAGTACAAACTGTGTCAGCCACAGGATCTGTGTAAATTGGTAAGGTGGTTTTATTCCTGTCTGTAGATGATGTGGAAGTGTTGAAGGATTTAAGCAAAGAAATGATATAATTAGTTTGGAAATTCGTGTAAAGATATCTTCTCTGGTAACGTGCAGATTGGTAAAATTAGAGGAAGAGATATCAGATAAGAAGCTATGACATTAGATGTGTTAAAGAATTATGAAGGCACTTGAACCTAAGAAATAGCAGAAGGAATTTAGAAATATGTAAGAGGATTATATATGCATATTTATTGATCATAGTTGTCAAGATTTCAGACTTTGGACTAGAAATGTTTTTGCGTTATATTTTGGCTTTGCTGTAAAATATGTGTGTAAGTTTCTTTATCTTACTGGCCTTAGTTTCCTTATCTCTAAACATGAAGATAATAAAACTATGTGATTTATTATGGCATTGAATGAGGTTTCAGTTAGTCAGGGTTCTCCAGAGGACACACACACACACACAGTGTGCATGTATATATATTCTGCTCACTTTATATAAACATTTGTATGTGTGTGTGCGTGTGTGCATCTGTGTGTGTGAAAGGGAGTTTATTAGGAAGAACTGGCTCACATGATTACAAAGTCCCATGAGAAGTGATTACAAGGTGGAGGATGAAAGAAGCCTGTAGCGTGGCTCCCCAGGAAGCTAGTAGCATGGCTCAGTCCAACTTCAAAAGCCTCAAAACCAGGAAAGGTAACAGGACAGCTTCTAGTCCGAAGCTGAGGGCCTGAGAGCCCCTGGAAGGTTTCTGGTGGATCCCAGAGTCCAAAGGTCAAAGAACCTGGAGTTTGTTGTCCACAGTCAGGAGGGATAAAAAGACTTACTGCTCTGGAAGACAGAGACGGAGAGAGAGAGAGATACACAAAAAGGAAGCCAAGTAACCTTACCGCCCTCTTTCTTTTGCCTGCATTGTTCTATTAATAGCTGCACCCATGGTAGATTGGATGATGCATAGTCACACTGAGGGTAGTCATCGTCTCTCAACCCACTGACTCACTTGTCAATTTACTTTGAAAATTCCCTCACAGACACACCCAGAAACAATGCTTCACCAGCCATCTGGGCATCCTTAAATCCAGTCTAGTTGACTGACAACTAATATTAAAAACAAAGTGAGCCTAATATGCATTTAATGGATGTTAGCTGCATTTATTATTTTGGTTTTACTGTTAGTTTTGTCATGTATTATGACAGGTATGATACAGCGTTGAAGATAAAAGATAAAAATTCTCCCCAACCTGCTCTACCCATGATCTTTCCCATCTCAGGTGATAACAACTCCTTCCTTCCAGATGCTCAGAACAAAAACTTTATTGTCACCACTGATGTCTCTTTCTCTTACATTCTATATTCAGTTTTGGGGGGATTCCTTCTGGCACTCAGAATATATTCAAAATGCATCCAGAATTCTGCCATTGCTCACCACTTCCCCTGCTGACCCTCTGGTCTGAGCTGCCATCATCTCAGTGGATTGGGGTGAGTATTGCTCTAATAGACTTCCCTGCTTGTACTCCAGTTCCCTGTTGTCCATGCTCAGCACAGTGGCCAGGGTGCTTAACCACTAGGTCAGATTTTGCTGATTTTTGCTCATTCCTGCAATGGCTTCCCACTCTACTAAAAATAATAGCCAAAGTATTTAAACTACATGACTGATCCCCTGTTTGTTCGCCAACTTCACCAGCTGTGGCTCCTTTGCTAACTCCACTTGGTCCTGGTTGATCTGTCTGCCCAGGCTACTCTTTCTGCAGATATTAAAACACCTCATTGTTTAACTCCTTCGAGTTTTCCTCAAATCACACCCACTCAATGAACCCAACTTCAGCTACCTTATTAACAATGTCAAGCAACTATCACCACCCAAAGTGCCATTCAATATTCCCTTCATCTATTGTGTCTTTTTATCTGTTTTTCCCATGGCCCTGATTGTATTCTAATTTACAACATAGTTTACTTATTTGTTATAATTATTGTTGGTTATGTGACTCTTCCTGTCTAGTTAGAACATCTTTATATGTTTTGTCCAATGACATATCAGAGCACCCAAAACAATGGGTTTTGGGTATTCAATACAATGCAATGACTAAGTTTTTACCATGTCATTCATTCTTGCTCTTTATGTTTTAAAAACAAATAACTATTAAATACTTACTCTGTGTTAGGCATAGTTCTCATTATTTTACATGTCATTGAATGCTTACAAGAATTTTGTGGTATGCATCTTTCCTTAGCAGTGAAACACAGTGGTTAAAGGCAGAAATTAGGGATATAGCACAGCAGAGAAAATCTCAGAATTTCAAATTATTATGCACGGATATAAGTCTTGGCTCTGCCACTTACTGGGTATAATGCCTTGAGCAAGTGACATAACCCCCTCTTGCCTCAGTACCTAGACTTTCTCATTTGGGAAACCAATACAGTCTATTGTAGTACAGCCCTCATAATACCATTGTTACTGTAATGGAGTTAACACATCTAAAGTATTAGAATGACGTCTGGAACAGAGTATACACTAAACTAATGTAAGCTATTATTCTTACAATTAATATTTTGTCACTTTTTCACATTATGGACGTGAGACTTAGAGAAGCCAATTAACTTGGCCAAGGTCACATAGATAGTGAAGAGGCATTTAGGCCTTTGACCCCAAAACTGTGCTTTTAACCACCATGCAACAAGAAACACAAAAAGAAAAGTCTTTTGGGGGGAAATATAATGAGTTGAAATATGGATTTTTGTATCTTCACCCCAGGATATTTTCCACCTAAATTTAGACTTCCTAGAAAATATCAAATTTCTAGCTATATGTTTAATTTTCTCTCCAAGCTGGCATAAAGCAGACTTGATCTTTGGAAGACAGCAGGGTTCGTGTGATTATTTTCATGGCCTTTGCCAAAAGTCAGTCATTTAAGCATCTTCACGGCACAAGACCAACTGCTTTATACATCAGCTGCTCTGTGAAAAAGTTGAAAATGTGATAGATTTGCTGACAAGCATATTTTATGTTTGATGTGCATACATTTTTTGCAATGATAAAAATAGAAGCCCTTAAGAGTTACTGAGTAGTTTGTTTTCCCTTCTGTCTCTTGAATATTTTGATCTTAAGAAAGAGCAGATGTCTTGCTCGTTTTCACCTGTGTTTCCAGTTTTAGCTTCCACAGTATGCATTGCTTCATTTATAAGAAAATATTCCTACCTACTGTGTGCAAAGTTGAATGTATGTTGTCTTGTGGGCAGACTCAAAAGCATCAAATATTGCATTATAATCTGGTAGGAAAAATGGAAAACCATGAATGCGTCAAATCTAGCAGTAACACCTCAGTGCAAGCCATAGTCATTCTTCACCTAAAGCACTGCAATAGCCTACTCATGCTCTCCCAGATTCTCTAAGCCATTCCACACTTAGAAGCCAGAGTGATTTTACTGCATTACATACCTAACCGTGTTTGTCCTCCACATAAAATCTTTTAATGGCTTCTCATTGAAGTAAAATCCAAAATCTTTTCCATGACCAGAAAGGTCATGCATGATCCTGCCCCTGTCAATCTTTCTTAGACCAACTCTTAGTAATGCCCATGCTATTCTGCCAAACTAGACATGATTTATATCACACCATCCAAACTTGTTCTGGACTCAGGACATTAGTACTTACTGTCTCTATATATTGCATGTTCTTTTCACAGATTTTCATATAAATAAACTCCTTCTCAATACTTAGAAGCCAGTTATATTTATTTTTGTATTGAGGCCTTCTCATAATAAATATTTTCAGTTATACAGAGAAATTCTATGCCTCTTATTCTCTGCTGTATCCTCATTGTTCAAAGTACCAATCAATTATAGGTGCTCCCTAAGTGACTGTTGTTTTCTGATTGACTGACTGATGAACTGACTATGAATATATCTGCAAAAAAAGTAAAGGTTCCTCAGTGCCAATAGAGTCATAGAGAAAATGTTAGGGATTCCATGAGAGGGTGCAATCAGGCTAGAATGGTTATCGTGGACTGGTTCATTGAGAAAGAATCTGCTGAATCAGATCTGGCATAGGTAGTATCATTGTTATTTTTGTCATGGGTAAATATTTAGTGTCTGCTATGTGTGAAACAGTATTCTAAGTCTATTCTAGAAACAGTATTATTTAATATTCATAAAAACTCAGTGAGTTAGGCGCAGTGGCTCTCACCTGTAATCCCAGCAGGTGGGTCACTTGAGCCCAGGAGTTGGAGATCAGCCTGGGAAATATGACAAAAATGCATCTTTACAAAAAAAAAAAAAATTACCCTGGTGTGATGGTGCACACCTGCGGTCCTAGCTACTTGGGAAGCTGATGCTGGAGGATTGCTTGAGCCCAGAGGTTGAAACTGCAATAAGCATTGATCATGCCACTCCATCCTGGGCAGCAGACTAGACACTTTCTGAAAACGAAACAAAGCAACAAAAACAACTCAGTAAGTCACTATTCATTTTAAAAGCTACGACTGAGGGCCAAAGAAATTCTGACACATACAAGTTGACATCGTGAGCAGCAGAGCAGGAATTTGAATCTACACAAACGGTAGACTCCTTGCATTCAGTGGCTTTTCTACACTGGATTTGGACAAGTGGGGACAAAAGAAAAAGCCAATCTAGTTGGAGGAAAAAGTATTATCACACGCAAGGAAGAGGGAACATCTAAATACCGTATCAGGAGTATGTTAGTTGGTGAACCAAAGGGATAAACAGGAAGTTTAAAAGTCAATTGGAATCAGATCATTAAGGGGCTTCAAAAACAGGCTGAGATGTTAGAGTGACTGTAGAACACAGAAGGCACGGGAGGCCTTTGGAGAAGAAGTTGGTATGGGCTTAATCTGGGCTTTATCTGAATCACTATTCATTTTACAAGTATCCGGGTTTTAACTTGTAAGACCACTCATTTGAAAATCTTGTTCGTGAAGGAACAAAGTGAGAAGGGGTCTAGGGTCAGGAAGAATAATTAGGAATTGCAGTGTTTAGGACGAGAAGCAACTGATCTTTCTCATACTACTACTAACATGTTTCCCCAAAGAATTGTGGCTCAAAAATATTTCATTCTCAATAATTTTTATATTGCCACTGTCAGTATTATTAGCTCTATTTTGCAGGTAAAAACAATTTAATTTAAAATAATGATATTCAGGAAGGGCAAGTGATTAAAAAGCCCAAGATCAAATGATGAGCATGACTGAGAAGGGAAGATTTTCACGAAATTGTTAGGCAAAATTGGGGAAGTTTCCCCACTGAGGGAAGCATGGTTCCTGCAGCGCTTACCTCTCATAAAACAGCTCTATGTTGAGATCCTTTGCTAGTGCTGTCTCTATCTTACAAAGCTGCAGAACTGCCAGGAAGCAAGGAGCAAGAACATCAGAGCCAAATTCCTGGTTTTGAATACCAAGCCGGGCTTTCTATCTATTTCTCTCTAAAGAATGTATTTAACAGTACTTTGTCTCGGTTGCAAAGAGCTGTTTGTTTTTTTAAATCAAATCAATTAAATTGTGTAAAGTGCTTAGACCAACGCCTCATATCAAATAAACTCTCCCAAATATTTTATTGTTGATGATACTTACAATAATTCTGCAAGCGTTACTATTTTTTTAATACGTGAGAGAATTAAAGCTCACACTAATGATGCTGTACCTCAGGAGTATTAATGCCTGAAAACAAAACAAAACAAAACAAACCTTGTGAAGAATAATAAATACATTTTCATTTCTTCTGGAAAATGTGTGCAATATCGCAAATGGGGAAGACTGGCAACAATTGTTAAATTTCCCTATACCAAAATATGATAAATCCACATTTCCTTTTCACTGTGAGGGGAGGATGATAGATGATAAGAAAGAGGTTGTGGGTCTCCCAGAACAAACACATTCACAAAAATCCACTGGCCAGGCCCTGCTCTTCAAGAACACTGCCTTATCCAGTCTTACCCACTTCCTTTGATCTCCTGCGTCTGATTTGGTCAGAGTTCAAGAATACCTCTGGAGTCAAGCAGACTAGATCAGAACTTTGCTATTTCTTTACTAGCTGCGTGAATATAAACAAGCTGCTTAACCTCACTTGACCTACATTTTTTCATATATATAATGAGCAAAGTGATTCTTAACTTCGAAGAATCTTCAGGTTCACAATTTACCATGTAAATGTGTGCTGTGCTTAATAATGATTACAGAAACATTAGCAATCACTATTTCTTGGTACTTACGGGTATTCCAAATATTCTGGATGATGGAAGTAGTTTAAATTTTAGGTGAATGAAAGCATTTTCTTGAAATGCTGTTAATATAATTATCCAAGTTTTTTCTTTTTCTTTTTCTAATCTTCATTTTTTACTTTTTCTAAAATTCTGTCTTTGCTGTTTCTCCCTGTTTGTTTCATCCATCCTATCCGAAGAGATGTTGTCAAGATGCAGTAAGATCTAGGAGAATGTCAAGCACAATGTGTGGTAGGTTGCGATCACTAACCAGCAATTCTGAGTCTCATCAGACAGGTCACATTGCTGAACCTCAATATCGTAATCTCATAATATACCGTTTGCAGTTATGTAGCAACATTTAAAAATCAGTGGATAGAAAACTGCCTTGCACATAACACAAGTTGTTAGTTTCCTCTCCCTTTTCATCTCTTTTATCATTCTTCTGTTTCTGGATTGTCAAGGGACACTATTTCTCATTAGCTGTCTCAGCAGATATTCTTAAATGTCCTTGGGACTCAACACATACTCTGGGGAAGCATCAACAAAACCAAGAATTAGTGGATGAGGTGACCTGAGATGGGTTGAACTTTCCTAAAACCTTTGGGAGCACTGTGGGGACATGCACAAACCCAGCATTTATTCAATAATTTCCATTATTAATGCATCCAAAGCCTTGTATTCTCTTGAAGCAGTGGCTTCAAGGCCCACGGCAATCTCCCTCCACCTCCTCCCCTAAACCACTTCTCTGAACTTAGATCTGATGTTCCTATCATTTGCTCTGTTCCAGCCACTTTGCCAAGCCTTCCAAGAGACCTACTTTACCCTGGAATTCCCTTTCCGTCCAGGGACTTAACACACACTCTGGACCTAGTATGCCTTTTGCCCCTTTTCTTTCTTATTTTTCTTTGTCACTTTTTACCATCTGACCTACCAATTTATTTCATGTATTTCTTTGTCTGTGTCTTTCATCACCCTCTAGCCTATGAAGCCCGTGAGGCAGGGACGTGGTCTGCTTTGTTTACTGGGTCCAGCATGTAGAAGTTGCTCAATACATACTGCCTGATGACTGAATGGTCAGAAGCATTTAAAATTGTTCATTTAATAATCACGTTGTGAAAATGGCAACAGCCTGGTGAACACAAAGAGATATTCCATGAAGTGAAGACACTGATCTTAAAGAAAACAAATACTAAAATAAGCACGTGTTATAACTACTCTTGATCCTAGCACTGTACCTCCTCAAATCCAATCCTTGCCCTTCACTCTTTCTGGAATACTTGTGCAACATCGCAAATGGGGAAAATTGGCTATAATTATTAATTTTCCCTATACAAAAATGTGATAAATTCCCATTTCCCTCTTCACTGAGAAGAAGGTAGGATGATAGATGATAGAGAAGAGGCTGTGAATCTGGTCTGTAGTATGTTAGAGGGTGCCTGCCCCAGCAGGCTCCTGGCTGAGTTTTGCTAGTGGAAGGCAGTAGCATGAGTGCAAAGGCCAAGAGAAGGGAGAAACAGGGCATTTACTAATTTACTTGCTTCTCTGCCTCAGGCAGTGGTTGCATCTTCTCTATGCTGTGGGTTCCTTGTAGCTCCTTGGTGACAATGTCTGACTTGTCTCACTTTCTACCATTGTTTTCTCAGCTCCTCCATCATCTGTGCAGCCAATGATATTCTCTCATTATATTTTCTCCTTTGAAATCTGAAGGCACTTGGGACTGTTTGTTTTTTCCTTTTTTGCTTACACTCTGACTGGCGACGCTGAGTGCTCTTCTGGGAAGGCGCAGTATCTGTGAAGCACATTACAGGGCCTCTCCTGGCCCAGTGGAGCTGTCCAATAAGAGGGTTTCCTAAAGCAGTGACAGATTACTCTTTGAGAAGGGGAACATGAAGAGTCAACAACAATAGCAAGGGCAGTGAGCCTTTGAGAAAATGAAAATTACTTACGTGAAGGCTCTGTGCCAGGAGAAAGTTGGGGTTCACAAATGACAGCACCGTAAAGCACATAGAACGAGTAGATGAAGTGAGAAGCATTTGGTCAGTCATCCTGATTCCTGTTGACAATTCATAGGTCTTTTTCCTGTAATTCACGAAGCTCCACAGAAAAGTTTTAATCAAGGAGGGTTAACGTGGTGTTCTCATCTGGTCTGTGCTTTGTAAAGATAAGTAACTGCAATATATAGGCTGCAAGATGCAGCCTAGGCGGCCAGGTGGGAGGCTGGGGCTGCAGCCCAAGTGCCGGGGCCGAGTGGTTTGGCCCAGGATAGTGGTTGAGGCTTAGATGGGAAGGGAAGAGCCAGAAAACAGCCCAGTCCTGAGCTCATCTCCTCACTCTTCCTTCCTCTGCAGACTGCTGGCGTGTTCTCTTTGTTGCTCAGTCTGAGAGGTGCTGCCAGCTCCAACGGCTTTATTTTTATGTTGGCGCCTAAAAGCCTCACCTCAAAGAGAGGAGACTCTGGAGACAATGTGAAGGACAAGCAGGCACAGAGATACTTCCCTTCATCCACCCTTCCCACAGACCAGCTGAAGCAAAAGTTCAAAATAACTCCAAGCTGTTAGGAAAAAATTGCCAAAACCACTCCTCTTTCTCATGTAGTGACAAAGTGCTGCAGGGCCTGCCACGTTTGATTGTTCTCATTCTAGGCCTGCTTCCCTCTTCTCAGGTGGGCTAACTTACTTCCTCAGCTTTGCTTACATCTGTCTCTCGGGGTATTTCTAGGGGCTCTAAGACTAATCTGGTCCTCTCAGTAAAGACTTTGGGAACTACTTCTATTTCTTTTTGCAATGTTCCCTGTCACACAAGAGCAGTTTTCTGCCAGTGCAGAAAACTAGAACCAAATGATACCAACTAATAAATAAGTCTATTTCATGGTTGGCGAAGAAGCACTAGACTTGAAACCGGACAGTGTTTTACTGAGGTCACGCTGTTACTCCATCACCTTGGAGAGATCAACCAAGAAGCGGAGGCTTTGTGGCATGAGTGTAATATTTACTCACAGATACTGGACATAGTGATGAGACAGGCACCAGGGCTTCATACACACTGTTCCATTTCAACCTCCCAGTGACCCTTAAGAGAAAGGCTGTTTATTTTGTCCATTTTCACAAGTAAGGAAACCAGCTCAGAGAGATTAGGGAACTGGCATGAAATCACACAACTGGCAAGTCACAGGGAGGAAATGAAACTCAGGCTTTCTTATCTCAAATCTTTGTTCCTACTATGACCCCTTCGATACAAGCTAGTGCCAGGAACATTGGGGTGAGAGCCAAAAGGATCTCAATCTGACGACTGCTTCTCTGCGTTGCCAGCTGGGCGATGTCAGGCAGGCAGCCCAGCCTCCCTGTGCCTTCCTCTTCCTTATCTGTGAAATAATGATGCTTTTATTATTTTAACTCATACTAAACCTTTTGTTGCAGTGTAGACCTTTACAAGATGCAGGGGACTGTGGAAGATTTCATGAGACAATTCATAGAAAACATCTAAACTGCGCTGTGGTCTGCAATTCAGATTGCACATTACGCGGAAATTTATTTCAGCCTTGTCTCATAACTGTGCAACTCTAAATGCTTAACTTAAAACCTCTGAGTCTCACACGTGTACAGTGGGGTCAAATTTGACTTACCTAGAAGTTTTGTAATGAGGATTAAATAAAAATAATGATCATACAGAGCAACCCACATGTGGTAAGTGTATTCTCCTCTCTTTAGGTAGGACTCACAATCTTTCTATTTAAGCACTATCTGTCTATCTACCTCATGGTATAGTTGAGATTATCCCCTTGATACAATTAGTGTACTGGAGAAAAAAAAAAGCTCAAAAAATACTATATGGATGCTAAGGATTACTATCACTAAATTAAACTTTGAATTCTGTGAATAATTAGAAAGAATGAGTAATTAATGTCATATACTAAATTACCTAGTGTTTTTCAGTTGTATCTATTTATTTATTCAGGGCCCTTAATTTGATGAGCCATTATTTATTTTTATGTATAAAAGACCAGTGTATTGCTTATCTTGTCTCTTTATAAGAATTGTTGATCCTAGCAGAAAGAAGAATATTTTTTAAATGAGCTATAACCAGTGGATATGAATGCAAATTCATAAACTCTAATATTCTTTCAGTATCTTTTCTTCATCATTTCACAATTGTTATTCCATGTGCTGATGATCAATCCCCTATTTCCGGGTGATTGCTTTATTAATGGCAGAATGATGAGAAAGGAATTAAATATTTGCACTAGGAGCTATGCTTAATTGAGTTCCTTCTCTGCTTATTGCAAGCTTCTGGTTTTAAAATTAAAACCAACAAAAATGATGCCATTTAGAAATAGAGCTAATATGTGAAGTTGTTTAAATATGATAGAAATTCTACAGAGACTTGGACTTTGAATTTCATGTTCAGATATGTGGTGTAATTTTAGAAACAAAGTGTAATTTATTTCTAATTTTAAAAATTATCCAAGTTACATTGAGTTTATACATTGTCACCAAAACTATGTCAAAAACTGAGGGGTGAAATAAAAAACAATATAAACCCAATAACAGTTTAACATACCATATCATCTAATTAACTTACACAGCATCTTAAAGAAGGGTCTGTCTTTATTCTTATTAGCAGAGACTAAACTGAAATTCATTCATTTATTCAAGCACAAATATTTATTAGGACTCCTTGTTTGACAGCAATATACTTGATTCTGGGGATGTAACTGTAAACAGAACACTTAAGACCTCTATTCTCAATCTACTATTATTCTAGTAGTACAAATAGAACATGAAAAAGTAAATGCATGAAGGACAGGTGACTGTTAATTGTATTAAATGTTGAAAGCTGAAGATAAGCCAACTATGGGAAAATTCTGGAAGACTCCAGAGGGAGAAGCAAGTGCAAAGACCTAGAGAAGGAAGAGAAGAAACAAAGGAGGCAGACATGACTGGAGCCAGCCAACAAAGGCATTGCATGGGGGACACATTCAGAGAGGTGTGTAGGTCGAGGTCAGACCATGCAAAGCTCTGTAGATGATGAAAAGTTACTTAGATTTTTTTCCATTGATAATGGGGAAGTAATGAAAGAGTTGAAGCAATGTGGTTATTTAATTTTTTTTTAAATGTTACTTTGGCTACTATTATCTAGAAAATGGACAAGATAGAGCAAGAATAGAAACAAGGAAATCAGTTAAGATGCTACTAAGGTGGTCTGGGAGAGAGATAATGTCAATGTGTGTTAGGATAGTGCTATCAGAGGAGATGATACACAGTGGCTTCTAGAAACAGGACTGTTGTTATATTAGATATGGGAGGATGGACGAAGGGATAAATTATAGATTTTCCCTTTAAATACTTGATTAAACCCAATTTCACTTATTGGCAAGAACAACTCTGGACATTAAAGATTTTGTTGCTTTTTATAACTATTTTTTTATTTTTTGACGGGACAGGAAGGATTAACTGTTCCATTTGGACATATTGTTTGAATGTAAAATGTAAGTTAAATAGACAGTTGAGTATACACATTTGAAATTCAAGATCTTTATCTTACACGTACCAATTCAGGTTGTCATTTTCTTAGTGTATTTAAAAACATGGGCCAGCCTGAGATCACCTAAGGGGAGAGTTTGTATAAGGAAAAAAAGAGTCCCTAAATTTGGGGCAGGGGATTTTTGATAGTTAATTTATGTGTCATCTTGACTGAATTAAGGAGCACACGGGTATCTAGTTAGTCACTATTTCTGGGTATGTCTGTGAGGATGTCTCTGGATGATACAATATTTCAGTCAGTGGATTCAGTGAAGTAGATGTCCCTCCCCATTACGGGTGGGCATCATACAATTTGTTGAGAGCCTGAATAGAACAGAAGGCAGGAATAGAAGAAATTTGCCCCCTTTTTTCTTCCAAACAGTTTGAACTGAGATATCTCATTTCATCTTATTTTGCACTTTTACTGGGATTTACACCATTGGCATTCCTAAATTTCAGGCCTTTGAACTCAGACTGAATTGTACTACTGGCTTTCCTGGGTCTACAACCTGAGGACAGCAGATCTTGGGACTTGTTGGCTTCCACAATTGCATGAGCTAATTCCTCATAATAAATCATATATATATATATGTATTCCTGTTGGTTCTGTTTCTCAGCATAACCCTGGCTAATACAGGATTAGAGGCTTAGAGAAGATAAACAATTTGCTCAACATTTCATGTCTAGTAAGTGGCAAACTTAAACCCTACCTCACTCTAAAGCCCATGCTTTTATGTTTTATTGCCTATTAGATGATATTTTAAGAGAGGTTTTAAAAATGAATAGACTTTTGATATCCAGGGATGCGGAGAAGGGCACTACAGATTAAGGATGCCATAATATTTATAGCACAAAAGCTGAAGAGGGCAGAGAGTGCACAGAGAACGGTGATCTTGTTGTTCAGTTGGTTTTAGCATAAGGTTTTGGGGGGAAATATTAGGAAATAAATTCATCTAGTATGCAGGGAAATGGGGGAAACCTATAGGTCTTCTCTTCACTGACTAGGGATTTAATAGAGGTGGATGAAATTCTAACATATCAATTCCTAAATACAAACCATCATGCATTTGGATGTTTTACTGTTATTATGTATGTGATTGCATGTGAAAGAGAACTAGTACTTCTTCTCTGTGACTCCCAAAGGCAAGAGACATTTTTCAGAGAGTTAGGTTTACACTCAGTTGATAAAATAGTCCTGAAAATGTCTGACCTCTCTAAAGGGAAGAGTTTCAAGAAAATCTCAGTAACCACACATGTCCAAAAACTCACTGGATTTAGCATTCAGGAAGAATGTTCCTTATTTGGCAGCATTTTTCCCTTTAAATGTTCCAGTAGATGGCTAGCTTTAATCCCAAATAGTCAAACTATTTTTGTTTGCATGTTATTTTGAGAAGCCTTTGTTTTTCTCCATTCCTGGTATAGTTTTACATTTATTATAATTACTAACATATAGGAGTAGAGAAAGATAGAATATACTTTTATCTTTTCCTTATTGCTGTGTGTTTATGGCCTCGTAGATAAAGACTTGCTGAGAGACAAGTCAGACAGGAGCATAGTGCTTTACAACAGTCAGGAAAAGAATTGGGAAGAAGGGGAAAGAGGGTATAGAAGTAAGAAAAAAAAATTGATGGACATTTGCATTCACTGCAATTATATGAAATGAATATGCAATCAGTGCATTATTTTCATCTATTCTTAATGTTGGGTCAAGAATGTGGTAGATGTAGATGTAATATTAATTACAATCATTCCTATGAATTGTTTAATTCTGCCTATTTTGTTATGCAACAAGATAAAAACAACTATGTTTATGAAACAGGCTAACTTGGTTGAAAATTTTACTTAATTTTATGTAGCTCTGTTAAAATTATCTTCATTACAACAGATTAATGTTTAGAAAAGAACATGAGTTTTGAAGTTAAAACTTAATTTGTTGAGCTTGCGTATCTGCAAATTATGAGCTATGGGACCCCTGACAAGTAGTGTAACTTTCTTCAGCCTCAGTTTCTGATTTGCAAACTCAGAATTAAATATTATTGTCTTGTTTCAACACTTAAAGACCAAGTGAGATGATAAACGTAAACGATCATGGTGCCAAATTCAATGAAAATCACTTCCTTTTCATTAGAATGAGATTTGGTGAGAGAAAGCGCCATCTTTTGAGGTCTTGGATACTATGTTAGTTGTTAGGGTTATCATAATAACATACCACAGACTGAATGGTTTAACCAGCAGAATTTTATTTTCTCACATTTCTGGAGGCTAGAATTTCCAAATCAAGGGATCTTTGATTTCTTCTGAGGCCTCTCTTCTTGGCTTGTAGATGACCATCTTCTCCTTGTGTCCTCACATTGTCTTCCCTCTGTGGGTATCCTAACCTCTTCTTCTTGTCAGGGCACCAGTCATCTTGTATTAGGATCCACCCACATAACCTCATTTTATTTTGATTGCCTCTTTAAAGTCCTTTCTCCAAATACAGTCACAATCTGAGTTACTGTGTGTTAGTATTTTAACATATGAATTTTGGGAGACATATAATTCTGCCCATAACAGATGGATTTGGGATGAATAGGTTTAGATAATTTTAAGTTCTGGTGTGAGTTTTTGTACCTTTGTTCATGCTTTCAAATTGAAGTTTAGTAAACAAAGAACAAAGCAACCAAATTCAAGCTTTACTAGGAATGTAATGAAATTTAACCAGGTGAGTTAGAGAGAATATTTGACATTAAAAGCAGCATACAGAACTAGTGAAAAAGAACAAGATAAGATCTATGTGTGAGTGTGTGTGAGTTTGTGTATGAATGTATTTGTGTGTATGTGCAAAGGAGTGAGATTGTGAGTATATGTGAATGAGTGATTTTTGTAAGTTTGTGGATGTGCACTGATGTGAGTGTTTATGTGTGTCCCCGGAGTATGAGAGGAGAGATGATGTCCTCTGAGAAGAGGAACAATGCTATGAGTAAGCACATGCAGTTGAAAGACAGGTACATAGCATAAGTGGCACCACAAGAGAACAATTAAAACACAGTTATGCTACCATATGATGGCATGAGTTCTTACCTCCTTCTTCCTTTTGGAGTTGAGAGGAGGTTTTTTGTTTGTTTTTGTTTTTGTTTTTGTTTTTTTGTATAATTTCAGCTGAAGCTAGGTTGAAGTACTGTATTAGTATGTTTACATGCTGTAATAAAGAACTGCCAGAGACTGGGCAATTTATAAAGAAAAGAGTTTTAATTGATTCACAGTTACACATGGCTGGGGGGGCCTCAGTACACCTATAATCATGGCAGAAAGGGAAGCAGGCATGTCTTACGTGGTGGCAGGCAAGAGAATGTGTGTGAAGGAGACACTGTCAAACACTAGTAAAACCATCAGATCTCATGAGAACTCACTATCACGAGAACAGCATGGAAGAAACCACCCCATGATCCAATTACCTCCCACCTGGTCCCTCCCTTGACACATGGGAATTATAGGGATTACAATTCGAGATGTGATGTGGGTGGGAATACAGAGCCAAATCATATTATTTTCACCCCTAGCCCCTCCCAAATATTATGTCCATTTTATATTTCAAAACTAGCCATGTGTTTCCAACAGTCTCCCAAAGTCTTAATTTATTCCAGCATTAACCCAAAAGTCCAAGTCCAAAATGTTATCGGAGACAAGCACAAAACTCTACCTAGGAGTCTGTAAAATCAAAAGCAAGTTACTTACTTCCAAGTTACAATAGGGGTACGAGCATTGGACAAATTCTCTCATTCTAAATGGAAGAAATTAGCCAAAACCAAGGGGTTATAGACCCCATTCAAGTCCAAAATCCAGCAGGGAAATCATTAAATCTTAAAATTCCGAAATAATCTCCTTTGACTCCATGTTTCACCTCCAGGTCATGCTGATGCAAGAGGTGGCTTCCCACAGCTTTGGACAGCTCAGACCCTCTGGCTTTGCAGGGTTCAGCCCCTGCAGCTGCTCCCATGGGCTGGCATTGTATGCCTGCAACTTTTCTAGGCACATGGTGCAAGCTGCCAATGGATCTAACATTCTGGGGTCTAGAGGATGGTGTCCCTCTTTTCACAGCTCCATTAGATAGTGTCCCATTGGGGACTCTGTGTGGGGACTCCAACCCCACATTTTCCTTACACACTGCTCTAGTAGAGGTTCTCCATGAGGTCTCCACTCCTGCAGCAGACTTCTGCTTGAACATCCAGGCATTCCCATACATCCTCTGTTGACTTCTGTACACCTGAAGGCCAAACACCACTTGGCAGCAATCAAGGCGTGGGGGTTGCACCCCCTGCAGCAATGACTTGAGCTGTACTTTGGCCCTTTTAGCCATGGCTGGAGTAGCTAGGATGCAAGATGCCAAGTCTCGAGACGGCACACAGCAGCAAGTCCCTGGGCCCAGCCCACAAAACTATGTTTTCCTGCCTATACAAATTTTTGTAGGAGGCTTGAATATCTCCCCAGAAAATGGGTTTCTGTTTTCTACCACATGGTCAAGCTACAAATTTTCTGAACTTTTATACTCTGTCACCTCTTGAACGCTTTGCTACTTAGAAATTTCTTCTGCCAGATATCCTAAATCATCTTTCTGAAGTTCAAAGCTCCACAGGTCTCTAGGGCAGGGGCAAAATGCCACCAGTTTCTTTGCTAAAGCATAACAGGAGTGATTTTTACTCCAGTTCCTGATAAGTTTCTCATCTCCTTCAAAGACCACCTCAGCCCCGACCTCATTGTCCACATCATTATCAGCATTTTTATCAAATCCATTCAACAAGTCTCTAGGAAGTTCCAAACTTTCCCACATTTTCCTGTCTTCTTCTGAGCCCTCCAAACTGTTCCACCCTCTGCCTGTTACTCAGTTCCAAAGTTGCTTCCACATTTTCAGGTTATCTTTATGAGAGTACCCCACTCTACCGGTACCAGTTTTCTGTATTAGTTCATTGTCACACTGCTACAAAAAACTGCCTGAGACTGAATCATTTGTAAAGAAAAGAAGTTTAATTGATTCACAGTTCTGCATGGCTGGGGAGGCTTCAGGAAACTTAGAATCATGGCAGAATGGGAAGCAGGCACATCTTATGTGGCAGCAGGTGAGAGAGAGCATATGAATGAGGAACTATAAAACACCTATAAAACCATCAGTTCTCGTGAGAACTCATTCACTACTGTGAGAACAGCATGAAAGAAACCACTCCCACAATCCACTCAGCTCCCATGGGGCCCTCCCTGAACGTGTGGGGATTATGAAGATTACAATTCAAGATGACATTTGTGTGGGGACACAGAGCCAAACCGTATCAAATACCTACATCCAGTGCCATGATATGTAGTTGGCACAAGCTTGCCAACCAAATGAGCACCTGGAAAGGGGTATATGGAGGGATAAAATTCAGCCTACAGTCTGCCTGCCAAGCCATGAGCCCATCATGGAACTATCTCCTCCTGAGGAAAGGAGTGCTTTGTTTTGTTCTGGATTTTTATCTCTTATTTGAATAGAGATGCTGAATAGGCACCTCATAGCCTTGACTACCCCAGTGCCTCTGGCCTCCCTGTCATCTCCAGAACCTGGAAGGGAAGGGCCAATAAGGCAAGAACATGTCTCTAGAATAGCCAGTACTGCATCTCTTATTTTATACACTATGAACCATAAGAATTGACTCACAATTTTTTAAAAAACTATAAGAGAAAGTAATATCCTGCAATGGTAGACTGTTAAAGAGAAGATAGGCTAATCCCTCCTGACAGTTCTGTGTTATTTTTTGAGAAGAAACACTACTCTTATAAAGACAGAACTGTGAGTAATGTAGCTTCTCCATAAATGTACATGTATGATAACTTTTGACTACTTTCTTAAAATATATCCCAGATTTCAAATCCTGCTTTTATCCATGTCCCATGGTTTTTTGCTGATAGATTCAGGATTAATGTTTCTGCAAAGTAACAATGCACATCTCAAAATACATCAGCCTTATCTTTCTTATCAAAATACATCTGATATCAGTTAGAAGGTCAACATACTTTCTAGGCATCCTGAGACCAGGGTTATGATACCAAACTTCTGGATAATCTTGAGAGACACCAAGTCCTACTGGAACTAAAACCTTATGATCCCAAGCATGGCCCTTGAAAGCAGCATTTTATTGCTGCTAACTTGAATCACCCCTCTGGTCTGCATTTTTTCATTTAGAAGAAAAAGAGACTATAATATGCAAATAGTCTACTCTTGCAGATGTATAGGAATGTATGGTATACAGTAAATGGTATACCATATATTGGTATAACAAACATTGATGGTATAAAGTAAACCATCAAATGTATATGAATGAATAAATAACAGGTAATATGCATGTTGTTAAGATGTATGGAGATGGTATTATATCTCCAAAGTATTAAATCTTTAAAAGATAAAAGGACTTAACATTATTATAATACCTAATATATACATGCATATATAATACATAACATAGCATAATATAGAAATATTATAACAATATAATTAATAACATAATATAGCAATATTATGTTATAGATAAAAAGATTGAGATGAAAAGATTGAGATTAAAGGAAATTGTGGGGTTTTTTGCTTTTCTGTTTACCCAAAGCCTGCTTCTTGGAAACAGGTTGGAAATTTGAATCAGATCTTTCTTTTACCCAGTCCAGGGTACATCTATTATTTTTTCCAACAAATACATGTATGAGAAGCCCATCATCTGCAAATGTATATACTAGAAGCTGCAAGAAAAATACCACTATTGCCAAGAGAAAACATGCCAGTGATTATTTCCCAGCAAGACTGGGAGACAGCAATCGTGGCTGAGCAGTGGTGGAAGGCAGCTGGAATGATGAGCCCAGTGTATCTCCCTGATGTTTCATGTGACATTTCCCCACATACCTCTGAGAGGATGATGGATCTGCAAACACTCCAGGTTTACATTAAAAATAATGTATATTAATACTTCATTATTAAAGAAGAGTGTAAAGTTTTCTAATCACATGTGATGTTCAATTTTTATTTTATGAGAAAAATAATTTAGATTTTAAAAACAATATTCTAAAGACACTAGAATGCCAGGTTAAAGATTTGGGGATTTTTTTTCTAAAAAATAAAAGTAGATAGAAATGTATCATTCGTTAACACATGGAACCTAGCAGTTTCTGAGCTTTCTCACACATGTCTTGCTTATCCACAGATCTGGCCCCACCTGACAACGACCCATCATTTTAGCTTTGTTTCAGGCTCTAAGATTCACCAATAGACTAAGGAGATTTAAGGAGCAGTGTTTCAATCACTAAGGAGATTCAGCACCAAAGCAGTGCATTTTCTTGGTCTGGCTTTTGGCATTAGCTCCAGTAATTCTATTCAGGACTCATTCGTGTTACCATATCTCCCCATTCACATATCCACTTCCGGAGCTGGGTATGTATTTGAGCTTGAATCACTACCCAGTATATCAGCAAAGTAAAGGAGACCTTTATTATTTGAGCACAAATGGGGAAAGTCCAGATCCCCATGACAGCAGGATTATATTTGAATCCCCCAGCACATACTAAATAACTACTAAGCATATCTTAAGTACTGACCAAATGCTAAATTATATTCTCAGTTAGGAGCAAGCTAATGCTCTCAGGCTAAATCCAGCCTGCTGCTTATTTTCATAAATAAATTTTATTGAAACACATTCATGCTTCTTTATTTACTTATTGCCTGTGTCTGCTTTGCTCTGAAACAGCAGAGTTGAGTGGTTACGAAAGAGATGGTATCACCCATTAAAACTACAGTATTCATTATCTACCTCCTTATAGGGTGTCTGCTAATCCTTGTTCTAAGCTTTGTACCTAGGTTAATTCAATTTAGTATTCACAATTTCATGACGTAACAATATTTCCACATGTAAGTTAATGAAGTAAAGCTGTGACAAAGCCAAAGATTATATAGCTAAGAATCAGCAGAGCCAGGAGTTAAACTTAGCCCATCCACTCTGGAGTCTATGCACTTAAAAACTATAAAACTATAGTTGTATATATTTTTACATGTAAAATAGCTTTATTTAAATATAATTTACATGACATACAATTCTTCCATTTAAACTAGACCATTCTGTTATGTTTAGAATATTCACAGAGTTGTGCAAACATCATAACAATTTTAAAGCATGTGCCTAACCCAAAAAGAAATGTTACACTCATCAGCAAGATATACATTTTCTCCACATCCTCCTCAACAATTTTTATTACCTCTCTTTTTAAAATAATCATCCCAGTGAAAGTCAAGTGATATCTTATTGTGGTTTTGATTTGTTTTTGCCTAATGACTAATGATTTTGAGTATTTTTTTCAGGTGCTGCCTACACATTTCTATATCTTCTTTGATGAAATGTCATTTGAGAATATTTGTTCATTATTATTTGGATTATTTATTTATCGTTGACTTATAAGAGTTATTTGCATACTCTACAAGTAAATTCTTCAGATATATAATTTACAAATATTTTATCTCATTGTGAGGGTTGGTATAGTCTTAGAAATGCAAAAGTATTTCATTTTGATTATATCCAAGTTACTCTTTTTTTGTCATTTGTGCTATTATTGTTATATCTAAGAAAGTTATAGCTTTCCTTTTTATATTTAGGTTTATGATCAATTTTGCATTAATTTTTGCATAAGGTACGAAGAAGGGGTCCAACTTCACTCTTGCATAGGAATATCCAATAGTTTTAGCATCATTTGTTCAAAAGATTATTCTTCCTCATTGAATAGTGTTCTCATGCTTTTTAAAAATCAATTGATCATAAATGTATGAGTTTATTTCTGGACTCTCGACTCTATGTATCTATTTAATCAGTAACAGTCTTGGTTAGTATAGGTTTATAATAAGGATTTACTCAAGAATTGTGAGTCATCCAACTTTGTTCTTTTTCAAAATTGTTTTGAATATTTTGAGTCCTTTGATTTGTGTATCAACTTCAGAATGTTTATTGATTTCACCAAAGTAGCCTACTGGAATTGGAAAATATTGTGTTGAATATATAGATTAATTTGAGGAGTATTGCCATCTTAATATTCCATCCACAGTTCCATAAAATTAGTATGTCTTTCCATTTCTTCAGGTATCCTTTAATTTTTAAGTATATGTTGTAGCTTTTAGTGTTCAAGTTTTAAACTTAAAAATATCTTTAAAATTTTTAATGTTTTCTGTACTAACTTGAATTGTGTTCTTGATTTTATTTTGGTTCTTTGCAAGTATAGAAAATACAATTAATTTTTGTTGGTTGATATTTGCATTAGTATGCTCTCATGCTGCTATGAAGAAATACCCAAGACTGGGAAATTTATAAAGAAAAGAGGTTTAATTGACTCATAGTTCCACATGGTTGGTAAGGCCTTAGGGAACTTACAATTATGGTGGAAGGCGCCTCTTCACAGGGTGGCAGGAGAGTGAATGAGTGCTGAGCAAAGGGGAAAAAGCCCCTTTTAAAACCATCAGATCTCGTGAGAACTCTCTCTGTTACTATCACGAGAACAGTATGAAGATAACTGCCCCATGATCAATTACCTCCCACTGAGTCCCTCCCAGGACACGTGGGCATTATGAGAACTGCAATTTAAGATGAGATTTGGGTGGAGACACAGCCAAATCATGCCAGTATTATAGCCTGAAACCTTGTTGAACTTGTTTATTAGTTCTAATAGCTTTTAGTGGATTTCTTAGAATTTTCTATAAGCAAGATTTTGTCGTACGAGGCTAGACATAGCTTTATTTCTGATTTTCTACACTGGATACATTTTATATGTCACTTTTACTTTTGTGTAATTGCATGGCTAGACTGTTAAGCGCAAAGTTTGATATATATATAGCCTTTAGATGATGAGAAAGTTACTTTCTAATTTTAATATTTTGGGTGTTTTTATTATAAAAGCATGTTAAATTTTGTCAAAAGATTTTTTTAATTATTTGAGATTATCATGAGGTTTTTGTCTTTTATTTTATTTATATGTTGTATTACACAAATGTATTTTTGGATGTTAAGCCAACACTGAATTCCTGTGATATATCCCATTTAATCATAGCAAATACTTTTTTAATATGCTACTGGATTAAATTTGCTAGTATTTTTAAAAGTACTTTTGTGTCTATATTCCTAAGAGATACTGTTCTGTAGTTTTCTTTTTTGTAATATCTTTGTCTGGTTTTAGTATTAGCGTAATACTGACTTTATAGGTGGAGTTGGGAAGTGTTCCCTCTTCTTTCATTCTTGGAAGAGTTTGTGAAGAACTGATATTAAGTTGTGTCTATATGTTCATGAGAATTCACTGGTGAATCAATGCAAGCCTGAGTTTTACTTTGTGAAAAGTTTTCTAATTACAATTGCAATCTTATTATTTCATATAAGTTCATACAAATATTCTATTTCTTCATGAATCAGTTTCAGTAATTTGTGTCTTTCTAGAAAATTTTCCATTTCAACTGTATTATTTAGTTCTGGCATAGTATTATTTGATAATCTTGCTTTTTAAAATGTATTTAAGGCCAGTAGTCATGACCATTCTTTCACTCTTGATTTTGGTAATTTCGGTCTTCACTCTTTTTTTATTTGTCAGTTTAACTAAAAGTTTGTCAAGGTTGCTGATGTTTACATAAAAAACAAACCTTTCCTTTTGTTGTTTTCCGTTATTGTTTATTTTTCAATTAATGGTCACTCTAATCTTTTTTAGGTTAAATATTCTGCTTGTTTTAAGGTTTCTTTGTATTTGTTTCTCCAGTGTCTTAAGATGGAAGATTAGGTTATTAATACAAGATCATTCTTTAAAAATATAAACATTTATAGTCATAAATTTCCCTCTGATCAATGATGTACCATCATCCTGTAGATTATGGTATAATGTGTCTTCATTTTCATTCATTTCAAAGTATTTTTTATTTTCTTGTGAGTTTTTTGACCCATTAATTATGTAGAAATGTGTAGTTTAATTTCCACCTACTTATGAATTTCTCAAAATTTCTTCTGCCTTTGATTTATAATTTCATGCCATTGTGGTTGCAAATCATCCCCTATATGATTTCAATTATTTTAAATTACTGAGGCTTGTTTTATGACTTAGGATATGGTCTATTCTGGAGACTGTTCTATGTATACTTGAAAAGAATGTGCATTCTGCTAGTGTTAAGTAGAGAATTCTCTATAGATGTCTGTCAGGTCTAGTTTGTTTGTTCAGTACTTTGTTCTAATGTTGTTCACATCTTCTATTCATTATTGAAAATGACATATTAAAATGTCCAACTTTTATCATAGACCTGTCTGTTTTTACCTTAAATTCTTTCAATGGTTGTTTATAATTGTGACATCTTTATGATGGATTGCTCATTTTATCATTATAAAATGTCTCTTTTCATCTCTAGTAACATCTTTTGTTTTAATGCCTAGTCTGGCGATAGTAGAGCCACTCCAGATTTCTTAAGGTTGCTATTTGCATAATATATCTTTTTCCATCCTTTACATTCAAATTATTTGTGTCTTTGAATCTAAAGTGTGACTCCTGTAAAAAGCATTTAGTTGGTTATTATTCTTTTTTAAGTCTGACAATCTTTGTCCTTTGATCTGATTGTTTAAAGCATTTGCATTTACTATTATTATGGATGTATTTGGATTTATGTCTTCATGTCACTTATGTGTTCTACATGTCAGATGCCTTCTTTGTTCCTCTGTTCTTCCTTTATTGCTTTCATTTGCATGTGTTAAGATTTTCTAGTGTAACATTTTAATTTCTTTAATGATTTACTCAGTATACTTTTGAACTATTTCCTTATTAAGTTCTGTTAGATTTATAGTAATTTAGATCCAGTAAGATATAGAAACATAAATGCTATACATTCATATTTCCTTTTCCTTTGTTTTGTGCCAAAATTGTTATTCACATTTTATCCTCATAGATAGCATATATATTATATATTATATCCATAATAGTATGTTATTATAATTATGACTTTTATATAGTTTTAAGTCTTTTAAATAAGTTGTGAGAAGAAAGAAGATCAAGTATATACTACTGATCATTTATTATTGATCATTTTTGGTTCCCTTGATTTGATCTGTGGATTCAAGCTACTCTCAGGTGTTACTTTCTTCCTCCAACATAGCTTTGCTCCCCTTCAACTCCTATGTGATGTTTATGTCATACATACATTTCTATGTTATAGACCCAGCTACAAAATATATACATATTGTTTTCCATATTTACTTTTCAAATCAGTTAAAATAAATGAAAATAAATATTGATTTAAACTGTCTTCTGTAATTACATAATTACATTTACCATGTTCTTTTCTTCTTTATGTGACATAAATTATATCTGGTATAACCTGCTTTCAGTTTGAGGAATTTCCTTTAGTATTTTCTCTAAAGCAGGTGTGTTAACTGCAAATTATCAGTCTTGCTTATCTGTTTATTTTGCTTTCATTGTTAATAATAATTTCCTTGAATATAAGGTCCTCCCTGGACATTTGTTTTCTCTCTTTCAGCACTTGGAACATGCCATTCTCCTAGATTATTGGCATCCATTGTTTCTGATGAGAAGTCAGCTGTTATCCTTATTGAGGTTTCTTGTACCTCATTTAAGACTTGTATGTGTTAAGTGATATTTCTCTTGATAATTTTAAGATTTTTCTCTTTGCTTTGGCTTTCAAAATTTTGGTAATGCTGTGCTTTGTTGTGGATCTCTTTGTTTTAATTTGTTTTGGAGTCTGTTGAACTTCTTGGATATGTATATTAAATTGTTCATCAAATTTTGGAAGTTTTTCGTTATTATTTTTTAAATATTGTTATGTTCTCTTTTGCCTTCTCTTTTCCTTCTGATATATATGTTCATCTGAGTCTCTTTTCCTTGTTTTCTTCATTCTTCATTTATTTTTACTCTTCAAAATGCATAATCTCTATAGGTCTATTTTCAAGCTTTCTGATGCCTTTTTTCTCCCACTTCAAATCTGCTTTTTAGCCCATTCTATTGAAAACTGGTCTAAAAAATTCTATTGTATTTTTTATATTGGTTAATGTAGTTTCTAACAACATAATTTTCATTTGGTTTTTATTTATTATCTATTTATCTTTGATATTGATATTTAATAAAACAATATATTCACATCTTTACTTTTTAAATCATGTTTTTTTAGTTGTTTGAATGTATTTATAATGGTTCCTTTGAAATTTTTGTTAAGCTGGCTATCTGGGCCCCTCACAGACAATTCCTGTTGTCTCTCTTTCTCTGTTGATGGTTAAAAATGTCCTGTTTCTTTGCATGTCTCATACATCTTTGTGTTGAAAATTGCACATTTTAAGTAATATAGTGTTGCAGCTTTTGATACTGGTCTATGTGTTGTTTTCTGTTTTTGTTTTGTTTTGTTTATTACTTGCTTATTGGTTTCTTGACTTGGATGTACTATTTTTGTGAAGTATCTATCCTTTGCAGTGTGAAACCTCTCATGTCACTTTTAAGAGTATGCACCTTTGGGCATGTGCACAGTCACTCTGAGTTGACAGTGATTTTTAGCAGGAGTTATGTCACTCTCTTTTTCTGTAATCTCTCTGTAAAGCTCTTTGCCTCTGTTGGTAACACACCCTACCCTTAGGTTCCACTAATTGCTGGTTGTTTGCTTTATTCTTTCTGACAATGTCCTGAGGCATAAATTGCTCCACAGTCTGATCCAATTAATCTCAGGCCCTTTGCAGATGTAGTTCCTGAGGTCTGTATTTGAGGTTTGTTCTGACACCAGGATAGCCCTTCTTAGACATTTCTTTCCCCACTCATCTCCTGTAAACCAGAAAACCTAAAGTTTAGCTTGTTCTCATAGATCTACTAACCTTCTCTTAATTCCTTAACACTTCTCTTTGCTTTTGAGAGTGTATTTAGGTTTGAAATTCTCCAGACTCTTGAAAATAAAGGCAATTCCTTTGGTGAAAGCTTTGGAGACTTCTTTATGGCTTGGTTCCTCTACCCTGGGCAAAATCTCTGAGCCATTGCTGGTGGTAGGGAAAATAATGAGCTTTTCTTAAGAGTGACACTCACGTTTGATGAGCATAATGCTGGATGATGATATTAGCCTCTGGTCTTTTCACTTTGTCTCGGCTGGTGTGGAACTGCTGCCACATGAACAAGTTATCTTGAGGCCGATTGGGTCATCAGTATATTCAGTTTGTTGCTTGTGGGGTGGAGCCTCCAAACTATCAGCAGGGATTGTGTGGTAGAAGGCAGCCCCAACCCTCTCAGTTGCACCCATCTGGAATTTAGCCTTTGTAACATGGGTTAGGGTGGGATGAGAATCACTGGCACACTGCTCCTCCCAGGGAGATATTATAGCCTTTAACTGGGGCCTGGAGGAGAGGGAACGCCATCTTCTCAACAATATCTGCCAAGTGTGGTGCTTCCATTACACTGAACTGGGGGAACTGGGGAGAAAAGGAGCAGATAGTGTCTTAAGTGCTACAGAGTCTTGCTATTCTTATTGATATTTATTAGATTTTTTTTAAGTGTTTATTTTTTCTTTGATCTTAGGATAATTTCTATACACTGTAAGTAGTTGATTTCGTTTTTTGAAATAATTTTTCCCAGTTATGGTTGTTGCATTGTTGAGCTTCGTATGCCATAATTCCATGAAAATAAGGACTGGGAGCCTATTCTTTTAAACCATGTGTTAAATAAGCCAAATCTCACTGAATGCATGACTGCTGACTTAAAGCATGCATGAACAAATGCTGTGAGAGGCCCTGGATCTGCAATACACATTGAAGAAATTTTAAGTCGTGATGGCAATGGAAACTTGAAACATCTTTAAATGTAGAGCTTGCTGACCTTAACGGTTTTCAGTGTGCTATGTGGCACAGATGACACTCTGAGCTGAACAAATGTTGCACTTTCAGACACATCTCAGCATGTCTAGAGTAGAATCACTTCGCATGGAGGAATAAAGAGACTTAGGTGGAAAGATTCTTCTTAAAAAAAGCGAGACATCCAACAAAGATTACTGGAATTCCATACATGAACAGAAACTTTATGGTACATTCCACATCAGGATAATTTTGGGAGAGCACTATTAAAAATCAAGAGAGCACTATTAACAATTAAGCCAGGCAATATGCATAAACCTTGACTGTTCTCGGCAAACAGAATGTGAAGCCACCCACTTGTGTGGCTCAGTCTCATACTAAGCATCTTGCATATAGAATAGTGAGATGCCATCAAGACAAGTTCATATAAACCTTACAACAGAGTGGAGGAGAAGATGTTAATCAATTAACTATATAAAAATATAATTGTTAACTCTGATGAAATTATGAAAGAAAATGATGAGGAGATCTGAGAATATTTACTGGGAAAATCAAATATAGGCTTGGAATTCAGAGAGAGTTTTCCTTAGGGAGTTTGAACAACTAGAAAAAATATATATCTATGTATATGAATAGGCATCAATTAAATTAACAAGAAGAATGAAGAGAGCACCACGCAACAGGAAGAGCAGGTGCAAGAGACAAGTTCCCCAGGTAGAAGGAACTTGACAGACTCAGGAGAAGGGAAGAATGGTACAAAATGAGAATGAACAAAAAGCCAGCAACCAATTATAAAAGCTCTTTTATGCTATGGCAGAGCTTTGGGAAATCACCAAAGTGTTTTTTTTGTTTTTTTTTTTACATTTGTGTGTGTATGTGTGTTTTATTTACATTTGTGTGTATAAGTGTGTGTGATATGTGTTTTATTTACATTTGTGTGTGTGTGTGAGAATGGTGTGTGTGTATGTAGTGTGTGTGTGTTGAATATTCCTCCTTAATGCAGGGAATAAAAAAATCTTGAAGCAGTACTCTTATGATTGGAGTCTGTAACAATAAAATGGAGTGTTTAAAATATTATTTACCATCACCTGTTTTATATCCAATTACATAGACCACAAAGCATTGGTGCCATGAACTCAAAATGTCTTGCAGAATTCTAATGATAGGTTTGACTTGTGATTTTGTTACAGCGTCTACTCAAATTGAAGAAGGGGCTGGAAAATAACGTGGCCCCCTTCTACTTCTTCAGACCATTGTCATCGTGCAGACCTGCGCTCTTGTTCATGACATTGTCATTTACATGAATTATTTTCCAGGAAGCTATTTTGTCCCTGGCACCCCACCCTGTGGATATGTCTGAACATGTAAGAAATGAAAGGAATTTAAGCATAAAGTTTTCCCTATAGACTTTCATTTCACAGAGTTCTAGTTAACTATGCCTAGTTTTACCTAAGAGCACTCTGGTCTTTGTGGATGAGAGTAGAAAAGAGGAATGACTGTGACAGGGAGTCCCAGAAATACAGCAGCTATCTTATGCAATCTTAGAAAAAACCATATATGCATTCTAGGATGTGGGTTGTATTCAGGTCCACTCCACTTTTCTTATTCATTTGAGTAAGCAGGGAGACCAGGCACATACTTACTATGGACAATTACCAGAGCCCAAGATTCCATCATCTATAGGTAGAGAAAACTACTTTTCCACTGTAGGAGAAGAACGGGAATAAATATTTGTTAAAGAATAACCCGAATTTTCATCTAGCCTGAATCAAATAATTCCTTATGACGTTGTTTCAGACACAGAGCAAACACAGATGGTGACCACATCAGAACTATTCTCTCTAGCAGACAGTGTGCCCTTGTCCTCATGATAACCTGACCCAAATTCTCCAAATTGAAATTTGAGAGGCAACTTGCAAAACTCATCTTTGAAAATCCAAAATGAAAGATAAAAAGGTATTGGCACTGCCTTTACAATCTATTAGTATTATTTGTGAGTTTTTCACAGCCCATGCAATAATATCCCGAGCTTTTTTCGGGTACTTAAAATTATCAAGTTAGTTTACAATCTACAACTTTCCTTATAATGTGGCTTTTGCCTATAACACAATCCCTGTCCTAACCTTTGACATTTAGATGAATGCATTCTCATCTTTCAAAACTGAGATCAGTAGACTCTTTTCCTGGCATATAACCAGTGTTTGGAATTTAGTAAGTGGCTAATAGTATTTTTGTTAAATAAATACTCATATCTAAACCCATTATTTTGCAATAAATTAATTTGAAACCCAAGGAAAAAAGTGACTTATTCCAAGTCACACAGTCTCCTTAAAAAATATCCAGAAGCAGCGACAAATAGATGCAAACTTCAGGTTGCCAGTGATCAGCAACACGAATCTACTTGGGTCCTTTTATAAATACTTTCTGGTTAGCTTTTAACAAATAGATTGGCTTATAAGGTCTTGATTTTAAAAATATTTCTTTAATAACTTAAGACTACGATACTCTTAAAGTCACCTTCCTCATTTTCAGGTCTTTAGAGTAGAGTGAGTTTTGGTCCCCTTGGTCTTTAGTTATATTAAAAGCATTTGGCAGAAAAACACATTTGCCATAAGCCCCAGATATGGAGTGGGATGAACCTGCTGTCAGATAAGGTTTATGACAAGCCATGGAATATCTTGCATATATAATCACATGATTGCCATAGGCAAATGACTAGAAGCAGGGAAAATTTAACTTGATCTCATGAACATCTGAGGAATATTTTCCTCCCTGGGATGTATTTATCTTTTTTTTTTTTTTTTTTTTTTGCCTTCCACACCCTATCTTTCCTTAGACTTCCCCTCTACCTTTTATTCCAGGTAGTTCAAATTGGCTTATTCCCCTGTATAGCTAGGCTTCAGGAGGGGTGTGGAACTCCAGCCTAGGCATTAAGCGTGTCTATCTCCTAGCAAAGAAGGAAGCAGTGCCTGACACAAACCATTTCGAAAAGATTCAATTCCACAACTTTCCCTGGAACTCTTAGGACAGGGGATCATCTTTCTGCTGATCTTGAATATAGAAGAATGCTCTTAACATGCAAATAACTCCTCTCCTGACACCAAATCAGTCCATCAGAACTGACAGTTGAATAACTCCTAAATCATTTAAGGCCATCACATATAGTGATCTCTGAAGCCAGACCACTGAGAGGAATTCTCATTTAGGTGAGTTCAAACTTCTTGTTCTTTTCTTTCAGTGGTTCGAATGTGCTGTCTGACATTTGCAAATGTGAGTGAGGTCTCTTGCTATTCTGAGGAACTCTTTAAGGAGGTCTCAGAGACTGAAGATAAGACAGTCAGGGGAGGAAGGTGGGTTATGTGCCACCCATAAAGGCAGACATAAGGGGAAGAACAAGCAGGAACATGACACAGGTCCAAAAGGTCTGAGCAATGAGCGAGAGTCTCCACATGGGAGCCAGCAGGGAATGTGACACCATCCTTCCGCTTCTTTTGCATAGTATGCTAGTGCTTGTAGTGTACTCCTTTATACAAGATCCTATCTGCCATGGGGGTAGATATCAGCAGCCAGACTCTACAGTCAGTACTCAGAGACTGATTTTCCTCAGATTGTGTCATTAGAAAATGGTATGTCCAGAACAAATAAGGTCAAGTGCCTGTGACAGTATGGGCCCTCAATAAATGCTAATGATTTTCCTTTAAAGAGAAACAAAGGGGAAATGACAGGATTATCACATATACAGTTTCAGAAGTTAAAAGTAGTATGGTACATTTGGGTGACTGACAATTAGTTTGGATGTAATTACAGTAAAGTATATGACAGAGAATGTTTAAAAAAAAAAAAAAAAAAAGATGAAGAGATGTCAGTTGAGGCCAGGCTGTGGGGTTCTATGAATGCTTTGTTAAGAGGGATATACTATGTTCTTGAGGAAAATAAAGTATATCAAAGCAATTTGTTTAAACTTTCATTTCTTCCTAAATTTAATTCAGGGCTTGTACACATGTAATGTAAACTGTCCTGCACCCTAGCTCAGAACTCTCACTTTCTATGTAATATAAAATTAAAAAGTTACATCATTAAAATCTATTTGGGTAGCTTTTCAAAAAAATATTTGCTTAGTATACTCTGTTTTATTTATTTAGCAAAGGGGAATAAGGAGATAATTTTCTAGCTTGGACTTTGTTTAACACCTGATAGGGAAAATCAAATAGTCGTTCTTCGTGGGATGATTTTGAAACTAATTTTCCTACACAGCATAGTTTCAGATCTGCCACTAAGATGCTGTGTGATTGTGAGGAAATTATTATTTTTTTCTTCTGGACTGGAATCTCTTTACATACAAAATAAAGGGCTTGGATTTGACTTGAGCTCTGATAGACGGTCTATTCCAGGTCCAGTATTGTAATTAGGAGTACATGAAATTTTATCAGGCGTGGTGGCTCATGCCTGTAATCCCAGCACTTTGGGAGGTCAAGGCAGGCAGATCACTTGAGATCAGCAGTCTGAGACCACCCTGGCCAAGATGGTGAAACCCCGTCTCTACTAAAAATACGCACACACAGAAGTTAGCTGGGTGGGGTTGTGGTGCACATCTGCAGTCCCAGCTACTGAGGAAGCTAAGGCAGGAGAATCGCTTGAATCCAGGAGGCAGAGGTGGCAGTAAGCTGAGATCGGGCCACTTCACTCCAGCCTGGGTGACAGAGTAAGACTCTGTCAAGAAAAAAAAAAAAAAAAATTGTTCTTAGTGAACAACCAAAGTAAGTGTATCTAGGGAGGAGGCACTCAGAAACATCCCCCAGGGAGCCAGGGTTTATAATTTAGAGTGGACTCATCTCTGGGAAGCAGATGATACCATGATTGTGTGCACTAAAACAAATGATTCATCCTGACCCTTGGCCATGGGCTTTACTCATGGTTAACTGATGAAGATATGCATTTGTTAATTTTTATTTGGTTGTTCTGCTGATTGAGTCCTTATTTTGATTCTGTGAATGAATGTAAGTTGTCTGGAGCCAGGCCATCTGACAGATGTCTCATCCTCTTTTGATTTATCTGTGCTACTTCCCTTATTTGAAAGAGGGAATTCCGCAAGTGGAGTAATAAATACAGTGATTTACTGATAAATGAATTGATTTATTAATAGAAAGATTATTTAAAGAAATAGTATTTCAAAGTCTTAAGCTCAGTGAGTGTTAGGAGCTGATTTCCACTGCGTATTTCTTGCCAACCCTTTTCAAGGATAAGAACACCTCACAGAATCATCTGCTTTGATATAAAACCAGATGCATCAGCTGCTTGACTGGAAATGAATTTGGAGTAACTCAGGCATGGAACACGAATAGGCTAATTCAAGTACTGTAGAAGACGTTAGCCCTTCTTTTATTTGACATTCATTCCTGCCATTCCATTTATCTCAGATTGATATTTGACACTTTCTTTTAGGATTTTACATAAGCTGCATCTTGGCATGCACATAATTGAAACAATGACGCATATGTAAAAGCACTACTGTACATCATATGTTTCACTGTTTACTTAGATAATATCATGCTTACTGAGCTACTTAAGGATTTTCTTTTCACAACTTTTATGGAAAATATATTGTCACTCTTTACCCTGATGTTATGGGCTGAATTATCTTTTTCCATAAATTAATATGTTGAAGTCCTAGTCACTACCTCAGCGTGTGATTTTGCTTGGAGATGGCCTTTAGAGAAGTAACTAATGTAAAATGGAGTCATATAGGTGGGCCCTAATCCAATATGACTGGTGTCCTCCTAAGAAGAGGAGATTATTGGCCAGGTACAGTGGCTCACGCCCAGTACTTTGAGAGGCCGAGGTGGGTGGATCATGAGGTCAGGAGTTCGAGACTAGCCTGGCCAACATAGTGAAACCCCATCTGTACTAAAAATAGAAAAGTTAGCTGGGTGTGGTGGCAGACACCTATAATCCCAGCTGCTTGGGAGGCTGTGGCAGGGGAATCACTTGAGCCCGGAAAGTGGAGGTTGCAGCGAGCCGAGATCATGCCATTGCACTCCAGCCTGGGCGACAGAGCAAGACACCATCCCAAAAAATACCAAAACCAAAAACAAACAAAAAACAAACAAAAAAGAAGAGGAAATTATAATATAGACATACTGGGGAAAGACTGTGAGGACACAGCAAGAAAGTTGCTGATATGTAAGCCAACACACACACACACACACACACCATACATATATCTACACATATATGCAGGAATATATGTGACATGTATATATAACATATTACATATAAATATACATGTATACATACACATTCATATATGTACACATACATATAAATACATGTTTTTATATACATACATATGTATTTATAGTTTCTTTCTGCCTCCAGATTTCAGCTAGCAGTTAGTAGTGTTGTGATGAACAGCATTTACTGTCTCCCGCTTTATATTTTTGCACGGTGTTTGCACTTCTCCTCTATGAAATTTCTGTGTATGAATGACCCTTTTATACTGTTCTTACTACTTTCCTTATCATTTTGTTGTAATCTATAGATTAGGCATTTTATTCTTTAATGTGGTTTATTTACTTCAAATATATCTTTGTCCTTCTAAATTACTCCTCATTTTGATGTGAACAAGTTTTTCTTTTTATTTTAAATGTCCGGGAATATTATTGTTTTCTATTGTGATTAATTTACTTGATGATCAGCTCAGAAAATTTGCCTTTATTCCTGAATTGGATAATATTTGCTGATGATTTTCTAAAAATTTTACAACTTATTATCTTTCCAATTTTGATATCTGGGATGTAATTCAGTTTATGCTGTGTGTTTATTGTTATCTTTTCGGTTTATTGTTTCTAAATAACAAGTAGTCTTCGAATAGCTAAATAATAATTCAAATTTATTTAGAAACAGCTCTTCCATTCCACACTATTTTAGATGTGTACATACATACATATATATGCAATATATATATATTTAACATTTTACGTATATAGGTAAATATATATATTTCTTTGAGCCAGGTTGTATTTTTAACTCATTCTGCTATATTGACATACATATCTATTCCTATATCAGAATCAGACTTATTTAAATATAGTTGCTTTACAATATGAGTTAATTGCTAGCCCTATTAGCATTCTCTTCTTGGTATTTTTTCATACTGTGATCCCTTGATTGAGGTAAACTTTAGCATCATTATGTAAATATTTAAAATAGATCATGTAACTTATTTATAGTTATGAGTAAACACATGAAGTCAAGTAGACAAGTTATTATTTCCAATAATTTTCCCAAGAATATGGTAAGCTAGTATGTTGCATAGCCACACATCATTTTCTCTTCTGGAAAATAAATAACCTTGTCTTAAAAGATGAAATTTTGCTTCTATTTCTACAATATTACCTCCATTTTGGGAGGAATCATAGGTAGTTTGGACCTCTGTTCTCTGTCCTCTGTATCTATGAGTTTTCTCAATATCATTTTTTCTAGCTTGTAGGATACTGGGGAGAAATATCTTCATTTTCCATTAGCATTACTAAGTCTATATTGTTCGAAATTGATTTTACTTCCCCATGGATTTTCCAATTGTTGTTGCTATAACATGGTGGATTTTCTTGCGGTTTTTACTTATTCATGTCTGTCATATTATCTCTCAGCTTTTATCTTGATTGTTGTTATTTTATCGTGCACCTGCTTATACTCTAACTCTCTGACATTTTGTTGAAGAATAAATACATAGTTTTATGTCTTTTTTTAAATAAACAACCTAACTTGATGCATTTTATTAATGACCACAGACTTTACATTTTTTATCAGTTTGCTTGAAAAAATCTTTTCCCATATGCCTTGTATTCCTCTAAGCCTTCTTCTGAGTTGTTTCTGTTTTATAGTGCCCATTACATTTTTTTGTTTGTTTGTTTGACTTTCTCTTATTCTCTTGTGTATCTATCTTTGCATCTCCCATGGATCTATGTTTGCAAACATGTCAGGGCCAACAGTTGGACTAACTCCAGTGCCCATAAATCTTGTTCTGCCTACTCTGACCCATTTACTCCTGTTACAATGGTATCCTGTCTGGTTCAGAATTATTCCAGATTTTTTTTTATTTTAATAGGTATTATTATTAATATTAGCATGAAAATAAACCTGGAATTGTGACAAGGATGTGGAACAACAGCAATTGTCATGCATTTTAGATAAAAATGGTATACTTTGGAAGACAATTAGGCTGTTTCTTACAAAACTAAACTTACTCTCACTATATGATCCAGCAATTAAACTTCTTGGCATTTCGCCATGGTACTTGAAAGCTTCCCCTGCAGAAAAACCTGCACACATACTTTTATAGCAGCTTTATTCGTAATTGTCAAAACTTAGAAGGCACAAGATGTTCTTAAGTCGGTGAATGGATAAATAAACTTTGATAGATTCAAACAATAGAATATTATTACTGGATGCAGTGGCTCACACCTGTAATCACAGCTATCCAGGAATCTGACATGAGAGGATTGCTTAAGTACAGGAGTTCAAGACCAGCCTGGGGTACATAGTGAGACCCTTTTCTCTAAAGTGTTTTTTTAAAAGCTGAGCTTGGTGACACACATCTGTAGTCCCAGCTATTTAGGAGGCTGAGGCTGAAGTGGGAGTATCACTTGAGCCCAAAAGTTTGAGAATGCAGTGAGTTATAATCATATATGTGAATAGCTACAGCACTGCAGCCTGGGTGACAACGCAAGACCTTGTATCTTTAAAAAAAAAAAAAAAAAAAAAAAAGATACATGCACTCCCTTGTTCATTGCAGTGCTATTCACAATAGCAAAGACATGGAATCAACCTAGTGTCCATTGATGATAAATTGGAGAAAAAAAAAATGTGGTATGTATATACCATGGAATACTTTGCAGCCATAGAAATAATGAAATAATGTCCTTTGCAGCAACATGGATGGAACTCCAGCCTGGGTGACAGAAAGAGACTCTGTCTCAAAAAAAAAAAAGATATTAACTGTAACTGTTTTATAAGTCCACCAATATAATAAAACCTGTTGGTCAATTAATACATACATAAACGAAAACATATTTTGTACTCATCTTCAATCTCTAACCCACTTTGAATAGTAAGTCCAGTGGTCAGTCACCATACAATCAACTCCTTCACTGTCGACTTAGGCCAAGGCAAAGCATCTTATACTGACAACAAATTGGAGAGTAGGATAGGATTCCTTTTGCCTGTCATACAGTAGTCTGTTTTAAAGTTAGCTCTATCTTCTTCTAAATTAATGTTTCTTAAGCCATCTCTCAAGAAAACATCTGCTGTTCACTATCATCTGAATTATGTGAGAACTCATTACAACCCCAGATTCAGAGGAAGCACTACTGTAGATTTACAAAATCACAGGGATGGGGTGGGGATAAGAGAACAGAGAATTTGTAATTATCACAGATTCTTGAGGGCCATCTAAAATTTGACCTGAAAAATTTGAAGCCATCTGTAATTCTTGTCCATTGTCCATCTGTGGCATATTTAATACACTACATGACTGTATGTACAGCCTTACGACTTTCTCTCTCTGTGTCAAAAAAATGGACTTCTTCCAGGACATAGAGTTTATCCTTGTAGCCCACATATTTTATCTGATAAGAATGGAATTTATAATTGAATATCAAAGCATAGCAAACAACGAAGGGAGGGAGAAAGGTGCAGAGGGGGAAAAGCACATCTATCATTTCTTTTGTTAGGAAATCATTTCTTGACACTGATGAGGATGCTACTCATTATCTAGTTAACACAGATCCTACAACTCTAGGGGCAGGGAGGGAAGTTGAGCTACAGCCCTTGCTGCGTTGATCCTGAGAAGGCCTGTTGTTTTGAGTCAGAGTGAAATGTAGACATTGTTTAGAGTTATATTTCACCAATCAATCCCATTCTACTCGAATTTAGCAGAAACCTTCTGGGTATTGGTTTATGGTCTTTGGTTACCAGTTATGAAATTCTATATATGAATATTCATAGTTTACACTTTGCCTTGGGCTTTCAAGTTAGATGTTTTTTAGTTGAAAGAGATTCAAGTGATGCTACCATGCTTCCCCCTTAAATAGTATTCTTCCACCAGGTCTGTTATTGAGAGCACACAAAAGAAAGAGGGAGAAAAGAGCCAAAGACAATCTCATTAGTATGCTGACATATATAAACACTTACGAAAAAACAGTACTCTTTCCTAAAAGGGAGAATTCCAAAGGAGTAAACTTGGGATATCTACATGAGTTTTCATTTTGTTATTCATTTAGCTTTTAGATCGTTAGATTTCTGGTAATGCATTCAGGTTGATATTTTCATGATATAGTGGATCAGTGTCCTCAATTTAAGCAACCCATAGTTAGAGGAGAATCTTCTTCTCTGATGACATAGTTGAAGTCATGTGATGTAACACATTGTTTATCGTAATTATCAAATATAACAGTGATAAGCATGGTGCATCCTTTCATTATTTGCTATTTTCACAAACCTTTCATATATCACAGAACTACTGATAAACAGTGAACTCTGAGAAAAAAAACAAATGGAATAATGAAAGTAGGAACGGTCAGAAAGAAGGCTGAGGCGGAAAAATGAACTGAGAAAATGTTATTATGTGGGGACATTTGGGAATCATCAATGAGTGTTTTTTTTTTAACTCAACTTCCATTGACTTTTCAGAAAACTAGCCAGATTGCAGAAAAATTAGAAAGCCTTTGCTGTTCCCCAGGATAAGAATCCCCAAGCCAAGCCCTGAATGTTCCCTGTGATTTTCTCATTAGTGTACTCATGATGCTTTTCCCTTCTTTGAATGGACCACCCAGCACCCCATGAATCTTCAAGATCATCAGTCACAATGGGACCAGTTCCTCCTTTGTTCACCATTGCACGTCTGGATTGACAGCATTCTTTAGCATATCCACATTGGATAAAGCCTAGGTTTCCAAATTGCAGAGTGAATTGAAGACAGAAAATTATCTTGACGTGGTTTCTATTTTTTTTTTTTTAAAGAACGTCTCCATGTGAGGCGCAAAATGCATCCTCTGCTGTAAGCGCTTCACGGGGCAGCTTTTCAAATTAATGCAGTTTAACTATTACATTAACTTAATGGCTATTTTCCCCTACTTTAACCATGTTAAATGTGCCGGCAATAATGAGCTTCTAATGCTGTCTCTTTTAAGTCTCAGAGGCATCCTTAGAGCTGCTGCTTATCTCCTGGATCATAAAGCTGCATAATTTAGTATTCAAACAATTCATTTAAAATGGAAACCCTCAGAATTACCATAAGATTACTCAGAACAAAGTCATCTTAACCCATCGGTTTGGTTTATCTCCAGTTACCAAATTGGCAAATGAAAGTGACGTAAATAAAAATGTTGGACTGAGCTTCAATTTGCTTCTTTTGAATAGTAGCCTCTATTTTCAGGGATATTAATATAGGTTTGATAAAGTGGGTGCTCTCAGTTGGCATCATCCCTTACTAGTTCTGACAAATCAGGACTTTAATCTTGTTCTAGATTGTTAATGTCAGAGCTACCTCTTGCACATGTATTGGTTAGTCTGACTCTAGTTAACTCATTAACTTATTTCTAATTTGAATCCTAGGAAAAGTTTTTGCCACAGGTGGGAGTGACCAATGACTTTTTGAACATCTAAAATTTTGTCATTTAAGAAGTTTTCCAATTGCTTCGGGGGAGCTTTCCAGTTGCTAAGGCTTGCTAGAGTGCTTCAATTTCCAGGATATCCTGAATTTAAAAATAAACTATAGATATATCAGAATTTCCTGAATGTCTAAAGATGCTTCAACCGTACTGGAGAGTTTGAGTCTTAACAAAATTCTCCTGTTTTTCAAACATATGTATAGTTTATTTTAAGGAAAAGGTGAATTTTTGCACTGAATTTAAAATTTTTATTCTGGAATTTGAGTGGCAACCTGGTTTTGACTTGTATCTCCATACCGGGGAAGGAAGGCTATTTTTATGATATAAGTACTATCGTTCAGCGTAGCATTCCCCAAGGTGTGGCATTTGGGACCCCAGTAGGTGTTACAGAAGTAAAGGAGAAGTACTGTATAGACAGTAGAAATGATATGTTAATCAAAGTTAAACTTGTTTTTTTCCAAAAATACTTTGGCCATGTCAGATCCTGGAAGAGCCTACAGTAGAGATTAACACCATTTTGTAGGAAAGGGCCAGATAGGAAATGCTTTAAGCTTTTCAGGACAGATGGTCTCTGTTGCAGCTACTCAACTCTAGTATTGAAGTACCAAAGCAGTTGTAGATGATATGGAAAGGAAAGGGCATAGTCGTATTCCAACAAAATGTATTTATAAAAGCAGATGCCGATTTGCCAACCTCTAGGCTGGGGACCATGAATCTCTAACGGAATAACTATTTATTTTACCATGAACTCTTCTTATTTTACCATGAACTCTTCTATTTGTTTAGTTTGAGCATCACCTTGCAAAACTATCATGTTTAAGAATATCCATTAGGATAAGGTAGTAAAATGGGAAGAGTGAGCTTTAGGATCAAAGTGAGAAATGCTATAGTCGTAGTGCTTCCACTTGATAATCTTACAAACTTTGACAAATCACGTAATTCTTACAGCCACAGTGAAAGCTTTGTGAAGTAGGAATAACAATTTGTGCTTTATATAGCTGGTCTGAGGGTTAATGTTTGTGGCACATGCTTGCTGTCAATAAATGTGAATCCCCTTCAAACAGTATTTTTTCAAATACTATTGTTATTGAATTCAGTGCATTTTACCTTTGTGGCTACTTCTGTTTTTCTTTAGTGTCCAACAGGTGAACATGCAGTCTCCTAATGTGTACTCTCTAAATGTGCAGTGAGCCAATGCATTGTCTCCAGTCATGAATCACTTGGCATTTTACAGTGTGACTAGACTTCCGTTTAAGCAATTTGGCTGATTTTAAAGCTCAGGGGTTCTCTTTAATTTTCTTGTTGAAAGTTTATGAAAACATGCTGGAAGTTTAAATCAGGGCTTGTCATGTCACTCACTTTTCTCATTATTATTTTTCGAATAGTATTAAGCATTTATAGAGAGTTCAAAACATGGCAAGCCCTATTTTCAGATTTTTCTATGTATTAACTCATTTAATTATCAAAATAATCCTATGGGGTAGTTACTAATCTTGAACCAGTTTTTAAAGAAACTGAGGCACAGAGTGACTAATGGGGTGTCCAAGGCCACACTGCAGATAAGCAGAATACCCAGGATTCTGAACCGGGTGTTCCGCCTCAAAGCTGGCTGTACCAACTGCCCCTACTCTTTCTCTACTTTGGAGAATAATTTAGTGACTTCCTCAGGAGAACCCTTATTGAGCATTTGCTATGATACCTCGGCTCTTCCAAATGAGATTATTTTATAACTTGGAGGCAGTGTTGTATATGTACATTACCCAGGCTTCAAGGTTAGATAAATCTTGATTGAATTTGACTCCACCACTCACCATGTGACCTTGTGGCACTTAGCATTTCAAAGCTTCAATGTCTACAAACAAAAGTTGAAGAAAATTATACCTACCTTGTCTAATTTTTGAAGAAAAGATTAGTTACAAAATCACAGTCCCAGATACTTAAGAGGTCTGATAAGTGCTTTCTCAAGTGAATCCCTGAAAGCCAGTAACTGTAATTCTAGGATGCACTTGAGAAAAAAACAAAAACAACAACCACAGAAAAAAAAAAAAAAAAAAAGAAAAAGAAAAGAGCGCTCTGACCCCAGCAAACCTTCCCTTCTCCTTTGAGCAACTACCTTTTTTTCTCACTAGCAATCCAGTGTTCTCATGCCAAATGTTTTCAGCAAATAGTAGTTATTTCCTTGCATGTGATTAAGATTGGATTTAAAAATCTCTTTTATGATGACATCTTATTTCATCTTCAAAAAATCTGAGGAAGGAAATCATTGCTACCCCATGTGTAAATAAGAAATCAGATGCTTACAACATAAGTTACTTATATAACCGACCACTAAGGAGAGGTGATACTGAGTTCTCACTCCAATTCTGAATAGTAGCGAACATACAAAAATGCCTCTATAATTGTCTTTGTTTACTAGAATCTAGCAACCGTGAAATGTGCTATAGGCACAACAGTATGCAGGCAGTCTTCCTTAATGAACTTCAGAAAATTTCCTTTTTCACTAATGTGAGATTTCCCATTCACTCCGCCAGTCTTCCTCAGGTAGATTTTGATCTTAGAGCCTTTTTCCAATCTTCGAGAAAGAAAGAAAGAAAGAGAAAGAGAGAGAGAGAGAAAGAGAGAAAGAAGGAAAGAAAAGAAAGAAAGCCGCATCTGTTTATGTACATCTAAGTTAGAAGAAACCTCAAACGTACAAATGAAAATAACTAAAACACTACACACAGACAAAGTTGCATGTATGGTCTTTCTTTTTTTTTTTTTTTTAAGGATATTCACATTTGTTAATTTCTTAGACCATATATAACAATTGGGTAAGATAAAAAGGTGTATATTTTCCTGTTCACAGGGGAAGAACAGAGAGTTAGCCAAATTAAATGTCTGTATCTAAAGTCTCATACATTTGAAGTGGCAAAATGGAAACTAAAAATGGCCAAGGAGAACATTTAGGATTGGTCCATTCATTAGCCATTGTATTCTCTTTCAAGTTGGAAAGGTTAGGATGCTGTAAACTTCATCTCGATAGCCTCCCTTGCTGCTAGGGCTCTAGGTGATCTTAGCAGACATTTGGAAGACAGGAAGAGGTTGGAGGCTATTGTCTTAAGACCCTGGCTTTGAGTGCTGACTCACAAGGTAGTGGATGAGGTTTTCTCACAGCAGCTCTTCAGTGTGTGTTCTCCTCCCTGAGTCTTGAGAAGTTGAAGCTAAGGGACTTTCCTGATGTGGCTTCCTGATCTGAGGATTTTAGTTGCATTCACCATTCCTTGCTTACAGGTATCTGTCAGCCTCCTTCCAGGAGAGCTCTGATGGGCTCACAGAGGCAGTAGCTCCCCTCCTGGATGGGTTTGGAATTGCAATGGAACTCGCTGGGAAGGGTCAGCCTTTAACTTGGCGCCTTGAGGCTTTGCAGTTTTGGAAGCACCCCGTTCCTCGTATGAAACCCTTTCCTGGTCAACACTTTAGTGCTTTCTGTTTCTTGTACTGACATCGTATACCATTCTAGGTAACCCGGGAGGCAGAGCTTGCAGTGAGCCGAGATTGCACCACTGCACTCCAGAGCGAGACTCCTTCTCAAAAAAAAAGAAAAAAAAGAAAGAAAGAAATGACCTACTTTGCATTTTCTTAGGATCAATGCACTTCCTCCTTAACTTGTAGCTGAGAGAACTTAAAGCCTTCATAGGTATATAGAGAAATGAGGGTAAAAAGAATAAAGAAACATATATGGGATCTTCCTCTCTGTTCTTGGGTAAAGTACACATAATACCCCTTTAGATTTATAGATCATATTATGCTTTATGAAGTATTTAGAATATCTCATTTGATTCATGCAAAATATCTCATTTGATTACTCTGAAGTAATCATGGCAGATGTATTAACTCATATTACATTTCTACCCATTAGAAAGCAAGGACCTTTAGGAAGATGGAGGATGCTGTTATTTTCTCTCTCTGTGGATATCTTTAGCACCTGGCTGTGTCTAGCACAAAGTGAGGCATATTACTAATAAAAGTCAAATGAATTAATTAGCAAATTAAATACTAGAAGGCTAGTATTTTGCCACAAAGAGAGCGTAAATGGTCAAACAAAGATTTTAAATCCAAATCCTATGTTAATGTTCATAAGAGAGCAGGTCCATTAATGGAATTGATATAATTCCTCGAGAACCTGCATGACACTTGTCAGGCAAAAGAGGCTATTGTGGGGTGAGATCCAAGAAACTCAATACATTCCCTAGACTTAGATTCAAGTCTAGCTCTGTCACTTCTTAGATTGTGACAATTCTCCAGAGCCTCAGTTTCTACACATATAAAATGAGAATGTCAATAGCTACTTAACATATTAAGATTTTTTTTCCTTGTGCACTTTTACACATGTATAGATGTGCCCATTGTTAGCCACAGATGGATTTTGCAATACTTATCATTACATTTTTTAAAAAAGGAAAGGCGTGAAGCATAAATTCGAATGGGCTGAGTACTGATTTGGAACCATTGGCATTCTTTTAAAGTCTTCATTTACTGTTTATAATTTATAAGGAGCACATACCGCCCACAGCATTTTGAAGATTATGCAAATGTAGCCTAAATGTATCTCCTATATTCAAAGAAGTTGCTATCTCCCACATGTCTGCCTTACTGTAGCTGAGAAAAATCACTGTTTTGCCAAGATCCTAAGTTAGAGCCTTCTTTGAACCCAATTTGTATGGCAAAGGAAAGTGAACTGCAGTTCAAGTGATGGGGCGTTGGAGTCCGGGACAGACCTGCTTGGTATTCTCCAGCAATTCAAATGTCTCAGAGGATCTAGATTTCATTCTCTATAAAATGAAGAAGTTGGAGTTGATCTTCATGTTCATGTCCTGCTCTGTGATTCTTAGATTTCAGGTGTGTGTATGTATGTGCGTAGTTTTTAGTTTCATTTTTTAGGTGTATTTTTGGAGATCTTTATTTAAAAATTCATTTATATGGCAATCTCAGCTATGATCTGAATCTTACAGTAAAATAGAAATTCTCACTGAAAGAGGAAATGAAACACCCTCTGAAAATAACTGAAATAGATGAGAAGTATCTTTATAAAGCTGCATACAGGTGAAAGGCCTTGACTTGATTCTCTGAGATTTCAAACTCTCTAAGTTATTACCTGAAAAAAATAAAGCGAAGTCTCTGGCAGGACTTGACTTCTATAAGACTGTACAGGTAAAAGCTGATCTAATCTTCCAGACTCAGTTACAATCCATAATCACTAAATCCCAAATAAATGAGTCGCTAAAAACTTATAAGAATGTCAAACTCACATTTTGCGTGAGTTTATGTGTTTTCACATTTTGTGTGAAACTTGTTTTGTGTGAGTTAATGTATTTTTGCATTATATAACTTTTGTATTTTATAATTTCACCTCTTTCTCTGTTTTAGGTCATAGACATATTTCAAAAAAACACATGATCCTGGTATTCTCATTTTCCCGTTGTAACCAGGATTTAGCCTGAATTCCTGAGTAGATGAAGGGAGACGGTTAGGTAGTATCATAGCATGGAGGATGGCATGTTTCTGGCCAGCAGTTGCCATCATTCTTCAGATGGCACCTGCTGAAGTGAGCAGTCCTGTCTGGTCCTCTCTCTCCTTCACCTATTCATGCTCATATGCCCTGAAATATCTGCGTTCCCATCTGTTTTCTGGTCTCTGGATGCATGTTGACATCCTCAGTGCGATCTCTTTGTCCTGGACTGTTGGATACTGAAGACCAAACACTCCCTCTCTCAGCTAATTTTTGCTCCCTCCCCTTAAAGATACTAAAAAGCTAGCCATGGTCTTGAACTTTCTAGGAATGAAGGATCCTGAGCATAGCTGCCTCTTGGCTTCTGTATTACTCCTGGTCTGCTTTCAGCCTGTGATTTTAAGAAGACTTTTTTAAGGAGGTGGCAACATGGCATGTTCCTTCCTGGGATTATCTTCCCTTTCTCTGCCATTTGGAGCTGACTATTGGGTAGTAGCAGGAAGGGACAGAGAACAGGGTGCTTCTATAGCCTTCCCACAAGAATATGATCCTGTAGTTCTCCCATCTGAGTGTCACCAGTCTCCTTTATTTCTGGGATCTAGGTTTTATGTCTCTTTGGCCATGAGAAGAAAAGCTGGCTCAGGAAATATTCCAATTCTATCGTATGAGCCAGAATGTCTGCTTCAGGAATTCAAAAGCTAATAAGGAGACTATTTTGTTCTTAGAGTCCAAATTTTACGGAGACAATAGATACAATATGAAAGGGGTACAGAAAAACCAATGGTTACTACTTCTGAGTGGTATCCCAAGGGTATTGTAACTGTATAACTTTTCTACTGATTATTAGGCAAAATACACTTGGACTGGTTGGAAGGAAAAGGGTCGTTGTAAAAATTCCTTTACTCCTCTGAACTTGCGTAGGAAAAATCCCCTTAAAAGAGAAGCAAAATGTTGAATAGTACACCTAAAGTAGATGAATTGTAAAAGCTGTCAGAGAAGGAGAGAGCTTGAGAGAGAGAGAGACAGAGAAAAAAGAGGAGAACAAGAGAAAAAGGGAGGGAGAGAGAGTGAGAGAATATTACTGACTTCATTAATGTGAAGGGTAAGGTCATGGAAATCTCCCAATTTGGAAGTCCCTAAGCAAAAGGAAGTAAGTCATATATTTTGAGAAGAAAACATGTATGGATTATTATTTATGAACATAAACATAGCAAATTTTAAAAATAAACATTTAATCATTTAATTAATGTTAATATATATTTGAATAATAAAGTACATGTTTAATAAAATTAATTGCAAATATTAAATATTTAATTATTTAAGAAATTAAATAATAAATTCACTATAAGAAAACAAAATATTGTTTGCCAAATACTTCATTAAATATATGCATCACATCTTTTGATTTTCACAATGCTTTGAAATGTGACATTTGTATTTTACAGATAAAATACAATGAATACATGCAAAAATACAAATTCAGAAAGTACAATGGCTTAATCCAAATCACAAAAGTAGTGAGATACTGATAAAATTAGGGTTTCACAGCCAGGTCTGTCTGACCCCAAAACCAATGTTCTTTTCAGGCCACTTTATGTGCTGACAGCGGGCTTGGAAGAGAAACCTGACCTACAAATTATAACCCTCAAAAAGCACTAGTTTTGTTTTTCACAAAAGAAGATCACAATTTTTAGCATGAATTCTGTTTTGCTCTTCAGTTTTTAAGTGCATTTAAAATCTGCACAGCCATGTTGAGATGAGACAGTTCCCAGCCCTGCCTCCAAGGATGTGTGACAGGGGCATGGCTCACTGTTCAGCTGCCAAAAGTTCAAACCCCTTAACGGAGAGGGAGCAAGCAGACAAACGGGTGCAGAAACCAGGGTGAGCCCTTCTGGGCTGTGGCCTCATGGCAGCGTCTATGGGTGGGTATCTGTGACTCCCCAAACCCAAGTGAGTGCGTGTTACAGTGCACCCTTTTAGCCTTGCTGTCCACAGATAGCTTAAGCATTAGACAGTTCAGTGGACCCTTTTGACACCCAGGTCCTTGTCTGGCATCCAGGAAGAATCAGGTTGTACATGGACTTGAAGGATGAATGTAGGGGTTTTATTGAGTGGTGGAAGTGGCTCTCAGTGGAATGGATGGGGAACTGGAAGGGGGATGGAGTGGGAAGATATTCTTCCCCTGGAGTTTGGCCATCCAGCAGCTGATCTCTCTGATCATATCTAGCCAAACTCCTCTCGGTGTTTAGATGCTCCTTCTCTTCTCTCCTTTTCTGCCATTCTGTTCTGCCATTTGTCTGCTCATCTGCTTGTCTCCTTGTCTCCTGGAGCCTGGGGTCTGGGGTTTATATGGGTGCAAGATAGAAGGCATGGGGGGCCAAAAGGCAACTTTTGGGGCACAAAAACAGGAATGTCTGTTCCCATTTAGGGCCATGGGTATCCAGGCATGTGGGTGGAACTTTGCCATGGAACTGCCTTCTTCTACCCAGTATTTCCATTTCTCCTGTCCATATTGATATCCCACTAACAATCATAAAGTATTTGGATGAGCTAGCCTTGACCCTTGGAATTTCCATTTGGTAGCACTTTCAGATATGTTCTCACGGTACCTACTGAGTCACTTGAAGAATCAGTTTGGAATAGAGTAGAATGTTGTATAGTTAATAACAAAGATAGTTGAGAAATAACTGAATTTTTTTAAAATGTGTTCTTTGGCCAAAAAATAATTGTGATAAATAGCGGAGTTAGTCTGTACTGCCTCTGGTTCTCTCAAATTCTCCTAAAGAGGAAGAAACTCAGCCCAGAAAATTTTAGGGAACTCAACTCCATATTAAGAACATGTATCATTAGTTATTGCTAAGTCATCCTGTCATATTTGTCGTATTTACTATTTATTTCCTACTTTTTGTGGGGATATGCATTTATTATTGTACTGAATCTGTACCCACGTACTAATACCATCTGTTTTGAAGACAAAGAAAATAAAAATGGTATCAGATAAATGCATTAACTTTCCTAAGTTTCCATATCTAAGAAATGAAAAGTTTGGGATACCATTCCAAGGTCTGCTTTGTTGTACATCCAACAATCTTTCCCTAAGGCCATGTTTTGACTATTTTCCTGGTACTTGCCTGTGACACCGAATTTAATCATAGAATTTTCAAGTTATCTATTTAAAACACCAAAAGTCACTTTCCAGAATCCTTCTTATTAATGACCTTCTTAGCAACGGTCTCTGAATGCTGGTAGTCTCATTTTCCTGTTGTACCTAGGATTTAGTCTGAACTACTAAGTAGATGAGAGGGAAGGGTTAGGTAGTATCATGACATGGAGAATGACATGTTTCTGTCCAGCAGTTGCCATCTGCTAAAGTGAGCAGTCTTGTCTGGTCCTCCTTCTCCTTCATCATCCATGCTAACATCAGCTGAAATATCTGTGTTCCCGTCTAAATCAGTTATTTGTAAACTCCAATTCTATTGGATATTTTAAAATATTCTTTTTCTTTTGCAAAAATTTCCATTTTTCCTGTCTACAACTCTTGAACAGAAAATATCTTTAAAAGAATTTCTGTATATTTTGCCCCCAATAATGGTACTTAGCATGTACCAGGTATCTAATAAGTTTATTTAATAAACAAATGGATCCTATGTGTGAGAGATTAAACTAACATCTGAGATACAAATGTAACTAAACCTCGATTCCTGTCCTCAAGAGGTTTATAACTTGGATTGGCATGCATATGTATTTGCATTACCATAACACAATAGGTCTGGGGCGAAGTTTGATTTGTGTATAAAATGTTGTGGTCTCACAGCAGGGGTGAGAAATTTGAGAAATATTGAGAGTGGGAATCAAGAATAACACTCAGAGTTTTAGCTTTCATGCCTGGGGTGGGTACTGGTTTCATTTCCTGAGAAGGAATATCAAGGAAGAAGAGAATGGAAGAAATGGAGTATGAGGTTTTATAGAAGTTACCTTTCATTACACATCATAATTAGCATGATCACTGACTTAAGGAGAAGGCAGAAAAGGAAAAGTGGAGCTCAAGAATGGAGTCCTGGTGAAGATTAAGTTACAGGAAGAGGTGTCATGGAGATATAGAGAATACTACTCATGCACCCTGCAGCACTAGTGTCATCAAGGGGTCTTAAAGAGGTTGGCATCTGATAACTGCAAAACTCTTAATATTAGTTTGTTCTCATGCTGCTAATAAAGATATACCAGGGACTGGATCATCTGTCTAGGAAAGAGGTTTAATGGACTCACAGTTCCACATGGCAGGGGAGGCTTCACAATCATGGTGGAAAGTGAAGGGGAAGCAAGATACATTTTACATGGCAGGAGGCAAGAGAGCTTGTGCAAGGGAATTCCCATTTATGAAATCATCAGATCTCATGAGACTTACTACCATGAGAAAAGGGGAAACCACCCCAATGATTCAATTATCTCCACCTGGCCCTGCCCTTGACTTGTGGAGATTATTACAATTCAAGGAGAGATTTGGGTCAGGACACAGCTGAACCATATCATTTTTCCCTTGGCCCCTTCCAAATCTCATGTTCTCACATTTCAAAACTGATCATGACTTCCCAATAGTCCCCCAAAGTCTAAACTCATTTTAGCATTAACTCAAAAGTCCACAGTGCAAAGTCTCATCTGAGACAAGGCAAGTCCCTTCTGCCTATGTGTGAGCCTGTAATATCAAAAGCTAATTAGTTGCTTCCTTGATACAATAGAGGTACAGGCATTGGGTAAATACATCCATTCCAAATAGGAGAACTTGGCCAAAACGAAGGGCCTACAGGCCCCATGCAAGTCTGAAATCCAGGGGCAGTAAAACCTTAATGCTCCAAAATGACCTCCTTTGACTTTATGTCTCACATCCAGGTCACATTTTTGCAAGAGGTGGGTTCCCATGGTCTTGAGAAGCTCTGTCCTTATGGCTTTGCAGGGCACAGCCTCACTTCTGGCTGCTTTCATGGGTTGGTGTTGAGTGTCTGTGACTTTTCCAGGTGCACAGTCCAAGCTGTTGGTGGATCTACCATTCTAAGGTCTGGAGGACAGTGGCCCTCTTCTCAAAGCTCCACTAGGCAGTGCCCCAGTACAGACTCTGTGTGGGGGCTCAGGCCCACATTTCTCTTCCACACTGACCTAGCAGAAGTTCTCTGTAAGGGCCCCGCCCCTGCTGCAGACTTCTGCCTGGACTTCCAGGCATTTCTGTAAATCCTCTGAAATCTAGATAGAGGTTCCCAAACCCCAATTCTTGACTTCTATGCAACCACAGGTTCAACGTCACGTGGAAGCCTCTGCATTGAGAATCAGTGCAAACCTCTGCATTGCGAGATTAACCAGACTCTAGCATGGCTTTTGGCAACTTAAGGTCATGTCCCTGGGAAGACTCCATGCCTATTCCCCTTTCTCTTAACAAGCCTGTCTGAGAAAGCTCAAAACTGCCAGGATAACAGGATAATTTATATCTGTTCCAGTCAAAGCTTAGTGATAGGTAGATAGGGCCCTCAACCCTCTCTTAGAAAGCAATAATAAAAAAAAAAAAATTGAAATAACAAGGAACCATCTGTTGGGGGCCGCACCGGGGGTGGTGGAGAATGAAAGAACACACACAAAGACAAAGACACACAGAGAACATGGCGGCCGCACTTAGAGCCTCCGCCTCACTTTATTTATACTCCATAAACCTCACGTCAGTAGAAAGAATGCAATGCAAAACAAACTTTCTTTTCCACATGTAACCTACTCAGTACCTTGTTTCATATTCTTTCTTATTTACCGCCTTCTTGGCGTAGCCCTCGGGAGTTCATTAAAAGTTCAGTTGATCTGTCCTTGAGCCCTATCTATTCTCAGCATACCTGTTTTCAAAGGCCCTGCATTTCCCCACTTTTAATTTTGTTTGCCTCAATCCACAAAGGGTAGCCCATATTTGTTCCCTGTGTTTTTTTGTTTTTGGTGGCGACAGAGGGCATTGAATCCTGAAAGAAGTAGATGACCAAGTGCCAACAATATACTTTAGAGGATTGTGAAATCCATGTTTTTATTTGAGTCTATGGGTTAAAGGCAGCAAGGCGTTGCCCCAGCTCCTGCAAGGTTACAGTTCCAGACAGCACATGTAATTGTTGTCGAAATGCTTTGGAAATGTTTTGAGTGAGCTCTTGAATGTCTAAACTAATATTTTTATGGCCAATTAATAATTTTCAGATTACAGTCCAATTTTGAGAGATGTTAAAAGGCACAGGCGTTACACAAAATTGAGTGGAATTCTAATCACATTGTAATGTTATCCGAGTATTGAGTACAGTGAGCTGATCTCCAAGCCATGTCAATGCTTGCTCCATGTTGTCCAATCTTTCAGCAAGTTGAGAATCAATGTTTCGTTGTTGAAGCCATAACCGGTGAGATCGTTCATGCCATTGCTGCACAAATTTAGTATTTTGTATGCTTTGATGAAGAGCGAGCCCTGCTACAGCCGCAGTGGAGGCGATGGCAACAAGACTCATCACTGAGGCAATTATAAGTCCAAGGGCACGGCGGGTTCGCTGAAGAGAAGTCCAAATATAAGTTTCAAGAGGTGATGCCCCCCACGGTCGCGTAAGATTAACAGGTAGCCAAATTTCCTTATGAGCCCTGAGGATATAAATATCCCCAGTAAAGTTGTGCCACTAAGAATGATTGAGGCAAGACAAAAATGTACACGTATTTGTACAATTAACAATTCCCGTATTATTATTCTATATCAAATTCCCTGTTAATAATAGGTAGGGCTTACGGACACAAGCAATAATATATTGAGAGGTATTCCGATATAACTGAATATGAAAGGAATTAGTTGGGTTAGAAAGATTAAGAGACATATTCTCCACAAAAGTGCTAATGGCATCACCTGCAGCTAACAACTTCCAAAGATGACTCTGTAGTTAGGCCTCCTTCACACCATATCAAGGTTTCATTATTGTTAGCAGCAATACTTTTATTTACCCGGTGCCATTTCAAAGATATGTGACTAAATTTTATTTGAAAATCACCGTGCACACTTTAATCAGTTATTTGCATCCCATTGTATTCTAATAAAATCCGGGTTTTATTTCCCCGACATAGTTGCCACTCTAGCACCTCAATATTAGGAGAAACCTCTGGAATAGGACAAAAAGGTAAAGAACTAGGAATAGTTTCATTACTATATACAGTATGATTATAATAACAGTATTAGCAGCCACATAACTATGATTATAGCGAACAACCCAGGCTTCATATGATTTTCGGAGACAATGAGAACTATTTCTCATGCATATTGGAAGTTCTTCCACTCCAAATTGGTATGTGTTGTTTATAATTTCCGTTTCTCGTTCTATATTGTCCTTGTCTATATAGGGGGACGGCATTCAAGTAGTGTCATTGGTGAAAACCTTAATTTTTGCCTCTCCCCAGGTGACTCCCTGATATAAGGGTGGAAAGGGAATATAAGTGCAATATTCATACAAAGCCTCACTAAGGGAAATAAGTCCTCCGCTGAGGCACATCCAACAAAGGAAGAAATGCATGCTGAATCTAGTTTTTTTTTCAACAGGGTTTCAATCATCTTGTAGGAAACCACTTAGGTCTGCTCCCTGTAAGGACAAGAGCATAACCCCGTTTCTGTTTTAGAACTTGCTCTTGAACATACTTACCTTCTTCATTAGGATACCAAATCTTTAAATTGTCAGCGGGGATTATCACCGAGGGAGGTGAGGAAAGATGGGTTACGACAGCGGAGTCTTGCAATTGTCTCCATTGATTCAAAAAATAATTAAGGTAAAAAGAACCTTCAAAATCAAAAAAATTAAGGTAGAAAGGTTAACCTTCAAAAAAATCTGGTTTTTTGGGGGGGCTCATTTCCCCCTTTTTGTTTTAATAGTTGAGTTTTTAAAGTTAAATTTGCGCGCTCAATGATGGCTTGACCTTGACTGTTGCCCGGGATCCCGGTGATATGTTGAATATTGTATTACTGTAAGAAAACTTGTAATTTATGAGAGACATAGGCAGGGGCATTATCAGTTTTAAGTATAAAAGGAATGCCCATAATGGCAAAACAAGCTAAGAGATGTGTAATAACAGAATCAGCTTTCTCAGATGGCAACGGAGTGGCCCATTGAATATGAGAAAAAGTATCAATGGTATGATGAACATACTTTAATCGTTCAAAAGAAGGAATATGTATAACATCTATTTGCCAAATTTGATTAACTTGAGTACCTCTCGGGTTAACTCCAGGATGGAAGGATGGAATGTTTAAAGGAGCACAGAAAGGACAAGCTCGAATAAGAGAATGAGCTTATTTACGAGTTAAATGAAACTGTCGTTGAAGGCCAGAACTATTAGTGTGATGTAGAGCATGTTCTTGTTCTGCAGCTTGCAAGTGGCCAATTAGAAGTGAATCAATCTGAGTATTTTTATGAACTAATAGTCTAGGCAGTTGAGAATGAGAACAAAGATGAGTGATGAATAAAGGAGCTCGACGTTGGCTCAAAGTAAAAAATAACAAGGAAAAGAGTTTTTGAAGAGAAGAAGTAGCACAAAGAGGTAAAGTGGCCTGAGAAATATAAGAAGTAACATAAACGGCATATTGAGAATCACTAACAATATTACAACCAGTAGTAGGGAAATCAAGTAAGACCACGAGAATAGCAAACAATTCTCCCTGTTGTACCGAGGGATAAGGATAAACTGTAACTCAAGATTGATGAAGTTTTTTGCCAAGAATCAGAAGTTGCAAGAAGATAAATGATCTGACTATGAGTGAATTGAGAGATAATTAAGGAAGGATCTCCTCTCCAAAGTTGTCGACAGTGATGCCATCCTTTGATGATCAGTTTAGCTAAATGATCGATATAAGTAGCCAAGCGTTTAGATGTTTTATTGGACAAAAAGATCCATTCTAGCGGCCGATTGGTCTGATGAATCATTCCTGTAGGAGAATGTAAAGTATGAAATAAACAAAGGGAAAGGGGAACATCGGGAAGGATATAATGTAAATGAGCCTTTTGAAGTTGCTTTTCCACAAGTTGGAGTTTCTGTAAAGCCAAAGGAGTTAAATGACGTGAGCTGTCCAAGTGACTGTCTCTTTCTAGAATAGAAAAAAGATGTTGTAACTGAATAGAGAAAAAACAATTTTTGAGATCTATGACCATTAATTTTTAACTTTGTGGGATAAGGGCAGGATTAGGAAGACCAGGCTGTAAACTTTCCTTAGGTTTAATGTAAACATTTATAGTTTTAAGACAAGATAAAGACGGGAATTTCATGCAGAAATACGTGGCTTTATATTTCTCTCGGCCATTTGTTTTTTGACTTACTCTTTTAGAGTCCTAAGTATTTCTTTAAATAATGGTCACTGTTTTACATAAATAGGAGTGGTGGCTATGAGTTTAAAGGATTGTAGCCCATTTTGAACATCATATTTTTGGCAGCTGAGGAAATATGAGGAATGTTTAAAAAAGCAGCAAATTGTTGTGAAAGATCTTGTTCTCAAAAATTAATATTGATAGGAACAATATAAAAATAAAAAAATAAAAAAACACTTGACCTTGTTAACCTTTAGGACCAACACAGGTTAAAGGTTCTATGTCTTGATAAACCACAGAAGCAGCACCCAAGCCAGTGAGTATAATTGAAACTTGTCTTTTTTTTAATTGTATAGGCCTCTAATTTAAACAAATAATAGACATATTTACCACCGTATCAATTAACCCTTTAAAAACTATTTTATTAATGTGCAATGAACATAAGGGCTTTTGATTAGAAACTAAAGTTTCTCAAAAAACAGTTTTTTCTGTGCTATTAAACCCTCTCTATTGAGAATACGTTCCCTTGTCTCTAGGCATATAAATTGTGAGATTTGAACCATAATAAGAATTTTATTAGTAACATCATGTCCTTTTGGCAAAGGGCCACACTCTCTAATAGCTAATTTATATATTTTTCTAGTAGGAGACAAAGTATAAGGCTGAGTAATAACTAAGTCAGCAGCGGCGCTCTGCTTAGTTGTCACATAAAGCTGAGAAACTGGGGTAAGGTGTGAGATCCTTAAGGAGGACTTGAATTTATTTCTTGATGTTGTAGGCCATTGCTTACTGGGTATTGTATGCAGATTTAGTCAATAACAAATATTTGTAAACAAATAAGGTGATTACAGGTATAGAAAATCAGTTTGTAGCTTACTATTCAATAGAGTATCTGCTTTGTAAAAAATGGTGGACCACAAAATACTCAACGGATTTTGGTTTTCAAAACACAGTGATGCTATCTAAGGCTAAATGGATACTTGAAATTGGGGTTGGATCTGGTGCTGAGATACAACTTTTACTTAGTTATTGATTTTTCTTTCCTCTGATTATACCAAGGAGGGTGACTACCATTTTTGTACTTTATAGAGTAGTCTAGAGGAAAGGGTTAAGCATGTAAGCTCTGGGGACAGAAAGTCATATTTTCAAAATATAATAGCTATATGACCTTGGATACATTTATAAAACTGTCTTAACTCTGTTTTCTTGTCTACAAAATGGTAATAATTATAAAATTTGTCAGTCTTAAAGGGATGTTGGAAGAACTAAATGTAAGTGAAGATTTTTTCACAGTAGTAGACACATAGTAAGTACTCAGTATACTATGGCTATTATTACTGTTATTATTGTTAATATTACGTCTATTAATTTTAGCTCTTTAATGTAACAAGTGCAGAACCATAATCTCACATCCTTCAGAGTCATGCTGATCTTGTATTTTTTGGTCCTTTGACTAGTTTAGTGATTTATTACAAGAAACCTAGTTAGTTTGTGCATTTTTTTCCTTTCTTATATTTCTCATTTGTAAAGACTGATAAACCAACTATACTTTTAGACCTGGTGACATAAATTGTTGGGGCCCCAAGCCTGTGGGCCCCGGCTCCCATTTCCCAGGAGAGGAGACAGTAAATTTCCACTTTTATCAGTTTTGAAATGACATTTATTTGTCCAATGTCGACCTTTATCACAACATTTGTACACCTCTGAAGGCAGCTTTCTGCCTTGAGGGATAAAAGTGTTCAATTTTTATGACATTCTTTTTTGAAATGTCTAGGTTTACCACACTGAAAGCAAACACCTTGTTTGTTATTTCCTTTTAAGGCTTTAGACAAAGCTCCAGCAAATAATTGAGCATTATAAATAGCCCCTCCAACACTAACACAAGTTTTAATATATTTATCTAAATTGGCCCCATTGGCCTTTAACGATTTTAACAAATTTTGACAGTAAGCATAAGCATTTTTAAAAGACAAAGTTTGTAACAAAATTTTTGAAGCAAGGTCAGCACCCCCAATTTTCAAGACAGCATCCTGAAGACGGGCTACGAAATCTGAATATTGTTCATTTGTGCCCTATAAAATCTTCACAGAGGAAAGGGAAGATTTTCCTGTTATCTCTACCTTATTTTAGGCCCTTAAAAACAAAGTCTTGATTTGAGTAAGGGCAACATTTTCTAGACCAGCCTGAGCACTAAGAGTAGCATATTGGCCCATGCCTGTGAGTTGTTCCTCAGTGGCTCCTGGGGGATCACACATAACATTTTTTCTAGCCTGTACATGCGCTTTGTTCATTCACGAGCTGTGCAATTGTAACCACTGAGAACGATCAAGAAAAGCCTTTCCCAAAGTTTTCTAGTCTATAGAAATTATCAAATTTTCTGATGAAAAAATATTAAGAAGACCAAGGATAGGGGTTCATAGTTAGAAATGGCAGCTTTCATTTTTTTTAAACATTTAATTTGTAAGGCATTAAATTGGACATTATTGCCACCATTTGAAAACTAAGCATTAGGAGCAAAAGAAGCACAAATAACTGGAAACAGATCCAGCTCCTTAAAAATTTTTTTTTTTTTTTTTTTTTTAATCTTTTCCTTTTCTCCCTCCCCCAGTGGTGGGCAAGGCACTGAGAAAACGTTGCCAAACAAAGGTAGAGATAAGGAAGCCGGGGGGTTGGAGGCATTGGAAAATCCTCTTTTAACAGGGCAGAAGGAAAAGAAACAGGGAAAGCTCACAAAGGTGAATTAGAAGAATGTATCTGTAATATTTGTTGAAGCATTTCCATAATATACTGCATGTCAGAATTTCCCTTAGAAGAAGGAAGAGCTGGCTTTTTCTCTTCTCCCCCTTTTACTACCCTGGCACAAATGGGCTCCATTTCAGATTTATTTTATTTTATTTTATTTTTCCAAATCCTCAGATACCTTTCCTCCTGTGGCTACATTATCACACTCCGAATCAGTCTCAAGTAACTCTAATGTCTGAGTGATAGAGTTACACAAGGTCCACAATTTTAGAGGCATAATATCCCCTAACTGGAGAGCTCTAAGCAGAGCTTTTACTACCTGTAACCATTTTTTTCAATTCAGCTGCACTTTAGTCTGATACTGAAACCAGTAACAATGTTATTCAACATGGGCAAACAATTGCTTCAAAGTCTTTTTCTTTCACTTCTACTCCCATAGACAGCAACAGTCCTTGAAACAGCCATAAATATTCTGAGGCCAGAGAGATGGAATTCCCATAATGAAAGCTTAAGAAGGTTCCCCTTAACAATATCTGAGCCTTACCCACTCCTAGGGGGTTCCCCTTCTTGTTCTCCCCTACTCACCCGTGCTGACCCTGCTCGCTGCGCCACTTGTTGGGGGCCTCACCGGGGGTAGTGGAGAATGAAAGAACACACACAAAGACAAAGACACACACACAGAGAACATAAGTGACCCTTTGCAGGGCCTCCGCCTCACTTTATTTATATACCAAACCCTCGATCCGGTAGAAAGAATGCAATACCGGAAAACAAACTTTCTTTTCCCACATGTAACCTTCTACTCTCGTGCACTTGTTTCTATATTCACTTTCTTATTTACCCCGCCTTCTTGGCGCCCTCACGGAGTTCATTAAAAGTTCAGTTGGAATGCATGCTTAGACCTATCTATTCTCAGCATACTGTTTTCAAAGGCCCCTGCAACCATCTATTTTCTTTGAAAACCAGATACCTAGTTCCGTAGACCTTAACACCTTAACTTACACCACAGCCCTCTGTGATAAAGACAGGAGACATTTGTTTCTTCTCTAGATAAGCATCAATTCACAAATCCAACTGGCCTTTTCACGTGAATCAGTCTCCCTTGAAAACTTTCAATGCCCTTCCATAAAGGGCATACCCAGCCTTTAAAAAGTCTCCAGGCTTTGTTTCAGGAAAGTTGAGTTTGGATCATGCTGAATTCTTCTCCTTATTGCAATCATTATTGTATAAAATCTATACTTACGACTGTAATTAGTGTTCAGTTTTGTTTATCTTTGACACTGGACAAGAGAAAGAGATGATGCTGTTCAGAGTCTCTTGTATGTAACAGTCCTTACAACCCACCCTACTGTTTAAGTATAATTGTCCACAATCTACATAGGAGGAGAGAAAGGCATAGAAAAGCTAATTTGACCAAGCTTACACCTCTAGCAAATGACAGCTTGGTCTTGAGCCCACACAGTCAGATTTCCATTCTATATATTCTTTACTGGTCTTTCTTAGGTCCTTAAAGGCTGCTATTGAGAGGAACAATCATATAAGGGCTTTGGATTTGGGGCTACATGTGACACTTTGAGGAACACTTGACTCTCATGGAAAGCAAGTCTCAGTAGAGTGATATGGACAGGAAGTATGCTTTTAAAAGTTCTTATCAGAGGCAAAGAGATAAACTCTGTGGTAGCTTTGGAGTACTGGGAATAGTTTGAGAGAGATATGCTTTGAAATAATGACTTAAAATCCCTGTATACACACACACACACACACACACACACACGTATGCAAATATATATATATATTTGATAAAATGGAGCTAGTGTAGTAGGGATAGATGGGCCTGGGATGAGTTGCTGATGACTGTCTTTATGTATATAGCAAGTGAGGCCATACTATTATTTAGAGAGACTTAAACAGGAAGGAAATATTATGATTTAGAGAGGACTTAAACAGGAAGGCCATATTATGATTTGGAGAGACTTAAACAGGAAGGAAAGGATCAGTAAATTAATAAAGAATTCAGCTAGTGATGATATTAAGGTAATGTTAAGCCACTAAAGAGAATTGAAGCTGATATTCAAGAGCTTCAGCATCTTTTGCCTAAGTTTTAATACTCTAAGATGTATTTGTAACTTGAACCATATTACACTACTTTTTTCTTCTTTCTCTCTTTATTTCTTGGATTTTCTTTTTCCTTTTTTTTTTTTTTTTAATTTTGTAGGTCAACTAGTTGAATATCAGCAATTTCTTGTGACTTAAAAGAAATGTTATTAGGAATTCTATTAAAAATAATAATCCTGGTATTTTACTTTCCAATAAATTCTCACTCATAAATTTGCTATGTAAAACAGTTAAAGTTTAATTGTGTTTCTATGTTGAAGAGAGGATGATTGAGAGTGAATTCTGGGAACCAAAGTCATCTGTGCTCTGCCCCCTCGTGTTGGTGCTACTGTATCGTGCAGTGGCTTTGATGGGGCTAGTCTGGAGAACTACTGCAGTGGAGGGCAGGAGGGAGGAACCTAGAAATGCAGAAGTCTGGGTCTAGATCCATGTTCATCTCAGTGACCAGATCACCATTCTGTATTATGAGTCTCAGCTTCTTTAGTATAAGATGAGAAGAGATGATCACGTAGCTTCTAAAGTCCTTTCCCACTTTATCAACTGATCTTTAAAGCAAGCCCCATAATTAAAAGAAAATAGTGCCCTGTATATGAGTGTGATTTACTCTTGTGTAGATAATTTCTGGATAGTTTTCCTCAACCTGATTTGATGGATTACAAATTGGCAACAGCATGAAACTTCTGCAGATATTAATTTCAAACCCAGATAGAAAAACTTTGATCCATCTAAGCCTGGAGACTTCTTGGCTTGATAAGTGTTTCTATCTTCTGAAACCACGAGAGAGGCTAAAGGGAAAAATTGTTACATCCGTCTTCCATCTCTACAATTTCACCATACTGTGTTCCCTTTCCTCATCTGACCAAAAAACCCTTTATTTCCAAAGGGAATTACTGCTCCTTTCACTTTGCTCTTTAATTCTCATAAAACAAAAGGTGATTCATGTATTTTTTTTTGATCCTGGTTCATGAAAATCCTTAACATCAATTATTGAAGAGCCTTTCTGTAAAAAGTACAGGAAAAAAAATCCTTTCTGCTTTAACTTTTCACACTGAATTTGGGAAGAAAAAACATGTCTTATAAGAGAAAGCAATTAATGGCACTGATTTCAAATTAAAGATGAACCCTATTAATGCAGATTTTTCCCCTTACCTGATTTGGGGGGCTGTGGGTGGAAGGAAGGTCTTTATAATGAATAATATATAACTGAGACTCATTTTCAAACCTGGGCTTGTAAACATTTATTTGTGTAAATGCATATTTTTCCATTCAGAGAATGCATATTATAAAAGCTGTTCTGCTCTATCAGTTATAGTAAATACATGTTCTGAAAATCCCCCAAATACCCAATTTTCTGGCAATGGGAACTATCTTATTAAAATGTCATTTTAGTTTACGGAGTATTGCTAGAAAAATAACAGTTATGAAATAAGCAATTTCCTACTTAGTGGAGAAGCCCTTTCAGAAGCAAAATTGATAGAAGGGGGAAGTTGGTGTGTGCCACAAGATCCCCATGGTTGCAAGCTCCCTTGCTGAGCTCTGAGGGACATCAGCCTCATAAAAGTGCACCACATGGATTCAATACATCAGACAGACTTGGAATTGATCTCAACTGGGTGACATTGGACATTCATGTAAGCCTGAGTTTTCCCATGTTCTTTGAGGTTATTGTTACTACTATTATGCTTCTTGGGAAAATCACTAGTGTTTTCATTTCATTTTACTTTATTTTCTAGGTAATATGTTCATAAGTTTAATAATCAAAATTATAAATAAGTATATAATTATAAAAATCTAATAAACCAATACGTAATAACTCACTATAGATATCCACCTGTACCTTACAGCTTCACTATCTAAATATTGGATATCTTTCCATCAACTACATCAGTGCTCCTTATTTTTCTTTATATTACATTATATGCATACACCATGACTTATTAAATCAAACCATACATATGAATGTTTAGGCCAGGAGGGTCCAATCTTTTCACTTTCTTGGGCCACATTGGAAGAAGAAGAATTGTCTTGAGCCACACATAAAATACATAAACACTAACAATAGCTGATGAGCTTTAAAAAAATCGCAAACAAATCTCATAATGTTTTAAGAAATTTTACGAATTTGTGTCGGACTGCATTCAAAGCTGTCCTGGGCCACCGTGGCTCACAGGCTCGTGGGTTGTACAAGCTTGCTTTAGGCAATTTTCAGTTTGTTTTAATCAAAATAATGTTGAAATGAGTAATCTTGTACCTTGTACATCAATTCATCTACAGAATTAATTTCTAGAAATAGAACTATTGGGCTTACCTATAAGAATTGTAAGAATCAATAATTCTCCCAGTTATTTTAGACTTTGCTTTTGTGGTAACTAAATTTCTATATGGATGTAGGCCTATTTCTAGTCTTTCTATTCTAGTTATTTAATGTGGTTTAAATTCATGTAGCAGTTCAAATACTCTTTTAATAAATGTGTCTTTTTAATACTTTTAATATCTGCTCAGGTAGTCTTTATTCATTAATAATTTTGATTCATGTAATTTTCTGGATATTCTTTATTCATTTCTTTTTTACCAGAAAAGTTATTTTTTAATTTTATTTTTAAATTGTATATAAATACATTTATGTAAGAAAATACATACTTTCTTATTGATGATAACTATATTATAATAATTTTACCAATTTTAGCTGCTATAAATTTATTCTATGTCAGGGTTTATAAATTTTGATAATAATGATCTTTGGATGTAACTTAACCTTAAAAATCTTAATAAGAAATCCCTTCAACTTTGATGAGACATTAGGGCTCTAGGACTTGAAGCTAAAGTGACCATAAAAACCTTTATATGGCTTTTCTCATCTGCAATTTGATTCCTGGTGTCGAGCAAGAACATCTTTCTTCCGTCCTATCGGACTTGTCTTCCCTGGTTTAATTTTATTTATCTGATTCATGCAGTAGAGATGGTGCACAATCACAATCCTTTTACCATGAGAAAACAAATTCCAAGCAATTTGCTTTTTTAAGTTTTGAGAAAAATTGTGTTTCTATGTTCTCTGATCAGATATTTACCTTTATATACATAAGGGTTCCTTTCTGTACCCCACCACAACTTAAGACTGATCTTACCATCCAGTGGTTTAAACAAAATTCTGTTTTTGGTATCAAGTGTTTTAGATGGACAGTTCTTCAAACCTGATTTTCAAAAGAGTCCATAAGCTTTATGATATTTTAGACCAATTATTAACTAGAACAGAAAATTTGGCCTTTTAGGTTTACAGTGATTGTATCTTATTCCATGATCCCACTGAATGGGCTCATATTAATGCTATTTGCTTTTGATTATTTACAATCATTTTATGTAATTAAAATTAGAAGACAAAAAAATTAGCATTTTTATAGAAGTAATATTACATTTATAGCTTAATTTGGGTTAATTTGAATTACTTACAACATTTAATGTTCCTATCCAAAATTATAATACTATTGTATCTATCCATAAATATAGATAGATAGATAGTAGAGAGATAGAGAGATAAATAGTAGATAGATAGATAGATAGAACCCCACTATATGACTGAATTCTCTAATTAGTTGCAATGATTTTTCAGTTGATTATCTTCAGCTTTCCAGATAAACAATAATTTTCCTGCCAGTAGTGACTGTTTTAATTCCTACTTTCTCATTTGTAAACTTTTATATGATTTCCATTATCTATTTATGTTTGCTGTTTGCTTGTGTTCAGATATATAATTACAAGTGGGCCTTCTTGTTCTTGACTTTAGTCAGAATATTTTGTTGTTTTTCTTCTGTGGATGTTGGCTTTAAGGCTGAAATGGAAATTTTGGATTATCTGAGGAATACTTATATTCTTAGTTTATTTTTTAATCAATAATTGATGTTGGATTTTATCAAAGGCTACTTTAATGTCTATACATGTAATCCTGTTTTTCTGTTAGTAATATGATTATTTATATTAAAGCATTTCTTCATTTTGATTCATTCTTATCTTCCTGAATATTATGTAATGATGCCCTGGTTTTAAAATACTGTTAAAATCTGCTTGCTAAAATTCTGTTTATAATTTTTGCATCACATTTTTCTTATTTAATTAATTTTGGCTGTTTCCTCCCGTTCCAATAAAAGGTCCAAAGGGAGTTATTGCTATCACTTTAGTCTTCTCCTAAAACTCTTGCACTGGAAATTATGCCTAGAACATTGTAATTGCTCAAAAATAGAGATTTTTTTTCATTCCACAAATGAAACATTTTTTTCTGTTTGTGTTTTTTGTCAGAGTTCACCATCAAGTTATGTACACTGCATGTAAGACTCTGAAACGATTGTTGAAGTTATCTCTGTTTTAAAGTTATAGTTTAAGTCAGAAGGTTTATCTTAGAATTCTAAATGTGGTTTTGCAGCAGTTAGAAAATTTTATTTTCTAGGTTAAGAGACATTTCCTTTAACATTTCAAAACAGATTTCTATCTTAACACAGCCTGCTTTTTTTTTTTTTAACTTTGAGTTTAAGTTCAGGGGTACAAGTACAGGTTTGCTACATTGGTAAACTTGGGTCATGGGATTTGTTGTACAGATTATTTCATCTTCCAGTTACTAAGCCTAGTAGCCATTAGTTATTTTTCCTGGTCCTTTCCCTCCTCCCACCCTACACCCTCCCAAAGGCCCCATTGTGTGTTTTTCTCCTCTGTGTCCATGTGCTCTCATCATTTAGCTCCCACTTATAAGTGAAAACACGTGGTATTTGGTTTTCGGTTTCTATGTTAGTTTGCTGAGAATAATGGCCTCCAGCTCCATCCATGTCCCTGCAAAAGACATGATCTCGTTCTTTTTTATGGCTGCATATGAGCTTATTTTTTAAATGTCTATGTAATAGTGAACCATATTTGTATGTGTCAATTTTTCTATCTAAAGTAATACATGTTGAAAATTTGCTTATATACATATATGAAGCTTTTTCTCCAAATATTGAACCATATTTGTAGAAATACCATATATCCATCTATCTATCCAATATATAAAAACTATCTGGAACTAATATATTCCTAACTAAACTACAACAACAACAATAAATAAGTCACACTATTCCTCTTTAAACAATATAAAATTTTGTTTTTCTTTTTATAATTGATAGAAATGGAATTATACTATTTTGTGGTCATCTATGATATTTTAGCTTAATTTCTTTCTAAATTCACCCTTTTTGTTGTGTGTGGTTGTAATTTATACAGTTTCATTGCTGTACAGTAATCCATCCATTGAGTTGTTAGCAGTTTCTTGTTAATGTGAACAATCCTGCTATTCATATTGTTGTCCATTTCTTCTGGTATTCAAGAATTTCTTTACAAGCTATTTCTACAAATGGAACTGCTGGTTTGTATTATGCAACTGCTCAACTTTATAATTCTCATTTGTTTTTCAAAATGCTTGTAACAATTTACAGTCTCACAAGCAACGTACCAGGGTTAAACTTAGGGAATATTCACAACTAATATTTGGTATTAGCAGACTCGTTACTTTTTGCCAATCTTGTATGTAAAATGCTTTCCCAATGTTGTCTCCACTTAGATTTCCCTAGGTACTAATGAAATGTAGTACATTTTATTTGCTTTTACTTGTTTCATATGTTTATTGCCTATTTTCCTTTCTTCCTCACGCAATTTCAGTCAACTACTAACTTGATTTCTTTAGTGAGTATAGTGTTTTTCAGTTTTCTTCTTTTTCTTCTTGTGACACTTGGCAATTTTTAAATTCTCAAATATCTTCTGAGTTGTAAACATACTGGAATACAGTCATGCATAGGTTTTTTTTCTTTTTAAAATTTGCCTTATCTCTACTTATAGTTCGCCTTTAATCCTAATACTACGTCTACGTTTTTCTTGTATTTCACCAAAGACTTGTTTCTCTAGCCTTTTATTTGTCTTCTAATAGAAGACTTTGTTTGCTTCTGTTTGGCTTCATATGCCAACACCAACTAGAGGCCACTTTATCCCTCTTAAGGGTCCCCAGCTTAATTCAGGAATCTCAGGTTTACCACCCTACGGTGCCAGATAGACCAGATGCTCATATTGGGATTTGAGTTCAAGAAACTCTTGCTTTATATGTTTGCTTATCTCTTCCTCTTCTTGGTTTTTTGTTCCTTGGTTTATTGTTGTTCTTGTCATTGTGGTTGTTTTATTTTTTTTGTAATTTGACACTTACGGAGGTTCCTTAATTACTAATGAACCAAACAGTACTCTAGAAATAATATTTTTCCGAAATAGTGTATTTTAGCAGAAACTTTTCAAAGATATCTGCCTAACACATTGTTAAAAAATCAAAGTATCAGGCATTTATTTTCAAAATTTCTGAATATTAAATTCAAGTGTATCTCTTGTAATTATCAGATTTTGCTTCATTGTAACAAATTTTCTTAAAAGTTTAGTTTATTGATATTTATAGATAACGCATATACAATAAGTTATGCTTCTGTGAGTTTGTTATATATAAAGTTTCTGATTTTATGCCCTATAAAGATTTTTTCATTATAAAGCTTTTCTATCTTTTCTTTACTTTTTAGTTTTTTCTGAATCTGATATTTTGGAAGGCTTATGTGTTGGCTACCTTAATAATCATAATTTGTATAAAACAACCTTATATTTCTATTTCTTATATTTTCTTAAATTTCTATTTCTGAAGATGGTATATATTTGTTGCCTATTGACTAAATTGAACAAATTAAGAGCTCACAATTAAAAATTGCTAAACAGGTTAAGGAATTGGTTATAAATGAGTAACAGTAAGAAAAAATAATGAAAAACATATTTAAGGCTCCCTGAGGAGTTCAGATATTGAAGTTGTCATACACAAAATATGGAATAACTGCTATGTTGAATGGTTAAAAAAGATAGGCCATGTGTGGTTGCTAATGCCTGTGATCCCAACACTTTGGAATACCAACATGAGAGGATCATGTGAAGCCAGAAATTTCAGAGCACCCTGGACAACCGAGTGAGACACTTCTGCCACCACTCCCGATCTCTAAAGAAACAAAAAAATTAGCTGGGCATGGTGGAGTGAATTTGTAGTCCCAGCTATTCAGAAGCCTGAGGTGGGAGAATCACTCAAGCCCAGGAGTTCAAGGCCTCAGTAAGCTATGATCACACCACTGCACTCCAGCCTCAGTCAGGGAGACTGAGACAGAGGGAGACTTCATCTCTAAATAATAACAATAGTACTAACAACAACAACAACAACAAATTTGAAGCCAAAGATTGAGTAAAAACAGAGACCATAAAAATGTTGGGCAATTATGAAAATGATCTAAAAGGAACTCTTGGATATAAAAATAAATAAAATTAGAAAAATGCAAAATCCTTGTATCATTTAGCAGCAGGTAAGACATAGCTTAAAAAAAAATAAATATCAGACAAGATCAGGTGCATTCACAAAGATATCATTGTAGAAAATAATGATATAAACACACGCATAGATAGATAGATAGATACATAGATACATAGATAGATAGGTGATTATTCAATCTTAAGGAAAAAGGAAATATTGCCATTTGTGACAACAGGAATGAACGTCATGGACATTGTGCTAAGTGAAATAAGCCAGACACAGAAAGACAAGTATCACATTATCTTTCTTATATGTTTAATCTGATACAGTCAAACTAATACAAACAGATAGTAGAATGGTGATTGTCAGGACAAGGAGGATGTAGAAAAAGGGAGATGTTGGTAAAGTGCACAATTGTATACTTGAAATTTGCTAAAAGGGTAGATTTTAAGTGTTCTCACCACAAAGAAAGGGAGGGAGGGAGGGAAGGAAGGAAAGGAAGGAAGGAAGAAAAGAAAGAAAGAAAGAAAGACACCACCACAACAACTAAAAATACTAGCTGGGAGTAATGGCATACACCTGTAATCTTAGTTACTCAGAAGGCTGAGGCAGGAGGATCACTTGAGCCCAGGAGTTGGAGGCTTCAGTGAACTGTGATTTGCCACTGCACTGCAGCCTGGTGATAGAATGAGACTCCATCTCATTTAAAAAAAAAGAAAAGAAAAGAAAAAGAAAGAAAGAAAATGGTAACTGTAAAGTAGTAGTAATGCATATATGAATTAGATTGATTGTGGGTATTATTTCACAATGTGTTTATATATCAAATCACCAATGCCTTAAAAATATATAGCTTTATTTGTAAATCATACCTCAGTAAAACTGGAAAAAATAAATATTTTAATTATTATTTTTGCTTAGAATACAGTACAGAGAAGCAAGTAAATGGAAAATATTAGACCACTATTAAGGATACAGAGGACAGGCTGCAATATTTTAAGGAGATAATTTTTTGGTGATTAGCTGAGGCCTCCAGAGCCAGCAGCCGTCAAACAACTAAGCACCCTGGTGAATAGCAGTGGATTTTTCAGCTTGTCAAGTCTTCACCTAACTGCATCCCAGTAGAAAGATAGAGCTAGAACCAATAAGCTAAACTGTTTCTGAATCCCTGACCTACAAAAACTGTGAGATAAAAGTTTGTTGTTCCCAGCTACTATGTGTTGAAGTAAATTTGTATATGGCAATAGACAATACATTGTTTAGTGTTTTGTCAGCTTGGCCTACTATAACAAAAGTACCACAGACTAAGTAGCTGAAGTAGCATGACTTTATTTCTTTTTCTTTTTTCTTTTCTTTCTTTTTTTTTTTTTTTTTTTTTAAGGCAGAGTCTTACTCTGTCGCCCAGGCCGGAGTGCAGTGCACGATCTCGACTCACTGCAAGCTCCGCCTCCCGGGTTCACGCCATTCTCCTGCCTCAGCCTCCCAAGTAGCTGGGACTACAGATGCCCGCCACTACGCCCGGCTAATTTTTTGTATTTTTTAGTAGAGACGGGGTTTCATCGTGTTAGCCAGGATGGTCTTGATCTCCTGACCTCGTGATCCGTCCTCCATGGCCTTTCAAAGTGCTGGGATTACAGATGTGAGCCACCGCGCCCGGCCCAACATGACTTTATTTCTAACAACTCTGGAGGCTGGAGAGTCCAAGAGGAAGGTACTGACCAATTTGTTTCTCTGGTGAGAGCTCTCTTCCTGGTTTGCAGACAGGCGGCCATCTTCTCACTGTGTGCTTAGTTGGCAGAGAGGGCAGAGAGGAAGCAAACTCTTCCCGTGTCTCTTCATAAGGACCCTGATCCCACCCTTATGACTCCATCTAAAACAAATTACTTCCCAAAGACCCTATCTCCAAACCTATTCCCACTGGCAGTTAGGTCTCCAACATTTTAATTTGGGGGAGACACAATTCAATCCATAGCAATACAAGAAAAACATTAACCTTCGAATATATACATGAGCAATAACTATTAATTGCATTAAGTGCAGAAACTCCTTCAAAGCCGCAATAACATCAATGACAGATTTCAAATTAGTTGGGTCATTTAACAGAAGCATTCTCCTCCAGAATTTGTTTGATTTCTTTCTGGAACATGCTCATGTTATCACTGCCTTCTTTTTTTCCCTCTCTCCTCTTGCAGATAATTTTTATAAGTAAGATTATTCCATTGTTTTTCACTCAGAAATATGGTATGGGCATCTTTGCAATGTAATGTAAAAAACAAACATGCCTCAAATTCTATACAGGCTACAGAGTATTCCATTAGTAAAATAGCCATCATTTGTCTACCCTATCCAATATTGATGAGCATTTAGTTTGTTTCCATTGCTTTGATTAACAAAAGTGAGATGAAAATCTTTGTACATTCATCTTTGTAGTACTGCTAAATTACTGCCTTAGGAAATGTTTCTAAAAGTATAACTGTAGAAGCCATGGACATAGCATTTCAAATGATTTATTTTTCTCTTCCATTTGCAAATTATATGCTCATCTTTTTCTGGAGTGATACGTTTATACTCACACACCAAAAAAAGAAAAAAAAAGGAAAAAAATATGTTAACTTCCTCCCTAACTCACTTCAAACATATTTTTATGTTTCTTGGTTGTATTGTTTATTCAGACAAAGGTTGAGTTATGCTTGAAGTTTCCTTCATGTCATGCTTTTAAAAATGTATTAATTTTATATAACGTCAGATTAGTTTGTAGCACTGTTTGCTTCCCTCAATTTTATGACATTTTCTTTGAATTACAAAAGTAGTACATAATTTTGTAATAAGAATAGCTATAATAGTATAAAACTAAATTTGGCTACAAGCACCTGACGGTGCTCACCAGCAAAAGGAGAAAACACACACTCTTTGTTGTTGTTCTTACTTCCCCTCCACCATTCTTTTCTATTTTCTTGTTTCAGCAACCAGATATGTCCACTGGTGGAGCAGTCTTATGATTCAAATGGGTAGGGCTTTTGATAGCATTAGCCAATGTCGTCTCAAGAGAGGGAAAAATGCACACAATTTAGAAAGTTGGTTCAATCCTTTCCGCTGAGAAGATCTTGGGAATTTCCACAGAACGATAAGAAACTGACTATCCACGAATACCATGGATACTGATTGGGCTTGTATAACCATGTGGGTGAATCTAAACACTGGGCACTAGCACAGAGGCCACGAGAACCTAAGTGAGTATCTGTATGCCCAAGCTAGAGAAAAGGACCTTTGAGACTCCAAATGCTGGGACCTAGGCAATGTATTAGCAAAGTACAAGCAAGCAAGAGTGTGTCATCATTTTCTTGGACAGGGTCGGTCAAGGAACAGGAGAAGGCCCAAACAAATGTTCGAGTTTGGACTCCTTCCTTTTTGTCTTTGGGTAGATGGGGATACCAAGCAAATTGAATTATATCACGTGTTTTTAATTTCAAAAACGTGTCATCTATGATATCATGACTATCATAGAATATTGATGCCCTTGATACTCAGATTATTTCATTCATTCATTTATTCATCAGTTCCTCCAGTTAGTAATCCTTGGCTTAATAAACATTGTGAATTGAATAATGGACGGACACAGAAACTGCTCTTGCAAAGCTTAGAGTTGAATACGGATGGCAGGTATTAAGATATTACAGAAATCCGTATATAATTTGTCCATCATCCAGAATGAGAAGAGTACCTGAACAGACTCATTATCAGCTTTAGCTAGTCCTTATCTACTCAGGATCTCAGTTATACATCAGTTCTTAGGAAAAAAAAAAAAAAGGGTGGCCAGGTGTGGTGGCTCAAGCCTGTAATCCCAGCACTTTGGGAGACCGAGGCAGGTAGATCACGAGGTCAGGAGATTGAGACCATCCTGACCAACATGGTGAAACCCCATCTCTACTAAAAATACAAAAATTAGCTGGACGTGATTATGCGTGCCTGTAGTCCCAGCTACTCGGGAGGCTGAGGCAGGAGAATCGCTTGAACCTGGGAGGTGGAGGTTGCAGTGAGCCGAGATCATGCCACTGCACTCCAGCCTGGCAACAGAGCAAGACTGTCTCAAAAATAATAATAATAATAACAAAGTAAATAAAAGGGGGTGTCATTTATTTGGTGATTTTGGTAAGCATGAAAGAAAAAAGGACTTTGCCTGGTCTAACGTAATATAGTGACCTCCTTTGCCACCCTTTGCCTTGCTTTAACTTATCTGTTTTTAAATAAATTTTTTGTACTGTAAATTTTTTGTAATACCTTTTTCTTCTTAATTAGGATGTCAACTCTGTGAAGACAGGAACTTGACTTTCTTCACTATTTTATAGTACTTAGAAAAGTTTAAAACAATTTTATGTGCTAAAAAATATGTGCTGAATAAATGAATTGACTTATTTACTAACTCAGGGCTGTTGAGCATGTTAGTATCTGAACCATCATATTAAAAAATAAATGAGAAAATCTTGAACACATGTCATATTTACTTCTACAAAGGCTGGATGTTAAGGACTGTGAGACATACAACATTTAACTTCTCAATTCCTTTTTCTTCTCAATCCCAGAAACACTTCCTTTCCTTCTCTTTAGCCAGTCAGAATGTCCTGACTCTAGACTTGAAGCTCTTTGTGGCAGCAGCCTCTTTCCCTTCGCTCTAAACTCAATGCGGATGCTTATCCCTCCCGTTCCTGTGGATATACACACTGCGGGTCTACATCTATAGATGGGCGGTGCAGCTTTGCTCTAATGTCAGTGTTCTTATCAAGGCACAGGAAAGACATATCCAAGTCGAGAGCGTGAAAGTAACTCTGCCCATAGTCATTAAGAAACCCTTTCCCTCTTTTAACACACTTCCAAGTCTTGTGGAAAGCTGTCCTTAATTGTATTCCCACAGCTTCTGTTACTTAATCTCTTATGTAAGATTTAATGTTTTTGCTGAAATACAGAGATGTCTCAATGTTTAGTTTTTATCTCAGGCAAACCCACTGAATACAACTGCTTGCTACCCAAAGCCTTCTTTCTGTCTAAGCCACTATAAAAGGTGAGTTCTCCTTTTCCTGGTGGATGTCATCTGAATGGGATTCTCCCACTGCTTATGCCCAAACTACAATCGTTTGTATTACAACGATCACTTGCTCACTGTAACTTCAGTAGCAGGCATTAAAGCTGTTTTCTTTCTTGTTGAGATTTTGCTATTGAACTCTTTCATTTCCTCTTAAGTAGGTATTACATTGTGCACCATCATACAAATAGACGCAGCATATATTTGCCAAAAGAAGGTTCAATGGGAGAACTTTTCTTTGATTCTGAATTCTTCTAATGCTACTCTTTTCTTATTTTAAAAAAGATTATCTCCTTTTACTTTTTTCCAGAAGGTGTAGCTGTTCAGTTTAACTCAACTTCTTACCTCCATTTTAGCAAAAATTTGTTGAACATGGACTACAAGATTTACATTCGATAGTCTGGATAGAGAGATTCTTTCCTTATTGAGCTAATTAATATCCTTTTCCTCAAACTCAGATGTTAGCCAAAGGTTTTTTTTTTCTTTTTCTTTTTTTTTAATACAAACCAGCAATATATTGATGGTAAATTATAATTCAACTGACATTTGCTACAGGAGTCACAAGTGGAACAGTATTTATGGGAAAAGCAGTGTAAGCTTGCCTAGACCAGACTTGCAGACCCAAATAACATCTTCCTTTTTTAGTTCTCTCGGATATAAAAGTGGTCAATTTCATTTATGAAAACGAGCCAACTCTAGAAATGTCAACAGCATTTTTGGTTGTGGAATAGATCCCTGTGTCATGAGTACAAAGAGTTTGTATTTTAGCCATATCGGAGGCTGAGCAAGGTACACAGTTCCAAGGTTGGCTGCTAAGCCTCCTCATCCTAATTAGGAATTGTGTCCCCTGGTCTCTGGGAACCTCACATTGTCAGCTGATTCCAGAGAACACTTAAAATATCTAAATTCATTAAAAGGAATGGTTATTACAAATCACCTCCTTTCCTTAGACTTTACATACAGTCACTCTACATCATTCAGGCATTGAATATCCATGCTGTGAATTATTCAGTCTTTCATTGCCTCATCTCCATCTTGATGTCTGACTTCTGCCTTTTTGAAAGTCATTAGAAATTTCACTGAGGTGGACAAAGAAAAAGATAGGTAGCATATGTCCCTTAACAGAAGATCTGTTAGAAAAAGTGCTAGTATATTGAATAACAACATCCATATTTTTAAGTATATGTAATGGATAAAGCAATATGGTAAATCTAATAAAATAATGATTGTGGTTACTTTTTTATGCAATAAGTATTTATCGTATGTATGTGTCAAACACAAAAATAGACACTCTTAATATAGTGTTGACAAATAATAATAAACAGTAACCCATTCTTCAGAATCTTGCATTCTAGTTGGGGAAAAAAATACAAACATAATAAATATGCATGAAAATTTTAGATAACTATAAGCACTAAAAGAAAATAGTAGGATAGAAGATCATATGATCAGGGAATTTCTTTTTTGTTTTGTGTTTTTTGTGAGACAAGGTGTCAATCTGTCACCCAGACTGGAGTGCATGATGCAATCACAACTCACTGCGGCCTCCACCTTCCAGATTTAGGTGGTCCTCCCACCTCAGCCTCTCGATTAGCTGGGACTACAGGAGCATACCACCGTGCCCCGGTAATTTTTGGTATTTTTTATTTTTATTTTTTAGAGGTGGGGTTTCACCATGTTGTCCAGGCTGATCTTGAACTTCTGGACTCAAACAATCCACCCACCTAGGCCTTCAAAAGTGCTGGGGTTACAGGCATGAGTCACTGTACCAGGCTAGGGATTGCTTTAATAGTGAAATAAATGTAATGTTCAATTGTGACATGGAAATACTTAAACAATTAAAGAATAAATGTGACCCAACTCAGCAGCAGGTCAAGTAAGAAGTTGGGTCACTATATCACGTAGTAATTCCACTCCTAGATTTATACCCAAGAAAATTTAAATCCTTTATATACACAAAAATACATACACAAAATGTGTACACAAATGTTCATAATACCAACATTCTTAGCCAAAAAGTACAAACAAGTCAAATGTCCATCAACTTAAAAATAGATAAATGCAATGTGGTCTATACATGCAACAACGTCACTAAACTTTATAAACACTATGCTAAGTGAAGAAAGACAAGCACAATAGGTCACATACTATTTATATAAAGGTTATAAAGTTATATATACTGTTTATATAAAGCTCCCAGAATTGGTAAATCCATAGAGGTAAATATTGGAGTAGGAGGTTGGCAGGCTAGAGGAAGAAAGGAGAATGACAACAAGTGGGTATGGAATTTATTTTTGGAATAATTCATGTTTAGAAATGAGATGGTGAGGGTTGCACATTTGTGCGAATATTCTAAAAAGCATTGAATTGTACAATGTGAAAAGATGAGTTTTATGATATCATGCATTATATCTCAATGAAAACAAACTTGGTACCTTGTTTGCCTGCTGAAGAAATAATATTTTCCAAACAAAACTTTGATTATGTCATTCACCACTTTAAAAATCAGTTTCTCTCTATAGGACACAATTCAAACACATAGGATCAACATACGAGTTCTTTCTTTGAGACAAACTTCAATGAGACAAAGTCTTATTGAAGTTTCTCAGGCTGGTCTACTGAGCCCCTAACCCTCTGGTCTCAGCCTCCTGAGTAGCTGGGATTACAGGCACATGCCAGGGTGAGTGGCCTACAAATTCTTTATTATCTGTCCTTTCCCTAACTCTCCAGCCTCGTCTCCAGCTACTTCTCTCTACCAGTTTCTCGAGTCATAAAAAAGACTTGCATTTGCTTTTATATGCCATGAGCTCTGTGCACATTAAACCTTATCAACTCATGCTTCTTAAAATAGTTTCCCCCACTCCTTCTTCACCTAGTTAAATGGACTTGTCCTTCAAAACAGAATGTAAATGTTATGAAAGTGACCTCCTTCAAGAGCTCACAGCCTAATTTAGAAACATTTGCCCTCATGGTCCTGTGGAATCCTCTGAATGTCATAGACCTTTTTCCAAACAGTGCAACACAGAATTTATAATACAGTGAGTTCCTATTTCTCCACCCGCTCCTTTACACCACGTTCTTTGTGAGAGCAGGGATCATTCATGTTTTCCTTCGATGTATCTCAGCACTTGTCAGTGTGAGTGAACTGAGTGTTCAGCAAAAATATTGTGACTTGAATATGCATATGTTATTTTTAAAGTCAGAAAGAGTGAATGAAGTCATAAATAGAGTGTTAAAAAATAATGGAATATGTTCTGAACCATGGTGAAAACCTAGATTTATATCTTGGAGGGGGAAGCCAAGGACATCACAGGTAAGAAAGTTTGTTGGGAAGATAATTCCCTAACTTATTACATGTGAATCCGTTGTATGAGGACAACCATAAAATTCATTGCCCATACCAGACCATTTATAAAAGTAAAGTAGGATGCTATTATGCTTATTCTGGGTCAACAAATGTAAACCACAACTTTCCTGGGCAAACCAAGATGATGTGGCCCTATCAAGTTTTATTTTACCCTTCAATTTTTTTGTGGGTATTGAAGTGACTGTAAGTTTTGCTGTTATACATAGGTTTTTTTTCCCCAGATAGCTCATGACTCACTTCCTCATTTTAGTCAATTTCTGCTCAAATGTCACTTATTTAGAAAAGTCTTCCTTGACCTCTGAAATAGCTCCATCCATAATAATCTATGTTAGTGCTAATCACTGTCAGACTGCCCAGTGAGAATGCAAGATCAAGAAGATAATGGCTATTTATCTGCACATTCTGAAAGGGTATCCAGATTATAGTAGGTACTCAATAAATACTTGCTTATTTAATTAACAGATAATGCTATTATGAGCATTCTTGAGTCCAAGTATTTTATCTTTTTAAAGGATTAATTGATAGGAATCAGATTAACAAAACAAATACCTTTACAAGACTCATTTTATATTGCCAATTTTTTGACAAAAAGTTATAACAAATTTTTAGTGATAAAGTTTAATTTTTATTTCATCACATCTTCACCAATATCTTTGTATGCTCACTTGTTGCGTGACAAAGTTTTGGTCAGTGACACACTGAATATATGATGGTGGTCACATGATTGTAATATAGTAGTTTTTCTGATTTTTATGTTTACAAATGTTTAGATTCACGAATACCATTGTGTTACAGCTGCCTACAGTATTCAATACAGTAACCTGCTGTACAAGTTTGTAGCCTAGAATCAGTGGGTTATACCACACAGCCAAAGTGTATAGTAGGCTATGCCATCTAGATTTATGTAAGTACACTCTGTAATGTTTGCACAATGACATAATTGCCTAGTGACCTATTTCTCAGGAGATAGCCCTGTCATTAAGCCTCTGCTTGTACATGCCATGACTGTATATTAAATATGATGACACATGTATATTTTGGCCAATTTGTTAGGCATAAACCACAACAAAACCAATAAAACCTCCCTTTCTGATATATCAAGACCACACTAGTTTGATTACAAACCAAAATTCTTTAATAATTTTCAATAATGAGGTTTTTTTGCTCTATATTAATGTTTGAAATGTGTACATTTTTATGAAATACCCAGTCCAGGGATTGACAACATTTTACAGATTAAAGAAGATGACTTGCTGAGTTGATAGTTGACAAGCCAACATAGGTCAGAGGGAAAAACCTATCTTGTAGGAATAGGGAATGCTTTTATTTTAGGGAAAAAAAAAGCTTGGCTGGGCACGGTGGCTCACGCTTGTAATCCCAGTACTTTGGGAGGCCAAGGCAGGTGGATCAGGAGGTCAGGAGATCAAGTTCATCCTGGCCAACATGGCAAAACCCCATCTCTGCTAAAAATACAAAAAATTAGCCAGCCGTGGTGGTGTGCAGCTGTAGCCCCAGCTACTCAGGAGGCTGAGGCAGGAGAATCGCTCCAACCTAGGAGGCAGAGGTTGCAGTGAGCCAAGATTGTGCCACTGCACTCCAGCCTGGGTGACAGAGCAAGACTCTGTCTCAGAAAAAAGGAAAAAAAAAAACTTATCAAGTAGAAATGAAAATAATTACATAATTTGGTCATATTGAGAGACATTGTGTGGATCTACCAGAACATGGAAAGATATAAAGAATATGATTTATATCCTTCTGACAATAAGAATAGTTAAATAACTTTATTGAAGCTGCATGTATCACTATGTTTCCCTAATAAGAGGACCCCCACCTGCCTGTAATTACATTATTATTTTTTAATTATGTGAAGATGGAGTAAATAGTAAATAAGTGGTAGGGCCTTTTGGAAAAGGTGAGGAAAAGAGTTAGGGAAGGTGAGGAACAAAGAATATGTGGAAAAGGTGAGGAAAAGAGTTGGGGAAGGTGAGGAACAAAGAACAAGACAATGAAGGGGAGAATTTGAGTCCTGTGTATAAACTAGTTGCCTTAAGCTTATATGCATGAGTCAGCTGATGTCAACATATGGCTCGGCACCTCCACTGAATGGGAAGGGCTCACAGAGTGTGGGCTCTACCCTGTACTTCTTGCTTATTCAGTTCATCCTCAGCTCCAGCACAGCCTCACCAGTGCAGAGGACAAATGACGCTCATGAACTTGCTCTATCCCATTCAGTCCTCAGATCCATCAAAATGCAAAATTCCCATCAGTGATTGATCTGGGAAGACGGGGGTGAGTCTTTCACCAGCATATCAGTGAGAGACACATAAAGAAGTTTTTAGGCACCAAATGTCCACTGAGCTTCTGCCTTCTTGTCCTGGGCCCATCGCAGAGGTCAGTCACCCACCTCTGGCCTGCCCATCCTTGCTACTGTTCATGGTAGCTTCCTGTTAATATAGGAGCTCCCTATGTCAATTTATTCCATAATAACTGTTCTTCCTGGCCACAGAGCTAGTGTCTGCTACAAATTATACTCTTCAATTCGCTACACAAACCTCTGTCATTGACGGCTTATGTCCCACCATCTAGAATTTGAAAACATATAGCTAGTGCTACTGAGGTCATGACAGTAAACATATCTTTTAATAACAGTAAATGTTAACAGAATGAATTAATATACACATCTAGCTAATGTGCTTCTATGTCTGTGGTGTGTGTGTGTATGTGTGTGTGTTCTTTTCTGTGGTCAATATTGGAATATAAAGTTTTCTCTTTCAAAGTAAAGTCACTTTGCTCATTAAACAAGCAAACAAAACCCAACAGATAAAAATCCCTGTTATAGTTCGCTCTTCCTTAATTTCAGAATAAAATAAAACTTACAGCTTAGCATTAATTACTTTCATGATCTAACCTTCACCTACTCTTCCAGACTGTATTATTCTGTTCTCACATTGCTATAAATAAATGCCTATGACTGGGTAATATATAAAGAAAAAAGGTTTAATTGGCTCATGGTTCCACAGGGTGTGCAGGAAGCGTGACTGTAGAGGCCTCAGGAAATTTACAATCATGATGGAAAGCAAAGAGGAAGCAGGCACTTTTTTTTTATTATTATTATACTTTAAGTTCTAGGGTACATGTGCACAACGTGCAGGTTTGTTACATATGTATACATGTGCCTTGTTGGTTTGCTGCACCCATTAACTCATCATTTACATTAGGTATATCTCCTAATGCTATCCCTCCCCCGTACCCCCTCCCCACAATAGGACCCAGTGTGTGATGCTCCCCTTCCTGTGTCCAAGTGATCTCATTGTTCAATTCCTACCTATGAGTGAGAACATGCGGTATTTGGTTTTCTGTTCTTGCAATAGTTTGCTGAGAATGATGGTTTCCAGCTGCATCCATGTTCCTACAAAGGACACGAGCTCATCCTTTTTTATGGCTGCCTAGTATTCCATTGTGTGTATGTGCCACATTTTCTTAATCCAGTCTGTCACTGATGGACATTTGGGTTGATTCCAAGTCTTTGCTATTGTGAACAGTGATGCAATAAACATACATGTGCATGTGTCTTTATAGCAGCATGACTTACAAGCCTTTGGATATATCCCCAGTAATGGGATGGCTGGGTCAAATGGTATTTCTAGTTCTAGATCCTTGAGGAATTGCCACACTGTTTTCCACAATGGTTGAACTAGTTTACAATCCCACCAACAGTGTAAAAGTGTTCCTATTTCTCCACATCCTCTCCAGCACCTGTTGTTTCCTGATTTTTTAATGATCGCCATTCTAACTGGTGTGAGATGGTATCTCATTGTGGTTTTGATTTGCATTTCTCTGATGGCCAGTGATGATGAGCATTTTTTCATGTGTCTGTTGGCTGTATGAACGTCTTCTTTTGAGAAGTGTCTGTTCATATCCTTTGCCCACTTTTTGATGGGGCTGTTTGGTTTTTTCTTGTAAATTTGTTTGAGTTCTTTATAGGTTCTGGATATTAGCCCTTTGTCAGATGGGTAGATTGCAAAAATTTTCTCCCATTCTGTAGGTTGCCTGTTCACTCTGATGGTAGTTTCTTTTGCTGTGCAGAAGCTCTTTAATTAGATCCCATTTGTCAATTTTGGCTTTTGTTGCTGTTGCTTTTGGTGTTTAAAACATGAAGTCCTTGCCCATGAGCAGATACTTCTTATATGGCCAGAGCAGGAAAGAAAGAGAGGGGAAGGTGCTACACACTTTTAAACAACCAGATCTCATGATAACTCATTCTCACCGTAACACCACCAAAGGGTATGGTGTTAAACTCTGAGAAACTGCCCCATGATCTAATCATCTCCCACCAGGCCCCACCTCCAACATTGGAGATTGCTATTCAACCTGACATTTGAGTGGAGACACAAATCCAAACCATATCATAGGCTTATGTAATACTATGCATACCCTTCCTTATCTGCTCTCCCTTCTGTTTTTTTCTCTTTTTGAACAGCTACTCTAACCCCCATTGTCTTCTCCAGGTACCATAAGTGCAATAACCTGAATGTTTCCACTATCAAATCTTGATTCATGTCCTTCTCTCAATCTGTCTGCTCCTCACAATCTTAGCGTTCTGCAAAACTCAGCTCAGATAACATCTATTATGAGATGTTTTTCCAATTTTCTGACTCAAAGTAATCATACATACTTAGGCTTTTAACATTGCCAAACCTCTCCTTAGCACTGATTTCACTTGATCTTCAAGCATGTTTGAGTTTGTGCCTCCTCCAGTGTACTGAAAGTTCTATGAAGTGAGAGACATGGTCTCATTCACTTCAGTTTCTCCCACGTGTTACGCAGACAGAAAACTCTCTAAAACACTAATGCTCTTGAAGTTTAGCAAATAGAATATGAAGTTCATGTTATAATAAATAAGAAAACTAATGTTTACCAAGGAAATACTGTGTCTGGCACTTCAAAGTGTATTCTTTATCTATTCCTCATATATATTTGGGACATGTCGGTGATTCTTTTGGCTCTTAAGTTCACTTGAGTTAATAGTTGTTCTTCTTGAATTCCATCCTCTCATTTCTTTTTTTCTCCATTGACACTTTCTTTCCTAAGATCTGGTTGAGAGAGAACAGTATGATGTCATGCCATTGTTACAAAGGTCCCTAAATATCATTTATCACTCTACCTTGTGGACTTTCTGGGGCTTTTCAACAGACAGGACTATCTTTATGAAGTGCTCATTACTTTGCTAACAGTAGCTCATCTGCCACAAACTGTTTTACCTCCTGCAGCTGAGCGAAGAGTGAAGGGTAAATTCCTTGAGATGTGAGTTTTAAGTGTTAGTTCAAACATCATGATCCATAATTAAGCTGAATTTCAAAGCAGGAAGCAAATGTATACAAGGTAGAGATTGCTAGATGCAATCAGTTATCTCCTTCTTAGTAGCAGAATTTGCTTTTGTGAGGAAAAAAAATATATGAGTCCATAATCCCAGTGGTAGGAATTCTACAGAAACCCTGGAAAGCGGAACTGTAGGAAAGCTTCCTCTTCCTGAAGCCAGAAGCAATTTGGAATTCTGTGTGTGTCCCCACCACGATCCAGACCCCTTCTAACAGGAATATTCATAGGGTTTCTAATATTGGAATATATTTTACCTAAAATAATTGTTGATCTAGTATACCCTTAAGTTTTCTACAGAAACAAGGTAGACCAAAAGACACTTGCAGCTCCATGAAGACATGTGAGATTTTGCATCCCTTTATGATGTGGAATGACAGGTGTAGGTTAATGGATGACTCTATGAAAACAACAACAACAACAACGACAAAAAAAAAAACACGAAAAATGGAAAGCCAACCGTGTCATTGCCTGATGGCATAAAATAATAACACATTTTCTGTTTTATGATGGAAGGGTCATGTGGCATAAGTACTCAATGTTCCTGCCAAAAGCATCGATCCAGATGGAAATATTAATTATTTGACCAGATGTGTGACAATGTCACTCTGAAAGGTGGTTTCAGTACGCTGTACTGACATATATCATCACAGAAATTGCACTGCTAATAGAATGTATCTGAATTAGTGGCTCTCCAGTGGGACCTCAATCATTTTGAACCATAAAGAATGTAGGATTTTAGAGCTAGAAAAGACTTTAGATCCTATATAGTCTGAAAGTGTCATTTTATACAAGAAGAAGCTAAGGCTCAGTGAGGTAAAGTGTATCACATGGGCCTGTTGAGTTATGTATGGCAAAATTGAGAATTGATTTTGGACCCTGGAGCTACCTAACCATACAACTATGCTCTATGATCTTAATTCAATTTCCATGTATTCCTCTATTTGACTACACCCAATGTATTGTTTAATTCATTGACATCCACTATGTGACTGGCACTGTACAAGGCCGGGGGTAAACACTAGTAAAGAGACAAGATTTCTGCTTTTGAGAGTGCTTACCTTCTGGTGGCTAGTGTCAAACAGACATGAAATATACTGGACCAAAGATAGGTACAATGAAGGAAGTGCAACAAGATAACATCGGAGAGAGTGCCTGGATTGAGGCAGCTGCTTTTGGTAGGGTGAAGAGGAAAGGATGTGCCATTTTGGTTCATACTCATAAAAATGATGAAAATAAGCCAACAAACTGATGAAAGATGTTTCCAGGCAGTGAAAAGACCAAATGCACAGTCCGTGTGAGCTTGGAGAGGAAGAGGAACAGATGAAAGAATAAGATGGCTGCAGCACATTGAGCCATGGAGACCACGGACCATGGTGGGAAGAGAGGAGTGGAAGGTGGCCAGCTCATATGAGACCTGGTGAGTTGGATTTTATTCAAAGTGCAATGAGAAACCTTTGGGGGAATTTACTCAAAGCAGCAATAGACTCTGATTGGTAAGCACCTATTGTGCATAGTCTATTCCAATACATGTACTTTTGTAGGCTGCAGAGCACTCTTGTAACAGACACTATAGAAAACACCTCCCACCCACTTTTACATTCAGTTAAAATTTACTCAAGTTCCTATTTGAGTTAGTGGTGAGCTTGTAAAACCTTCGAGACAAACCTTTAGCTGAATAGTTCATCTACTTATTGTTGGCTTTTCTTTTAATTCCCAGTTTCTCTTCTGGGTCACATTTTGCATTAACATGGTACACTTGTTAGAATTAATGAATCAATATTGATCAATTGGTATTAACCAAAATCCACAGTTTATTACCATTATTGTTATCATTAAAATGTATACTTCGTGTTGTTGTACAGTCTATGTGTTTTGACAAATGCAAGATGTCATGTACCCACCATTGCAGTATGATACAGAAGAGATCATTGTCCAAAAAATGCCCCGTGCTCCACCAATTCATTCCTCTACCCCTACCTGAAAACCCTTGGTAACCACTAATCTTGCTATTGTCTCTATAGTTTTGCGTTTTTCAGAAAATTTACAGCTGGAATAATACAGCATGTAGCTTTTCCAGACTAGCTTTTCTTTCTCACACAAAAAATTACGTATTAAAGATTCCTCCATTTTTTTAACCTTGACATCACATTTCTTCTTGTCATTGAAAAATTATTTTATTTATACACATGATATAGTACGTTTATCCACTAATATTTGGAAAAGTATCTAATTTGCTTCCATGTTGAGGCAATTGTAAGTAGAGCTGCTATAAACATTCATGTATAGTGTTTGTGTGAACACCAATTTTCAATACATTCAGATAAATATCTGGGAGTATGATTCCTGTATCATATGATAAGAGTATATGTAGCTTTGTAAGAAATGGCTAAACTGTCTTCCAAAGTGGCTTTGCCATTTTCATTCCCACCAGCAATGAATGAGAGCTCCTGTTGCCCCACATCCTAGCCAACATTTGGTCTTTTGAGATTTTGGCCATTCTGGTAGAAGCGTAGTGGTATCCCGTTGTGTTAATTTGCAACACCCTAATGATGTTGAGTATTTTCTCCACCCGTTTGCTTTTAAAGAGTAAGGTATACATTACTCATTCCTATAATAATATAACCACATAATAAATATAAGTATGGTGATGCTGTATTATTTCTGTTTATCCACTATATATTTAGCACCTACTGTATTCTAATGTCTGAGCCAGGCACTAAGGAAAGAGGGTATTCAGACAGGACCTCCCTTTCTTCTAGGAGTTCATGGTCCATCAGCAAAGACAGACATATAGAGAGCTGTGGTAATAGGAAAGGCAGGGGTTATGAGAGCCTCAGGAGCAGGATCCAATTCTTTCTTAATAGGTTCAGAGAACTATCTAAAGTAAAGATTTCTACATCAGAGTTAGAAATAAAGCAGAAGAAGTTATCAGTTGATGGTCATGAGGTAGAGTCCAGGGTTATCCAGTCTAATCTCTGAACAAAACAAGTAGAGTTTGGTGGTGGTGTCATGTTAAACATGCATTGAGAGATGCATGGATCTAATATAGACTAATATTAGGAAGAGCTGAGCAATTGTTAATTTTCCAATAATGTAGGCTTATTTAAATATTAAGTCCACTTATTATAAAAGTTCATAGCATGTATAAAATACAAATAGTTTTGGTGGCAATGTCATATGGTTTTAGCATAGTTTGTATCTTGTCTATTTTAAAATAGCTTTTTAAATTATAATTTTATTACATGATGGAAATATAACAAAATACAAATGTGTAAAAAATTACATAAGAATCTCATACTCACTAATTATAATTATTTATATCATGATTTATCATATTTCATGCTTTTAACATGTATGTGTAGATACATGCATTAGCAAAATTGATCGCTTAATGGTAGTTCATTTTATTAAGTAGAAGTTTGCAACATCATTTTTAATGACTTCTGAGTAATCAATCTGTGAAATGAACAAAGCATGATTAATGTACAAATTCTCCCTTGAAGGTTGGTTCAGACACTTCCACTTTTCCATATTATGAACAAGTCTGAGGTTAAACTATGGTATAAAATCTTTGGAAATCAATTCATTTATTTTAGGAAGCTAATTCTTTATGAGGTTAAATTGTTGGGTCAACATGTGTATGCTTATTTACTGTGATAAGTATCAATAAGTAATAAAACAAGTCTATAGAATATGAGAGTAATGATAGCATATATACATACATTTATATAATGCACATGCACACATATATATGGATGTTCATTGTTACTATCCCTGTTTTTTCATTTTACTCTTTGCCAGTATGATAACTAGAAAATGTCTGTATTGCTTTATTTTGTCCTAATTATCTCCTGCCTGGTCCAATATTATATTTCCCAACCCTTTCTCTTGCTTCAGTTTTTGTCACTGACAACCTCTTCTCCACAGAACAGCCAAAGGATATCTTTAAAAAGTGTCTCTGTCTTATCACTGCTCCCACCTAAAATCATTCAATAAGGTCTTGTTGCTATTATAATGAAATTTAATTGGTCCTATTAGATAGAATTTCTCCCTACCTGCCTAACCCAATTTCATACTCTGCCTATCAACCCCTTCCCACTGCTTCTCCATCTCGCCCTCTTGCATTTTACCCACAATGTTCTTCTTTCTGTTCCTTAGGATCTTAAAGTTGCTCCCGTGCTGCCTGGAACAGTTTCTGAGATAGTCCATGACTGACATCTTCTCCTGATTCAGGTCTCAGTTTACATATCCATACTCCACAGGGGTTTTCCCTGAGTAGTACCCTAACCAAGGGAGCCCCTGCGCCATTCCAGTGGCTCTGTGTCAGATTATCCTGTTTTGTTGCATCAATACCGCCTGCTGATATTGACATTATCTTGTATTTCTGTTTCCCATTTGTAAACAAGTGCCTGGGACATGGTCCTGGTTCTCTGTTCTGCTTCCACACTAGCACCTAGGTTGCTCCTGTCATATCATAATCAGTACACAATTGTTGAATGATTGAATGAACTTTTAAAAACATATTAGAAAAATCACTTTTAATACATGGTTTATTTCTGTAATGAATTCATTCCATTTTTGTTACTTCTGTAACTGATGCCTATTCATAAACTTTAGTCCATTATTCTACTAAGTATCCATCTTTTCTTCTTTTTACTTATAAGAATTCACTGGCATACAAGTAATACTCTTTTCATGACATTTATTTTAAATATTTCCCAATTAATCATTTGCCTTTAACTTTTTATAATGATTTATTTGGTACACTATTTTACTTGTCAAATTTATTAGTATTTTTACTTTTTGCCTTCTGACTTTGGAGTTCAACTAGTGAAGTCCTTTCCTAAGAATTAATATCCATCCATGTCTATATTTTCTCCTAGAGATATTGTACTTAAATTTTAATTAACATATTAACAAATGTGTAAATTATTTTTTTGCAGATGATGATATCCTAACCAAATTTTATTTTTTCCAAAGCAACCTTGTTCCAATATGTTTTTGAATAATCTGTTCTTTACCAATTATTTGAATTGTGAACCATCACTTTCTAAACTCAAAAACATGGTTCAGTCTTTGTTGTCTTTTCTGTTGAATCATTTTACTTATTTATTCCTAGATTGTCCATCACTTATATGGTTCAGTCTTTGTTGTCTTTTCTACTGAATCATTTTACTTATTTATTCCTAGATTGTTATTGTTCAATTTTAGTTATTTCAACTTCATGAAATTTAGCAATAGTAAGACAAGGCATTCCAATAGTTCTATACATTTTTGTTACCAAACTGGCCCAAAAACCCCATTGACACTAAAACTGAAATTTTGTTTTGTTTATTTGTTATTATTAAATTGTGGTAGAATAGAAAAATTTGTACATTAATTCTTCTTAATCAAGTCCAGAATCTAAATCTCTACTAATATCTTTTAATGTAGCTTGGGTATCCTTATTTTCATAATCAACAATTCCTGAATATATCTTGATCAATTTATTCTCAATTTTTATTTCCATTTAATATAGAATTTTATGTCTTGAAGTGGTTACAGTATAATAAAGAAAATATTATTTTTTGCCTCAAAAATTAGTCATTTACTGGATAAAGAAAATGTGGTACTTATAGAATACTATGCAACCATAAAAAGGAATGAGATCATGTCCTTTGCAGGGACATGGATGAAGCTGGAAGTCATCATCCTCAGCAAACGGACACAGAAACAGAAAACCAAACACATATTCTCACTCACAAGAGGGAGTTGAACAATGAGAACACATGGACACAGGAAGGGAACAACACACACCAGGGCCTGTTGGGAGGTGGGGGGCAGAGGGAGGGAACTTACAGAATGGGCCACTCGGTGCAGCAAACCACCATGGCACACGTATACCTATGTAACAAATCTGCACGATCTGTACATGTATCCTATTTTTTAAGAAGAAATAAAGAAATTTTTTAAATTAGTCGTTTAATTATTATTACTTGTTACCACAAACTTTTTAAAGCCAAATCTATTGGATTTTCATTGTAAGCATTCATACTATTTCCTAATGGTTTGTGTAAATTTTTTTAGAAAAAAAATGCTGAATAACAGAGGTAGTAGCTGGCTTCCATTGTAATTGTTATTTCAGTCTTATTTTGTCACATTTTCAAAAGAATCCTTCTGACCAGAATTATTCAGAAATACTTTATTACTGATTCATGTTCTAGATTATACACACAATTTGTTAAAACCTGCAGGCGTTTTTCTTTTTAGCACTATAGACCTCTTTGCCCTCAACTAAGTGTCTCCAAATTGCTTAGTGTGTGATTTTTTTCTCCTTTGCTCTTAAATCTTATTATTCTATCCTCTATCTAATATCATCCATCACAAGCCTATTGTGATTTCTTCATGCTACTTCTAAACTCCTTCAAATAATTCTTTAGGTAAAGGATATTCCCCTTTAATGTAGAGCCAAATGAAGAAACATTTGAAAGCTATTTACTTTTCAAATTAATTATTTAAATTAAACTTAATTTGCTGCTATGCTATCATTGAATATGTTTATCAGATGCGTAACCATCAGGCAAATGAACGAGTGATCATATGATCAGAGACGACTTAGAGGATCCATGTAAATAGATCATAGTTGAGAAACATTGTTTTAAAGATAGTTCTAGTATCAAGATTGATCCTATGATAACCTGTCCCCTGCATCTGCTCTCCTAATTTAAAGGTGCCTGTAAAAATTCAGAATTAAAAAATAATGTAGAAGGGTTGACTCCTTTGAACCATATATACATTTAATAAATTGGGAAGAAATAACAACTATTTACTCTGTCTTACCTGCTTTCTGTGATACACTTCAGAGTTTACTAGAGATTAACTTTTCTTTGTGGTTTACTGATCGGAGTGTATAAAAGAGAGAAGCTTAAAAAGAATAAATAAACGAAAGAATGAAAAACCAATGAATAGATGAAAGGAAGGAAGAACAAAGAAGCATAAAGAAACAGAGAAGGAAAACAGCATATTTTCACTTGCTGGAGAGAATAAAAAAGACCAGATACTCTCAGATCACCCTGATAACATTATCCTGAGTAATCTTTAAAAATCATAACAAATTGAATAAAGGCAACCATAGAAAGCTGTGTGTGTTTGTGTATGCAAGTGTGGCACAAACACACACACATACACACAAACCCCTAGCAACCACTGGAAATTAAATACTGTATTCTTATGGAGGCAGCTCTCTGGTTTCATTGCCATCATAATTTATTAAAAATCTCCATATCAGCATCTCCGTTAACCTTCTCTCAGTGGAAGTTTTTACAAAGGTTTACAAAAGAAATAAATGCTAAATATGACGACTATTGCAACTTTGTACCTCTCTTTGAAATCTAACAAAATGGGTTTCTAAACAATGAATGTACAGTAGAAACGATGCCAACAGATTTTAAACAGCCATCTGGTGTAATTATTCATGCTCCCTAAAAATAGGCTATTTGAAAACGTGCGAAGTTCCTTTCTGATATAATTCCACGGTCTCTCTAACAACACATGAGCTGGCAAAGAGAAACTAAAGAGGCTTTCAACAGGCAGTTATAGTTGTTTAATTTCTTTTGTTGTGTAGAAAAAGACCCAAAACTTAGATTTCTAAGACATGTTGTACATCTCCATCTTCCATTTGCAAAGTTATCCCACTGGTGCCTTTCCTCCCCTTACTGTCACTACTGTTGATGTGGGTGCTTATTTCCTCCAAATTACACAAAAGCAAACAGATCCCTAGTTCATCTCAACTCCATCACCTACCTCTTCAGTCAATGCCCTGTACTGTTTTGCATTCATCATTCGCTTGTTCATTCATTAAGGAACTTTCATTGACAGTGTGTTAAAAATGTATTTTTTATAGTAACAATATTCCTTCTTTAATGGAGACAATATAAACATCAAAAACAAAGTGATTTGCTTTCAGTTTCTTGGATAAATAATGGTAGAACTCAAAAGAATAGAGGCCTCCTGAAAACTGCTTATTTCTGAAGTTGTTTCTCTGTTTTTGTTTTTGTTTTTCAAATTTAATTTGAATCAAGCTCATACATTCCTTAAGCTAGAGAGGCTGAGTCCCCCACACAATATTTCCAAGTTCATCTAATATGCTATTAAACCAGCCCTATTCATGCACCTTTACACCATTACTTTTTCTTTTTCTATTTTAATTAGGTTAATTAAGGAGACTACACTCTAACATAAACATGGACAGCTTTATTATCTCAAGAATGGCTATAATTGTCTTCTAAGCTCTTTCTCTTGTTTTCAGTAAGACTTGACTGAAAGTTCCTAAAGCTTAGAGTATAACTAAGGGCATAATCTTCTATTTCACAATCAGCCCACCTTTCTCTATGTTTGATCAGGGTTTGAAAGGGAAAAAGAAGCCCCCTTACATGCTCAATTATGTAGTAGGTGTGGTAATGTGTCTGCCTCATTCATGATGATCTCTGGCATCTCCAACTTATCTTCCACTTATTCAGTGTTGTGAAAGGGAATCGTAATGGTGGAATACTCAAGCACAATCCTTTCTTCTAGGCATAAGTGTCCCTTGTGGCCTGGGGCTGCTTTTCTCTAGCTTGCAGTGGGCTCCCACTCTCCTGAATACCCAGTTTCATCCACTCACATTCCCTGAGCACTGGCAGAACACATCTTCCCTTCATCTCAGGAAACAAAGAGGGAAATACCACCCTTACCAACTTTTCTTTCTCTTTTTCTTTATCTCTTATAGTTACAGGGTAGGTTATCAAACCTTCTGGCTCCCCAGTAATTCAACCTCAACTCAGTATGTATGTTTTATTTTCCTTTTAAATTATACCCCTGAACTTGGAGACTAACTCGTTAAAGTAACACAAATAATACCCCCTTCAAAGATGTCCACACCCTCATTGTCAACATCTGTGAATATGTTACCAAATATGTATTAGAACTCTTCAGAGAAAAAGAATATGTCTACACACCCACATAGACACATAGAGAAAAAGAGAGAGAGAGATACTCCAGGATATAGACTCCTGTGATGATTATGGAGGCTAAGAGTTCCCTCTCTCTGCCCGCAAGCTGGAGACTCAGGAAGGCTCATGGTATAGTTTTAAGGCCTTAGAGCCAGAGAGTTGATGGTATAAATTCCAGTCCAAGCCTGAAACCCTGAGAACCAGGAGCACCTAGAGCGAAAGCAGGTTAATGTTCCATCTAAGCAGTCAGGCAGAGAAATGGCTAATCCAACCTTCCTTTTCCTTCTGTTCCATTCAGGTCTTCAACTGATTGGGTGAGGTCTGCTCACATTGAGGGGTGCCTTCTTCTTCTTCTTCACTCAGTCCACCAAGTCAAATGCTAATCTCTTCCAGAAACATCCTCACAGAAATGTTGTTTAATGAGCTATCTGGGCCTGCCATGACCCAGTCAAGCTGACATATGAATTTACCCTGACACATGGCAAAAGAGAATTTGAAGTGGTGATTAAGATTATGGACCTTTAGAAGGGGAAATAATTCAGAATTATTCAGACTGTCCAATCTAATCATATGAGCCCTTAAAAACAGAGGATCTTTCCAGGTTGAAGTAAAGAGAGAGACTTGACAAAGAAGATAAGGTTACAGGTACTAATCGACTGTTGCTAACACTGAAAAGGGAGGAAGGGAGCCACGAGACCAGAATGAAGGTGGCCTTCGGAGTCTTGGAACAGCTGCCTGCGAACAGTGCAAGGAAACAGGGTTTCAATTCTACAACACTAAGGAGCCAAATCATGCCAACTCTCTCAGTGAGCAAGAAAACAGATTTTCCTTGGAACATCTAGACAGGATCAACAGCTCTACTGATACATTGCTTTTAGCCCAGTGAACTCTGTGTTCGAATTCTGACCTGAAGAACTATACGATAATAAGTTTGTGTTGGTTTAAGCTGCTAAATTTGTGATAATTGGTTCTAGCTGCAATAGGAAACTAACGTATTATTTTCATGTGCTCCCTTCCACATACAGGAATATTGTAGTTCCATTGGTTCTTCTAAAGTGGCACCTTCTGGGCAGTTGTATGCAATAGTCCAGGTTCACAGCAAGCACCTCTCTGAACCTAGAACACAGAGTTCTTAATGCCATTTTCTGAGATATGATCTCTAATTCCCAATTCTAAGAAAGTTCTGTTCTTTCTATACAAAGCATCCTCAGTACTGTATTCCATGAGAGAATGTTACCCATCTGTGATAGTTAATTATACGTGTCAACTTGATTAGGCCACAGAATGCCCAGATGTATGGTAAAACCTTATTTCTGGGCTGTGTCTGTGAGAGTGTTTCTAGACGAGATTAGCATTTAAATGGATGAACTGAGTAAAGCAGATGGTTCTCCCTAATGTGAGTAGGCATCATCCAGTTTGTTGAGGACCTGGACAAAACAAATGGGCAGAGGAAGGTTGAGTTTACGCTGCCTACATGGTTGAGTTGGAACATTGATCTTTTGCCCTTGGTGCTCCTGATTCTCAAGCCTTCAGACCCAGATTATAATCTGTACTACTGGCTATCCTAGATCTCCAGTTTGCAGACTACAGATTGTGGGACTTTTCAGTCTTTATGCTCACATGAACTAATACTTAATAATAACTTTGTGTAGATTGATTGATCTATGTTTGTATCTATCAATCTATCTTACTGGTTCTGTTTCTCCAGAGAAGCCTAATACAAAATATTGAATCTATGAAGCATTTTCACGACCTTATATTGCCTGCATCGTGCAAAACATATTGTCTAGATATATGTGTTCATTTTAGAAAAAAATCCAAGTCTTATTCATCCCAAAATCTTTCATAAGGTATCCATGTAATTTGTCACAGATATGCAATATTTCACTTTTGAGTGAATGAATGAATGAATAAACAAAGAATATTGAAGCAAGTTTTCTTTTTTTAAATTCCATCCCTCCTTTTTTTAGTTAACATCTTGGAAGTGAGATTTTTCCTGCTCCTGCTCTACCTCTCCCATCATGGGTCTTCATTTTGGTGTCTCACATACTTTATTTCAAAGACCACTTCTTCCAAATAGCTTCCTTTCTTACCACCTCTACTTGCAGCTCTGAAACTTTTATATCTTATATTTTTAATTTTATAAATTAATAGAAATTATGCTCATAAAAATCCAGTGGTTTTCCAATCTAAACAATGGAAGGGAGGAAGGGGAGGGAAACATGTAGGCCTCTTCCCTTCAGTTTCCACCTCTATACAATAGACACAATATCATGAAATGTACAATGTTGTTATAAAAATCCAAAGAGGTGTAGTCTATGAAGTATGTGAAGTGAACAACCTATAACTAGTGTCCTTCTTATCCTTCCACTGTTTTTGTCTTGCCTTGCAAGAAGGCATGATAGATTGCCTTAATTTCTCTAGTGACATAAAATTTTCACTGGCGTGTCAGTCATTCAAAGAAGAATTGGTACCAATCCTACTGAAACTATTCCAAAAGACAGAGAAAGAGAGAATCCTCCCCAAAATCATTCTATGAAGCCAGTATTATTCTAATACCAAAACCAGGAAAAGACTTAACAAAAAAAGAAAACTACACACCAATATCCCTGATGAACATAAATGCAAAAATTCTCAACAAATTACTAGCTAACCAATCCAACAGCATATCAAAAGGATAATACATCATGATCAAGTGGGTTTCACACAATAGATGATGGGATCATTGAACATACACAAGTCAGAAGAAGCCATACATCACATAAACAGAATTAAAAGCAAAAATCATATGATCATTTCAATCAGTGCAGAAAAAGCATTTGATAAAAATCCAACATCCCCTTATTATAAAAACCCTCAACAAAACAGGAATAGAAGGGACATACCACAAATAAATAAAATCCATACATGACAAGCCCACAGCCAACATAATACTGACTGGAAAAAAGAGTTAACAGCATTCCCTCTGGGAACCGGAAGAAGACAAGGATGCCCACTTTAACCTCTTCTGTTTTTTTTTTTTTTTTTTTTTTTTAAGACAGAGTCTTGCTCTGTCGCCCAGGCTGGAGTGCAGTGGTGGCGATCTCAGCTCACTGCAAGCTCCGCCTCCCGAATTCACGCCATTCTCCTGCCTCAGCCTCCCGATTAGCTGGGACTACAGGCACCCCCCACTACGCCAGGCTATTTTTTTTTTTTTTTTGTATTTTTAGTGGAGATGGGGTTTCACTGTGTTAGCCAGGGTGGTCTCAATCTCCTGACCTTGTGATCCACCCGCCTCGGCCTCCCAAAGTGCTGGGATTACAGGAGTGAGCCACCGCAATCGGCCCACTTTAACCACTTCTATTCAACATAGTACCGCAGTCTTGGCCAGAACAATTAGAGAAGAGAAAAAAATAATGGGCATCTGTGCTGGAAAAGAGAAGTCAAACTCATTTTTCACCAATATTATGATTGTGTATCTAGAAAACCCTGAAGACTCATCCAAAAAGCTCCTAGATCAGATAAAGAAATTCAGTAAAGTCTCGGGATACAAAATCAATATACACGAATCAGTAGCACTGCTATACGGCAACAGCGACCAAGCAGCTGAGAATCAAGAACTGAATCCCTTTTGCAACAGCTGCAAAATAAAATACTTAGAAATATACTTAACCAAGGAGGTGAACAATCTCTACAAAAAAAACTACAGAACACTGATGAAAGAAACAATAGATGATACAAATGCAAACATGTCCCATGCTCATGGATGAGTAGATCAATATTGTGAAAATGACCATACTGCCAAAAGCAATCTACAGATTTAGTGCAATTCCCATCAAAATGCCACCATTATTCTTCACAGAACTAAGAAAAGCTATCCTAAAATTTCATATGGAATGCAAAAAGAGCCTGCATAGCCAAAGCACTACTAAGCATAAAGAACAAATCTGGAGGCATCACATTACTCGACTTCAAATTATACTACAAGGCTATAGTTACCAAAACAGCATGGTACTGGTACAAAAATAGGCATGTAGACCAATGGAACAGAAGAACCCAGAAATGAAACCAAATATAGCCAACTGATCTTCAACAAAGCATACAAGAACATAAAGTAGAGGAAAACTGGCAAGCCACATGTAGAAGAATGAAACTGGACTCTCATCTCCCAACTTATACAAAAATCAACTCAAGATGTATCAAAGACTTACATCTAAGACCTAAAACCATAAAAATTCTAAAAGATAACATTGGAAAAACTCTTCTAGACATTGGTTTAGGCAAAGAATTCATGACTTTGGGGACTAGGGGAAAGGGTAAGAGGGAAGAAGGATAAAAGACTACATACTGGATACAGTGTAGACTGCTCAGGTGACAGATGCACAAAAATCTCAGAAATCACTACTGAAGAACTTATTCTTGTAGCGAAAAACCACCTGCACCCCCAAAACTATTGAAATATAAAAGAAACAAAATTGAAAACAAAGTCACTTACAGTGGATATTTTTGTCCAAAATGAATTGAATGTAAATTCATGGATTTATTCCTGGATTCTCTATTCTGTTCCACTGCTTGGTGAGTCTGCCTTTATACCAGTATCATGCTGTTTTAGTTACTATAGCTTTGCAGTATAACTTGAAGTCAAATAATTGGATACCTCCATCAATAAAGGTCGATCAGTCCTTCATGGGAAAAACAAATCAAAACAAAGAAACCCTGATGTGTAGCATTTGCTGACTTTCTGATTTGACTCCATGGCAATTGTCAAGCTACCAACATTTGATGTCAAGTTTACAAATAATAGTCAATTCTCATGATCTAGGATTAGCAGGCTACAGTGTACCATGGAACTTGTAGGAAATATTTGACTAAATGCAGATATATATAATTTATTAAATAAGACATCTCAGACAACAGGGATAGTTCTGAAAGTAAATTGTAGCTTCTTGAACAAAAAAGAGTGGTGAGGATTTTTGCAAGCTGTAAATGGAAACTGTTCTTATTTACTTGGAATAAGAAAAAAGCCCAATTATAAATAGGTAAGCCGTTTAGAGTCAATGATTTAGGTGCTTTAAATTAAATATGAAAGTAGAATATAAAAGCTGTATGGGAACTTAACAATCAAAATCATCTTCTTTATTTTAGGGAAAAGCATATTGAATGCAAAATAATTTGTCTGTTACAAACAGCATGTTTATTCTATAGCCAAGAATATAATTTCTAGATATATTGATGGTTCTGTGTTTACTGCATCAATAGCTTAGGTGAACAAAATGAATCAAATGATCTCAGAAAAATAATATTTACCTTAATACTGTTGTATATTTTTATTCTTCAGATAAGTTTTTATGCTGTGTCTTCAAACCATATGCATTCATTCACTCATTGTGCATCTATTCAACACTTACAGAGTATGTGCCTACTACTCATCAGGCCCTATTTCAGGGCATAGAGCATATGCTAGTAAATAAAACAGACAAATTAGAAGCTGGAGGCATCAAATTTTTTGACTTCAAATTATACTACAAAGCTATAGTAACTAAAATAGCATGATACTGGCATAAAAGCAGAACTCATAGACCAATGGAACAGAATAGAGAACCCAGAAATAAATCCAAGCACTTCCAGTCAACTCATTTTTGACAGAAACATCAAGAACCTCTTGGGAAAGGTCAGTTTCTTTAATAAATGGCTCTTGGAAAACTGAACATTCACATGCAGAAAAATGAAACTAGACTCTCCCCATTTACAAAAAAAAAAAAAATCAAAATGAATTGAAGATTTTAATGTAAGACCTGAAACTACAAAGCTACTAGAAGAAAACATTGGGAAAATGCTTCAGGGCATTGGTCTGGGCAAATATTTCTTGACTAAGACCTCAAAAGCACAGGTAACTGAAGCAAAAATGAACAAATGGAATTACATCAAGCTAAAAAGCTTAAAGGATAAAATTAACAAAGTGAAGAGACAGCCTACAGATTCAGAGAAGATATTTGCAAACTCTTCAACTCACCGGCAATTAGTAACCAGGTTATATAAAACAAATTTTTTGCTTTTTTCTAATTAAAAGAAAAGTTACCTCAGTTTTTCACTTCTTAGACATAAATGGAGCTACCTTTTTTTTTATACGGAGTCTCGCTCTGTCACCCAGGCTGGAGTGCAGTGTTGTGATCTCAGCTCACTGCAAACTCCGCCTCCCGGGTTCATGCCATTCTCCTGCCTCAGCCTCTGGAGTAACTGGGACTGCCGGTGCCCGCCACCATGCTCGATTAATTGTTTGTATTTTCAGTAGAGACAGGGTTTCACCGTGGTCTTGATCTCCTGATCTTGTGATCTGCCTGCCTCGGCCTCCCAAAGTGCTGGGATGGATATTGCTATTTATTTTAAGCAATTGTGTTGAATTAGAACTATACTGGGTGTGGAAGGAGTATAAATTTGCCATGTGATTTCCAAATGGAGGAAAAGCTACTGTCAGCATGTGTTTTATTTTTAAATTCACACTATAGTATGATTTTTCCCCAACATTATTTTTACCTTGCATATACTGGAGTATTTATTTCATCTTTTAAAAGGTTATGTTTCTCAAAAAAACAAAGGCAACCCAAAAGCAAAAAAAAAAAAAAAAAAAAAATCCAATTAAAACTGGTCAAAAGCCAGGTTTGGTGGCTCGTGCCTGTAATCCCAGCTACTCTGGAGGCTGAGGAGGGAGGATCACTGGAGTCCAGGAGTTTGAGGCTGCAGTGAACTATAATCACATCATTCCACTCTTGCTTAACAGGAAAAAAGGGGGCAAAAAATCTAAATAGACATGTCTCAAAAGAAGACATACAAATGTCCTACAGGTATATGATGAAAAGCTCAATATCACTATCAGAGAAATGCACCAAAACCACCATGAGATATCATCTCACTACAGTTAAAGCCATCTTTATCAAAAAGACAAAACAAAACAAAACAAATTCTGGTGAGTATTTGGAGAAAGGCGAATGCTCATACATTGTTGATGGGAATGTAAAGTAGTATAGCCACTGTGGAAAACAGTATGGAGGTTCTTCAAATAAATACAAATAGAACTACCATGTGACCCAGCATTCCCACTGCTGGGTACATACCCAAAAGAAAATAAATCAGTATATCAAAGAGATATCTGCATTCCCATGCTTATTGCAGCACTATTCACAGTAGCCAGAAATGAAAAGCAATATAAGTGTCCATCAACAGTTGAATGTATAAAGAGAATGTGGTACATATATATAATGGACATAATGGAATACTATTCAGCCATAAAAATAAAAATAATGCATTCCTGTCATTTGGGACAATATGGAAGGAAATGGAGGACATTAAGTGAAATAAGGCAAGTGCAGAAAAACAAGTGTCACATATTCTCACTCACATATGCGAGCTAAAAAATCAAAAAATTACTTTGTGGATGTAGACAGTAGAATGATGGCTACAGAGGCTGGGATAAGAAATGAAGAGAGGGAGATCAAGAAGGGTTGGTTAGTGGATAGCAAAATACAGTTAGATGGGAGTAAGATCTAGTGTTTAATAGCACCAACAGGGTGACTATAGTTAACAGTGATTTCCTGTATATTTCAAAATAACTAAAAAAGTGCATTTGGAGTTTTCCCAACACAGAGATGCTAAATGTTTGAAATGATAAATATTTCAACTACCATGATTTGATCATTATACATTGTATGCTTGTATCAAAATATCATATGTATCCTATATTTTCATTATGTATCCAAAAATTAAAAATATTTTCAAAAAACAGACAAGTTCCCACCCCCCAAAAAACCAGATGTTACTTATATTAATGGGCCTTGCATTCTAGTTGAATTTGTTTAATGACAACGAAGAAAATGAAGAATTATAAATTGTCTGGAAGACAAGAGTGAAGAGGAAAGATTAGTAGAGAGAATATTATAATGGCCCAATACATAGTTATGTATTGGTTAAAGATTTTGAAGGAAAGAAGGTATTTGAAGGTGACGTCTAGGTTTTTGACTTGAACAGTTGACGGAATTATAATGTCATTTATTGGAATAAAAAAATGTGCAGAGGTGTTGAATTGAGAGTTCTTCTTTAAATATATTAATTGTGACATAGCTCTTGGGCATACAAACGATACATTGACTCTGAAGCTCAGGTAACAGAGAATGGCTTTAATTTGTTTTGTGAGTGTTAAGCATACAGTTGTTTTGGAAATCCGCAAAACTCAATAAGTTCATCTAGGGAATGATAAGAGAGAGAAAACTGTCTTAAAATATGAGCTCCAGGCTACTGCAAAAGCACTCACTGGAGTACCTTTAAATAAATTGAGACACACTGAAAAGTAAAATACACACACACACACATACTCACACACACACATATGCATATACACAAAAAGGATGAAGGAGGAATGGAGAAAGAGAATCACTGACTGTTTTATACATCTGTTAGGTAGTTTTCAGACATCATCTCATTTAATTTTCATAAATATAAGGTATCTATAAAAGACAAAGAAAACAAAAAAGATTGAGGAACTCTGCTGGTAAAATATGTGAAAAATTGGGAGATATTAAATAAATAAAATGTTTTAAGATAGCAGAAGTTTCATTTCTGCCCAACCCTGCAGACAGGTAAAATAAAATGAGGACTGAGACTGACCGTTGGATTAACCATGCAGCGATCACTGGCAACCTTGACTAAAGCAGTTTCAGTGGTATGGTGGAGAGAAAAATAGGATAGAAATGGGTTCAAGGAAGAACAGTAAGTGAGGATATAAGGACAGCGAGTAGAGATTTTGTAGTATTTTTTTAGTATTTCTTGTAGTTTTCTCTCAGTGATCTAGAGAAATTAGGAAGTAGCTAAAGTGACAAGAAATCAAGAGAGATACTACAGAATGTTTGGTAACATCCAGCATTGCATAATACAGATGTTTCTTGTATTTTGATCTGTAACCTTAACTCACTTATAATACTTTATATTTCAAAATAATAAATAACATTGATATTAAAATTACTATTTAAGGAATTTATTCATAGTGAATATTGTGGCCTTATATTCACACAATTGTAGAAAATACTGTTTAATTTACATGGATGCATGTTGTCTACTAAAGACTACATAAAACTATGTTAATTCTTCTTTAAAAAAATAGATGTTTCTGCAAAGAAAGTTGGATGCTCTGGGAGGGAGGAGGATAATCACAGAAGTGAGAAATATGAGTACACAAGCGCTTATGGGATCCAATGCACCGACCAAGAATTTGGTCCTCCATGGGAGAGGGGACAGTAAATCTATTGCAATGGGAAAGGAGTTAGGAATATGTAGAAAAGGGGGAACAAAAGGCTTAGATACAGATAGATTGGTGAACATGAAGATGTGCAAGTTAGAGAATTCCCATATGGTTTTCCTAGTGAGATACAATGAATTTCAGAGGGCAGCTTGGAAGTTTTGATGAGACTATGAAGAATTGAGGATCAATTTATTCTAATCCAGAGCTATTTCAGTAAATAACCCTGGGAAAAGAGTGAGAATAATGAGAGGTTCCCATTTGACCTAGGAAGACAACTAAGATGTAAACTTGACGAGGTTAATCCTAATCTTCTAAGAAAAAGTAGATAATCAGTTCTTATAGATTGCTTCATGAGCAAGGCCTCTTATATTCTGTGTAACAGTGAAGCCTTCAGTGCTATGAGGAGGCAACTGTTGATAAGATTCAGTTGAGCTCTCTGAGTTCATTTTTCAATCTCCTTGAGGAGCAAAAAGAACTCTAGGGATCTTCTTTAAAACCAGATCTACAGGAGATCGTGAAGCCAATTGGGAGAGATAGTCTAACCTGGAGCTTCTGTGAATATGAAAAGCTCAAAATTAAACTTATAAAATCTTTCTTATATGAGGCATCTGACCTATAGAAAGGATTGTAAAAAAAAAAAAAAAAAAAAAAAAAAAGACTCATTGTCTTAGTCCATTTGTGCTGCTGTAACAAAATAGCATAGACTGTATAATTTATGAACAGTAGAAATTTATTTCTCATTATTCTGGAGGCTGGAAAGTTCTAGATCAAGGCACTAGCAGAAGTGGTATCTGGTGAGGGCTGCTTTCAGCTTCCAAGATGGCATCTTGTTGTTGCGTCCTCTGGAAGGGAGGAGCACTGCCATCGCACATGGCAGAAGACCAGGAGAGCAAGAGAGTGCTCCTTCAACTTGGAGCCCTCTTAAAAGGGTGCTAATCCCACATGTGAGGGTGGAGCATCATAACTCAATCACCTTACAAGACTGCAACTGTTAATTCTATTGGGTGAAGGAATAGTTTCAACATAAATTTTAGAGGGAACACATTCAAACAATATCACCTACCAATATTATTAAAATAAGAATGTTGTTTTCACATATTCTCTACTGTTGAAGCAATGATCAGAATTGGAAATCAGTCAAGGCTATCTCTCAGCCAGGATGGGTCTTCAGAGTCCTGTACCTGCCACACTCTGATCAGCCACCTCCTATGTACTGGAGTCAGCATGAGAGAAGAAAATGTCCTGAATACATCTCTGCCTTCAACACACCTCCATTCTGCTGACACATGTCTCAGAAATGAACTCCTGATTTCCCCTCAACTCCGGCACACCAACATGCTTTCCAAATCCTAATCCCAGCCAATGAATCCTTGTCTTTTCTTATAGGCCAAATATAATGGATCAACCTACTTGGTCAGTTCTAAATTTAAAATGAATCCAGAAATTTCTTCTCTTTTCGTTGCTTCCATTGCAACTCCTGGGCCCAAGTTTTCATCATCAGTAGCCAGGATTGCCATAACTGATATCCTTCTGCCCTTTAGCCCAGGTAGTCTATTTACAACACAGCAGCCAGGACGATCCTTTAAACAGGTTTAGATCAAGTCATGTCACTGCTTTGCTCAAACCCTCCAGGGAGTTTCCATCTCATCACCTGGTTTCATGACCTGTGGTCCTCCCCTCTCTGATGTCAACTACCTTCCCTTTTATCCTCATTTAATTTTAGCTGTGCTGGCTTTTGTGTTCTTCCCTCTTCCAAGAAACGTTTTCCTCACATAGGAAGGATCTAACTCCTTCTCCTCACTGCTCTGCTGCTGCCTTTTCATACAGCCTTTCATTATGCCCTCCCAACTTGATGTTGCAGCCACACCCAACCACCTCCACCCTGCACACTTAATCCTCTTAATACCCTTTACGTTTTTCCTGACATTTATTACCATCCAACGTACTTTATATTTAACATACATTTTGTTTATTGTTTGTACCCTCACCCCCAAAATTATATAAATTATATCCTAAGAAAGCAGAGATTTTGATCAATATTTGGTCTCCAGCACCTAAAAAGTCCTCAGTACATAGTAGATTCTCAAAGAATAAATGAAGGAATTAATGAATTTGCAAACTCTGATGTACGCAATGTTCTTACCTGAGCACAATTACTTTTTAAAATGCAGCATGCTTATGGAGTTCAGTTTGATCCAGTTTGCAATCATCTGAGTGAAAGTTTCCTCTTGGACGTAATTCTATAAGCCATCAGCTCCCTTAGGGATGCTTTTATCCGTTCTGAAAGCAAGTTTCGCCACTCATCAGCTGTTTGCAGGAGGACTGAGCAGACCTCTGTGTGCTCAGCATTGGAAGCCTCTCTCACCTCCCTCCTGGGACATTTGCAGTTTCAGGAGTATTTCTTGCCTGCTGCAAAGCTCCCTGTTTGGCTCTGCCATCTGCATCAAAAAGGTCACCTCCAGTTACTTGTTATTTCAATATGCATCCACTGCAACTATTTTTCTCCTTCACTTTTTTCTTCCCTTGACCTGAGTTAATCCACTCATTGTCTGCCTCCCACTTGGATCAAACCCCCCCTTCAACTTTAGTTCTCGTTCTGGCTCTGCCTTTGCAGACCTCCACAGGGATTTTGCAAGAGTCAGTGTTTAAAGACCACTTTTTTCAGGTCCAGGCTCAATTGTTGGCCAAAGAACAAAGAAGAGTGAGCTACTTTCCAAGGAAACAGCGCTACTGCTGAGTAGTCCTCTTTCTAACAATGTCCCACTTGTCTGCAGAAATCTGAATCTCTGTATTAAGTAAGAAAAGGAACCAAGTAAGAGGTAATATTTGTTGAAATCTACTTTGTTCCAAGGATCGTGCCTAGAGCATTTTTTATGGTGTCAAATAATCGTTGCATGCATGCATCCTATACATTAGGTGGTTAGTAATCAACTCCATGTAAAATGAGGCATTTAAAAAAAAAGAAATATGATGATGTCACTGTTGTGCTCAAAACCTTTCAGTGACTTCTTATTTTGTGTAGACCAAAATCCTAACTACGGCCAACTGGGGCTTGTACATCTGCCTGATCTCATACACCAATCCTCTCACTGCTCTCTTACCCTCTGTTACCCATGGTTAGAACTCATGTCTTTTTGCAAAAACTCCAGTGTCTATGCATTTACTGTTTCTTCTGCATGACCTGCTCATCCTCCTTCCCACACATAGTCCCTTGGTTCCCAGTATCTCTCATTCCAACTGTCATCTTTCCTGGAAAACCTTAGCTGACCATTCTACCTGATGGCTGCCAAGTCTGGAAACAGAGAAAACTGTGTAACAGAGGAAAACATCGAAGATGGTCTATCAACGTCAAATAATGGTATTTTGATGGCTACATCTTATAGGCAACTTGTATTTAAGTCACATCCCTTCAATTATCCCTAGTTCTTTATTTTACACATTTCTATACATTAAATGTGTTTGTTTTCATCATTTCTGTGCCTCACAATAATATCTGTTCCCCAAGGATAGAGCCTCGCTATGTTTACTGCCAGTTCCCTGGGGTCTAGAGGCATGCTGTTAGAGAATTGGCAGCAGTTAACTCTGGTGGAATGAATGAACTGAGCAAGTAGAAGTGCAGGCAATGTAAATAACGCATTCAAGTTCACAGAGCTACTAAATGGTTTAGTCAAAATTTGAAGCAAATTCTGATTCCAAAGTCAACATTTCTTCCACCACTACAGATTGAATTCCCTTTCTTGTCTTGTGGTCGTTTAAAACTGTAAAAGCAACAGGATATGAATGGAGAGGATAGTCAACAATGAATCTATAACCAGGCCACTGGCAGACGAAATGGAAGCAGCCCTGGCATAAGGTGAGGTGACACCACATCAGGAGGGAGCAGAGACTTGAAGTCCCCGGGAGCCATGTCCATCACCGCCTCTTCTACTTCCTAGAAGTTTTGAACTTGAGTATTTGTGTTGAGTTTCAGTTTCTTCAGCCACACAATAAAAACTAGAGTAACTTGTAAAATGATCATATTATCCATGCAGCCTCTGAGACTCAGACATCCTAAAATCAAATTCTGATATCATAATACCAACACTGACCATGACCAAATAATTTGAACTTGTTAACCCAATTTAAATTTAAATTAAGAGAATACAAATTAAATTAGAGATACAAATAATATCTTAATGTAGGTTCATCAATTGTGAATAATGCAAGACTGTTGGGAAGTGTCAATAATGAGGAAGCCTGTGCACAGATACATGGAAAGTCTCTGCCTTCCTTTCAGTTTTGCTGTGCAACTAAAATTGCTCTAAAAAAAGGAAGTCTTAGGCTGAGGTGGGCGCATCACAACGTCAGGAGATCGAGACCGTGTTGACTAACAAGGTGAAACCCCGTCTCTGCTAAAAATACAAAAAAACTTAGCCGGATGTGGTGGCGGGCGCCTGTAGTCCCAGCTACTTGGGAGGCTGAGGTAGGAGAATGGCGTGAACCCAGGAGGCAGAGCTTGCAGTGAGCCAAGATGGTACCACTGTACTCCAGCCTGGGTTACAGAGAGAAATTCCATCTCAAAAAAAAAAAGTCTTTTTGTGAAAAAAGTATGCTGGCTACAAAGGAGATGCTGATACTCCTCCCTGTTGAGGAAGTCCCTGATGATTGGCATTTCTACAGAAACCACTTGATATGATTGTAAGTTATAAACAAACAAAAGCCTCACATATTAAAATTCAAAAACCTAGTAAAGAAGGTCACCCCCTTCAGTGGCTTTTAGGAGATAAAATGGGATTAGGGCTCTCTCTTTTCTCTCATCCAAGCTTCATCTTTATTCTCACACATTTTATAGAACATAAATTATGACAAAAATAGCATATGAAACATAGAATAACTGTGTGTTTATTCATATTATCTAAATTCCTTAGTACATTGGTCAATTTATGCAAGTAGTTTCGTGCTACTACAAGTTTTGCGTCCTCTTTTTATCATCATCATCCTCGTTGTTTTTGTAGGAGATACAGAAGTATTCCTTTCTTGAAGACAGAGACTATTTCCTATGTATACTTCTCATCTATTGCTCTACTAGGAGAATTTTAAAGCACTACTACATGCTTACAAACTCTTTTTGTGTTAATTAATTGTAAACTATTATAATAATGTGAACTTGTAATATGGCTTCATATCAGTTGTGCCTATGAATATATACTGGAAGGTTTTAGTGGAGAAATCTGGCAGTTTTTGATGTTTAAAAATAATCAACAACACTGATTCTTAAGCTTTAGAATCACTCATTCCACAATATTTTGTTGATCTTCACAACAACCCTGCATAGCAGGCAGGTGGGTGATCATTCTATTCTGTTTGGTCCTCATGGAAGCCTTCCCGGGCCTTACCCATTTCTCCTCCCATGATCTTTCATATTTCAAAATTCTCAATGAACTTCTTTTACTCATCTTCTATATTTTAGTCAATACATATTTAGAGCTAACAAAATATTTTCTAAACATTTCTTAAGTGCCCACCACGAAAGATCTAGAGATAAATGAGCATCAACTTTGGAGCAGGAAATTTGGATTCTAGGAGAAACAGGTACGTGAACAGCATAACCCCAAATTCCTCATGCTACCCTTGCCTGCAGGTACAGTTGGATCGATAAAATAATAAAAGCAGAAAAACCTCCTTACCTCAAGCCTCATCTACAGTCTCAGCAGAAATCTAGCCCCAGAGATTCTTAGTCCACATAAATCAGGATCACCTGCACTGTACTCCTTGGCAAGGCATATTTGCCAAAGGGTGGGCAAAACATGGACTGAGGAACCTCATAAAAATCCCTGAAGTGGGCTGGGCACGGTGGCTCACGCTTGTAATCCCAGCACTGTGGGAGGCCGAGACGGGCAGATCACGAGGTCAAGAGATCGAGACCATCCCGGCTAACATGGTGAATCCTCGTCTCTACTAAAAATAGAAAAAAATTAGCCAGGCGTGGAGGCAGACGCCTGTAGTCTCAGCTACTCGGCAGGCTGACACAGAACAATGGCGTGAACCCAGGAGGCGGAGCTTGCAGTGAGCCAAGATGGCGCCCCTGTACTCCAGCCTGGGCGACAGAGAGAGATTCCATCTCAAATAAATAAATAAATCGCTGAAGTTCATAGAAAAGGATTGTTTCGGGAAGCAACATCTCAGTAAAATGCAAGACTGCTAGGAATTAGCTCATCAAACCGAATGGTGATAGACGTTTAGAAATAGGAGAATTTTAAATCACAGTGCTTTCAATGATAGGGAAAAGTCAGAGACAAAGATATTCTTTAAGGAAAATAATATATTGTTAAATCCACTCGAGTACTACCTACAAACTAGGTTTCTTCACATATTCCCCTAGCATCTTTCCATCTAGATAAAGACATGCCTTTGCATACATAGGACTTGTAAAAATTCCTTTAAAAGAATTAGATGGGTACTGTAAGCTCTAAGCTACAAATATAGGTCAGTTTTTTTTTAAAAAAAATATACTTAAAGATGACTTTTGCACAGAGAATCCACTAACACCCATGCCTTCAATATTCTCTGCTTGAAATTTGGAAAGGTATAAGTATGCGTGCGTGTGTGACATGTCTTTCCACTCATCAATAGCCTATCTAAAATGCTTCAGCAGCCAAGTGAAATGGAGACTAAGGACATCCACTGAGACAAGATCAAGGGAAATGGTGAAGAATGATGCCTCTTAGGCTAATCTTATTCAGCAGCCAGTAGCCAATGGTTGGGGCAGCATTTTGCCCTTCTCCCCTTGAGGATACCAGTTTGTGCATATTAGAAGCATTTAGGGATTTCAATAAGAAAACGCCTCTCTCCTGTTTGGAGCTGATTGACTGTTACTGCACCCTGCCATCACTTCATGGTGTCTGCCTTGACTCTCATCATTTGATTTTCCCAACAACTCTATAAGGTTTGTTATGTTCATTCTATTTCATGAGAGAAGAAAACTGAGGTTCTAAGAGTTTAACAAAAGGACCCGAGCTTTCAGAAGACACTAAGTGGCCAGATTTGTATTGAAAGCCCAGGCTCCTCTAATTAAGAGCTATAAGAATTGAGAGCACACGTTTGCTATTTCTGGTAGGTAACCTGTCTCCTGATATCCACACCATTGTGTAATCCCCTCCACTGGAAGGTGCACAGGACTAAATAACTCACTTTTCATAAATAGAATACGGCAGAAGTGATGGATTTTCATCTTTGAGGTTAGATTTTACAATAGTGTCCTCTGGAGGAAGCCAGCTGCCCTGTCATGACAGAGCTATGCAGAGAGGTCTACATGAGTGAACGTAGGAGATCTTTTGAGATTTTGTCTTAACCAAGAGAGTGAGGTGGTAAAGATTTTCCAAGGCCCGCCAACAGCCACCGAAATAGAACTTTTTAAGTAGAGACTAGAGATGACCACAGCCAAGACTGATATTTATTATTATTATTATTATTATTATTATTATTATTATTTTGAGTCTTGCTCTGTGGCCCAGGCTGGAGTGCAGTGGTGGGATCTCGGCTCACTGCAACTTCTGTCTCCTGTGTTGAAGCGATTCTCCTGCCTCAGCCTCCCAAGTATCTGGGATTACAGGCCTGTGCCACCACGCCTGGCTATTTTGTTTTTGTACTTTTTGGTAGATTTGGGGTTTCACAATGTTGGCCAGGCTGGTTTTGAACTGGCCTCAAGTGATCCGCCTGCGTTGGCCTCCCAAAGTGCTGGGATTACAGACTTGAGCCACCGTGCTTGGCCCAGGGCTGATATCTTGACTGAAATTTATATGAGACCCTAGCCAAAACCACCTAGCTAAACTACTCTCAAATTCCTGATTCCTAAAATCTGGATAATAAAAGGTATGTTGTTCTCAACAACTGCTTTTGGGGGGAATTTTTAATATAGCAACAGATAACTAATACGATATTGCTCTAGAAATCTACTTTTTTGGTGTTACTGAAGTGTAATGAATAATATATGTCATTTCCAAAAACTTCATCATTATAATTTCTAAGAATTTCAGCATTATACAAAATTCTTGTGAAGTACATGCCACCAGTTTAAAGACAAAATAAATTTATGTATCATAAAACATAGCAATAGGTGATATAATTTACATGAATCATGACATGTTTTAGCCCCGACTTAATTTACAATTAAGGATCATTTACCTACCATGGTGATAATGCAATAAAAGGTAAGAGTGGATGACAGATTCATTTAGGAAATTAAAAGATATTGACTTTAGGATTGATTTTCTTGGTACATGGGGGTGAGTAGTCAAGAAATACCAGGGATATGGAAGATGTTTACATTTTGATCTTAAGTGCATCAAAATGGCTTTTAGATATAATTTTTGGCTAATTTGGTGAAACTAAGAGGAATGTAATGTAGAGATAGAGTCAGACCTATTTCTGTTTTATTTTCCAATTTTTATTTGACCTCTAAATTTCCTCTCTTCTACTATTTCCTATCTCTTAAGAAACTTAGATTTTAAGTACCATTTTCTGGATTTACAAAGTATATCCTTTCCAAGAACTTACTCATTTATTACATGCATGTGATCCCTGTGAGAGAGACACTATGCTCACTTTATAGACCTGGTGAGTTCACGCATTAAGAAGAAGTAACAATCTGATTTATGTGGCTAAAGACAGATTAATCGGTGACTTTTACATTTCCAATTAAAAATTGTTTGTCTCCTATGTATATTTATTTAGGGTTAAGGATGAATAGCTTGTTAATTTACTTAAAACTAGAAATTTGAAAGCTTCTCAGATTATGTTATAGTTTTTTTTTAATTCTTTCTTCTCTTCAAGCTGTAAGTCAAGCTGAAATATTGAAGTCGATCAGAATTAAACTGCTGTCTCCTGGATCCCGTACAACATTCCCCTCACCATGCAGATTTAGTCAACAGAAGGTCAGGTTCAAAACCCTAAAACAACTGTCATGGTAATGATTTTGAAGTAAAGAAACCTCTGACTGGGACTGCGTCTAGACATGGTTACCCAGCTAGACTTGGCTATTTAATGATTCTGCCCTCTTGACAGTTGCTTCCATCAAATCAGTTGTGTGATAATCTACTTTAGTTGGCAAAGTAATTTATATTCCCAGCCTATGCAGACATTACAATAACATTATTACGCTTGAGATGTTTATGTTGAATTAAAATTCATGTAACATAAAATTAACCATTGTATCTTATTATTTGTTTTTTATTTATTACTAACTTGGGGGAAGAAGTTCAGAGGATTTTTTATAATAATTGTATAAATGTATGGATGTAATGTGTTTCAGTACATGTATACATTGCGAATTGATCAAATTAGGCTAATTAGCATACTCACCACCTCAAAAGTTATTATTTCTGTTTCGTGAGAACATTTAAAATTCTCTCTTTTAGCTATTTTGAAATATTCAAACATTGCTATTAACTATAGTTACTGGGCTGTATAATCAAACACCAGGGTATACAACTCATCAGCATTGAGCACATTCATAATATTGTACAACCACCATCTCTGTCAGCTTGCAAAATATTTTCTTCACTCCAAAAGAAAAACTTACACCCATTAAGCAGTCACATGCCATTCGTCACCCCCCACTTCTAGCCTCTGGCAACCACCCATCTGCTCTATGGATTTTCGTATTCTGGATATTTCATACAAATGAAATCATACACTCTGTGGTTTTTTGTGTTTGGCTTTTCCACTTAGCATAATGTGCCTAAGGTATATCCATATAGCATGTTTCCATACTTCATATCTTTTAATGGCTTAATAATATTCCATTGTTTGTATTTATCACATTTTGTTCACCTATGTATTTGTTGATGAACATTTGGGCTGTTTCCACTTTTTAGATATTGTAGGCAGGGCTGCTATGAACATTTATGTACATGTATTTGAGTATTTGTCTTTCAATATACTAAGTGTCCTACAGGATTTTTTTTTTTGGAGACAGAGTCTCCCTCTGTTGCCAGGCTGGAGTGCAGTGGCCCGACCTCGGCTCACTGCAACCTCCGCATCCCAGGTTAAAGCTATTCTCCTGCCTCAGCCTCCCAAGTACCTGGGATTACAAGCGCCCGCCACCACTCCCAGCTAATTTTTGTATTTTACTAGAGATGGGGTTTCACCATGTTGGCCAGATGGTCTCCATCCCCTGACCTCGTGATCTACCCGCCTCAGCCTTCCAAAGTGCTGGGCTTACAGGCATGAGCCACCGCGACCGGCCTGGATTATTTTTTAAAACAGAAGGGGGTTGGCAAAGAAGTGACCAGGAATGCCTGGAGGGTTTCAGTTGAATGTACTCTCGCATGATTTCTTATTCGCTTGTACTGTTATGTGAATTTTCTCACCATTACATCTGCAGAGTTTATAGAGATGCTTGGAACACAGTAGATATTTTCTAAATATTTTTAAGTGATTATCACAAGCTTTATTTTCTTGCTTCATGCTGCTAGTATAACTGTCAAAAATATTTCTCAGCTAATTATTTTTAATTTAAAATGAGAGCACCCTATCTTATCTAGAAAAACAATTTCCACAATTTGCTTAAAATATTTACTTTTCTACTCTCTCTTTTATGAACTTTCACACTTTATTAGATTATCTACCACCTACTACTTTCTTATGTGAAGCTTGTTTTCCTCCAAATCTTTGGAAGTATTTCCAAGGGAGTCTCTAAATAGTAAGTAGAGAAGTGCCTTGACAAGCTTGAGAGATTTCCGTATTTCCTGTTATTGTTAGTGATACCCTTGTTATTAGCATGTTTTATATCTCTCTGTCAATTATGTGTCATGTGTTTTGAATTATGTAAGAAGGATTTTACAGCAGCACATATAATAGGATAGTTATAACATGCTGCTCTTATTCTTCAGCTGATTTGTTATTTAAACTGAGCCCAGTGGAAAAAATCGCTTGTATTTTTCCTCTTGGTTTTATGCTTTCCTTTGCATTCTTACAGAACCAAAAGACTATTACAAAATAGTCTTTGTAACATATGACTATTCTAAAGAAGAAAAGTGCCATAATATTTAAACTTACATGAGAATACTTTATTTTGAAGCTATCTTACAATAAACGAATTTTTCATAATGGTAAAAAACTGGTATTTTTTGTGAGACACGGGAAAACAATAATTTTTCTGCATCCTAGGCACAAAGGTCTGTTTTTAAATTTTTATTCTCTAGTTTGAATATGAAGTCAAGATTTGGAAGGAAACAGGGCTGAATCTTATGATTACGGATTCATGACTTAGAAAACAGGTGTTCATCAAGCTGAAAAAAAAAAAAAAAAAAGAAAAGAAAAGATATAGTCAAGCTTTTCATAGAACCTGTAGAAAAGCCAAGGCTTGTATTTCAGTCATCTGTACAAGAACAATGAGTTATGTTTCAGAACACTTTGTTCATTTGTTGGAGTATAAAAATAGAGAAAAGGATGGAAGAGTGTCTTAGATCTGTCTTCTTAGAGGTTTCTACTGCTGAAGCTAAGATAGGGTAAACATTTTAAGTCTGGATGAATAATTATTTGCATATTTTAATGGCCTTGCTAAGTAGAATCTTCATAGATTTGTGTGATGAGTATTTAATTAGCAGAGTGAATGTGTTCAAGATGATAAACCTTCTGGCCCGGGACCATTCCTGTTTTCTCTGCTTTTCATGAGTATTCTATGAAGTAAATGAGTTAGCTGAGTATTTTATGAAAAATACATTTATCTCAAAAACACTGAGGGCACATACCCACATTTCCATCTTTCAGCTTCTGTTTTCCGGTCACCTGCATCTGAGGATGTGGATGAACTTCACCTCAGGACCATCTAGTTTCTATCCAAACCCTCATTCATGCTTGAAGACAATTCAGAACAGCACAACCCAACATTTGGGTCCTATGAATTGTTTGGCTTCTTAACTGTCCTCAACTCTCCTACTTTGGTTTGGAATGCTAATTTTATTTAGATCCCTCTAGAAGGGGGCAGATACAGCTTGCAGACCTCTCCAGATCTGATGAGAAGGGTAGTTACTTCAGCTGGATACAGGATGCATATGTATTTAGCCACTGTTTCTCAAACTATGAAACATATATTGCCTCTGGTACATATCACTTCAAAGTTAATTATCAGTTGTTTGAAGGTTAAGTTTATTATAATCTTCTAGTGGCTATGACATAGGTATATGGTAATATGCTACCCCCCGCCCTCCACTGAAGGACTCATCGATAGTCCAACCCTAATCACTGTAACCACTACTCCATACACTTCCTATTCACTTAGTTCTTGACATTCTGTCTTGTCAATCTCCCCGTTATTTCCTACCTAGTACCACCTAATTTAAAGGTGTCCTGTCCTAGGCTTCACGAGTGATAATAACTGCAAGGATGTGTAGACTAGCTCAGGGTTGTCACAGGCCCTGTGCCATGACCTGTTCAGAATATTTACTTGACCCTGGCTTTTCGAGATTCTAGCTTCGTTTTGTGTGTGGCTCTTTTTATGACAAGTTTGCTTCTCCAGTCATTGTGAAAGTCAGCCCTGATTATCTGACTTGTTTCTCAAATGTTGGCTCTTACATTAATTCTCCCGCTATAGTTTCACATTTAGAAAGTCAGTGTTTCCCATCTCATTCCTACTGAAGATCAAAACAGATCCCTTTATTCGGTCCTCGATACCTCAACACTATGCCTGTCGCAGAAGAAGAGGGATTATTTCCAGTGCAAGTGCCTCTTCTTGCTTCTAGTCTCCTCTTCTTCACTCTCCTCCCTCTTTTCTATCTCCTTATATGTCCTTGATATACATTGAGGGATTATTAATGAATAAGAACAAACACACAAACAAATAAAACACATAAATAAAAGTATAATTTCTGCCATTGTGAGTTCTTTAGGGGACTCACAGTCTAGCAGGGAGAGATGACATTAATAAAATTCGACAAGCACTAAGGCCACAAACAAAACACCCCATATGTGGAAAACATAGTGGTAGGCATAGTTGGTGTGGGAAGATGAGGCTAAGGAGAACATAGAAATAGTTCTAACACACCCTGCTATTGAATTGCCACCTAGTGGGGAGAACACAGATAATGCATGGCAGCTTAGAGCAATGTGTTAGAAATTTAAATGTGATTGCAACAGGCAGTGAATAGGAAGTCAGTTTACTGAGGTACTTGAAAAATATTTCCTGAACAAGGCATTTAAGCTCAACCTGAAAGGATGAATAGAGTTTTATTTACCAGAGAAATTGGAGAATATTGCAGGATTGATTTCATTAAGCAAAATGCTGTAAAAGCATCTTGTTGTCATGGGTGTTTAAAACTTAATAATTCACCTGGAAGATGTAGATATTTTGATTAAATGGAATAAAGTATGCAGTTTTATTTAAGTTTATGGGTCAAAGATAATTGTTACAATTTTTTCACAATTATCAGCAAAGTCTTTAGTCATCCATAAACATCAGCCAACTGAAGTACAGCAGAGATAACCTTGAGGAAATTAGCATGATTCAGTAGGAATTAAGCGGCTTGGGTTACTAAGAACATTTTTACAAGATGGATGGGCACAGATTTTACTGTTGGATCAAGATGTACCGTTGCTACCTAAATGTTATGTAACTGGCTTTTTGACAACAAACTTAGGGAGAAAATATGATCATGTCTCATTTACAGATGAGAAAAACAAAGTAAAAGAAGGCAAGTGATTTGTTGAAGGTCATAAAAAAGGTGGTCTGGAGTAGAAGTTAAATTAGAACAAGCTCACTCACCAAGTCGTTCAACAATTTTTAAATATAACCAGTAGCTTGGGAGTTTCTTTCTGTTTTCCTTTTAGGACTAGAACGCCTCCCTACTTAACTCACATTAATTCTTTTGTGCTTCTGTTATGTCCTTATCTCTTAATTCTCCTTGAATGTTTTGTATTCTGTCATATTTCTCTGTCTGCACATGACAATATCTATCTTTTTCCCTTGTATTGAATAACTTAATCCCCACAGCAATCCTGTGAAGCGGGGAAGAAATGCTGTAGTTATTTCTGAGATGAGGAAAGTGAGGTTTGAAATGTTAAATGACTTTGTCAAGGGCATCAGGCTTCTATGGAACAAAACAGGAAAAAAAAAATTGGACTATTTTTACTGCAAAATGCAGCATTCTTTCAAATCCTTATTTGCAGCATTAAGCTGTGATTATGTCTCAGAAACATCCCATATTTATTCAAATTATACTTTATATTTAGACCAACTTTACATTTACAGAAAAATTGGGAATATAATACAGAGAGTTTCTTTCTATCTACTCTTTCCACATAGTTTTCCTTATTGTTACTATGTCACCTTTGCATGGGAATTAGTTACAGTTGATAAACAAATATTGATACATTATTATTTTCTAAAGTCCACACTTTAATCAGATTTTCTTACTTTTTATTTAAGACCTGTTTTTTTTGTTTGTTTGTTTTTCTGTTTCAGGATGCCTTATTATATTTAATCTTCTAAGGGTCTTCCTGGCTGTAACACTTTCTCGGACTTCAACAAGACTTATCACTGTTGATGTTGACCTTGATCACCTGGCTGAAATGGCATTTGTCAGATTTCTCCTCTGTAAAATTACATTTTTGTTCCCTTTCTGTGGTATACCCTTTGGAAGGAAGTGACTATGAGGGACCCACACTTAAGGAATGAGGAGTTATGCTCCCCTTCCTAAGGATAAAATAGCTACAAAAAATATTTGGAATTCTTCTGCATGAAGACATTTGTGTCTTCTCCTCTATTTATTTAGTCAGTCATTAATTTATATCGGTTGGACGCAAAGATATTTATTTTATACTTTGGGCTATAATTTAATATTACTTTATTTTGTTGTTCAGATTGCTCCAGATGTCAACATTGCTATTGGTTTCTTTAAAGTAAAATTCAAATTTAATTTAATTTAATTTCTTTTTTTTTTTTTTTTTTTTGAGACGGAGTCTCGCTCTGTCGCCCAGGCTGGAGTGCAGTGGCCGAATCTCAGCTCACTGCAAGCTCCGCCTCCCGGGTTTATGCCATTCTCCTGCCTCAGCCTCCCAAGTAGCTGAGACTACAAGCACCCACCACCTTGCCCAGCTAGTTTTTTGTATTTTTTAGTAGAGACAGGGTTTCACCGTGTTAGGCAGGATGGTCTCGATCTCCTCAAATTTAATTTCTCAATAATTCTTCTTTTATATGTAGGCAATTGATTGAGTTATATATTTGCATATAAATATATATAAAGAATATATACACAAATATATAGAAGAAACATTTAAAAATATAAGAAAATATATATATACATATATAGAAAATATATATACAGAGAGAAAAGAGGTTTAATTGACTCATCGTTTTGCAGGCTGTACAGCAAGTATGGTGCCAGCATCTACTTCTGGTGAGGGCCTCAGGAAGCTTTCAATCACGGCAGCAGGTGAAGGGGAAACAGTATGTCACATGGTGAGGGTGGAAGCAAGAAAGGTGGCTTGAATGTTCTATATTAACCTTATATTCTGTGAGATTGCTATAGTTGTCTGTTAGTTACAAGGAGTGCTTTTGTCCACTTTTCCTAATTCCCTACATAGACAATCATGTCATCTGTGAATAAAGATTTTTTGTTTCTTCCTTTTAAATCTGTATGCTTTACTAACCTTTTCTTACCTCATTGCACTAGCTAGGACTTCTAGCGCAATGTTGAATAGGAGTAAAGAGAGAAGACATTCCTGCCTTATACCCAATCTTGGGAGAAACAATTAAGTTTCTCACCATTGAACAGACGTTAGCCAAAGAACTTTTGTAGATGTTCTTTATGAAGTTAAGGAAGTGCCCCTCTATTTTTAATTTGCTAAGAGTTTGTATCATGAATGAGTGCTAGATTTCGTCAAATGCATTTTCTGAGACAGCTGATATGATCATCTTATTTTTCCTCTTTAGCTTGTTGAATAGGTTAACTATAATGATTGATTTCCAAATGTTGAAACTGCCTTCAATACCTGGGTTAAAGCTCACTTCACCATGGTGTATAGTTTTATTATATATTGTTAGATGCTAGTTACTAATGTTTCTTCAGGAGTTTTGCTGTTGTGCTTATGAAAGATGTTAGGCCATAGTTTTTCTTTTGTGTTATTTTCTTTCTGATTTTGGTACTAATGTAATGCTGGCCTCGCAGAATGAGTGATTTAGAAAGTTTTCCCTACAATTAAATTTTCTGGAAAAATCATACAGGATTGGTGTATTTTATGTTATTATTTTATTAAAATATTTGGTTCAATTTAAAAGCATCTGAGCCTGGTGCTTTCTTTTTATGGAAGGTTGTTAATTATCAATTCAATTTTATTAACATAAATAGGTTTATTCAAATTACTTATATCTCCCTGTGAATTTTGGTAGTGTGTACCTTTCATGGAATTGGTCCGTTACATGTAAGTTGCCAAATTTGTAGGCATAGAGTTACAAATAATATTCAGTTTTTTTCCTTTAATGTCTCAGGATGATTGGTGATGATCTCCTCTTTCATTTCTAATGTTGGTAACTTGTGTCTTCAATCAAAATTGTTTATTGGTCTTTTGATAAAAGCAATTTTTGATTATGTTCATTTTCCCTTTGTTTTACTATTTTCAATATAACTGATTTCTGTTCTAATTGTTTTCTTTACAGTTGCTTTAAACTCCAATTGCTCTTTGTATAATTTTGTTTTTAAATTTTAATTGCGAGAAAACAGGTGGCATCCCCAGGCACCATTAGATTGCGAATCAATGCTCAGTATTCAACGAAGTTTTTCTGTTTCTTAATCAGTCAAGACTACCATCCAAGGGACCAAAATTTCTTCTAAACTTTTAGAGAACGTGTTATCTATCTTTTTTGGGACACAGATCACAAGTCAGATTTCATTGCTGTGTTCTACCAGTGTGTTGTGTCTCTTCTATGCCAGCAATCACTTCTTGACTGTACAAAATATTCCATTAACATTTAATGCTTCAACCACACTCAACACAGTATTTGGAATGTGGGAGATATTCAATCAACATTTGTCTAATGATTCTGAGTCATGTACTGTGGTGACCTAAAGATGGTGTAAGGCAGACATCGATCCCTTCCAAGTAGAAGTAGCATGCCTGGTCAGCTCATTTCTAGAGGAAAAATGCCCTACACACATACAAGGAGAAAAAACAGGGAAAGTTAATGAAAACAGCAAATGCAGAAGAATGCTTCCTTTTCCAGAGTCACAGGAAATCTGTAATGGAGTGATAAAGCTACCACACCTTTACCCCAGGCAAACAGTAATAAATATTTTGATATGTAACCAGGAGTTTATTATGACTTTGCCACTATGGTAAGATCCACCCTCGGTTATCTGGAATGAATGTGCATCCAAAGTCCATATCCATTTCCTTTGTTTGGATATAAAATAGAAAACACTGCCAAGGGGGAGAATCAGGCCATGTACAAAAGCAGCGGCTTCTAAAAGGCAGGGCAATCTGCTTTTATAGTTTAAATTAGCGCTGTCCTGAACATGAAAAGAAAATTAAGTGAATCATTTATAATGTCCACGTACAGGAGTAGGCAGGTGATTCTCATTCACATAAGTCATCGCCTACCTTATCTGAAAAAAATCCCTTTTTTTCTGTTAATTATTTACTTAATCTACTCTTGTCTTTCCTTTCTGAGGGGAACTAAAAACAATACAGTAAAACCAGTTTGCTTTCCCTGTAGGTATCTGAGATAAACATGAAACAATGTAGCTCATCAGACTGAGCTTATCATGCAGCTGGTGGGCGAGAGTTCATTAACTATTCCATTCAGTCATCAGTGTTTCCAAATGATCTATTCTATGTCAGGTCCAAACCATGTGTTTTATGTTGGTTACATAGTTTAGCTAAAAAGCAAACTGATATGGATTGATTATGTCCCCACTCAGATCTCACCTTGAATTGTAATAATCCCCAAGTTTCAAGGGCAGGGCCAGATGGAGATAATTGAATCATCGGGGACAGTTTCCGCCACACTATTGTCTTGGTAATGACAAAGTCTCATGAGGTCTGATGGTTTTATAAATGAGGGTACCCCTGTACAAGCTGTCTCTTGCCTGCCACCACGTAAGATGTGACTTTGCTCTTCCTTTGCCTTCTGCCATGATTGTGAGGCCTCCCCAACCATGTGGAACTGTAAGTCAATTAAACCTCTTTCCTTTATAAATTACCCAGTCTCAGGTATGTCTTTATTAGCAGTAAGCGACTCATACATAAACCAAACAAACACCATATTAAACTAGAAAAGCTCTCTAAAGAATGATAGAACATGGCAAAGCCAACATTGAACCCAGGCTATCTAATCTCAGTGCTTATCCTTACTGACTTTCACATATTATGGACTTTCTTTCTCATGTAATATTTAAAGAATATTAGATGTAATGAATGCCTGGTCTGGAATATTTGGTAAATATTTCCTGCATGAAGAAACTAGTGAAAGATAAAATAACTTTCAATAATATTAGAATACTAAAATTATAAATACAATCAAATAAGACTTTCTATTGTGAAGAAACTCTATTGCTGTGTGTGGGGGGGGGGTGCATGAATCTTTAATTTTTATGTAATCAGATGTGTGACTTTATACAGATTAACCAACAGTTGCAGGAACCCAAAAGAAATAGCATTAAGTAGGCCTGGAGGTAGTGAGATAGATTTATAAAGAAAAGTTGACATTTGAGTTGGACCATAAAGTTGAATATGATTTTACCAGATGAAAATTACATAATGGCATTCTCCGCAGATGGATTGAATATGCAGACATTGAGGTAAGATGCAGTTCAGTGCATAAAGGGAACAGTTGGTATTTCTAGGTAAATAGTGAATAGAGTTCATAGTGGCTGAGACTGTCAAGAAATATCATTAGGAAAAGTCTAAACTTAGATTACTATGACAGTGTGAATTTGAGGGTAATGGTGCAGTACCAGGCCTGTAACAGGTGTTCAATAAATGATTTAGAAATGAATCCTCTGATCTTTCAGGTAATGAGGAGCCCCTAGAGTGTTTAATTACAGTTAAACCCTACAAAGATCCTACTAGCTCCTGAGTAGTAGAAAAAGAAAAGCGCGGGAGAATAGAAGGGCGTCTGTGCTCAAGGAGAGGTACTGACTGTAAGACTGAGGTTCTGAACCCAAGAAGCATTTCACAGACTGAACCACAAGGATTGCTTATGTATTGAACGGGAAGGAAAGTGACAGTCGCCAACACATTCTATGTGATGCTATTTTCAAAGGAGGAAAGAATAAGGAAGTCCATGTCTGACACAGCTATACAAATAATAATTTTTATAATCATACGTATCCCCTAGTGAGTAAGAGTGAAGCCAAAGACCTTAGAGGAATCCCTGCCGGCACAGATATACATAAAATGATAAAAAAATAAATAAATAAAAACAGGATGTTTATATGGTAGCCTCTTACATGGTTTCTTCTCTATCATCATTTAGAATAAAAGTGGCAACTAGTTTTTCTTCAAAAAACATATATAATGTACCGAAGAGATATCTTCAACTGCTTTTCTTATTAGAAAAAGAAAAAAGAAAAAAACCCACAAAACTCTTCACATAAACAACTCCCTCTAGTCCATCCACCTCTCCTCCTTCCCCTGACTAGGAGAAGTGTCCAGACTCCAACATGCCCTTTATTAGACCAAGACTATGTTCCTAGGGTGACCCCAGCATACCCCCACCTCTTAAAATACCTGCCTGAAAAAATTGCCAAAGAGTTTACTGTTTGTTCTAGTCAATATATGAACATGGGCTGACTTCCCATTTTCTTTAGAAAACTTACAATTTAACATCCTTTCCCTGCCCCACTGAGATGCATCTCTTGTAACCCAGGAATGTCTTTCTCAAAAACCTGGAAGCCATCCTTTTGAAATGTAATTATCGCCACAGATGGAAACCCTGTCTCCCAATCTCTGTGATAGGGTAGGAGCCTAACTTCAACAAACACCTTTAGCAAACACAGATCTCTGAGTCACATCGGCCACCCCCCAGCAGCATTTTAAAAGCCTCCTTCCTACCTTTTGTTTCAACAAAGTTAAGCTCAGTTTATGGTAACCTCTCTCTGTCCTACTGCAATAACTGGAAGAAAATTTGTCTCATGTTAACATGAGTTCAGCGCAAAATTTTTCTTTTGCATGAGTTATCTGTATACTTGCCCTCTACCCTGCTTTGAGCAGCCCTTGACATACACAGAGCAATCTACAAATATTTGTTGGGCAATTTTAAAAGTAAATGATTTATTTTTAAACTTAACATTGCTTCTGAAAAGACATTGAAATATTTCAAGCATCGTCATTCCAATTTGGATTTTTTTCTAATTAAAATTAGGTTTTGCAAGTCATTGTGTTGTCTCTGATTGTTTACTTGATAGCAGGGAAAGATATCCTGTCTCCTGCAGAGGGGATTTCCTCTCCTACACTGCTGATTAGAAGATCAAACAAAATGACCTCCACATCAGTCTTTGCCATCATACTCATTTGAGTTCTGATTTTCCCTTGATGTTAGAAGTGATTCAATTAATAGCATACATGGTGGTGTATTGTAATAGGGAAGTGAGTTTGGATCAAAGGGTCACATTTAGTTGAAGTACACAATGACTGCTTTTTTGACTGTTTCTAAGGTTTGCTTTGCTCCCACCAAAACTCCTGTTAAAATTTGATACCCAATGTGGCTGCATTGCATTGACAGATGGGTCCTAGTGAGAGGTGTTTGCGTTATGAGCGTGGATCCTTCATTAATAGATGAATGCCCTCCCATGAGGATTGAATGAGTTCTCACTCTCACTAAAATGAATTAGTTCCGGGATGAGCAGGTTGTTAAAAATAGTCCGACTTTCTCAGTTTGTTTCTCTCTCTTCCTTCCTCTCTTGCCATGTGACCTCCTTACACATACCAGTTCACTTCCCTTTTTGCTTTCCACCATGATTTGAAGCAGCCTGGTGCCTACACCAGCTGCAGATGCCCAATCTTGAACTTTCCAGCCTCCAGAATCATAAGCCAAATAAAACTCTTCTCTATAATCTACCCAGTCTTAGATATTTTGTTATAGCAACACAAAACAGACTAAAACAACTGGATTCCTCTTGTTAGACATTTTCATCTGAAATCCCTACATCTCCAGGCATTGGAACTGGCTCCTGTATGCATATATATTTTAGACCATGTGTTAGATAAGTACTTCAGAACAGTCTTGGCTCATCATGCATTTCCTGAAACCTCTAGTAAATATTGCAAACTACTGTCATTCCAGTCACTCCGTTGGACATTAAGGATACAGATGTAAGACTCAAGGAACTCATAGGCTGATTAAAAACAAGTTATATCAGAGAATAATAGGAACCATGAAAGAAGTAGAAGCACACAACACGGGCAATCACCTGTTTGAAGGTCTATGACCTTCTTGACAATCACTGAGTGAGATCAAATCGACAAGAATCTGCACCTAGAGTTCTTTTTAGGTGAAAAGGCACTTACTTTCAACAATAAACTCAGAAGGGAAAAGAAAACTTTACTTCAGCCGCTAGATGATAATATGAAATAGATCCATCATATATATTAGAATAGCAGCTTATTTATTCACGCTGACTTTGGTCTCATGTCGAAGAAGGCCAAAGCACTCTTCCCATTTGCCCTCTGTTAAAAGCTTTCAAAAATGACCCGATGAAAGGTGGGGTTGCAGAGTGGAAAGGATCAGTTCTTTAGAATTTATAAATGCACTAAAATAGAATTCAAACTTTTGCTGCAGTACATTACAGATATAGAAACCTAGAATTGTAAATAATAGAAATGTGGCATCAGAGGCCCCTTTGAAATTATCTGAAGCTATTTTAAAAATTACTTTATAGTGGTGGAAACTATTCTTATAAAAGCATTAATAATGGGCCCAAGAACTATTTAGAAACAGAACTGTCCTAAATTCAGCTTTGGGGTGCAGGGAAAATATAGGCAGATTCTCCCTCACATTTGAGATTTTCTTCAAAGTAAAGGGGTTCCATCAGCATAAAACCCCTGCCTCTGTTTGCCCCTATCTTTCCTCCCATGGGAGATGGATTGCTTATCTAATTAGTGTATGCAAAAGCAAGCCCAGGGCATATTTAGCCAAGGTGCTCCCTTCTTTTTCTTTGGGGCAGACCTCCTTACGTAAGGCATGAATTTTTATAGCTGTTGGCTATGCAGTGAGGTCATTCCAGAGACCAGGCAGTCTGGGAATGGACTATGGTGCCCCATGGCTGCTGGGATGAGAATGAAAACTCTAAACTCTAAGTTCAGCATTGGGAGGCCCACTTGACCAATATTTTCTCCATTAGTAATAGTAATATTTTGATCTCTTAATAGAATCATGCTGATAAACTAACGCTTGACCCTAGGAAAAAAAAAAATCAGACTTGCAGCATCTGCAGACTTCTGTGGTATAAATACCTCCACCTAGACTCATTTCATTATGACCATGACGTCAATGAATGAGGACTTGAAAAGACATGCACACAATTAGCTCTCATAAGGTTACACAAGACAGATTCAGCTCACACTGTCTCTTTCCCATCTTAGTCTTTTACCTCATTCCTCAATGGGTGCAGAGCTCAGAGAGAAAAAGTGTTATTTAGCAGGCTCTCTCAAACACCAGTATTTAGATTTCTTGATTTATAGTCAAATGCGTTTCCCACTATACCACAGAGTCACTTGGAAACTGGAGTTTCACTGCTCATTATATAATCAAGCATATAAGCAGTTTATATATAAATATATATAGTGTATACCTAGTATATAGTTTCTTGTATGTATGTAGTGTATGTATTTGAATGTACACAAATATGTAGTGTGAGTGTGCATATATGTACACACATGTAGTGTGTAAAAATACATAGGAAGTGGTTGCATATGTATACATATATTGTTAAAATTTACTGAGCGTTTTAAATGACTGGATTTGAGCCTATGTAAATTTTACCTCCATAAAGTAAATTTTTAAAAGTTAATTTGTTCACTTGAACAAAATAGAAATATTAGATTAAATGAGGCACAGAAACCACTGAGATGATAATGGGTGGTTGTTTTATTGCATCCGAATCTTCAGCTTGGCTTAATTCCATGCTTTTATTATGTGACTTTGCTATGACTTCAATGATGTCGAGTGCCCATTTGTGCTAATTTGTTTTTTTTAAAAAAGAGAAATAAATGAAAAACAACCGTGGAACATTGCCAATAAAAATTGTTATTCAAAAAGAGTAATACAAATAGCCAAACGGTGTACCATCTATAGACATTAATCTTCTTCAAGCTATAACAAACACCTCTGATTCTTGAACTGGCTGGGATATTTTGATGAGATAAAATTATACATTACTTGTCCTTGGCAGCAGATATCAAACAGTTGAAAATTGTATTAGGTTTATAATTAAGATATTACTTTGACATCGAAACCTCTTAGTGGACTAGATCTCAATTAACTTCCTGAACTCCTGGCTCCTTAATTGATCATCTCACCTTTGTATTTTAAACAGAAGTTTGTAAATATTATTTTTCTTTTCACCAGAGCTGTGACTTCTGTTTTCCTCCTTCCCCTGGGCTATATTGCCAAGTTAATTGATATCATATTATATCTCCATCACTGGAATTATAACCATCTGGCTTCTAGATACACATCCATACATATTATGCATACACAAATGTTAAAAAACCTGAAATATATATACACATATATATTTATATATGCACATATATACACATACATATGTACTTATGTATTTTAAGTTTTTAGCCTAATAGTTTATATCACAAGATACTTTTATATAATCTGAAATATCTGCATCTATTACTGAATAAAATCACCTGATGTTTAAGTTACATTTTCAATTACGTATAAGTAAACTCCTACAATAAGCTTATATAGACACATTTGGTCATGCGGAGGTATTCATGATTGACGAAAGTGCTACTTTTAACCAACTGCCTAGAATTTGCACTCCTGTCTCCTGACTGTCCCTGTAGGGAGCGCTCCGTTCACAGCAACAGGGTTGCCATTACTGAAAGCAACTCTGAAACTGCCGTTTTTGAGGAACTGCCTTTGGTGCTGACTCTTCTCTATGCTAACCAGTGACAACGCTTGGCAAAATCTTGGTCCTTTGAGAGTTCACTGAATATCTCGAAACTGCCAAAAGCGTTTGGAATCAAGAATAATGAAGATGGCTGATGGGAAGCTGTGGACACTGCTTGAAATCAGTGACTCCGTGGTACTATAGCACCATGAGGCTTTATTTTGCTCTGCGGCTTCTAACCTGAGTCTGAAGTCAGGACCAAATGCAGAGTTCACAACATGCTTTGAGCAAATGCATATGAAATCTCTTCTTAATTGCCTTCTTTGGCTACACTAAAAATATTTATAATCATTGGAAGCACATTCACTTTTCTCTCTCATTTTTAACCTCTCCTTGAAGATCCCTGATTAATGAAAATGGAACACAATAACTCTTCAGCTTGACAAAATGTAATCTGTATTTTCTATTTCACTTCCGTGGAATTACAATTTTAAATCTTTATGTACCTTAAATGTGAATGGAGTACATAACTCCTATGACCCGAAGTTTTGGTGAAGATTAAGTGATAACACATGTAAAACACCTGATCCAATATGTGCATAAAAGGTGTGTGCAATATATGTTATGATCTTTTTCCCACTCTTCTCTCCTTCCCCTAATAAAACTTTTGGGGTATTCCAACATTTGAAATGATTTTGATAATCCAACAAATGATAAATGTTATATAATAATTAAAAAAAAAAAACATTGCAGCCAATTTCTACCCATCTTAAAGCAGAAATGCCAACAGTTTTAGGGATTTTTGTACACTGCATATAACACTCTTTTGTTCCCACACAGAAAACTCTTTAGCTTTGTCTAATAAATTCCAACAAAACACCTGAACGTGAAGTAATACATTTTTGTAACACTTATATCCTTACATTTTGGTAGGTGGTGATAAAATACGGAAGAAAATAGGGGCATTTCAGACACATTTAAAAATAGAAACATACTTTGAGTTGATTGGTTGAAAAATGATTTTGTTTGTTTTATTCTCTTATTTTAATCTTAGGGATGACAAAGAAAACTGGTAAGCAAAATATAGGCCAGGCTTTTCAAACGGTATTTCATTTCAAAAAATACTGTTTGAAAATGAAATACTGTTCCATTTCAATAATGAAGAGAAGGTGCTGCAATGCTAATTATGCAGAGTTTGAACTGAGCATGTACTTGAGCTGAGGTTACAGTCCTGAGGATCCCCTTGCTTCAGGGGTCTCCCATTTACAGGCAATATGTGCTCAGTCTGCCCTACACAGTGACTACATTGTGAACACAAAGGCAGAATTGCAGCATTTGCACGAACCTGCCAGTCTATGCTACATTTTCTCACACAAGGGCCATAATAACCATAAAAACTTTTTTCAACCATACTATTCTACGGGTAACAGATGAAACCGCCCTTCTAAAGGAGTGACTGTTTTAAGTGAATAATTTCATTATATAGATGTATTTTTGTTTCTAAGAGGAAGGCATGGTTTTGAGGTGTCTGTTTGGGAAAGTGGACCAGAATCGAAAAGGCATTCTGAGAATTCCTTGACAAATGTCATGTTTTGCTTGATGATTTGCATTTACCGAGGAAAGCTTAGAGTGGCCTCACCAGGCACCTGTAGAGGAGATTCTCACCATTTATTTTTTATTTTGCATCATTGCTCTTACATGTAGGAGCACTGCCTGTTGTGTCTTGCTACAGCAGGAGTCCCCCATCTCTGGGGAGTGGAGATTCTACCTCTTTATCTTAGTTGGCATTAATGTTACATTTCCTGGAATTATTTTTGAGGAAGTTGAAAAGTCTGTATGGGGGGAAGGTGGGAGGAAGAGATGGTTTAAGAGCTAACTGCACACATCTGAGGGAGAAGATATGTATGGCTTTGCAAACACTTTAATGGAATATTGGTGTGGAAAGAGAGTCTTCAGGATATGACCTTGATGGCCTGGGATTCAGATAAGAGTAAGTGTTCTCAGAAATAAAATCATGCGAGAGTATATGGTAGAGAAATGGCCATGCTCAAACATGGGATCTCTGAAAGACAAGGCATCCAAGAGATAAATCTTTCAGATTCTTTGAAGGGCGGAGCTACCTAATATTTAATTATAAATTATGTGTTGATTGGATATTTGCTGTTACCTACTTGGCATTAACTCCCAAATTTAATTAAATTCTACTTGAAGAAATGATCCTGTTGGAACAGTGCCTTGAGAAAATCAAAGTAAAATAAATTTTGTTTAATCTTTGGGTCAATTTTTGGTACTGAAAAAGAGAACAGCTATAAGAAACAAAAGGGAGAAAATAAAAAGACGAGAAAAAGCAAAATATTGAGTAGGAAGACAGTATAAGAAATACAAGCTCTTGTAAATGCTGGAAAATAGTGGGAAGTGAGTGAGTGATGCTGAGTTGTCCACTATTTCTTTCTTTCTTTTTTTTTTTTTTGAGACAGAGTCTGGCTCTGTTGCCCAGGCTGGAGTGCAGTGGCTGGATCTCAGCTCACTGCAAGCTCCGCCTCCCGGGTTCACGCCATTCTCCTGCCTCAGCCTCCCGAGTAGCTGGGACTACAGGCGCCCGCCACCTCGCCCGGCTAGTTTTTTGTATTTTTTAGTAGAGACGGGGTTTCACCGTGTTAGCCAGGATGGTCTGGATCTCCTGACCTCGTGATCCGCCCGTCTCGGCCTCCCAAAGTGCTGGGATTACAGGCTTGAGCCACCGCGCCCGGCCGTTGTCCACTATTTCTATATGAGATTGGATTCATTTTTATTAAGTTCCATCATTCTGTGTAAGTCCACTCTAGAAGGCTTGGAGATGTCTAGGAAGATGACACATTGATAGCAATTGCACTGTTTCCACTTTGGGTTTATTACAAGATTTTTCTCAATTACCTCTACTTTTTCAGATGTGGACATAGCTCTCCAGAGGCTAAACATACAATCCAAACTCCTAAGAATGCTATAAAAAACTTAGAGGCCCAACCTTTTTTTCTCACCTCATTATCTAAAACTTTGTCACCCACACTCTATGTTTTAACAGTTAAGACTTTTCAATAGTCCTATTTCATTAAAAATAACCCAAATTTGATCTCTGAAACAACAGGAGGTAATGACACCATTACTGCAGAAAAACAAAACCACTTTTGAAATGTAGTTCACAATACCCTTCTTCTGGGAAGAAATTAGTATTAGTGATTTTCTGCTGCATTTTAATAAGATTAAGCTATATTCACCAACCCAGTTGACTGCCAGCTTACTGTTAGTCAAGAATCCAGTGCCCTTTAAGGAGACTTTCCTTTCTTCCAGTATTTAACATGATTACTGATATTTAATAGATAATCTAACAAAGCTACCTGTTCCTTCTCTTGCCCTGTGAAATACTAACCAAGAGTAAATCTTTGAATTGGCCACTGGGGGCTTTTAAAAAATCTGTCCTGCAAGACTACTAAAACACTGCCAATGCTTATAACTAAATTGTCGGAAAAGTTTTCTTTAATATATGCCGGAGAAAATTATAGTTGCTTCAAAGCAACTAAATGCAAATCTGGAATCCAGATATTGCTGGCAGCTAGAATTACAAAACATGTTTTGGAAAAAAAAACATTACATATATATTAATACATACACATAAAAATAATAGATAATATTGTGAGGTTTGGGAAAATGTATCTTAGAATTCCCTGTTGGAGTATATTATCCACCTGCACTGTATGACATAATAGCTACTAGGCATATGTGGCTATTTAACACTGGAAATGTTACTTCTACTAATTGAGATTTTTTTCTAACACTTATACCCTTACATTTTGCAGATATAAATATTGTACATTTTGCTGTAAGTATAGAGTACATTTGATTTGAAAAACCATTACTGGCCGGGCGCGGTGGCTCAAGCCTGTAATCCCAGCACTTTGGGAGGCCGAGACGGGCGGATCACGAGGTCAGGAGATCCAGACCATCCTGGCTAACACGGTGAAACTCTGTCTCTACTAAAAAATACAAAAAACTAGCCGGGCGAGGTGGTGGCGCCTGTAGTCCCAGCTACTCGGGAGGCTGAGGCAGGACAATGGCGTGAACCCGGGAGGTGGAGCTTGCAGTGAGCTGAGATCCGGCCACTGCACCCCAGCCTGGGCGACAGAGCGAGACCCGTCTCAGAAAAAAAAAAAAAAAAAAAAAAAAAAAACCATTACTAAAGCAGAATTCAAAGCATCTAACAGTGTTTATATTGATTACATGGTGAAATAATATTTTTAATATATTAAAATACATTAATCAGTAAAATTAATTTTAGCTTTTTCCTGTTTTTTGATGTGACTACAAGAAAACTGAATAATATGCAGGTAGCTTGCATTTGTAGTACACATTATATTTCTGTTGGATAGTACTATTAAGGTGATAAGATGTTTTCCCACTTTGAGTTTTTATTTCGTTTATTTTTACCTTTCCTCTTATCTTTAAGAGGGCTTGCTAAAAATTGTGGAGGAAGTTTTAACTCAAGTTGGTATCAGATGGTAGTAAATGGAGACTTCTATCTCTTGACAAACTAACAAAGAAAAAATTTACTGGAATTAAAGCACTGTGATATTTTTTTTGGTTCCAGTTGTTCAGCAAATGTTTGCCAAATTTCTAATATATACTGAGCACAGTGCTCCATCCTGGGGATACAGTGAGTAAGCATGCGGGTGTGTTTTTCTCCCCTCTTTGCAGAGTGAGTGCGTGACAGGCATAACACTTATGAACAGCAGCACGGAGCAATATCATACAAAGGGGCCCTGTGTGATGCTATTGGGAAATAGCCAGTAATCATTGGTGAATAACCCAGAGAAATAACTAGATTGGAGAGTTTTGAAATGGACTCTCTGATATAGTATTTTTTTATCCTGATACCTGGGGCTATATATATATGCCAAGGAGAGAGGAATTCCAGGTAAGAATTCTCTTTAGTTAAGGGTCATTCCCAGAGAGAAATTCAGCCAAAAGTCATCAGTAGCCAACCTTTGCAAGTATGAGTCAAAGAGAGAAGCAGCAAACTTTCACTCACTGCCCACTGAAAACATCTGAGCTTGAATCAGATCCTGGGCTTTAATTTGACTAAGAGTCCTGAATATTCATACGGCCTTAACTTGAATTTAGTTATTTGGTTATTACCTGGATTTTTAATGTCCAAAAGGGATGAGGAGATGGGATCTTATCTAACACTAATCAGGAAAGTTGTGTAATTGTTCTATAATTTTAAACAAGAAAAAGTGCCATTCTAGAGAGTAAATTTGAAGTACGAATGGAAGCAAGAATGAAACTAGCTTTTGTATTTACCTTTGAAAGCCTAGTTTGGTCAATGAAAGCAGTTTCACATTTGGCATTATACTGAAATTACTAGGTCACAGGCATGCTTCTCTGCTCTCATTTTAAACTCATTCAGACCTTAATGTTTCCATCTTTGTGGACTGAAAAATGATTCAATGTTGGGTATATACTAGTCATGCAATACATATGTTTAATAAATGAATAAACACTTTTAAAGTGCATTTGTAAGTGTGTGTAATGTTTGTGGAAAAGATGTTATTTAATAAAAATTTTAGAATACATACCTGAGCCCGGAATATATTCAGTAAATATACTTAACAGTTGGGAAGTTGGAAAGGTAATTTCTCACAGTTGATCAGCAGCAATGAACTGCTAATCCCACATAGAGTTCAGAGGTCTAAGGGAATGAAGTTTCTTATGCCCTTATCAACACTTATGAGTGAATATTTAGCAACTAAGCTAATCAGAAAGGGCTTACGTCATCAGAATTAATAAGGATTTAAGACACTTGACTGAGTCAAGGGAAATTTTTCAAAGTTATCTGCCACGTGCTATTGATCTCTCAGCAGTTCATTAAACACCTGAAGCAAACACTGCCGTGAGCCAGCAGGACAGTGGATGGAAATTTACAGCTCCAGTGGATCTCATCCATCAGGTATCTTCTTTGCCTCTTGTCCAGCCCCAGCTTCATCCCAGACCATTATTATTTTAACTTCTATTTTAGGTTCACGGATAGATGTGCAGGTTAGTTATATAGGCAAACTTGTGTCACGGGGGTTTAGTGTGTATATTATTTAGTCACCCAGGTACTCAGCCTAGTACCCAACAGTTATTTTATCTGATACTTATCCTTCTCCCACCTTCCTCCCTCAAGTAGGCCCCTGTGTCTGTTCCCTTCTTTGTGTCCATGTGTTCTCATCATATAGCTCCCACTTATAGGTGAGAATATGCCATATTTGGTTTTCTTTTCCTGCATTAGTTAGCTAAGTATGATATCCTCCAGCTACACCCATGTTCCTGCAGAGGACATGATCTCATTCTTTTGTATGGCTGCATAATATTCCACAGTGTATATGTACCACATATTCTTTTTCCAGTCTACTGTTGATGAGTATTTAGCTTGATTTCCTCCAAGAACAGGATCTCATTCTTTTTTATGGTTGTATAGTATTCCATGGTGTATATGTACCATATTTTCTTTATCTAGTCTGCTGTTTATGGACATTTAGATTGATTCTAGGTCTTTGCTATTGTGACTAATGCTGCAATCAACATACACGTGCACGTCTCCTTATGGAAGAATAATTTACATTTTGGGGAGTATATACCCAGTAATGGAATTTCTGGGTTGAATGGTAACTTTTTCAGTTCTTTGAGAAATTGCCACACTGCTTTCCACAATGACTGAACTAATTTACACTTCCACCAACAGTGTCTAAGCATTCCCTTTTCTCTACAACCTCATAAACATCTGTTATTTTTTTACTTTTTTTTTTTTTTTTTGAGACAGAATCTCACTCTGTCACCCAGGCTGAAGTGCAGTGGTGCAATCTCAGCTCACTGCAGCCTCCGCCTCCTGGGTTCAAGTGATTCTCCTGCCTCAGCCTCCTGAGTATCTGAGACTACAGGTGCCCATCCCCACACCTGTCTAATTTTTGTATTTGTAGTAGAAATGGGGTTTCACTCTGTTGGCCAGGATGGTCTCGATCTCCTGACCTCATGATACACCCTCCTCCGCTTCCCAAAGTGCAGAGATTACAGGCGGGAGCCTCCTCGCCCGGCCTTGACTTTTTAGTACTAGCAATTCTATTGCAGACCTCTTGTCCCACTGTTTGTTGCTATTTCCTAGTCCTCTCTGTATCCTCAGAAGGTCTCTTAGTGACTGATGGAAAGCCAGGTAAATAGAAGGATGTCCAGTACAAAGGTTGAGAAAATCATGCAACATGATGGCCTTTTTCCCTAAAGCGTATTTGGCCAGAAGAGAATTCTGGATGGGAGGTCAAACAGTGTTTTCCATATTCTTTTGTTAGTTCACCTATTTGTATCCCACCCCACTCCCCACCGTTGCAAGTCCAAGTTAAGCCATGCCTCTTATGGAAAATCATTCACAGCCATCCTGTCTCATAGCCATATGCTAAGTGCTGCTAATTGCATAATACAGGTGCATCCTTTAAGATACCAGGAAATACAAAAATTAAAGAAACATCATACTTAAGCACGAATAAAAGTTAAGGGTGATATTGAAAGTTGGTGAAGAAATTAAAATTACTTAATTTTTCTTTTTAGTAGACAACAACTGATAGACATATCCAATCTCCTAATTAAATAATGGCAGTTAAGTAGTACATGGAAGACAGAAGATAGATAAAAAGATAGACAAATTCAAAATTATGTTTAATAACCATGTTTCCATTAACAAGATCCTCTTTTCCTGGATCATTTACCAATTTACCAATTAACCACCTACACTGCCAACAAGTTTGCTACCTAATTGAGGAGAGGAGACTAACAGGAGCCAGGCCACAACGTGAGAGATCACAGCCTACAGTAGGTGACATCTGAACACAGAGTCATGACACAGCTGAGCCCAGCTCTGAGGGAGGCCCTCGTTGCTGGCCAGGAATATCAGCAGAAGGGACTCTTTTGGAGCTAATGCTTATGACAGGCTGAGTTGTGTCTCCTCTGTATTCATACATTGAAATCCCAATCCCAAGTATCTGAAACTGTGACTGTTTTCAGAGATGGGGTCTTTTAAGAGATAACTAAAATGAGGCTTTAGGGTGGGCACTCATTCAATATAACTGGTGTCTTTATAAGAAGAGATGTGGACATAGAAAAAGAGGAAAGATGATGTGAAGATACAGGGAGAAGATGGCCGTCCATAAGCCAAGGAGAGGGGCCTTCAAAGAAACGAAACCTGTCAACACTTTGACTTTGAACTTTTAGCCTCCAGAATTGTGAGAAATTTCTGCTGTTTAAGCTACTCAGTCTGTGGCAGTTTGTTGCAGTAAAACTAACAAACTAATACGGGGGGAAGTGCCTGTGAAGGTAGCCTACATATATGATACATTAGCAGGATCTGAGATTATCAAGTGAAACAAAGTAGGGGGAGAGAAACTTTTCCAGGGAGAGCAGCACATGCAAAATCACAGCAAAGACAGAAGGTACAGGGCATTCAGACGTCTCTAAGTGCATTTGACTGGAGGCCAGGATGGATACAAGATGGCAAGATGAACCTGGGGCTCTAAACAGAGTTCAGACCTCAGAGGGCATCAAGTGATTGCTTAATAGGAGCCACTGACTTTCTACTGAAAGGAGAAAAAGAGTGCTTTGCTGTTGAGGATGACACACTGGTCAAGTTGAATTTCACCCTCTCTGCCTACCCCAGACCATGGTTATTATTCTCTGATTCATGGCTCACCACTCTTCTCACCTCTAATGGGGAAAGCCCCATGGAAGAACTCAAGAAGAAAGCCACCTTACAAAGGGGCATTAATTAATTGGCAGGGAGTCTGAAGGGGTGCTAGAATAGATTGATCACAACAGATGGAGATAAGTCGCTTGAGGAAGTGAACAGCTGGATGGGTCTACATTTCTTTTCCACGACTGCAAATTTATAACAAAATTAATACAACTTATCACCAGAGATTGATGGCATTTCAGAAGCAATGAGCAACCACACGAGTGAAACATTTTATTATGTATATATGAACACAGTCATTAATTAAAACAAGTAATGCTCTTACAACTATGGAATGGATGACTGGATATGTCAACAGAATTCAGCTATAGACAAATATTATTTGATATATACAATTTAGAGTTCCGTATTTTGTAAAGTAAGTTTTGTTAACAAAGAAGACTAAGTCATATATTTTGGAAGCTAAAGCATTTAATAAGGATTAAGTCCATGCATTCAAGAACCATACTTTCCTGGCTCAAATTCTACTTCTACTATTTAGCAGTTATTTAATCCTCCAAAAGTCACAGAGACTCTCGGAGCTTCAGTTTTCAATTTTTAAAGTTAAAATAATTCTAAGTATTGTACTTTACATATATATAATATATATTTTTTATATATATATGCTGGGTATGGTCATGCATGTTTGTAATCCTGGTTACTTGGGAGGCTGAGACAGAAGAATCGCTTGAACCAGGGAGGTGGAGACTGCAGTGAGCCAAGATCGCCTCGCTGCACTCCAGCCTGAGTGACAGAGTGAGACTCTGTCTCGAAAAAAAATTAATAACAATTATTATTAACTCATTTTACTGATCAGGAAATTGAGGCAGAGAGTAGTTAAATAACTAGCCCAAGGTCACGGAACTATTATAGTAAATGACAAAGCTGAGATGCCAACCCACGCAATTTCTCTCCAGTGTGTATATTTTCATTATGCTCTCCAATTCCATATGATCATTAGCACCCTCATTATTATTGTAACTTCCTGGTATAGGCACACATTATCTGTTCATTAACCTACTTGAATTCCAGGTCTTTGCATGAATCCAGTCTCACCTTACTCTGCCTTAAGCAGGTTGTCTCTTAAACGAGGCCCTGGTTCTCGCTCTTCTATCCAAGATTCTGGCTGGCACTTTCTGCCCTCAGTCTCAGTTCCTCTTGAATACCTCCATCTGAATGCTCACTTGTAGCTGAATTATGGTGTCTGATAAGAACTGCTTTGGGGACATTTCTGACGTGATTCAGTCCCTTCCCTTAAAGCTTCTTTTTGGGGGACACAGCTCCCCCATGACTCTGTAGCTACTTTCTCCTGATTGGCACCAGTCGACTCCTCCCAGTACAAATGTCTTCCCTCTTCTCTAATGATGTAAAACTTCTTGCTTTCAGACAAGATAAGGGAGCTTTATGTAAAAATACAGGGGGAGTAAGGTTGAGAACCTGGGCTTTGGAGTGGGGAGATTTCCATTTGAACCTCGGTCCTACCATTTATCATCCACTCTGCCACGCGGACGACACTCCTCCCTCCCTCAGGGTTGCTTTAGATATTAAAAGAGATAACATATGAAAAGGCTTTAACAAAAGTCCTAGTATACAGTAAGTGCTTAGTGAATGTTATTTTTACCATTATAATTTTAATTGTGCTAATAGCACTATAATTTTTCAGAAATATCGTATGTAAAAGCGGCAAACAGCAAGCCATGTTTGATCATGAATTTCTGCTACTTACAACCTTCGGAAACTCCTAATTGCCTCCTAAATGGGTTTCATAAGTTGGCACCTTTTAATCTCTTTAAACATGTAGCCTCCCATCTCTCCCTTTATGCTTTATACTTTAATGATAAGTGACTTACTCTTTCTCAAAAAACACCATATATCTTTGCTCAACATAGTGTGCCATTTATTCCTAGAATCTCCACCCACTCATGTTCTCATCTAGAATGTTCCTACTAAAGCTTGTAAACCACTGCAACAAGAATCTTCCTTCCAGCCTTTTCTGAGAGCCCAACACTATCTTTCCCAATCCAAGAAGGGAGTGATCTTCTATGTGCCACCAATGCACCTTAAAAGTTTGTCTCATAGCAGATGCATTTATCACATGTTGTTCCTTCATTCTATAACTTTTACCAGGTCTGTTTCCATGCAGACTGATCTATGGTTGGATCAGTAAGTGTGTCTAATTCAGAAGCTAGTGTTAGTACGTCCAATTGCTCACAAATGTAAGTTTTGTACTCCAGTCTACCCTTATTATTAATAACGGGTATATTTTGGCTTTTATTTGCTTGAAACTTTATTTTTCAGTGAGTTTGTCATCCAGGTCATGGCAAAAGGAATGTTACTCATTTAGCTTCTCTAAAATAACTCTGATGTGTGGGCTCTGCACCTTGAGAAATGAGCAAGGTGTAAAATTTTGGAAACAAGTTATGCATGGAATGATTTTGGCTTTTGGCAGAGCTTGCACAGATGCTTGTAAACTGTGCTTTTCTAAGCACAGGCCATGCTGGCTCTTTTTTTTAATCTTAGTGACTTGCCACCTGCATTACACAGTGCAGCTGGTTTTTCATTGTGGAGCTGGCTTTACAAATGTGTGGCATGATCTAGGGACTTTGAATCCTTGGAATATTTTCACCATGGCATGTTACTGCAGGCTATTGTGACACTGGCCAGGGTTCTGTGATAGTTTATGTAGAAGGATGCCCCAACAAATGGGAGTCCCAACAAATTTGGAGCCTACCTGTGGGTACAGGTCCCAGCACCATGATCTTGACCGGTACTTAGTTTATGTGCATGAAGAACAGGGACCATGCAAAGAGTAGTGACCTCAGAGTCATCAGTTAAAAGGGTCAGCTGAGGCAAGAGTTTGATTAGAGACAACATATCATCACTAAAGAACTTTTAGGCCTCAGTGGTTGAGGAATACATGCTGTGCTTAGTCTGAAAGTGAATTATGAGTGCGTTACAGAGCACAAGGGTAGTTCTAGGTTGAAATTGTTAACACCAGACCTAGGGAAGAGGCTAAATTGGCTGCCAAATTTTAGTTAGTATTCAAGTTGAGGAAGGAAATTGCAGGTCTAGAGCCAGCACCAGTGTATAAGTCTGTTCTCACACTCCTGTAAAGAATATCACCGAGACTGGGTAATTTATAAAGGGAAGAGGTTTAATTGATTTACAGTTCTGCATGGCTGGGGAGGCCTCAGGAAACTTATTATCATGGCTGAAGGTGACATAGGCATGTCTTACATGGCAGCAGATGAGAGAGAGAATTGAAGGAAGTGAAACCATCAGATCTTGTGAGAACTCGCTATCACGAGGACAGCATGGGGGAAAACTGCTCCTATGATCCAATCACCTCCCACTAGGTCCATCCCTCAATACATGAGAATTATGGGGAATACAATTCAAGATGAGATTTGAGTGGGGACACAGCCAACCATATTAACCAGCTTTTCCATGGGGTCAAGTTCAACTAACTCACCCTCCCACTGTCAACACTATCTGGTGATAAATTAATTCTGCATCTCTTAATTACTTATAAGAGGGGGAAATCTTCTCAAAGAAGGGATATTTTTATGTCTTAAAAATTTCAAAGATAAATGAAGGAGAAGCAGCCTTAATATTTCAGAACTGAAAAACGCTTTGTCATAAGAAAGTTTGGGGAACTCCATTTACTTCGTAGAACCCCCATTCAGCAGACAAGGAAGCCAGGAGGTTGGGAATGTTATGAGTGGAAAAGCAAGCAAATCCATTCTGACTTACCAGGCAGTATTTATAAGTAAATTTTATTGATATAGTAAAACAATCTAGAATTAATATCTTGGTGAGAAAGTTTTCCAATTGAGTTAAAATTTCAGTTATTAGATTTTTAAAAAATAGCATGAACTGAATGATATGCCAGCAAGGTCTCCACCAAGACATCCATCTTCTTTCAGCACAATACTAAGTTTCTGCTGCAGTCTTAGGCAATACAAACGATCTGGCTGAAAATATTTTTCTCTGTGAAACCTCTTTTAGAAGCCATGATGGATTGCTCTGTTTATCCAGTTCTCAGAATAAATGCCATTGCTATGATAATCTTTTCTTTAATAGTAACTTCCTGGAATTTTTTAAATAGTAAAGAACATCAGAGAGTCAATGCTAAACAAATACAACTTCTGAGACCATGAAGAAGAAAATACACCCCTTCCAATGAGAAAGAGTTTGATTTTCAAATGCTTAGAGATCTGTCTCATCCAATGTATTGAGAATTCTTCCAACTGAGACCAAGTGGCCAAAAAATTAAATGAGTGGGAACTTTAAAATCTTTTAAATTTTAACTCAAGTACCAGAGAAAAAAACTGATTTGAACCTTAATTCTTTGGAAGCATGATATTTAGACTTTAAGTTGCAAAATAATGTAATCTCTCTATTTTAATATTGCTCCAGTAATGTTATAGTAGCAAAAAAAAATGTTATTTAAATATGGGTCCTCTCATTATTGATATTTTGTGATTGGAGTATAATTATGTTATCACTCAAAGTCAATATTGTTCTCCCACTAGGCTATTTTGGCAATGTTACTTATAAAAAAAATGTGAGCCAGAAAATCAAATAGAGATTACATTTTCAGCCTTAGAGTTGTTTTAACCAATGTGCTCTTCTGACCCATTTTAGAGTCTACAGGGGCTGGGGAAGGTCAGTTCAGTTCATTGATAGTTCTAAAGTGTATTCATTCCAAGAAGTATTGTTGGCACTGGATGTGGGACCGCATCTGGGAACGGGAAGAACTGGCCTGTTAAACTTGTGTTCTTTTCCCTGGGCAAGAAAAGCACAGTTCTAAGAGAACACAATGTGGAGGAAGGAAGGAGGGAAATACTTCTCCTTTCTTGTGGCTTGAGATCAGTTAGTGAAACACTCTGCTTCTCTCTGTCTCATCACTCATTACATCATGGAAAAGTTACTGACTAATTTTTGAGTCAATTGGGAAGTAATAAACTACATTCTTGACACGATTTTCTTTTTGGAGAGTCTGAAGCCTATATTGCTTTTTGTCATATATTGCACAGTTTTCTTTCCTTGAGAGCAGAGGCTTGTAAAGGGATAGCAATACCTGCAGATGGAAGAGTAAGGCTTTCTAATTTAAAGGCAGGACCCAATAGCAAAGGGTCTGTCTGCATGAGAAATGCACTATGTCCTCCAAACTCTGCTTTCTCATTGATAAAGGTGAGATACCTTGCATCCATCTAATGATAAGCTAGTTTATTTTTGAGAATTGTTTCTTCTGCACCATCAAACACACAGAGTAGGGAAAATTTCAGGATCTTGTGCAGAAGGAAAAGGGCCTAAAATGAGTCAAAGCTTGTTATCTGGGATGGATGTGCCCACCTATGGGACAGTAAGGAGAGAGAATACAGGGTGGCCAGGATTACGTGGGGTGTGACAATTCAGGATGCTCTTTGCATCTTGAAATATATCTGAGTCAGCATCGATTGTCCTTGTGTGCCAAGCTTAAATGAGGCAATGCTGGAAATGGGGCTGACTTGTTCCATTTTTGTGTGTGTGTGACATCACCCCAAACTGCTGTTTAGTGAGAAACAAATCCTGAATTCATTAATGCTTTTTATTCTTGCATGCATTTCCCTACAGATCAAGTCCTGGAGAAATTCAAGACAGTCCCCATGAGGCAGTTAATGGTGAGATAGCCTGGGACTATACAATTTTGTGAATCATGCCCAGTGAAAACACTCAAAAATGTATCAGTCACCCTTATCAATCAAGGCCTTTTTGGCTCAATTTTAAGCTTACCTAGAACAACAAGAAACTTTGTCTACCTTTGAACATGTTGAACTTCAGCTGATTGAGGTCTCCCATATTTTTCTACTGGGCCGATCAATACAAAGACAAGCAACACTATCACCTCTTTCATTGTAAACATATTTCTCTTGACTCAGCCAAGCATCCCACTAAAACCTTTCTGTGTGTCACAGTACTGATGTGTTCTCTATGTGAAGCAGAAGGAGCAATGGCGTTCTCCTGGACTGGAGTTCTAGGCTGGACAGTGATACATACTACAATATTTTTAAATTAATTTCCTGGCATGTTTAAGCCTCAGGACTTTGTTATGTAAACTGAAACATCACTGTAGTTTTATGTTGGTTATTACGAACAGCAAGACTACAACTCTGAAGCCACCCTACCCATGCTCAAGTCCTGGTCTTCCTCTTATTAGCTCCAAAGACCTTACCCAAGTTAAATAACTACTCTGTGTCTGAATCTCCTCATCAGTAAAATGGATATATCAAGTGTATTCCTATATCATAATGTTGTTCTAATAATAGATGAGAGAATAAATTTTAAGTTATTAGAGTAGTGCCTGACATATAAGTAGTGCAACACAAGTGTTGTTACTAGTTTTAACAGATAAAACCCTCAAATCTTCTGTTTGGCATTGAAGACTCTGCATTAATGTATTAATCTGTTTCTTAACATCCACTGCATGTACTCTAGGGCAGGGGTCTCCAATCCCCTGGGACATAGACTCGTACCTATCCATGGCCTGTTAGGAACCAGGACACAGACCAGGAAACCAGTAGCAGGTGAGCGGATGAAGTTTCATCTGTATTTCTGGCCGCTCCCTCTTACATTATTGCCTGAGCTCCACCTTCTGTTAGATCCGCCAGCCATTACCACTAGATTCTCACAGGAGCATGAATCCTATTGCGGACTGTGCATGGGAGGGGATGTAGGTTGCACGCTCCTTATGAGAATATAATGCCTGATGATCTGTCGTTGTTTCCCATCGGCCCCAGAGGAAACCGTCTAGTTGCAGGAAAGCAAGCTCAGGGCTTCCAATGATTCCACATTATGGTGAGTTGTATACTTATTTCATTGTGTATAACAGTGTAGTAATAATAGAAATAAATTGCACTATAAATGTAATGTGCTTGAATTATCCTGAAAACAGTCCCCCCATCCCAGTCTGTGGAAAAATTGTCTTCCATATAACCGGTCCCTAGTACCAAAAAGGTTGAGAACCATTGCCTCAGGGAACACAATATTTGCCAACATCGTAAGGTCAGGCCCGTGGCTAATCCATTGTTTTATTTCTAGTATCTATCCATGCTATCTATGTAAATATATATATTGAGTTAGTGAATTAATCGATGCCACACTAAAATTTACCCTTGATCTCTATCTTTGTCAGAGACATTTATATTTCTGTGCCTTTATGTTCATAAATGTTACTTTCTGGGTGTTCCTCTCCCACTTCTTTCCCAATATAACTCTGACCTGTGCTTCAAGGTCTAGTTCAAATGTCATCTGTTTAATTAAGATGCTTTATCTGGAACGGGCATCATTGTTCTGAAGTGAGAAAGAAATGAGGGGCGGAACTGTAGCAACGCTTTCCAAAATTGTGCCGGAACAGAGCCCAGCAACATGGAACAGGGGCAACAGGACAATATGGGGCTTGTGTTCATCCTGAGGAAGGTTTGGGGGACTTTAGCCTTGCCCCTCAAATCTCCTTTTGATAATCCAGAAACTTTTGTTTTTGGTGCACTTATTCTTTAATAGAAAAACCTAACAGTTTCCTTGTTGCAAGTAGAGATCATAAAAATACCTTTAGAATATTTTGCTGACTTTCATGTTGGTTCTATAACTCACATTCTAAGTTACAATATTGTATTTTATATGCCTACAGAACTGCATGACAAGTTCTCCAAATCCTGGTCCAATCCAAATGCTTACTCTTCACTCCTCCTCTAAAGAAATTCTAGAAACATCATTGCTTGAAGACGAGGCAAAAAAAAAAAGTTAACACAAGAGAACTGGCACTATGTTTATATATGCATTAAAACAAGAAAATGTATCTTGCTTTCACATTACTTCTTTGTCAGAAAAGCATTAAAATCGTCGTTGTATAAATAAGTAAAAAATGGAGGCACAGAGGTTGCAACAATTAAAAATAAAATGAAAAAATAAAATGTAACGAGTTGAGTGCAGGGCAAAAATTCTGAAACCTACTCTAATTATTACAAAGTTGGTCTTTTATTCATGGCATTTTAATGTTAATGGAAAGTAATCTGTATATTTTAATTCCATGGCCAAGATAATTTAGATGAAAGTGTTGCAAGTCCTCATTATTAATAACCACCCATGAATATTATGACAAGATTTAGTTTTTTGCCCTGTAGTTATAGTTCAGCTTCCACATTCAAGCTGGCCTTTAATTTCTTAAACCCCATTTTGGCTAGGGAGAAAATATCAGGAAAAAAAATACAGCCTTAAGGGAAAAAAGTATAATAATTATAGTATTAACTCACAAGAAAGCTTTGTGCTATTAATCTGGAGTCTGGGCCTTTAGCCCACATATCCTTAACATAAATACCCTTTTATACAGATGAAAAGTGCAGAAAACTGAAATCTGAAAAAGTCAATTATTCCCGAGCATTCTCCAAAAAGGAGAAAAGCCAGTACTTTACGCCAACTGGCAACTTATATGAATCTAAAATTGAAACTTTTTTCACTGTTTAAGTTCTAGAACAGTGGTCCCCAACCTTTTTGGCACCAGGGACCAGTTTCATGGAAGACAAGTTTTCCACAGACTTATGGGTACAGGAGGATGGTTTTGGGATTAAACTGTTCCACATCAGATCATTAGGCATTCGATGCTCATAAGGAGTGTACAACCTATATTCCTCACATGCGCACGGTGGGGTTCACACTCCTATGAGAATCTAGTGCCCTGCCGCCATTGATGTGATGGGAGGCGGAGCTCAGGTGGTAATGCTCTCCTGCCTGCCACTTACCTCCTGCTGTGCAGCCCAGTTCCTAACAGACCATAGACCCACACCAGTCCATGACTCGGGGGTTGGGGACTCCTGATCTAGAAGGTATCAGCATGATAATATCCTTTTGAATTCATTCATACACTGAAAGCTTATTATATTGCAGCTACTGTTTCAAATACATGGCATAAGAGTCCTCACGTCCATGTCTTTTCTATATAATTCTAAACTCCCTGAACAGACTTTTTGGCAGAGGGGTGGAGGCCTGATCATCTGACTCCAAGGACTTCCCAGGGATTTTCAAAGTGGGCCCAAGGACAGAGAGTCAAGCCCTTTCCAAAAGTGGCAGCTACAGGGCATGTGACTCAAGGGATGGCAATCATCATGTATTTCAGCATTTCTGGAAAGGGAGAGCATAAAATGGACATGCAAAGTCAGCAAAGACAAAGACAAGATATATGAAGACAGCTCTTGGGTAGTTATGAAAGTACTGGGATCCTTCCAATCTATTTTTTTTTCTTTTTAAATAAAATATTTCAATTTGTATTTATGCCTCTTTAAATCAAAACTTGCCTTATTTATGCAAGAGTCTAGTAGTAGGGAAGAAAAAGCACGGTATCTTGTAGTAAGTGCAATAACAGAGAGAAATCTAGGGCACTGTGGGAGTTTAGAAAATAATTCTCTGCAAGAGCATTGAGAAAGCAATATTTACTGGGAAGGTGTGCTAAGTTATTATTTTTTGTTTTGTTTTTATGTGTATTGATTTGTTTTAACATTTTGTAGAGAAAATCTGGAGTTGTGGGTGGGAAAGCATACAACATAGGCACGCTAAGGACTTTAGGAAGAAGAGGAAATTATCAGGATAAGCCAGAGTTGAGAAAATATGAAACACAAGAAAATTCATAGTGATTGACAATGGTTAAAGCAGAGGCTCATGTTGAAGAGTAAGAGGAAATAAGCCTTTAAGACACTGTATCTGAGTTCTTAGTTATAAATACTGTAGAAAAGTATGTACTGGATCAAGCAAAATGGCTCACTTGCTTGAAATATGGGTGAATAAATCTGTGTAAGTATGGCTGATCAGCTGGTTTCCTGACAATTCTTGGATGGGTCATCCTAGTCCAGAGCATCATGGAAAATTGTCCACACAGCTTGAGTGATTAATTTAAGGGTTTACACATGTCTCAACTCAGAAATCCAATCTCTACCCAGGACTGTTCTAACAGCAGTTCTAAAAGACTGTTGCATTGGAGGCCAGGAAAATGTGAAGCTAGGCCGTGTTTGGACACATACTCTATCATATGGAGAATATCAGCCTATAGCAGGTAAACAAGAGCCCAGCACAGAAGAAAAGGCAGAGCTACAAGAAGACAGTGCCACATTTTTTATTGGAATCTATGTACCCATAGGTAAGATCCACTCATCCTTCTGAAATACCATATTTTGATCAATTTGGCTCCAAGGGGCTTCTGTTACTTGCAATGTAAAATATACCTATTACACTCTGAAGCTGGAAAGGGTCACAGTGTGTTTGTCCTATTGGATAAATGCATATTCACTTTGCAATTCATGTTATAAAATTGATTTAAGAGCTAGGAGACAACACAGATAACATGTGCACCAGCTTACATGGTGTCACAGATGAGAAAATTGAGAAATAAAGCAGGCAAGTAGCTTTCCCCATACAAGTTAAATTGATACCAGAGAAATCCCTTCATTAGCCATTGGTAGGTATTCTATTTCACAAGTGTATACATGTGCCATTAAGTATGCATGATTGCATATGTACACACACACACACACATATATATATGCACACACAGAAGCATATACATAAAAGGCAAAAATCGTGTACCATATATGTTTGTTATATAGTATGTTCAGACACACATATATAAAACCTAACGTAATTAGTACTATCGACAGTAACTCACTTGACTTCAGAGTGGTTACTTTGCACAATGAGAAGAGAATAAATATATATGAACTTTTGAATCACTGGGTATAGCTCATTGACCTGAAATGACACCATGGCAGAGAGGGCTTATTTCAGGGAAGAAGATCCAAATCAATTCTTCGTATCATTTTATCTATTGCTCTTTTCAATAATTTAGATGTTGTTATTTCTTTGTTTCTTTAGGTGTGTTTCCATTTTACTTTTAGGATGACACCACGAGGTCTAGGTGATTGCTTAAGCTCATTACTCAGGGTGCCATATCACTGCTGGTTAGAATATTTATTTGGCAAGTGTTGTTACCTTACCATGTTCACCAACTTTATATAGCATACTTGGTTCAGATTTGGAAGCACTGGTTTCCCCCCCCCCCCCCTCATTTAAGCGGCTTATGATTAGGGAGGCTGACAAGAATTTAGCATGAGTAAGCCTCTGGCAGTGAGAACAGAACTTCTTAATGCTCAGCAGTTAGCACCAAAGATATCAGCACTTGACAATGGAATTAAACTGTCTTTTGACAACAAGAGTTTATGATGACAATCTAATTGTTCTTTCTCCCAAAAATATCAAAAAGAAAACTGTCCTCTCCTAGCACCATAAGGAAGGAATAAAGAATATCAAAATCTTATTATGTTTCATGCACCTGTTAGAAAATATTTTTTTTAATTACAAAAATTAAAAATGAAGCTCAAGGAAAATTTAAAACACTCCAAATCCAATTGAAAAAAGTATTTGGAAAGAATGAATTTTTCAAAAGCTGTAAAGACTTGATCATATAGTAGAGGAAAGAACAATAATTTTAGAATGAAATAGTCCTAGAATAAAAAACAATAATAAATCCTGGATTTATGATGTTTTTATAATTTATCAACATAATTTTCTAAGCATCAGTCACACCTCATATGTCTTAGATTAGGATTCAAAATTTGAGGCATTAGTTTAGAGCAATTATGTCCTAAAAACATACAATATCAGAGAAACATATGTATTGAAAAAGAAGGGAGGTAAGGAAAGAGGGGATGTCACCAAGTTGGTCAGTATTTGGTGTCAAGCTCAACGTATAACACAAAAGCATTCTCAGGCTCTTCCAGATGCATAAGACAACCTCTTAGAATTGAAAGATGGTTTAGGCATCATCTACCTAGTGTTTCTACAAAATTCATGTCCAATGTGTATAATTGCTGGGCAGTGACAGATCCAGTTCAAGAATTTTATCTTATATGTGAAGAAACAAAAAAATGGTAAAATAAATTGTTCAAGGTCACATGAAGTTTTTTTGTCAGAACTGGTTCTAAATCAGGTCACTCTCCACTCTAAAGCCAATTTTTTTTTTTTTTTTTTTTTTTTTTTTGTCTGAAGCAACGTCTTCCCAATTAATCACTCTCTGTTCTTCTTGGACTCCACATAGCATCCTAAAGAGCAAGAACGGCTCCTCTCTTATATTTATATTTATGAGGACCCACTCTAGTGCCAACCACAGAGTAAAACATAAAGTGACTGTTGTAGGTTGAAATGTTTCCCTAAAAAGCCCATATGTTGAAGGTCCCTAATGCTTCAAAGCGTGCCTTTATTTGGAAGTAAGGTCATTGAAGATATAGCTAGGTAAGTTAAGGAGAGGCCATCCTAGAGAACAATGGAAACCTAATCTAATGTGACTGGTATTCTCATGTAAAAAGGAAATTTGGACATGAAGGTGCACACACACATACACACACACAGAACACCATATGAAGATAAAGGCAGAAATAAGAATGATGCTTCTGCACAGCAAGGAATACCTAAGACGGTTAGACAACTACCAAAAACCATGCAACGGCCATGGAATGGAATGTTATTCTGCTATATAAAAGCAGAACATTATAGAATATGTGACCACATGATGAACCTTGAGGGAATCAAGCTAACTGAATAATATAGTCACAGAATGATAAGTGCTGTATGATCTCACTTACATGTGCAGTGTAACAAAATCAAATTCATACAGGCAGATAGTAGAATGGTGGTTACCAGGCAGGGATGGGGAGCAGGGGAAATGAGGAGCTGTAGGTCTGAGGATACAAACTGGCACTTATGTAGGGCGAGTAAGTCTAGAGGTCTAATGCATAGCAGGAGAATTATAGTTAATAATATTGTATTGAATATTAGAAATTTACTAACAGTAGATTTCAGACACTTATATCACACATACAAACAAAAAGAGTAACTATGTACACAGATGGATACGTTAGTATGATTCACTTTGGTAATCGTTTCAGTATGTGTATATATATATTAAAACATCATATCATACACCTGAAACATATATAGCTAAACAGCAGCATAACACACATAAGAAAAAATAAGCATAGTTACATCTATCTGTATATTTTTTTATGCAAAGATGCCATTGGGCATGAAACCACATAGAAATCATGTGAATAAGAGCACAATACACATAGATTTGTTGACTTTAATTTTCTCATCTCTAAATTTGTCTAATAAAATTTTACTTTCAAATTTAATGGTTAAAAAAATGTACACATGCAAGGAGAGTTATCAGAAATGGACCGCCTCTCAAATTCTGTCAATTTTGAAATGGAAAGATGGTTCTGATCTTATTTGTGTGAATCCTGAAGCATCAAAATAATTCACATTAAATTTTTTTAGTTAGTTACTCCCAATTTGATAAAACGAGTTCATAGCATTTTGGGGAATGAGCTTACAGCCTTGACAACTGTGTCCAACAAGAAATGCCCTCTAGTGGACGTTTTATCCCCACTCAGAGGATACTTGGGAGGATCTCTGTCTTTCATTTTTTTCTGTGGCACATTTTACAAGTTAAAAAATACATATTTTTTCAGAACAGTCATTAATACATTAATTTACTTCTTGAAATTTACTATCTTCAGATAGATTACATAGTGTTTTGATCAAATTATCTAAAACAAATACTGGTAAAATACCTACTAGTAACTCATACATCTGGATTTTATTACTGATTCTAAGGCTGACCTTCAGCAAAATCTGATTTCTTCATATTCTTTTCCTCTACCTGAAACATGAGAGTTCAAAATACCTAACATCAAGTAATCCAGCTGGAGAAATATCAACTTTGTATCTAATCATAGTACACTTGATTGTAAAGAGAAAACAAGAAGTCCCTTCTGTAATATTTACCTAGGTATATCCTATACATCTAGTTTCAATAAGCAGAATAAATGTTGGATATATTAAATAGTCTAATTCAAACATACTGATTTGAAAGCAAGACTCCTTTTGTATATACTGTCATGTTTTATATTTCAGGGGAAAAAAGAGTGAAGATTTGAGAATCAAATTTTACCCTGGGGAGTCTCTGATATAATTCCAGTTTGCCCACTTCGGAAGATTAATCTTGAAAAACTTAGGGAAAGAAAAAATGTGTAAAGATGGCTTTAAAAAGGAAAAGGTAGAAAAATATAAATGTAGTAAAATAACAATTTAGCTACAAGAACTGAGCTACAATTTGTTATTCAGACTGCAGAAGAAGATATTTATGAGTTTAGAATATATTCCATATTTACAATATTTGTATATTCTCTTATTCTTGTTATTTCTATTTTTTGTTTTTTTTGTTTTTTGTTTTTTGTTTTTTTTTTTTTTTTTTTGGGGCAGTCTGCATCTGTCGCCCAGGCTGGAGTGCAGTGGCGATCTCGGCTCACTGCAAGCTCCGCCTCCCGGGTTCCGCCATTCTCCCATACTCAGCTCACAGTAGCTGGGACTACAGGCATCCCGCTCCACCACTTTGCTCCCGGCCTAGTTTTTTGTATTTTTAATAGAGGCGGGGTTTCACCATTAGCCAGGATCTCGATCTCCTGACCTCGTGATCCACCCGCCTCGGCCTCCCAAAGTGCTGGGATTACAGGCTTGAGCCACCGCGCCCGGCCCGTTATTTCTATTTTAATTTACTTTTATCTAATGTTATATATAATGTATGGTACCTATATATAACTTACAAAAGTGAAAAAATATATAATAAAATATTTTGGGATGCATGCTGTAAATCTGATAGTTAAACATGATCAATGAGTCTTTGAAGCCCAGAAATAAATTTATGCATTATATATACAGTAACCTGATCACCAGTAAGGATGCCAAGAAGACAAAATAGGGAAAGGAGAATATTTTCGACAAATTGTTTTGGAAAAACTAGGTACCCCCATACAAGAGAATGGATTTGGACCCTTCACATACACTATACACAAGAGTCTACTTAAAATGGATTAAAGACAAATGTCAGACCTGAAATTATAAAACTACTGGAAAAACAATAGGGAAAAAACTATACAACATTGGTCTGGGCAATGCTTTTTTGGAATTGAACCCAAAAGCTCAGCCAACAAAAAACAAAAATAGACAAATGGAAATTCATCAAACTAAAAAGCTTCTCCACAGCCAAGTAAATAAGTAATAGAGTAAAGAAGCAACCTGTAGAATAGAAAACAAAATTTGCAAGCCATACATCTGATAAGGGATGAGTATCCAAAATATATTAGAAACTCAGAGAACTCAATAGAAAGAAAACAACCTGATTACAAAAAACCTGAACAGGGGATCTAAATAGGTATTTCTCAAAAGAAGACATAACAATGGCAAACAAGTATGTAAAAAATTTCTCAACATCACTAATTAGGCAAATGCAAAGTGAAAGCACAATGAGATACTACTTCATACCCATCAGGATGGCTATTACATATATAAAAAGACAATGTATTGGCGAAGATATGAAAAGAATTTAAACATTTTAGTACTATTGGTGAGAATGCTGACTGGTAGAGCCATTTTGGAAAACAGTAGGAAGGTTTCTCCAAATATTAAAAATAAAACTATCATATGGTCCAGCAATTCATTTTCTGTGTCTTTGTGTATATATACATACATACACACACACAGTCAATAAATGATTGAAATAAGAATCTCAAAGAGCTACTAGAATGCCCATGTTCATTGCAGCACTATTCACAACAGTCAAGATATAGAAACAAAGAAATATTACTCAGCTGTTAAAAAGAAATGAATTATACATTTGTTACAGCATGAATACAGCTGGAAGACACCATTCTAAATGAAATAGCCAGTCTCAGAAAGGCCAATACTGTAGGATTCTACTTACATGAGGTATCTACAATTTTCAAACCCAGAGAATCAGAGAAGAGAGTGGTAGTTGCCAGGGTCTGGGTTAGGGGAAGGAGGAGTTGTTATTCAAAGGTATAAAGTTTCAATTTATGCAAAATGAATCAGTTTTGCAGATTTTCTGTACAACATAGTGCCTATAGTTAACAGTACTGTATTGAGTATTTAAAAATTTGTTAAAAGAGTAGATCAGATGTTAACCATTCTTACTACACACACACACACACACACACATTCACACACAAAAGAGACATAAGAAAATTTTTGGTGGTGATGAATGCACTTCTACCTTGATTACACGAATAATATCATAGATGCATGGGCATGTCCAAACTCATCAAATTGTACAAATTAAACATGTGCAAAGTGTTTTGTTTGTTTGTTTGTTATCGATTATTCCTCAATAAAGATGAGGAAAGAATGGAAGGGAAGGGAAGGGGAGGAGAGGGGAGGTGAGGGGAGGGGAGTGAAGGGAAAGGTGGAAAGAAGGAAAAGGAAATCATGATGGTAGCATTATGTGCAGGTGAAAGTTACCAGGCTTTCGGAAGACAGGTAAGGTCTTCTCACTTGGAGATTTCTGAAAAAATAAAAAAAAAAAAAAGGAAATAAGTTTTAAGGAAATGTTAAGCAGAGTTGCACACTAATGTCACAGTTCAATGAAACTGACAGCAAATAATCAGACATACAGTCATTTCCACAATACCCAGAGTAAGATTTTTATCTGAATATTTTCTGCTCTCAGTTTATATTTTACGTGATTATCTGCAACTCTGAATTTATCTAATGATATCTTAATCCTAATTCAACATTCTGTAGTATAAAAACAACAACAGATTGTGGCTCAGAAATAATAAAATCCTAAAAAACAAGTATGGTAAAAGGTACCCTTTATGTCCAGTGGGTCATTGTAATGTAAGCCCAAGTAGGCAGATTTCACAGGTGTTGTTTGATTGACAATAGTCTTGCTCCCCCGCCCCTTTCCCTTGAGAGTAAGTGAGACTTTTTCTATCTGCATTGTTGGTCTACATGCAGCATACTGGCTAAATTTTAGGGAAAAGTGTCCCCTCCTAGAAAAGAGAGCACAATTTGGCCTCTATGTGATACATCACCCATGATAAATATGTATGTGTGCATATTTTATATATATATATATATATATATATATATAACATATTTCTTGCTTAGACACATCTTATCAGACAATGTCAAATAATCGTGAGCCCTTTGATAAAATATTAAAATGTTAAGCTTTAAAACGTTTATGGAAAATAGGAAGGAAAGGGAGAGGAAATAAACAACAGTATTCACTAACGTTTAGTTATGCATTTGTCCTTAATATTTTCTTGGGGGTATGTTTACAATTTGAAATTTCATGTTCCATGGACAAGCTTCAACCACATCTGACATGTGTGCCTTCCAAACGAAAAGCAGTAGATGTTTGTTTCTTTTCTATCACACTAGAAGACACAAGATATTTGCAGATGAAATATCATTGTGATTGTCTCTGAAAGCTAAATACATATCCAAAAATGTTGATTGCAAAAAGCATTTGGGTGGCCAATGTTCCAATAACTTAATGAGTCTGGGAAAGCAAACTAATGCTTATGAGTACTGTAAAATTAAATTCTAAATAGGTGTATTGTTGTTCTTATGATAATGTCACTACCAGTCTCCCTATGTGTACTGCTGTGGGGAGAAAATATAAGATTTTTCTTAAAAAAAAAAAAAAGGAATGTTCAGAGACTATTAGGTTAAATTAAACATTGCTGTAGAAAAATAAATGTTAAGTTTATTGATTCATATTTCATGACAGAAATGATGTCAAGGTCCCATTTCAAGGCCCCCATACTTGCTGTTCCAACTGTCTGGAATGGTGTCATTCCCAAATACATCTAACTCTTTCCTTTGGCCCTCCAAGTCTCTTCAAATGTTACATTTCTCATAAGTCTTCCCTGTCTACCTTTCCTAAATTTACTACCTCTTACCCCAATATCACATGTGTCCTGCTACTCTATGTTATCGGTTATCACTACCTACAAACCTATTATCTATGTTGCTTGTTTACTATGCTAATGATAGGTTGTGTACTGTCTGCCTCCTCCACACGGGAGAAAGTTCATGAGAAACATTTGTTTATTGTGTTCACTGTTACATCTCCACGTTCTAGTCTAAGGCCTGGCATATACCTGGGGCTTAATAAATGCTTTTTGAAGAGTACATATAATTTTATTTGTCTCTCACAACCAAGAAAAGTAGATATTATCTGTGCCCTTAGCTAAATAAACAGAGCACTCAAAGATAGTAAATAACTTACTCCAAACCTCAGAACAAGGAATATTCTCTGAGAGATTAAATATGGAAAAAGGAGAGCGAGGAAGCTGGATGACACAGCTGAGGTGGGCTAAGAAGAGAAGTCAGACTTGTTATGTGGTTACTCAAGGAGTTAGGGAGATGTCAATGGAGAGAAAGCAGGAAAATGAATTTTAGATCTTAGCAGAGATGGACAGAATTACAATGCAACATCTATGGACAGAGGGAGTTCCTGGAAAATGGAGATGTTCAAGGACGATGTGAATAATCAGAATTCAGGGCTGTTGCAGTGATGATTATATTCTGAGAAGGAACATGGATCAGATGTTTTTCAAGGACCCTGCACGATTTCCAAATATAAATTTTTAATAACACTTGGCTGCCAATGACGCCAATTACTAAGCTTCTCTGGAAAAAGAAAGGCTGGGATTTCCAATAGAAGTAACAAAAAAATCACGTTGTTCTATTTTGAAAAACTAAATTATAGCTCCAAGGAGAAAGCTTGGGGACGATGGAAATCGCCTTCACAGAGCAACTACTGTACTGTGCGAGTCACTCCACTCGCATTTTCTATTTTTCTGCATATCCCCATTTCAAATGAGGATCCTAAGATTAGAAGTCAAATGACCTGCTCAAGGTGAACACAGTGAGAACAGTGCAGGTGTTAGATACAAGGAGCCTTTCAACTCACTCCCAGCTCTATACTTTGCCAACTATGTCCTAGCTAGATTTGCTAAAAATAGGAAATAAATTAGCTCAAAAATATAGATAAATGAACAGAGAACAACTTAAGAGTATTTTTGTGGCTCAGATAAAAAAATCTGAAACTTTGTAAATTAGCTTTGCTTATCTTAGAAGAACAATTTAAAAGTATTTAAAACCACTTGTGATGATGAGTTCTGAACTTGAGCTAAGCAGAATTGAAACAAGCATGCACCAGTCAGACTGCATTGGCCATTTTTTTTTTTCCACATTAGAAGTTGAAAAATGGTTATATGTTTCAGAATAAAACATTCCAGTATATTCATAACTTGCTGTATATTTTTAAAAGATAGGTAACTTGGTAACTTGGTTGATTGATTCATTTATTACTCATAATTTTGTTTTAATATATCACTATGTTTTATACAGCTTTATGTTTGTCTTTTGAATTTTTTAATCATAAAGAAGCAATGACTCTATGAACTGTAGAAATTAGAAAAAAAAATCCTAATTTACTACTCTTAAAATCTTTGCTCTCCAGGAATAAGCTGTGTTTATCAAGCAACTTGGTATGGATTTATTAGTCAGCTAATAATGCAACAACAACAAACAGTTATATAGTATTTGTTCCATGGCTAAACTTTCCTATATAATTAATTTAATCTTCACTTCCAATACAACATACTATTGCATTTCCACTTAATAACAGTGGAAACTGTGGCAGAGATGTTAAGTAATGTGCTCAAGGATACACAACTAGTGTTATATTTAGCACTGGACTAGAAATTTGGGGTAGGTAAAAAATTCTATTTTAGATGTATTACCCATCCTTAAAAAAAAATCTGAACTATTTGATTATTGAGTCAATTAATACATGAGTGAATGAATGGATCAATAAATTACATAATTAATAAAAGAGCCAAAGAACAATGTATATTATATAATCAAATCCTATCTTTGTGGTTATTAAATTGGATTTTTTGGAAATCTACAGACAAAGGAATACAGAGGAGCATTGGTGTTGCGGGGAAATGAGGTAATATGGAGCTTTATAAAAGCAGAAGTAATCTAATTAATTTAACAAATAGATATTATTCACATCACACTGGAGAGTCATCGGACTACATTTTGCAGCTATAGAAACATGTGTGGTATGTCCTCAACATATGTCTAGTGGGAGAGAAAGACTGTAAACAAATAATTGCAAGAAGGTTTGGTTTTAGGCGATGGTAGAATACCAATAAGATGTAGAAGTCTTACAGAAGAGAAAGGCAAGACTGAGTGTTTTTTAAAATATTGATAGAAAATGCGTATGGATAACATCTGTAATTCAATTAAAATTGCCATTCATGGCAAAGAGTTCTTGTGCCAATGTCCTCGTGCTTTAAATTTGCTTGAACTCATTTTTTAAACTTCAGTGAATGTTACACCTGAATGTTGTATACACCCCATAAATAGGAAATGGACTTCAGATTGGTTTTCTGTTTTCTGTGAAGCCAAATGTTGTCTCTGTCATTTGAGTAAATTAGTGCTCTAAGTTTATTTATTTAACTAGAAAAATATGCAGATGCCAAATTTTCACATGAACATTATCAACAAAAACTGCTGATCTAATTTCACATTTCAGAATCTATCTATACCAATGGCACAAGAAGGACTACTTTGTTAAAATAAACATGTTTTGTAACTGAATTTCCCTTGCACATCTGTTTTTATATATTTGTATATTATTCATCTTTTAAGAAAGTAGGAGATTATTAAGATTTAGCATTTTAAGTGGTGATGTGTCTAAGGGACTCAGAACAAATGTCAAGAGTGACATCCGTCTAAGAGCACAATTACTTGCTTAATGATTCATAATTTGTGTCCAGCAATGCATGCTGTGATGGACGGAAGTGTTAAATACTTATAGTGAAGATTTCAGACGATACCACCACAACAAAGGGCATTTAGATAAGGCCAGAAATCAAAGGACTTTTACTAGTTATCAAAAAATTGAAACGGCAGTTGATGAAGATTCAAAAAGTGCAGAAATTAAAATTTAAAAACCTCCAAAGATTATCAGACAATAATCCAGGAATGGAATTAGAGTGGCATAGAAAATAATTATTGTGTCAAGTTCTATTGTGGGATTACATTTCTGTTATTAAACCAATTTGGTCCTTCTTTGAATCCATAATGCTCATTTTGAAATCAATTATGTAGTTTTCGGGGAGGTGGAAATGAAGAAAGGGAATGACATTTTTTAGTTACAACTAAATTTCAACAAAATTCTAGGCTTTTGACAATGCAATGAGTTAAATGTGAACACTCTCCTTAAGAGAAAGAACACATTTGAAGACATCTTTATTTGATACACATAGAGTATGCACAATATTGTCTTACAACTTGTGTATCCTTCTTATACATGTTACCATAATGTATGTATGTGGACCATTTCTGAGTGAAACCAAACGATGAGTAGTATTTACTGGTGAACAAATTCATGTAGTGGACCTTTTCTGTCCAGATTCACTTTGCTCCTTTGCATGCAAAACAGCCCATAATCAGGTGCCAGAATAGTTAATTGAGAGTCTACCTATCAAGAGAGCAGAATCAACTAGAAATTGTATTTCAAATCAAAAGGATATTGCTAATTGTCATATTGCTAACTATATGCACTTTTTGAATATGAATATTTAAGCCACATTTTTTTTTTTTTTTTTGAGACGGAGTCTCCCTCAGTCACCTAGGCTGGAGTGCAGTGGCTCAATCTGTTCACTCCACCAAACCTCTGCCTCCCGGGTTCAAATGGGTTCTACTGCCTCAGCCTCCCCAGTAGCTGGGATTATAGGCACGTACCACCACACACCCAGCTGTTTTGTATTTTTAGTACAGACAGCGTTTCAGCATGTTGGTCGGGCTAGTCTCAAACTCCTGACCTCGTGATCCACCCGCCTCAAACTCCCAAGTGCTGGGATTGGGTGCTGACTGCTGCACCCTGGCCTCGGTATTTTCTCTGGAGATGTACGGATAACTATCTAGGATAGTTGGGATACAGCTAACTTATTCCATTTTGGAAAGAGCTCTTCTTCAATAATCTAGGTGGTGGCTTTCCTCAGTTTACTTAATTTTGCTGCTTTCAGCATCATCTTGTTAAAAATAGGGTTTCAGAATACCCATTTTTCAAAGTGATACCTAGTTTCATTTTGTCCCTTTCCAGCTGTTCCTTTTCTGTTTTTGCTGAATCTAATACCAAAGCCCTTACAACTCATCAACCAGGGTAAGAAGCTGTCAGTTTCTAAGAGACAGTGATCCAAAGAATCCCTGAAATGATTATAGAGAATGAAAGTGAACACAAGTATGGGATTCTAAACAGGGCTTTGCTTATCAGTGCTTTATCCTCTTCTGAAGGGACTCTAGTTTATTTACAGCTAAGACCTTGGAAGAACAAGTGGACTTCATTTCTGCCCACTGAATCCTCAGCATAGTATCTATGTAGCCTCTCCATTCTGCTTTTACCCTCCAGTTTGTAAGGTGTCCTTCATAAACAGGACATGTCCTATAGAACATCCTATGGAAACATGTCCTATAGAAACATGTCCTGTAGAACATCTTTGTTTACTTGTTCCTCACAGAGATTAAAAAGGAGAGAATCAATATACAGCCGTTCTAGTTTATCAAAACTAAACAGGCACTAAACTGTACCTTTAGGAAACAGAAGAGGAGTCTTAGACTAACCCAAGTTTTCCTTTGACATGTTTCTTCTAACGTGCACACCTTTTCTGAGAGTGAAGAGGCAGTCTATTTGGATAATAATAGAATCATTACAGGCCAATATTTAGAATGTGCCTCCACTTTACAAAAGAACTTTTGAACGATCAGGGAAAGCAACAGAATGCATTGTCAAACTGTGCACTAAAAAATAAAAAAAGTTTAACAGTAACTCAAAAGCCAAAGTGTTCTCATGTCTAAAGATGGATTTCCCTGTCACCTCAGTGCCCTGGTCCCCTTACGCAGTAGCAGTAAGTACAATTTATTAATCAATTGAAGGGTGAGAAAGGCCATTGCTAACAATATATCTTAAAGGATAAGGTACATTCATTTAATTTAAACTCTAACGTCTTTACATGTTGTAATTCAACTTATGGAGTCTTTATTTGTATCTCTACAAAGAAAGAATCAAGTAAAAAATGTAGAAAGATATTCCCATGTTTCAAAGAAAAAGAAGAGCAAATACTTTGTGTGATTATATGGGTATATGGAATACTTATAAATGAATTTTTTTGTTTGTTTTTGAGATGGAGTCTCGCTCTGTGCCCGGGCTGGAGTGCAGTGGCCGGATCTCAGCTCACTGCAAGCTCCGCCTCCCGGGTTCACGCCATTCTCCTGCCTCAGCCTCCCGAGTAACTGGGACTACAGGCGCCCGCCACCTCGCCGGCTAGTTTTTTGTATTTTTTAGTAGAGACGGGGTTTCACCGTGTTAGCCAGGATGGTCTCGATCTCCTGACCTCGTGATCCACCCGTCTCGGCCTCCCAAAGTGCTGCGATTACAGGCTTGAGCCACTGCGCCCGGCCATAAATGAATTTTTAATGGATGAATTTGCAGTATCATCTACGTATGTATGTATATTTCCACTTAAATACTTGTGATTTTTTAGTGGAGCATCAAAGTATATTAAAACTCATTAAGAGGTCAGAAGATTCTGGTTTAAGCTCTAACTCTGATAACAACCACAAACTTTTGAAAAAGGCAGTTATTCTCCCCTTTGCTCAACTTCCACCTACGCCAGGCTTTCCTGGAACTTTCAGTCGTGTTCCCCAAAACAAGACCATTTCACTCCTTGAAGTGCTAGGAAGCTCCCTGCACTAGGAACCACCAAACATCAAATTTAACCCATTTCTTGCACTCTTTCCTATTTTTCCCTGTGACTATGAATGTACTGTCCTTTGTATTATTTTCCCGTTGCTACACAACAAATTAGCACATAAATAAATGCTTAAAGCAGCACAACTCCTTATCATCTCTAAATTTCCCTGTGTCAGAATTTCTGGGATGTCTAGCTGGGTCCTCTGCTACAGTATCTCACTGGTCTTCCTCAAGTAAGATGTTGTCTGGGGCCGAGTTTTCACAGCCAGTTCCAAGCTCATTCGGTTTGTTGGTAGAATTAATTGCTTGTGACTAAAATGACTGTGGGCCTGAGCTCCCTGCTGGTTGTTGACATGACACAAGGGGCCACTTTCAGCTTCTAGAGAGTGGCTATAGTTCCTTGCCATGTGGCCCTCTTGATATGATCTTTACCTCAGGAAATCTTACTCTTTCAAAGCCACCAATGTGTAAAGACTCTCCACAGGAAGGTCTAGGTACCTCTTGAAGGACTTTCACCTGATTAAGCCAGGCCCACTCAGGAGGACCTCTCTTTGGATAAAATAAACTGATTGTTTACAAATAAGAATAACTTTGCTGCTTTCTTTTAGTTTCCTATGTACTTAATTTACATTTTAACTCATTTTATTACATAGCAACTCAAATATAACATTGAATATATTTGTGGTAGTACATTTTTAATTTTTGTTCTCGTTTTTGGCTGGAAATAAAGTACAGTGCTTCTAAGCATCAAAATATATGTGTTTACTTTTGATTTTTAAATAATTGTCGTCATTAAGTTTAGAATGTTTATCTTTCTGCTATTAGTTTGTTGTGTGAATTTTTAAAAACACCAAGGAGTATAGATTTTCTTAGTATGTTACTTGCACCTATAAAATGACTTACTCTTTAATACGTAATGTGATATAATTAACATATTTTATGATCTTGACCATATATATGTCCTTGTAATAAATGTCACCCCATATTTGGTGTATTTAAAAATTTCTAATATTTTTTCCTACATATGAATGAATTTTGGCCATAATTTCAGTTTCCATGCGTCACTCATTCTGTTTTGGTTTTAACAACTGAAATGAGTTGGAAATTTTATTCTGTCTCTATTAACCTAAAATGGCTTTACATGATAAAGATTACCTAGTTTTTGAAGTTTTATAAAAACGTCAGAACCTGGTATTAATATTAAAATTCTTTTAGGTCCTATATTTCTTCTAAAATTAATTTGTTTTGTTTGTTTTTTAGTTTGGTATTTCACTTAACTGGAATACAGTTGTTCGTTTTTTAAATTTTTTAATCTTATTTTTTAAAGTCTTTTCTTAATAAAAAAGACCAAATACTCAACTATGTGCTGTCTACAGGAAACTCACCTCTTGTTTAAGGACATACGTTGACTGAAGATGAAGCCATAAAAAAGGATACTTCTTGCAAATAGACACATTGACCAATGGAAGAGAATAGAAAGCTCAAAAATGAACTCGTATGTTTATGGCCAATTGACTTTTAACCAAGGTTCCAACAGTACACAATAAGAAAGACATGATCGTTTAAAAAGGCTGTTGGGAAAATTAGTTATTTACATAGAATGAAATTGAACTTTTTCTGATACCATATACAAAATTCAACTCAAAATAATTAAAACTTAAACATAAGATATAAAACTATAAAACAAGTAGAAGAAAACAGGGGAAAAGCTATACAATATTGGTCTGGCAATGATTTTTTAGAATTGAGCCCTAAAATTCAGACAACAAAAACAAAAGGAATAAGTAAGTTTACTTAAAACTAAAAAGCATCTGCACAGCAAAGTAAACAATTAACAGAGTGAAGAGGCAACCTACAGAATGGGAGAAACTATTCGTAAGCCATACATCTAATTAGAGGTTAATATACAAAATATATTAGAAACTCAAAGAACTCAATAGTAAAAAAACAAATAACCTGATTTTTAAAATGGCAAAATACCTGAGTAACCATTTCTCAAAAAAAAGATATGAAAATAGCCAATGGAAATGTAAAAAAAAAAAAAAAAGCTCAACATCACAAAATATTAGAAAGACGCAAATTAAACCTACCACCTCACGATTGTCAGAATGGCTACTAGCAAAAAGCTGAAAGATAACAAGTGTTGGCAAGAATGTGAAGGAAAGGGAAACCCTAGTACACTGTTTGGTAGGAATATAAGATAGTAAAACCGTAATGCAAAAGAGTATGGAGGTTCCTTAAAACACTAAGAATAGAGTTCCCTTATGTTCTAGCAGTTCCCCTTCTGAGTATATATCCAAAGAATTTGAAATTGGCTTATTGAAGAGATACCTGAATTCCCATATTTATTGCAGCATTATTCATGATCCCAGATGATGGTTCTATCAACCAATGAATGGTTAAAGAAAATATGGCATATATACACAACAGAATCCTATTCTGCCTTTAATAAGAGAGAAATTATGTCATTTGTGACAACATGGATGAACTTGGAAGGCATTATGCTAAGTGAAATAAGCCAGTCACAGAAAGACAGACACCACATATTCTCACTTATATGTAGAACCTAAAAAAAATCAAACACATACAAGCAGACAGCAGAATGATAGTTACTTGAGACTAGAGAGTAGTGGAAATGAGGAACTGTTGGTCAAAGGGTACAATAGTTAGATCGGAAAAATAAATGATAAGTATTTGAGGTGACAGGTATGTTAATTAGTTTGATTTAATCATACATCACTTTGTACTTAATAAATATTCAATTATTATTTGTAAATATCCAATAAAAACTAAGAATAAAATTTAAAAGATTGCAAGAGGAGAAAAGATTTCTTTATAAATAATGTGTTAGTGCTTAATTTTTTAGAATAAAAATGTCAAAGAGAAAACATACCTTTTACGTAATTATTTTTAAATTTAAACTTTAAAATACTGTAAAAGGCAATTAAAAAAGTAAAGTTTTCATCCAATTTAAGTTCCATTTTGATGAAGATGAAGAACTTTGGAGTCTAATATTTCAGAGATTCATCTCCAGTTCATTTAGTCACAGTGAGACTCGGCCATATCTCTTCACCATTAGACTTCTTAGATTTTTCCTCTGTAAGATGGGAGGAAAAATATTCACCTGATACATTAGGTATGACTTTTAGCTAAGTTAATTTATGCACAATGATTAGTATAGTTCTGGGTCCATACTAATGGTTATTTAAATTATAGCTTTTTGGTGATTTTAGCAATTATGAGGGGAAAAAATGAGAAATTTAGTAGTGTTTTGTGTTCATAGCTGGTGTTCATTTTATTCACACAGGAAATGTAGGGTGGCAGGAAGAATAACAATTTTCATCTCAATTTCATAGATGAGAAGTCTAAGACTCATCCTGGCAAAGTGTTTCATTCAAGGACATGTAGGTAATCAGTAATACAATCAGGCCTGGAATTGGTACCGAGTTGACTGCAAACTCAGTGTGTTTTAACCTCAATCTACCGTATTTTAGTGCTTCTGAGTAACTTGTCTTTTGCATTAATACTCTAAAGATACTTGAGGGAAAAAAAGAGGTGTGTAAGATAATTTGAAAAGAAAGCAATTGAAAAACTGAAGTCAAGAGGGCAAACTCTGAAGACAATACAGCGGTTCAGAAAAATGAAGGGGCTATTCTAGTAACTCACTTGTGTAGGCTGGCAGGGACAGACATAAAATGCAAGCACACGAGGTCAAGCTTAAAATAATAAATGCCTGCGAGGCGGATTCCTCATTATTATTGTTATTTAAACAAAGACCCACAGCTGTTAACTGGACCTTTGGCCTAAATCACAGGCTTCTTTATATGTATGTTGTGAATTTCACTAAAAGGGCTGTTTTAAGTTCCGTTTTAAAAGAAATGAAAGTTAAACACGTACACACACACACACACACACATTGAATAGAGCTCAAATTTGTTCAAAGCTTCAAGGTTTAAAAACTTAATATTCTCAGTTCTCTACCTTTGCCTCCCAAAGTGTTAAAATAACAAGGAAACAAAGGAAGAATTGCTACAGATATGAAATGTCAGCCAATGCATTCCATTTTGTAGAGGATCTCAATGTTCATTCAAGGAGAATTGGGGTAAAGTGGGAGAAAAATGTTGAGAGAAAAGTTAAGAAATTAGTTTTCATTTTAAACATCAGACCTTCTATCAGGTACTTCATATATCTTGGTTCACATATTTTAGTCAACATTCTTAGAACAACTTTGTGCAGCAGATATTTTCCCCTTAAAGACAGTTGGCAAACAGCAAACTGTGGTCCAAAGACCAAACCCAGTCTGCCATCCATTTTTATAAATAAAGTTTTATTAGATTATGGCCACCCTCATTCACTTACATATGGCTTATGGCTGCTTTTGAGTTATAATGGCTGAGCTGGGTACAATTCTGTAACCAAGAAGGTATGTCCAGCAAACAACATACCTACAATCTGGTCCTTCTCAGATAATTACTGTTGAGTCTTCGATAAGGAAACAGACTCAGTGAAAGGAAATATTTTGTTCAAGGTCAAATAACGTTTTGTTCTTTGGAGGTAAGGGTTGATCTCAGAGTTTCCTAGTTCAACTTGTAATGAAACTCAAAGACTTCTCCAGGTCGAGCAAGATGTACTCTCCCTTAAAATTGTATGAAATGGTTTCTTAAAAGAAACCATACAATTTGAGAATATAGTTTGAGAATATAATTTCATCTTAGAGAACCTGGTGTTGTCATGGGGGAAATGTGCTTTTCATCATCTGAAAGACTCAGGAGAGCACTAGGTCCCCTCATACTTGCTGTTACTAACCCCTATTTTAGTTGGTGAAAATTAAATGAGGAAAAGTTGATAGTTATGTTCTGCAAACCAAAAAGGAAATATTCACATGTGTGATAATAGTTTTCAGTGCCAGGTCAAAGTTTTGTTTCTTTGCTAGAAAATGTGTTCACTTTCAAAGGATTTCCTTTTAAATATGATGCCTCCTGAGGATACATTTTTTTAAAAAATTTCCTATTACCCTGCCCAGGCAGAAGAGGTGAAGCAAAGCTGCTGACTTCAGCCTCAAGCCGATAAGGAGGAGAAGAGCTTGGTAGGCAAGAGGAAACATCTGGCATGAAAATGTGAATTTGTGAACCAAGTGTGTGTCTCTTAAAATGTTCCCATTAAAATTTGCCTTGCATCATCTATAACTTCCCACTGATCATGAGTTTTTGGATTTTTACCCCATGAGATCATCCAATCAAAAGGCTATGAGAATGTCAAGTTAATAAATGAATGTATAGTGAAAAAAGCTCACAATCTTCTGCCCAAAACACACTAATTCACATGCTGCTGCCTTACCAAAAAGCTGTGTGACTGTGCAGCTGTGCAGGGACTGAAACATCAGTGTCCTTATTTTAAAATGGGGACAACTTCTGTCCCCACCTGCCCACTGAGGCGTCGTGAGGATCGAAACAGATAATGCAGCAAACATTATTTAAAGCTGTTAGAAATCATGCAAAGTAAATAAACATCATCTATGTGACTAAGATGATGATGATGATAATGAAGACAATAATGGTAAAGGTAATCAATCCAGGACATTTTCTTCTTTTTTTTTTTTTTTTTTTAGAGAAAATGGGTGCTGTTAATAATTACTCTGGGACAACCCTCTTAAATCAGGATAGCCCCCAAAAAACTGAGGACAGGACTGCAGCCACTCTTTTTAAGCTGATCTTAACAACATGTTTAATTGCTGAAGATCACACCACAGTCTGGGGCTGGAGAGGAAGAATTTATATCTCTTTCCAGCAACGTGGTTGATCTAAGAAAGCCTAACTTGAAAAGAGGACGGGGGAAGAAGGCAAGTGGAAGGATTGACCCTACAGCCCCACCATTGCTAGTTACTTAGTACAAAGTCATTTCTGATTAGATAGATCTACCTGTGTATCTCTCAAGCCCCTCAGATTCAGTGCTCTCAAACCCAGCTCTTCTTTCCACAAACTTCTTTTCTAAAGACTCCTTTATTTATGAAGTTATACTAAAATACCCTTTTCCATTGACTGACCCTTATTTTATCTGGCAGAAAGTTTGTTACTTTTGCCATCTAAAACTGATTTAAGTTTCCTTTTGCTTGTTCAAGCTGACTTTCACTGATTCTGTTCACATGGCTTATCATATTTTACCTTAGATATTACAATACCCTTAATCTGACTTTTCTGCTGGTAGCTCCCCCATTCTTCCAACTTGCCTGAGTTCTCTGTCTGTTACTCTTAGAGCCATCATGCTTAATCATTTCTCATCATTTTCTCTTCCATACTGGTACACGATGGTATAATAGGTGCATCTCTCACAGCGCTTGAACTCTGTGCACTTACACTTAATGTTTGCCCAACATTCATACACTACCCTACATAAAAAATGCTATTTGAGATTAGAGTGACAAATCGCACAGGGCTTGAAACAGAATACAGACTGAAAAACTCATCCTTGAATAGCAGATTGTGTATACACATTTCTGTGAACATCCACTATATGCCCAGGGATGATGCTAAATGCTTTGGACTCCTACACAAAGAAGAACAAGGAGAAGGAGAAGGAGAGAGAGAGGGAGAGGGAGAATAAGAGGGAGAGAGAGAGAGAAGAGGAAGAGGAAGAGGAGGCAGCAGAGGAAGAGAATAAACTTTCTCAAGAATTTTTCTTTTTTTCCCATAAAGTTTTGTCATAATGAAAGTCTTCTGGGTATATTTACATTTTCACCCTCAATTTATACATATAGGGATGATCATATCTGACTGATTTTCTTGGAAAGTCCTGATTTCAAAAAGCATATTGCATACTATAAACCTATAAACCACCACCACTGTGATAGATATTTAATATCTAGTTCAGTGGATCACAAACCCATTTATGTGATAACACTCCTGGAAGTCAGAGTGTCTTTATAGAATTCTGTGATATGATGGTTTTATCATATATTTAATTTCATCATGTAAAATGAGAAAGTATTTGCTATCAGAAAATGTGATTTCATGACCGCATGGTATATAAAAGTCATCTTATTATGATGGGCACTAGAGAGAAGGTAGTAGACAGCTTTTCAACCAAACTGTCACTGCTTTTGTTTTTGTAGTTGTTGATGTCTGCTTACTTACATTATGTGCATTCAGTTTTTTTCTGTTTGCACGTGAGAGTAGCTAACATTATCAGAAAGAAATTAAGGAAAAAGACCTCAAGACTGACATAATTTGGAAAAATTAACTTAGCTTTTTCTCTGTATTTGCAAAACGTTTATATGGCCAACCGCCTTGCTCCTGTACTCTGCAGGCATATAATTTAAGATTTATTAGCTCAAAATCTTAAACTTAAAAAAAAAATCAGATTTATTTCATAATTGTTGCCCATTATGAAACATAATTTACTTCTAGATCACACTCTAAGTGATATTCTTGCTTTTTTTTTTTTTTCCTCCAAACCTGAAAGGACCAAAGATGACACTTAGTGATTTCAGAAAAATAGCAGAAATACGAACCAGCCACATGGATGAAATGTATTCCATAGCTGAGCCCTGAAAACAGGATTAGTTAAGTCATTGGCTCAAAGCAATATGACTAAGGTTACTAGAGGATATGGCAGGAAGGGGCTTTATATTTATGGTATATTTAGTGTGAAAAAGAAAACTGAGGAGAAAGGTCATTGAGTGGGTTACTTTGTATTGTAGTGAAACCTTGATATGCTGTAAAATAGGCAGCACCAAGAATTTTGAAGAACTCAGGATTTGGGGTCAGAGAAGCAGGCTGGAATTCCAGCTTTATTGTATTTGGCAGTCAATTAACTGCTGCCAGTCTATGTTATCTTTGCTTAAGTGACAATAATAATAATTGCATATGAATGTGTGTGTGTGTATATATATAAAATTACCTCACTGAATTTTATCAGGATTAAATGTATAATAATTGTTGTATGCAAAAATTTTCGACAACCACTTAAATACTAACACCAACAAACAGAAACTATAAAAGTGATGAATCATATTATATGGTTATTTCATTTTATGTTGACGTTTAATACACATAGAAGTTCTAATTTTTTTTAAAAAAAGTTAGTGCTTACACATATGGTAAATGCATTGAAGAGATCAGACTTTGGTGATATGAACTAGGTAAGATTCAAGCAATAAATCTCCAGGTATTCCCTCGGACATGGAAAAGCGACACCAATGATACTGTTTTCATCAGCACCGCAGCTTAATTTATTTTCATGATATAGTACAATGTTTTCTTTCGGGAGTCTGAAAACCCTTTTATTGGAAAATTAGGTCATTACAGCTATTGTGTTATTTCCCTCCATCTTCCTCCAATGTGCTGATCAAATCGCCCCCAGCTCAGGAAATCATCAAACAAATGAGAATGCTTACTACACACACTTATGTGTCCACAGCTGCCCTTGAATGATTTTTGTATCTGTTACCATTGTGGTTTCAAGTAAGATTTTTCTCATTTCACTTTGGATGATGTCCTCCAACAAATATTTGCATGTAAATGATGTCCTCCAACAAATATTTGCATGTAAATGGTAAAAAGAAAAATTTTTTTTCTGATCTAATTATATGATGCTTTTAACTTTATTTTCTCCTCCTCAAGTTTAAAGATGCTCAATGACCATAGGAAGAAGATACTGGATTTTCAAAATAACATTTGATGAAAGCAGTTGCCATCCAGTGATGAGCACAGGTTTGGGAGGCTCAAGACCTGGTGTCACATCCTGACTCCAATTTGTATAAGCTGTGTTGCTCTGCTCAGATGATTCAAACACTATGAACTGCAGTTGCACATTGGTAATACCTACTTCATTGGTATGTAAGATTTGAAAATGTTCATAAACCACCAAGCACTATGTAAGCATTAGTTATTCTTATTATGACTTTTTTATTCCTTCTATAGGGAAAAGAGTCCTAGAAATTATAGCTAGGAATTCTAGTTACTATACAATTCCATAAACAATGTTGTGAAAAAGCTTAAATTCTAAGATCAAAGATAACATTTATTCAGTAGGGTTTATATGTATGTGTATATAGACATATATTTTCACTCAGAGCAAATATGGTCAATAAAATGGGTTACAATTGTAAACACAATGACCATTAGTGTTTAAAGTACAAATCAGCCTAGCATGTAAAATAACTTTATTGAATAAAATCTTTCTAGCTACATAATATCTAAAGGTTACTGTGTTAATACACACACACACACACGAAAATAGCATTGAAAATAAAATAAATGAAGATGCTATTAAGTTCAAATGATGATGAAATTGTCCCCAAGAAATGGAAGTAGGTAAGCAGTAGAGAGCCAGTGGTCTTCTGAAGGCTGTAGCCCTGGGCCCTTGCCCAGTCTCAGGTAGTCCCCTCAATTCAAGAGAAATTTAAATGCAATGGACTATAATCCAGGTCTATATATTTCCAGATCTCCTTGCCTAGTGCAGATAACAAAGTTTGGTTCTGAAATTCCCCAGTGGACTGTTTGGCCTGGCTTTGGGCTCCCACATAGAGAGAGACAGTAGCCATGCAGTGAGGGCTTTCACCCCAGGGAAGGTGATGATTAACTATTTAGAAGATGTGTGCATGAGATAGGACAAGTCTTTGCTTCATAAAGTGTTCTGTGTATTGTGAGTTGTTTCACTTCTCTTTCTCCCCACATCAAATTATAGTAAGGTCTAAAAGTGAATAACAGAAAACAGACTTCACAACACCTTTCTAAATGATTCCCGGGAGGAATTCCCACCCAAATTGAGAACCTTGTAGTTTTAAGATGGTTGTTGCTGAGGTCGGACTCTTAAGAGCAATCTGAGAACCCCTTTCTTTCATCTGAACTCAGACTATGCCCTTAGACATAGAAAAAAAGTGGTTTCAGTGTCCAAAAGCTGAAAGGCTATGTTGTAGACATATGTTTCATGGACTGCAGAGCACCTGAAGCTTGTGCCTATGTACAGAAAAACCATGTCCCTAATTATAGGTTGATAGATGCCAAGATTTAACTTTCCAATCCCTCAGAAAAATATAAAGGCCTGCGACCTTGCCTACCAGCCAAGGAATGTGTCTGGTCTTAGGGATAGCAAAAGACCTAGAAATGGAGAATTTTATGTTCTTGTGGGCAGGAGGTGCAGTAGGAGAATCAGCTACCAGAGATGGCCTACAGCACAGTGGAGATCTCATATGCAGTGCTGGAAGCAGTGGCAATAGCATTCAGGCCCTCACTAGATTAAGTCTGCAGCTTCATTTGTGCAGTGGTTCTGGTTTAGGAGCCTCTCCTTATTTCTGTTCTTTTGAGTCTGATTCTCCAATCTTCCTGGAAATCTATGAATCACTCCCTATCTTTTCAGTAAGCATTTTTTTTCTGTCTAAAGAAGCATTCACTTGGTTGTGGTATGGACTGCATGATTATGTCCCCTTTCCACTCAAAAAAAATACCTATATGTTGAAACCATAACTCTCAATGGGATGGTAGTAGAAGGTAGGGCCTTTGGGAGATGATTAGATCATGCAGGTGGAGTCCTTATAAATGGGATTAATGCCCTTGTAAGGAGAATTATAAAGAATTTGCTTCCTCTTCCTTTGCTCTTAGTCATATGAGGAGACACGGAGAAGACGTCCATCTGGAAACCTTCAGGAAGTGGATCTTCACCAGACACCAGATCTGCTGGTACTTTGCTCTGGACTTCTCAGTCTCCAGAACTGTGATAAATTGGTGTCTACTGTTTAAACCACTCAATCAATGGCATTTTGTCATAGCATCCTAAACTGTCTAGTGAAGTTTGTATTGTTTCAACCTAAAGCCCTGAATGATGTGAATGGTTAACCATTTATAAACCACTGAAGGTGACTCAGCCCATTATCTTGTACATGGTGAACCACTCATACCAGAGGTTAGTAGGTTTTTCCAGTTAAACCTTCTAATCATGCAGTAGACATTGGCTGTGCACCAATAAGTGCCAGGTACAATTCTCGGTGCTGGGGATACAAAATGACACAAACCCAAGTCTCACCCAGGAGCTCATCATCTCCTAAAAACAAACACACAAAAAAGCAAATCTATACATTTATGTGTTAGTAATAAAACAGAGGTATGGTCCAAGATTGATGTAAACTGATGATCTTAGTTCTTTGTTGGTTATACAGATTGAAAATATATTCTTATGGTTTACGATCTTTTGTTTCACTTTTTAAGGTGTCTTTGATGTAGAGTTCATTATGTTGTAATTTGTAGTTCTGTGTCATGTTTAGAATCTTCTGAAATCCAGGATTATTAAAATGCTTACCTATATGTTTTTTGCCTAAATGTTTTAGGTTTTCTATACATTAAAAATTAATTTAGCAAATGTTTTCTTGACTCTATTGAAGTGATTTTATGGTTCTTCTCCTTTAATGGACTAATGAAGATTATTACTTTAAAAGATTTTTTAATATTAAACTATACCAGCATTCCTGGCATGCACCCAAATGAGTCCTGAATCTTTCATCTATTACTGGAATCAATTTGTTAATATTTTGTTTAAAATTTTACAACTATGTCCATAACTGGAATTGCTATATAATTTTCATTTATCATCTGTCTTGGCTTGGTTTGATACCAAGATTATCTCAGCTTCATAAAATAAGTTCAAGTGAATCATCTGTTTCCAAGCTCTCTGGAACAGTTTGTTAAATTTGGAAGTAATTCCTATCTTGAATTATTTCTCAAAACTTGAGTATAAAACCGTCTGAGTAAGCTGCCATTTTTGTGAGTAGATTCAGCCATTTCTCTCTTAAGAATCATTGTATCTCTGCTATAATTACATATCAAATATAAAAAGCATTAATTGTAACACTTATTATACACCTCCCCACTGCTCTTATTCTTCATTCTAGTTCTTCTCTCAGCAATTCACCTTCTTTACGTGTTTTTCACAAATGGCCATTTTCAGGAGAATGGCGTGAACATGGGAGGCAGAGCTTGCAGTGAGTCGAGATCAGGCCACTGCACTCCAGCCAGGGTGACAGAGCAAGACTCCAGTATCAAAGACAAAACAAACAAACAAAAAAAACAAAACCAGAAATAGCCATTTTATGTACTGTCTGAACTGATCTCATCCAAACTTCTTTTTTTCTATACCACTAAAGAAACTGAGAGAATGGAGCATATATGGGTTCAGGAAATGACCCTTCCATATATTCAGGGCAATGATGGTTCCCCTCTTACAGAACACATGCACTATCCAATTCCTGAGTGTCCACTGAGAGAATATAAGGTCTTTTCTGCAAAGTCATTTGCCAGTATTCAAAAAGCAATTCTTATATACAGACTCAGAGCCAGGATCTGGGATGAGTAAAGAAGGTACATGATCCTCCTCCACCATTAACCTTCAATGTTTCACAGTGTATTAGTTCATTCTCACATTGCTATAAAGATACTACCTGAGACTGGGTAATTTATAAAAGAGGTTTAATTGACTCACAGTTCTGCATGGCTGGGGAGGCCTCAGGAAACTTAGAATCATGGCGTAGGGCAAAGGAGAAGCAAGGACCTACTTCACAAGGCAGCAGGAGAGAGAGTGAGTGCACAGAGGAAACTGCTATTTTTAAAACCATCAGATCTCACAAGAACTTCTTCATTATCATAAGAACAGCATGGGGAAACCATCCCCATGATCCAATCACCTACCACTAGGTTCCTCCATCGACACACAGAGATGAGATTTGAGTAGGGACACAGATTCAAACCATATCATTCTGCCCTTGGCCCCTCCAAAATCTCATGTTGGTTTTTTTTTTTTTTTTTTTTTCACATTTGAAAACCTATCATGCCTTTCCAACAGTCCCTCAAAATCTTAACTCAACCCAGGATTAACTCAAAAGTCTAAGTCCAAAGTCTCCTCGGAGACAAGGCAAGTCCTTTCCACCTATGGGCCTGTAAAATTAAAAACAAGTTAGTTACTTCCAAGATACAATGGGGGTACAGGCATAGGGTAAATGTTCCCCTTCCAAATGGGAGAAATTGGCCAAAGCAAAGGAGCCACAGTCCCCATGCAAGTCTGAAACTCGGCCAGGCAGTCATTATGTCTTAAAGCTCCCAAATCTCCTTTGATTTCATGTCTCACATCCAGGGCATGCTGATGCAAAGGGTGAGCCCCCAAGACCTTGGAAAGCTCTGCCCCTGTGGCTCTGGAGGGTACAGCCCCTGCAGCTGCCTTCATGGTCTGGTATTGAATGCCTGTGGTTTTTCCAAGCACATGGTGCAAGCTGTCAGTGGATCTACCATTCTGGGGTCTGGAGTATGGCAGCCTTCTCACAGCTCCACTAGGCAGTGTCCCTGTGCCGACTCGATGTTGGGGCTCCAACCCCACATTTCCCCTTTGTAACGCCCTAGCAGAGGTTCTCCATGAGGGCTCCACCCCTCCAGCAGACTTCTGCCTGAACATCCAGGCATTTTAACACATCCTCTGAAATCTAGGCAGAGATTTCCAAAGCTCAACTCTTGTCTTCTGTGCACCCACAGGTGCAAAATCATATGGAAGCCATCAAGGCTTGGGGCTTGCACCTTCTGAAACAATGGCCTAAGCTGTATCTTGTCCCCTTTTAGCCATGGCTGCAACTAGAGTGGCTGGGGTGCAGGACACCAAGCTCCAAAGCTGCACAGAGAGGAAGGGCCCTGAGCCCAACCCACAAAGCCATTTTTCCCTGCTAAGCCTCTGGGCCTGTGAGAAGAGGGGCTGCTGTTAAGATCTCTGACATGGCTGGGCACGGTGGCTCAAGCCTGTAATCCCAGCACTTTGGGAGGACGAGACGGGCAGATCCTGAGGTCAGGGGATCAAGACCATCCTGACTAACATGGTGAAACCCCGTCTCTACTAAAAAATACAAAAAACTAGCTGGGCGCGGGCTACTCGGGAGGCTGAGGCAGGAGAATGGTATAAACCTGGGAGGCGGAGCTTGCAGTGAGCTGAGATCCGGCCACTGCACTCTAGCCTGGGTGACAGAGCGAGACTCCATCTCAAAAAAAAAAAAAAAAAAAAGATCTCTGACATGCTCTGGAGACATTTTCCCCATTGACTTGGCTATTAACATTTGGCTCCTCATTACTTATGCAAATTTCTGCAACGAGGTTACATTCCTCCCCAGAAAATGAGTTTTTTCTTTATAGTCAGGCTTCAAATTTCCCAAACCTTTATACTCTGCTTCACTTTTAAACATAAGTTCCAATTTGAAACCATCCTTTTGTGAATGCATGTAACAGAAAGCATTCAAAACAATACAGCTCATTTCTTGAATGCTTTGCTGCTTAGAAATTTCTTTTGCCAGATACCCTAAATTATCTATCTCAAGTTCAAATTTCCACAGATCTCTAGGGCCGGGGCAAAATGCTGCCAGTCTCTTTGGGAAAGCATAGCAAGAATTACCTTTATTCCAGTTCCCAACAACTTCCTCATCTCCATCTGACACCACCTCAGCCTTGACTTCATTGTCCATATCACTATCAGCAGTTTGGTCAAAACCATTCAACAAGTCTCAGTAAATTCCAGACTTTCCTACACTCTCCTGTCTTCTTCTCAGCCCTCCAAACTGTTCGAACCTCAGCCTGTCACTTGGTTTCAAATTCTCTTCCACATTTTCAGGTTATCTTTATAGCAGTACGCTACTCTGGTTACCAATTCTCTGTATTAGTTCATTTTCACACTGCTATAAAGATACTACCTGAGAATAGGTAATTTATAAATACAAGAGGCTTAATTGACTCACAGTTCTGCATTGTTGGGGAAGTCTCAGAAAACTTACAATCATGGCAGAAGGCAAAGGAGAAGTAAGAACCTTCTTCACAAGGCAACAGGAGAGAGAGAGCACAGGGAAAACTGCTATTTTTTAAACCATCAGATCTCATGAGTTTTCATATTATCATGAGAACAGCATGGGGCAAACTACCCGCATGATCCAATCACCTCCCATAATGACCCTCCTTAGACACGTGGGAATTACACTTCAGGATGAGACTTGGGTGGGGATACAGAGGCAAACCAAACCATATCACACAGTTTTTTGGGAGGTGGACAGTTGATACACCAATAATTAAAGCAATAAGGTAAATGCAGAGACAGGAAGCAGGCAACCCAGAAGACGCAAAATCCAAATGCCTAGGGATGAGATGATGCAGTTGAGGAGTCAATTTGTCCTCTAGATATTGGATACCAACATTTTGCATAGGACTATTACACTTTTAGCACTATACATTCTTTAACCCAGAAACTCCCTCAGTTCCTGGCAAACCAGGTCAATTGGTCACTCTATCTAGACCTTCAGTGCCTAGCACAAACTTGTCCAAACTTACAGCCTGTGGGCTGCATGTGGCCCAGGATGGCTTTGGGTGTGGCCCAACACAAATTCATAAACTTTCTTAAAACATTATGAGATATTTTTTGTAACTTTTTTAAAGCTCATTAGCTATCTTTAGTGTTAGTGTATGTTATGTGTGGCCCAAGACAGTTCTTCTTCTTCCAACGTGGCCCTTGGAAACCAAAAGATTGAATGCCCCTGGCCTACCACTATATACGGCACAAAGATGAAATCCAAAGGGTATACTTAATTAGTTGACATATGATCTAAGTAATCATGAACAGTAAGTTTTAACCAAGCATATGGAAAAGGGATTGCGAGGCTGTCTGGAGGAACAATGCAGGCAGAATTGCTAGAGAACATGAACATGGTTTGAAATTGTAAGTCATCCTGTGTGATGGAAGGAGCAGTGAGTACAGGAAAAGAGTTGGTGATAAGACTGCAGAAATAGACAAGGTTCAGATGATAAAATTCAGGTTGAGGAGTAAGGGCTTTATTTTATCCTGTAGTCAATAAGAGGATTAATAGGGAGGCATTAACAGAGTCAGCTAGCTGAGATAATATGAGCATAGGAGTGAAGAATCCAAATTTCTTTACATGTTTGTATATATAGGCATCTTTGTATATATTTGCACTTTGTATATATAGACATTGAATTGCCTGTTTTTGTTTTCAATCAGGACCCCATGTATGACAGAAGAAAAAGTCTCAAGTTGGAGTTAAAATTCTCCTGCATTCTGGTCAGATTCTGCTACATTCTCCATGTGACCTCGGGCAAGTATCTATATTTCTCCAGACTTAGGAATTCTAAAAGGGAATTCTTAAATTTTAAAAGGGAAATAGTGGTAGCTATTTCTAAGTCTTTTGTAGAAGACTGTGAGAAAATACCTACAGACGAGCTCTGAAAAATGTCAGGCAACATAGAAATCTAGGTTTGGAATTTGTAGTTGGAATGACTAATAGATTGGATGGCTAATGGTGTAAGAGAAAAATGACTGAAAAAAAGGAACCATATTCATTAGCAATTGAAGTTACTCTTGAATTGGCTGTGCAACTTCAGCAAGGCTATATAATAGTCCTATAACTTGAGATAACTCAACAATAGCACAGATGGTCACAATGTTAATTATAGATAACTGATACATGATATGGATTGGCCTATGATCCCAATACAAAAAAGAGTCACGTTTTACCTGACATGGAAGTTGGACTAACTTACGAAAGAGTTAACAGTCCATGAGTCTGATATAATATGTTTGATTAAACGGTGCCTATCAAAACCTCTGCTACTGAATTCCAACAAGCATCTCCCTTGCTCCCTGAGTGAGCCTTTATCGCCCTGGCTGTCAGCACTGTGAACATTCCATTGTTTCTATTTTCTTTGAGATACAAACTTCTAGGTGCATGGGGGCTGCAAGTGTTATTTTCACCTATGTATCTCCAAATACTGCAATCACCTTACATCGGGCCCATTTCCATGATGTCTGCTCTAAGAACCCAGTAGCATAAAGGTCATGGCTTGTTTGTTAAGAAATTCTGGGTCACTTTGGTTTATTTATCTTTTTATTAAAGTAAAGTTAGAAATTATACCATGTCTGTTTCAATGAACAGAATGTTTGTGTTCCTCCCCACCGAATTCATATATGTTGAATCCTTAATCCCAATGTGATGATATTCAGAGGTGGGGCCTTTGGCTGGTAATTAGGTCACAAGGGTAAAGCCCTCATCAATCGGATTAGTACTCTTACAAGGAGAGGCTGAGGAGTTAGATAGCTCTCTTTCCTTCCTTCCATGTGAGGCTACAAGAAGGCAGCCATCTGTGATCTAGAAGAGGGCTCTCATGACAATCTGAACATGCTGGTATGCTGACCTTGCATTTCCAGCCTGTAGAGGTGTGAGAAACAGGTATCTGTTGTTTGTAAGCCATTCAGTCTGTGAGACTTTGGTATACCAGCCCACACTGGTTAAGACATCTGTAAACATAGCTCACTCAGAATAGCAGAACTCAAAATAAGCATGTGGACCACAGAGGTCATATGAGTTGAGGATCCTTGCATCTTGTGTGTCTTGGATTTTGGTCTCAGGTCTGCTGCTAACTGCTGGTATAACCCTAGGTAAGCCTCTTGAATACTCTGGAGCCTGAATCCCAGTTTTTAATCTGTGAATTGAAGAAAGGTAATTTTATTTGTTTCACCCATCCGCTGTTCTATAAATAAATGAATTATGGTAAACGTGCTTTGTAAACTAAAATGTTTAGCAGGGATATGAGACTTTTAAAAAGGATGAGAAAAGTTACAAATTTTAAGTCAGAAGTTTGATCTTCCACCTCCATGTTGGGAAATGATGGACGAGGCATCATTAGTATCTTAGAGGAGTTCAGAGTTTCGCTCTCGAGTCAGAGTGCTGAGGTTCAAATCACAGTACCACATTTTGCCAGCTATGTGTGTGGCCTGAGACAGGTTACTGAACACATTATGTTTCAGTTTCCTCATCAGATAAATGTGGGTGATATTAATTGGTTACGATATTAACATAAGAGTGTGAATATATATCAATAGAGTCTATACTATGTAGTTGATCTGAGTGTTAGGTGAGTTAAAAATCTGCAAAGCCCTGTGATCAGAGCCTGGCACACTGACATTTCTCAATCTGTGGTAGTCATTATATTTGCTTCAGTTACCTTTTCCAAAATCAAAAAGACTAGAATACCTCTGCCTAGAGCAAAATATAACGAATTTTAAAATACTTTATCAACGTCAAAAGACAGTTCAAATTTCAGTAGTATGTACGAATAAATACTGATGAAATGTGTTTTGCTCAGCAGGGTGGAATTCCTGGATATTGGGTCACACACACATGCACACATACACACATAGGGCCAAACCCACTCACACACGTGGTTACATACTCAGAGACACACAGACACATGCACACACACACACAGACACACTCTCATACACATGTACAAATGCACTAGAGTTCTGATCTACCTCAGTGCAAAATCCACTTCCATTTTTGAATGTTAAACCTGGAGGAAGAAGAACTAAGGTCTTCTGGAAAATACACAATTTAATTTGTTTTCAGGGAGTCCCCTATACCCCAGAGATCATTAAGCTACAATTTAGAGTTATTAATCTTGAACAAGGCAACTCTTTTTTCTTTTTGGGTACTCAGTTATTTCAACTGTAAAATGAAAAACTTGGTACATAAGAGTCACTCTATGAATATTTGTGGAATGAAAATTAAATGATCAAAAAGTAAAATCATGAGAAATTATTATTGCTATGATGTGTTTATTATGACAAAATCTTTTGAGGGTGCATTTTTTAGAAAAATTCTGTTATGCAATGATTCCCAAAGTCAACCCAACCACAATTACCTATTTTCTGTAGATTACCAAAATATTCATAAAACTCAATAGTTAGGAGTGAATGTGTGTGAAAAAGTTTGTCCATGAGACTCTAAGTCCTCTCTCTTGGGAATCTCAGGCCTCTCGTTCATACACTCATTCAACAGCTCTTTGCAGAATACCTCCTTTATATCAAACATTGGCTGGTGGACAATGATAGAAAAATGAAATCGACAGGTTCCTGATTTTAAGGAACACACAGTCTAAAGGGAGAGTGGGAAGATATACAGTGGGTGTGGCAAAGACTTTCTGCAGGCGGTAACGTTTCAACTGATGGGAAAAGTAAGCAGGAATCCATCAAGGTTTTAGGGTGTTCTGCCAGTGGGGTGCAGATTGCCAGAGACTTTGTTAAGAAATGCTCTATGTGTGCACCCAAAATGCAGGAGCATTCCTGCCGTGGACCATGGGCAGAAACTCAAGGAGACTGAGCCACAAAATGCAGTAACACTTAAAGCCCTGTCTCTGACATGAAAAATATCATCTGCTAACATCTAATTGACCAAAGTGTGTCCTATGGCCAAGATCAATGTCACAGGACAAGTCACATGTCAGGCGAACCAATTGTTTAATCTTATTGCGGAAAAGGAGTAAAAAATTGAGAACAAAAATATAATCTTCCATACTAATTTTATTAAGCTGATAATTTAGTAGGACCAATGAGCTTCAAATAATAATAGGAGGTGAGATTAAAGCCTTAAGTAGGGACAACACCTTGTGATAAACACAGTTCACACAGGTAAAAACCTGGGAGTTCTTTAACACTTTATTTTCTCTTTTCCCCAAAAGTTAGCCACTTTTTAATTCCTGTGAATTCCATTTATAACACTTAATAGTGCTTTGCAAAGTATCTGACACATAGTTGGTATTCATTGTATGTTTGGTAAATGAATGCATGTATGATTGAATAAATATATGGCCATGCTGCCAGCCATTTCTTGCAAAGTCTGTTGAAACTAGTCTTGAAGAAAACTTTCTTCAAGTAGGTCAAGTCCAGCTATAAGAAGGAGACAGTCAAATGGAGAACAAGATAGGCCCAAGGATTTGGGATGCTCAAGTTGTGGGTCAGAGGCCGATGATACAAACAGGAACTGGGAAGACACAAAATAATATGGAGCAGGGCCAGGGAGCAGCATAGGCTCTAGACGACTGACAGTCACCATCACACCCATGGGAAAGGAGAGGTCAGAGAGGGCCAATGGGCCTGCTGGGTAAACAATCAGGATTTGAAGATTCAAAAGAAATAAAGAAGAGGATTATAAATGCGGAACTAGAGTTCACAGAGAAGCTGTGCAGTGCACTGGAATAAATACTAAATTCTGGCTTCAACTCTGTTCCTGACTACTCTTAGGCTGTTATGCAAATCATTTTCTCTGTATAAGCCCCAGTTTCTTCCTAGGATAAATTCCTCCATTAGAGGCTTTTGTGAAGCTCAAGTGAAGCGATATATATGGACATACTTTGGAAATTACAAAATGCCTAATAAAGGTGAGAAGTTGGTATTATTTTGCTCACTGAAGACATTGGAAAGAGAGTGATCGTGAAAAAAATGTCAAGATGCCCCTGATATTTTTAAGTACTCATTCACCTGTCTGCCTCCACGAATGACTTATATGCTCTTAGATTATTGAGATGTCAATGTGTTCTCTATATCCTCCTTGTAACTAGCTCATTAGCTGATTCCATGTGGTCTACTAAGTATTAAAGCAATTAATAAAATAATTGCAAACAACCTTAGTGCTGGCCTCTTTGTAACCCAATTTCCCAATGACAGTGATTTTATAGCTAGATCCCTTCCCCCCACCCTCCTTAGAGCTGGGACTCCTGCCTTTCTGACAGAGAAATCTAATGATACAATTCAGTTTAAAAATTTCTTAACTCACTAAAGTCTAGAAGAACGAAAGCATGATATTCAACACTGTTCAACATATTCTCTCTTCTCCCTACCTTTCCCATTTCATCTTCCACAAAGGCATACAGAGCCACTGAATTCTAGAAATGCTCCATGCTCTTTTCAAGTCTTAAAAGCTTCACTGCTATTCCATGTACCTGGGATTTTCTTGTCATTTCTCACTCGACCTCTACCCAGTAAACTTCAGTTTACTCAAACAGTCAAAGCCTACACATCTATTTTCCTCATTAGCCCAAGACAGAGTTTCACAGTCTTGTCTCTGCTGGCAACCACCACATCTCCTGGAGTGACGGGTATGTGAGTGTTCTCATGGCTAAAATTACTTGTGTTTATTTCTTATCACCAGCACCCACTGCAGTGCTTAGAAAGAGAAAACATGCTCAATATACGTTTAATGCAAAGACAGAAGAGAGAGTATTACTTTTTCCAGTTGTAGTACAGGAGATATTCCTGGGAGGACGTCTAGGAAAGCATTTCCTATGGGTCTTTACACAGTGATCCCTATGGTGTAGAAGGAAAAAATAAATAATATTTCAAGCTTCTCAATTTTGCCCAGCACTCAAGAGCTTATTTCCTATGGAACATTGACTGTATGGAATTAAATTAGATTTTATCAAATAGTAATTTGCCACATATGTAACACATGAAGGTGTGTGATTGATGTGGAATCTTGAAAAATCATTCTAAATGTCAGAAGGACAAATGGATTAGTGAGAGGTATAATGTCTGGTCATAGATGTGGCTCTGTATTAAGTTGGCAAAATCAAAGCCTTACTTAAAGGTAAACTACCTCACTCCTTTCTTAACTAAAGTGTCATTACCAGTAAGACCAGCTTAGTGGAAACAACTCAATTGTGTTGAATTCAAGCTATTTAATCGGCTTCCTTTGACTGACTCTTCAGAGCATTTGTTACTATCCTTGTTGGTAAATATGTGACCCTGGATGTTTTATCACTTTAATTTTTGTATCACTAGAAATTAAGTGTATTTCAATATTTGATATTTAGGACCAGGCTCACATCTGTAATCCCAGCACTTTGGGAGGCCAAGGCAGATGGATCGCTTAAGGTCAGGAATTTGAGATCAGCCTGGCTAACATGGTGAAATCCTATCTCTACCAAAAAATACAAAAATTAGCCAGGTGTGGTGGTACATCCCTATAGTCCTAGCTATGAGGGAGATTGAGGTAGAAGAATTGCTTGAACCCAGAAGGAGGTGGCTGCAGTAAGCCTAGATCGCACTACTGTACTTCAGTCTGGGTGACAGTGTAAGACACTGTCTCAAATAATAATAATAATAATAATAATATTTAGTTTTAATATAACTAGAAATGAAACTTCCCATAGAACATAAATGTATCTTTTCCTTGCCTTTTTTTTTCCATTTTAAGGCTATAAGTTACTGTCATGAACTAAACTGTGTGTCTCCCAAATTCATATGTTGAACCTCTAGCTCCCTATGTGACTTCTTTTGAAGATAAAGTTTTTTTTCTTTTTTGATTTTTGTAGGTACAGTCTTTAAGGAGGTAAGGTAAAATGAGGTCACAAAGATAGGTCCCTAACTGAGTAGAACTGGTGTCCTTAGAAGAAGATGAAGAGATACTAGAGCTCTCTCTCTCCCTAGTGCACACAGCCAAGGTCAGACAGAGAGGCCTCATCAGACATCAACTCTGAAGGCACCTTGTTCTTGAACTTGTGACTTCCAGAACCGTGAGAAAATAAATTTCTGTTGTTTAACCCACTCAGTCTATGGTATTCTGTTATGACAGAGTAAGTACACCAATATAGCTACATAGAGTGGAATACATAGAATTTAAATTTACATTGCAATATGTTTTAACATATGCATATACTCATATAACCTTTCCCCAGTCAGAAGAGAACATTTGCAACATCTCGGAAAGCCTGGCCTCTCTGCCACCTCCCAAGGCAGTCTGGCTTCAAACTCCCACCCGGGGCAACTGCTACTCTGATTTCTATCTCCATAAATTAAGCTTTGCCTATAACAGAATTTCAAATAAATGAAACCTTACAATATGTACTATTTTGGTCAGAATGTAGTAGCTCAACATTATCTTTTTAAGATTCGCCCATGTCGTTTCATTCATACAAATATTGATATTCCTGAATGGTATTTCACTTAATAAATATGTCATACTTTATTTATTCATTGGCTTGTTAATAGATATTTGAATTATTTTTATTTTTATTTTTATTTGTATATTATGAATAAAGCTGCTCTGAACATTCTCATAAAAGTCTTATTGTGGCATTTGTTTTTATTTCTCTTGTTAAAATAACTAGTAGTGGAATAGTTTGATCACTGAATATTTACCTTTGTAAGAAACTACCATAGTACTGCAAAATGCTTGTAATGTTTTACATTTTTTTTTTTTTTGAGACAGCGTCTCGCTCTGTCACCCAGGCTGGAGTGCAGTGGCTGGATCTCAGCTGACTGCAGGCTCCGCCTCCCAGGTTCATGCCATTCTCCTGCCTCAGCCTCCCGAGTAGCTGGGACTACAGGCGCCCTCCACCACGCCCGGCTAGTTTTTTGTATTTTTTTTTTTTTTTAGAGACGGGGTTTCACCGTGTTAGCCAGGATGGTCTCGATCTCCTGACCTCGTGATCTGCCCAGCTCGGCCTCCCAAAGTGCTGGGATTACAGGCTTGAGCCACCGTGCCTGGCCTCTTTTACATTTTCAAAAAAAACAAAAAACAAAAACAAAAAACTGTTTTTATAGTTCCACACTCTCACCAACATTTTGGTGTAGTGGCTTTAGCTATTCCTGTGGATTTGTATTATATCACAATTTGATTTGAATTTGCATTTCTCTGATGATTAATAATGCTGAGCACATTAAAAAATATAATGTGCTTATTGGTCTTTAGGTATCATTCCCCTTTTTTTTTTAATTGCAGGAATTCTTTTTTTCCTGCAAAAAGTTCTTTCTCAGATATCTGTGCTAATGATACATTTTAATTTTATTAAAAGAGTCATTTGATGAACTGAGGAATTTAATTTTTATAAAGTTCAATTCATTACTTTTTAATGTTTTCTGGAACTGTACTTTCAAAAAAGTCTTTATCTACTTTGCCTTGATCACAGAGATGTCTTTCCTGTTTTCCTTTAAAAACCATAATTTTAACCTTAAAATTCATGTGTCAGATCCATTCACATTTACTCTTGTACATAGGATGAACCAAGGGCTGACAACAGTTTTTTCCTATGGCTATTGATTTGATTCTGCAAAACTTATTTAAAATTATTTAAAAAGTGGGCAAAGGATATGAACAGACACTTCTCAAAAGAAGACATTCATACAGCAAACAGACACATGAAAAAATGCTCATCATCACTGGCCATCAGAGAAATGCAAATCAAAACCACAATGAGATACCATCTCACACCAGTTAGAATGGCAATCATTAAAAAGTCAGGAAACAACAGGTGCTGGAGAGGATGTGGAGAAATAGGAACACTTTTTTTTTTTTTTTTTTTTGAGACGGAGTCCCGCTCTGTCGCCCAGGCTGGAGTGCAGTGGCCGGATCTCAGCTCACTGCAAGCTCTGCCTCCCGGGTTTACGCCATTCTCCTGCCTCAGCCTCCCGAGTAGCTGGGACACTTTTACACTGCTGGTGGGATTGTAAACTAGTTCAACCATTATGGAAAACAGTATGGCGATTCCTCAAGGAGCTAGAACTAGAAGTACCATATGACCCAGCCATCCCATTACTGGGTATATACCCAAAGGATTATAAATCATGCTGCTATAAAGACACATGCACACGTGTGTTTATTGTGGCACTATTCACAATAGCAAAGACTTGGAATCAACCCAAATATCCATCAGTGACAGACTGGATTAAGAAAATGTGGCACATATACACCATGGAATACTATGCAGTCATAAAAAAGGATGAGTTTGTGTCCTTTGTAGGGACATGGATGTAGCTGGAAACCATCATTCTCAGCAAACTATCACAAGAACAGAAAACCAAACACCACATGTTCTCACTCATAGGTGGGAACTGAACAATGAGATCAATTGGACTCGGGAAGGGGAACATCACACAGCGGGGCCTATCATGGGGAGGGGGGAGGGATTGCATTGGGATTTATACCTGATGTAAATGACGAGTTGATGGGTGCAGCACACCAACATGGCACAAGTATGCATATGTAACAAACCTGCATGTTATGCACAGGTACCCTAGATCTTAAAGTATTATAATAATAATAATAATAATAATAATAATAAAAAGATTTGAACAGACTTAGAAAAAAAATGTTAATTTTCTTCCTTGGTTTGTTGCCTTTTGTTGAGAATTAATCAACTTGATAATTATAGGTATATTTGTAGAAACCATAATCTGTTACATTAATCTATTTGTTTATCTTTATGCAAAATTCACACTCCCTTGATCACTGAAGCTTTATATTAAATTCAATTTTGTTCCTTTTTAAAACAGTTTTGGCAATTATAACTTTTGAAATGAATACATGACTTTTACAATGAATGTATGACTTTCAAATCATTGTGGCAAAATCCTACTGTAATTTTATTAGTGTTGTATAAAATCTATCAATCTGAAAAGAACCAACCCAGGGACAATATTCAATCTTCAAAGCTGTTAATATTGTATATTTTTGCATTTATTTGAATTTTTAAATTTATTTCAGCAATGCTTTATACTTTTTATTAAGTTTTATAAATGTGTCCCTTAGTTAATTCCTAACTTTTGTCATCATTATGTTATTGCAAAAGCTACACATACTATTTGTTTGCTTGTTTGTTTTCTTATTGCACTGGCCAGGTGCTCCAACACAATGGGGAAAGCAATATCCCTCTTAATGGATGGATATTATTGTCCTGTTTTTTATTATGGCTACACTATTAAATAAGATCTTAGCTGAAGATTATTTATACATGTCTTTATCAGACTGAGGAAGTCCCCATTTATTCTAAGTTTGCTGAGAATTTGTATTAAATAATATTTCTGCATTTATTGAAATGAAACTAAATACATTAGTGATTTCAATAATCTGTTAATATGATAATGTATATTGATTGATTTTGCAATGTTAAACCAACCTTGCATGCCTTGAATAAATGTGACTTGATTACAGTCTATTATCAGACATGACTTGTTAATATTTATTTTAAGAATTTTTGCATCTGCTCCTGAGAGAGATCCGTCTTGAGATTTGCTTCATTGTAATATCTGTCTGGTTTTGTTGTCACAGTAATGATAGTTCACAAAATGAATTGGAAAGTGCTTCCTTCTCTATCTTCTGAAAAAAAGACGTGCAGTACTTTAAATATTTGCCTGAATATATTAAGGAAGCTATGTATGCCTAGAGTTTCCTTGACTAAAATATATTTAATTAGAAACTAACTTTCTTTAATAGATACACAGCTTTTTCTATTTTGTCTTGAGACAGTTTTGGGAATATGACTTCAGGGAATTTTTCTATTTAATTTAACTTGAAGAGTTTATTACAAAAGCTTTCATAATTATCTTTTGAGATTCTTGTAATATTGTTAGAATTCTTGGTGATGCTTTCTCCTTCATTCCTGATATTGATAATTTGTGTTTTCTCTCTTTCCTTGATCATTTAATCTAGAGGTGTATTAATCTTATTGGTCCTTTCAATGAATGTTTTGTTTTTGTTTTTGTTGACTGTTCTTGTTTATGTGTTTTTATTTTCATCCTTATTATTTCCTTTCTGTTATTTAATATCAATTTACCTTTCTTTTCCTAGTTTCCAAATGTTTAAACTTACATTATTAATCTTAAACCTGTCTTCCTCTTTAATTAAGTCATTTGAAGTTATAGATTTTTCTCCAAGCAATACTTTAGCTTAATTCCACAAATTTTATCTAAATATTATAAACAGTCATTTTATATTAGAAATTATATGTAATTAACTTTAAATTATTTTATCTTGCATTATTTTGTATTTAGTATTGATTTAATTATAAATAATACTATTATAGATTATTTGTTCCAATTTATTACTAAATATTTTGAGTATTTTTAGAAATATTTAATTGGCTTCCAATGCAATTTTATTATGGTCAATATGTTTGCTTTAATTTTAAAGATTATTGAAACATTTTATTGTCCAATATAAGGGCTATCTTGATGAATGTTTCTGACATTTAAAAACAACATGCATTCTGAGATCTCTGTTGCCAAGACCTAAAACTAGTTCCATTTATTTGTCCCGTTTTTCATGTCATTGTTGTTTGTACAAGAATAATTCCGAAATCCATTATCCATCATAACCAAAATGGAAGTGCCTTTTTGTTTGTCTTGAAATTTAATACTAAATCATAGACATTTCCACGACTAGCAAGTAGCTCATAATCTCTGGGCTCTTATTCCAGAAAAAAAGATATACTTTACATCCTGAAATATTTGTTATTTGAGTGGATGTGGAAAAAACAACCACCAATACAGATTATGGACTAACTCTAGAGGAAGGGGCTCTGGTGGAATATGGGAGAGCTGCAGGCCACTTTCCACACAATCACTATTGCCAGGTTGTCAGTCTGAAAAAATAAAAAAATAAAAAGTAAATAAAATAAAATCTCTTGCAAGAGAGACACAGCTATTTAGCATCTCAGAAATAAAACAGAAAAGTCTAAAAACAGAGAGAACATTCCCTGGTGAGTTAGATGCAAAGGCTAAGGAGAAGAGAAACTAGGGAATGCATAAGATCAATAATATCAAAATAACCAAACAAAGTTTAGTTGTATTCTGTTAGTAATTCTTGTAGTGTGCTCTAATGGCAAGTTGTGTTGTAATCGCTAGAGTTGCTTATTAATAATGGGCATCCAAAGGCCCCACCTGTGCCTTTTAATAACAAAGAACACTACCATTTGCTACTTGTCTTGAAGCATACCAAGTGCTTCCCATGGATTATCTTATTTAATTTTTATAGCCATATTATAGGAGAGCTCTTATGAAAAACAACCACTACAAAAAGAACCTGAGGCTTAGATAAGAACTTTGTCTTCTCCAAGTTCACAGAAGCAAGTAGTGGAGTATGTGAATCTCATGTACACTAAAGTTTAGAACAACTGGTTAAGGGGTTTAATGAGATGAAAATGACCCCAAGATGATAAAGGGATAATGAATACAGTGTGTGGGATAGAACTACACAAAAACTGCAGTCGGTAACAATATTACAGTTGTGCCTATTTGTACCTGATCTGCTCTTCGTTGTTCATTCTTGGAAATAAATCAAGGGGGAAAGGTGTCTGGAAGCCAAGGTCAGTACCCACCCAGGAAAAGGACTTGGCCACATAGCTTGTCAGTTTTAAATCAGATGACTGAGACCTGGAAGACTTCCATCCTAGCGGGAGAGCAGAGTCCCTACTGTAAAGTTGAGGAAGAAGTTGCACATGGATAAACTTTGGTAGACAGGTAGCATAGTGATATACTAGAATGGGCCCAGGAGGAGCATCTACCAGGAAAGTGTCATGCAAAACAATTCCAGACCCGATGTGCCAGTGGCATGAATAGTAACGTTCTCCTTGCTGTGGTTAGGTTTGTCATTGTGTCCAGAGTTCCTTCCAGTGGGTTCTTGGTCTCGCTGACTTCAAGAATGAAGCCGGGGACCCAGCGGCAACCCGCTCGGGACCCCCTCCACACTGTGGAAGCTTTGTTCTTTCGTTCTTTACAGTAAACCTCTCTGCTGCTCACTCTTTCGGTCCGTTTCACCTTATAAGAGCTGTAACACTCACCGCGAAGGTCCGCGACTTCATTCTTGAAGTCAGCTAGACCAAGAACCCACCGGAAGGCACCAACTTCGGACACGTCATGACCACTGAAGAGAAATGAATATACAGGTGAAAGGATCTCAGGGAAGCAGCTGAGGGGGCTGTCAGAAAGATTTTTTCTCGCTTGGCTTACCACAAAGAACTATTTGTTAGCGAGACCATACATTATTTGGGTTAAGTACATGCGTATATGAGTCAAATATGTTCCAGTTGCAAACATGGGTTTGCATTTACCAACTCCATAATTCAGGACATTTTTAACCCTTTCTGAACCTTCAATGTTTGTCTATAAAATGAAAATAATTCTTTTCAGAGCATTTTGAATAATTAAATTAAATCATATCTAAAACACTGACAGTCAATAAATGTTCCTCCCCTTATACTGTTTTAGAGACATGGTGCTTACAAGTGTGTACTGTGGTGTCACTGGCCAAAGGAAGATGTCCAGGTGGTACATGGGTCTCTGCCCAGAAAATTCAGGAAGTCCCAACTAAATGGAAGAATAGTCAGGACTCAGAGATCAGAACAAGCAGTGCATCTGGAATCTCTATTTCAGGCAAGATTTCAACCTAAAAACAACTGTCACGTGTCTTTGAGATATCCGACTTGGATACTAAGTGCCAAGAACAGGAAACATGATTGATATTGAAGAAAGAAAACGCACATAACAGCTGATTCAAGGAATCTTTTTATCAGTGCAGAAAAAGTGAGCCTGGCATGGAAGCAAAGGCTGGCTGAGATTAGGGTTCCTTAGCTACTTGTTCCTGAGACAGAACTTCTCAAATAAGTTTAAAACTGTATTAGTTATCCATTGCTTTGTAATGGATTTTGCCAAAATTTACCAGCTTGTGGCAACAAATATTTCTTATTCCACATCATTTTGTGCGTCAGGAATCCGGGAGTGGCTTACCTAGGTGGTTGTGGTTCAGGGTCTCTCATGAGGTTACATCAAGCTGTTGGCTGGGGCTGCAGTCTTTTAAGTTGTTGACGGGACCCAGCTTCTCCCCAGCTGCTGGCTGAAGGCCTCCGTTTCTCACCCTATGTATCTCTCTATAGTCTGCCTAAGTGGTGACATGACAACTAGAGCAATAGATTCTGGGTGATGTCACACTACTTTTATGACATGTGATTTCTGTTTAATTCTATTGACAGAAGTTAGTCACCAAGTCCAGCCCACATGAGATGGCACAGGTTTGCACAAAGGTATTAAATGAGGGGATGAAGCTATTTGGCACCTTCTTTAAGACTGGCACCACAGGAATTGTGGTGCCACATTTAGGGTCTACTGTTTTTTCTTGGTGGTGATAAGGGGGTAATTACAAGAAATGGAGTTACGGGAAGGCTCAAATACTGATGGTAAAAAGAGCTCTAATTGTGTGTAGGTTCTGACTATTTAGCTTTCGTATATCAATGCCTATTCTCATCTGTGCACAAGTATTTCAACCTCTGAATTACAGTTTAAGAGAATTCCTTTTGTAATTTCATGTAAATTGTATGTTTTGTGTTTTTTAAAAGGAAACATATTCATTGTTTAAAAAATAGAAAGGAAATAAAAGTTCTCTGCAATCACCTCACCCAGAGATAATCACTATTAATACGTGGATGAACACTTTAGACATTTCTAAACCATATAAACACATATAACTATATTGTTATGTAATTGTACATAAATTTACAATAATATTGCACCTGCTTGTAAGCAATAGCTTTTTTCATTTGATGGTATGTTATGAACTATTTTCCATGTCAATAAATATAACTCCATACCATCATTTTTAGTGGCGACAATATGTTGCATTGTATGGATGCTCTATAATTACTCCTCCGATCACTTGTTATTTGATATTAAAGTTGTTTCATATGTGTGTTTTTATAGAAATAAAATGTACGGCTGTAGGAATGCCCAGCTTAAGCCAAACCCAAATTATAATGCTTTCATTATCATTGCTTTCTGTCCTTTTCCATACCTTTTTATAATACAGTGAAAATGTCAATGTTTCTCAGTTATTTGTGAAAGATTTTAAATGTTTTTAAGGATTTCAAGAGGCCAGAAAATGCAGAGAAATGTGTAATACAAGAGGGTTTTCCTGCCTTCTGGATAGTGTGAACTTTATTAATTTGATAAGATCCAGAGCTTATACTCTCTCCGTTCTCTCATCTTATATAACACATTGAAGATACAAAGAGACATTTAACAATCATTGGTGAAATTAGCTCCCCAGACAAAACCTTAGTTTAAAAATGCACTGAGTACCAAGCACTTGACTCCTGACTGTACCTCAATTGCTCCATGCTTAATCATTTCTCCCCATGAAAGTATATAAAAACTACCCTTGAATCACGTAACTATGGTGACCATATCATTCATCACCCAAATGGGACACTTTAGAGAGTAAAATCAGAATTATTAATAATTATATGGGACAATTGGCATAACCAAAACTGTCCCAGGCAAGCTGGGACATACAATCAACCCAAATAGATCGGTTAAGGAAACTGAGGCATAGATTGCTTATGTGAACTATCGGAATTCACAGCTAGTAAATTACACATCGCCTGTTCCAGATCCATTCCCTTATCATGGATTTCTGGGTTCCCGAATATCTTTGCAAGTTTGTTCTCTGCAGGTGCCACTTCTTCCTATTAGGTGGGATTTCATGTCTTTATTGGAAATGCTTACTTTATTGGAAATTACTTTCTTTATTGGAAATGCATATATATATGCACACACACATATCCAATATATTGGATATATTATATAAATATAATAAACATATTTATATGAATATATATCTATATATGTATGGATTTTTATACATATGAATACATCTATATTTTATATATGGATATGCATATAATATGGATGTATTTCTCTTTCCCTAGATGTAATAAACAACTATTAAATACTGAATGTCTTCTGCATTTTCATGGAATTGAGAAAAGTGCAGAGGGGTAGTTCATAGGTCCACCACTAGAGAGAGTGCTGGCCAAGAGTTAGTGTCTGTAGCCTGGAAGTTCCGTGCTTTATGAAAAAGGAACAAGAGCGGAATTTGTTCCCTTATGTCTCCAGGAGAATGAGAAACTTTTGTATACAGCAAGAGACTCTTTCTCCCTACTTCTATGTCAAACTTTGTTTTTTTTTAGCTATTGACTGAATTCTAACATCTATCAGTAACTTTTGCTGCTCCATCTGTGTCTTTTTTTCCCAGAACCCTCTACTGTTTCCTCCTTTTTTTCAGGAGGGTCCCCCATTCCTCACAGGCCTCCTATCCAGTTTAGAGAGTATTTGAGAGGTTTTGTGGCTGCATTGTCTTAGAAAAGGAGCCCACATCGAGATCCCTTTGCCTCCACTCTTAAGCTGATTCGGCACAGTGCCATCTTGAAACTGGACACACTACTAAAGCACGTCCTGCTCTAGGGACCAGGGGTTATTGACTCTTTTCAGCTTTGAGTGCCTGCTGTCATTCCATCACATTTCCGTGAATGTCTGGAACACCATGCCCTTGGCTGCCTACAGCTAGGATCTGACAGAATTATTGAGATCCTAGCATCTAAATCTACACAAGACCTCCACAATCTCTCTGCAGGAAACTGATGGATCTGCATAGAAGGGAAGCTGTTGAACAGTCAACCATGCCACTGCATTTGCCCTGATTTTCTGGAAAGACCATCACACAGCTAGCCAGCCTGCTTGTGCATATATAGCTTGACAGTCAGCCCAGTGATTACCCAGCCCCACACAGAGAGCCCACCAGATAACCTGTTGGCCCTCCATGCCCACTTACACTGGGCTAGAAATCCAAGCTAGTGCCCTCATCCTCAGCAAAAACATGTCACCACTATCACAAACCTCTGCAGCTTAAGTCATTGAGGCAATCCCAGATATCACTAATGAGGATAAAAACTGAAGAAACTGTATGGAGGCCACACTACTGAGTCCAACCGAAACCAAAGCCAATGCACCATACCCAAACAACCCATAGGACTCATCTATGATTTACTCCATAAAATTAGAAAAAGTAACCCTTCCACTAAATGCATAGATATCAACAGAGAGACACAGGAAACATGGAAAAAGGAGAAAAAATAACTTCTCCAATGGAGCACAATAAGTCTCCAGTAACAGACCTCAAAGAAAAAAATATTTACAAAATGCCTGAAAAACAATTCAAAAATAATGATCTTAAGAAAATTCAGTGAGATATGAGAGAACATAAACAAAATTTCAATGAAATTAGGAAAACAGTTCATGATTTGAATGAGAAATTCAACAGAGATAGGTATTATATAAAAATAAACAAAGTCTTGGAGCTGAAGAATTCAAAAATAGAAATTTAAAAAATACAATTGAGAGCTTCAATAACAATCTAGATAAAACAAAAGAATTTTTAAACTTGAAGTTTTTTGAAATAGCCCATTCAGAAAGAAAAAAAAATAATTTAAAAAGAATTAAAAAGACTATAAGACCTCTAGGACAACATTAAGCAAACAAATATTTATGCTATCAAATTGTCAGAGGGAGATGAAAGGGAGAAAGGCATGAAAAACCAATTTAAAAAATAATAGGTAAAGACTTTCCAAGTCTTGGAGAAATATGGGCATTCAGATCCAGGAAAAGTGAAGGTCTGCAAAGACATAACACTCAAAAAGTTACCCTTTAGATCACATTATAATGAAGCTGCCAAAAGTCAAAGGCAAGATAAAGAGATAATTCCAAAAACTACAAGAGAAAAGCATAAAATCATGTATAGGGGCTCAACATAAACCTTATAGGCCAAGAGAGAGTAAAGTGATATATTGGAAGTGCCAAAAGGAAAAAAAAAAAAAAAAACGCCAGCCAATAGTACTATATTCAGTAAAGATATAATTGCTATCATGAAAACACATGAAAGTATAATACCAATAGAAATAAATGCATAAATCAAACTCAGAAGTTTTCAGTGTTATGGTGCTATGTAAATCTTTCATGCCTCTAGTATGAAGATTTAAAGTCAAATGGTAAAAACAACAACATACAGATTTACAGTAGTCTATTATAACTACAAGACTCTATGTTAGCCCCATGTTAAGCATAAAGAAAGAAATTACAGCAGATGAATGAATGAAGCAAAGAAAGGAAACAAAGCTGAGCATACAGAAAACCACCATATTAGAGAGGCCAACAGCAAAAGGATAAGAGAGGAACAAAAACCTACAAAACAACCAGAAAACAATTACCAAAATGACAGGAATATTTCTCGACTTATCAACAATAAACCTGAATGTAAATGGATAAAATTTCCCAACCAAAAGAGACAGAGTGGTGAATAGTTTTTTAAAGACCTTACTATATGCTGCTTATAAGAGACTCCTCTCCCTATTAAAGACAAACAGACTGAAAGTGAAGAAATAAGATAAGATACTCCATGCAAATGGAAACCAAAAAGCAGAGAAAGTAGCCACTCATTTCAGATAAAATAGACTTTAAATAAAAATTTTAAATGAGATAAAGCAAGTCATTGTGTAGTGATAAAAGGAGCAACTGAACAACAAAGATAACAGGTGTGTATACATATATCTATGTACATATATATACATATAGATGTATATATACACACCCAACACTAGTGCACCCAACTATATAAAACAAATATTATTAGATCTAAAGGGAGGGATAGGTTATAACACAATAATAAGAAGAAATATCAATACCCAACTTTCTACAATGGACAAAATAATTTAACAAACATCAGGCTTTAACTGCACCAAATGAATCTAACAAATATTTACGAAACACTCCATCCAGCAGCTTCAGAATATGTATTCCTTTTAACTATACAACAAATATTCTTCAATATAAATGATATGCTAGGCCACAGAAGTAGTATTACAAATTTAAGAGGATAAAATTAAATCAAGTTTTTTTAACCACAATATTATAAAACTAGAAATTAACAACAACAAACAACTTTGGAAACTTTCACAGAAATACTTGGAAATGAAACAACATGCTCTTAAATAACCAATGGGTCAGTGAAGAAATTAAAGGGAAATTTTAAAATAATTATTTAAACAAAAGAGAACAAAACTATGTTATCTCAATACCTATGAGCCACACAGACACAAAAAAAATTCTAAAAAAGATGTTTGTAGCAATAAGCACATACATTAAAAATACTCACACCTGTAATTCAAGCACTTTTGGAGGCTGAGACAGGTGGATCATGAGGTCAGGAGATTGAGACCATTCTGGCTAACATGGTGAAACCCCATCTCTACTAAAAATACTAAAAAATTAGGTGGGTGTGGTGGCACGTGCCTGTAGTCCCAGCTACTCGGGAGGCTGAGGCAGAAGAATAGCTTGAACCTGAGAGGTGGAGGTTGCAGTGAGCCAAGATTGCGCTACTGGACTCCAGCCTGGGTGACAGAGCGAGACTCATTCTCAAAAAAAAGAAAAAAAATAAAAAGAACCTTAATAAATAGCCTAAAGAAGCACCACAAGAAACTAGAAAAAGAACAAACTAAACTACAAATGAGTCGAAGTAAGAAAATAATAAAGCTCAGGGCAGAAATAAACAAAACAGAGATGAGGGCAATAAGCAAATAAACAAAACAAAGATGGGGAAAAAAGAATATTAGCAAAATTTTTTAAAAGGTAAACAAAATTAACAAACCATTAGCTAGACTAACTAAAAATAAATAAATAAATAAATAAATAAATAAATAAAGAAGATGTGAAGAAGTAAAATCAGAGGTGAAAAAGAAGACATTCTGATGCATATCACAGAAATACAAAGGACTATAAAAGACAATTATCTACTACTATACACCAACCAATTTGATGTCATACAAGGAATGAATACATTTCTGGATACATAAAACCTACCAAGATTAAATTATAAAGAAATAAAAAATGTGAACAGACCAAAAATGATTGAGACAATTGAATCACTAATTTAAAAATCTTTCATCAAAGACAAGCACAGGACCTGGATGGCTCCACTGCTGAATTCTACCAAACATTTAAAGAAGAACTAATATAAATCCTTATTAAATTATTCCATAAAATTAAACAGAAGGGGAGACTTCCAAACTCGCTTTACAAGGCCAGCAATACTCCACCTCCAAAACTGGACAGGTACACACAAAAAAAGAAAACTACAGATGGTAACCCTGATAAACATAGATGTAAAATTTATCAACAAGATACTAACAAATCAAATTAAATAACACATTAAAAACAGCCTTCACTATAATGAAGTAGGACTGATATCAAAGATACAACAATGGTTCAACATATGCAAATTAAGAAATATAATACACCACATTAATAGATAAAAAGACAAAACCTTATGATCATTTTAATAGACGCAGAGAGGTATTTGACAAAATTCAACATTGTTTTATGATTAAAACTCTCAACAAACTAGGTGTGAAAGATACGTACCTCAACAAAATTAAGGCTATAGATGGCAAACTCTCATATAACATTACAATGAATAGGAAAAAGTCGAAGGCTTTTCTTGTAGCATTAGGAACAAGACAAAGATGTTCAGCTATATGGCTTCTATTTCATATACTACTAGAATTTAGAGCAATTAAGCAAGAGAAAGTAATAAAGAGCATCCAAATTGGAAAGGAAAATATCAAATTATCATTTGTAGATAACATAATCTAATATATACAAAATCCTAAAGATTCCACCAAAAAACTGTTAGAATAAATGAATTTAGCAAAATTGCAAGATACAAAATCTACACAGAAAATCAGTAGTGTTTTTTATATGTTATTAGTGAACTATGTGAAAAATCAATCAAGAAACCAAATCCATTTACAATAACTATAAAAAAACCCAAAGATACTCAGGAATAAATTTAAATAAAGAGAGGAAATATCTGTGCATGGAGAAATACAAAATGTTGATAGTAGAAATTAAGGAGAATGAAAATAAATGAAAAACCCCATGTTCATGGATTGAAAAACATTGTTAACATGACCACGTTACCCAAAGTAATTTACAGATTTAACACAATGTGTATTAAAATACCAATAGCATTTTTTGCAGACATAGAAAATACAATACAAGAATTCATTTGGAAACACAAAAGAGCCTGAATCGCCAAAGCAATCCTGAGCAAAAAGAAAAAAGCTGCAGATATGATACATCTGACTTCAAAATATATTACAAAAGTATGGTAACCCAAACAGCAGGGTGCTGACATAAATACAGACACATAAATCAATGGAATAAAATAGACAGCCTAGAAATAAATGAATGAGCCTGGAAATAAATGAATACACCTATAGCCAACTAATATTTGCCAAAGGTGCCAAGAACACATATTAAAGACAGTCTTTTCAATAAGTAGTGCTGGGAAAATTGGATATACGCATGCAGAATAATGAGACTAGATTCCTACCTCTGACTATATACAAAAAGCAATTAAAAATGAATTAAGGACTTAACTATAAGACATGAAATTATAGAAGTCCTAGAAAAAAATCACAGGGGAAATGCTTCACAATATTGGCTGCAAAAGAATTTTAAAATTATACATGAAAAGGAAGGCAACAAAAACAAAATTAAACCAATAGGATTATATCAAACTAGAGATATTTTATACAGCAAAGGAAACAACAGAGGAAAGAGAACCTATAGAATAGAAGAAAATCTCTTTCAAACTATAGAATTGACAAGATGTTAATTTTCTTGAATATGTACGAAACTTTAAAAACTCAACAGCAAAAAGAATAAGTTGATTAAAACACGGCCAATATACCTTAATAGACATTTCGCAAAAGGAGACGTACAAATGGCCAAAGGTATACAAAAAAATGATTACCGTCACAAATCATCACAGAAATGCAAATCAAAACCACAACGAGATATTACATCACGCCAGGCAGAATGGTTGTTATCAAAAAGACAAAAGAAACCATGTGTCGGCAAGGATGTAGAGAAAAGGATGCATTTACATATTCTTGGTGGGATTATAAACTAGTATAACCATTATGGAATACAGCACGAAGGTTCCTCAAAAAATTAAAAATAGAACTACCATATGATGAAGCAATCCCATTACTGTGTATAAATTCAAAATGAAAGCAGCTGGAGAGGAGGAGGTGGAGCATGATGGCTGAACAGAAGCCTTCAGCAATTGTCTCCACTGCAGGAATACCACATTTAACAACTATTTACGCACACAAATAAATACCTTCATAAGGAACAAAATTCAGGTGAGCCATCACAGTACCTGGTTTTAACATTATATTAAGAAAAAAGGCACTGAAGAGGGTAGGAAAAACAGTCTTGAATCACCTACATCACCCCATCCCTTTTCTGTGGCAGCAGCCATGTGGTGTGGTGTGTAGAGAGAATCTATTCACTTGCAGAAGGGAGAGGGCAGTGATTATGGTAGTTTGCATTGGAACTCTGTGCTGCCCTGTCACATAGAAAGAAACACAGGGAAGGACTCAGCTGGCTTCCATTGAGGGAGAATTTAGACAAGTCCTAGACAGAAGTGAACAACCCATCCCAACAAGTGGCTCTAAGTTTCCAGCAGGCCCTGCCCATGGGCAGGCTGGTCTTGAACTCCTGGCTTCGTGATCCATCCACCTCAGCCTCCTAAAGTGCTGGAATTACAGGCATGAGCCACCACACCCGGCCAGATGATGTAATCTTATATGTGGGAAAACTTAAGACTCTACCAACAAAAACTATTAAAACAGATAAACAAAGTAAAGTTGCAGAATACAAAATCAACATATAAAAATCAGTAGCATTTCTATATGCCAACACTGAATAATCTGAAAAATAAATCCAGAAGTAATAGATAAAAAATGTGGTACATAGAAACAATGGACTACTATTCAGCTGTTAAAAAAATGAATTCCTGTCATTTGAGACAACACGCATAGAACTGGAGGATGTTACGTTATGTGAAATAAGCCAGGAACAGAAAGACAAACTTCACATGTTCTCATTTGTTTATGGAAGCTAAAATTCAAAACAATTAAACTCATGGAGATGGAGAGTAGAATGACGGTTACCCAAAGCTGGGAAGGGTAGTGTTTGTAGGGGTTTGGGAGAAGAGGAGGTGGTTAATGGGCATAATATAGTCAGAAAAATACAGTTGAATAGAATTAACAAGATATAGTATTTGATAGCACACCAGGGTGACTACAGTCAATAATAATTTATTGTACATTTCAGAATAGCTAAAAGTGTATAATTGGATTGATTTTTTTGTAACACAAATGATAAATGCTTGATGTCATGCATATCTCATTTACCTGTACATGATTATTATGCATTGCATGCCTGTATAAAAACATCTCATGCATCTCATAAAGAAATACACCTACTAGGTACCCACAAGTATTAAAAATAAAAAAGTTTATTTCAGCGCTATTTACAGTGCGCAAGATACAGAATCAACCTAAGTGTTCAACAATGGATGCATGGATAAAGAAAAAGGGGTATATATACTCGATGGAATACTTCAGCCATAAAAAGCAGTGAAATTCTGTAACGCAACAACATGAATGAATCTGGAAGGTATCATCTGAGTGAAGAAAACTAAGGCACTGAAAGGCAAATACCTCATCTCACTCATATGTGGAATCTAAAATAAAAGTTTTTTAGGCTGCAATCAAAGAAGCAGAATGCAGAACAGTGATTAGAGATGGGGAAGTGGGGTAGAGGAAGAAGAATGGGGAACGACTGTTCAACAGGTACACAGCTCCTATTAGGATTAATAATTTCTGGTGGTCTACAGCACAGTAGGGTGACTATCCTTAAGAGTAAAGTGTTTTACATTACAAAATAGCTAGAAGAGAAGTATTCGAATGTTCTCACCACAAATAAACAATGAATGAGGTGATAGGTACACTAACTATCCGAATTGAATCATTGTATATGTATCAAAACGTCAAATTGTACCTCATATTTTAAGTACGATAAAAAAATGTGTCAATTTACAAAGAAAGGACGGGCGCAGTGGCTCATGCCTGTAATCCCAGCACTTTGGGAGGCCAAGGCGGGCGGATCACGAGGTCAGGAGATCCAGACCACGGTGAAACCCCGTCTCTACCAAAAATACAAAAAATTAGCCGGGCACGGTGGTGGGAGCCTGTAGTCCCAGCTACTTGGGAGGTTGAGGCAGGAGAATGGCGTGAACCCGGGAGACGGAGCTTGCAGTGAGCTGAGATAGCGCCACTGCACTCCAGCCTGGGTGACAGAGAGACTCCATCTCAAAAAAAAAAAAAAAAAGGAAATAGGACTATTCCATGTTCCTTAATACAAAGAAAAATTCAATGTGAGCCTGAAAACAGTGACTAAGAACAGATCATATTTTATGTATGTCAGGCCTCTGAGCCCAAGTCAAGTCATTGCATCCCCTGTGACTTGCACGCCCAGATGGCCTGAAGTAACTGAAGAATCACAAAAGAAGTGCAAATTCCCTGCCCCACCTTAACTGATGACATTCCACCACAAAAGATGTGAAAATGGCCGGTCCTTGCCTAAGTGATGACATTACCTTGTGAAAGTCCTTTTCCTGGCTCATCCTGGCTCAAAAAGTTCCCCACTGAGCACCTTGTGACCCCCACTCCTGCCCGCCAGAGAATAACCCCCCTTTGACTGTAATTTTCCTTTACCTACCCAAATCCTATAAAATGGCCACACCCTTATCTCCCTTCGCTTACCCTCTTTTCAGACTCAGCCCACCTGCACCCAGGTGAAATAAACAGCCATGTTGCTCACACAAAGCCTGTTTGGTGATCTCTTCACATGGACGCGCATGACATTTTGGTGCCGTGACTCGGATCAGAGGACCTCCCTTGGGAGATCAATCCCCTGTCCTCCTGCTCTTTGCTCTGTGAGAAAGATCCACCTATGACCTCTGGTCCTCAGACCAACCAGCCCAAGGAACATCTCACCAATTTTAAATTGGGTGAGCGGCCCCTTTTTTACTCTCTTCTCCAACCTCTCTCACTATCCCTCAACCTCTTTCTCCTTTCAATCTCTCCCTTCTCTTAATTTCAATTCCTTTCATTTTCTGGTAGAGACAAAGGAGACACATTTTATCCATGGACCCAAAACACCTGCGCCAGTCACGGACTGGTGTTTAATCCCTTGGTGTTTAATCATTGCAGGGATTACTCTGATTACTCACCCACGTTTCAGGTGTCTGACCACGCTGCAGGGACACCTGTCTTGGTCCTTCACCTTTAGCAGCAAGACCCGCTTTTCCGGGGAAGGGGAAAGCACCCCGACCCCTTCTCTCCCTGTTTCTACCCCTTCTCTGCTTTTCTGAGGGAGGGGCAAGAACCCCGACCTCTTATTTTTGCGCCCCAATCTCTTATTTTTGTGCCCCAATACCTTATTTCTGCTCCCCGACCCCTTTCCTGCTTTTCTGAAGGGCAGGAACCCCTGAACTCCTCCTCTCTGTGTCTCTACTCTCTCTTTTCTCTGGGCTTGCCTCCTTCACCATGGGCAACCTTCCACCCTCCATTCTTCCTACTTCTCTGTAGCCTGTGTTCTCAAGAACTTAAAACCTCTTCAACTCACACCTGATCTGAAACCTAAATGCCTTATTTTCTTCTACAATGCCGCTTGACTCCAATACAAACTCGACAGTAGTTCCAAATAGCCAGAAAACGGCACTTTCAATTTTTCCATCCTACAAGATCTAAATAATTCTTGTTGTAAAATAGGCAAACAGTCTGAGGTGCCTGACGTCCAGGCATTCTTTTACATATCAGTCCCTCCCTAGTCTCTGTTCGCTTCTCCCAAATCTTCCTTCTTTCCCTCCCGCCTGTCCCCTCAGTCCCAACCCCAAGAGTCGCTGAGTCTTTCCAGTCTTCCTTTTCTACAGACCCATCTGACCTCTTCTCTCCTCGCCAGGCTGAGCTAGGTCCCGATGTTCCCTCAGCCTCGGCTCCACCACCCTGTAATCCTTTTATCACCTCCCCTCCTCACACCTGGGCTGGCTTACAGTTTCCTTCCGCGACTAGCCCTCCCCCACCTGCCCAGCAATTTCCTCTTAAAAAAGTGGCTAGAGCTAAAGGCATAGTCAAGATTAATGCTCCCTTTTCTCTATCTGACCTCTCCCAAATTAGTTAGCATTTAGGCTCTTTTTCATCAAATATGAAAAACCCAGCCCAGTTCATGGCCCGTTTAGCAGCAACCCTGAGACGCTTTACAGCCCTAGACCCTGAAAGGCCAGAAGGCCATCTTATTCTTAATATGCATTTTATTTTATTACCCAATCTGCTCCCAACATTAAATAAAACCCCAAAAATTAAATTCCAGCCCTCAAACCCCACAACAGAACTTAAAGAACCTCGTCTTCAAGGTGTACAATAATGGAGTAGAGGCAGCCAAGAAGCAACTTATTTCTGAGATGCAATTCCTTGCCTCCACTGTGAGACAAACCCCAGCCACATCTCCAGCACACAACTCCAAACACCTGAACCGCAGCTGCCAGGGGTTCCTCCAGAACCTTCTCCCCCAGGAGCTTACTACAAGTGCCAGAAATCTGGCCACTGGGCTAAGGAATGTCCGCAGCCCGGGATTCCTCCAAAGCCGTGTCCCATCTGTGCAGGACCCCACTGGAAATCGTACTGTCCAACTCACCCAGGAGCCACTCCCAGAGCCCCTGGAGCTCTGGCCCAAGGCTCTCTGACTGACTCCTTCCCAGACCTTCTCAGCTTAGCGGCTGAAGACTGACCTGCCCCATCACCTCGGAAGCCTCCTGTACCATCACAGACACTTTGGGTAACTCTTACAGTGGAGCATAACTCCATCCCCTTCTTAATCAATACGGAGGGTACCCACTCCACATTACCTTCTTTTCCAGGGCCTGTTTCCCTTGTCTCCATAACTGTTGTGGGTATTGACGGCCAGACTTCTAAACCTCTTAAAACTCCCCAGCTCTGGTGCCAACTTGGACAATATTCTTTTAAGCACTCCTTTTCAGTTATCCCCACCTGCCCAGTTCCCTTATTAGGCCAAGACATTTTAACTAAATTTTCTGCTTCCCTGACTATTCCTAGGCTACAGCCACACCTCATTGCTGCCTTTTCCCCCAGTTCAAAGCCTCTTTCACATCCTCCCCTCATATCCCCCCACCTTAACCCCCAAATATAGGATAAAACCTAATCACCCTTACCCCACTCAACGCCAATATCCCATCCCACTGCACGCTTTAAAAGGATTAAAGCCTGTTATCACTTGCGTGCTACAGCATGGGTTTTTAAAACCTATAAACTCTCCTTAAAATTTCCCCATTTTACCTGTCCAAAAACAAGTCTTACAGATTAGTTCAAGATCTGCACCTTATCAACCAAATTGTTTTGCCTATCCACCCTGTGGTGCCCAACTCATACACTCTTTTGTCCTCAATATCTTCCTCCACAACTCACTATTCCATTCTTGATCTTCAAGATGATTTTTCACTATTCCCCTGCACCCTTCATCCCAGCCTCTCTTTGTTTTCACTTAGACTGACCCTGACACCCATCAGACTCAGCAAATTACCTAGGCTCTACTGCTGCGAGGCCGCAAGGACAGACCCCATTACTTCCGTCAAGCCCAAATTTCTTCCTCATCTGTTACCTATCTCGGCATAATTCTCATAAATACACACTCACTCTCCCTGCTGATGGTGTGCGGCTAATCTCCCAAACCCCAATCCCTTCTACCAAACAACAACTCCTTTCCTTCCTAGGCATGGTTAGTGCAGTCAGAATTCTCACACAAAAGCCGGGACCGAGTCCTGTAACCTTTCTGTCCAAACGACCTTACTGTTTTAGCCTAGCCCTCATGTCTGTGCGCAGCGGCTGCCACTGCTTTAATACTGTTAGAGGCCCTAAAAATCACAAACGATGCTCAACTCTCTACAGTTCTCATAACTTCCAAAATCTATTTTCTTCCCCCAACCATCGCTCAAGACAATGGTTATGCTGATAAGGTAGCTAAAAAAGTAGCCATCAAAAGACATCAGATGCTATCGCTGGGGACAATGCTTATGCTGATAAGTTAGCTAAAAAAAAGCAGCTAGCGTTCCAACGTCTATCCTTCACGGCAGTTTTCCGCCTTCACATCGGCCACTCCCACCTACTCCCCCGCTGAAACTTCCACCTATCAATCCCTTCCCACACAAGGCAAATGGTTCTTAGACCAAGGAAAATATCTCCTTCCAGCCTCTCAGGCCCATTCTATTCTGTCGTCATTTCATAACCTCTTCCATGTAGGTTACAAGCCGCTAGCCCGTCTCTTGGAACTTCTCATTTCCTTTCCATCATGGAAATCTATCCTCAAGGAGATCACTTCTCAGTGTTCCATCTGCTATTCTACTGCCCTCAGGGATTGTTCAGGCCCCTCCCTTTCCTACACATCAAGCTGGAGGATTTGCCCCTGTCCAGGGCTGGCAAATGACTTTACTCACATGCCCCAAGTCAGAAAACTAAAATATTTCTTAGTCTGGGTAGATACTTTCACTGGATGGGTAGAGGCCTTTCCCACAGGGTCTGAGAAGGCCACCACGGTCATTTCTTCCCTTCTGTCAGACATAATTCCTCAGTTTGGCCTTCCTAACTCTATATAGTCTGATATTGGACCAGCCTTTAATAGTCAAATCACCCAAGCAGTTTCTCAGGCTCTTGGTATTCAGTGAAACCTTTATATTCTTTACCGTCCTCAATCTTCAGGAAAGGTAGAACGGACTAATGGTCTTTTAAAAACACACCTCAACAAGCTCAGTCACCAACTTAAAAAGGACTAGACAATACTTTTACCACTTTCCCTTCTCAGAATTCAGACCTGTCCTCAGAATGCTACAAGTTCCAGCACATTTGAGCTCCTGTGTGGACACTCCTTTTTATTAGGTCCCAGTCTCATTCCAGACACCAGACCAACTTAGACTGCACCCCAAAACACTTTCATCCCTACTGTCTTCTCTCTAGTCATACTCCTATTCACTATTCTCAAATACTCACAATGCCCTGCTGATGTTTACACTGCTGGTTTACACGGTTTCTCCAAGCCATCACAGCTGACATCTCCTGGTGCTATCCCACACCACCACTCAAAATTCCCTCTTAAAGTAAATAAATAATCTTTGCTGGCAGGGCTATGCTGAGCCTCGTTGGGCACTCTCTAATTAGATGTCCTAGGTCCTCCCAATTCTTAGTCCTTTAATACCTGTTTTTTCTCCTCTTATTCAGACCTTGTGTCTTCCGTTTACTTTTTCAATTCATACAAAACCACATCCAGGCCATCACCAATCATTCAATATGACAAATATTTCTTCTAACGACCCCATAATACCACCCCTTACCACAAAATCTTCCTTCAGCTTAATCTCTCCCACTCTAGGTTCCCACACCGCCCCTAATCCTGCTTGAAGCAGCCCTGAGAAACATCGCCCATTCTCTCTCCATACCACCCCCCAAAAATTTTCGCCACCGCACTACTTCAACACTATTTTGTTTTATTTTTCTTATTAATATAAGAAGGCAGGAATGTCAGGCCTCTGAGCCCAAGCCAAACCATTGCATCCCCTGTGACTTGCATGCCCAGATGGCCTGAAGTAACTGAAGAATCACAAAAGAAGTGAAAATACCCTGCCCCGCCTTAACTGATGACATTCCACCACAAAAGAAGTGAAAATGGCCGGTCCTTGCCTTAGGTGATGACATTACCTTGTGAAAGTCCTTTTCCTGGCTCAATCTGGCTCAAAAAGCTCCCCCACTGAGCACCTTGTGACCCCCACTCCTGCCCGCCAGAGAACAACCTCCCTTTGACTAATTTTCCTTTACCTACCCAAATCCTATAAAATGGCCCCACCCTTATCTCCCTTCGCTGACTTTCTTTTCGGACTCAGCCCACCCGCACCCAGGTGAAATAAACAGTCATGTTGTTCACACAAAGCCTGTTTGGTGCTCTCTTCACACGGATGCGCATGACAATGTGTCAATGAGAAGTACACACAGGCCCAAGTTTTCCTTATGTTTGTTCTCTATTTCTAGGACATCTGAAGGAAGTAGATAAGATACGGGAACATGAAAAGATCCAACTTCACCTCAGGAATTCTTATTTACATTAGAAGAATTAACTGTGAACGATTTCTTTTTCTTTTTGTTAATTTGAAAGTCACTGTCAGGACCTTGGAGAATCTTGATTCTATCGTGGAGGATAGTTAACACTCCTTGTTGCATGGCATCAGTGACTACCTATGTTCCTGTAACCATTTCTGGGTTTAATTAAAATGTTGAACACTGCAGGGTTAAAGACAAGACCATCAGATGCATTACTAGGGAACTCTGTCGATTTTACATTGATTCATTAGTTCTTACCTTATGATTTATGCAATCCCCTATGAAACCAATTATTACACTGTCACTTAATGCACATTTCTAGATCTTGAACATGATGGACTCATGAGATTTTTTGGAAATGCCTTCTTAAATCCAGGTTAAAAAATGTGTGTCTATTTCTGAGTCTAAAATACCTGTCAAAAATTCTAGTAGGTTTAGTTTGTTCTGACTCATTCTGTGAACCAGTGCTGTGTTTTAATGGCTCCTACCTTTTATCTAAGCATTGATCTGTTTAATAATTCAATACATTTTTATTTCTCGTTTTTGTTTTTTTTGTTTTTTTTTGTTTGTTTGTTTGTTTTTGAGACGGAGTCTCGCTGTGTCTCCCAGGCTGGAGTACAGTGGCCGGATCTCAGCTCACTGCAAGCTCCGCCTCCCGGGTTCACGCCATTCTCCCGCCTCAGCCTCCCAAGTAGCTGAGACTACAGGCGCCCGCCACCACGCCCGGCTAGTTTTTTGTGTTTTTAGTAGAGACGGGGTTTCACCATGTTAGCCAGGATAGTCTCGATCTCCTGACCTCGTGATCCACCCGCCTCGGCCTCCCAAAGTGCTGGGATTACAGGCTTGAGCCACCGCGCCCGGCTATTTCTCGTTTATTTTGTGATAAGCATTGTGCTAAATACTTGTTTCAAATCACTATCATTGAATATTTGGTATCTGTGTGGTCTCCTTTTTAAAAATTAAAAAAAAAATTTTGCTCACCAAGTCTTCAAGAACCTAGTTTCCCCAGAATTCTTAGCTAATCATTGCCAATGTTTCTCTGATATCAACTTCCAGACTTTAAAATAAATATCAGATATATAATTTATCTATCACAGACTAGACACCTGAACTCAAAATTATCTAAAGCTAAGCTATGTTTTTAATTTTTTGCTGAAGAGTTTCCTTTTCTTGGGACCTTGTTTTTCCTCTACTCCTTTGAGGATCATATGAAAGTCTTTTGAACCTTTCTATTGACTTAGATTAATTCTGTAGCATGTCCTCACTTCTGTATTCTAGGTTATTTCTTTTATAGCCCATCCCCAACTTTTGGTATTCTTGGAAATGAGAAAACGGGGCAGTAAAAAGTGCCTTTTAGGCATTACCGTGGCTGCTCTGTCTTCCTCTGAGTGATATCTTGCTTCTCTCTATGATTTTTATGGGGATAGTCACTTTTTTTTTTTTTTTTTTTTGATACAGAGTCTCACACTGTTGTCCAGGCTGAAGTGCAGTAGAGTGATCTTGGCTCACTGCAACCTCCACCTCCTGGCTTCAAGCAATTCTCCTGCTTCAGCCACCTGAGTAGCTGGGACTACAGGCACGTGCCACCACACCCAGCTAATTTTTTGTATTTTTAGTAGAGATGGGGTTTCACAATGTTGGCCAGGATGGTCTGGATCTCTTGACCTTGTGATTCTCCCGCCTCAGGTGTGAGCCACCAGCACCTGGCCCACTTTTGTTTTTTGTTATATAGGCACAGTATTTCCAACAAGCCACAGATATTATTGTTTCTGTACTTGAACCCTTATGCCTTAGTCCCAGTTACAGTAGCCTTAGCTACCTGTGACATCTTGTTAGGTTATATCTACTGTGCTATGCATTGATGATCCTGCTGAGTAAATGCAGTAATTCTAGTATAATAAAATAATGTTTCCGGGCAAGATTATATATAAAAATCTTCAAAGTCAATTATTCATTCAATCTTAATAGTTCCAAATAATGACCAGAAATCATATGTGGTTCTATAGTATCAAACCCCATGATTTGGAGGGGCTATTTGTGTATGATTTTTGCGAATATTCCTTAGTAAAATTGTCTATTTTACCTCAAAATCCTGCCTTTGGTTACCTAACAATGGGTTATTTTTAAAAATAATTTGCAAAATTGCTATGCAAGAATGTTTGAAACCACACACTACAGTGAATATTGATTGAGATTGAGTACCTACATCATGAAAAGCTGTGTCTTTTCCCAGAAAACTTACTATGAAAAAAAGAAATAAACAGCAATTAAAATAAAACAAAGCCAAAAATGCAGGCGTATCTCAGAGCCCTAAGGTTATTTTTTTTGTGTGTTTCTTTTCCTTCCCTTTAATTTTTCTTTTCATATTTCCTTCTAGAAACTCTGTCTCCCCAAGAGAAAAAGTCCTCATTGTTGCAAGATCACTAAAAGATTTACAGAAGAAATGGGCTCTTTTGTTTTTGTTCTTCATTCATCTTCTTTCCTTTTGCTAAAACAAATATATTTGCATTCTGAAATCAACAGCATCAGTCAAGTATGCTTTTCGTAGACTAACCTCTAAAAAAAGGTTTCTTTGAACCTTTTGGAGGCTTTGATGGTAAAACTGAAAAGTCCCAAACTATTTTCATTCATCCCACTTGGAATACATCAGAAATTATGTTGCTGAAATTAATGCATGCCAGTTAGTCTTTTGTCTTATTGGCTTTGTGTCAATTTCGTCAGTGGTTTTATTTGTTAAATTGTGCACATCCTACATGACTTTCATACAGAAAGCTCCTCTTGTTTCATGTTTATTTAGGGCTTCCACTTGAAATATTGCATTCTTAGCCTCACAATTCTCCTGTGGTAGAGGCAAGGATGGTATTAATATTTCCATTTCACAGATAGTGAAATGTATATTTAATTGGAATTAGCAATTTGCTAATTGGGCTATAAGTCACCTAGCAAAACCGAAACATGAACTCTGGTCTTATGATTGCATATTCAGTGACATTTCTATATCTCTTTGGCACCAAATCCAGCATTAAGTAGGGAATACGGTTAATGGCTATTCCGTAACCCAAAAATGTCTTTCTAAGTCTGCTTCATCTTGAGGGCATCGCCTCATTTTCACCCTTCTTTTTGTACACATACTTTCAAAAGTATTGTTCAGTGACAAATAATGCTGTGGAAAAAATAGCAGGAGAGGCAATATAGTTTTTAGATGGCCCAGAATCTAAATCTCCCCATCCCCAACTAAAACAAAGAGAGCAACTAAAATACCTAAACAAACACGAATGGACAACTTACAATAAAACTGGGTGATTGGATAGCCCCATAAATCCCCAAAATGTAAGCAGGTGTGGACAAACAACCAACAGCTGTGAGACTCATGCTACACAGCATCTGTGTGGTGGAAAGAGACTCATGTGACACCAGCATCTGTGCATAGAAAGAAGAGAGAAAAATGGGGCACCTGGAAGCTTCAAAAGAGAAGAGCTGCAAAATTGCCACAGGTATTGTTGCAGTTTGCATTACCAGGAAAAAGACAATGAGAGGGATATTTGCATAACAGGCTTTTTTAGGAAGTGATTTTGGGATCCATGCCTATGGAAGGGAGGGAAGAGAAGTAGCACTGGGCAGAGGGAGTGGAGCTGTAATATAATTCTAAAGAGGGCTTCAGCAAATCTCCTGGGAGCTCTGGAGTTGGACTGGATAATTAGAGTCGTTCTAAGATTGGGCAAGGTTGCCTAGACGTTATTATTTTTCCACACTGATTAGCCATTAAGTAGGAGCTAATCCTACAAAGCTTTATGACCTTGGGTGAGTAAGATTATTTTAGCTGTGGCAATCCCCACAGTGAGTCGTAACAGATGGAGGCCCATCTTTTAGCAATCCTTTCAGCAGCTGAAAGAATAAATTTTTCATTCCTGACGAGGAATTTAAGCAGTGCTTCACTGAGTCACCAAAAGCACTTATTGGGAAGTCTGAGTATAGTAACCAATACTGGGAGTCTGTTCCATAGACTTCAACATAGGGGTGAAGTAAGGGTTCTACAGTAATGCGTTGGAGTGGTCTGAGACCTGTGTATGTTCTAAACTAAAGACTTGAAGCTCCATACTAGGACAAAGCCATATGCTAAGAAATAGTTGCTGAAAGAAGACTACAAATTGAGCAGAACAGGCCAAACAGGGACAAAGAAAAGAGAATACCCCCAAAATATTGGAAGATACCATCAGAAAGTATAAAGCCATTTTTTATTATATCAAAATATAAACAACAAAAATAACAGCAAAAGAAGATGCCCTAGGGTAGTTAACCTTAAAGCAGCTATTCTATCCCACCGTCTTCCTTTTAAAAGTACTGGAAAAGTAATTTTATGCAAAATGAGAAACACAAAATAATTCTATATGAAGTAATTGTAAGAAAAAGAAAATACAAGGAGCAGAACAAAGTCTGTACAGACAATGAAATTCTGCCAGAGCATATGTCTATAAAACAGATTTTTATCTGCAAACTATTTTAAAGCAACTTAAAGAAATTGAGAAAATAATAGAAGCTTTGAAAGAAACCGTTAAGCAAAAGAAGTTCAGAAATGATGTGATTGGAGGAGAGGAGTGTTTGAAAAGCACAAACCAAAAATAAAATTCTAAGGCTCCCCAACTATTTGAATGAACTTCCTCCTCAGTCAGGGCACTCTAAAATTTAACCTGAAATACTGGTTCAGGCCATGACCTGAAGTGGGCATCAGCCATGCCTCATTATCCCCTCCAGCTTTAACATCAACACAGACCTTAAATCTGATAAAACTTATGGCCAAGTTGGTTTTACCAAGAAACGTAAGTTTGTTTTAACACTTTATAATAAATCAATGTAATTTTTCATATTAATAGACTATATATAAAATATGATGATCTCAAGAAATACAAAGTATTCCATAAAATTCAACATCCATTTATGTTAAAGCTTCCAGAAAACTAGATATTAAGCAACCTTTATCAAGCTGATGAAAAGCACCTACAAACTCTCTAGCCAACAACATTCTTGATGTGAAAGAATGACTGTTTTCCCTGTAACATTGAAACAGTACGAGGCTGACTGGTCTCTCAATTCCTATTCAACATCCTGCTGATATTTTTATCAAATGAAATAATTCAAAGGGAGCCAAATCATGAATAAGCTCCCACTCACAACTGCTGCAACGGGAATAAAATACCTAGGAATACAGCCAACAAAGGACGTAAAGGACCTCTTCAAAGAGAACTACAAACCACTGCCCAAGGAAATAAGGAAGGACACAAACAAATAGAAAAGCATTCCACCCTCATGGATAGGAAGATTCAATGTCATGAAAATGGCCATACTACCCAAAGCAATTTATACATTCAACACTATTCTCATCAAACTACCATTGACATTCTTCACAGTATTCGAAAAAGCTACTTTAAAATTCATGCGAAACCAAGAAAGAGCCCATATGGGCAATATAATTCTAAGCAAAAAGAACAAAGCTGAAGGCATCATGATACCTGACTTCAGACTACTACATGGCTACAGTTGAACATGCAGACTAATAGAACAGAACAGAGACCTCAGAAATAACACCACGCATCTACAACCATCTGGACTTTGACGAACCTGTCAAAAGCAAGCAATGGGGAAAGGATCTCCTATTCAGTACATGGTTCTAGGAAAACTGGCTAGCCATATGCAGAAAACTGAAACTGGACCCCTTCTTTACACCTTACAGAAAAATTAACTCAAGATGGATTAAAGACTTAATGTAAAACCCAAAACCATAAAACCTCCAGAAGAAAATCTAGGCAATACCATTTAGGACATAGGCATGGGCAAAGAATTCATGACAGAAACACCAAAAGGCCATCTGAAAAGGTCTAATATCCAGAATCTACAAGAAACTTTAACAAAGGCCTGAAAAGATAGTCAAGAAATGCAAGAGATCGGGTAAGTACATTTGAAGGGGTATAGGCCACCATATAAAAAATAAACTCATAATTAATCATAGATATAAATATATAACTTAAAACTATAAAACACTTAAGAAAACAGAGAATATAATCTGTAGAACTTGTATAACTTTGGGTTGGCACAATATACCAATTCTAATATTTAAAGTCAATTCTAATATATGAAATAAATTGGCAATACCAAGCTGATTTAAAGCAACACGGGCTCTCATTCATGGCTAGTGAGAATGGAAAATGGTATAATATAAAAATATAAAGCAACATGAACTCTCATGGTTAGTGAGAATGAAAAATGGTATAGCAACTTAGGAAAACTGTTTGGTATTTTCTTATAAACACACACTTATAATATTATCCATTAATTCTACTACTTTTAAGTATTTATCAGGGAAAAATGAAAATACATGTTCAAACAAAAACAAATAATGTATGTGAAAGTGCTCATTTATAATTGCCAAAAACCAGACACAACCCAAATATCTATCAAGTAGGGAATAGATAGAATATGGTAAATCCATATAACGTAATTGATTTAGCAAGCAAAGAATACATGAAAAAAAAAAGGACGCATCTCAAATGCACTGTATTAAACAGAAGCCAGATTTAAAGCTACAATATGGTCCTGATGATTCTGATTATATGGCATCCTGGAGAATGAAAATGATGGACATATAAAAATATATCAGTTATTGCAATGGGCTTGCAGAGATGAAGGAGAATGACTCCAACAGAGTATTCAAGAATTTTTTGGGGGTTCTACATCTCCTTTGTGGTGGTTGGTACATGAATGTGTCTGTCAAATGTTATAAACCAAACATCAAGAAAATGAGTTTTATTCTGACTAGAAATGGCATTACAGTGGCATCACAATAAATCTGAGGGTGGAGAGAGATAAAGAAAGAGATAGAGAGAGAAACCAGGTCTAACCCATTGGCAATCTTGTGTGTAGAGAGTGAAGAAATGAACATAGTCTAGTAGAGGAAAGTGAGGAGGAAAAGTAAGGTACAAAGAGAATTGAGAGCAGTATCTTGAGAGCTAAAAAAGGAAAATAGTCTCAGATGAGATAGACCACTACATTATGCTGTGATAGGGTATGCAAGGAGAATATTAGCTGCTGGACTTAGTAATAGAGAAGGGACTAGGAGACAGACAAGAACATTTTCAAGATCTGGTGGGTTAATAATGGGTTCAAGAAAAAGGAGATGTGCAAATGAAGAGTGAGTAAAGAAAACACTTTTTAAAGAGCTTTACTGTAAACAAGCAGTGGAATGGGACTGGAGCCAGAAGGCAAATGAAACCAAAGATTTTGTTCTGTTGTTTTATGATCATATTGCATGCTGTTATGTTGATGTGAATGATCTAATAGAAAGAAAAAAACAGTGATGACACAGGAGAGAAAAGAATCGCTGAAGTGAAAAACTTGAATAAATGAGAAGAGATGGGATCCAGGTCATAATGTAGTCCAGAAGAATTAGAAAAGAAGATCCAGATCTGGGAGAATCTGAGAAGTCTTGTTTTCAAGATAAGGCTGGTTCTTGCTCAAGGTGGCCTGTCTAATTTGGAAAAGGATTCCACTGGTATTGCAAGGTAATGCTAGAGGTTACAAGAAGTAGTAAGAAGTGCCAAAGAGATGGAGGTAATGAGATCTAGATTGGAGGTCTGAGTAATAGACAAGGAATTTATATTCAGGCAAAACCTGAAAAGATAGTCAAGAAATGCAAGAGATGGGGTAAGTACATTTGAAGGGGTATAGGGAAGTAGGCCACGCTCAGAAAGGTAGACAAGAGGCTTAACCATAGGCGTTTGGAGTTATACCACAAAATTTAATATTACATCACTGGATTTGAACCAATAATCAACTGTGAATCACACCTAGCCAAGACTTCTATATAATGTCAGGCTTTGCCAAGATTGACTAAGAAATTAGGAGACCCTGGGCCTGTTATATGAAGGTTAAGTGTGACTATAGCTAATGAAACTGCAGTTGCTAGCAGTGTTAAGAAAAATATTTATTGACTTGGTTCTACTTGTTTTAATGGATATTTAAAATATGTGCAAAGTGCAAGTGGATTGATTTTGAATGTCATTAATTCTTTGCTAGAGTATTGAAGGAAAATGGCAAGCACAGAACTATGGAACCGTAACAGATAAATCCTTTCTGAATCCAGTATTAAGCCATTCTTAAATGTTATTCTTATTCCATGTTAAAGTCCAGATATTTTTCCCCTTTTTGAACACCTCATTGAAATGATGGAACTTATTGGAGGAAAATGTGATTCAATAAGTGAAAGTTTATTCTACATCTGACTTTTCAGGAAGTCTAAAGCCTCATTTATACTTTATCGTAGGTTGTAAAGTGCTTTAAATTATTTGATATGTTATTCTCACAATGAAATGATTTTTTTCCTCATTTTACAAATGCAAACGTTAAGACCCAGAGAGATGAACTGCTTTGCTTTAAAATACCAAGCTAATAACAGAGCCAGAGCGAAACTCCAGGCATTCTACATTCAAATCTAATGATAGATCTGCTACAACTGTGTATCACATCATTGACCAATCATTGCAAACGTGTGGGGTATGTGCACAGAAAATTTGCATTCTCAGTGCTTGTTGCCAAATACGATTTGGTGGAATGTGTCTGAGGAGTTCGTATTTTAACTTCTTCAACCTATCTGAAGATTCTATCCATCACATAGCTTCATTCAACTCCACGTGGTGGCACACAGGGTCGTTTGGGAGCTTCCATTAGGGAGTGCCCTTCTGCACAGTGTGCCTAACCATAGAACCCTGAGGAAACAGTGTGTAATGAAAACAGCACAAGCCTCGACACAAGGAAGCATCATCGCAATGCCTGCTCTGCCACTCTCCTGCCAAATGGCCTTCAGCAACTTAAGTCATCTCTCTTTGAGCTTCTGTTTTCTAATTTCTAAGAAACTGACCTAACCTACAGAATTGTTATGAAGATGAGAACATACCACACTCAGCCAATGCTGTTTCTTACAATGACCAGAAATAAAGCTTTAGAAACTAAAATGTGGCAAATATATACATATATATACACACACACACACATATATATGAATAAAAAAATCACAATTGAAAGAATGTGGTAAAAAGCAAATGAGCTCTGCAATTCATCTGTAAGTTCTTTTGGTTTAAAATTTCATTTTAATTTTGGCACAACATTAGCAATCCATTGAAAATATTCTGAAATAACTCATATTCAGAGTTATTAAAGAAAGTTGATGGGTTTCACGCGCACGCTCGCACACGCACACACACATACATCCACCCACCCCTGTAGGTTGTGCGTTTTAGCAGACCTAAATGTAAACTTCTGGAATCCAAAATAAACTCCAAGTTGGTGATATCTAAAATAAACCCCAGTATGTTACTGTCTGCAAAAAAGAACTGTGAGAAAGTCTGTTCAGAGGATAATGATAGTGACTCAAATCCAGCTTGGAAGCGAGGCCTTCTGTGGGAGATAGAAGATGAGGGGTAATGTGGGGTGATGTCCTGACAACAGCAAGTCAGAGTGTCACTCCAAATGAAGCTCATTAATTCTTTTTGCCCCAAAGCCTGAACCTTATCATTGTCCCTCTCACAAGAGGCTTTGCTGGAGGCACCATGCCTCTTCTCTGCAGAGTTCTTTAACTCGCTCAAGACACTTCAATTTTGCAAGTTGAGTTGAGGACACCTGGTAATGAATGATTCAAGACACACAGGTGGCCCAGGACTGGGCCTGGCAGGCATATTCCTGGAACAGCGCCCCCGTGAGGATCCTATATGCAGAGGGAGAGCAAGCCAGTAGTTAGATTCTTGCTTAGTCAATTATGCATAATGGCTGTCAGTCAAGTTCTCCTGTTTGTGTCCTCATGGAACCTGGGGAGGGGAGGAACCAAGGCTGTGATGTGCTCAAGGGTAGCACTCTTACTTTAGTGGAAGCAGCTGCAGCCCAAGACTTGCAGGCTGAGTCTTCTCTCTGCAAACAGAAAATTCTGTTTGTTGTCATATACAGAACGAACTCCTTAGCGAGACTACAATAAGATCTTCATGATGCTCATTTGTCTCTCAGCCTGAATTTCCTGCAAATTTTCTACATGCATGGGGTGCTTCAACAATGGAGGGTGACTGGTAAAGGTTGAATTGTGTCCCCAGAAATTCATATGTTGAAGTCTTAACACTAAATACCTCAGAATAGGACCGTATTTGGAGACAGGGTCATTATATTTAATGATATATTTAGTTATGATGGGGTTGTACTGGAGTAGAGTAGGCCTCCAATCCAAGACTATGGTGTCTTTATAAGGAGGGGAAATTTAGACACAGAGACACCCACACAAAGAGAATACTACGTGAAGATGAAGGGGGCAAGGATTGGGGTGATGCTCCTAACACGTTAAGAAATACAGAAGATTAAAGACACATGCACACGTATGTTTATTGCGGCACTATTCACAATAGCAAAGACTTGGAATCAACCCAAATGTCCATCAGTGACAGACTGGATTAAGAAAATGTGGCACATATACACCATGGAATACCATGCAGCCATAAAAAAGGATGAGTTTGTGTCCTTTGTAGGGACATGGATGCAGCTGGAAACCATCATTCTCAGCAAACTATCGCAAGAACAGAAAACCAAACACCGCATGTTCTCACTCATAGGAGGGAACTGAACAATGAGATCACTTGGACTCAGGAAGGGGAACATCACACACTAGGGCCTATCACGAGGATTGGGGAGGTGGGAGGGGGGAGGGATTGCATTGGGAGTTATACCTGATGTAAATGACGAGTTGATGGGTGCTGACGAGTTGATGGGTGCAGCACACCGACATGGCACAAGTATACATATGTAACAAACCTGCACGTTATGCACATGTACCCTAGAACTTAAAGTATAATAAAAAAAAAAAAAAGAAAGAAAAAGAAATACAGAAGATTGCCAGAAAAATCATCAGAAGCCAGGGATGAGGCACGTAACTGATTTTCCCTCAACATCTTCATAAGGAGCCAACCTTACTGACACCTTGATCTGGAACTTCTGGCCTCTGGAACTGTGAAAAATACAATTCTGTTATTTAAGCCACCCAATCTGTGGTCCTTTGTGATGGCAGCCCTAGCAAATTAACAGAATTATTTTGGCCTCCAAAAAGGGATATTCTCAAATTCTAGCATTTGCACGTGTGTTTTCAGATCAGCAGAGAGTTTAGGGAACAAGGTTTAGAGCCAGACAGAAGTGGCTGTGATTTCTAGCTTGACCACTTTCTGATTGTGTCATTCTAAACAAAACACTTTGGAGCATCTGCTTGGAAATTTTGAATCACAGTGGTTAACATTATGGCCTTGGGCTTCACAAAGATCTGGTTACACATTCCAGCCATTCACCCGCTGAGTAGCCCAGATATGTTGCTTTTCCTGAGTGTGTTCTTGTTCTTACAAACAGTATAATACTTACTTTCCAGGAGGCTTGTGAGGATTCAATGTCATAATGCACAGACATCTCAAACTTGCTGCTATGGCATCATCACTACTCATAAGGAGGAAGCAGGGATTATGTTCTCCTGGGATTCATTTCTCTTCTGTTTTATCTGGACTATTATGTTTATCCTGCAGATTCCATAGAAGGGCGTCCTTCTCAAGAAAGTCTTGCCAGTCTGGTCAGCTGTGACCTATCATCTCACAATGGCTTGTTCCTAAGAAGTGCGTGCACCCACACTCATGCCCACACATGGACACTCATATTAACCTGTTTTTAAGTAGCTTATGTACATACATACTCTCTCTGCTAGACCATGTCTTTTGAGGCAGAGATTTTTTTCATTTCCATATATTAGCTTTGTACAGAATAGGTTTTCATTAAATAAATATATGATGAATCGATAAATGAATGAATAAATGAATAGCAAGTTTCCAAGTAAGTTTCAGGAGGGAGTTCTATTTTTCTATTCTTTTCCAAATATCCGTGGCTGTTTCTTCCGCTGCTGCTGCTGTATGGCACCCTACAGAAGGAAAATTTGAAAAGAGATGCCTTCCAGGGGTGGGAAAGACACTGGTCAGAAGAACCAAAGTGGACTCTGGGTAATGTATCCCTTACAGGTGGCTAGATCTTTTACGTTACAGTACTCTACCTTTATGAAACAGTCTTGTAAATGCTATCTAATTTAAATACCACATCATTTTACTAGATAAGCCAGAAGGATATTACTTCTCTATGTACCAGTGAGGAAACTGAGGCATATAACTTCTCCAGAATAACATAAGCTAATCAGAGACAGAGCCAAGTCAAGAACACAGTCTTCTAAGATGGCCTCTTTTTTGACTTTTCATCTTACTAAAACTTGCTGACTTTGATTTCATAGGGCTGATTTCTAAAATAAGGACTTAATTAGGCTTCTAACTGAGACCGTCCAATAGATGTCTTAGTAAAAGTCATCATGTGTGGGTTCTGAGGACTGGTTTTCTGGGAACAATATGCCCTTCGAAGATAGGAACCTAAACATAACTCATTCAAGTGGTGGATGAAACCTCCAGGGCTGTAAAGCAAGATTCTAGAGCAGAACATCAGGTCAAGAGTAACAGATACTTCCATGAAATCCTTATGATGGTCCTAGCTCTGAATTATTAATTGGTTGATAATTTTCTTATCTCTCTGAGTCTCAGGATTCTTATCTGCAAAATGGAAATATTATCTACTGTAATTCAGAGTTCATGACAATCGATTGTGATACTGAAAATGAAGAGTACCCCAAAAGTCTGTGGCAAATATGTAAAAGACTATTAACCTTGTCTTAGTAACATTAGGTTCTAAAAATCAACAAATACAACTAAAATTGTATAAGCTGAAATGACTCCCCAAAATCTTTTGAGAGAGTACAAAATTAAACACTATTATTTTTTTATCCACCTAACACAATAAGCTTTCCCCCCTGTATACATACAAATTGGTCTCTGTTTCCTTGAGCCATAGAAGACATTGTTAATTTTCTTCTAAGGAATGTGTGAAAGAGGAAAAAATATGAATATTTACTACAAGAATCAGACAACTGAAGCAACAGCACATTCCTCTCTTACTTGTCACACCCAATCAAGGACATATTGAGAGAAACAGAGAAATGAGGGGGAGAATCACCTGTGCTCTATTCATTGTCATATTCCATCTCTCTCCCCCTTCATTATCATTATTATCAATATCATGATTATTATCCTGTCATTTGCCAGCATGCATAGTTTAATCATATAAATCATATGTGTGTATGATGCGAGATCATGGTGTTTAGAAATCAGAAGCCCTCAGTTGTAACTGAAGTGAATACTGTGAGATGAGCCTCCAGTCATTATTCAAAATGCAGTGACTCAGTGCTTCCCATTTTAGATCGCACAGCCCAACCCCACCTAAGATATGAATCCTAAGGTTTATAAATTCCGTCGTGTTTTAGCTTCCCTGAGATTTTTGACTCAGCTTCCTGCCCTGCCCTCATCACGTTCTAGTGACATTCCAGTGGCTGTTAGGGAAGACAAAGTATAGGATCTGAGAAGAGCAGAGTCCAAGGTAGGAATTCGCAGGGGTGGATAACTCCCATCTTGGTGGTTGTGCCAGCCTGTTCCATATTTAACACACAATGCATGGGACTTGCAGGTTGTGTGTGTGTGTGTGTGTGTGTGTGTGTGTGTCCTTTAAATACACTTAGTTGTATTCATAATCTGAATATAAAGAACTAGCAAACATCTGAACTGAGCTTCTTTGGACCAAGCTAAGACTCAAAGCAATTTTCCTTTTAGTGATTTCAGAATAGACACTGATCAGGTTAACTTCTGCAGACCCTTCCCCACCTTGGGGTGGTAGAGTTTCAGTGGGTAGCAGTTAGAGCTCGGGACATACTAGTAAACCAAGGTAGGTGCCAGGCTCTGCTCAAAAGCCGCCACTGAGAAGAGTTTTCCCCAAAACCACTTTTCTCAACACTGGGCTCTTCCTTCCCCACTCTTTTCACAGGATTCCTGTTTGCTATTTCAGAGATACTATGGTTCTTATAGACAGTGGCAGCAGGCTCCCAAATCTTCTTCTTGCTTTTATTCTCAGCATACTCCAATTTATCTCCCACACTGTAGCCAGAGGTAGCTTTTAAATTGTAAATTTGACAAAGTAATTTACTGCCTAAAACCTGTCAGTGTCTACCAGTTACCTTCAAGACAGCATTCAAAATCCTTAAGAAGCCTTTCAAATCACTTGGCAAGCCAACCCAAACAACCGTCACGCTTTATCTCTTACCACACCTTCAGAGAGTGCTGCCAGATTAAATTAGAAACAGAGAGGAGGCCAAAAAAAAAAAAAAAATGGCAAGAACATATAAAAAACAATTTCCTCTGCTTTCTCTAACTATATGGAACTCACATATAATCTATGTTAAAGCCATTGCCTCTTCACCGCAGTTCTGTTAAAGAAGAAAACCCTAAACATCTGACTTTTCACTAGATCATCAACATTTAAAGATGGGAAAGACACAAAGCAGATTTTCTACACCTTTCGTGAAGACCTACACCTCCTTAGTCTTTAGGAATCCAACTTTTTAAAAAATCTGATTTAAAGGTGACCGGGCTACCTGCCCTTGTTTCTATTTTTCAGAGTCCTTCAGAAAATCTGTGTTAGGTTCAGTAAGCATGTAATGAACACTGAGGCTTTCGTGCCAACGTATTACTGGTGCTGTAATGGATTCTGAGTGAAATTCTGATCTACTTTATCCAGTGTGAGTGAGTGACGGTGTTACATAGTGCAACAGTATCTATGTTTCTCTGCAAAAGGCAATCAGTCATCAGCTTAAACTCAATTTGGCTAGTGCACATTCAATTAAAAAAAAAGTGGTCCCTGAGTCTCACTACCTTCCTAGAGAGAATCAAGTCACAGAGAGAGAGAGAGAGAGAGAGAGAGAGAGAGAGAGATACATATACACAGAAGATTGGCAGCTACTGTATATAAACCATTTGGAAAACACCATATTGGCAGACCGTCTGCAGATATGCAGCTGACAAAGCGGGCGGTTGTTGAACTGTAATAACCAAATAAGCAGAAATGAGACACTTTCTGTAAATAATATCATTAAGCACCAGATAGATGATTATGCTCAAGTGAAATGCACAGTGCATACTTTTTATTTAATACTGAAAGCATTTCCAATTACTTTCCATCAATGTTCTCATAAAATCTTACGTATTATAGTAGATGTATGTAATCTGCTAAGTGATTTGAAAGTAAAATATCTGATCCAGACTCCAGAAACTAGAGTGGCCAGGCCAGATACACAGAAGAACTTCTACTTTTGCCTGGAGGATGAGATAATATTGCACGTTTCATTCATTTAATTCATTCAACAAATGTGTGTCAAACCTGTAATATATGGCAAGTACATTCCTCGGTGCTGAGGATATATTACTAAGTGAATCAGAAAATAATCAAATTGATATCATAACAGGGCTGACAGATAATTATGAGGCCAAGATTTACAAGAACAAGATAATTTCTGTGATAAGTACTATAAAGAAAATGAAGCAGGGTATAACAAAGAAAGTGGTGACAGCTAATTTAGATAACAGAGGCAGGGAAGGACAATTGATAAAATAGCATATCAAAAGCCATGGAATGAAGATGCTGCTTAGAATATCAAGACCAAGAGAGCCAGAGACGCCCACACCCCCAAAATTTCTTGCCAACCCAAAATGAAAAGGAGTAACCGTGATTTCCTATTTCACAAGAAGGTACAGAAAAATAGCTAAAAGAATAGAGCCAGGAGACTTGAAAAAAATATAATAATGGCAAGTAACTTAACATGTCTACCATACAATAGACAGTTCCAAAGAAGTTTTCAAGCATTTTCTTGTTTCTCCTCATACTGGGAATGTCAAGGAGGTTGCTAATATTATTCTTACTTTACTGGTAAGGAAAATGAAGCTCTGAGTTTGATTTTTCCTTGGGTTACACAGCTAACCAATGGCAAGGCAAAGTCTAAAACAAGAGGAAGCAAACTACTACCAGCAGGCTCAATCCAATTGGCCACCTGCTTTTGAACACAAAGTTTTAAGGGAACACAGCTGCACTCATTCATTTGCCTCCTGTCTATGGCTGCTTTCACGCTAAAACAGCAGAGATGAGGAACTGCAACAGAGATGGTAGGTATTGCCATGCCTACATTATTTACTACCTGACTCTTTTTTTTTTTTTTTTTTTGCCAATCCTTGATCAAGAACAAAAGTTTTCTAATTTTGAGTATAATTTACCTTCCTGTACATGACACTGTATGAACCTATTTCACGTTTTCATTATCTTGATCCCTAATTGGAAGATTGAGTCCTGGAGGAAAAGAGCATATTTTCAGTGTTGTATCCTGGAAAAATAAAATGCATTTAGTAAACATTTATTGTCATCACTTGATTTACATTAAAACAAAAGACAACCAAGTCACAAATTTATGTATACATTAAAAATTTTTTAGCAAATCTAGCTATTCTTTTATATTCTACTTATTTCCTAGTGCATCCAGATTACATTTTCAGCACTCAAAAGAAGGACCAGTCCATATTTGCATAATGAAAATCACAGACAAAATTCTTAATCAATGTGTCATTTGTTTTAAGTACGGTTTCTCAGTGATACAGGAGGAAATAGATGAGAATGGAAAATTAAAGAAAATAACTTAATTTCATGTCTTAGAAAAAAATTAGTTGACCTTTGAGTATTCAGTTTCTTCACCAGGACATTACTTTAAGCATTTCACAAAATATGATTACTAGTAAAAACTTTGAGTTTATCATTAGTTATTTCATTCATTCATGAAACATAATTAAATGCTACTCTGGCTATTTATTGTTGTATAATACATTTCCTCATAACTTAAGGCTTAAAGTAATCATAATTCTTTATTAGTGTCTCTCAAAATTCTGGGGTTTATGTTCAACTTGGTGTTTCTTACTTTTTGTGCATTTTTAGCTAGACAGTGAGTAGTACTGAAGTTATGCCAAAAGCCTCTATAACACATGCCTGCTTGTTGACATTGACTACTGGTGGGGATCAAAACTAGGAATGGAACACTTACCTGTGGACTTAACCAGGTAACTGGTGTGTCCTTAAAAAAAGGTACCTGGGTTTCAATATTCACTATCCCAGGAGCAGGAAGTCAAAGTGACTAAGTTCTTGTAGCCTGGGCCTGAAAGCTGTCAGAGGGTCCCTTTGGCTGTAATCTATTAGAAGCACAGTCACAGAGCCCAGTTTCAAGGGAACATAGACCTCATTCCTCAATAGGAGAAATACCAAAGAATATCACAGTAAGTTTTTAAAACCACCAGAGGCTGGCCACCAACTTCAAATTATGAACATTTCTCCAAAATGCAAAATATACTCATTCTCAAGATCTCTTAACAATTTTTTTTTTTTTTTTTTTTTTTTTGAGACGGAGACTCGCTCTGCCACCCAGGCTGGAGTGCAGTGGCCGGATCTCAGCTCACTGCAAGCTCCGCCTCCCGGGTTCACGCCATTCTCCTGCCTCAGCCTCCCGAGTAGCTGGGACTACAGGCGCCCGCCACTTCACCTGGCTAGTTTTTTGTATTTTTTAGTAGAGACGGGGTTTCACCGTGTTAGCCCGGATGGTCTTGATCTCCTGACCCCGTGATCCGCCCGTCTCGGCCTCCCAAAGTGCTGGGATTACAGGCTTGAGCCATCACGCCCAGCCTCTTAACAATTTAATAGCATATTGGTGTCAGACTCATCCTCAAGGTTCAAATATTTTTATTTAAATTAGTTTCTTAAAGTGCAGATCCTTGGCTTCTGGTTTCTCTCAATCTAAAAATGTATAAACTGGAGACAAGTTATCTGACCACTGCCCCCATCCCTGCTCCACACTACACTCAAAATCGAATTGTGGAACAGATTCAGAATAACTGCTACTGACCCTGTCTTAGAAAAAGAGAAAACAGAAAGCACAAATAGTTACTGGTCCATAGCAATTCTGAAATCCAGCCAGACACATGTTCTGTAGGGCCCTTTACTCCTTCATAACAGTGATTCTCTCAAACTTTGGCTCTGTGCTCAAAGTTCGTGGTTCCTTCCTATTAGTCATTCATCATTTTTCATAAGAAAATTGACTTTGCAACGAGTAAGACTTCTCAACCTGCTTCCCAACACCCTTTTCATTTTATACAGCCTCTATTTCTTTTCTTCCAAGTAGGTGGTGCTTCCACCAGAAATTTATTTTAAAATCTTTGCGAATTTTTTTTACTCTTATGTGGGTTCACTCCATTAGACTTAGCCAAATCACAAAGCTCTTTTAGGAAAGTTCTTCTCCACCTTGAGTTTCTTGTGAAGCTGCTGTTAGAAAATAAATTTTTGGAAGCCCTCTTGTTTAATGGAAAGGACCTGTGAGGTGTCACCTTAAAATCCTCAGAGGCTTTTTTATTTGTTTGAAAGTTTTCATGAGCCACTGCTTAAATTATTATCAGGTGACAGAACATCCTACCCTGTATTTGATCTTTGACCTAAGCCGTGTGTAATTTTAGAATCATTTGCTGTCTGGAGAGACTGGGAATTGAAAACAGCTTTAATTTAAAACACAGCAAGCCCTGAATGCTTTTTATTTAGCATTTTACCAACACACTGACTGGAAATCTTAACTAGATCCTTGAGATCTTTAGCTGCATTTCCTAATTATGACATTAACACAAGTGACAGTATTGGCAGACTTTCTGCCACCACACAAGTATCCTCTTTCCTCCAGCTTCCAGAAACATTATCCCATTTTTACTTTCCTCTAAGCCCTGTATGACAGCCCTCTTGAAATATTTTAGGCTTTTACTAGCAGCCTCCTCAAGGTCTTTCTATCTCCTCCCCATTGCTCAATCTCAAAGCCAATGTCAATTTTTAAAAATTATGGTAGCATACCACATTTAGTTTTGTAATTTATTCCAAATATCTATTTTTATAACGAATTATCCCCAAGTTAACGTTTCAGTTTCAGCCAGACAGTTGCTAAGTTCAAGACATTGCAAAGGTCTCTGCACTTTCATGTCTAGCAGGTGATCCACTGGTACTTCAGCTGGAACTAATAGGTGGATCATTTATACACAGCCTCACCATGTAGCTTGGACTTTCTTCCAGCATAGCTGAGTTCTAAGAGCAAATATTCCAAGAAGCAGGAAGTGAAAGGTGCCTTTCCTTAGGCCTTGACTCCCAAAACAGGCACAGTGTTACTTCTGCCATATTCTATTCGTCAAGAAATAGCAGATCACAGATTCAAATGGAGGTTACATAGACATCACTGCATGTCACATAATTTGGAGGCTGACTTTTTTAAACTTTCACAAGTTGCAACCATCTTTCAGAAACTAGTTTATGTACTTTTAGATGTTATAAAAAATAATCAAGGCATGCAGCATCTCTTTGAGATTGTAGTCTAAGATAGTTTTGTTTTGTTTTTATCATGTCAAGTTAATTAAGCTATACCTTTCCAGAATCCCCTTCCTTATACAAATCCAGATTAAGTTTGACACAAGGAAAATTAATCATGATATAGAATGTGGAAGTGAAAGAGCCATTAGTATCCAACAAATGTTGATTTCTGGTGACAAAAACATTGCATGTTTCATGTTATTGCTGAGGTTGTTGCTGTTGTGGGACAGTAGCTGGGCTTGGAGTAGCTCCATCACCTTTGCTGGATTTCCTCTTTCATCTTCTCTAAGTCTCAAACCAGATGAGAATTTAGCCTTGTGGCAAAGGACATCATCTTCTTTTTATGGCCAATTGCATTGCTGATGTTGGAGGCAGTGAAGATGTGGGTTCCTGTTTCCTTCCGAGGTTCTTGTTTTCTTTCCAGATTCCAGTTGTTCCTTTATGTTCCCAGTTTCACTTTTATATATTTTTCCTGACTGCTGGCTTTACTGACCTTCAATGACTTTAGGTCTACCGCCAGATGCTGAAGGAACAACTTTCCTTAGACTTCTTCACCTCCCACAAGTATGTGTGGCTTACCTCCAAAATCAATCCTCTACTTCATATTTCTTATAGTAGGGCTGCTTACCTGGTAGAAACCAAACTAACTCAGGCAGAGAATGATGAGTAAATTATTACATTTATAATACAGAATAATATGCAAGATATGTAAATGAGTAACTAACTATAGGATGAGCAAAGCTTTCACAGAAGTGACATTTTATCTGGGTCCTTTTCATTTTTCCCAATGCAGAAAAGTCAGGGCATAGTATTCAAGGTAAAACAAACAACATTGATTCCACTGACTTTCAAGTAATTGACTTTAAATAAATCACCTTTATTGACTGTAGCTGGTACTTCCTTCAATCGTATACTTTGATTGTCACTAGACTTTTTCTGTTTAAACAGCATATGAACTTCCGTTTGATCAGGAAAGCCTTGGGATCTGTAAAACCTTAGTCACAACTCCTCCTTCTGATTTTTTTTTCAAACATCTCTATCGAAAGCTGTTATTTATTCCCGGCCATGACATGGCCAGGATAGAGAAATCTTAATAACTTCCTAGTTCTTCCTGAGCTGGCTCTCTGTGACTTTGCTTGATTACCCTATTTGTAGTGCATTCCCAGAACTTCAGGCACACCATGCACAAATGTGTGTGTCTTTATAAAGCACTTTCTCAAAGGGAGCATCAATCATTGCTCAAGCCAAATATAGAGTGCTGCTGTTATGGAAGAGTTATTTATGAAATTGACATCCCTGGGTTTCAGCCTCCATTATGTCTCAACAAAACTGTTGGACTTGGAGCAACTCATATAATTACCATATGCCTCAATTTCCACAACTGTAAAATAGATAATATTATCCTTAACGAATGCTGTTAGGGTTGTTGGTGATGGTGTTGGTTGAATTAAAATGAATTTGAATAAATTAATTAATTTTAAATTAAAGATTAAATAAAATGTATCCTTTTGTTCAGTATCAGCCTTTGTTTCTATCCCATTCGTGTTGGGAAGTAAGAACACTGCAACCTAATAGTCTGGAATTTTACTCTTTAATCTCAGAGTTTTATTTCTTCCAGTGCTACTGAGGATTAGAAAGAATGTATATAACACAACTCAGATAGTGTCTAATGAATTCATTATAGGTGCTCCACGTCAGAGATCCAGTTGGATCTGATGTAAGTTTGAGATGGTTTAAGATGATTTAATATGATAGAAGGAGTTACTCCAGGGAATCTAGGAACACTGATACACTGTCTTGGTTACCTGCTTCTTTCTACAAACTATTGCTCTAAATAATAAGGCAAATAAAAGGCAGAACAACACTTTACCAGTAGCTGGATCTCTGTCCCAAACAGGAGATCATAGTGAGGTCTGATGCACTGTGTGGAGACAGAGTTTATTGAGAATTAAGACCAGGGTAGCTTCATTCTCTCTAAGCTTAAACTTGAAACTCACCATCCAAAGTATTTCACAGGGCAGTGATGGAAACAAAAGTGAATACAGAGAAGTAGAAATCATGGGAGAGTGTACTTTTGCCCATATTAACTCTAGACTGGCCTATGCTTTCCCATATACAACCGTAAACCTGAATCCAGCATTTACTTAGAAGAATAAAGAAAGTGTACAAAGAAAGAGATGCCTGATATGGCTGGAACACTGTACTATTACTTCTCTGGCATGTGGAAACAAAAGTTCAGAGAAAAACCATACATAAATGTATTCCAACTTATATATATATATAAAAATATATACTTTCAAGTGTGTATATATATATACACACACATACTTTAAAGCTATTCCTTAGGGAAATAAAGCCCATTCAGAGGTCCCAGTTTAGGAAATCTTCCCGCACTGGTATCAGGAAAGAGGATAGTGGAAATTGTGTATTTAACCATGACTTATTAATAACATTATTTCATGAGTAGTTATCTTCATTCAGTATTCATTTTACTTATTTGTTTTTCCTTGGTGAAACGGATTAAGACACTTTGGTGTTCATTCTAGTTCTGATATTAGGTAGCTGAGCTACCTTAAACAAGGTTTCTCTCTAGCACTCAATTTCTACATCCATAAATAGAAGGTGTGAACCAGATAATTTGTTGTTTCCTTCTCAGAGCTAACATTCTGGTAGATAATCTAGTTACCTAGCTTCCTGTAAAGTACTTTTAAAAATTAAAAGTATGTGCTTTTATTCTCTAGGAAATAGTTTTGCACCCCACTCTTTAGTTTAAAAATCTCTGCGGCATGATTTTTCTTTTAACAGACACAAAATCTTGGTGATTTTGCAAAAGTTAAAAATAGAGTCTCTTTGAAAATAGGAGAGTCACGTTGTTTATAAATAGCAGGTCTTCAACTCTGCAGCGTATTCGGTCAGAAAGAGCAGTTTAAACTGAAATGCAGAGTAAAAATAAAACTACTTAACTAGTTTTGCAAGAGTCTAGCTAAGAGATTTAGATTTCCTGCATTAGCTAAAGAAAGGCATGGAGATGAAAAATTGAGGATTACCAGACTTACTGTGAACAGGAAGGTGCATCTTTAATAATTGCCTATTTTATAAAGAGGAGAATGAGGCTTAGAGGAATTATTTTTTAGGACTGTGCCCAGAAAAGTGGGAGGCTTGGATGAGAATCTGCTTGATTAGCTCTTTCCATTCCATCATCCCCACTTCTGAGACAATCGTGGAGCACACTGCTTATCCAACCACATTCTTCTCACTCAGTTAACCCTAAACTAAAATATGAGACTGAAGGCAGGAGGATCTGTTATCACTGAAGCATGTCTGCAGAGAGGTACCCCATAGATTAATCAATTAGATAAAATGTATTCATCAGAGACTTTATGCATGGTGTTGTGAAATAAACTTTATGCAAAATGCAGTCTTTGGTGCCAGGATGCCTACACACTGTTAAGGCAAGATCTTATCAAATTAAATGTCAGAAATATATAGTGCCCAAAGAAATACATAATATTAATTTCTAAGCATTCACCTTGTATCTGGCAGGTGGTATTCCATGAGAATTTTATTTTATTTCCTTTTTGCTTTTCTGAATATGTGTGACTTTTACAAATGTTATGAAATGCACAATATAAATTATCCAAGGAGCAGTTTTCTTAGATACAGATATAATCAACTTCAGACAAAAAAGGTATGGTTGCCTGACTCTTTTGGTGAATTAGTTTGTGGTATTTTCAATAGACTTTAATGTTTAGAGAAATTTTAGATTTACAGAAAATTTGAGTAAAAAGTCCAAAGTGTTCCCATATATATTCTCACACCCATCCCCTCAGTATCCCCTGATATTAATATATTGCATTGATATGGTACATCTGCTGTAAATGATGGACCAATATTGTGTTAGATAGAGTTTACTATTGGTGTTGTACATCTATGCTTTTTGAAAAATGTAAGATGACATGTATCCTCCATTATAGTATCATCAGAATAGTTTCATTGCCCTAAACATATCCTGCACTCTACCTCCTCTTCATACCTCCCTCTCTCCCCTGACCTCTGGCAATCACTAATTACTTTAACTGTATTCATAATTTTGCTTTTTCCAGGATGTCATATAGTTAGAATCATACAATGTCCTTTTCAGAATGTTTTCTTTAACTTGGCAGTATGCATTTAATGTTTTCCCATGTCTTTTTGTGGCTTCATAGCTCATTACCCTTTATCTCTGGATAATATTCCATTGTATGGATGTACCACATACATTAATTCATATATTGAAAATCATCTTGGTTACTTCCAAGTTTGGAAAATAAAAGTAAAATTGCCATAAACATATGTGTGCAAGTTTTTGTGTGGACATAAGTTTTCAACTCATTTGAGTGAAACTCAAGGAGCTAAATTGCTGGATTGCATGGTAAGAGTTTCTTTAGTTTTATAAGAAACTGACAAACTTTCTTCTAAAGTAGTTGCCATTCTGCATTTGCACCAACAATGAATGAGAATTCCTATTGTTCCACATCCTGAGCTACAATTGGTGGTGTCAGTGTTTTGAACATAAGCCATTCTAGTAGGGATATCATGGTATCTTATTTTAATTTGCAATTCCCTGATGATATATGATGTTGAGCATCTTTTAATTTGTTTTTTTTTTTTTTTTTTTGTCATCTGTATATCAGTGAGCTGCCTGTTCCCCATTTTTAAGTGGGTTGTTTAATTTTTTATTGTTGAGTTTCAAAGAGTTCTTGCTATAATTTGATTACTACTCCTTTTTATGTAATATGCGTTTTCAAATATTTTCCAGTTTTTAGTTCATCTTTCTATTCTCTTAACAGTTTATCTTGCAGAATAGAAGTTTTAAACAATTTACTGAAGTCCAACTTATAATGATTTTTTTCTTTCATGGATTATGCTTCTAATGTTGTATCTAAAAAAGTCAGGACCACATCTTAGGTCATCTAGTTTTTCTCTACTGTTATCTTCTGGAATTTACAATTTTTCATTTTACATTTAGGTCTATGATTGATTTTGAGTTAATTTTTATGAAAGATAGAAGATCTGTATCTAGATTCTTTTTTTTTTCCTATACGTGGATGCCCAGTTGTTTCAGCACCACTTTATTTATTATTATTATTATTATTATTATTATTATTATTTTAAGACAAGGTCTTTCTCTGTCACCCAGGCTGGATTGCAATGGCACAATCACAGCCCACAGCAGCTTTGAACTCCTGGACTCAAGTGGTCTTCTCATCTCAGCCTCCCAAGCAACTAGGACTACAGGTATGTGCCCCCACACCCAGCTATTTTTGTTTGTTTGTTTTTGCAGAGATGGCATCTTGCTATGTTGGAAACCATCCCAGACCAGGTGTGCATGTGTGTGTGTGTGTGTGTGTGTGTGTGTGTGTGTGTGTAGGGTGGGAGGGTGTTCAAATGTATTCTGGAGAGCTGGGAGTACCAAGGGTTCATAGGACTGCTATACTACTTTGTATAATCCAAAGGGAGGAAAGTCTCCAACAATGAAAACGCAAGGTACATGGGCAGAGTTAACGAAGCATCACATTGGCCAAAGGAATGATAAGAAAATGAATTTGCTGTTGCATATGAGGGCAATGGTTTGTAAGGTAAAAAGCGTAAGAGAATATCCCACTGCTTTTGTAGGCAGTAGCACTCTTCCTGACCTTGTTTTTCACTGTTGCCCTTTCAAAAATCCCACAAGAGGGACTGCCTCAGAGAATTCACCCATGTATTCATTCATCCAATAACTCTTTTTGTGGGCCACATTATACTCTGCCTACTATTCTAGATGCTGGGGGATATATGTGTGAAAAAGGTAGTAGAAGTTCTTCTTCCAAAGCACCATATACTGCTCCACACTGTAAACTTCTTTAAATGCTTTTGTCCTACCATTGCTTCAATAAGCAATTCAAATTTCCTTCTCTTGTTTACTGACACAAATATTCCTTTAAACCACCTGCCATCCCTGTGTTCTTCTTAACCACTGGTATCTTAATTCAGTTTTCTCCTTTGACTCAAGAACATCTGAAACATTGTTTTCTATCCTCAACATCATGAAACCCTAAACATACAGGTTCCTGTCTTGCTGCTGGAGTGGGACATTTGGATTAGTATGTGACATATTGTACAAATGCAACTAATGCATTTACCTTTGAGTTTTCTGCTGGTTTTAAAGATTAAACATATTTCAGTTCCAGGAGAAAACGGAATGAAGTGTCATGAGAAAGGTAGGGTCATTCTGTGAATTGATCCTCTGGGGGAAAGGGCTGTGATATGGTTTAGCTGTGCCTGTACCCAAATCTCATCTTGAATTGTAACTCCCACAATTCCCATGTGGGAGGTAATCGAATCATGGGGATGGATCTTTCCTGTGCTGTTGTTGTGATAGTGAATAAGTCTCATGAGATCTGGTGGCTTAAAAATGAGGGTTCCCTGCACAAGCTCTCTCTTTGCCTGCTGCCATCCACATAAGATGTGACTTGCTCCTCCTTGCCTTCTGCCATGATTGTGAGGCCTCCCCAGCCATGTGGAACTGTGAGTCCAGTTAAACCTCTTTCTATTTTAAATTGCCCAGTTCTGGGTATCTCTTTATCAGTAGTTTGAAAACATACTAATACAGGGTGCTTCATGAAATGGAATGAAGGGAACTTCTAGAGAAGCCTATGCAGGACCTGGAGCAAGTGCCTCACACCCAGGACATCACACAAAGAGGGGAGGCTGGGAACGTTGTCAAGGCAAGAAACTACTGTGGACCAAGCATTTTAACTGCAGTTTTTCCTTAACTGAATTATCAAAATAGCATGGAGATATAGCTGTTGCTGTCCTTCACTAAGGCTCAAGAACACCAGGTAATTTCCCCAGGGTTACGTGGTTCTTTGTTGGCAGAGCTGGAATTCAAACGGAGGTCCGTTCTCTATGGTTTTAAGCTTTTAGTCTTTCTGTTGCTACACACTGCCTCTCAAAGGTGGCAAGACATCCAGAACAGAGCTTCTATTTCAGTTTGTAAAATAACACACTATCGCAGGTTCTGTTGCTGCTCTGCTCACCTCCCTTGTCACTAATCATCTCAGCACCTGCCAACAGTCTCTCACTGCAGGCAGGTAGGGCTCTCTACCTGAGGGCTTTTTCTTAGCCTTCACTATAAGATGGAATTACTGAGGGTTGCTGCTTTGGGAGTGTCCCCCTACTACTGACAGATACAAATTCAAGGACAAGAAGCCCAACTTCCTCAATCCCCGGGTAGAATAACTCTGTGATAAGCTCTACGGAGTTCCCTGGCATAGTTGAACTCAAGTTGTCCACACATTAACTCAAGTTCTAATCTCCTTCAAAACACACCTTTTATTTGCTTCTTACCTCGATTTATCTACCTTCCTCCTTCCCTTACTAGTGCTTCCTGGGATCATCTCCCAAATTCCTAGACACACCCTTTGACTCAAATCCTAGTCTCAGGAGCCAATTCTGTATAAACCCAAATAGAAATACACTTTTTACCTTAGACATAATGAATGCAGGAGAAAAATTTGACAGATGGTAAAAGATCTTTAAAATTAAAGGTATCCCTGCCTATAGATGAGCTTCTCATTCTGTCTCGTGCTTTTATTTTTCACTGCTTTTCCTTATGATTAGCATACTTTTGATAACATGAAAGCATTCCTCTTTTGTATCAAAGGAAATACAATCAAAAAGTGTTTGAGGCAGCGCTAGGTTGGGATTTAAAGAGTGAAAGGCTAAAACAGTCCCTGACAGATTCCTGATTGTGTTCCTGAGTTACACTTTGCTGAAAGAATGGGTCTACCATGGGAACACTCAGCGGACAGTAACCATGGAGGGCCTGGATGTACCAACATGCTCCCACCATGATCTGGTTCAAGGTCAGGCACATCTGGTAGAGACGCAAGAATGTGTTTCTCAACGTATCTTTACATAGAATACAGGATCACAAACCATCACTTCTTGGAGTTTGTCCTGTGGACCTCATTGTCCATAGCTAAACACTTTCAACAGTCATTCTATTGTGAGTCTTTTCATAGTAATATTTTTTGGAGGGTAGGAGAGGGCCCATCAGTCATGCTAATTAGCTACCATCTTAACCTGCAGTAATAGTGATGCATGGAAATACGGGTTGGCAGTGAGTCTGAGAAATGTGTCCAAAAAGAACAAGCTGACTGTGTCAGGGTTGGGATTAAGGGTAGGGGCTTAGTACCTGAAAAGTAAAAGCGCAGCCTCTTAACAATAAATTTTAAACCTAGACATCCTAATAGAGGAGGCTGCTGATAATGTTAGGACTTGCTCTCATGAGAGAGGGATAGGAGTAGCATAAGTACATTCCATCGGGGTTGTAATTAATTCAGTAAGTTGTGGGATGGATAGAATCTATCAAGAAGCAGCAGGGGAGCGAGCTAAGATGAGTTGGGTAAAACAGAGGAACTGGTGTGAACAGTCTCTGATGACCCTACTCTCCTATTTTGGAAGGCAGTGAGGAGAGAGCCACTGAGCAGGGGTGACAAATCTTTTGAGGAAGAGATGCTAATTCTAGCTCTATGCAACTAGAAGATGTTTCTTAACCTCTCTGCACCTGAATTTTCCAGGCTGTCAAGCAGGAATCTTAGTATGTGACACAACTATTATGGGAATTAAAATGAGATACTGTTTATCTAATTCATGGAACATCATAGACAATAAATAGCAGTTCCTTTATTATTACACACAATAACCATTCTTGTGGAATTGAATAAAACCCTTCTTACATGAGTTGATTAAAAGATTCAATTTTTTGGCTGATATACAGAATATCCTCTGAAGATGCTTTAAAAAAAACTGAAATGAGAAAGCAGTCATTGTTGTGCTCAGAATTTATTAATGCATACAGTCAACTATGCCAGACAAAATGCTTGGCTCCCAATAGTGCTTACCATTGTAGACAAGATTATTCCGTCACAGAGGCAGAAGGCTCAGTTAGGGGAAATATGTCTCATTCAAAAAAAAAAAATGGAATAATTTGATAAAGTACCTTTCAGTCGTGGAAAGGAACAGAGACCTCAGTTTGTCTGTTGTACCATAGATCTCATGGAAAGAGGGTTCCAAAAGAAATAAACCTGAAATTTACAGATAAAATCAATAGAGACACCTGAAAAGTGCAAGATGACCCCGGAGAACACCTTCGTTCTGGGAGGATGCATCTCATCTCATCTCTCTGCAGACTCAGCCCAGCCCTTGGTGTCACATTCTTCAAGTGATGGCATCAACAACATTCATTTTTCTCTCCCTGCTTCTTTTGAGTCTTGTGTCAACACACGGTAGCTGGTGAATCTCCTCATTATGTTTCTTAATTTCAATAAGAATGTATCCGGTCCAACTCCTGAGAGCATCTACATTCATTGCATTCTGTGGGGAAGGAGAAGTCAATCTTTCTATATTGATTTCTATGAAAATGAAGCATGAAGCTAGAAGTACTTTTTTTGGCAGAAAATGATTTTACAAATACAACTCTCTGCCTAAATATACTGAAAGAATAAGGATCTCTAATTAGTTTTCTAATGCAATTGTGTTCTTATAATATAGGTTCCCACTCTCAAAAGAGTAATTACAAAAATAATTGTATTGAGAAATGAGGTAGCTCTTTGCAGGTAAGGAGGTTCCTCTTTTACTGAATGTCAATCACTAGATATGCTCTCTTTTTAGAAAGAGATCAAAAATAGAAAAGAGAAAAAGTAACAAACAACAACAAAAAACAAAGAAATAAAAACAAAACAAAAAGCTGTTCTGTGGTACTATGCATGGTTTGTTTAAGAAAAGGCCTCCAGGAAGGCTCTCAATTGAAGTTCATTGAAAGTTTAATTGAAGTTATTAAATTACGGCTTTTGGCAAAAAAATAAAAAATAAAAAAGATTGAGCAGTAATTTTTGAATAATATATAAGCAGATTTCTCTCTCTCTTTTAGTGATTAGATTTACCATGTTCACTCTCAGCCTCTTTATAAAAAGGCATAGACATGCCACTTTGAAAATAGGGGTGGATGTTTGTTCATTTCAAGAAAAGGTTCACAGAGGATATTAACTGTCCAAAGATACTAAATTGCTACTAAAAATCATAAAACTACATTAAGACACATTTGATTATGTTTACGTGTACACGTCTCTCTACATATGTATTTATTTATACACATATATATATGAAATATATGTGAGTGTATATATATATATATATGAAATATATGTGAGTATGATAGAAAATTTTACATTTTACATTCTTCAAACCGAGGCAAAGACATCATCTTCACTGACATTGTTTAGGGGAAAGCTAAACTCTTTCTTCTTGCACAAATCTTTTCTTTCTTCCTCAGGTAGGAAATACATTTGAACTTGAATTCCTGAACTGCCAGAGCACGTTCCACTGTCAGACCGTGCTGAACATTCATGGTTACATAATTCCTGAACATCTATTTGTGTGTGAATAATTCAAAGTGCTTTTGAAGAAATGCTCATAAATGCTTAATGAACAAGAAAATATTTGTGAAGGGTAAATCTGAGAGATGGGATGGAGAGGCTCATGCATTCGCTCACAGTTTGGAAGCCAGTAATTAATCAGAGATGACTGGAATGAAAGTAGTGTAGCTACATGTGAGGTTGCCACCTCCCATTCACGCCCTTACGTTTGTGTGGTAAGAAAGAAAGCACGTGATAAAAACGGGCTCTTGCGTATTTTCTTACTCAGTCTTTGGCCCTTTATCATATCTCAGGACTGGAAATCCTGCTTTAAAGAAAAGCAACTTTAGGAATTGACTGTGTGGATACGTGGGGAAAAGCATTCTAGTCCAAGGACCGAAACTTAGGTGTTGCATTTTATTTGAAAAATCATTATTTTCTTTTTATTTGTTTATTTTGGTAAAAGTCCCATTAATTCCAGATTTACCTTCTATAAGTGTGTACATTTCTGGGGGTCCTGGTGTCTGTCAGGTCGTATGTGCACAAAAAATCTTTGTATAGTCGAAATCGGAGTCAAAGCATAATGGCTTTACCTTTCTAAATCTTCTTCATTTTCCTTTTTCTCTTTCATTCCAACTAGAAAGCAGCTAAGATAATTATAAACTTGAGTCTCTAGTTTCCCGCTGAACCACACTGACTCTCAAGATTATAGATGTTCTTCTTCGTCACCTTAAAATGCTTCCTCACGTACATTACCTAATTTCATTTTTACAGTAACATTTTCAGTTGTGTGTGAACAGCCATTTCTATAGATTAAATATATGTAGGTCTGACAGGTTTGCTCAACCACTAATTGGAAGAGTTGAATTTGAAACCATATCTTTGATTTTAAATCAATATAATTTCTCAGATGCTGTTTCATCATGAGGAAGTAGGCATAAAAGGGATAAAATTATTACATATAACTTTGCTGGCATTTAGCAAATATGTAGTAGATGATAATGTTATTATTATTTTGCTGGTAGTAATGCAGTATGTGGCTCTGGCTAATGAGGAGTTATATATACTAGAATTTCAAAATAATCAACAAAGTCTGTTAATTAAAAAATAAACTTTGTTTAGAGGCTATGACTAACTTCATTATCAGAGAATTAGAGAAGGTATTAACCCCAGCTCTAATGTAATGCCCACTTAAGTGAGTATAACTCAGTAAAACTGAAGAATCACAGCAAGATGGTCGGGAAATCATTCTCGACCCCAGTTATAATTCAGAAGGGGATAGTATGAGGGAGTGGAGACATTTGAGCAGATGCAGGGAACAAACATTTTATGAATAATAAGGGAGAGACTTTCCATCAATGCTAAGTCCTGAAAGTCATCTTTTTCTAACCAAAGCCAGAGGCGTTGGTAACACTCCCACAGAGGACATTTTGAAGAAAGCAATCTCAGAATTTCTGCAGAAGACTTGTTCACATAGAAGGAGTGCCATACCTTCATTATTTCCAGAATGTGTGAACTAGCAAATAAAACAAAAATAGCAAATTTTAATTGTGAGACATTGCAAAATTGGTCACAAAAATCTTTTCATGTCTGCAGCACACTCTCTTGTGCTATGTGGCAGTGCAAATCACCTCCATGAAGGTATCCCGTAAAACTGAGTTGGCCGTGTGACTTCCTTTCGTCAGCAGGGCTTCAGCAAAATGCTTGAAGCAGAGACTTAGGGAGTACTGTTGCATTGAGGCTATCCTCTTGGCTGTTCTTGGAACCCTAAGGTTGCCCTATGAAAGAGCTCAAGCTAGCCTATTGGAGCCAGGAAGCCAGACTGAGGAGAACCAAGGCATCCCAGCTGACAGCCAGGCAGTTGCCAGATGTATGAGAGAGACGATCTCAGGTGCAGACATCAGCTTGTCTCACAGCTTACCACAGACGCGTGGGAGACCAGATCAGAAGAAATATCTGTGCAGCCTCCAGTATTGTGAGATGCAGAAAATGGCTGTTGCTTTACATCTCTAAGTTTTGTGTTAGTTGTAATGCATCATAAGCTAATACATATAATGCAAAGTACTGAGACCGCATGAAGACTGAGCCAGCAAGGTCTTTATAAAAAGATATTAGAGAAATTTCAGGTAGAATGATTGCGAAAGTGTCATGTTTAGTTAGGACACTGGGCAGCGGCTGGATCCAGAAAATCTATTCTTTGTGGTGGGTAATGTTGCACCACTTGTTAGAGAGAGAGCTGAATAAGTTCCTCATGCTTAAACTCTGCTCCTTAGGATGAACAGCCTCTCTGACCTCTCAACTGCAGTTTCTTCATCTATAAAAGAAAAATATAAAGCCTTTTTTCCCCCTTATATTGTCAACTGCTTACTACGCCATCTGGGATCCCAGGAAGGCTCGATAAAATTATGGCTGTTTTAGTTTTGATGATTATAATAATGCATTCTGGTGTAAGAATTCTACTCTCAAAACCAGAACTTCCTTTCAGAAGCTACGTGGGCTCTGGATCATGATTGGACACACGCTGCACAGTCAGGATTTACGTGTTCTGATAGATTGAAGAGTTTGAAAAGCACCATCACAGGGCAGGAGACTGGGAATCGGGAAGCAAGAAAACAAAGATTTAAGGCTAATGATTTAACGGGGCGGGGATTCATATGAACACCAGTCATGCATTGAAGCAATGCTTATTTGTTTCCTTGTAACTTGAAGTTCCACTAAGTAGGTTTAGAGAATTAGGAACAAAGCCACTGAAATTTGATTAGTCTAATATGTTTACTTTTTTTCAAAGGATTCTCTTATTGTCCATAGAAATTTTCCCTTAAAGTTCTACATTCGGGGATTAATTTAATATAATGAAGTAATATTTATCTGTTAAAGAAATGTACTATAGATGGATAGACGGATAGATCCTGGAAACTTATTTTAACAGCACTTTTATAAACTTAAATAAGCAAGAAAATAAATAAGCTCGATTTTCTCCCAGACACGTACTTAATGGTTAAAAAGAGTCATGAGACTTTTGCTTCTAACCAAATAATAATCTAGATCTATTTTAAAAAGAAAAAAGAAAATGAAAGAAACAGTGTTCTACGCAACATGAAAGTGATGTGAAAAAAATCTTTAGAAATACATTTATATGAATAAACAAGATTGTAAGAAAGTACTAGAAATCCTCAGGGCTCAAAATGATGTAGAATTCTCACTCATGAGTAATAAATTGTCAGTGAAGCTCGCAGATGCCCTACAAGTGTTGCATAATCCCTGCTCATCTTGAGCCTTCTTTACAATACAACACATCGAAGGGACACAAGGCAAGACCCTAGGCTTGTGAAAGGGGAGCAGCTGGCACAGAAAGGCTGAGAATAGGACCCCATAAACCCAGGACTTTATGGAACCCCATTCTCAGTGAACATCCAGACAACAGAAAATCTAACCTTGATGTCCGTATGAGTTATCTTCAGGAATAAATGGAAGAGAAAGCAGAATAATTTTTCTACAGTTTCCTAGAGAAAAAATTTCAAACTTTTGGAAAAATATGATGCCAAGAAGACCTCCTAAATAATAACAAGCATAAAATGGTAAGCAAAAGACTGATAAATGCAATTACATGGAATATTAAAATTTACTTGATCAAAATTAACTATTAACAAAAATAGTGGAGAAAGAAAAAGAAAACGTGGAACAGTTACCACACTTACAGACTTTACAAATGATTTTTGAAATCAGTAAAAAAATAAAAATAAAAATTACCTAATAGAAAAACAGCCAAAAAACATGAACTATGTTTTAGCAAAATGCAAGCTGCTAAAAAATGAAAATATGCCAGGCAATAAATAAATAAATAGCTAAAATGATCCATTTCAATAGTAATCTGGAAAAAACAAGTTACAAACCACAGTAAAATAATATTTTAGGCTGGGCATGGTGGCTAATGTCTGTAATCTCAACACTTTGGGAGGCAGAGAAAGGAGGATCCCTTGAGCCCAGGTGTTTGAAACCAGCCTAGGCAACATAGGGAGACCCTGTCCTAACGAAAGATTTAAAAAAATCCCTGAGAAATTGCCACATTGTCCTCTCCAATGTTTGAACCAATCTACATTGCCACCAACAGTGCAAAGGCATTCCTATTTCTCCACAGCCTCTACAGCGACTACTGTTTCTTCACTGGTTAATAATCACCATTCTTACTGGCGTGAGATGGTATCTCATTATGGTTTTGATTTGCATTTCTCTAATGATCAGTGGTGATGAGCTTTTTTTCATATGTTTGTTGGTCACATAATTGTCTTCTTTTGAGAAGTGTCTGTTCAGATTCTTTGCCCAATTTTCAACGTAGTTGTTTGTTTCATTTCTTGTAAATTTGTTTAAGTTTTTTGTAGTTTCTGGATATTAGACCTTGTCAGATGGATAGGTTGCAAAAATTTTCTCCCATTCTGTAGGTTGCCTATTCATGCTGATGCTAGTTTCTTTTGCTGTGCAGAAGCCCTTTAGTTCAATTAGATCCCATTTGTACATTTTGGCTGTTGTTGCAATTGCTTTTGGTGTTTTAGTCATGAAGTCTTTGTCCATACCTATGTCCTGAATGGTACTGCCTAGATTTTCATCTAGGGTTTTTATGATTTTGAGTTTTATGGAGTTGTTTTTTGTATAAAGTGTAAGGAAGGGGTCCAATACCATTAGACCCAGCAATGCCATTACTGTGTATATACCCAAAGGTGTATAAATCATTCTTTTGTAAAGCACATGTATGTTTATTGCAGCACTATTTACAACAGCAAAGACATGCAACCAACCTAAATGCCCATCAATGAGACTGGATAAAGAAAATGTGGTACCTATGCATCATCAGATACTATGTAGTCATAAAAAGGAATGAGATCATGTCCCATGGAGGGAAATGGATGCAGCTAGAAGCCATCATCCTCAGAAAACTAACACAGGAACAAAAAACCAAACACTACATGTTCTCACTCATAAGTGGGAGTTGAACAATGAGAACACATGGATACAGGGAGAGGAACAACATACATCAGGGCCCGTTGTGGGGGTTGGGAGAAAGGGAAGGGAGAGCATTAGGACAAGTACCTAATGCATGTGGGAATTAAAACCTAGATAGCAATTTGATAGTTACAGCAAACCACCATGGCACATGTATACCTATGGAACAAACCTGCACCTTCTGCACATGTATTCCAAAACTTAAAGTAAAACAAAATTTTTTAAAAAAATTAAAAAGAAATAGCCAGGTATGGTGATGTGCCGAGTATTCCCAGCTACTTGGGAAGATGAGATGGGAGGATTGCTTGAGCCAGGAGGTCGAGGCTGCAGTAAGCAAGTTTTCACCATTGCCTTCCAGCCTGGGTGACAGAGAGTCATCTTGTCTCAAAAACAAACAAAAAACGAAATAACATTTTGTAACTTCTAAATTGGCAATAAAGTTAAAAGTCTGACAATTCCAAAGTTTAGCAAACATGTGGGAAAATGGGAGCCCTTCAACACTAGTGGTATCAGTATAATTGGTAAAACTACTTTGGAAAGTGATTCAACGTTACCTATAGATGTTTAAGCAAACATACGATGATTAGCAATTTTACTCCTGGATAAACTTTGCTTCCTGTGTCATGAGAAATATGTATAAGAATGTCCTTGTTCGTATCATTGGTAATAATAAACTTGAAGATTATTTAGTATGAAAATGGAGCCAAAGTCTGGAAATAGACACAAAAGGGACTACCATATGGCAATAAAAGTAATTAATTAGATCTGCATGTATTGGCATGAACTAATCAAAATATTGAATGAAACAAAGTAAACTACAGAATAAATCTAGAATGATAGTTAAATGAAGTTCATGACCACATAAACCTAAATGACATGTCATAACCATGGATAGAGAATAAGGGATCACATTGAACTTAGAATTTATGCCTTCATGGAAAGCATGGGAGTGAGATGAGGATGGAGAGCTTAGGACCTTCAACTCTATTGATGATACTTGATCTCTTGAATGGTGATGACATTCATATGTCTATGACATTGTCCTTCATAAAGATTTCCTGCTTATGAAATATTGTATCATCAATCTTTTATAAAACGACTTGAAAGGCACACACCAATTATACCAAAATCATACTGTCATTACCTCCAAGGAGGGGAAAAAGAATGGGATGTGCAGGTAGCAGGCAAGGAAAAGTAACTCTGTGTCATTTAAATATAAAAGTTTGGTCCTTAGCTCAGTCCCTCCTCATCTAAACATAATTCTTAGGTGATTTCATCTACTTTAGTGCTTTAAATACAATTTATTTTACAGTGAATTAAAAATCGATATTTCCTGCCTGGTGTCTCCCTGGAATTCCAGCCTCAGATGTCTAGCTGCTTATTCACCATCTCCTCTTAGATTTGTAATAGGTATTTCAATTTTAACATGTCCAGAGAACACGCGGCAATGTTTCTCTGCAAAGGGCTTGGTAATCAGTCTTCCCTGTTTCATGACGGACATCACCAACTGGTCAACTGCTGTGCCAACAACGAGGAGTTACATGATTTATGGTCTGTTTCTCTCTCTGTGGTCTTACCTCACCCAATCCATCAGTAACACGTTAAATTCTAGTTCCAAAACCCACAAATTCATTCATTTCTCTAAGTCTTCACTCTTACCACTGTAAACTAAGTTACCATCATCTTTTGCCTGGACCACTGCAAGAGTCTCCTGACTATTCTGTCTGCCTCCAAAATTGCCCTCCCATAGGCCATTCTTCCAAAATATTCTGAGGAACTATTTTAAAGATAGATCATATCATGTCACTTCTTGATGAAAATCCCACAATGGAATCCTACTGCACTTAGAATAATACCCTGGTTTGCCAAGCTTTATATCTGGCTTCTGCCCATACCTCCTGCTCCTTCTTATACCATTCTTCCTCACTCACTACATTCTAGCCCCACTGGCCTTCCTCCTGCTGTTGACAATTAAGCAGGCATATCTTGCCCTTAATATGTGAGTGCTAGGTTTTCTTCCTAGCTGGGGCTCATGCTGTCCCTTACTGTCATTCATGCTGGAGCTTAAGGGCCACCTCTCAATAGGCCTGCCCTGAGCACCCATCTAAGGTTGTCACCTAAAAATTCTCTGGAATTGCCTCACTTTAATTTTCTCCATAGTTCTTATGATACATAGATTTGTTTAAATATTTCTTCTTCTTGTCTCTCTCCAAAAAGTAAAATCACACACATACCTAACACTGATTATGTGCCTGGCTCTTTTCTGAAAACTACGTTAGTACTCAGAACAATCCTTCAAGGTAGGTGATATTATTTTCCCCATTATACACATGAAGAAAATGAAGTATGGAAAAATTAATTTACAGCTACCAAGCACCACAGCCAAGACTTGAACTCAGAAGGCAGGCTCCAGAAACCAGACAATACACCCCTATACTCTACCACTTCCTCTGTGCACACAAATCCTCTCGTCTTGTGTTTTTTTCTTATTGTTTTCTCTCTCCATTCTCACCACTTAGAACAGGGTATGGTACATGGTGACTACTGAAAAAGTAATTGTTGAATAAATGACAAATAAATATATTTTAAAGAAAATGCATGCTGATATTGCTTGCTGCATATACACGTGCACACAACAAAATTCTGTGGGACCTTGAGCAACTCAAATTTAACTTATCTCTGTTACAGGTTTCTTCATCTGCAAAATGGAGATAATGATTTAGCCTATAATACAGAATGGTAGGGATTAAATAATTTAATATGCATAAAATATTTAGTATAGGGCTTGTGTGTGTATATATGAATATTATATACATAGTCAATAAATGTTAGTTCTAATAATGCAGATGAAGATGAAAATAATGATGTCTAAACATGGATGGTAGGAAAATTTTTTTTACTTTCTACTTTTCTTCATTTATCAAATTTCCAAATGTATAACTATGTTATCTAAATATAAATATCTGCATATCTATTTTATTTTCTAAGTTCTTTAGTTATTTGTAAGAGAAACACCTAAACTGGCGGGATCCCTCCGATGTGATCATCACTTTCCTAGCTTCAGAGCTGCCTAGAGCACATCTGCGTCTCCTCAACAGAATCGTGTCTTATTCAAAAACTGTTCATCTGGGGCTGCAACATGTCAGGATTCTTCTAAAAGCAGGGGAGGCCGGGTGCAGTGGCTCGAGCCTGTAATCCCAGCACTTTGGGAGGCCAAGGCAGGCGGATCACGAGGTCAGGAGATCGAGACCATCCTGGCTAACCCAGTGAAACACCGTCTCTACTAAAAAATAAAAAAAACTAGTCAGGCGAGGTGGCGGGTGCCTGTTGTCCCAGCTACTCGGGAGGCTGAGGCAGGAGAATGGCGTAAACCCGGGAGGTGGAGCTTGCAGTGAGCTGAGATCCAGCCACTGCACTCCAGCCTGGGTGACAGAGCGAGACTCTCTCTCAAAAAAATAAAAAAATAAAATAAAATAAAATAAAAGCAGGGGAACAGAGGTGAGAGCATAGCCCAGAAACATAAGAATGTAAGATGTTCACATTCTACTGAAGAAATGATGGGATATAGTTTGGCTCTGTGTCCCCACCCAAATCTCATCTGGAATTGTAATTCCCATGTGTCCAGGGAGGGACCTGGTGGGAGGTGATTGGATCCTGAGGGTGGTTCCCCCATGCTCTTCTCATGTTAGTGAGTGAGCTCTCAAGAGATCTGATGGCTTAAAAGTGTTTAGCAGTTCCCTTTCACGCTCACTCTCTCCTGCTGCCTCGTGAAGAAGATGCCTGCTTCGCCTTCATCTTTCACCATCATTGTAAGTTTCCTGAGGCCTCCCCAGACATGCATAACTGTGAGTCAATTAAACTTCTTTTCTTTATAAATTAGTCAGTCTCAGGTAGTTCTTTAGAACAGTGTGAAAATGTACTAATATGGAAAATTGGTACCAGGAGTGTGAAAACGGACTAATGCAGATGGCAAGCAAACCAGGGCATGGTGTGTGCTGACTTCTATGATAGGGGAGCATCTCTTTGGTCATTTCCCTGAGTGTCTACCTCTCATGAGCATTATTATGTGAGGATCTGTCCTATTCTAGAGATGAGGACCTATGAAAAATATAAGCACATTTGCAATGCTCTGTGCACTCAACATAATTTTTTTCACTTGTAGATCCCCAGTAGGTAGAGCACTAGATGAGCTACAGATGAAATAAACAAGGCAAAGTTTATTGTCCAAAATCAAACAACCATGGAAACAGCAAAAACTGAAATTTACACTCAAGGTTTTTCTATAAGCCACACACGTGTATGGCTACATTTTGTTCCCTCTCCCAGCCTGGAAGGAAATCATGGTGCATTTAATACACATGCTCTAAGTCGAGGCCTAAGTGCATTAAGCCTTTTACCTTTGTTGGATTGGTGGCCTAAGTTAAATTTATTTGTTCAATTGTTTCTCATCAACTATTATTTTAAGTTCCAGGGTACATGTGCAGGATATGCAGGTTTGTTACATAGGTAAATGTGTACCATGTGCTTTGCTGCACCAATCAACCCATCACCTAGGTATTAAGCCCAACATCCATTAGCTGTTCTTCCTGATGTTCTCCCTCCCCCCAGCCCCCAAAGGCCCCAGCGTATGTTGTTTTCCTCCCTGTGTCCATGTGTTCTCATCTTGTTTAAATTTTTGACAGAGAATTTAATATTATGGTGTTTCTGTCTCCCTGATGAAATTAGAGACGATATAGCACAATTTTCAAATGATAAAAATAGAATTGCCTAATAAAAATTAGAACTTTATTTCAGGCTAAATTAAATTAACCAAATCACGGTGAATGCTGGTGGAGCCTTCACGGATTTTCCATTTCAGTAAGTCTTTAAATTGTTTTTCAGGTACCCAAACATCTGAGACACAAGATTGTTTTTCAGAACACTATCAAACCTGAAATTTAAAATAACTAAGTGCCACTTATATGTAGCCATATAGTAGTGAATGCCAATTGCTTAAGACATCGTGTGTGTGTGTGTGTGTGTGTGTGTGTATTTCCAACACCCTGCCCCAGAGAAAATCCAGCTCCTTCATTTAGTCTACAAATGATCGGTTTTTCACTAGCGCCTTCACCCACGTATTAGCTAATCCAGGAGGAAGGTGACTAAATTAAGGATAATCTAGCAACCCTTCACTGAGGCAGTCATACCAGGGAACCTATAGGTAATGGTTGTTCTAAAAGTTCTTATCCAAGAAGCCATAGGGGTAGAGGAAGAAGCTCGCTGTGTCCTCACAGAAGCTGTGGGTTGGAGGAGGTCCTCAGGTGCACGCAGTACATCCTCTGGGTCCTTGGTGGACCATGCCTGCGATGGCTACACCAGTTGATTCAATGGATTAGTGGATCATTATAGAATGATTATCTTATTCACTGATCCATTGAAGAAACAGGTATAGACAGTGGATTAGTGGTGCACTGCCTCTGAACATGTTTTGGAAACTGTGTGAGCATCTCCAGGAGTCCGTGGTTCTGACACTGAGTCCAGAAGGCTTCATCTTTAAGGACTCCTTATTCTTCATTCCTTGCTTTCAAAAACTTCATGGGGTCATCTGGGTCTCCTGAATGATACATCCAGGCCCTGGGAAGACAGGGATGCTGCTACTTGTTCACTGTCCAGCTGCTTCCCACAGATGCAGCCAACAAGGACTTGTGTCATCACCTTGCATCAGCCAGCACGAGACTGTGATGGCTACAAGTAGGGTTCTCGTAGAAACTTGTGGTCCCCCACATGTATGTCAGAGAAAGCATGGCACCGCCCAATTTGTTGCCAAGCTTTCCCATACCTATTTGGATTTTTAAAGTCTTTATCATCTGCTTAGGTTCCTTATCCATGGTGGGTAGGGGGAGAAAATTAAAGACCCTGGATCCTGATCTACTTCTTTTACTAAGTCCTTTTTTTCTCCTATTTATAGGAAATTTTTTAAAAAAATCAAAATTTAAAATTATGTACATTAACATTTCTGTTCTAATCGAAAACTTTATCGTTATTCCCTTTTTTTTTTTGAGATGGAGTCTTGCTCTGTTGCCAGGTTGGAGTGCAGTTGCACAATCTCGGCTCACTGCAACCTCTGCCTCCTGGGTTCAAGCAACTCTCTGCCTCAGCCTCCCAAGCAGCTGGGATTACAGGCACCTGCCGCTATGCCCAGATAAGTTTTGTATTTTTAGTAGAGACGGGGTTTCACCATGTTGGCCAGGATGGTCTTGATCTCTTGACCTCATGATCCGTCTGCCTCAGCCTCCCAAAGTGCTGGGATTACAGGCGTGAGCCACCGCATCCGGCTCATTATTCCATTTTTCTAATTGAAGTTTATCGTCATTCCATTTTTTCCAATGGAAAATTTATCATTTTTTTTCAGTGAAAAAAAAAATATTTCACCAATAAGGTATCAAATTTCTACATTATTACAATTTAAAAAATACTAATCTATCCAGCAACGTCATTTTAGAGATGAGGCCCAAACAAACTTTGCGAATTTCCTATAATCTCAATTCTGCTCCTTACAAAAATTCTAAGGGGCACTAATATTTCATCCCCTAAATTAAGCGTAGATGGTCATTTGAATAATGAGAATTAGGGATTGGGTAAGCTATAGAAAAATGCAAATTTTAAGAGCACATTGGGTCTCTGAAAATCTCTACCTTAGGATTTTGGGTATCTGAATTTGTATAATTTAAGATTATAACACGCCCAGGAGCGAAAATACGTTCCCTTATTCACTCATCAGTTCATTCGACCAGCCACTCACTCACTGTTTCTTAATTCATTCAACAAGAATATGTTAATTATCCACCTACTATGTTTTGACCACAGTGCCAATAAATGTTTAGGGTTATTGAAGTATACATTTAATAAAACACGGTCTTTTCCAGCAAACAAAACTAGGAGAGATAGAATATGCAATACATGTTTGTAAGTACTATAACTGAGATATTGAGAGAGTGCTGGGAACACAGAAAAGAGAGAGATTAGCTGGGACACCAGAAGAGCGACTATATAGGAGATAGCATTTGAAAGGAACCTGCAAGGAAATTTTTACTGAATGCTGAAAGCCATAGAACTCAAAGCAAGAGCTAAGGCGTAGGGACACAAAAAAATGGAGCACTTTGTATTGAGGTGTCCTTATTTTTTAACTTGGAGTTTCTGGTAATAGCCAATGTCAGTAACCTTCTTTATATAGCAACCTTACTATTTAAAGCAAATCAATGACATAGCATGCTGGAAATAAGAAGTAGATAAAAAGTAGACAGATGACAGGAGTTCTGGATGTATGTGCTTGTTATGCCAGACTAGTTATGTAAACTTGGGTCAGTTAGCCTCTCTGAAAATAATTTTTTCCCAGAACAAAAGTTTTTAAATTATAAGGGATAGAGCAATAATAACAATTAAATGATAGCACCTTCAGTTATTCAAGGGCTACTGTAAAAGTGTGTTTGAAGTTACTAGCACATATTTTTAAACCAATTAATTCTCACAATAACCCTATTATGTAGAGGCTCTTATTTTCTCCATATTCAAAATAATAATCAGTATCAGTGGATCTCAATTTTTTGAGACATAAGAAATACTTAGTGGTGGGGCTGGGTGTTGCTAAAAACGCTGTTTCATGAACTGGCACTACTTCTTAGAAATTTTATTTACCAGATCTGTGGTTATCTGGCTTGCTTTCTCCTCAGAACCACCTGGAAGGATTTTCAAATGTCTGAGGCATGGCCTCCACCCAGATAAATTCAAGCAGAGTATCTGGACAGTGGTGGTTTCAGTTTATGTATCTCCCCAAAGGATGCTCACATGCCGCTGCGATGGAGAACGCTTGCTTTAAATCTGCTCATCCAGCCTCCAGATTGGTTCTGCTGTGCTATGGAAATCCCTGAGTGTGAGGAGCTATAGATGAAGGAGGAAAAGAGAGGACGAGTTGCTGAGGTAAAGGTAATGAAGGCTGAGGAATGAATGGGGAAACCCATTCTGAAGACAGGAAATTAGAAAAAGGCTGTGTGATTTGCAGATGAAGGGAATTGAGGAGGTGAGGTTTTAGATTGTTTATGTGAGCAAGTTGAGCCAGTATTGCAAATTGAAGACAGATTTGTTTTTCCACATACCATGAATGAAATTCAAGATATTGGAACCCAGGCTTAACTATAGAGTTAAACAAAATCTTTGATAAAAAGTAGAAATCCCATCACTTTTAGATAGAGGCAGTGGTGCCTGGAGCGGGAGGGAAGAAGAAAGCTGAGAGTTCTGAGTAATAAAGCAACAGGAGGTAAGCTTGCATTTGGATCTTAATTAACATTTTTATTAAAAATCATGGGAAAAAAGATTAAACAGAAATGAAAACAGAGGAAGAGAAACCTGCTGTTGATACTTAATCTTAAAGTGCTAAATACACAGATTAGAAGAACAACAATGCAAATTTAACTAAAAATCTTAAAATGTCAAAAAAGGCATGATTATTCATTCCACCAAATAACAAAGAATAAAAGGATACCATTTCTGTAGAATGAGTGATGGCAAAAATAAGGAAAAGTCAATCATTCCCTTGGGGGAAAAAAAAGAATACTTTTGTTTTAGTCCACTTCTAAATTGTCTTCATTTTTTCTTGCCTTGAGCTCCTTTGACTCTGAAAATGGAAAGAGCAGATACACATGTGGGTTTGAAAGTAATATGTAGTCTATATATTTATGTAGATTCTGTCTAATGTTCCAAACAACCTTATAAGATAGGCACTATTAGATCCTTTTTATAGATGAGAAAACTGAAGCTCAGAGATGAAGCTCTAAGACGATACCTGTTCAAGATCATGTGGAACGTGGGAAGATGGAATTCCAGCGTAGGTCAGTTCCAAAGCCTGAACTAGCTCCACTTTAGTCATCCAGTAAGTGTGGACCTCATGTTGGAAACTGGAGTTAGAATTTCAACCCTTCACCCAACCTATGTGTAGCAATAGACTTGCCACACTTAACTACCACACTCACCACTTGTTTGAGATTCGATTATCTCAGGAAGGAAATAAGGCAGATAATAACTAGCTTCCATGATTGCAGAGGTAATTGCACAGGGTCAGGTCCATTAAATCACCTTTGTTCATCATTCTGTTGCTAAATTTTCAAACATATAGCAAAGCTGAAAGAACTATACCGAAAACATCCATATATCCATAAACGGAAAATCTGTCATTTGCATGTTACTATACTTGCTTTATGACATGTCTGTCCATCTGTTCATCACTCCGTTCATCAAACCACATTGTTTTTAATGTACTTTCTAGTAACTTGCAGACATTGGTACACTTTACACATCTGAAGTTGGTTTTAAATTCAAAATGAACTTTAAAAATGCAAGGATCATCATTATTAAAACTATACTTCTTATTATAATAACTTCTTCTGTCACATTGAACAGTCCCCGTCATAACTGCCTGTTTCTGGTTGTGATAGTATTTGTCTACTCTGCTGTGTTACTGGGCTACACTTCCTAACAGCTGAGGAAAGATAAAAGCTGAAGTTCATACGGCTCACGTTTTTGGTTTGCCCAGGCGCTATTTGTCATTGGAAGACGTACCTGCTCTGTGGTCTCAGCACCACCTAATTCAGTCTAGTTCATCCCTACTCCAGTTACTTTTTTTGTATCTGATTATTTTCCAAAGTATAGCAATGATAATGTGTGCCCCATGTAGGGAATTTACTAGAACATTCCTACAAGGGCAGGGTAGGAAGGAAAAAGAACCAAGCAGTTGCCATGTATAGTGTCAGTTGCTTTACATTTCATTCTACAATATACAGGTAAATAATACATTTCTATATTCTTATATATAATCAAACATGTACAATATATTTCACCTATAATCAAATTGGTTATAGAGTTTTCATCACTTCGAACACAACATGCTTTCTTGCCTTTTCAAAGTGGTTTTTAATTTCTCCTCAATTGACAAGTGTCCACATGACCTCTCACCTCTTCCCTTTGCAACTACTTCACCCTCCTCTAGGATGACCAGTGTCTTGTACATGTTCCACCAATGCCTGCTCCAGACCAGTGACAGTGTAATTCTATATGGAGAATTACACAGTACCTATGCCAGGCCAGTGACAAACAACACTTACTGACTGTTCGTTTATGTGTTGTAATGCATATGTAATTATCTACATTTATATATTGTATAAGTACATTAATACATGCATATATAGTATACATGTGATGTATAGTGTAATACTTTTTATATATAGTATAATACTATGTATATATTATAAACAAATATACAATATATAAAGTACTATATATAGTACTTATTATTTATACAATATATGCATAGTATTATACTATATAAAATTATTTATATATAAATAAGTTTATATATAATTTTTTATAATTTGTATAAGTATATACAATATATTCATAGTATTATACTTATAGTATAAATACAATAGTATTTACTGTTGTACGATAGTATTATACTTATTGTATTTACTATTGTACTATAGTATACTATTGTATAAGTACAATATATACATAGTATTATATTTATTGTATAAGTATAATAGTATTATACAATGTTAATATACTATTGTATAAGTACAATATACTATACATAATATTGTACTTATTGTATAAGTACAATGGTATTACACAATAATACTAGTGTATTGTACTTATACTATATATAATATTATTTTACATATGCATTTATATAATGTACAATATAATGTATATATTGTATTTGTATCATATGTATTGATATATTGTATTTATATCATGAAACATTAATATCATAGAATATGTACATATATCTATATTTCAATATATATGTACATATCTAAATTTCATATGTATGAAGAATACATGTATAACTATGATATATACATAAATACTTCTATTTACCTTTCATTCATAAATAAATATAATTCTACTTCATCAGTGAATCCAGAGGTTATTTTTATTTCAGTGAAATGTTTCAAAAAAAGAAAAAAGAAAGACTCGCCAAATCTTAAATACAGCAGAATGGAATAGACCAATGCCTCTAGGTTAATTGAGAAAATTGAAGCTACTTGCATCAGAAAGGTAAGGAGGCAGTGGTGTGATGTGAGCTCTCACTGCAGTTACTGAGAAAAGGTAATCATTGCCACTGTCATTCACACACCACGTAATCTTATCATCTGACTAAGGAAAAGAAAGTAAATATCACCTCCAAACATGCATATTTTAGCCTCCATGGAGGTGCTAAAGAATGAAGTGAACAGTCACGAATTCGAGAGAAGTGCTCTGATTCACACATTGACATCTGGCTTGGCTCCATGCAGTCTTCACAAAATGTGCAACAAACTCCCCAGAAGCTTTCTGAGTGTTGGCAGTGGCACCGGGAACGAAGCACGAAGCAAAATATTAACATCTCGCACAGCAAGCAGGTCACACCATGTGAATTTCAGGAACAAAGTGCCTCTATTTCCCCAGAGTGTACGCAGCTGACACGGCCTCCTGCTCAGCTCATTACCGATGCTCTGATGACCTCTCCCGGAAGAATGTATTGACTTGTGTTGGCATTGAAAAGATGCTCAAAAGATCAAAACAACAAAATCGTGTGAAAACAGCCTCTGCAGACATGAAACACTTCTGTTCAATGATGCCTGAACTGGGGGCGGCTCAAAGAGGTGTTTCCCACGGAGAGTTCTAAGTCAGTGTCGCCTTTTGCTGTGAGTGCCACGGCATCGGAGACAGATAAGAAGTTGGCGAAACATATGCCAGATCTCAGGGGTGGTTATATCTCTCCAAAGGAAGATTGGAGCTGCGGAAAAAGTCAGAGGCTTCCTCTCCAGGATCTTAGCACGGTCTCAGTGAGAGTCACATTTTTCTGCTATCCAAGTCATAGGTACCTTCTCTAATGAGAAAATTTACAAATGATATAAAATTACTTGGCCTCCTTTGAAATCATCGACCTCCATGACAAATTTATTTTCTTTCCCTGCGGTGGTTAACCAATTAGAAATTTAGCACCAGAAGGGGTACTTGTTACAAATGCAGAATCCTAGACTTTTTTATTTATTTTATTTTATTTTTTAATACGTGACATGTGTCTCTCGGTTTGCATGCATTCTCTCTCAATGCTATTCTAGACCCAGGCAAGTTAAATACTATTGTCCCCCTTTCACAGGCTATAAGGCTGAGGCTTGACAAGGTAAATCATCTTGTTTCAGGTCACAACATGTTAAGGGACTGCATGGCAGATGTAGCATTAAAAACCAGAGCTGTCAAATGCTAAAGCTTGGACTTTTTTCTATGTTGCATGCATTTGGTGGCAAAAAAGTATTAATCATGATTTTTTTATGTTCTAAAAACATGAGTTACATAGGAGATATGTTTTACAGCAGTTTTCTCAAACTTTAACACGGGGAATCTTATTAAATGCAGACTCTGATTCACCAAGTCTGGGCTGGGGTCTGGAATGCTGCATTTCTAGCAAGCAAGTGTCGGCAGTGGCACCGGGAACGAAGCACGAAGCAAAATATTAACATTTCGCACAACAAGCAGGTCACACCATGTTGAGTTTCAGGAACAAAGTGCCTCTATTTCCCCAGAGTTTACGCAGATGACATGGCCTCCTGCTCAGTTCACTACCAATGCTGTGGTGACCAGATTGGAGCATGAAGGTTTGGAGCATGTAATCTCAACAAATAAGACTCTAAGCCCTTGTAGATACAGTGCCCGAGAGTATTTGCACTAAATAACAAAAGTGGCGGGTTCTGCTGAGAATCAGTGTGTGCTTTTTGTTTGTTTGTTTTTTGGTCATCGCTAATGATCGTTTCTAAATTCATTTTCACAGAAGGCACATTAATTCCACTTTATTCAACCCATCAACAGAGATTCAGTGGCTATCTATAAAAATGTTCGTAGCTAACATTTGTCAGGTGCTTTACACTTTAAGTGTCTTTTTATGGGTGATCTTATTCAGTTCTCACAAAAAAGAAACAAAACTAAGTACGCATTGTCAGTGATTTGATTTTAATGTGATAAGTTTAAGATTTGGAGAAATTAAGTAACATACAGCTGACATGTGACACAGATTATATTAGAATATACATTTTTCTCACTCCCAATATTATACCAAAGTGTAATTTGTGAGACGTCGATGGAAGGTGTATTCATTTACTGGGGCTGTCACAAAGTACAGCACACTTGGCGGCTTCGATAAAATGTATAGCCTCAAAATTCTAAAGGCTAGACATCCGAGAACGAGGTGTTGGTAGGGTTGACTTCTTCTGAGACTGTGAAGGAGAAATTGTTCCATCTCTCTCTCTTAGCTCCTGCTTGCTGGTGGTTTCCTGGCAATCTTTGTTTTTTGGCTTGCAGATTCATCGCCCCAGTCTCTGCCTTCATGTTCACATGGCATCTGTAGGTGTCAGATATGGTTTGGCTGTGTCCTCACCCACATCTCATCTCGAATTGTAGCTTCCATAATTCCCACATGTTGTGTGAAGGACCCAGTGGGAAATAATTGAATCTTCGGGATGGTTTCCCCCATACTCTTCTCGTGGTAGTGAATAAGTCTCACGAGATCTTATGATTTTATAAGGGCTTTCCCTTTTTGCTTGGCTCTCATGTAAGATGTCCCTTTGTTCTTCCTTCCTCTTCTGCCATGATTATGAGGCCTCCACAGCCATGTGGAACTGCGAGCCAATTAAACTGCTTTCCTTTATAAATTATCCAGTCTTAGGTATGTCTTTATTAGCAGCATGAGAACAGACTAATACAGTGTCTGTGTCCACATTTTCCTTTTTCATATAAGAACTCCAGTCATGTTGGATTGGGCTCACCCTACTGCAGCACGACCTCATCTTAACTCATTACATCTGCAACAAACGTATTTCCAAATAAAATCAGATTGTATAAGGTGCTGGGAGTTAGGACTCCAAATAAGAATTTTGGGGGTAATACAGTCATACTATAATTTATAACACAATTCATAACATAATTCGTGTTGCCTGGCCCCGTCTCAGAATTGCTTATGATTGACTTGAGCCAACAATGGGGCACAGAGGAAAATCATGACCCATAAAGGGCAGGCAGGACACTTTCCCAGTGAGTCTTGAAGAGTTCTGAGAAGGAGAGAGGTAGTATTCCCCTGGGAAGAGCAGGGCAGCTTTGATGAACAAGTTGGCAACCCAGGTTACCCCTGGGTATGAGTAAAATTTAGAAAGGAAACTGAAGAGTATCGCAGCTGACAAGAAAGTGTTTTGCCAAAGAGAAGAAGAAAAGCAACCCTCAAACCTGTTATAGACTTTTTTTTTTCAAACCCCAAAACAGGAAATTAAAATTAGAATCAAATAACACTGATTTTATATTTATTTCTGGAGGCAAAAATAAAACAACTTTGAAGTCTAGTCTTAGTTTGTAAAATGAAAATACCAACTCCAATATTGTAGGAGTTGTCTTTAATTTTTTTTTTTTACAAAAAAACACAAAAACAATATATGTCAAAGCGTGTATCTAACATCTAAATACACATCTGGGGTATGTTGCTAAAAATTAAAAAAAAAAAAAACTAGATGTGAAGCAAGAATGAATAGTTACTATTATTGCATTCTAGAATCTAGGTGACTTGATTTTTACACTTGGAAATTATAGCTAGTTTTTTGTTAGATTAAAACAAACCCACTTTTTGTTTACCGGCTTGTGGATTTCAGAGGTCACGTCATCATATTAATTGACAGAGGATTTTGAGACTCCAGCAAGGGATTGTATTTAAACTCCTCTAGACAGTTTCGGAATTTGCAGTTCTGTGTGTGAAAATAACTCTTTCCCAGTGAGGAGAATGACATCTTTGGGGAGTTGTCTTTGAAAGGATGTAGTCACCAAAATTCACAAAGAAATATTCACACCCTGAACAGGGACTATCTCACAAGATAAATAGTCATGTCCTGGTTCAGGCAGAAATGCATTTTGACAAGGTCAAAGACTCTCAGCTCATTCCTGCAAGCTCCTGCCTCCCAGGTTTACACCTGAGGTTCTCCTGCCTCAGCCTCCCAAGTAGCTTAGGGACTACAGGTGCCAGCCACCACGCCCGGCTAATTTTTTTTTATTTTGTCAGTAGCAGACGGGGTCTTCACCATGTTAGCTTTCAGAGACTGGTCTCGAGTCTCCGATGATCTCGTGATCTGCCCTGTTCTCAGTCCTCCCACAGAGTGCTGGGATTACAGGCTTGAGCCACTGTGCCACGGTCCCTTCTGTCCTCTTTAATACAGATATGTCACAGGCCCCATAAGATCTACCTGATGGGCAGAAAGATACAAGTGAAAGAATGGCAAGGATAGAAGTGAGAATGATGAACATGAATACTATTTGTAGAACATTGAGGGATATATCATGGGTAAAGGGAGCACAGATTTCAGGTTCATGAGAGACCTGATGTGAGTCTAATTGAATGACAGGAATTTGACACTCAAATCAAAGGCAGTATTCAGGAGCATTTTAAACTATTTTTGGTGTACAAGATGGTGTACCAAGAGTTTCCTATGTGCTTTCTCACTGATGCCACTCCACAACTTGATAGACTATTATTGCTCCCATTTTGCAGAGGAGGAGCCTGCATCCCACATAATTTATTCACCTTGCTCAATTGGCAAGAGCTGAAACAAATGCAGTGTTCTTCCTACAATGCCATTGTAGGAAGGTGGAGACAGTCAACAGTTAAGTTTTCCTGGTTTCTTATAAGAAACTTGTTAGCTCTCTTGCTAACATTTTTAGACCTTCATTTTGCTCATGTTCTCCTAAATTGTTTTTAAACAAATTTTTAGCTCTTTATAAAACAAATTATGTACTTGAGAAAAGGGAGAAAAATGTGATAGTTTATGATGAAATTACATCAATGTAAACCTGAAATTTTCCAAACTAGAGAAATTATGTTACTGCTGGTCAAGTCTCTGGGTGAAAAATATACCATTTGTATAGGATAGAATCTTCTTGATCGTTTATAGGCAAGTCTACCCAAATCATGGCTGATTTATCATCCACTACTTAATTAAAGTTCCTTCTAATAGGCTTTGATAATTGCAGGCATTCATTATTTTCCTCAACATAGCCAAGAAGTTTGACAGAAAATTTTATCACATGCATTTTAGTTATCTTCTTGAGCATCAATTTCTATGAGAAGACTCAAAACTTCAAGGAAGATACAGAAGCCACCATCGAGCTCAGTGAGAAAGACACGGCCCAGAGTTCTACAGATGTCATCCATTCACTAAACACATATTTATTGTTTGCCTGTGTGTGTCAGGCATTATTATATAATCCTGGAATATAAGAGTGAACCTTGGTCTTATAGCATTATATTCCAGGAAGGTAAGACATAATAAGACATTAATATTATCAATACATAAAAGTACACAATAAAATATTTGGAAGAAAAAAATAGATGAAGACAAAGAGGATAATGAATGCTGGGATGAAGGGATCTTTGTCAATTTTAAATAGGGAATTCTGGGTAGGCCTCATTGAGAAGATGTTATTTGAGCAATGTCTTGAAGCTCATTTGAGTTAACTATGTTTGGAGAAAGCATTATCAAAGTTCCTCTTAAAGGCCAAGTTGGACTGGGTTGAATCGAAGAGGAATACATCTGGGTTTAGGGTTAGTTTACAAGGAGAACCCAGTTAATGTGTAGTATGCAGACTGGGCTGGCTGGGCAGAGAAAGCTAGTAGTACATAGAAGTATATATAAGTTCAAGTAAGTGGTGAACAATGAATTTCAGTCCAGAAGAAAGTCAGAGATACTTGGTGCTTCTTGAAAAGCAGTACCAAGTATCAGACGTAAAGGGCAACCTAATTTTATTAGGCTGTTAGGATTGCCCTAGCAAAGTACCACAGACTGTGTGACTTGAAAAGTAGAATTTATTTTCTCACAGTTATGGAGGCTAGAAGTCTAAGATCAAAGTGTTGGAAGGTTGAGTTTCTTCTGAGACCTCTCTCTCCTGCTTGCTGATGGCTACTTCTGGCTGTGTGATAACTTAGTCTTTCCTCTGTATGCATACACCTCTAGTATCTCTCTGTATATCTAAATTTCTTCTTCTATTAAGAACAATAGTCCTGTTGAATTAGGGTTTCCTAGTCTCTCCAATGGTCCCATTTTAACTTAATAACCTCTGTAAAGGCTCTATTTCCAAATACAGCCACATTCTGAGTTACTGGGTATTAGGGATTCGGCATATGAATTTTGAGGACATACAATTCAATCTATAACGCTGGTTTCAATGCAAACAAGTGAGCTGAGATCAGAAGCCAAAATTATTAGAAGAAGGTCATGAATCAGAATTCATAATGAGAGTTCAAGGAGGTAGTTTTAAGCCTAAAATTTCTGGGCTGAAAAAAGCGAATTGATTAGGATAGTTGGTGGCAAATTAACCCACAATGCCCTAGAGAGCTGCTTTTTATTTGTCTACAGTAACAATGTGGGAAGAACGACAAGTTGATGGATGAATGGTGACATCTTCAAGGGGAACCAAGGCAATGAATGAATATATCCAATAAAACAATATGCTGAGCAAATGATAAAGTTAGGTATGAGGCTAAAAGTATGACTAGGTTTGCCCAGGAGGCATTCTGTATGATCCATTTTTCTTTTTTAAAGACATTTGGTGCTCTGAAATGGAGTTGGATTCCAAGGAAATAACAGAAAAGAGGAAAAGGGGAAGGTAAGGAAAGAGAGAGAGAAAGAAGGAGGTGGAAAAGAATAAAATAAGGAAGAGGAAGAGGAGGAAAAAGAAGAAGGAAGAAGGAGAAAACAGAGAGGGGATAAGAAAGGAGGAAGAGGAAAAAGCAGAGGAGAGGCTTCAATAAGAGGACCACACAAAGGCAGGGAGTTGAATTACACAGAGTTGAGGTATAGTGTTTGCTGAAGGATGGCTGAGAGATAGAAACTTACAGAAATAAATCAGAGAAGACACAAACGAATGAAAAAACATTCCATGTTCATGAATAGGGAGAATCAATATCATGAAAATGGCTATACTGCCAAAAGTAATTTATAGATTCAATGCTATTCCCATCAAGCTACCATTGATTTTCATCACAGAATTAGAACAAATAAATAAATAAAAATAAAACTCCTGTAAATTAACATAGAACCAAAAAAGAGCTCTCATAGCCAAGACAATCCTAAGCAAAAATAACAAAAGTGAAGACATCATGCTACCTGACTTCAAACTATACTATAAAGTGACAGTAACCAGAATAGCATGGTACTGGTACCACAACAGATATATAGACCAGCAGAAGAGAAGAGAGGCCTCAGAAAAAAATCCACACATCTACAACCATCTGATCTTTGACAAAGCTGACAAAAACAAGCAATGGGGAAATAAATCCCTATTGAATAAATGGTCTTGGGAAAACTGGCTAGCCATATGCAGAAAACTGAAACCAGACACCTTCCTTACACCTTATACAAAAATTAACTCAAGATGGATTAAAGATTTAAATCTAAGACCTAAAACCATAAAAATCATAGAAGATGTAATCCCAGCACTTTGGGAGGCCGAGGCAAGTGGATCACCTGAGGTCGGGAGTTTGAGACAAGCCTGACCAACATGAAGAAACTCCATCTCTACTAAAAATACAAAAATTAGCCAGGCGTGGTGGCGCATGCCTGTAATCCCAGCTACTCCGGAGGCTGAGGCAGGAGAATCTCTTGAACCCAGAAGGCGGAGGTTGCGGTGAACTGAGATCACGCCTTTGCACTGCAGCCTGGGCAATAAGAGTGAAATTCTATCTCGGGGAAAAAAAAAAAATCATAGAAGAAAACCTAGGCAATACCATTCAGCAAATAGGCATGGGCAAAGACTACATGACTAAAACACCAAAAGCAGTTGCAACCAAAGCCAAAATGGACAAATGGGTTCTAATTAAACTAAAGAGCTTCTGCACAGCAAAAGAAACTACCATCAGAGTGAACAGGCAACCTACAGAACGGGAGAAAATTTTTGCCATCTAGCCATCTGACAAGGAGCTAAATTAATCCAGAATCTACAAGGAACTTAAACAAATTTACAAGAAAAAAAAAACCCATCAAAAGTAGGCAAAGGATATAAACAGACACTTTTCAAAAGAAAACATGTATGCAGCCAACAAACATAGGAAAAAAAATAGCTCATCATCACTCGTCATTAGAGAAATGCAAATCAAAACCACAATGAGATACCATCTCATGCCAGTTAGAATGGCGATCATGAAAAAGTCAGGAACAACAGATGCTGGAGAAGATGTGGAGAAATAGGAACATTTTTACACTGTTGGTGGAAGTATAAATTAGTTCAACCATTGTGGAAAACAGCATGGCGATTCCTCAAGGATCTAGAACCAGAAATACCATTTGACCCAGCAATCCCATTACTGGGTATATACCCAAAGGATTAGAAATTATTCTACTCTAAAGACACATGCACATGTATGTTTATTGCAGTACTATTCACAATAGCAAAGACACAGAACCAATTCAAATGCCCATCAAAGATAGACTGGCTAGAGAAAATGTGGCACATATACACCATAGAATACTATGCAGCCATAAAAAAGAATGAGTTCATGTCCTTTGCAGGGACATGGATGAAGCTGGACACCATTATTCTCAGCAAACTAACACAGGGACAGCAAACCAAACACAACATGTTCTCATTCGTAAGTAGGAGTTGAGCAACGAGAACATATAGGCACATGGAGGGGAACATCACACACTGGGACCTGTCGGAGGGTGGGGGGCAAGGGAGGGATAGCATTAGTTTAAATACCTAATGTAGATGACAGGTTGATGGGTGCGGCAAACCACCATGGCACACGTATACCTATGTAACAAACCCTCACATTCTGGATATGTATCCCAACATTTAAAGTATAATTTAAAAACACACACACACTAATTGGTAAATAAATAAACATTATTTATGTGAAATAGATATTACTAGTAAAATACAAGTTCTCATTTTATTTATTGGGGTTCAACTTGCTTCTCATTAAAAAGAAGGAAGGTCTGCTGTTGTGCCTAAATGTCACTAGCAAAATCTCCTACTTTTAGTACTTAAAAAAAAAGGAAAACTATAAAAGATGAAGGGACTTCCAAGATGTCACAATCAATATATTTTAATTTTGTTCCCAGAGGAAGTTGTTTTTGTTTCTTCTTGTTTTTCTGTAGTTTGTTTTGGGGGGAAAAAAAGTATTTGCTTATTTATACTTCATGGGAAAAGCATCATTAGCATTTTGTATTTTTTGGTAGGCTTTTCTTCTTCCCTGGGAATTATTTTACATCTGAAAGGGCATTATTCCTCAATGCATAAGGAGAAAGATTTCAGAAAACCTTTTCTCTGCAGCCCTCCCCTCACCCCTATTTTCTTTTCCCAACCCACATATACATAGAGTCTGTGATAAGAGGCCAAGGAACAACCACAGACATTGAGGGCATTTGATTTCTAGTCTGAAAGTCACAAACTTTCCAGTAATGATAGCCCTTCCTGCAGGGAGTGGCTGCAAAAGATGGTCACTGTCATAGATTCCAAAAATGAACTGGGAAATTATATTAAAGAACACTCTTCAGATGGATGTAATTGAACATGTAAATTGGATTTACACACTCAGGTTTTGGGAATAGTGACTATAAACACAACATAAGACTCGCATTCACAAAATTATAGAGGACTATACATACAAATCAGCTCTCATTGAATCTTTGAAAATGAGATTGCATTTCTTCAGGATTTACCACACACTCCATGCTGGATAACTGCAGCAAATCGAGCATAGCTGAAAAAATATGAAATGCCCACATGGCTATTTCTTTTCCCTGGAGGTGAGGGGTTTGCAGGTGAAGTTTTTACAGAATGTTTAAAATGTAATGCAAAGGAGATCCCTAATTTTTTTCTTTTTCCCATTGGTGTTGTAGTCTGGATAAATCACACCCTTTGGCATTTGCATTGATACAACAAGAACATACCATGCAGCACAAATAGGCTCATTTCCATAAAACGGCCTTTTAAAATTAGAAAATGTATAATTCATTTGGGGTGGTTATTACCGCTTTTGGGATGGATTTAGACTTGTATTTAAATGCAAATAGCTGTATTTTTTTTTTCTTCCATTTACACACAGGAAGCCACAAAATTTAGGAACTCGAAGATACAACCTTATTCTTAACTATGACTTCCGGATTACAATATCAATAACAAAAGAGATTTGCTTGGTCCAGTAAAGTTTGCAGCTGACTTTACTGTCTTAAATTTGGTCTTCTTCACTTCCATAAGAGAGTACCCATTGTGCACAGGAGGAAAGTGAGGCCCAGACAAGTTAGGTGACATCTCCGGATTGCACACTGAGGATGTGGCAGAGCTCTAACTTCTATCCTGATCATGGGGCAAATGGACAAACATAAACAGCTAGAGAGAGTCAAGAATGGGAACAAGGTAGCCAGAAAATGGGTGAAAGGGAGAGAGAACAGAGAAGCAAGAAAAATTTTAGAAGGCAGAAAATATCTAAACAAGGAGGGCCAAGAAAACTATTGAATAAGAATGCAGCACTTTGCCTGTCACCTCTGACCCTCTGAGCTGTGCTCCAGCTCCCTGGTATTTATAGATGGAAAGGCTAGAGAATCTTTATGATGAGTCACTGACCCTAAAACCTGGTACCTCCTATTCAACTGTGCTGCTTATGCATCCTTTATTTGAGCAGGCTGTTTATCCTGTGGTCACCTAGGCAGGGGGACATATCTCTATGCCCTCTTCTGAAACATGTGGCTCATGTTTTAGTCATTAATGCTGTAGCTCCACAAAAAAGCCTTGTTTCTGATTTCTGGATTTTTGCATATCCTAAAAGTTCTCACTCTATCTTTGTCCCTACTCCTCAATACCCTCATTCTTCCTTCATCTGGCCAATTCCTACTCATTTTCCAAGACTACACTAATGCTGGAGTCCTCTAAGAAAACTCCTGAAATTTACTTCCATCATCAACCAGTCTAGACCACCTCTGCTTTCTCAGCCCTTATAGGTCAGTGGGAGCCCGAAGACTCTACAGTTGAAATGTCCGCTTCTCAGCAGCCTTTCCCACTGGGCTGAAGACCTCAAAAGCAAGGGTCCATTCTTCTGTATCCGCATATCTCCAACCAGTGCTACAGAAAGTGAGATAAAGAATTCCATACATATTTATGGAATCCTAATTCTGCTGATACTATCTGTGTGACGTTGGACAATTACTTAACTTCTCTGAACCTCCATATACTCATCCGATAAATGGACCTACAGTAGGGATAGCGTGAGTCCTACATCCACTTGTAAAGGTAACTTGCATGGGACACGAACAGGTCTCAACAAATGACAGCTATTATGATTACTATTGCTAACTGGAAGTTGATAAATAGATATTTTAATACTAGAGACCCTCCTTCAGACTTTGTCATTCAGGCCTTTAGATATCAGTCCAGCCATCAACTAAATTCTTTTCTATACAAAATATCCCCATAACTCTAGTCCCAACCATGCTACTGTTATCAAGCCTGTTTTACAGAACAGAATCATCTGGTCACCCAGGGCCTTTTATTTCCCCAGCCTCAAGAAGTCTAATGTTAACATTTATTCTATAATAAACCAGCTTCACTGGGGTATCTGAAACCACCTGTGCAAAAATTATAACAGTGAGAAAACTATGACAGTGAAAGGGACCTTACTTAACCAACTTCATCTTGTCTTTAACCCCAAAACTGCCCTTGGTCATTCCTGGGCGTGGGTCAAGCTAACTTTCAGAGAAATTTAGTTTACAGGTTAAATGATAATAGCCCTTCCTAAAACTAAATTGCCTTTGTAAAACTGAAGAAAAGCCATCAGATTAGTAGGATGAGAAGGGCCTGAATTCTGCTAAAATCTAGGCTTAGTTAAACAATAACCAACTGTTGTTCCAGAGATCACAAAACTTGCAACTTCCCCACATACTCCTGTAAATAACATCACTATTGTAGAACCTAAGATTGGCCCTTTGAAATGTCTTTTCAAGTATTTGCATTTCTGATGACCAGATAGCCCCACCCAAAGCAACAACTCCTTTGTGGCCCACACCCAGCTGATTCAGGGCAGGAGGACCATTTTCGACACCTCTATGATTGCACCCCAACCAATCAGCAGTACCCATTCCCTACCCACCTACCCATGAAACTATCCTTGAAAAACTCTAGCCTCTGAATTTTGGGGAAGGCTGATTTGAGTAATAAAACTCCAGTCTCCTGTGTAGCTGGCTCTATACATATTAAACCCTTTATTGTAGTTCCCTGTCTTGATAAATTGGCTCTATCTGGGGACTGGGCAAAGTAAATCCATTAGACATTTACATCTGTTTGTCAGCAATGGCTTGAATGATCACTATTCCCCCAGAGACTGAATTAAATCTGCTAAGTTTTCCTTTTCTCTGTTCCTCATTTTCTTTTTGGCCATATGAGGAGGTTGGACAAAACAGATTCCAACTTTCCTTTCAATTCTAACTGCTGATTCTCAAGACAAAAAGCGTTTCATCAGGGACTTAATTTAAAAAATACCTGATGTAGCCGTGGAACCTGAAAAGCCTCCTGGTGGAAGAATCAGGACAGAGAGGAAGCACCTGTTTGAAACTGAACGTGACACTATTCTTTTCTGAATCTTCTATCCTCATCTGAGAAATAAGTGGCAGGTGGCTGCATGGCTCTAATGTGGGTCTACAACTGTTCCCTGAGGGCACATAGAAGAAGTGTGGGGAGGTATGTTTATTGTCATACTCACACAGTAAGTGAGGCTGGGATGCTAAGCTACTCACAGTGAGGAAAACGTTCCTGCATACTGAAGGACTGTCCTATTGAAATGGAATTGTCACCATTGAGGTCACCTTTGCATTGTTTCAAGGATACCTGTAGGATATTCCAACTTTAGCATTTTGTAAAAGGCTAATTGAAATAATAGGTGCTCAATACATTGTGTTTAGAAGAGTTTTTCAGTTTTGCAATGCTGTGACTTTTATAATATTGTATAACTCTAATGATCCTTGAAATTCTGTTCTTGACCTATATTAAAAAGTAGCCACATTTTTCTCCTTTTAAGCACTTGGTTTCCCGAAAATGCTCTGCACACTCATTTCCTATAACCTTTCCTTCATGAGCCTACCTCATAGCCTCACCACATCCCAAAGTTCCAGCTATCAGAATTGGGGGAAATGCAATAGCTAGGGACCGATTTGTGAATTTTAGTCTATAATTAAGCTGTTTACATCTTCAGTTCTAGGAAGAAAAACTGACGATGCATCACCTCGGGCTCTGACATCACTAATTCTCCTATTTATAAAATTATCTTTAAAAACATATATAATTTCCAAGTTCCTTCTTTGTGTCAAACACTGAAGTAGAAGTTTTCCAAACATTATTATTAAGACAACACTTCACTTGCAGATTATTTCCCCATTTTCAAAATGAGGAAAGTATGTTTTAGTGAGATTTGTACATTTGCCTAAAATACACAGATACTAGTGATGGATCTAAGTTTAAACACACATCTGTTCAAATCTGTTTCAGAGAAAATTATATTATTACATTCTGTCTTCAGTTAGATTTACAAGTTTGGTGAGCAATTTATTATTTCAATCAAGAAAAAGCTGTGAAATTTTTTCATATTTATTCTATAGGGATATTAAGAGTATGCAGTTTTTTTTCAATGATGATGTCTATTTGATACTGCTACATACTTTTCAAAGATAATTTTAAACTAAAATATTTTAAAATGTATTTCCCCACAAAATTCCTGCTAAGTTCCAAGTAGTCTGTATGACTCACAGTCCCCAAGCCCCATTTCGTAGAACTGAGAACTGAAAGAAGGTCAGAGAAGTGGTGAAGCCTGGAGGAATTGTCGGAAGAGAAGATCATGCTTGCTGGGGAGTTCAGAAGAGCTCCCACAGCATCCAGAATGAATGAGTTGTGAATTCTTGGGTGCATTTTCTGCCTCACTGAAGTGCTGATTGATTTGGTTTGGTTCTGTGTCCCCACCCAAATCTCATGTCAAATTGTAATTCTCAGTGTTGAAGTGGGGCCTGGTGGAAGATACTTGGATCATAGGGGTGATTTCTAATGGTTTAGCACCATCCCCCTAGTGCTGTCTTGTGAGTGAGTTCTGGTGAGATCTGCTTCCTTGAAAGTGTGTAGCACCTTGCCTTTCCCTTCCTCCTGTGCTAGCCATGTAAGACATGCTTCCTTCCTCTTCATTTTTCACCATGATTATAAGTTTCCTGAGGCTTCCCCAGAAGCAGAAGTCTGCACAGCCCTCAGAATCATGAGCCAATTAAATCTCTTTTCTTTATAAATTACCCAGTCTTGAGGTAGTTCTTTATAGCAGTGCAAGAACGGGTCCTTACGCTGATAAATGTTTGAGAATAGGGTGGGAGGGAAGCCCTGAACAGTAGCACCTGCTAATTCCTCTGGTGTGAAGATTTCCTCCATGTCTATCTATAGCCCCTGGCCCACCCTCATCACATAGTTGGGCAGAGATGTCCTTGATGCTGACTCCAGCACATCACTCCCTGCATCCCATGTACTTAAAGTGGCAGTGGGCTCACAACTCTCATTCGTTAGTCAGAAAAGGATGTGATAAACTTTGACACCATGGAATGAGCCTGGCCACATTCCTGCATTTGCATATTCATGGACTCACTCATTACACTGAAATTGTGGTGCCAAACTCTATACCAGGTACAATGTCAAGACCAGGAGGTAGAAAGGTTCAGAAAGGTGACCAGGAGCCAGATCCACCAGTTAGGGGTGGAAGACAGGCACAGAAGCAGACAGTTACAATACAGAGTTCTTAACTATTTCTTCACTATTTACAGTTCACTGTTTCCTCACTTCCCACTGCCCTGCATACCCTCACACCCATCTTTCCCAGCTTAGATTCCATGAATACACTCTACTCTGCCTTCGCTTCCTTCTCTCACTTGGTAGCTGCAAAATGCAGCTGACACGTTTAACTGTTTCCAGGGAATTGCCAAAGAACACGTGACAAGCAGCAGATACCATGCTAAGCAAGCAAGCTATATGTATGTCCTCATTTAACCCTCACAAGCAATCTTACAAAATGAGCCGTATTATAACCTTCATTTCAGAGGAGAAACTAAGGTAGGAAGAGGTCAAATTACTCATCCAAGGTCGCACAGTTCAAACATGACAGGCCCAGAATTCTGAATTAGAATACTGAACTACTTTTAGCCTCACACAGTGTCTGAAAGGGCAGTGATCTGGTGGAGGGATTACAGTATTCGAGAAAGTGGGAATACAAAAGAGAGTGCTTGAAACTAGGCATTAAGATATCAGGATTTTAATCCCAGTTCTGCTAATGAGTCGTCAAGGGACTTTACAATGTCACTTCCCTTCCTGGGACCTCGGTCCTTCATCTGAAAAGTAATTGGGTTGTAACTATGATATCTAAGTTTACAATCCAGAATCCTATGAGATGGTTTGTGCCTGCACTGCGGAAGGCATCTGCTCCCTTACAAACCCTTCATGAAGAGCATAAACCCTAGTGGAGGGTCCCTACCATGGGATGAAACGAAAGCGCCCTATTCCTACTCTGTAAAACAATAACAACTTTATGTATTATAGTAACAAGGACAATGCTGTTATTATTAACAATCCCAACCATAACTTTCACTTACTGAGCATTTAGAATGTGTCCAGCATTACGGAAAATGTTTCCCTAGGCATTATGTAATTCAACCTTCATAGCAGGTTGGTTAAGCAAGTATTAGCATTAGCTCATTTTACAGATGGCAAAGCAATGACTCACAAGGGTTAGGTAACTGGTGCTGTTTCCTGTTGGTTGCAAATGATATGATATGTTATTTATTCATTTATTTATTTATTGCTATTTATTTATTTTTTTTGAGACAGAATCTTGCTCTGTTGCCCAGGCTGGAGGGCAGTGGCACGTTTCTGGCTCACTGCAACCTCTGCCTCCCTGGTTCAAGCTATTCTCCTGCCTCAGCCTCCCAAGTAGCTGGGACTATGCCACCATGCCCGGCTTTTTTTTTTTTTTTTTTTTTCATTTTTAGTAGAGACGGGGTTTTACCATGTTGGCCAGGCTGGTTTTGAACTCCTGATCTCATGATCCGACTGCCTTGGCCTCCCAAAGTGCTGGGAATACAGGCATAAGCCACCACACCCTACCTGATATGATATTTATAATGTTGCCCGAAACCTCACTGCACCCCTAGCTACACTTACATGCGGAATAAAAGATGAGGGAAGTGAGGAGAGCTGCTAGCGAAGGGTTGGGGGTTGAAGATGGGCTGGGAATGCAATGGTTACCATGTGTCTGTTGTGCATAGTAATTATTACTTTAAAATTCTAAATGCTTCACACATGTTTTTAGGCAAAATCACAAGGTTCCTCTATTATGATCGCTCCATTACAATCCTTTGTAGCCCTTATTGCTTCTATTTAGGTATCTTGTGGTCATTTCTGTGGACCACACTATATTTTTTCCCACATACTCAGCTTACAATATTATCAAGTACACCTACCAATTTAGAAACCTGCATCCTGAAAGTGACATTTTAAAGTCTGGCTTTCACCAGGTCCCTTAGACCGAAACCATTCCCATGAGTGGTGACTTGCAGCTCTTGAGTTCCGTTTCTCACACACCCTTGGACAGGAAGGTGCCTCATCGGTACCAGGGCGTTGTCTTTCAGCTTTCAGGGAGAGCTGTGACTAACTATCCAGCCCGGCCCTCCAAGGAGGCTACTTCCTAGTTCAGCCCAGCTCTCAGACTCCTGCAGAAAATGGTGCATTCACCAATGGGAAGTGATGGGCTCCTGGCCTTGAGGGTTACTGAAATAACTGTAATCCTGGAAGGTAGAATTAGCTTTGTCCTCATCTGTTTCATAACATTTTGTATCTCTTCTTGCCTCATGCATATCTGTACTGCAATCATTTGATTTCAAAGCATCCTGGGGCAATGCAAAAGCCAGGTTTCGGGACAGACATGCCATATTAACAGGTCATGGTTGATTGTGAGCTGTAAGATTTGGGCACATCCGTAAGCTTGCTGAGTCTGTTTTTTCTTCATAACGTAATACTAACTATACATACTCCACAGGATGTTTAAGAGTCTTAGGTGATCTCATGTATGTAGCTAACTTAGGGTAAGGTTGGCCCAACATATCACCGTTACTCCAAGATGAGTGATATGAACTTTTCAGCCTACAACACTACCAAGAGAACTAATGAAATGCCAGGCAACATTAACAGAAATGTGGTGATAGGAAAAAGACAACGAGAGTTATGGTTAAAGTTAGCTGGTCAGATCAAACCTGAATCCTGGGGTCTCCTCCAAGGATTACACACCGAAAGTGATTTTGGCAAGCAGACACACAGTCAGAGGACAATGGCCAACATTGGTGAGGGGATAGAAATAAAAATAAACGATGTTAGAAAAAACTGAGATAGTTTATCTGAAGTAGGCAAAAGTTGAGAGTGCAGGAAAGTTGTCATAGCACACAGAGGGTGCCACTATGAGGTGCCAGGCTTAGTAGGTAACAGATACAGAATAACTGGGCTTAATAGATAACAGATAAAGAAGAAGGTATTCCAGCTCAAAATATAAAAGAAGTTTCCTAATGTGTTGACCTCCTTCAGCCGTCAACAAATCCTCCTAGCCCAAGAGTTTCTCTTATGTTATTGAGTCATACATCCGCATATTTTACTTGTATCCTCTTAGGCAAATGAAGGCATATACATAGTTTTACTCAGCAAAAATATTCATGAATAGCTGTGCATACATCAAAAGTAGATATGAATCATCTTTTATCATTGGCCTACATTAATCTCCTGTGAGTGCTCTAAATAATTCAACTTTGATTTTCCTGGGACCAGGTTCAATCAGCCAGGTGCTCTACCATCCAATATTAATGTCTTATTTTGTCTACTCAAGAAGGAAACCAGCAGTTGTCCCTTTCTCTTTTTCTGCATAATCGAATTCCTCTTTCTTTGGGATCAGTCCGATTAAAATTATATATTACTTTTTCCATTAAAAAAAAACCCTGACTTGATTTTGTATCTTAACCTCCAGTTATTACCCCAGTATTTGACCCTATTTACAGTTAAATTATTCGAATAACGGTCTACACTACTCTCTCCAAATCCTTTCCTCCTGTTCTCTCTCGAGCTCTCTATATAGATCTATATCTAATCTATATCTATACACATCTCATATACATATATATGTATACATATATATGTATACATCATATACATATATTTGCCTACTAATCCACAAATGTTACTTCCGTTTTATTCACCAAGGCCTTCCGTATTACTTATTTAATGCCTAATTCTCAGTCCATCTGGCTTGATTTATTAGCACTTTATACACTAGATCTGTCAGTCTTTCTGGCCACATTTTCTTTACTTGACTTTCAGTCAACACATTCTCCAAATTTCCTTCAGGGCAGGCATTTTTTTAGTGACTATGTTGTTCCTTTTTGCCCTTAAGTCCTTTAAATGAGTCTCAGTTCTTGGATTTCCTTACTTTGACCTGCTTTCTAGGGGACATTTAGATGCCCAGTTTTACATATTATTCCTGTTCTGGAAACTCTCAAATGTGCATTTCTAGCAAGGATATCTCCCTTGAACCCTGACTTGTAGGTTCAGCCGTCTACTTGACATCTCCCTTAGTGGGGGAAGAGACATTCCTAACTGGGTATATCTAAAATTCACTTCCTGTTATTTCCCATGCCCTGCTCCACCTCTCCATCTCAACGAATGACTATTTTATTTTCTTAGTTGACCAGGTAAAACACTTCAATGCATTTGTAAACTCTTTTCCCTCACCCTTCAGATGCAATTCATCAGGAAATCCTGTTGGTTCTCCCTTCTTCATATATCCAGACCCGACCATTTTTAGCACATCTGTTCCTTGACTCAAGCCATCATAATTTCTCTCCAGAGCATTGCAATAACTTCTAAGTGATCCTCCTTCATTTTACACATGAGCCAAGAATGCTTTGTAGTCAGAAGCAAGAGTAATTTTTTATAAACGACAAATCAGGTCAGGCACGGTGGCTTATACCTGTAAGCCCAACACTTTGGGATGCCGAGGCAGGTGGATCACCTGAGGTCAGGAGTTCGAGACCAGCCTGACCAAGATGGCAAAACCCCGTCTCAACTAAAAATACAGAAAAATTAGCCAGGCCTGGTGGCATGTGCCTGTAATCCCAGCTACTCGGGAGGCTGAGGCAGGAGAATCACTTGAACCTAGGAGGCAGAGGTTGCAGTGAGCTGATATCAGGCCACTGCACTGCAGCCTGGGCAAAAGAGAGAGACTTGATCTAAAACAAAAACAAACACAAACAAACAAACATAAAAATAAGTAAATGAAAGATAAATCGGATTACATCATTCTTCAGTCCAAGGGTGTCCCAGCTCATTCAGAATAAAAGCCAAATTCTTTAAAATAATCTGCAAGTCCCTACGCGAACTGTCCCCATGACCTCTCTGCCCTTCTCTGTGTTCTCCCTCACTCTTCTCCAGCCACACTGGTCCCTTGCTGTTTTATACACTCATCAAGCATGCGGTTGCCTTTTGGTTTAACACATGCTCCTCCTTTCTCCAGAACTGTTGTTCTCTCTCAATTTCCATGGCTGCTCCTTCACCTCCTTCAAGTCTTTACTAAAATATCACCCATGCCTTCCCTGACTGAGCACCTTTTTCAGAGGCACACCTTTCCCTGTCCCAGCACTGATTAGCATCATTCTCCGCTTTGTTTTTATTCATAGACTTGGTCATCATTAAGCACATTTTATTTTTGTTTATTTTCTGTCTCTTTCCTCCTGGCTACTCAGTCCTATAAAGAAGGAATGTTTTCTTCTTCTTCTGTTCTTTACTCCATCTTTAGCACCTAGAATAAGCCTTGAATTGAATTGTTGTTTCAAGCCACACTGAGGCGAGAGGAGAAAGCAGTTATGGGAACGCAGAGAGAGTTGAAACTGTAGGAAAATGCTGCCCACAGGAGCTGCTGCAATCCAAGAGGAGCACCTTGGCTGTGGCCAAACTCCCATGAGGCAGACAGGGAACCCTAGGAACCAGTAGCTCCCGGCTCTTCTTCCTTTGATCTCCCATTCCTTGCTGCTATATCCCATTGACCAATTCCAACAGGAAGCCAGAGCATAAGAGCCCATTTGAGGCAGTCCACACTAGGCAGTCTCTCAGGATACCTTTCAGAGTGGACAAAGGTAGAGAGTGAACGTGGAGAGGCAGACAGAATGTACCCTGAAAAATCAGAAAATAAACAGCGAATTAGAAAGAGATGCAATGCCTTCATTTTAATTATAGAAATCACTGGATTGTCTTCAACTGAATGAATTTGTGGTACCTCTGTAATGAATGAAGGGGACTTGGGGAGGAGACATTGAACCAGAAGTGTATTTTGTTCTGCTTTTGTTTACCTACCATAAGTTACTTTATTGAACAAGAATGACATTAGAGAGTATGCATTTGACTTAGAATATCTGTCCCAAAAGGGATTTTGGATGGCTTGCTTAAATGCACACAATGCAATAAATAGAAACATAAATTGCATTGAAGCACATTTTACTTGAATACAGAAATGCTGGGAAGGGCAAAATTCTTTACTAATGTTTTCCCAGACTATTCTAATGAGCAAAGATTGTGTTAATGTTGGATTTTGGCTTTACCCTATTTCCAAACAACATCAGCCCGCTGAACAGGAATTTCACAACTCCTGAGCATTTTTATTGTGCTCACAATTGCCTGGGACATCAAAGCCCTGGGGCCCTGGTCTGCAACTGCCTGAGGCCATCTGTGCGTTTGGCTCACAGCTGAGCCTCTCATGACCCTGTTTACTTTCAGCTTAGATATGCCGGGTTCCATTTGATGATAGTTTGATATCAAACATAAACCAAGTCCTAAACCTAAATTAAATGTGTAGATTAAACTAAGACTCAACATTTCTTCAGTGTCACATTTCCCTTACTAAACAATCTGATAATCATTTACTCAAGTTTATAGATTTCAAGCTAAAGGTTGTAGAAATATCTAAACATCATTCTACAGTTAAGTAAGCAGCAAGTCCTATTGCATTAGTCACTAGATCAAATGTGAAAAGGTCTCCAGGAGAGGAGAATGTTTGAAATGTTTTGAGACTCAGCCCCACCACTTTCTAACTGGTGAATCTGGCTAAATTATAAGCTTTTCTGGGCTTGATCTCTCATCTGCAGAATGGGAATAGTAACACTAGCACTTAGTTTACTGTGCTGTTATATGAGGATTAAATGAGTGAACATTTGAAATGCTTAGAATAGTGGCTGGCACAGAGTAAGCACCCTGTGAGTGTTGACTAAAATACATTACTATATTTTCAACTTTCACTTTACAACATTTTCTCACTGATTCTGCTAAAAAAAATTAAGAGGTTACTAGTAGCTTTTGAGAAAAGTATAGTCTGTTATATAAGGATATTTATGTGATATATAAGATTGCATTGCTTTCACAAAATTGATTTTTAAATCTAACTGGTAAAATAAATAAATTAGGAGAAATAGTAGGCACAATAATGCTTTCCCACAACCCACAAAAGATGTTCATTCCCTTATGCTTGAGACCTGTGCATATGTTTGTTGTTTGTTCTTACAGAAACAGGGTGATCTGGTTTGGCTGTGTCCCCACCAAAATCTCATCTTTAATTTTAATTCCCATAATTCCCACGTGTGATGGGAGACACCCAGTGGGATGTAATTGAACCACTGAGGCAGGTCTTTCCCATACTGTTCTCATGATAGTCAATAAGTCTCCCAAGACATGATGGTTTTGTAAAGACTCGTTCCCCTGCACACGTGCTCTTGCCTGCCATCATGTAAGACGTGCCTTTGCTCCTCCTTTGCCTTCTGCCATGATTGTGAGGCCTCCCCAGCCATGTGGAACTGTGAGTCCATTAAACCTCCTTCCTTTATAAATTACCCAGTCTTGAGTATGTCCTTACAGCAGTGTGATATCAGACTGATACACAGGGCCTTGGAAGATGTGAATGTTGGGATCTCCAGATGGGAAGATAATCCTGGATTATCCTGGTAGGCCAAATATAATCCTTAAAAGAGAACAACCTTTCCCAGCTATGGCCAGAGGGAGACTGACTATAGAAGCACAGTGGGCGAGATGCAACATTGCCAGCTTTGAGGACACAGAAAGGGTCCATGAGCCAATGAATATGGGTGGAGTCTAGAAGCTGAAAAGGGCAAGTCAACAAATTCTTCCCTGGGTCCTCCAGACAGCTTAAGTTTAGGTCAATGAAACCAGATCTTGACCCATAACTGACGCATACCTGTATGATCATAAATCATAAATGCATGTTGCTTTAAGCCACTAAGTTTGTGATAATTTATGATAGCAGCAAAGAGAAAAGTAATACAGGAGATAACAACTGGCTCATGAAAGTATTCTCACTTTAAATAATGTTTTCAATAGCATTTGTATATCTATATTAATTTGCTTTTATTGGGAGGTGTCTGTGAGTAATTTTTTTCATAATGGGTTTGCCCTGTTTACATTTCACCTATCCTTCAAAACTAAGAAATTGATATACCAGGAAATAGTGAAGAGGCAATGTGATTTAGAGTCAGAGATACCCGGGCTTAGAGTTGCCAGATTAACCAAATAATATTTTTAAAGTATGAATATATTCCGTGCAATAATTGCAACATACATATAGTTAAACAACAACAGCCGAAAGAGCATGCATTATTTATCAGAAACTGAAATTTAACCAAATGTCTTGTATTTCACCTGCCAGTGCTACCTGGATGAGAATCATGTATGTCATAAATATAAATGAACCCTTAGGCCAGTGAGTCCCAAACTGGGCTGGATATTGGAATGTCCTGTTAGAGCCTTTATAAATCCCAATGCCCAGCTGGTGATTTAATTAAGTAAATCATTATCTCTGAGGGGAGGACAGAGGAATGAGCATGTTTCAAGTTTCTTAGGTAATTCTCAATGTGCAGGTAATAACTCACACAATGGTTCTGTGACTATATCGTATATGGGAATTACCCAGGGAGCTTATGAATATGTGAGTTCCTGGTTTTATCTTAAAAGATTCTGATTCAGTAGGATGGGAGGAAGGGGGATTCAAGAGCTTCCGTTAACCAGCATCTCAGGTGATTTTGATGAACTATCAGTGACTCACACTTCAAGAAACTTAAAACGTCTTGGAACGTGTGGCAACTATTTTAAGTACAAGGAAACTCACTGCACAGGTTTTATGAGGATCATTTCACTTAGGTGTACACACTGTAGAAATTTACTTTACACGAATTGCTAAAAATATAATTGTTGGATTCCTTTTCTTTTTCCTTAAGTTCTTCAATTGCCTTAAAGCTTTTCTTAGTTTCTTTAGCTCTGTTGAACCCCACCTCTCTCCCCTATCTTCCTGTAGGATCAGGAGTTTATGCCACGTAGCTGAATCCAAGTTAAACTCATCTTAAGTTATTCTCTCTGATTTCAGGGTGGTTGATCTTGCCTTCCCCATGTGTCTACACTTTTCTATTCATTGGTTGAGGAAACAAGGATCACCTACTTGGTTTTACTGTTTAATCCATCGAATGATCCTGAAAGCTTGATGCTTTTGTCTCTATTGTCTGACACAATGCCATGTCTTCATATGATTTCCATCTGGAATTTAAAACTCAGAGAAAATTGTCACAGCAAAGGCAGACACACACAACTCGGTGTCTTTCTGTCTTCGGGACCAATATGCTTTCCATAAAGTACCCCACCTCTCCTGAAACTAAGCCAGGGGCTGATCTCATTTTTCAAACCTTTTCTGTTACTACCCCCTACCAAGCCCAGTTCCACTCCCCCATGAGGTTCAGTGCACAGCAGTCATTTGGCAGTACATTCCCATGGACTGAATGACCCATGCATTATGGGAAACACACTAAGCTCGGAAGAAAGGCTTTTTCCTCCTTTTCCTTAATTCTTGGCGCCTGCACTTTCACAATTCCTGCTTGGAAGGACATGAGTCCAAGAAGGCTGGCATCTGTCCTTCTATGCCGGGGCCACCTGGGGCTTGCCTGAATGGCCCAGGCCCACTGGGTTTGAGAGTCAGGAAATTACTGCCTACGGGGTCAACTAGGCCCTTCATAGAAAAAATAGCTGACATTGTTCTGACCATGGGGAATAATATCTACAAATAGCCTAATGTTGTTTGAAGGAACAATAGCAGCACAAATTACTGCTTCCCCCTGGCCCCCACCCCACGAAACAGATAGGGCTTCACTTGTTACAAGCAACAAACTCGAGTGTTTCAGTTGATATAAGGAACATTTAACAAGTAGAACACCCTGGATTCTATGTGTGTTTTCCATTTCCCCAAGTTCTCTGACTGATACGTTTTATATATGGGCAAGAGCAGAGATTTTGGTATTGGAAGGAACTGTGTTCGAATCCCAGCTCTATCACTTAATAGATGCAAGCCTGTGAAAATGTATTGTAAACATTTTCGAGTTTCTATAATCAGGAGGCACTCTAGTGGCGGTATTGCTTTGTCTTTACTCTGTACCTAGAAGTTGTGTGATTCTAAGAAAAGTATTTCTATCACTCACTCTGAGGGAGTTCCAGGGTCCTTCTCAGGACTCTGCCAGAGACAGCCTTCAGCTGAACAAATGACCACAGGTATCAGAGACAGAAGGACAACTGTGGTGCAAGCTGAGGTTTGTTGGCACAGGCACTCGAGATAGCAGAAACATGAGTTAGTCAGTCTTCCTCTCCATCTGACGTAGCCTGCATGTCACCAGGACACATCCCTGAAAGGAGAAGGGTATGCAATACACTGACTTGTAGTGAATAGGAAGCGGGAGCCTGCCTCAGGGTCTAGACTCAGAGGATACAGATCTTGGGACACAGAAACTCAAGGAGGCCACCTTGGCCAATTACAATTTAAAGTCAAAGTTGAGGTGTTGTCTATCCTTTAGCCAAGAGATTATCTTCTCTGTGTCCCTCAATTTTATTATTTTGAATAAATAGCATTTACCTCTGCAGATGACACTTATGAAGTTTGTGACATTTTCTTATAATCATTAACGTTTCTTCCAAATCTTTCTGCTATAGAAATTTCATGGGCTGACTGTGAAAAGAGGCAGAATATCCTGCCAAGGTGTAACCTGTGTTGATAATATGTCAGGCTAGCCCCAGTTTTCTCATCTGTAGAATGATAATGAAATTATAATATTCATGGCAAGTACTAAATGAGACTGGTTGTAGAAAAGTGCTTTGTAAATTATAAAGAACATAGAACGATAGTTGTTTCTTTTTTCTTTTTGTTGTTTTATTTTGTTGCATTTTCTTTTTCCCCAGTCTTCTGTCCTAATTCCCACAGGGCAGACAGTGTGTCAAAGATGGTAGTGGCTGCAGCTTTCAGAAACACACTATCTGTGAAAGTCCACTGGGGCAGCCAGGGGGAGCTACTTGCAATTAGCCTTAGGAAGCAAGTCCCAACCAGCCGATCTAACGTTACTCATCAGGTAACTCTCAGCAAGCAGGAAATTTAGAGGTGGTTTGGCAACAGGATCAAGACAGAGTCGGCAACCGAGTTTCTATTGCTTCAGCAAACACAGGTTGTATAATGTTTCAAAAGGCCAGTTGGTACATTGTCAGAATTTGTTTAATAATACACTTTACGATATGTATTTTTTCCAGTGTGCGTCAGGCAGCATGCTAGGCATTTGGAGTATAGGGGTAGGCAAGACTGAAACCATCGTTTCCCTAACACAACTAGCAGAGAATTAAAAAATTCAAAAAACCTACAAAAAGGTAAGACGAAAGTTTATTGTGGGCGTATATTATTGTCCTGGGATTTTTTTCTTGCAACCTTACCATTCCATGAATTTTGAATGGATATGATCTCTCTCTCATCTCCAGCATTTACAGATGTACAGCAGGAACCAGAATATGTCAGGTTTACATAGGTGTATATTGCTTTTCTCCTGAATCAATTGATATTCCTTTGGGATGAGGAGCTAGGGAGACAAGAAACACCTAGGACTTCCAGCTTCTCCCTTTCCTTGTTCAATTAGGAGCCTGGTCAATAATGGATCTCAATACACAGAGGGAAGCAGAAGGATAAAGGAAGCTTACATTATGGCTCAGCGCAGTGGCTCACACCTGTAATCCCACCACTTTGGGAGGCCAAGGCGAGCGGATCATGAATTCAAGAGATTGAGACCATCCTGGCCAACATGGTGAAACAAGGTCTCTACTAAAAATACAAAAATTAGCTGGGTGTGGTGACACGTGCCTGTAGTCCTAGCTACTTGGGAGGCTGAGGCATGAAAATCTCTTGAACCCAGGAGGCAGAGGTTGCAGTGAACCAAGATCGCACCACTGCACTCCAGCCTGGCAACAGAGCGAGACTCTGTCTCAGAAAAAAAAGCAAAGCTTACATTATCATTTGAGCTGGATCCAGCAATACCTGAAGCCAGGAGAACCCTAGGACCTGCCTCCTAAAGTAGTGATCATTGGGTGTTTTGTCTTTTGCTACACACACACACACACACACACACACACACGAGTCTTAACTGACCATGCAATTTTTTTTGGAAATACGGTATGCCTGCCCCAGAAACTGGGCCTCCAGCTCTACCAGATGGCTAACTGGAAGAGACCCTGGAAGGAGCCTTCAGTGTCCTGCCAGCGCAGAAATAAACCATCTGTGCTCCTCACCTGGCTCAGGCCAGGTAACAGGCAACCTGGGCTGGAGAACCAATGACCAGCCTCAGCAGAGCTGGTGAATCAATCCTAAGCTTCTTGGTGTATACAGATGGCCCTTCATGTGAAGCTGGTCATGGAGGGCTCCAAAGGGCTTTCCCGTGTCAGCACCTAACTGTCCCAAAGCAGCTACCCCTCAACTTCCCCATCCTTAACAGAAATACCTAGCAGAGGAAGTAGCATGCCACACTATTCCCATTGCCTTTACCCCCAGCAAGCATCACTGCTTCCTGCAGTTAAACAGTCTACCACCCACATCATGTAATGCTGGTTAAAGCTCTTAGCACAATACCTGTGATACCACAAGCAAGTAATGAAGGTCAACTATTCCTATTAAATGACCATTATGTGAAACAACTAAAAAAGTCTAAAAGCAGTATGTGAAAGTAAATACTGAGTGCAAAGAAATAAATTAATTCAGCTAATGTTTACTAAGAGCCTGTGCATGCCAGGCCCGGTTCTAGGCACTGGTGAAATAGTTGTAGACACGATTATATAAGGTTTCATATAAAGGGAAATTACAAATAAGCCCCCCAAACAGCATCCTTGTACTTACAGATTTTATGTCCTGCTGGGGGAAAAAAAAGACAAGTGAAAGTCAATAAATAAACATACCACGTAATTTCAGATGGAATGGAGTACTACAAGGAAATATAAACCAGAGGAAAATGATGGAGTAATAGGAGGTCACGTTGGGGAAATGCGTTTTAGAAGTCGCTGTCAAAGTAGGTCTCTGAAAGTGTGGAATCTCAGAATGAGGCCAGGGAGTGAACTCTATAGAGGTTGGGATCATGAAAATTCACAGAACCAGGAGAGAATGCAAAGATTCTGGTACTGGAATAGTCTTGAAGTATTAGAGGGACAATAGGAGGCCAGCATGGCTGAAGAACATTGAGAGAAAAAAAAGTCAAACAAGTGAGATTGTAAGCAAGCAAGGGCCTGAGCACATGGGTCTGCTGAAAACAGTAAAGTCTTTGAATGTTTTTTCTAAAGGAAATGAAAAACCATTAGAGAGTTTACACAAAGGAGTGATATGATACGATTTACATTTGCTAAAGATCATTATTTAGTTTGCTTGGGCTGCCATAATAAAATGTCACAAACAGCGTGACTTAAGCAGCAGAAGTTTACTTTCTCACAGTTAGGGAGGCTGGAAGTCTGAGATCATGGTGTCTCTAGGGTTGAAGGCCTCTCCTTGGCTTGTAGATGGCTCCCTTCTCCCTGTGTCTTCATGTCGTCTTTCCTCTGTCCACACAGCACGTGTCTGCATCCAAATTTTCTCTTCTTATAAGGACACCAACTATGTTGTAAGGGCTCATGTTAAAGACCTATTTGAACTTACTGTCTGTTCAATAGCTGTATCTCCAAATACAGTTGTGCATTGTGAGGTACTGGGAATTACAACTTCAGCATATAAATTTTAGGGGTCACAATTCATTCAGCCATAACAATTACTCTGGCCACTCTGGGGAGGATAACTGCCTGAAGGAGGCAGTGGTGAGGAGCAAAAACAAGGTCAGTTGAGAGGCTATTTCAACAGTCTAGGTGAGAGATAATAAAAGCTTGGACTCCGGTGTTGTTACTAAAGAGGTGGTGAAAAGTGATCAGATTATGGGTATATTTGAAGTTTCAACTGACACAACTTGAAAGTAGGTTGATAGTATAGTACCAGGAAAAAGTAATTGAGTGAGTCATGTTGATATTTATCAAGATGTGGAAGATTAGAGGAGGAGAAAGTTGGAAACACAAGGATCAAGAACGGCATTTTGGACATTGTAATGTTGACATGCCCATTAGAGGTCAAGAAAGATATTGAACATGGAGCACTACCGAAAGGTCAGAGTCCTAGTCACTGACACATAGTTGGTCTGTGAAGCCATGGGCTTGGATAAGATCTCTAAGGTAGGTAGTCTAGATCAAGCGTGTCCAACCCACAGTCCATGGATCACATGCAGCCCAGGATGCCTTTGAATGCAGCCCAACACAAATTTGTAAACTTTCTTAAAACATTATGAGATTTATTTGTGATTTTTTTTTAGCTCATCAGCTATCTGTAGTGTTAGCATATTTTACATGTGATCCATGACAATTTTTCTTCTTCCACTGTGGCCCAGGGAAGTCAAACAATTGGACATCCCTGGTCTAGATGGAAAGAATGGCTGGCCACAGAGCCCTGTAGATACTAGCGTTTCAAGGAAGAAAAGAGGAATAGAACCAATCAAAAAAGACTGAGACATAGCTCCTGAAGGGGGAGAAGCAAGAGAGCATAGGACTCATGCAGCCAAGTGACGAATATTTTGAAGAAAGACTGATCATGCTATATGCTGCTGAGAGACTACAGAGACACTGACTCTAAAGGAGCTGAAGAATTGGCCCTTGCATTTGGCAAGACGAAGATTGTTAATGACCTTTACAAAGGACATCAGTGTTTGTCAGATAAAGAGAGATCAAAAAGTGAGAAAATGAATTCAGCAAATAAATGTGTTGAAGACCTTTGCTATAACACAAAGCAAAGAAATAGAACAGTGTTGGGAGGAAGTTTTGTCAAAGAGAGTTTGGGAGTATTTTACTTCTTAAGGTGGGAGATATTAGAATAGGTTATTATTTTAGCAAAAAAAAAAAAAAAGAATAATTCAGATGAAATAAGGCAGGAGACAATTTCAGGAAAAAAAGAATTATGAAAAGAAAAAAAGAAAAAAACCTTAAATAGCAAAAGCAAATGGAACCCAGTATACACGTGACAGGTTTGGCCTTGATAAGATCAGGAGCAGTTTATAGTAGGAAAATGTAGATGACTTCATGTGAGCCGAATCTTACTCTAGTGTCTGAATCTATGTGGACCCCTGTATATGTCCTTTTCATCTCATTATCCAAGTTTAAGTAGAATGTCCTGAATTTCCTAACTCTGTCCACAGAACTCACAACAAATAGCTAGAATTAGAAACTTTCTTTTTTTTTTTTTTTTTTTTTGAGATGGAGTCTCACTCTGTTCCCCAGGCTGCAGTGCAGTGGCAGCTATCTCAGCTTACTACAACCTTAAACTTTCATGAAACCCAAGAATAAGTACTTAGGAAGTCATTGACCTTGCTTGGCTCTACAAAGTTTTCCATCGGTTCTCTATTCCTTGCCTGTATACTTTATTTTAGCTAGTAGACTTCCTGGTATGCTTTGGACTCATTGAAAAACTGTAGTGCAAGTTAATCAGTGCCAGCCTCCTGGTTAAGAACTGGACTGTGCTATCAAAGGTCAGATGAGAAGCAAAGCGAAATGACTGCCTGGGACTAAGTATAGAAAATCCCCTGAATGAAAAGAGGAACAAGAAGAAGAACATGAGAAACAGGTTTTAATGAGTGCTCTTCCTTGAAACCCAGTTCTTAGGAAGTTAGCTTCACAATTATTAAGTATAATATTTTCTTCTGAAAAGAGCTCCTGGCTTAAGAGAGAAAGGCCAGGGTATGAATAGCAACTCCACCCCATGATCTGTGTGTCAAGTATTTAACTCATCTAAGATTCCTTCTCTCCATGGGTAAAATGCTACTAACAAGCATCCCTCAAGAGGAGGAGTTTGGAGGTTAAAAACGTCTATAAGTAGAAGTCTTGGCAGGTGCTCAATTAGGGTCTATTTCCTTTAAATGTATCTTCCTTGTTTAGGTTAATTAAGTGTATTGACCCATTACCAAATGGCCTAATAAACTAAATTTTGGCAGGCACTTAATGAATTTCAGGTAGTTTCAAGATATTATGTGTGATACATTAATCACAAAATTTCCCCGTTCTCCAGGAGTTCATTATATTCCAAGTGATAGGGTGACAAGTAGAGAATTACTACATTAGTTTACAATCATGCAGCCATTGCCATCATCCCTAGCATTTACTTGGATGGCAGAAGGTTGAGATTTTGAGAGCGATCTGTGGCAATAGACTAGAGGAATCTGTATTATTTCTGTAATCAATGAATTTCCATGCAGGATTTTTTGTGGGAAACTCCCTATTAAGGTGCTATGATAACATATATGAGATGGAGTCCCTCCCCCCTTATAGGAATAATGTAATTCAGAATCTCAATCAAATATACAGTCATTAAGTCATTCAGCACTCTTCTGGGTGTCTGAGTACAGCAGTATGTGATAGTATCTACTGCTGCACTCAAACGCCCACTACTTCAAATAAAATTATTTAAGGCCTTTTGCAGATGGATCTTATGTGCAAATGGGAAATATAAATTTTATAAATAACTAAATATATACAATTCATATATATATTTGAATATATACTCGAAAACATAGCAAGAACAACAGAGATGAACTTCAGACAGGTTGTGTGTGATGCCAAAATCCATAGACTTTCCACTATACTAGGGGTTGGCAAACTATTGTCTGTAGGCCATATCCATCCTAGGTCTTGTTTCTATGCATAAAATTTATTGGAACACAATCCTGCCCATCTTTTTGGAGGTTATCTATGGTTGCTTTCCAACTGCAACAACAAACTTGAGAGAAGTCGTAATACCCACAAAGCCAAAAGTGTTGACTATGTGGCCTTTTACAGAAGAAGGCTCCTGGCTCTTATGTTATACTATGCTGGGTACAACATAAACAGAGCCGTACAACCAACCACATCAGTTAGGCCAGTTATGGCCATAAGCAACCAACAGCCCAACTAAAAAGTGGGGGAGATTACATACGTCTCAAAAGACAAGGAGTTGGCAGTAGAACAGTCTCATGGTAATTATAAAAGCCAATTGCCATCACCAGTAGCATAGATTATTCTCTTCCATTCTTACATCTTTGGTCCCCATTTTCTCAGGATAGCTGTCCCAATGCCAGATGTTACATGAAATGACAATGTCCAGAGGGGAAAAAAAACAAGCAACCATACCTTGTGTCCTATTTTAAGAATGAAACAAACCTTCCCACACCCTCCAGGTAGAGATCACTCTTTGTTGTTTCTTTGATCAAAATTGTGTCACATACTCTGTTTTCTTTGTTTCTTTTTTTTCTTTTTTTTTTTTTGACAGTCTTGCTCTGTTGCCCAGGCTGGAGTGCAGTGGTGCAATCTCGGCTCACTGCAACCTCTGCCTCCCTGGTTCAAGAGATTATCAGGCTTAGCCTCTTAGTAGCTGGGATTACAGGTGCGTGCCACCATGCCCAGCTAATTTTTTTACTTTTAGCAGAGATGGGGTTCCATCATGTTGGTCAGGCTGGTCTTGAACTCCTGACCTCATGTGATCTGCCTGCCTTGGCCTCCCAAAGTGCTGGCATTACAGGTGTGAGCCACCACGCCCAGCCCACATGCCCATTTTCAAAACAATCCCTTGCCAGAATAATAAGATCAATATGACTGGCTAAGTCCAATCATGACTCACTCCCTGAGGCTGAGAAGCAATCCACTTTTCCCTGAAATAGAAGACTTCCCCCTACCTGATGAAAATTGGGTGTCTGTTAGAAATGAAGAAGGGGACAGAGAAAGATATTAATCGTATCTGTTATATCAACAGAAATAAATGATAGACATTTTTATAAAATATTACAAATTAAGCACTAAAATGTAAACTCTATGAAGGGAGGAATTCTTATCTTTCTGGTTCACTGCAGTAGCACCAGGGTTAAAATAGTGCTTAGCATAGAGTAGGTGCTCAATAAATAAATAAATAAATGTTGATGAAAAATATGAGTGCATTTTTGAGAGTTGGGGAAGGAACCACAATAAATCTAAGTGAAAAGCTGTTATACAATGACAAGTTAACAGTGCAATGCCATATTGCTATAAACTTTGGTTTGAGTGATCCCAGCCATCCACATAAGATAACTGGCAAGTGAACACAGGTGAAGAGAAATTCTAGGAGAGAGTGAAAATCCAGCTGGAGAATCATGGAATTCAAGGCCCATTAGTCCATTAAAATCACAGAAAATGTCCTTACCTTTGTCACTGGGTCCAGAGTACAACCTGGACAGAGGGAAAATTTTTGTGATTGCTTACCTCTCTTATTTCCTCATATGCTGACAGCAGCCTAAAAGAAACACAAGACTCTCACATAAAGAAATGGGCCACTTTCAACAATATTTACCTTGGCTATCTCAATGCTTGGTTGTGTAGGTTGCACAGAATTAAATAATTCAACAACTTGAGAACTTTTATTACACATATTCATGATCTGTGAGACACTGGACTGGGTTTAGGGATAAAAGAGTGAACAAACAGACAAGTAAAAAGCACGTAAATCAGCATAAAAGAAAAACGCATCAGGGAGGGGTTTCTGGAAAATGTTACTGCTCAGTTGAGGCCTGCAGAACGACTGGGAAGTTAGCCAAATTAAGAAGGGTGGAGGAGGCAGTCGTGCAGATGGAACCAGGCACCCAGGCTCCGAAATGAGTGTGTAGCATGCCCACGAGACATCGCGGATCTGAATTAGGGGGCAGGAGACCCAGGGATGAGGCTTAGCTCTGAGTTAGACCCAGTTACTTCATTCATTTATTCATTTATAAATAGAGTCTCTCTGAGCTTGAAAGACACCCAACCCTCCTTAGTTTTTGGATAATTTTGATGTATGAAAAATAGACAAATACTCAAAAATATTTTCATTTAATAGTGACTCATTTTACGGAGGAAGATATTACTATAATAATTATTTGAAGATGAGGCTTATAAAACAATTTGTTAGGTCACTACAGCAGGAGTTGTCAGAAAATGGGTCATAACTATAAACTTCTACAAGAAACCTTCCCCCACCCTCAATTCTGTAACTTTATGTATTACTGCACATATAATTTCATTTGGAGACATTAACAAGAGTCTACATTTGAGGACATTGTTTACTGTAAAACTCAGGCCTAGCGGTCTTCACTCAAGTGCCCAAGTCAATGATTCATTTAAAAAATACCTACCATGGGGAGAACTTTGTAAAGGCTGGATGTGGAGATGATGGTGGAAAAAAACACGTATGGGACTGTCCTCGTGGATAGTAATATTTATCTTTCCAGGAGAAATATACATATTCAAGAAACACAAATGATTCAATTACTTCATATAAAGTTAAGTGTTTTGAAGACAAAAAATCTATCTTTAGGTCTCAGTGTCTGTATTTATAAAAAGAGGGGGTGATAAAAGACTCTCTTAATGGACCCTGCGGTTACAAGTAAGACTGGTTAATTAGTCTACGGAGAGGAATGCTGCTCGGAGCAGGTTAGGTGAAAGGCATTTGGAGATGGTTGCTGCAGCAAAGGGACGGGGGATTGCTCAGGAAACAAGGCAGAGCTCAAAGCATCTACTCAAGTCCTAGAAGTCTTGGAAAATAATAGAGAAATAGAGAAAATAATACAGAAATAAAAAAGAAATGGTAGAAACCTCCTTTATAAGCATTGTTTCCAGAGAAGTTTAGAAGACAAGGGGAATCTGAGAGGCAGCCATCTGCGTTTTGTAACGTCACAGTTGAGAAAACTATGGTCAGATTCACCAGAGGTGAACAGACCAGCCCAGTGCAGGGAGTGAGTCAGCAGGAATGACATTTTACGGAATCCAGTAGACTCACCGATTTTTCCAGAAATACAGGTTAGCTGAGTCGGAAGAGTTGCTTCTCCAGCCAAGGAATTCCCCGTTGCATGTAAATGTTTTTCATCCAAAAGGATGAACAGAGCAGGAGCTTGACCTTCACAGGTCATGAGTCTAGACCTCAAAGAGATGGATGTGTTTATCCGATGAATAATGCTAGCAATAAACAAAAAAGAAGAAAGAAAGAGGTTGTGGATAACGCATGAGGAAAAATGACTCTTATTGCCTAGAACGAATTACGAAGTATAAGATCTAAAGGAGGGCTGGGCGCGGTGGCTCACGCCTATAATCCCAGCACTTTGGGAGGCCGAGGCGGGTGGATCACAAGGTCAGGAGATCGAGACCATCCTGGCTAACATGGTGAAATCCCGTCTCTACTAAAAATACAAAAAAAATTAGCCGGGCGTGGTGGCAGGAGTGGTGGCGGGCGCCTGTAGTCCCAGCTACACGGGAGGCTGAGGCAGGAGAATGGCGTGAACCCGGGAGGCGGAGCTTGCAGTGAGCCGAGATGGCGCCTGGGCGACAGAGTAAGACTCTGTCTCAAAAAAAAAAAAAAAAAAAAAAATTTTCTTGAAGTGTAACTTCTATCTAGAGGGGCATCAGAGCATCTTGTGATTCTTTTCCCGCCATGCCCTCTCTGAACCAAATTTTAGGTCTTTAGCTTCCCAGAGCAAACTCCCTGGGAAAAGCTGAGAAGGCCAAGTAATTAAGAAGCGGGACTCTAAGCAAGTATTCTTGATGTCCAAGCTAAATGACAATCATTTAGCACTTTCGGGAAAATGAAGAGAACCTGACTCCTTGTTATTCCTCCACCATTGTAAAAGGAAGCTTTGATATTTCTTTGCAATACCACAGCAGAAACTTCGTTAATTATAATATTATGCTTTTTGACAATGAAATGAACCTCCAGAAGTAGGCTTATTCGTTAGGATTCTAAGTGCCTTTTAATCTCTGCCATCAATGCTCACTTTCCTTTTCACCCTTCCCAAACATTCCTATGTAGATATGCCTCCAAAATACGCACAGTTTGACCACATACTTTTTATCTTGTGTCTAATATTTCCACTATCTCAACTTACAACAACAGCAAAATTTCAATAAACTCTGTATTAACTAACATTTTCTAAATTCCTTTTTTGAAGAAAAGGTATATTCCTGTATTTACAATTTCCTACAAGAGCTCATGAGGATGGTAGTTCACCCTGGAATCTGTGCTTTTTAAAAATAATTGTGTGATGCACTTATTAAAACACAAACTATTTTTAGGACTTCAGAGTTTTCAGATTAAATTCAAATCCATTATTTCACCTTGTTTACTCAGCAACTTTGGATTCCAGCATGTGGAGCACAATTTACTTAGGCGGAAATGGAGGCCCAACATTTCTAAATGACTTAAGAAACTGAGGCCCAAAATGTATAAATGATTTGCTCAAGGCCATACATCTCCTAACTGATTAAAATACGCATGCTATCAATCAGGATTTAGAAGAGCAAAACCCATGCTCTATCCATAGTGTTGCTTATTAAGAAGAAATAAGCAAATAAATAAATTAGTAAACAAAAATAAATTTTAAAATTAGCATATGAATACCCTCCCCAATTAAAAGAATATCACATATCTCATTTAAACCTGAGAAAATTTTAATGAGCTGATAGAATTAGAATCCAAAATTATTGTGAGCTGAACATTTAATACTGTAGTTCATATTATTTCTGTATTGTTTCTCATTTAGGCCATGAGTTTCTTCACCCTGAGGTTAAGGATTGTTTTATTAATGTCTGTGCCCAAAAATCAATATGTCGAATACATTAGATGATTAACTTAGAATGAGGGAAAAAAACTTTAATATTCTGAAGCAATAAAGATTGGCTACGATCTCATTCCTTCCTAATATCTAGGACAATTTTCCATGAGTCGTAATGGAACTCATTCTGGCTCCATGTCAGAGAAAAAGAAACAGAATATTTGGAGTCCAGACAGGCTTCAATTTAAATCCTAACTAAACTACTTACTAAATGTTTTTATAAGTTCCTTAACATCAATTAATTAAGAATTAGGCCTCTTACCCAACTTCAGTTTTTGTTTGTTTGTTTGTTTCATTTTTCAAATGAGGATAATAATACCTCCCTGGTGGAAATGCTATAAAGATTAAATACATGTGTAATATATTTAAAGCACGTAGCTAAATGACAGGTAGCTCTTATTTATACACTGTCGTTAATAAGAAAACTCATTGCAATAATATTGCCAAATTCTTTTCTAAATTGGCTAAGATACATTCTGCAAAAAGCATTGGCCTGATTTCCTACTCAATATAAGGTCTTAGACAATTCAAGGTCTTCTGGGCCTCAGATTCTACTTCTGTAGAAGAAGAAGGAAATAAAACAAGTAGAAAAAAGGAATTGGATTTCATGACCTCAACCACCAGTTTCAGCTCCTGACATTCATTATTATATAACTTTTGTACATAACTCTATTTTTACAAGTAACATTTATTGGGTGGAGAAAGTTTTCCTGGTTATATTGTGCTTTGTAAAAATCTCAACTCCGGTTCACATCAGCAAATATGATTTCTGACAGGAAGTGGACTATTTAGTTGATCTCTGGAGGTTGAGAGAGATGGTGTTGATAGTTGCTCAGAATAAGATATGAGGATGTTAAGGAATAAAATAGGTGAACACAGACAGGAGACAGGAGCAGAACTGGATGAAATCTAACACTTTAGCTAAGAGAGTACATATGGGAAATGGGTGAAGAAATCTGTGTAAATATGCTGAAGGGCATTAAAGACAAGAATAAGTAAACAAAATTTGATATTAAAAATGATGAGGAAGCAAGTAAATCATTATCCCATTTGCGTTACCAGGAAGTGGTCTTTTTTCAGATACTCTTTCCCTCTAGCACTTAATTATCAACAGAAACCTTTGATACTAAAGAATGAAGGTCATACATGGAATTCTAATTCTGTTACTCCACATACTCTTCCCAATTTTGAGTCATCAAATGAAATTCTCATTGAGTGTTCACTTCAGGCAGGGCATACTATTTGATAGCCTTTGCAGGGGGATGTTAGTGAAGGTAGCCGACTCAACATTGGAACATATACATTCAAAAGATAATGACTCTGCAGACTCAGATTAGGTAAGGGCAGTTTCTAGGTCAAGGATAGGTTTCGGGGTGGGGGAGTTGGAGTTTAAGTTGGCTCCACACAGTGATTCAGGGACAAAAGATGATGGCAGATTTGCCACCTCCAACAGGATGCTTGCCTGGGTGGAAAAATAAAATGTAGGGGAATGGATGGAAGATTTTCCTGGACCAAGCCTGGAGGAAGCTCACATCACTTCTCCCACACTCCATCACAGTGAGATTTGTTCTGTAGTCATACTCTAATGCAAAGAATGCAGAAAGATTTGGCCAAGCTCTGTGACCAGAGAAAGAGCATACAGAGCGTTCAGTGAGCAGGCTGCCCCAGGGGCAGAAGGAAACCTAAAGGAAACTTCAGCACAGCCGTGGATACAGGCATGTGAAGAAATGTCTTTCATACATGGTGCAGTGTATCCCACATAATCAGGGAAACCTATATGCAAAGGAGACTGAGAACGTGAAAGTTGGGGTGGATAATTAATTTGCAACCAAGACGAGTAAGCAGGAACAAGACAGACCTAAAGGGATGTATTCAATACAGGAAATTTTCATGGTATAATCCACAGGTGACTTTAGTAAAACACATCTGAAATGAATGTAAAATACCTTTCCCAGTTGCAAACAGAATCTTCTGTTAGGTTTTCAAGATATCCAGAGGTGAGAGTAAATTACCCACTCATCAGAGAAAACTTTATTGTGTGCCTTCTCCAAGGAGCATCCCTGTCACTCTGACCCCTAGCGTGCTTTCAGTACACTGACAACAGATTTCCATTGTCCTTCTGTCTTCCATAAGTACAGTGTGGCAAGAATGCTTTCCCTCCTCTTTACCACTCTATCTCTAGTACCTAGAATGGTGCCTGGCACAGGCTTCAATTAATATCTGTTGAATGCATCGATTCAATGGATATTGATTGGATGAGTGAGATCATTCTTTGGTGATCTAAACAACAATGGACTAACAGAAAGTCAAAGCCAGAAAGGATATTAAGAAAAACTGAGTTCAAACTCTTTCTTTTCTTTCTGCATCAGAGTCTTGCTTGGTCACCCAGGATGGAGTGCAGTGGCTTGATCTTGGCTCACTGCAGCATCTGCCTCCCGGGTTCAAGCGAGTTCCTCAGAGCGATTACAGGTACACGATACCATGCCTGGGATGTTATGTTATGTTATGTTATGTTATGTTATGTTATGTTATGTTACGTTACGTTACGTTACGTTACGTTACGTTATGTTATGTTATGTTACTTTTAGAGATGGATTTTTGCCATGTTGGCTAGGCTGGGCTTGAACTCCTGGCCTCAAGTGGTCTGCCCACCTTCCAAATTGCTGAGATTACAGTCATGAACCGCCCCACCCAGACTTCCATTTTTCTTAATATAGAAAGTCTGAACTCAGTTTTTCTTCTCCAGTTTTTCAACCTCCAGGCTGAAGTAAGCTGCAGTGAGCTGAGATTTCGCCACCACACTCCAGCCTGGGCAACAGAGCAAGACTGTCTCAAAATGAAAAAAGAAAGAAAGAAAGAAAAATAAATAAAACAAAAGGAAAAAAAAGAAAGAAAGGAAAAAGAAAGATGATCCCAGCACTTTGGGGGGCCAAGGTTGGCAGATCACTTGAGGTCAGGAGTTCAAGACCAATCTGGCCAACATGGTGAAAACCCATCTATACTAAAAGTACAAAAATTAGCCAGGTGTGGTGGTGCACACCTGTAATCCCAGCTACTCAGGAGGCTGAGGCAGGAGAATTGCTTGAACCTGGGAGGCAGAAGTTGCAGTGAGCTGAGATCACACCACTGTACTCCAGCCTGGGCAACAAATGAAGTGGAGTCTCAGGGGAGGTAACAGATTTCTCCAAGATGACATACATATTTTTAAATGTAATGTAGTGCCTTTCCACTATGCTATATATGCTAACAAGAATATCATGATATCAAGAATATTATTAATGGCATCAAGAATATCATAAATAATATCATGTAACCATAAGCAGATTCTTGGAGACTTTGGATCTTTTTGCACTAACTTAAGAAAATGTAATATTGATACACACTGTTATTTGCAAAATTCATGTGGTGTTAATTGCCACGCAGTAGAATATTTCCTTTTCTAATGCTGCATGCCTAGCATGAGAAGCAAATGTGAAAGCTGTATGACAGGAAATGATTGAGGTCCTTGTAACATAATGAGTCATCAAAATCAAATAGATAAGCACCTCCCTTGACTCTCACTTAGGCAATTGGGAAAAACATAAACACAAAGAAAGAAATGCAGTGATACTAGAGGGAGTTTAATTTCCTTGTAAATTGTAATAATACGAAACAAAAATAAATTTTTTTAAAAGTTGAAAACTATAATAATTTTAAAAGAGAATGATACAATTCAGCACTCACAAAGGTACAAGATAAGAGACATCCCAATATTGTGTGGAAATATCTATGAATGGCCTATTTTGTTTTTGTTTTTCTTTTTTGACCTAACATTTCCATTTCTGTGCGTGTGTGTGTGTATATACATATACGTGTTCCATATTTGTGCGTGTGTGTGTATATATACATATACGTGTATATGATAAAAATACTAAAATTATGCCATATATAGACATACGCAAGGACAGTTGGGATATATTTTTACTGGTCAATGAGAAAAATATTAAAAAGATGCCTTCAAAAACATAAAACTCAAATAATAGAGACAGCAGGGATAGAAGGCTATATGCTTTATTCAAAGCAAGTGCCCTGGTTTTCATCCTATTTTAGTCATAATTACACTTCAAAATCCTTAAAAACTCTGTTAATTCTAGGATCTATAAAAACAAAGATGTTCTTTTGCCAACTTTGTACCCTCATGTGACTAATAAGGTGAGAAAGATAAAGCTTTTAAACAAACATTTACAATTCAACGTGCTAGGAAGAAGATATTGTGCAATTACAGAGAAACAAGTTCTATTGGATGAAAGAACGAGCTGACCTCTTTAGGCCTCAGTTTCCTTATTTAAAACATAACCATGACTGACATTTTCCAGTGATATTTAATATAAGAAAACTTGTAAAACTATACCTTATCCACAGAACACAAAGAGCATTTCATGCAAAGCAATGCATACTTTTGATTTAAAATGTCTTTTAACAATACTTACGAAGGAACACATTAGTTTAGTATTAAAGTTTAATATGCAATCAGCATTGAATAACATTACAAATGTTAAGTGAAGTTATAAGACAAGGTGTACAATTTAGACCAGAGACTTTTGGAAGATTTCACACGCTTTAGCTGGTGACAGGTTCAATGTTGATGCTATGTGCTCATGCATCAGGATATACTTTGTTACCTTTTGAATATTTTTGGAATGGTCCAACTTTTGTTTAAGACAGATTGTCCCACATAATAGAAGTCAATATCTTAATATATTTGATAATTTTTTTACATTTCTATTGAATTATTTATATCTCTGAGAAAAAAAATACTACTACTGGTGACTTTTTTTGCCCCTAGAACTTATTGATACCTCTTCCATGACAGGATTGAATTGCTAGTCTTCGAAATCCCCAATTCCTTTTTTGTTCCAAAATAGGAGGAGGTACAGCCTATAACATCCTTTGTAGATCTAGGACTCATAAATGGAAAACCCCATTTGCCAGCAGGCGGGATTTATCTATTAAAGCATGTATACATCAACCCCTCCAACCATTCTTACATTAAATCCATCAGAAAACAGATATTTATTGAGTCTGTACAAAGTCCAAGTCCTTTTTTATATGCTGGTGTATACAGTGTAACAGCAAAATCTTTGTTCTCAGGGTACGGGTGCACACATTCTAGTAGAAAATGTGAACACTTTCTGTGAAATATGTGAATACTTCTAGTGGAATCCGTTAGCTGAATAATTACACAAATATATAATTACATATTGGGAGAAGAACCATAATGGAAGAACACAAGAAACTACTGCTATAATGTATAACCAGAAAATCTGACCTCAGGAGGAGAGTTTAGGGAAATGTAGTTTGCTTGAGCTGAATATGGAAGATTGGAAGAATGACCAGGTGTTCATTCTATTCAGCCATTCTTGCCTGTTCCCTGTTCCTTACACACAAGAGAAATACTCCTGCCTCCGGAAATTTGGGGCTTATTTTTCTCTCTGCTTGGAAAGCTCTTACAGAAAAATCCGCAAGGCTAACTCCCTCACCTCCTTCAAGTGTTGCTCAAAAGGTATCTTATCAATTAAGCCCATCAGGGTATCTGTTTTTAAAAAGGCATTCTATAGCATTCTAACACTTGATACTCCAAATTCTCCCTATACTGCTCTAATTTTTTTTCCATGACACCTTCAAAGTTACCATAATTTTACTTTGTTGGAAGTCAATTTTGTAAATTAACATGCTAGCTGTAATTTCTATGAAGAAAAATGTTTTCTCCGCTTTGTTCACTGATGCATTTGAAGTATTTAAAACAGTGCTTGGGTATCGTTGCATGTGTTTTAAAAGTTAATGAGTTAATTGTTTAATAAATAAATTGTACTGAGTTATGGTGAATACAAAACATTAACAAAATGTTTAAGAGGCAGCTAACATAGTATCTAGAAGATAAGCTATACATTTAAATGAATATATTAGGGAGAAAAGAGTTAAAATCAATTATCTTACTTTCCATATGCCGAAGTCAAAAGAGGAGAGTAAAGTAAACCTAAACTATGTAGAACAAAGGAAACGACTAAGACATAAGAGGAGATAAATGAAACTGAAAGCAGAAAAGAATTGAGAAAATCAGCAAAAACAAAAGTTGCTTGTTTTAAAAGATCAATATTGATGAACCCATAGCTACACTTAACAAGAAAAAAAAAAGTAACAAAATCCACAACTACCAATTATCAGAAATGAAATAATGAAAATCAATATTTTATAGATATTCTGGGTTCAGTGAGCCTCTCTAGCAAATTAATCAAACCCAAGGAAAGGGTGTGGGAACCCTTATTTACAGCCAGTTGATCAGAAGCACAAGTCACAACCCGTGCTTGCAACTGGCATCTGAAGTGGTGAGCAGCCTTGCGGGACTGAACCTTCAACCTGTGGGATCTGACACTATCTCCAGGTTGATAGTGTCAGGGGTGAGTTAAATTGAAAGACACCCAGCTGATGTCTGCTGCAGAACTCGTCGCTGGTGGAGAGAAATCCCTCCATGCATTTTGGAGACCAGAAGTGAAGTGTTCTGTGTTGTGTTGTTGTGGGAGTAGCAAATAACACTTGTTTTTTATTTTTTTCCTATTTCTCTTAGAGCTGCCGTAGAAAATAAATACAGCCATACCTATATTATAGAAGGAGTCATTCCTGGGGATTCAATCTGGAACCCAATAATTCTATGACCACCTAGTACTACTCATTAAGTCTCTTTTTGCACAGATTTTTTTCTGTTTCCTGCAGTGAAGACAGATTGATTCAGAAATGCACTGATCGGGAAGTCAGAGAAGGTGGCTTTCTAGGCTCAGCTGTTTTGCTCCTTGGCTTTGTGCTTTGAGTAAGCCGTGTGACTTCTATGAGTCAACATTTTCGATCTATAAAGCAAGCATTTTGCATTAGATCGATGATTTTTTAAATGGCAATACCAAAGATTGATTTAGGTGGATGTGAGTTATTTTTATTTTTATATTCACATATAAATTTTTTATTTTCCATGTTTGATGAGTGATAGTGGTTTTCCAGGTCTGGCAGTGTCTTAAAATTTCCTTAAAAATAAATAGTCTAGAATTGTTTTAAAATAATAATTTAAACAAAATATCATATAGATTCAGGGAGTCTTTTGATATGGTTAAAATAGTGAAGGTGGTGTGAGAAAAACTGAAGTTTAGGAAACAGTGAGAGAGAAAATGCCTGGCTTCTTCTCTGCACTTATCCAATCAGTAACCAATTTACTTATTCATTTATTCATCCATTAAATATATAAATATTCATGAGCATCTTTCAAGCACAAGGCCCCAAATAAGAGCACACTAGGAACACAATAATGAATGTGATACAGTCCCTGACCTGAAATACCTGAGTAGGGTAGGGGAGACAAACTTGTTCCAAATGGTAATATGGTATGCTTGGAACATTAACAAGGACATAAATATGGTCCTACCAGTTTCTACTTTTGGAACCTCCAGGCTTTCCTGAAATTTATCCTCTTCAAAAGCTACCAGAATGATCAATTTAAAACACAACTCTAAGCGTGACACTTCTTTTGTTTAAACCAGCACTTGACAAACTGTGATCCCAGAGCAAACACATTTTACTGTCTCTTTCTGTAAATAAAGTTTTATTGAAAGTTGTGCTGGAACACAGCCATGCCCATTCATTTCATATTGTTTATGGCTACTTTCACGCTGCAAAGGCAGAGTAAAATAGTTGTGACAAAAGCTTCAAGAAATCCTAAAATATTTACTATCTGGTCCTTTATATAAATGTAATCTCTATTTTTAAATCCTTCTTCTCCTTTCAAAATACTTCTCTCACAGATCTGCACAATGGGACTTGGCTTTGATTAGAATATTTCCCGTTTTTCCTTTGGTCTCCCAACATTTCCATATCTCATTCATCTGATCAAAAAGCCATTGGCTGTGCCTTTCAGGGCTATGACCCTTATTTTGAAAGAAAACAATACCCTCTCCAAGATCTGAGGAGGCTAATGTCAAGCAGCGCTGCCAAGTGTTTCCCTATTCGACACATATTCTTCATAATTTTCATTTTGGTGTGTTGGTTATTTCCTTTTATTGAAGTTTTCTTTTCCTTTTTTTCTTTTTCTTTCTTTCTTTCTTTTTCTTTTCTTTTTTTTTTTTTTTTTTTTTGTTGCTGTTGGTAGTAAAATTTAAAGAGGGCAAAAAGTAAATATTCCTTCAGACTGCCATCTGAAACCAGATACAGCTTGATCAGGTTTTTCAAGTCTGTATCTGACACAAAGGAACATGTTTCTTGAGCTTAAAAAGTGTGAAGTCTGGCATTGGAGTACTCAATACAGTTAGGTTGAATGAATTAATGCACAAATCTCTATCATTTCACAGATGCAGAAGCTGAGTGAAACGTGTCGATTTGGAGTCTGTTCCAGAAAATACCGATCAACCATTTGACCTGTTATATTTCAGGAGGCTCTTGAAATAAAACTGGCTCCTGCATACTTTCCTGCGAAATGCCCTCACCAGCAGCCGCCAGCCATGGCACATTTGCTTCCTTCCTGTGCATCTCTACATCGAACACCCACTAGTCAAGACAAACCCGAGAGGGGAATTATAACTCCCAGGGAAAGAGGGGGGCTCTAGAGACACCAAGAGTAGGGCTGCAATTTCAAACTGGGTCATGAGGCCTCAGGGACCTGTAGGTGGTGAAGCTCAGCTCTGCCGACAGACATTCCAGCCCTGCAGGGGTGTGGGAAAACTGGTTTCTGTTTCTGTTTTAAAACCTTGTTATATTCGAACTATCTCTCAAAAGCAATAGTCCGCTGAGCTTAAGTCTTATACTGAAAAATGATTTGAAACCTTTAAAATAAGCAAGCATGTTAAAGTTATAGGATGGTACTTGGCACCTAATGAGTCATCTTTTGCATGTTACGCAAATTTCAAGACAACACCAGATGTTGGGGGAGGATCACTCTCCAGAGAGGGGAAAATTACTGTTTTCTGATTTTTAAAAAATGATAAAAACTATCGCTTACAGACAAAAACTATTAAATTTGGGGGTAATTATTGCTTTCTCTCTCTGTGTGTGTGTGTATGTGTGTGTGTGTGTATATATATAATATATATTTTTCTTTCTGTGTGTTCATGTCTCATATATATCTTATTAATTACTGTAGACTCAGCACTTAGTCTACTTTGTGACATATATGAGATACTAAAATATTTGGAGAAATAATAAGTGAATGAATGTGCCACTACAGACACAGAAACAGTACTAGCCCAGGGAGAGGAACTGGTAGGAACAAATGGAGAGCTTCATTCAGTCACCTGGTAATAGGATGTTTATACTAGAATATTCTAGAAACATGTCCCCACTGTATCTGAAGCCTATGAACCCAAAACGAGTGTCGTGTGGGAAGACTTTGACTACTGTCATATAAATGCCTGAGAGAAATTTCGAATAGATGTCACAAACTGTCGATTCAGCCATTGTCATGATTTTTAAATAAATATTGGTAGCCTCCTACGGTTAGAGATAGAAGAGGATATACATCCTCTCCCTAACAATCTGGCAATCAGTCACTGTGTTACAATAGAAACAAGCCTTAGTCCAAATTCCTCTAAATGTTTCAAAATTTATAAGCATGGCAAAAAATGTGGTTCAACCTATTCTTTTTTTTTTTTTTTTTTTGAGACGGAGTCTCGCTCTGTCACCCAGGCTGGAGTGCAGTGGCCGGATCTCAGCTCACTGCAAGCTCCGCCTCCCGGGTTCACGCCATTCTCCTGCCTCAGCCTCCCGAGTAGCTGGGACTACAGGCGCCCGCCACCTCGCCCGGCTAAGTTTTTGTATTTTTAGTAGAGACGGGGTTTCACTGTGTTAGCCAGGATGGTCTCGATCTCCTGACCTCGTGATCCGCCCGTCTCGGCCTCCCAAAGTGCTGGGATTACAGGCTTGAGCCACCGCGCCCGGCCTCAACCTATTCTTATAAAGAAGTCCTCACTTGCCACATTCAGGTACTCAGATAAGCACTAAAAAGAAAATAATTACTTTGAGGTTTTAAAGTTGGTGCATTAATATGACAGAGGATGAAGTCACCTTTCTGGCCAGATCAAACAACAGAATCCTTCAATATATGGGACAACTGAAGTTAGCTCTAAACATAAACTTTCTGAAGATGATTGACCATGAAGCTTCTGGATTTTTATCCCACATTCATGCAAGGGCATTGTAAATATCTCACTAGGTATTTACATCATAAATACCTTACTAAGGGTCTTACCTTACTAAAGGCATCATAAATGCCTTACGAGTCATCCTCATAGTTTGAACATTACTCATTTCACCAATGAAAAATTATTCCTAATATGTGATATTTGCCAATTGATCAAAATTAATGGTTTCTTTTGTATAGCTTTTGATAATGATATCTGAAGCACTTACAGACAACCACTATGGGCTGTTGGTTTCCGATTCAGCACTTCCTATGCAATTTAACTGCCACCAAAGTGTAGATTAAAGTTAATTTGTAAATATATGTGTTTGTGCATATATATACACACACACACACACACACACATATATGTATACACATAACAGTATTTATACCACAGCATTTTAAATTACCATACAAATGATGTACAAAAATTCGGGGCAACTAGGTAAAGCTGAAACTGGAACAAAACTCTAAACTTAGATTTAATGGTGATGTCATAATTTGATTAATTCATTTGTACAATAAACATGAAAAATTATGTGCCAGTACAACTCAGTTCATTGTAAATACCCTTTGACTCTCTGGATGCAATGCATTAAGGGTAATGTCCTTTAAATTCATGCTTCAGTGTTTTCATAAACACATTTCTATAAAAATATTAAAATAGAGGGACTCCTCCCTAACTCGTTTTATGAGGCCAGCATCATCCTGATACCAAAGCTTGGCAGAGACACACACAAAAAAAGAGAATTTTAGAACAATATCCCTGATGAATATCGCTGCAAAAATCCTCAATAAAATATTGACAAACCAAACCCAGCAGCACATCAAACAGCTTATCCAGCATAATCAAGTGGGCTTCATCCCTGAGATGCAAGGCTGGTTCAACATACGTAAATCAGTAAACATAATCCAGCATATAAACAGAACCAAAGACAAAAACCATGATTATCTCAATAGATGCAGAAAAGGCCTTTGACAAAATTCAACAGCCCTTCATGCACAAAAATTCTCAATAAAATTTCAGTATTGATGGAACGTATCTCAAAATAGTAAAGAGCTATTTATGACAAACCCACAGCCAATATCATACTGAATGGGCAAAAACTGGAAGCATTCCCTCTGAAAACTGGCACAAGACAGGGATGCCCTCTCTCACCACTTCTATTCAACATAGTGTTGGAAGTTCTGGCCAGGGCAATCAGGCAGGAGAAATAAAAAAAGGGTATTCAATTAGGAAAGAGGAAGCCAAATTGTCCCTGTTTGCGGATGATGGCTGTATGTTGAAAACCCCATGCGTCTCAGCCCAAAATCTCCTTAAGCTGATGGCAACTTCAGCAAAGTCTTAGGACACAAAATCAATGAGTAAAAATCACAAGCATTCTTATACACACCAATAACAGACAAACAGAGAGCCAAATCATGAGTGGACTCCCATTCACAATTGCTTCAAAGAGAATAAAACATCTAGGAATCCAACTTACAAGGGATGTGATGGACCTCTTCAAGGAGAACTACAAACCACTGCTCAATGAAATAAAAGAGGACACAAACAAATGGAAGAACATTCTATGCTCATGGCTAGGAAGAATCAATATCATGAAAATGGCCATACTGTCCAAGGTAATTTATAGATTCAATGCCATCCCCATCAAGCTACCAATGAGTTTCTTCACAGAATTGGAAAAAAATACTTTAAAGTTCATATAGAAACAAAAAAGATCCCACATTGCCAAGACAATCCTAAGCAAAAAGAACAAAGCTGGAGACATTATGCTACCTGACTTCAAACTATACTACAAGGCTACAGTAACCAAAATAGCATGGTACTGGTACCAAAACAAAGATATAGACCAATGGAACAGAACAGAGCCCTCAGAAATAATACCACACATCTACAATCTTTGACAAACCTGACAAAAACAAGAAATGGGGAAAGGATTCCCTATTTAATAAATGGTGCTGGGAAAACTGGCTAGCCATAAGTAGAAAGCTGAAACTGAATCCCTTCCTTACACCTTATACAAAAATTAATACAAGATGGATTAAAGACTTAAATGTTAGACCTAAAACCATAAAAAACCTAGAAGAAAATGTAGGGAATACTATTCAGGACATAGGCATGGGCAAGGACTTCATGTCTAAAACACCAAAAGCAACGGCAACAAAAGCCACAATGGACAAATGGGATCTAATTAAACTAAAGAGCTTCTGCACAGCAAAAGAAACTACCATCAGAGTGAACAGGAAACCTACAGAATGCGAGAGAATTTTTGCAATCTACTCATCTAACAAAGGGCTAATATCCAGAATCTACAAAGAACTCAAACAAACTCACAAGAAAAAAGCAAACAACCCCATCAAAAAGTGGGCGAAGGATATGAACAGACACTTCTCAAAAGAAGACATTTATGCAGCCAACAGATACAAGAAAAAATGCTCATCATCACTGGCCGTCAGAGAAATGCAAATCAAAACAACAATGTGATACCATCTCACACCAGTTAGAATGGTAATCATTAAAAAGTCAGGAAACAACAGGTGTTGGAGAGGATGTGGAGAAATAGGAACACTTTTACACTGTTGGTGGGACTGTAAACTAGTTCAACCATTGTGGAAGACAGTGTGGTGATTCCTCAAGGATCTAGAACTAGAAATTTTTGACCCAGCCATCCCATTACTGGGTATGTACCCAAAGGATTATAAATCATGCTGCTATAAAGACACATGCACACGTATGTTTATTGTGGCACTATTCACAATAGCAAAGACTTGGAACCAACCCAAATGTCCATCAATGATAGACTAGATTAAGAAAATGTGGCACATATACACCATGGAATACTATGCAGCCATAGAAAAGGATGAGTTCATGTCCTTTGTAGGGACATGGATGAAGCTGGAAACCATCATTCAGAGCAAACTATCGCAAGGATAAAAAACCAAACACCACATGTTCTCACTCATAGGTGGGAATTGAACAATGAGAACACTAGGACACCAGAAGGGGAACATCACACACCGGGGCCTGTCATGGGGTGGGGAACGGAGGAGAGATAGCATTAGGAGATATACCTAATGTAAATGACAAGCTAATGGGTGCAGCACACCAACATGGCACATGTGTACATATGTAACAAACCTGCATGTTGTGCACATGTACCCTACAACTTAAAGTATAATTTAAAAAATCCTCAAAAGAAAAAGAAAAAAAGAATCATATTGATTTTTAACTAAAATAACTGTATCTCAAGGGCCTTAGAAAAACTTTTTTTCTGATCGCTAAGCAAAATCAAGTTACCACCACCTACTGGTTGCTATGTACTGGTTTTGAACTTGTCTTTGGATTATTAGAATTCTAAAATTGAACATTTATAATGATACAAAGTCATAGTGGAGACGATTTAACCTGTTGGGTGACAATTGTCCATCAGCCTCTTATATTTCTGCACATCTTCTGAGCAAAGGACTAACTTTTTTTTCCAGACTGTCATTTCTAGTACTTGTGTATAAAAAAGAAAGAAAAAAGAAAAAAAAAACTGCCCTGGGAGAGAGAGAGATTTTCTCCTTCTGGAGCAGATTTGTTTACTTTCCTGGGTAATAAAAATAATGTATTTTTCTATGGCAAAGATTAGGCAGATTTTCTACAGTCTCTTGATATAAAACTGAGGCTTTCTAATCTCTGGGATTTCTTTTCTGAAACATACTCTACTGTATGATAAGACAGTATTTTCTCCTAATTTTCTTGATCTTTGAAAATGGAGGCTTAGGGAACCAGTGCAAAAATAATATTCTAGCCACTGATATAGCTGTGAGTATTACACTACCTTTTATCTCTGACCCAGGACTGTTGTGTCTCCTTCCAGTTTCCATGAAACCGTGGCAGGCTAGCTTGTTAGTTTGCAAGTAGGGCGAAACCTAAGACTGTCCATAATGTTTACATCCCCCCATCCGTCATTCCAAATATAGAAAAGAGTAAAAACCATTCACACTTTAATTTCCTAGTGTCCAAAGACAATTAATGTAAAAGTGGCTCCAAATAAAACACATAAGACAATTTGACAACTGAAAACTGAAACCTCCCTTTCACTGCACCCTGAGGCACCATGGAACAGTGCAAAGAGCATCATAGGACTGAGAATACAAAACCATGAATCACGAGTTCTAATCCTGATTTGGAGACTCACTAGCCAGGGGACTTGGGATAAATCTTATACTCCTTAAGGGCCTAAGTTAGTCCTCCATAAAATAGAAAAACATTGCATTTACCCCATAAAGCTTTGGTTAAAGACAATTATATTATATATGTAGATGTGCAGCATAGAGCCCAATACACACTCAGCAATTGCTAATATCCTTTATTTGTAGTGACTTAAATGTTTTGGCACTTGGCTTCTAATTTTTTCATTATAATAAGATGAATTATACTTTCATACATTTTTACATAGTCATATATTATCATAAACTCTGGTTATCTACTCAGCATTCCTTCTCCAGTCTAACAGAAGTCTAACAGAACCCTATTTTATTCAGACAGTCAAGCCATCCTCATTTCCAGAGATGGATCCCTCGTAGTCTAAACCAATATGTTCATCACATTTGTGGGTAAATGTTACTGGTTCAAAACTGAATATATGACCTTAGATAACCCTGTCAAACTGAAAGGAAAAATGTAGGGGCTATGGTTGAAGAAAGTGTCATGAATTGAATCATGTCCCCTGGAAAAAAGATTTGATGTTCTAACCTCAAGTATCTCAGAATATGACCCTATTTGGAAATAGAGTCCTTAAAAATATAATTAGTAAAGATGAAGTCATACTGAAATAGAGTTGGTACCTAATCCAATATGATTGTAAAGTTGTGCCTTAAAAAGCAGATGACCACATGAAAAAACAGAGACCCAGAAGGAAAACAGCATGTGACAACAAAGGTAGAGACTGGAAGTCTGCTGCTACAAGCCAAGAGCATCAAATGTTTCTGTCAAAACACTGGATGAAAGATGCAAGAAGCATTCCTCTATAGCGTTCAGAGGTAGTGTGATCCTCTCAACACCTTGGTTTCAGAACTCCAGCCTCCAGAACTGGTAGACATGCATTTCTGAATTCTTTTTGTTTGTTTGTTTGTTTGTTGTTTTTGTGTGTATGTTAAGCTACCCAGTTCGTGGTACTTCGTTGCAGCAGATTTAAGAAACGAATACAGGGCTGGAAGCTGTGGCTTATGCCTGTAATCCCAGCACTTTGGGAGGCCAAGACGGGCGGATCACAAGGTCAGGAGATCGAGACCACGGTGAAACCCCGTCTGTACTAAAAACACAAAAAATCAGCCGTGCGTGGTGGCGGGCACCTGTAGTCCCAGCTACTCGGGAGGCTGAGGCAGGAGAATGGCGTGAACCCGGGAGGCGGAGCTTGCAGTGAGCCGAGATCTGGCCACTGCACTCCAGCCTGGGCGACAGAGCAAGACTCCGTCTCAAAAAAAAAGAAAAAAGAAAAAAGAAACAAATATAGGAAGATTTCCTCTTTTCCTAAAGTAGGAGAACAGAAATAGCAGCTCTCTTATAACCGTGAGAAGACCAAACCTGAGGATGAAGCAGATGCAAGAACAAGAAGGCTGAGAGTTATGATGGAGTCTTGACTTTCCAAAGATGAAATCTCAACCTTTAGGTTTTTTCCATAAAATGGTATTCTTTTTTACTGAACAAGCCAGTCTGAGTGACATTTTTCTGATACTTTCATAAGTATGGGAAACACACACACACACTCTCTCTCTCTCGTGTGTGTGTGTATATACTTTGGTTTGGTTGTGTGTATATATATATACACACACATACACACACATACACAGACATATGGTGTAGTATGTATGTTTGCATATATATATATATATATTTCATATATATGTTACACAGACATAAGTGTGCTGGCACTTGATTTAACCACCGTTTATGGTTGTACACGCATTATCTGTGCTGTTCTCTGTTTTATACAAAAAATTTAAAATAGTTTTCTTTCCTCTAACTTTAAGGCTTTTAAGGATCAGTGTTAGGTTTTGTAATATATAATATTCTGAGCTGTCCTTATGGTTTGTACTTTATACGCCCTGATTCTGTTTTAGCGCCTACCACTCTACTTGGTAATTATTCATTAAATTCTGGTGTCCCTCTGTCTGCTTGTGAAGCCAGAGCATGTATTCTAATGCTGTATTTATAGCACCAAACTCAAAGTATTTAAGCAAGCAATGTTGGTGGAATGAATAAAGAATATTTGCCATTCTTTTCTGAAATCTTGAAATATTATTAACCAGCTCTCCTCTCATTTTTTTTTTTTAAATTGCGAGTCTTCCTTCTGTCACTCACAATGACTCAGACAACAATGACATGCTCCATTTATTTCAAGCATTCATGCCTCAAAGTTGCCAGGTAGACTCAGCATTGGAATAATGATAGGGAATTCTCTCTCTCTGTTAGTGTTAATAATATTCATGGCAAAAAATATAGAATTTTCCCATGAGGAGAAACCTCTTTTCTTTTTTTGTGAGTATGATGAATGCTCAGTTATGGATATACTAGTGGCTCTGTAGTGACATATTGCAAAATTATTTTTCTGCCTTTCATGATATAATTTAAACTCTGCTGTAGCATACGATGTCTCTTCTGATCTAGACAACTTAGATCTTCTGACTTCCCTCATTTCTCCTTATTCTACTAATTGGCTGCCATCTTCATTGACCCAGGACTTTCCTGGTTTTAGCACTCAAAGTTCCCTGTCCCAGGAAAAGTATCCAATCTAACAAAGACTGTTAGTCACCGTTTTTGGTTTCTCAACTTCCCTCTATTTGACTGTGACATGCCTCAAATAATGGAGTGTAACATCTATTTGTTTTTGGCACATGGTTGGCACAAAGTATTAATAAATAGACAAATTAATGACTGAATAAAAGGAGCATGTCATAGAAGAGTTTTGGTATCAAAAAGATGTGGACTAAAATCTCAGATCAGTCATGTTGGACTATACAACTGACTTCATGTTTACTAAGCCTCAGTTCCGTCATGAGCAAAAGGGGGGGGGGGGAAGAAGAAGAATAAGAGCTACTTCATTGACTTGTCCTAGGAATAAGATGAGACTATGAGCTCCTAGTAGCTTGTAAATCACTTGCATGCAAAGCTGTGCTGTGTTAATTATAGCAATCTCACATAGGTACCCAATAACTGCCTGTGTAATTAGAGTAATACTTTATGCAAAATGCTTAGAGCACAGTAGATGTTTGCTAAATGAATGCTCCTGTTAGTGTTGTTATTAACATTAAAATGAATGACAAATATCTTGATTACCCAAAATATACAAGTTGCTGTGCTTAGTTTTGGGAGAGATGAACCTGAGGAAAATAAGGTGTACTCTGGTTATAGGGCTGGAGCTGTGCTCGCTTCGCTACAATGCAAAGCATGATTTGATAACTCCCAATTAGAAAATGGAGCTTCAGGCACAGAGTATGTATTCAATGGGACAAAAATATAAGTTAATGAAAAAGTAACTGAGTAAAAATATGAAAGCTTGAACTGTACAAAACACAAATACTTTGAAAAGTCAGAAGTCCTGAGTTCCCATCCCTATCCTGCTTGTACTTAAAGCGTGCTTTCAGGAGTTTAATTACTCTTGCTGGTATAAATTCCTTATTTTCAAAACAGGGCAACTTAGTCTCACTTTGTTATTTGTTACCATTGTTAATAGTCAAATACATTTTTCAGACATTAAATTTCCCAGCTACAGAAGTTCTTCCCTTGTGTTGTTAATGCCTCCCAATATGGCTAAGCTTGTGCTTAACTGAGAATGTAGTGTGAGCCAGTCAGAACCCAGGGCTTCTAATATTCACGTAGCAAGATAAACCAAAGGATACCTTAAACCACAGTTAGGCTAACTAAGCCAATTTAATCTTTTTAATACCTGCTGGGAAAAAGCAAAATGAACCGATATTTCCTTGTTGAACAAACTTCCTGTTGCTATGGCTAGATCATTTTTTATTTACCTAAATAGTCACAGAGGGTATTACTGAATTAATAGGACTCTGAGTTCCTTGGAATTTACTCTCAAGAGCCCACATGTGTTAACATAGGCACACTATAGAAATAATTGCCAAAGCACGAGTTAGAAGTAAACGACCAGGCTATCTGACTGTGAGATGAAAGCCGGTGATGAGTGAAATTCCTGGGAAACTTGGCTTTTCCTAACTTTTGAGATTAGTCCTTGTTCCTGCTATATTGTGAGTTAAACCTTCTCACAGATAAAAAGCAAAACCAGAAATCTATTGCCATGAAAATAGGTGTAAAAGAAAGCCTGGGTAACACATCATATATTGAAGTTCTCCAACAAGCACTGGCTCCTTTTCTTTCTGTCTGCCACTTTTTCATGCATTAGCCATTTATTCTAAGATATTTATAGAGCATCAGTCATAGACAGGGCTGGACGCTAGAGATAAAGTTGAGAGTAAAATCAAGCAGGAGTTTTACCTTCAGAGAAATTGTGTGGGGAAGTAGATCTTCATCCACTAGGCATTCAGACAAGTCTGAAAGAGCGAGGGAGAGGGGCACATGCTATATAGAAAAGCACACTTCTCCTCAGTAGCTTCTACAAGTGGGTTCTGGCCCATTCCTAGAATTCAGAAAAGATGTCTAGACAAAGACAAACCTGCACAAATATGACCAGGAATGAGGTCACGGAGGAGGGGATGGAGGAGCTTTCCAGGACATAGGAATAGCATTTATTGCATTGGTGCAGAAGTAATTACAGTTTTTGCCATTGCTTTTAATAGAAAGAACCTAGGAGTGGGGAAGAGTATGGCCAATGCAGAGAGCTGACAGAAGGCCAGTGTGGTTACAGCCAGAAATAAGGTACAAAATGAGACTAGTGAGCAGGTAGACATCAGAGTAAGAACAACGTTACTGACCGTTTCAAGGAGCTTTGGCACTTTCCTACAAAGTTGAGAAGAGAACAAAGACATCCTCTTTTAAAAAGAGGGTGCTAGACAATTAGATTTACAGTTTAGACTTTTACTCAGGCTGTGCTGAATCAATTAGCAAAAGGCCAAAGTAGATGATAGTAGACTGATTAAAAAACTATGCTCATGGTTGGTTGGACTAATGAAAGAGTGATACAAATGTAGAAAAGTGAATGAAGTTGGGGTACCTAAAAAGAAATGTTATTTGAGTGAAAAATAACAAATGCATACCTTACAAAACTGTGCAAGGTTTGAAGGCCCTGCTAATAGCCACCTCCCTCCCCCATGCAAAAGAAGTATCACACGTCAAATCACATGACATTATTATATTTGTAGGTCAAATAAATGGCTGGATATTGGCAATTTCATAGGGTTTTCTCTCTTTGACGGGCATTCCTTACTTGACATCCATGGTGATTCAACCCAGTCAGTGAAACATAAAATGTGGACTTAGGGGCACACACATCCTTTTTCTATTTAACATGTATACCGGGATTTCTCTTGCTATAGGCATCTGTAGGTTCAGGCTTCTGACGAAACAGTGGGTCATCAGAAAGCTTAGTTCAACACCTTTCTTTGATGGGCTAGAAAATTGCTTGAGAAAGGTTAAGAGACCTTAAGACTAAATAAAATAGAATAATATAATGTAGCATAATAAAATATGAAATAAAATGTAATAGAATCCTTTGAGCACTAGCTAAAAGTAAATCCTGATATACTGGAGAATATTTTTGTAAAATGATTCAAGTAGAATACTCTGACCTTGAGGAAAGTGGTCTGCAAGACTTAGGATTGCAAGGATAGAGTTAGATGCCTTTCCAAATCAGGAGAAAGGGGACACCTAGAAGAATCAGAATGACTACAGAATCTGGTGGATAAGGTTACACCCGGCGGATGCTCTGAGGCCTTGTCAATCTGTTGTTACTTTTGTGACAGAGTATCGCTGCATGGCACCTTTTCCTTAGAGTACCATTCCCACACATCCATTCAAATAAATTCACACTCTCATCTCCACTGACCCGTTTGTCAGACATAGCAAAATGTGGGCTGACCCACATGACCTTTGTGCTGAAAAATATATATAATGAGGATCATTGGGCCTCACTCTGACAAACCTGGAATAATGGTTATCCTTTGTTTTTCCTTTTCTTCTTTATCATAATCATATCAACTGAACCACATCTGCCATTCCGAAACATAGACTTTGTTCCGGAGAACAGGAGGGACATGAAGAGCTGTTGTTTCAGATTCTTCAAACAAGATCCTGATCCATAGAGACACAAAACTCTATGGAATACCTGCTTTGTGCTAAATTTGGAACAGAAGTAGTTTCATGCAACACCCGTAACCTCCTTTAAGCCATTGAACTTGAAAGCAACCCGCCCAGTCACACAGCTAAAATGTAACAATCAAGATTCCTCCAAACTTGTTAATTAAGATATATTGTATTACGGAAAAATGCAAAGAGAGTGGATGTTAAGTGTTCTTACCACAAAAATGATAACTATGTGAGGTGACGCATTTGTTAAGCAGCAAGATCTAACCATTTCACAATGTATATGTACTTTAAAGCATTAGGTTGCTGGGCACAGTGGCTCAAGCCTGTAATCCCAATACTTTGGGAGGTCGAGGTGGGTAGATCACCTGAGGTCAAGAGTTCGAGACCAGTCTGGCCAACATGGCCAACATGGCAAAACTCCATCTCTACTAAAATACAAAAATTAGCTGGAGATGGTGGCCACTGCCTGTAATCCCAGTTACTCAGGAGGCTGAGGCAGGATAATCACTTGAACCCGAGAGACAGAGGTTGCAATGAGTCAAGATTGCTCCATTGTACTCCAGCCTGGGCAACAAGAGTGAAACTCCATCTCAGAAAATAATAATAATAGTAATTTAAAAATAAAAATAAAAAAGAAAGTATTATGTTGTACGTGATAGATATACAATTTTTTTCAATTAAAAAAAAAGACTTCAACCCAAGTCTGTGCATCTCAGGAATTAGAGACTAGTCACTTCCCATTCTATAATGTTGCCAGAAGGAATCTAGCTAGCATCCTTCTCTGGAGATCAGCTAGTTATCTCCAGGAATTCACTCTCTTTATCATCCTTTAGACTTAGCCACAATGTTTCTCCCTCTGTGGATACTTTGGTTAGGTTTCTTGGAGGGCATTAAAAAAAAAATTTTGAGGGAAGCATCATCCAGTTAAATAATTGACGAGAAGCTAAAACATGCCATTTTGTTTTCAGGCCAACACTATCCCAAATGAGCTGGTTGCAATGAACTTGTAAACACCACAAAGAAAACAGAATTCGCATAAGTTCTCTGCTAAATTCTCCCATATTGACACTCGAACATCAGGGCTATGAAACACGCAGGAGATGTAAGGGTGAATCAAAGTGCACTCCTTAATTTGTACCACACCAACTCAACAGTAAAATGTGATTTAATTTACTATATAATTTGCTTGTTCAACAAAGCTGAAAGATAACTCACTTAGTGCCACTTTGCTTATAAGTAAGCCGGTAACTGGCGGTGAACTTCCAGTGAATGGTTTTGTTGTTGATGCCAGAGAAAGCTGTTTGAGTGGAAAATACACAAAATTAAGGGCCTGCTGCTGTAGTATTTGCAATGCACTTCCTTTGTCCTCATCAAGTTTATTTCTGCAAAGAGGCAATTTCAGCCCTTTGTTTTTCTAACTCGATGAAGTCACTACGTCTTGCTCAGTGGCACACGGCTAGGGAAAAATGCATTCAGCCAAATTTAGAACCATTTGGAACTCACGAGTTGTGAATTTTGAACCAAACTTGAATCTTTTAAAAGCTCATCTGTTCCACAAAGCATGCCAGCTCGGCTAACAGCCTTGCAGCCTGGGCTGTCCTCTGAGGGCTAAGCTGGGGTCCCCAAGTCCCTCATGTTTCTCCCAATTGACAGATTGGAGTATTACATGGTGCAAAAGCTTAGATGCAATGAGATAGGTGTACTACAAAACTCCAAAACCTACAACACAGAAGCAGAGATATCCCAAAAAGATGAAATAGAGGTCTCTTTTGTGTTTTGCCAATTTCTTAATATTTTCTATATGTCCTTAGAATCTATTTGTCCTTTTTGTCCACTAACACCATTCTAGCATGGACCCATATTAGCCCATATCCGCACTAAGCTTCAAAACCAGTCTCACTCCCACAGGTCTCTCCCACCTACGGTTCATCATGCGTATTCTAATCAGATCAATTTCCTGGAATTTCTGCTTGCATGTCTCATGCCTCTGCTCAAAGTCCTTTTATTTATTTATGTGCTCACTTGTTCTTTCATTCATGAGTCTCTCCTGAGCAGCTCGTGTGCACCAGCAACTCCAGCAGGGAAGCTAGAGTATGTGGTGCACAGGGACTCTGGGACAGGAAGCCCTGAGTAGAAGCAGAAACAACAGCCAGCCTTGTATTTATGCAGGTCAGGTTTTTTGTTTATTTGTTTGTTTGTTTTTTAAATCTCAGTGTGATATGTGTCCTGAGAAGAGAATTGCACTGCAATGTTAGGGGTACAGGAAGGTCTGATGAAGGATACCCAAGGCCTGAATCCCAGAGGAGAGGTTGTTCTCAGGGAGACACCGGAGTGCAAGGGAGGAAGAGTGGGAAAGGAAGAGTTGTCTTAATAGAAGAGACAACCTGTGCCAAGGAGTGGAAAACAAGAGCATGACAGCAGCTCAAGCGACCTCATTTGGGTCACAAACTCCTTCACAAAGCCTGCAGGTGTGTGCATGTCTGAGTGTTAGCAAGCAGGAAAGCAGTGTTGATGATGGAGTGCTGCAGGAACAGTGGAAGAAAGTGAAGCTGGAGAGGAAAGTGGGTGCCAGTTAATGGAGGCCCCATGACTGCCTGCTAATGAGCTTGGACCATGTCCTGAAGATGTGGAGCCATTTTACCTGATGATTCATCCTCATCTACAGATCACAGTCCCAACGCCTTGGCCCAGTATTCAGGGCTTCCTATAATTTGTTTCCAGCCTATCTAGAAAAACTAATCTGTCATTATTTCCAGGAGCAGACATCTTCACCCAGCTAATAGATATATAGAGAGAACATATCACAGCCCTCTGCCTCTGGTCTCCACATAAGTGTTCACAGCACTGGCCTCCAACTAGAACCCTTGCTGGCATCTATTTTTCAGGGGTGTGTGGCCTCTTGATGTCTCCTGTATGTGCTCCTTAAACAAATACTGTGCATCTAGCCAAGCATAGAAATAGCAGTTAAGAGTTCATTGATTCATTCAATAAATACGGAGCTTGTACAGAACAGAAACTGTCCTCGATACTGAAGCAACCATAGTAAATAAGACAAAGCCACTGTCCTCACGATGCAAGCATGCCATATTTGGAGGAAGAAAAACAAGTACATGAACAATTCAAATAGAACTCAATAGAGAGCAATATGATGGAAGAAATACATGGAGCCACCAAAAGGCACAAGAAAGAAGCCTAATTTGTACTTGAATCGTCAGGGAAGGTTGCCAAAGGAAATATTATCTGAGCTGAAACCTAAAGGATTAGTAAAAATTAACAGAAGAGAATGGGAGAATGTGTTAGGCTGAGGGAGAAGCACACACACAAACCAGGGACTAGAGATGTTGGTGCACTTAGGCAATAAAGCCATCTCAAACTGGCTACAGCATGCAGTGCAGAGAGAATAGTCGAGCTGCTGTGAAAGGAGAGGGAAGAGCAGAGTGGGTAGAGATGCTGCTGCATAGCAGTGATGCTGCTCAAGCCAGCTTATGTGCTAAGTCCAAAATTGTCTTCATCTCACTGCCTATTTAGCAAAAGAGGCTGAGTAAGCAAGAGCTAAGTTGAGAGGATGGGGATCAGGCATAGAGAAAGGACTATATTCTGTTTTGCTGTGGAGGGTTCAGTCAGAGAGAGGTGGGAAAGACTATAGGGAAAGTATGCAAACCTTCTGAAAGGTAGGAAGGTTCTGCAGGGCCCCAGGGGAGAATAGCTGAAGGCAGCCGTTCTATAACCCTGAGGCAGAGGGCAAGGAGCAGGTACAAAGGAGTGTGGGGGAATTTATCTTAAACAGGCTCACTTACGTTGACCAGGAACTGACCTTTGATCATTGGTGCGCTTGATATTCCCTGAAAGGAGAACAATAAATGTTAATTACCTACAGGTTGTGTGGGCTCCAGGTTTTCAGCATTGTGCCTGCACTGAATAAAAGCAAGCAGCTCCGGCCGGGCGCGGTGGCTCAAGCCTGTAATCCCAGCACTTTGGGAGGCCGAGACGGGTGGATCACGAGGTCAGGAGATCGAGACCATCCTGGCTAACACGGTGAAACCCCGTCTCTACTAAAAAATACAAAAAAAAACTAGCCGGGCGAGGTGGCGGGCGCCTGTAGTCCCAGCTACTCGGGAGGCTGAGGCAGGAGAATGGCGGGATCCCGGGAGGCGGAGCTTGCAGTGAGCTGAGATCCGGCCACAGCACTCCAGCCTGGGTGACAGAGCGAGACTCCGTCTCAAAAAAAAAAAAAAAAAAAAAAGCAAGCAGCTCCAGCTTCTTGGGGCTGCTGTCTGGCAATTAGAACCAGATAGTGACCTAGCTGCTCTAATATTGCATACCTGTGTCTGAGTACTCATTTCATCCATCCACCGGGGTCTGCAGGACAGACTCAGCATTTTTCACCAAAGGCTGCAATGATAACAGTAATGCAGTGATTGTGATGCAGTGATGAAAGGCAGCTGCTGTAGTTTCCGAGGTGGAGGGTGCTGATGATCTCCTGCCCCACATCCTGTAGCTCACCTGAAGCTACAGGCAAGGTTGTCTTCATACACACATCTTCCTACCTGTAGGACCTATATCTCCATTGCTCTTCTTCTGGAAGCAAGCTGGCTTTCCCTAAAGCACACAGGAAGCAACTAAAAGGTAGGGAAGGGATAAGGAAGCAATATTCCTGGGGAGAATCCTTAACCAACAGAACATGAGAGTCAGTGGATGTGTGCCTATCTCCTGAAACTCCAGGCGCCTGGTTCCAGTTCTCAGCATGCTGCCAGCAAGATGAGCCCCATTTGTCCAGGGCAGTGACCTGATTTATATGGCTTTCCTCCATCCTTTCTCTGACTTTTTCCATTTTTCTCACTTTTGATCCCAGGAACCACTTTCCAAATGAATTACTGGAACCCAAATCCTGGTCTAGGGGTCTGATTTTGAGAAATACGTCTTCAGTACTGTCACCCGACCTAACATAGGCCTCCAGAATTAAGTTCCTGCCACTTTACCAACTTCCAGGACAACCTTCAGAGTTTTTAAGGGAGGTGAGACCAGACATTAGTGCTGAATTTTATAACTGTCCTTTCAGTAGGGGGTGTGTGTGTGTGCGCACGCATGTGTGTAGAGCTATGGTGCAAAGTAATTTTGTTACCAATGTCATGGTCAATAGAGTTTATCACACACCTGCTATAGAGGGTAGCTATAGGGGATGATTACTTACATAGAGACCAAATGGAGACAGTGACAATTGCCCAGAGAAAAGATATCCAAGGCCTTAACAATAGCAGTGACAGTGATGATGGAGAGGAGGAAACAGATTGCAGACACATTGGGAGGACTTAGTTACTCCTTATCATGATGGGCTCTGGGTCCCCCTCTAGAAAGACATGACTGACACAATGAGAATAATAATAATGTAGTGAGAGTCATGCCAATGTCCTAATGAACCTGAGCATGATGTGCCCAGAAAATCAATTTCCTTGGAATAACTCAAGCAAAGCAAAACATACAAAGAGTACAAAGAGTGCTAGGCGCTAAACATGCAATTATAGTTTTCTGAGTTTAAAATTATGTTTGGGTATATGGTGCACAATCTCTAAAATATAATTACTAAGGAACATAGTTTAATTTATATCAGTCACAATTTACGGCTTGTCTATGTTTATAGAAATGATTATGGTTTGAAGCTTCTTGTGCCTTCCTTGATGCATAAAAAATGATTATCAAGCCTTCAGCAGCAGCCGCCTTCCCTGAGAATTGGCAGCAACGGGCCCTTTAATCAGGAACAAGATCCTACAGAGCCAACGTATGCAAATATGCAATCTCAGAACAACAGCTCACTTTTTATAATGAGAGAGTTGGAAAGAACAGTAGTGAACCACAGGAGCAAGTGCCCACCTAAGAGAATGCCAACAATTCATGTTTACTAAGCATGGAAGTCTATACTCCCTTCTACATCATCTTGCCACATCCAAACACAAGCCAGTTTCTGCCATCAACGTAGCATGTTAATACTGTCATTGTTTGAAATAAACTGTCATATTGATCAGCTGCCAGCCATTTTTCCAAAGACTTTATGAGAAGAGACTCCAGAAGGTTTTCAACTGTTGATGATTATTCATCAATGCTGCCATTAACTCATACATAATATGACCTTAGGCACACCATTTAACTGCTTTGGGTTTCCAATTTTCTCATTCTTGTAATAAGGGGGTTGAACAAAAGGCTTCAAAAGGCCCCTCTAGCTCCCAAAGATGATGTCTCCATATGAATAGAAGTATGATAATTCTTTGAAAAGCTATTCAATGTGACTATACACATTCACACATCATAGATGCATGCATACCATATTTTAGCTGTGAAATCTCAAACGAAATAGGATTTAACTTATACGTAAGAAAGAGACAAAGAAATACAAACAATGAGTTTGCATGGCCTTATGTTTAATATGTCACTTAGATGCAGCTTTGGTGTCCAAATTTGTCAAAAACTTTCAGGATAGATTCTGGTAGAAAAGATGTGAAACTTACAGGCATGCATCTCTTATTATGGGGCTGCTCCCACCCGCTTCCTAAAAGCAATCCGTCTGTTAGGTCAACCAGCGGCTGCACCCTGTTCTTTGGAAGGTAGTTATTTTTTTTTTTCCCACAAGAGTAAAAGGTATTGAAGAGAGCCAGAAGAGAAGTGCGAATGCTCTTAAGATAATACTCAGATCTGAACATCATTATTAGGAGGCATTCAGACAGTTCTTCATAGGCTCAAAGTGCTCCCCAATCATCACATTAATTTTGTATGAGCTGAATGCTATGGAATGTGTTACACTACACCCTGAAGTCAGTTTGAAAACTATAAACACTTCCTTACAGGATAATTGTGTAAGAAGTCACTTTCTCTGAGCTCCTGAAGAATAGTATCTCCCAGGGGACTTATTTTTCAGCCAACCACAGGAGTCCCAAGAGCAGAAGGGGTTGGTTGGGGTCATAGACTACAAATGCAGTGTTCAGTAGGAGGATCAGTGGGTCATTGAGATGGAGACATTTGAGCAAAGATGTGCAGAGGAGGCAGAATGCGGCCATGAGGATACCTGAGGCAGGCGCAATTCTAGAAGTGGGAAGATCTGAAGCAAAAGCTCTGAGATGGAAGCCTGTCTGACGCCTTTGAGGAATATCAAGGCCAGTGAGGCTGGAACAGAGTGAGTGAGAAAAGAGTAGGAAGATAAGTTAGAAAGGTAACAGGAAAGTAAGTTTACAGAGAATCTTAGACATTATAAGGGCTTTGGCCTTCATGCTGTGTTAGGTGAGAAGCTACTGGAAGGTTTTAAGCAGTGAGTCATATAGTTTGTTTAAAAGCATCATCCTGGCAGTGCAGTATTGGAGCAGTCTGTACAGGGGCAAGAAAATGATCAGGAAGATCAGTTAGGAGGCAAATGTAGTAGTCCAGGAAAGAGGAAATGGAAATAGTGGCTCAGAATAAATAGTTCAATAGAGGAGAGGAAGATGAGATTCTGAATATACATTTTGAAGGGAGAATTAAGAGGACCTCAATTCTGAAGGTTTGAATGTGGGATACGATAGAATAAATCTGAATGATTCCAAGATTATTGACCCGTACACCAGAAGGGTGGGGTTGCCATCAACGGAAATGGAGAAAACTGTAAGTCATGGAAGATAAGTCAAGGATCTGGGAAGAAAATGCTAAGTTTAAATGGACTATTGGAAACCCATAAATACATTTCAGGTAGACAGTTGGATATACAAGTCTACAATTCTGGGCTAGGCTTAAATATTTTATTACCAAAAGCATCCAGGTAGAATTCAAAAACAAAAAATAACAATAAAACTATAGTAGGGCCCAGAATATCCCCCTTCTTGCTATATCCCCCAAAGAAATGAAATCAGCACCTTGTAGAGATATCAGCACTCCTGTCTTCATTGCAGCATTCTTTACAAAGCCAAGATATGGAAGTAATCTAGAATCTATTGGCAGATGGATGGATAAATAAATTTTAGCCTGTGTGCACATGCATGCACACAGGAACACACACAGAGGAACATAATTCAGCATTACAAAAGGAGATTCTGCCATTTGCAAAAACATGGACAAACCTGGAGGACATTATGGTAAGTGAAAGAAATCACAGAAAAATAAGACGTGATTTCATTTATGAGGACCCTTAAAAAAGTTAAATACATAGAAAGAAAGTAGAATGGTGGTTGCCAGGGTCAGGGACTAGGGGGATGGGGAGATGTATATCAAAAGATACAAAGTTGCAGTAATGTAGGATAAGTCTAGAGATCTACTGTATAGCATGAGTACTGTAGTTATTAATGTTGCATTGTTTATTGGAAATTTGCTACAAGTAGATTTTAGGTGTTCTTAGAAGGTGGTAATTTGATGAACTGTAGTAATCATTTATATGTATGTCATGTATATTACATGTATATTTTGTATATATGTATATCAAAACATTATATTGTCCACCTTAAATATAGACAATAAAAATAAGGAAAAAAATAAAACCATTAGTGTGAATAGGAGTAACACAAGAGAGTGAGAGGATGGAAAAGAACAAAGTAGCAGCCTGGATCCCTGAGGCCTTGCAGGCTGGAAGGAGACATTAGAAAAGTACATCATCAAAGAGCCAAAAGGCAGCCACTAGAGGTAGAAGTGAAACTAGGAGAGGACCCTGCTGAAAGCTAGGTGAAGAGAGGATGGTGCTGGAAGCCAGGTGAGGAGGACCCTGGAGTGAGGTGAAGGGAGGCGGGTGCTGGGAAGCAGGTGAGGACCTGCTGGGGCTGGGTGGGCAGAGGGAGGACGGTGCTGGAAGCCGGGTGAGAAGGACCTGCTGGAAGCGGAGTGAGGGAAAGGACCGAAACTGGAAACAAGTGAGAAGGACCCTACTGAAATAAGGTGAAGAGAAGGGTGAGGTGCTGGAAGCCAGGTGAGGAGAGGACCGGTGCTGGAAGCCAGGTGAGAGGACGGGACCCTGCTGGAAGCCAGGTGAGGAGAGGACCTGCGTGGAGGCAGGTGAGGAGGACCTGCTGGAATGAGGTGAGGAGAGGACCCTGCTGGAAGCGGGTGGGATTAAGGATTTCAGGAAAGAGTGATGGTATCAGACATTGCTGAGAAGCAAAGTAGATGCACATTGACAACTGATGACTGAATCAGACTGAGAACTGAGGGTTTCAGGAGGAGTCGGGAGATGGAGCCAAAGCTTTTGCTGCAAAGGGAAGAGAGGTGGTACTTGTTTGGGAGAATGTGGTCAGGAGGAATTTTTTTTTCTCTGTTTTAAAGATTAAATAAATAGCAGTACGTTTGAATACTGAAGTGATGAGGATAGAGGAAATCTTTAACTATCAGCAGAGAATGGAGGCTTGCCGAAGCAATGTGATGGGACACTGTGTGCTGCAAAAAGACTGCCTGTTACTATGGTTAACACCCAGGAAGTCAGGGTATCTGGTGTGAAAGCCACCAGGTGTGCAGACAGTGAGGTGGCACTGGGTGACATTATTTACCCAATCTGCCATTCATACTTTACTATGTCTCCCACTCTCTGCATACTGTTCTCCCACTGATTCTTCTAGGTGCAACCCACAAGCTACTTTGTTCAAACTTGAGCTGTCCAGTTACCCTCTGAGGTGATTATGAAAAAAACCCTAAAGTCTGGCTGGATTTTTTTCTTTCAACATAAAACTAAACATTTGCTTAAAGCACAAGCAAAATAGTCATGAGACAAGAGAGAAATTCAAGGTCAACAAGCTTTCTTTAGAATTACACAGCTAGGAAATTTAGTTTAAAAGGCTGTTTCAATTTTGGAAATTCAAAATAATAAAATTTTAGTTTGAATTGCACATAAGAAGAGAATTGCCATCATGTTTTTAGTGCAGATTAAGTCACAGAATCTTAGTCTTCCCCTGCCCCAGAGCCACATGTTCTGGTCCCATGATAGCAGCCTAAAGACAGCACAGGAAAGTCACATTTCTGTAGCTGCTGGTAGAAGTGACTAGAAGTGCAAATTCGAGTCTTGTCAGTGGAGAGAAGCTGCAAATAAGATCAGAGAAACCATAGCTGATGTCAGTGTGCATGTAAAAATATAGAGTCGGAGATACACGAGCATCAGCAGCAGTTGAGAAAAAGTCAGGAAAATTTTGACCCTCTTAATCCCCCGTTGCAACCCCTCATTCCAATCTGCATATCTAGAATACAATTCTTTTTTTTTTTTTTTTTTTTTTTTTTGAGACAGAGACTCTCTCTGTTGCCCAGGCTGGAGTGCAGGGGCACCATCTCGGCTCACGGCAACTTTCGCCTTCTGGGCTCAAGCAATTATCCTGCCTCAGCCTCCTGAGTAGCTGGGATTACAGGTGTGCACCACCATGCCTGGCTAAGTTTTGTAATTTTAGTAGAGATAGGGTTTCACCATGTTGGTCAGGCTGGTCTCGAACTCCTGACCTCATGATCCGCCCACCTCGGGCCCCCAAAGTGCTGGGATTACAGGTGTGAGCCACCGTGTCTGGCCTGGGATACAATTCTAATGTCTCCCCTGACATATGAGACCCATTGCTTGCTCACTTCTTGGCCTGCTTCCTTCTCTGTATCCTTGAATCCTAATTCCACTGTGGGTTATATTTGCTCACCCCCAGATCTCTGCATGTGCTGCACTCCCCTTACCTGACATGCCCATCACTCTTGCCTGTGTCAAGCTAACTCTTTTACTTTCAGGTCTCAGAAGAATGGTGACTTCCCACCAGAAGGCTTCCTTGACACTGTAGCAATCTTGGAATAGCCAACACTTACACAGCTGTTACTATTCATGAGTTACTATCCTATGAATATCATAGAGATTGACACACTCAACCCTCACAAACAATATTATGGTTATTATTATTTTCATTTTACAGACGAGAATCATTATGCACAGAGAGGTCAAGTAATTTTTAAAGTCATACAGCTGATGAATGTCAGAGCCAGCATTTTCAGAGTCATGCCCAGCCAGTCCACATCTGGAGACCCACTCCAAAGCTTTATTCTAGGATGTCCTTCATAAAAGGGTGTCGAAGTTGCAGATTTCAGAAGGTTTATTGTATTTTTTTTCACTTGTAAACAGTTTTCCCACTGGACCTGAGTGTGCTTATAAACATGTAAACTCTAACCTCCTGAAACTGGGTGTGTGTGGCCTGGTTGCCAGAATCAACTTCAAATGGCATCCTATGCTATCTTAAGTCAGGTAAGAAAATAAAAATACATTTAGTTGGATGATTTACTGATAGAAATGTAGAGTGGCTGCTTTATCCTCCTGGTATTTAAAATAACTCCCTAAACATGTCCCGGTCATTACCACTTGTGTTGATTACATGGAAAATTATTTCACACAGAGGCTTCTTAGTGTGCACGTTGGTTAGGTTTATTTTGCTTTAAGGTCTATGATTTGACTCATTAATTCATTCATTAATAAAGAGTCTAGCTTCTGGCCAAAAACCTATGTAAATTATAGAGGCTCAACCTGACAGGCTTTAGAGAGGAAAGCTGCCCCACTCACACCAGGCTTGAACTCAGCCAGGGCATCACAGTCTCTGGAGCGAGTTGCAGTCGATGATCCAAGCCCTCCTAGTGAGGTCTTTGACTGGTCGTGCTCTTCTCATATTTGCATTTCTTACCTAGGCACCATTATCCTTCTTATTTTTTCTCTTTTTTTTGAAACTATGTCTCCCTCTGTCACCACGATGAAGGGCAGTGGGGCGATCTCAGCTCACTGCAATCTCCACCTTCCGGTTTCAAGCAATTCTCCTGCCTCAGCCTCCCGACTAGCTGGTATCACAGGTGTGCGCCACCACGCCCAGCTCATTTTTGTATTTTTAATAGAGACAGAGTTTCACCATGTTGGCCAGGATGGTCTTGCTCTCTTGACCTCGTGATCTGCCCGCCTCGGCCTCCCAAAGTGCTGGGATTACAGGTGTGAGCCACTGCGCCTGGCCTACCCATCCTTCTTCTTTTCCTTTTTTTCCTTTTCTTTTTGTTTTCTTTCTTTCTTTTTTTTTTTTTGAGACGGAGTCTCGCTCTGTGGCCCAGGCTGGAGTGCAGTGGTGCGATCTTGGCTCACTGCAAGCTCCGCCTCCCGGGTTCACGCCATTCTCCTGCCTCAGCCTCCCGAGTAGCTGGGACTACAGGCACCGCCACCTCGTCCGGCTAATTTTTTGTATTTTCAGTAGAGACAGGGTTTCACCGTGTTAGCCAGGATGGTCTCAATCTCCTGACCTCGTGATCCGCCCATTTCGGCCTCCCAAAGTGCTGGGATTACAGGCGTGAGCCACCGCGCCCGGCCCCCATCCTTCTTCTTATCTGAGGTATTGGTGCCAAGGTCCGCTTCTAAGCCCTTCTGCCGAGGGAAGACCTGAAGAATATTTCCCCCAACTCAGACCTAATACTCAGTCTTTTTTTCCTTTTGTGGCCCTTTCTCTCTTTCCCCTCCCGTTCATGAAACTGTAGGAGACTCTGATAAGGGTTTGTCCTCAACAGTGAGAAAACTCCTATGTCTGCGCTAATCACCTGACCCTCCACTCATGCGCTGTTTCATGGCGAGCAATGGAATAGGAACAGCCAGCATTTTCTCTAATTTAGACCATTGTTTAAGTAAGTGATTAAAGGCTTGTTATTTCAATTTTGACTTGTTGCTTTAATCAGCTACTCTGGTGACTGACAGTTAAGCTCTGAAAATTCATTCAACAAATATTATGTCTTATTAATAGTATTTTGTGAATACAGACACATACACGCTATATTATATACATATATATAAAAATAAGTATATATTATCTGTATATATAAAAATACTAAGTATATTATATATGTATATGTAAAATATACTGTATATTATATATGTATATGTAAAATATACTGTATATTATATATGTATATGTAAAATATACTAAGTGTATATTTTATATATATATAAAAATACAAAGTGTATATTACATATGTATATAAAAATATACTAAGTGTATATTATATATGTATATATAAAATATACAAAGTATATATTATATGTATATACAAAATATACTAAGTGTATATTACATGTATATATCATACATAAGTATAGAATATATGTATATAATATATAATATATCAGTATATTATATAAAATATACTGGTATATATTATATGTATATATAATATGTAGTATATATTATATATAAAATAGATAGGTATATATAAAAATAGGTATATTATATATAAAATATATAGTATCTATTATATGTATATATAATATATAGTATATATGATATGTAAATATGAAATATATAGCATATATTATATAGTATGTATAAAATATATATTATATATTACATAAGTATATATAAAATATATGGTATATATTATATATAAAATATATGGTATATATTATATATAAAATATACGGTATATGTTATATATGTGTATATAATATATAAGTATATATAATATAGCATTATAGATAACATATAAAACTATATATCATATGTATGTGTATATATCATATACATGTGTGTGTGTGTATGTATTCAACATACATTAAATCCACAGAAAGCCAACACTCTAAGAAAGAACCTCTCAGGCTCAACACTATTAACAGTTTGGACCAAATGACTCTTTGGGACATGGGGAGGAGGCTGTCCTGTGCATTATAGCATGTTTAGTAGCATCTCTGGCCTCTACCCACTGGGTGTTAATAACAACCTCCTTCCCCAGCGGTGACAACAAAACATCTCCAGACATTGTCAAATGTCTTCTGGCAGCGGGAGAGGGGGCAAAATTAACCCCACTGGAAACCGTGAGTCTAGAAAGTTATGTCAAGCGTGGGTCTAAGTGCTATCAATATATTAACTTCACAACATCCTTATGAAGCAAATACTATTATTATCCACTTTTCATATGAGAAAAACAAAGCATGAGTTTATTAAACAAATGTGAGGTTCACAGCTAGGAAGAGGTAGATCCTGGATTTTAGCTTAAGAAATATATCTCAGATTCAGGACCCTCAAGACAGACCCTCAAGACAGGACCCTCTCACTGCAACATGTGAGAGACTGTTCTGAGAACATTAACAAAATGAGGCTAACTCTGTTAGGCGTTCAGTGAAGGCTTCAGAGAAGAGCCATCATTTGAACTGAGATGTGATAGAATTACAATTCTGTAAGTCAAAAAGGCTGTGCACACATTCAACACCCAGAACCAATAAAAATCTTCAGCACTGCTCTTTCACCAGGCAGGTGAACTCCCACTCTCTGTGTGCACATCTCGCTCACTTCCCTTTCTCTGCATATCCTTATCACATCCACCTTCTCTACATAGATGTTCCTGAGACTCTCTAAGAAGAAACTCTTGACACATCTTGCCTGAGTTATTCTTTTGGCAATAACCAAATTCAGCCTCCTGGCATCTCGCCCAACATTTTGTACCTCTTACATAACTTAGTTGGTAATCTGTCACCCAGTCCTTTTTGCACAGGCACTATTTATGGCATGATAAAAAGAACATTTGCTGTAAAGATAAACGCCATTGATTTTGAATCCAAACCAGACACGTCCCTCATCATTATATTCAATCTCTCAGATCCTTCGTTTCCTCTCCTATACAATCGAAATAATAATACTCCTCTAATAAATGTGGCAAAGTACTTAACTTTCTCCTCAATATTTATCTTCTGTATAGTGTCTTGCATAATATTCAGAAAGGTGCTTCAGATGTCTCATGAATTTGCTTCAGACTTTACTGAATTATGCATATGGGCTCAGTGTTAAGAGAACATAATAGCAAAACAAACTTCCTGATAAGGGAAAAGACAGAAGGAGATGTAAAATATGTGCAACCATCTTTCCAGGCCCTCATTGTGGAGCATCACTGGGACACCCACGCTCCCAACTGCAGACTTCCCCCACCTATGCTAATATGTTCGAGGCATGCCCTGAAGTGTTTACTACTAAAAAAATGAGAGAGTCTTGAGTCTCAAAAATATAAGAATTTAAGTTAATTCAATATGGATAAATGAGCATTGCTGACACTCCTAAAAATTAGTATGACCAAAGAAAGAGAGTGATAGCAGTCAATCTGATTCTCTGTTGGCATGAGTGTTACTGTCTGCACTCAGTTTTTGTTAAAAAAAATTATTATTCGTTATATGTTCCATAGATCTCAGCTCACCTCAACCTTCACCTCTGGGGTTCAAACGATTCTCCTGCCTCAGCCTCCTAAGTAGCTGGGATTACAGGTGCCTGCCACCATGTCTGGCTAATTCTTTGTATTTTTAGTAGACATGGGGTTTCACCATGTTGACAAGGCTGGTCTTGAACTCCTGATCTCGTGATCCACCCGCCTCAGCCTCCCAAACTGCTGGAATTACAGGTGTGAGCCACTGCGCCCTGCCCCATAGAACAAAGTTTAAGAGGATTTTGGAGACAAATCAGTTTTAGTCCTACTAGCTGTTTGACTTTGGTTAAATTAACTGCTTAGTCTCAGATTTCTCATCTATAAAAATAAGAAAAACGCAGCAGCTGCCATCAATGCACCACTACTCCAACTGCCTTTAGACTTCACCTTTAATAAAGACTTATACAAATCGTCATTGCAATCCCTTCCTGGGTCTTTTCCTGGGCAAGGGGTTCTGAGATCAAGGACAGAGAAAGTTTTGAGTGTAGCAGATGTTAGAGACCCGGGAAGCCCCTTACCCAAGATGACTGGAGAGTTGGTTGAGAAACATCCATTCACTCTCACCCCTTCACTACTTTGAAATTTCTCTGAAGCAATTTACATTGTATCCCAGAGTTCTCCAACAGCATTATCTTGCTACACAGGGATAATTCGCTTGAGAGAACATCATTTATTTGCGGCTTTTCTTTCTTTGTCTTACTTCCTCACCCTCCTACCTGAAAATCCTGGGATCCTTCGGTTTCTGAAGGAATGTAGAACACAGCAGAGGATAATATTATGTAACATCTGAGTGATTTTATGGCATAGGCTTGGCACACTTCTTGGCCTAGTTTATCGGTTTGGATTCAATCCGAAATCAGAAGCCGTTGGAGATATATCTGAAACAATTTATTGCAAGGAATCAGCTTACATGATTGTGGGGCTAACTAGGCAGGTCTGAAATCTCCACGGCAGGTTGCTGGGAAGGTCGGCTGGAACTCTTGGGCAGGAGCTGGTGGTGCAGTCCACAGGCAGAACTTCTGCTTCCAAAGGAAGTCTCAACAATGCTTTTAAGACCTTTCAACTGGTTGAATCTGAGCCACGAAGATTATTTAAGGAAATCCTCCCTTACTTAGAGTCAATGAATTATGGACTTTAATTTACAAAATACGTTTATAGCAAGCGTTGCTTATTAGTTCAAGCGGGGATTGAAGTCTAGAGAAGTGAACATATTAGACCATCAGACCCATAAGTGCTCAAAAATTGTCAAATTATTAGTTTTCTTTACCTTGTGTTATTAAAAATAACTATATTTTGTTTGAATATATTTATAGTTTATTATATAACATTTGTAGGAAAAATGTGTAAAAAACAAAATAATACTCGTTTACAAGTCATCCATGAAAAGATTACACCACTGGCCATGCATTTTACCTGCACCACAAAGCCTCTGTTTTTGCCCTCTTACACTGCATACCCTTCACTTAACAGTCTATAATGAGCATATTCTTATCTAACAGATTTTTTTTAGGACTTTAGATATTCTAATAACTATAAAGTATTTTATCATTTATATACATCATTTTATTAATTTCATACTCTTTGAGAGTTCTTCCTACTTTGTACTTCTTTGCTGGATCTCCTTGTATATAAATATTTACCTGCATGTTAGGATAAGTTCCTATTTATTAACTAGTCTAGTTGACTCTTGCAACTTGTTCTGCAAGAGGAATAGTTTCTGATGCCCTAAAGCATCCCCTATATGTACTGAACTAACCTCTCTCCTACATATCTACGATGGTACTACTAGTTTTGGGGTATCCTTGAGAGATGTTGGAGAAGAGTCACTGAAGTCATTTTCTGAGTACCATGATTCAGATGAAGATACCCAGCGAAGAAAAGCTGGTAGAAGACTTGAAAAGGTGACCTAATTCTTTTAAAAGTTTGTGGAGATTAAAGTTGCCAACCTATTCCCTTCCTCTACAGATTTTTAACAGCAATTTTATAAGTAATTTATTTTTAAAATCTAGAAAATAAGAAGACAGATCAATGGTTGTTCAATATTACTGGAAGAAGAGAGTGTGGTTATCAAGGAGTAACACAAGGAAGTTTTTCAGGTGATAGAATTTTTCTGAATTCTGATTTAGGTGGTGGTTAAATAACTCTATACGTATGTTAAACTCCACAACTGCACGGAAGTCAATTTTACTGCACAATAATTTAATAAGAAGGAAAATAGGATAAATAGAATGAAAAACAAAAAAAAAATGGGTTATGGAAAGGATTTTGTGCAGGAGGATTAAAGCACAGTCTTCTGAAAGTTTAATGCCATAATTTAGAGCACTAAACATTTCAGTTTTCCTCTGAATCTTTAGATTTAAGGACTTCAGAGTTTAGTATCATCATTTACACCAAATAAAAAATTATGATTTCACTTTATACAAGATTTCTCTAAATGAAACAAACTTTCTCAGTAAAAAGATCAATCTTTTCTACATTGATTATTTTCAAGTGAGAATTTATTTACATTTTTAATATTCATTTTCTAAACATTTTCCACATTCACACTTAGATTAAAATGTTCGGCTAAACATTCAATCATTCATATGCATAGTCATCAAGAATTGCATAAGGAATTTCAGCATCATGTTAAAATATGGAAACTCAGTAGAAATTTTGAAGTTACCTTAACGCAAAACTTAATCACTACATTTTATTTTGTAAGTTTGGTGGACAGAGACTAGAAGCTATAGCTGCCTTGGTTTTGGACCCAGGAGATCCAATCTGTTCATTGGCTTTGACCAGCCTCTTGGGAAGATTTAAGGTGAGGTTTCTGCAAATAACTGAACCAACAGCTGTGAGCTATGATAACCTTCTGAAATCTGTGTTCACATGTTGTAAAATGGTCCTCACCTGTTATCACTGGTTCTGTATTTCTGTTCTCAGGTGTACAGGTTCCTTGGGTCAACCCTACTTTTCCCTCTTTCTCGCTTATGGTTCTCAAGAATTGTTGTAGAATGTGCTGGAAATGCAACATCCTGAGATAGACAGGGACTGACTGGACCTGCCTCAGTTCTGTTACAGTTTCCCCCAAAACAGGATGCCCTTCACTGCTTTAGCCCAGAGGGTCATGTTTCCTACAGGGTATAAAACCCAGCGTGGGCTTCTTTCTGAAATCCCTTAGATATGGTGCAAGTGAGGAATGGGCTGATGAGACTCCATCTGCCCTCGCATCTTTCCTGAGCCTTGGGGTCTGACTCGAAATGAATTCCAGCCTTCTGTTGTCCCTAGCTGCCTATCTGAAAGTAATAAATCTGCTTCATGTAGCTTGTGTGTGTGGGTGTTTTGTCTGACTGGACTCAGACAAATTGCTAACCGGTGCACAGCGAACCTGCTTAACCACATGCACTCTCCTCCACATCATGGACAAGGGTCTTTGAAGTTGTTTCCAACCCCTGAGGGCTGTGAAATCTGTGGGGTAAAGAAGCTTTTCCTTATGGCTCTTGAGATTCACAGTAAGTAGATGGTAGAGTCTCATTCAAGCCACTCTATTTTAAGGTGCACTGCGTTGCCCTCTGCTCTCCCTCCTCACCTGGCACTAACTTCAGAAAATTTTACTTTAAACCTTTTAGCAACACTGTTTGTTCAGCTATTTGTTTTGGTGGGAGAAGACAGATGAGCACAAGAGCAAGATTTCAAGGTATTCTAAGGTGATTTTAAGAGCTAGAAAGGCCTTCGTATGTCACTTCTCTCTGTCTCCACCTTCGTCTTAGTCCAAGCTTTCTTCATCTTGCAGACATTTTTTATGGGTGTCTCCCAATCCTCCTGTCACATTAATATGATTTCTCCAGAGATGTTCATCCCTTTTGTGAGTGATACAGGCAAAGACAAGTCCAAGACAAAATAACTGGCCTTCAAAGAGCAGTCTCCAGCAGGTCTAACTTACAGATGGGAAGTCCATGGACTCTGAAGTGTTTTCTGCCAGTGGCAGTTAGGAACAGCCCTGCCAAACACAAGGCCAGCAAGGTGGTAGCTTAAGATCCCAAGCAGAAGATGAGTAAGTGTTTGCTATAAACCCACTTATCTGATGTTAATACTTAATCCTCTATGTCTTCCTCTTTCACATTCTCTGGTACTATGACAAGACTCAGTGAGGATTAGGAGTCCATGGGTAATATCCCTCTTTCCCTCATGAGTTTGAAAATAAGCGTAAGAATCAGGGGAATGAAGATCCAAAGAATCAACTTTCCAGCTAACGAAACCAGTGTGAGAGGACATGGACACACATCTGCAGCCATGTGAGTTTGCAAACTTTCCCTTGAGTTAGCGGACTCCCCTGTACAGGTCCTGGCATGGATGGACCACTCCAGGCCTTGCTTGCAAGGGCACAGCAGGGAGACAGACCAGAATGCACGTGCCCAATGCAGAGGGAGTGGGCTGCCCCAAGGATACCTGGCTCCATCTCCAAAATTCACTAGTTAGAGAGGCAGCCCTCCTCCCATGGAAAAGAATGAGTGAGGGAAGGAAGAGAAACCTGGAGTGGTACTTGAGCTGAAGTTCCCCACTGAGGCTACCAGCATGCCAGGGAAATTAATATGTATCCTCTCCCTGCTTCCAACCTGCAGACCCTGGGCCTTTTATAGGAGAGAGGCACATGTAAGATGACACTTAAGCTAAAGTAGGTGTTACCTCCAGAGGGCAGCTTGGCTGTGCCAGGGGAGATGTCAAGGCTAGCAAGGAGAATGTGAGGATATTGAGCACTTAATTGCGAGTCCTGGAAATTCAGAGTTTTAGGTTGTAATGTCATGGTGGAAATGTTAGTAACTTAATGGCAGAAAGAGAGAAATCAATTCTCGATACCACTATACTCCCAGAAAAAAAAAAATCTGCTATTTTAAAGTCATATGGAGTATGAGATAGCCTGTAAAATAACCCAGGACCCCCCACGGGGTAACTGCCTCCAGTGTGCTCTATTTTATTAATATTAAGGATGGTGGAAGCTCCCTTTAAGGGCAATGCAAACTTTTCCACCAAAGTATAGGTGTGGACCAGCTGGTGGGTGAAAAAATGAAGGTGTCGGAGACTGAGGACTTAGCCTTAAGAAGTCGGCAACATGATGGCATTCCTTTCAAGTCCCTTATTTACTCTATCTTAAAAATTCACAAGATTTTTGACAGTCTTTCACACAATACTTTCATTTTTGCTTTGATATAAAAATAGGACTTAAATTACCTACCATTGAGAAAATGGATGCTTTCTGGGAGGATGTGGTGTGCTTTGCCCTTGGTCCTGCGCCTCCCAGGCAGGTAGGTCTCTGAGTAACTCCCCAGAACCCATTCTGTCATACACAGTCTCAGGCTTGACAAACACTCTTTATATGCAGTATCCATTCATCTATCCATCCCACAAATATTTACTAGCAATAATTATTCATAAGGCATTCTATATGTAAGATATAGTCAAAATCTGAAGGAGTGATGACTTCTAACAGACGAGTTTAAAATTTTCATTTACAACAAAAAAACAAATGCCACCTGCCTTTTCCAGTAATTGGTAGATAGTAGGCATTTTTAAAGGTATTTTATATCATTATATAGTTTCATTATTATCCTAAGAATGCATTGGGAACAAAAGCAAATAATATTGGATTTTCACTTGGAAAGAAAGGGGAATCTTAAGAGTCTTAGCCAAACAGAAACAAACAAACAAAACAGTTGATGGGAATATAAATTAGTTCAACCATTTGTGGAAGACAGTGTGGTGATTTCTCAAGGACCTAGAACCAGAAATACCATTTGACCCAGCAATCCCATTACTGGGTATATACCCAAATGAATATAAATCATTCCATTTTAAAGATACATGCACGTGTATGTTCACTGCAACAGTATTTACAATAGCAAACACATGGAATCAACCCAAATTCCTATCAATAATAGACTGGATAAAGAAAATGTCGTACCTATACATCACAGAACACTATGCAGCCATTAAAAGAATAAGATAACGTCTTTCGCTGGGACATGGATGGAGCTGGAAGCCACTATCCCCAGCAAACTAACACAGGAACAGAAAACCAAACATTGCTGGTTCTCGCTCATAAGTGGGAGCTGAACAATGAGAACACATGGACACAGGGAGGGGAATAACACACACTGGGGCCTGTCAGTGGGGTGGGGCATGGGATGGGAGAGAGAGCATCAGGAAAAATAGCTAATGCATGCTGGGCTTAATTCCTAGGTGATGGGTTGATAGGTGCAGCAAACCACCATGGCACACATTTACCTATGTAACGAACCTGCACATCCTGCACATGTGCCCTGGAACTTAAATAAAATAAAATAAAATATAAACAAAGAGAAGAAAAACACAACAGCAACAAACATTCCCTAGTGCCCTGTTATTGTGACGTTCATTAGGTTGAAGATCTTTTAGTTAATAAAATAAAAATCTGTTGCCTAATCTCAAACAATACTGCACGTATGAATGACGTAGCTTAGCTTAGTTATGTCTAGGCATACTCATTAACTTTTCGATCTGTTAAATAATGTTACACCAACAAGGACATACACTCCTTAAATTGGCAATTATTCTGTAGCATCTTTGCTCAATAGAAATACAATGCAAGACACATGCACAGTTTTAAATTTTCTTTTCTTTTCTTTTCTTTCTTTTTTTTTTTTTTTTTTTTGAGACTCCACCCAGGCTGGAGTGCAGCGGCACAATCCCAGCTCACTGCAACCTCCACCTCCCGGGTTCAAGTGATTCTCCTGTCTCCCCCTCCTGAGTAGCTGGGACTACAGGCACATGCCACCACACCTGGCTAATTTTTGTTGTTGTTGTTGTATTTTTAGTAGAGACGGGGTTTCACCGTGTTAGCCAGGATGGTCTCCATCTCTTGACCTCGTGATCCACCCACCTCAGCCTCCCAAAGTGCTGGGATTACAGGTGTGAGCTACCACACCCAGCCAGGTTTAAATTTTCTAGTAGCACATTTAAAAAGTAATAAGAAACAGGTGTATTTTAAAAATAAAATATATCCTAAATATGGCCATTTCAGCATGCAGTCAATATGAAATTATAAATGAAATCTTTTATATTGTTTTCTATTGTATTCAAAATCCCATGCATATTTTATACTCACCCATATCTGTATCCCAACTAAATGCATCTCCTGTGCTCAATTGCTGCAGTGACTCGTGTCTGCCATATCGAACGGTGCAGGGACAGACTACAAGGCTTTAGTTAGAAGTCCAAGAAATCTGCCATGAGCAGCTCATCATTAAAATGAAAGAAGTGTGTGTTTAAATTTTATTTTAATCGTGAATACTGATAATCACAATACTCAGTGGAATTCATTCTAAATTTGTTGACTTCTTCTTAAGCAGCATAAATTAAACAATATTAGTTTTGGGTAAAAGTAGTAGTTATGAACGTCATAAAGGGCAGGTCTGAAGTAAATCAGTTATTTGTTCTTATCCTGAGTGGTTCTGTATTACTAGGGTTTTTGGTTATTTCTGTTGCTAAGAGCTTTTATTTTCTGTCTTTTCCATCATTATCAGGGCCTTGTATACTCTTAACTTATTGCCATGGTGTTTGGTTCCTTACTCTAATATACACGCACATACACACACACAAACTTACACTCTATAGAAAATGTTACGATATGTGTTAATATGTACACAAAAATAATGTCTTTTCGGCAAGAGAGACTGAAATGCTCTCCCATAAATAAAAAATGCTTTATCAACTTCCTGTTGCCTCAGCTAACCTCAGGATAGTGGTAGTTAGAAGATACATGAAGTTCTTTCCAGTGAAGAATTACAGTGTTTCTTTATTCGAATGTTTACTTATTTTGATGTGTCATATTTAAATATACAAGGCAGTTTTCCAAAATCCCATAGAAACTATCAATGCTTTTTAGAAAATGCCATTTGAATATAAATACATTTAATTATTTCTCATAGTATTAATTATTTTTGAATACAGAAAGACCCGAGGATATTTAGATGCTTGTTTTTAGAAATATAATACCCATGGAGGTATTTAGCTCTCCTCTGAGAGTTTAAACATCTCATTTTTGTAATCACATTATTAACACTATCACTACAAAGAAAATTTCAAGAAATAGAATAGCTATTCATTGGGCACCACTCAGCATAAAAGTACAATAAATTCATACAACATAAAGAATGGGAATACAACTGAGGTAACAATAACAATATGATAATGGCATATGATCATACAACATTTATTCTATTAATACAATAGGAACAATAATATAATAGCATAATATATAATGTAATAATATAATATTAACACATGCTACTATTATAATAATGTAACATTAACTGCTTAGTATATCCCAGGTAGTATGCTAAATATTTTATATTCATTTCATCCTCTAATCCTCACACTGACCTTGGAAGGTATGTGCACTTATTCTACAGAAAGGAAACAGGCAATCTGAGAATCATGCAGCTGTGTAGTGATGGAGCTGGGATGAAAGAAAACACACTTCTCTCTGACTCTAGATCCAAACTCTTAACCATTGTGTCACACTACCACATTTTGTCAAATTACATTTATTGGAGGAGCAAACTGACCAAAGGAGAATGACTATAAAAGGTGTCATTCTAATCTAATCAGTGTCATTGCCATATTCAGAAACCAAGTCTTCTTACTCAGGGCCATGTTTATTCAACAATGATGGTCTGAGTTTATTAACCTAATCACAGGGTGTTTTTATAAATATCAGTTGTTCTACAGCAAAGAAGAAACTATTCTTGTTGCAGCATTATTCACAATAGTCCAGATAAACAAATTGGCCATTGACAGATAAGAAAATGTGGTTTATGTGCATATATATGCCAGTGACAGATAAGAAAATGTGGTGTATGTGCATATATATGCATACATATATGTGTATATATACATTATTTATATGTTACATCTGTATCTATATCTTTATCTATATATAATTCCACCTTAAGAAAGGAGACCCTGTCATTTGCGACAGCATGGATGAACCTGTAGGACCAGGTGCAGAAACACAAATACTACGTGATCTCACTTATATATGTAATCAGAAAAGGTTGAACTCACGGAAGCGGAGAGTAGAATGGTGATTGTGAGGAAGTGGGAAGAGGACAAAATGGGTTGATGTTCGTCAAAGAGTGCACAGTTTTAGTTAAGCAGTTGAATAAGTTCTGGAGATCCAGTGTAAAGCATGGTGGCTACAGTTACTAATACTATATTGTATACTTGACATTTACGGAGAGAATAGATCTTTAATGTTCTAACTACAGGTAGAAAAATGGTAATATTGAGCTGATGGATGAGTTATCTTGAGAGTGATAAACAGTTCACAATACATACGTAATAAAAACCACATTTTAAGTCTTCAATATGTCCATTTTTTATTTTTCAATTCTTGTGACCTTCATTCACATGCAATTCCAATCAGGTGGTTACCTGGGCAGAGTCTGTGGTCTCTAAGACGTCTTCCTTGTCTTTAATGAATATAAAGACAGACGTCCTGGGCTCTAATTCCCCTTCTATCACTTCCTTTTGCACACTAGGGTTTGTAGGTAACCCCTGAGAATATCTGTCTCTTCACCCGTATGTAGAGATATGCAGAATGGTGACTGGATCACCAGTACTTGTCATGATGTGTCACAGTGTGGCACTAGGTTTGTCATACTAATAAATAAATTAAATAATAAATATTTATTCCTTTGTAAACTGTTCATCACTTCTTCTTAGTTGTCATTATATGCCTGTGTTTATTCCCAGTTTTGTGCCTTGACCTTGAGTAACTTTATCTTCCTTCACCAATAAGAATTCAATGGATCCCTCAAGGCTAGTGTAATTTTGTTCACTTTCCCAGGCAATACTGAAATCAGCCTTCTTCATATACACATTGTGCATTGTGAAGTGGTCACCTGCATATGTATCTGTTCTTTTGTGAATAGCACGAGACAACCACACTTGGTTGTAATGCCAGTTCATGTGCTGAGCCTTACACAGAGGCTGGGGTCCTGATAACAGATAGATTGCTAACAAGGTATGTGACCTTGAGCAGACACCCTAGCCTCTGAGGCCAAAATCTCTCAAAATAAAATAGGGATAATGCCTAGGATTTAAGGGTTAAAGGTCCAGCTAAATAAAAGACAAAATAAAAAATTGTCAGCCCCGTGTCCCTTCCCTGAGCTCTACATATTCGCAGACATCCATTCCCTTGACTGCTTTTCCTTACCTCCCACATCCTATGGATTAAAAAGTCCTCTGTGGTTACTTCCAACAAACTTTGTGAATTGAACTATTTCTTAACAATTTTACCACTACCCTACCAAGGCAAGCCACTATATTCTTTCATCAAATTCTTCAATAGCCTCCGTTCTTGCTCCCTTACTGTTTATTTTCACTTTAATATATAAATCAGATCATGTTACTCTATGATATGGTTCGGCTTTGTGTCCCTACCCGAATCTCATCTTGAATTACAATCACTATAATCCTCATAATCCCCATATCAGGTGGATGTAATTGGATCATGGGGATGGTTTCCCCGTGCTGTTTTCCTGATAGTCAATGAGTTCTCATGAGATCTGATGGTCATAAAAGGGACTCTTCCCCCTTCCCTCCTCACTCTTCTCCTTCCTGTCACTTTGTGAAGAAGATACCTTGCTTCCCCTTCACCTGACGCCATGATTGTAAGTTTCCTGAGGCCTCCCCAGCCATGCTGACTGTGAGTCAATTAAACCTCTTTCCTTTATAAATTACCCAGTCTCAGGTAGTTTTTACAGCAGTGTGAGAATGGACTAATACACTCTCCTACTCAAAACTCTAATAAAAAGTGTAGAACACATTATGATATGGTCTGGGTCTAGGTCCCTGCCCAAATCTCATGTTGAAAGGTAATCCTCAGTGTTGGAGCGGGGACACAGTGGGAGGTGACTGGGTAATCGGGTCAGATTTCCCCTTTGGTGCAGTTCTCATGAGAGTGAGTGTGTTCTCACTAGGTCTGGCTGTTTAAAAGTGTTTTGCACATCCTCCCTCTCTCTTCCTCCTGCTCAGGCCATATAAGACATGCCTGCTTCCCTTTCACCTTCTGCCATGATCCTAAATTTCCTGAGGACCCCCAGCTATGCTTCCTGTACAGCCTATGGAACTGGAAGCCAATTAAACCCCTTTTCTTTATAAATTGGCCAGTGTTAGGTATGTCTTTATAATGGTGTGAGAACAAACTAATATATATTATAAACAAAATTTAAACTCTATTGCTATGGACAGAGTCCTACATGGTCTGGACTCTGCTGATACCTCTAACTTCATTTCACACCAATAGCTCAGTCAATCAATGCTGATTATGGGACTTACTGCTATTCCTGTAATTCACAAATACATTCCTGCCCCGGGGTTTTTTTTAGTCCCAGTTCCATCTGCCTCCCTTTTCATTATTTACAAGGTTTTCATTCTCGGTCCCATGAGGCATTTTTATATATTTCCACTTGGGAGAGACCTTCTTTCCCTGTGACAAGCCAACTAGTCTCCAATTCCATTAGTCTCTAGCCTTTACTCTCCTTTATTTTCCTTCATAACATTTATTTCCAAGTATAATTATATTATTTATCCATTTGTTTCTTTATTGCCAGCTCACTGTCCTAAAATAAACAAACTATAGAGAATAGAGACTATACCTTTTGGACAATGTTAAGAGTGCCAAGTAGGTTGCTTATACTGTGTGCTCAATAAATAAATAGTCTTTGAATAAAACATAATGACATGTGCCAATAATAACCACTATACAGATTGATAGCAATTATAACATTTTACTGGGCATGACCATTCTAATGTCTGTGTTCCTCATTTCCCTTAGAGGATGAGAACTGTGGCTTACTGATTCCTAGTGTCTCTGCCATCTATGGCATGTATTACATAATTAGAAAATATTTAGTAGTTTAAATACCATTTGCTAATTGTCAAGCTTTGTATCATTTGAGTCTCAGCAATTCAGTGAGAGAATCAGAGTTGCTATTATTTCTATTTTGCAATGGAAAAAAATGCCGAGAAAGGAGAAATGTTAAGTCCATGGCTGTATCTAAAATGAAAGACAGAAAGGGAAATGCCAGATAAGACTGGAGACATAGGTTGCAGCCAGATGGGGAAGCACTTTGTATACCATGCTTAGAAATTTGGACTTTATCCTGTAGTATATTGCAAAACAGTGACTCAAATTGCCGGTATAATAATCACATTCAGTTTCTTATTCCATATAACAGTTCTGAATCTACACTTTCCATTTATGACATCTAAACATTCCATTCAACTGAAGAATTGGCAAATCTCTTCTCTATTCTGTATTATGTGGCTGGCCAAGTACTTCCCCTATTTAATTCAGTGAAACTCCCAGTGGTTTCCATCAGTGCAAGGTCTAAAAGATTAAATCAGTTCAGAATGTCCTCTTTTATATATATCTACTAATCATTTACTTGTTCATACATCCACATATCCATTTAGTTGATTATTCATATTTACTGAGCACCTGTTGTAGTCCAGAAACTTGAGCTCAAAGTCAAGTATTAAGTTTTAAAATGGCTATATATATAACAGTACGTACAAAACACATATATATTTGAATATTTCAGATAGGTAGAAAATTTTATTCAGAAGTCACAACCATCACTCATGTGGCACTTACAATAGCCACAAAAATTAAGAATATAAAATCGTAAAGTTTAAAATGCTATATAATCGACTCATTCCTAATGTAAACAAATGTACTTTGTGTATTCATGGAATGCTTAGTATGTGCTGAGCATTAGGTATACAAAGATAAGTAGAAAGCTTATGCTTTCTAGGAGCAGGTCTATCTGTTTTATCATTGGTGGGAGTGTAGGCTGAGCAAAGGGAAAATATGAGCAGGCAGCCCGCACCATAGACTCATGGGAGAGACACCTTTATCATCACCCACCACACTTTACAGATGAGGAAAGTGAAAGTCCCTAGTTAGCCAAAAACCAAAGACGACGCTGTAAGTGACAACACCAGAATATTAATATCATTTACCAGCTCTAAAATCTATCCCTTCCCTTCCCTTCCCTCATATATATATCTATGTCATATGTCGTATGTCATATATATATATATATGTCAATCCCTCCATAGTCAGAGACCCACCCAGGTCAAGGAACAGAACATGGATCCCACCTTTCAATGAGAGGAGAGTCAATAACATGTTGTAAGAACAGCGTGAGGAGTGAAAGATCTTTACCGAGCCATCTGGGGAAACTACAAGAGTTGCCTCGGATGCAATGAGAAGAACACAGCGTCCCTTTTGAGATATTTCTGCTTAAAATGTACAATGTGAAACTAATTATGGGGAAATACGTGACAAATCAAAACTGAGAAACATTGTACAATTAACTGACCTGTATTCTTGATACATGTCAAGAGTATGAACTTCAAGGAAAGACTGATGAGCTATTCCAGCCTGGAATAGTTTAAAAAACGGGGCAACTCACAGCAACGTAGGATTCTGAATTACACCCTTTCACCAGAGAGGACATTATTGGGACATTCCTAAAACTTCGCTGGAGTTTGAAGATTACATGATAGTACTGTATCAAAGGTTACTTTCCTGATTTTGATATTATTATGGCTATGTGGAAGAACATTCTTGGTCAGAAACAATAAATACTACATTGTTAAGAGGAGATGTGGCATCAAGTTAAAAATCCTCAAAGTTCTTTGTTCTACATTTGCAACTTTTCAGCAAGTTTGATATTTTTGTAATAAAATTTTTTTTGTTTGTTGAGAATAAGCAAAGCAATACCTAGATATCCCAGGTCTTATCCACCAAATCTAGCTGGAAATATGTGCCAAATCTCGATTTCCTTTGGAATATACAAAGACCAAGGACAAGAGGAAAATTAAATCACAACCTTAGTAAACATGTGTTCTATTGGAGTTTATTGTTGATTTATTATTTAGTTTTAATTTGGAGAGAAACTAGTACCTGCCTTATGCTCCAATCAGAAAGAACAAAACTTGTTTCCTAAATAATTCACACTTTGATTGACTAAGATCACAGCAGGTAGTTTAGAATAATCAGTTCAAAATATGTCATAATACAGTTTTTCAGAAGGATCACACAGAGTCAGAAACTTTCAACAATCTATTTGTTTGTGTTATTCTCTGCTTAGAAGTTCTGCTATTCAAGTCAAGATTATGCTTAGGTGTTTTCAACTTATGAATATCACCTGTTACTATAAATGAAGTTTGCTCTTAATTGTTCATTAAATTTTTTATGCTTATAAAGCCACAAGAGGCCGGGCGCGGTGGCTCACGCCTGTAATCCCAGCACTTTGGGAGGCCGAGGCAGGCGAATCACAAGGTCAGGAGATCGAGACCACGGTGAAACCCTGTCTCTACTAAAAATACAAAAAAAAAAAAAAAATGAGCCGGGCGAGGTGGCGGGCGCCTGTAGTCCCAGCTACGCGGGAGGCTGAGGCAGGAGAATGGCGTGAACCCAGGAGGCGGAGCTTGCAGTGAGCCAGGATCGCGCCACTGCAGGCCAGCTTGGGCGACAGAGCAAGACTCCGTCTCAAAAAAATAAATAAATAAATAAATAAAGCCACAAGATCTGCTAGTTAATCTTTGAAAAAGAAAACCTGATAGAGAATAAAATATATTTTGAAAATAATATTATTGAATGATAATAATAATGTTTAAAGCCTCAACTCTAACACATTTATTTTGTGTATATTTTCTTTAGTTTTCATGTACATGAAATGTCTTCTTAGAAGGAATATCTACACCACTTTTTATTTTTATTTTTTCACCTAATAAAGCATTGCAAGCAGTTATCCATATTGTGTATGATTGTCATAACTGTCATTTTTAGTGGCTAATAACTCATCTCCTCACTGCAGACTGGTTTGCTCAGGCTTCTCTCCCAACATAAGCTTTACTTCTAATTCAAACTTTGCCTTTCCAAATGATCCTCAACTCCTTGACAGTGATCTTTCCTGCCTTTGAACATTAGCCACATTTAATGCATTTCCTCCAGTTGAAACTTGTCATACATCACCAGTGTTGGAAAGTCTTTTCTTTCCACAGAGACCTCTTTTGTCCCAACTGGCATCCCCTAGCCTCATGTGGCCATATAAATTTAAAATTAAACTAATTAAAATTAAATGAAATTTAACATTCAGTTTCAGAATCATGTTGGCCACATTTCTACTGCTCTATCACCACATGTGACTAGTCCCTATTATCTTAAAGACAGGACAGATTTTAAAAAAACTTCCATCATTGCAAAAATTTCTTTTTGTTCTTTTTAATTCACAAATAATAATTGTATATATTTATGTCATGCAATGTGACATTTCGATATCTTTTTACATTGTGGAATGATTTAATCACACTGAACTATCCTATCCATCACATCACATACTTATTATTTTTTGAACATTTAAATATACTCAAGATGTTTAACAGATAGTGCCTCCCTGGACTGTGAGTATCTCACCAAGCATTATGTTTTAAGAAGTGAGTCTTGAAATTCCAGGTGCAGGTAAAGGTGTCTGGAATGTGACATTCTCATTCAGAGTGCAAATTGATGCAACCACTTTTGAGAATGATCTGGTGATATTTAGTAAACTTGAAAATGTACAATCTTTACTATGATCGTTAATTTTATGTATGAACTTGATTAGGCTTAGGGATGCCCATATAGCTGGTTCAACATTATTTCTGGGTGTGTCTGTAAGGGTGTTCTGGAAGGGATTAGCAAATGAATCAGTGGACAGAGCCAAGAAGCTCTGCCTTCACTCATGTGGATGGACCTCATGGTATCTATTGAGATCAGACTAAAAACTCAGAGAAAGAACAAAAGCTCAGAGAAAGTGCAAATTTCTCTCTCTTCTTGAGCTGGGTAATCCATCCTCTCCCGCCCTTGGACATCAGTGGTCCTGGTCCTTGGGCCTTGAACTCAAGCCAGGACTCACATCACTGGCACCTAGTTTGTGGACCTTCAAACTTGGATTAGGACTACACCATTGGCTCCCTTAGTTCTCAAGTCTTCAGGTTTGGACTGGAACTACACCACAAGCTTTGGTGGGTCTCTAGCTTACAGATGAGAGAACATGGAATTTCTCAGCCTTCAAAATTGAGTGAGCCAATGCCCCATAATGAATCTTTTTCTATGCATCATATATGTCCTGTTGGTTCTGTTTCTGTAGAGAACCTTGATTAATACATTTATCAATTTCACTTTTCCACTTCCACATATATACTCAAGAAAGAAACTCATGCTCACATGCATACCATGACTTACAAAAAGGTTCATTGCAGCATTTTAATAAAAGCAATGAATTATAAACAAAATCTAAATGTCCCTCAATAGGGGTATGATTAAATAAACTGAGGGATATTCATATGAGAGAATAATATATATACTTAAAGTAAATGAAATAATTAAACTTGTTTCAGGATGGAAAGATATAAAATACACAATATTGAGTGAAAAAACAAAATGGTGAATAAAATGTGATGCCATATTATAAATATTAAGGCTATATATTGTGTGTATACACATACTATGTTGTAATAATAAAAACCATGGACAGGGTGGACATACAACAGATCGATGATACTGCTCTCTATCATGGTAAATAAAGGTGATAGGGAGAGCAATAAGACGAGGAAAATATATGGGACGGAAGCAGCATTTGTTAAAGAGATCAACAGAATTATTACAGCTAACATTTTAAAACTATGAAAAGACCATGATAAAACGTTAACACTTACTAATAATGAGTGGTGAACAATTAGGTATATTTTAGGCTATTCCTTAAATTGTCCGTCTGAGTTTTACCTCCCTGCTTCCAGACAGCATTCTACCCTTTCACATCTCAGAATGGTAGAATGTTCTTACCAACTGGGCAACACATTTCCTTTTTCTCTTTCAAAAAATAATTTTACAAACTTTTATTTAAAGAGAACAGATACTCCAAGGTGGTGGAAAATAGTAAGTGAGGAACACTGAGGATCCAGACTAGTTTCTCGAAGTGTGGCCCATGGACTAACAGTATCAGCATTTCCTGGGAATTTGATGGAAATGCAAATATTTAGTCACAAGTAAAACCTACTCAACCAGAATCTCTGGAAGTGCAGCTCAGCAGTGTCAGTTTTAAAGTTTCTGGGTCATTCTGATACATGCTTTTGTTTGAGAACCACTGTGCTAGGGAAAGAGTAGATAATTTTGACTTAATAAGACTGGTAGTAAATATTTTAGGCTTTATTAACCAAAAGCCAAAGGGATCAGAACATACCCATTGAAAAGAGAGATGAAGCAGGAATTGTTAAGGTACAGCACCCCTGCCCACTGGTAAAAGGGGCTCATTCACATCCGGAAGCAAATTAGATTAGCAGTTATTATTTCTGGGGTGCAGAGCTCAGAGGGTTTGGGTGGGTGACTTCCCTTCCTCCCACTGAAATCTTTCTTTAAAAAACCTAAGTGTAGATATACAATGCAGTCAAGAGACTCAAACAGGGACAGAGATGATGACATTGAACATCTTAGTTGTTCTGTGGTGGCGATGTTTAGTTTTCCTGAGACCCACGATCCTGGAAAACAGCAAAGCTTAAGATATCTCCCCACCCTCTTGTGTGTTAGGAAAGGATTTACTGCAAAGAACTACACTTCTCCAAACAACTTAGGCGAGACTCAGAGACCACTCTCCAACTCTTGCTTATTGATGACAAGCCAGATATAGACACTTCAAATGCCCACTTAGCCTCATAAATGATTAGCTGAAATTTGGTACTAATCTGCTACACACAAATTCACAATCTATGACAATCTGCAAACCCACACTCTTCTGTCGTGTAAACTTTCTATTACAATAGAATGTTAGAGGTCTAAAAGGACTCTTAACTTTGCATTCCTAAAATTCAGAAAGACTAAAGATTTCGTCTGAGTTTGTATAAGTTTCTTGTTGTGATTATACCTTTCTCTGGGGAAAATATTCAGAGGTTTCCTTAGATTCTCACAGATTTTTCAGAACGCTTGTAGAGATTGAGAGACTTTCAGAAATGGCAAACTAAGAAATCGGGCAGATGCTCTCCCCAGCAAAGCAAAAACTTAAATAGTAAAAAGTATTTTTAAATATCACTTAAAATCTCTGAACTTGTCCAAAGGGCATATAGCAAATGGCAAAATATCCAATCAAGACGATCTACTAAATCATGGTAAGAAAACCAGGAGTTTATGACATTGGGAAAATGAATAAAATCAGCAGTGAAAGGGGGCCATTATTACTGAGCTAGTATCGAGATTTATCAAGTAACTGAAAATGGAACTACCATCCATCCAAGCAACCCCACAACTAGGTATCTACCCAAAGGAAAAGAAATCATTATGTAAAAAAGACACCTGCGCTCATATGTTTATTGCAGCACTACTCACAATGGCCAAGTCATGAAACTGACCTAAAGATCCATCAGTGGATGACTGGATAAAGAAAATATGGTATGTATACACCATGGAACACTTAGCAGCCATAAATATAGAATGAAATCATGTCTTTTGCAGCAACATGGATGGACCTGGAGGTGATTATCCTGAGTGAAATAACTCAGAAAATCAAAACCTACATTTCCTAACTTATAAGTGGGAGCTAAGGACTGAGTACACGTGCACATAAAGATGGAAATAATAGACACTGGGGGCCCCAAAAGGGGGATAGCAGGAAGGGAGTGAGGGTTGAAAAATTAGCTATAGGGAACAATATTCATTGTTTGGGTGATGAGTACACTAGAAGCCCAAACCACACCATTATGCAATAGATCTATGTAACAAACCTGTATATGTACCGTTGAATCTATAGTTTTTTTAAAATAAAAATAATTATTAGGGTCCTACATAAAAACTGAAACAACAAATTAGGTAGCTCAGATGAAATGGACAATTCCTAGAAAGACACAAATTACTAAACTTATTCAAGAATAAATATAAGATTATAATAAATGATACAAGTGGAAAAATTGAATTAGTAATTTTACAAAGCTTCCATTACAAGGAAACCCTAGGCCCAGTTTGTGTCACTTCACTTCCACCAAACAAAGATGTAAAATGATTCTTCAGAAACTCTTCCATGAAATAGAAGAGGAAGAAGTACTTCTCAACTCATTCTATGAGGCCAATATTATCCTAAAAAACAAAACAGAAAATAGTATCACAAGAAAATTGCCTGCCAACATTCCTTATGGGCATAGGTACAAATATCCTCAACAAAATACTCGGCAACAGAATTCAGCAACATCAAAAGTAAATAAATAAATAAAGAGGTTAAGTCATGATCAAGTAGAAGTTATCCCTGGAATGCAAGTTTGGTTTAACTTCTGCAAATTAATGAATATAATTTACCATATTAATAGAATAAAGTACAAAAAAAATGGTCATTTCAACAGGTATAGAAAAAAAATGGAAAAATGTGATACCCTTTCATGATAAAAACACTCAACAAACTAGAAATGGAAGGGAATTCCCTTAACCTTCTAAAAGGTATCTATGAGAAATTCAGATAATATCATACTTAATGGTGAAAGAATGAATGCTTTCCCCTTAAGATTAGGTACAAGACCAAGACAAATATATCTGCTTCCATGACTTTGATTCATCATAATACTGGGGTTTATAGCCAGGGCCATTAGTCAATAAAATGAAATGTAAGTTACCCACATTGAAGAGGAATAAGTAAAATTATCCTTTCTAAAAATGGCGTGGCTTTGTATATAAAAAGTTCTCAGAAATCCATTGGCAAAAAAATAGAACTAATAAACTCGTTCAGCAAAGTTTCAGGATATAAGATCAAAATGCAAATATTAATTGAATTTTACACATAAAAAATGAGCTTTTTGATATAAAATTAATAAAATAATTCAATTTACAGTGGCATACAAAATAAAATATTCAAGCACAAATTTAATATAATAATAATAGTGTTTTTTTTTTTTTTTTTTAAACACAGGGTGTCGCTCTTTCACCCAGGCTGGAGTGCAGTGGCACAATCATGGCTTACTGCAGTTTTGACTGCCTGGGCTCAAGTGATTCTCCCACCTCCATGCCCTGTGTATGTGGGACTACAAGTGTGTGCCACCATGTTCAACTAATTAATTTTTTCTTTTTCTTTTTTTTCTTTCTTTTCTTTTTTTTTTTTTTTTTGTGTATGTAGAGACAGAATCTCGCTATGTTGCCTAGGCTGGTCTCAAATTACTGCGCTAAAGTGATCCTCCTACCTCAGCCTCCCCAAGTTCTGGAATTACAGGCATGAGCCACTACACCCAGCAAAATTACCAGTAGATGCAAAATTTTTGTATAAAAACAACAAAATATCATTGGGAGAAATTAAAGACCTACATAAATAGAATAACATCACATTATCATGGAATAAAAGACTTAATATTGTTAAGATGGCAACACTCCCAAATTGGTGTACACATGCAACACAATTCTTGCTGCCTTTTTATTTTTTCAGAAATTGACAAATTTTTCCTAAAATTATTAGGAAATTCCAAAGTACCACAAATAGCCAAAACAAAGAACAAAGTTAAAGAAAAAAAGTTGGAAAACTTGCTTCCAACTTTCTGACTGATAAACAATACAAAGGTACAGTAATCTAGACAGTGTAGTGCTGGCATTAGTATAAATAGATAGATCAATGGAATGGAATTGAGAGTACAGAAATAATTCCTTACATTTATGCTCAATTGATTTTCAAAGAAGTTGCCAAAAAATTCAATGGAGAAAGAAGAGACTTTTCAATAGATGGTGCTAGAACACACACAAAAGAATTAAGTCAGACCCTGACCTCACACCATTCACAAAAATTAACTGAAAATTGATGTGTTTATTTAGAGACAGGGTCTGGCGTTGTCACCCAGGCTGAAGTGCAGTGGTGTGATCACAGCTCACTGCAGGCTCAACCTCCCAGGCTCAACTGGTCCTCCCACTTCAGCCTCCCTAGTAGTTGGAACCAGAGGCACACGCCACCACAGTCAGCTAATTTTTGTATTTTTTGTAGAGACAGGGTTTTGCCATGTTGCTCAAGCTGGTCTCAAATTCCTGGGCTCAGATGATCTGTCCACTTTGGCCTTCCAAATTGCTGGAATTACAGGCATAAGCCACTGTTCCCAGCCTAACATAAATTTATTGTAGACCTAACTGGAAAAACAAACACCATAAAGTTATTAGGATAAAACAGGCATAAATCTTCATGACTCTTTTTATACAGTTAAAAGTAAAAACTTTTGCACTGCAAACAATACTATTCAGAAATGAAAAGCAACTAGCAAAATGGGAGAAAATATTAACAAACCACATATCTCCTTAGGACTTTTAAGTAGAAAAATGTAAAAGATGTATACAACTCAATCATAAAAAGACAATTCAATTATAGGAGAAAAAATTTAAATTTCTTCAAAGAATGCATACAAATAGTCAATGAGCAAATGAAAAGCTTCTTAACATCGTACGCTGTTAAACACGCAAGTTAAAACAATAGAGATATCACTTTATACCAATCGACTGGTTCTAATAAAAAAAAAAACCCACATGATTACAAGTGTTTTGTAAGGTTGTGGAGGAATTGTAACCCTCATATATTTTTGGTGTAAATGTAAAATGATACAGTCACTTTGAAGAATAGTTTGACAGTGCCTCAAATTATTTAACATAGAGTTATATGACCCAGCAATTTACTCCTATGTATACATTCAAGAGAATGGAAAACAGATATCCACAAAAACTTGTAAACACTATTCACAGGAGAACTATTCGTAATAATCAAAGAGTGGGAACAATGCAAATGTTCATCAGTTGATGAATGAACATATAAAATGTGGTATATCTATTTAGTGGGATATTATTTGGCCATAAGAAGAAATTATTTGGTAAAACATGTTAGGAAATGAATGAACCTAGAAAAGATTATGCTAAGTAAAAGCAATCACAAAAGACTCAAATATTGTATTATTCCATTTCTGTGAAACATCCGGAATTAGCAAATCAATAGAGACAGAAAATAGATTAGTGGTTACCTAAAGCTGAGTGGGAGGAGAAAGTGCGAAATGATTGTTAATGGATATGAGATGTATTTTACAGGGGAAAAGTGTCCTGAAATTCATACAGATGTTCCTGGACTTACGATGGAATTAAATTGCAATAAACCCATCATAAGTCAAAAGCACATTTAATACCCTGACAAACCCATCATAAAGTTGAAAAATGGTCAGTGGAGCAATCCTAAGTTGAGGACTGTCTGTATTGTGGTAATGGTTGTGTAGCCCTGTACATATTCTAAAATATGTTGAATTATACACTTTAAATAATTGTATCCTATGCAAATTATATTTCAGTAAAACTGTTAATAAGAAGTTGTAGTTAGTGGCTACCATGGATCATAGATCATAATGAAAAATGACAGATAAGCAGTGCAGTCTCATAACTACAGCGGTTTAGGAGAGTTTAGTCATTTGTATGCTTTATAATAAACCAAATACAAGTTCAGCAGTTTTCTAACATCCTGCACACTCTTTCATCCCCAAGCTTGATTTACCCCAAATGTCACTCTTCTCATGGGGTATTTAGAGTCTTGCCATTTCAGAGGTATTTTTTTTCTTCCCCTTTTGCCTCAGAACTATCCTTTACAAACACAAAGCATGATACCATATGTAGAGTTGTTCACATTCCCTACCAGGTGGGAATCAATCATGCCATATGTAGTTTTGTTTCACTTGTATCCACCAAGAACATAGCAGCTTCTCAGTAAATGCTTGTGTAAAAACAGGTAAATAAAGTCCTCCATCAGCGGTTGAAAATTTGTGTCCAATCAGCTACCATTAGACAGAAAACATACTTTGCTTCATGTACATGGATGTTTACCAAAGTAAACTGGTTGCCAACATTTAAATGTTGGGCATTTCCTCATAAAAACCCACATTTCTAGGCTCTTGAAAATTTGAAAAAAAATTGGACTTCTAGTCCCACATGGTAGCAGTCAATGGAATAATTGCTGTATCCTAATTTGCCACAGCCCCCACCATTCTTGTGTATACATTCATGCATTTTCATTTACTTATAACATTTACATTGCTTCCTGGTCTATGCACACATTTGATATTATGTGATTTCTGTGTTAATCTGTAACACATTATACAGCTTTCAATGAAAAAAATAATTCTATTTTTGTTCTCTTGAAATTGCCTTAGGACTAAGACTGCCATTACAATGGCCCCAGAGCTTCCAGATGACGTGTAAGTGAAACAAGTGGATGAGTCATCAGAACCTCTGTGCCTGTCATTCACTCCAGTATCAGTGTTTTAAGGTGCACCTTCCAGCATGAACCTTCGGAGTCACTGCTTAGAAAGTCTGTGGTTACCAAATTATTTAGTAAATAATTTATCTTATTTTTCTCACATTAGTAAAATTACCATAATTTTGTTTTCCTTTTCTGTTTATTAATATCTCTGGGTTCCACTTGCCATTCTCCTTCCTGTCCTGTTCAGAAATTCCTGTTCTTCAAGTGGACTCATTTCCTTTCTGCCACTGCACCTGTTACTCAACCACCTTATATGCAGAAAGATAAGAAGGGTGACCCCACCTTCTTATCACCATTTAAGTGTTCAAGTACTCTGTGTACACTGATGGCTTCAAACTGTGCATTTTTATCTCAACCTCTCCCCTCAGCATCCAAGGCACACATCCAGTGTTGATGTTTAATCTTAATTTTGATATCCCATGGGCATCTCAAATTTGAGGTTTTGTTACCATTATCCACTCCACACATATGGTCCTCCTGTAGTCTTTCCAAACTCAAACTGGCAACCCCATTCCAGCCTAAGAACTTCCAGCTGCCTTAGAGGCACAAAACTCTGCAGTCTCCTATGACTCCTCTCTTGCTGTCACTCCCCACATCTTGCTCATCAGCAAATTCTGCTTGCTCCTTCAAAATGTATCCGAATTTCCCACCTCCACTCGCAACTCCTGGTCCATGCCAGCCTCTTCTCTTAACACTGCAAGAGCCTCTACACTGTCTTTCTGCTTCTGGCCTGCTCCCACATCCCTTTCTGTGTGTTCTCAAAATACCCATCTGAGAAATTCTCATGAAATACGTCGCATCTCACTCCTCATGCACTGGCTTTTCCATTTACTCCAGACTGCAAGCCAACAACCTTGCAGTGGCCTCAAGGCCAGAGATGATCCAGACATATACCCTCTCTCCAGACTTTTCCGTGTTCTGTTCCCCAACTTCCACTCCGCTGAGTGGGACTCCTGATAACCATGGAATGTTCTTTTCTCAGATGTCTGCGTGACTAGTTCTATGTCTCTTTATTTAAATTCTGCTTTCTCTATTAGGGTTCCATAGCCACCTCTTTAAAATTATTCCTCCCGTACTTCTGATCCTCCTTACCTAATTTACTTTTTGGCTTAGCAGTTATCACCATCTTTATATTTTGTACTATATATTATATACATCCTATATATACACACACGCATATGTGTATACTTATATAATTTTACATAAATTTATAAAATTATATAGAAACATTTACATTTTTATTTATATTAACAAATTATATATATAAGCATATATTTACTTTTATGTATTTTATTTGTTCATATATTTTATCAGATTCACTACATTTTGCTTATTCAATTAGTGTAAATTCAATGTCTATCTCACTCGCCAGAATATGTAATCTCTGTGAAGACAGATACATGTATTGGTTGTGTTTCCAGCTGAATTTCCAAGGCTGAGAAAAGATCTGGCACTAAGAAGGCTCTCAAGAAATTGAATGAGCCACTTCAGCCACATCCCATTGGCTAGAAGCCTGTTGCAGAGACCCTGATCTAACTGCGGGGTACCCTGGGAAGTGCAGAGGGACAGAGAGAGGTGCTGAGCTCCAGTCATCTCTGTCATTTATAGGACATGAGAATAATCAGTGCTGGTCCAACCTACCACCCGTACTGCATGTCCAGTGCTATGCTGCCACATCCGACTTGCATTCTAGATCATTCCTTTCAGTAACTTGTACTTTTCTGCCTTCCATTTTCACCTATTTTGGAGGCTCTCTAAGGCTGGGCTTGCATTTGCCATTTTTGTTCCTAACTCAAGCCACCTTCCAGTCAGGGGAGAGGTGGTGCTGGTAACAAATGCCTGAGGAGACAGCCTTTCCTTCCTCTATTGTGAGGGAAAGTACCACTTCCTTCTTTAAATAAAGGCAAATTCATTTATTATTAGAAATTTGGAAACTTTCCAGCCGTGCGCGCGCGCGTGCACACACACACACACACACACACACCCTTTTAAAATGCTCCATGTGCTTTATCCCACCTCAAGACTTCCTGTAGCTTGAAACTACCTTAATCCACATCCTGCCTTTAAAATAATAGATTTGCCTGAGACACACTGAACTAGAAATTCACCAGTGGGGCAGAGTACAGACAATAAGAGGCCAGACACTCCGAAAATTAGAAAATTTTCCATACAAAGAGATGAAAGGAGAAAAAATATATTTCTTTTTTCTGGACACATTTATTACATCCCAGTAATTCCAAGTTCCAAGAGAGTGAAAACTTCACCCTTATGTCACTCTACAGAGCCTGCCATAGTGCCTGACTCACAGGAGAAGCATCGTATTTACTTGCTGAATGATTGAGATGAATGCTGGTCTGTGTGCTTGGTTCCATATCTATATATTCAGAATCTGATTCATCTGTGAAGTTTATTATCATTCTATTCTTCTAATAAGAAAACAAGAATTCCCAGAGGCAGAGTAACTGGCCCAGCATTGCACAGGGAGTAAGGAATAGAGTTGGGAATGGAGTTCTATTCACTAAATGTTAATTCTTTTTCACCTTCTTTACCACTAACAGCCAAATTTTCTTACTTTTTTCGACGACATCCCACTGTTTAGTAAGTTAGTGTGAGCTCGTGGCCAATGCCTATGAGAAGCTTTGCTTGGAGACAGCCAGCACAGAGCAATCAGCTGCATTTGGAATGCATTGTTCTGAACTGATACAATGAGTTAATTAGAGTTAGTAGGGCCCTCTGATGCCTTCACACAAAGTATTGGAGGAGAGGTCTGGAGATCCTGTGCCTGTTCTGTTAGAAAAAGAGAAGTAGGGACCTACACAGATGTCTCTTACACAGCCACAGTCACCGATCTACATGTGCTTATCTATAGGGAGATTGATAATTATTATGTTAATCATAGTAGCCAGCTTTGATCATAGTAGCCAGCTTTATGTTAATCATAGTAGCCAGCTTTGGTAGTGCCTGCCAGCCATTATGAATTCAGTGTTTTGTCTCACTTAGTCCTCATATAGTAGTTAAATGACTTGCTCATGGACACACATATCAAGGTGTTCAAGTAGGAATAGCAATCATTCCAGATATATCTAATGACAGGCACTGATATTTTCACCTTGATGCTGGAAGCTATGCATGGACATCAATGTATGCAAACGGACAAACACACAGACTCACGTGCAGACGTTCTGCAAGCATGAAATATTTGAAGGCTGTCTCAGCAGATCGGAGGGTTCTGCATGTTAAGAAAGAAGACTCATTGGTTTCTAATACCCCATTTCAGTCCCAAAACAGTGCTCAGAATGGAGACCCAGAGGTGTGGCAGGGAAGAAAGAGCACCAGCAAAGTAGAAATTCATACCTTGTAGAAATTCATACCTTGTAATTTGACTGTAAGTCACCCTTCAACTAATTCCTAATGTACACAGCTTCCTATGAAACAATTTCCTTATTAATGTCCCTATTTCCCCCCTCTTTTATTTATTCTACTCGTTTTCCAGTGGTAGAGAAGGTGAAAAGGAATTAACATTTAGTGAACATCTATTGTTATCTGAGGATTTACATACTATCTCATTTAAGAGCCTTTGGGAAATATGTACGATTGTCCCCGTTTTACAGATTAAGGGACTGAGATTCCAAGCAGAAACTCTCTAGAAATCACATATCTAGTAAATGGCAGAGAGGAAAGAAAAGGCAGGTATCTGTGCCTCTAGAACCTATGCACTTTCTCTTACGCTTTGTAAAAATTCTCAGCTAAGATTGATTGACTTCTGACTGTATTTCAGCACTGTTCAAAGTTCTTGACCTGAAGTTATGGCATCTCGTCCTCATAAAATCCTCCAAGGTGGTTTATGTTATTTAAAACACGGTGACAATGAGGATTAGGTTGCTAAAGTAATTTAACAAACATCATGCAGCTGGAAACTGTAGAGCCAGAATTCAGGCAGGCTGATTCCAGCACCCGGGATCTCATACATTATGATATGCTCCCTCCAGAATTGTGTATGTGTGCTATACGTAGCACAGTTAGCAGCCGAACAAAGAGACTAGTTCAAAACAACATTTACTTCCACACTCTCAGTGTATCAAAGGAGCTGTTTCTCCGAAGGAAAAAAACCCAACTATGTCTGAAAATATGCGTTTGTGTCCATATCTGTTTTTTTGCATTTAAGACAGCTGAATTAAACATAACCCTGAATAAATGCCATGTTAGGACAAGCATGTTTTGGGGAGGGAAATAATTTATTAGTTGCTGCTAAGCCTGTCTTTGGCTCAATGGTTTCCTACATCTGTGTGGATTCAAGTCAGGAGTTATTCCAGAACATTCTTTATCATGTAGATAAACAGTTGGCTATATATTTGTTATATGTTCAGCTCCATGCATGATGCCTAAATGCTTTACATCCTTGTTGATATTAAATTGAACCATGGAGGTTCTACTTTAACCGTGACAACAATTTCCTTCTATGACTATTAAGAAGAGATTATCTGGGGCCAAGCTAGGGAATATTCGAGCAAGAGATTCCTCCAAGAACAGAATTCTAAAAGAAGTCAGCTTTGGGGCTTGTCCAATGGAGAGAGTGTTACCAGTAGATCTTATTGAAGTATAACTCATCCAGAAAAGCTAAGCCAAAATCAGGATGGAGGGAGACAGAAGCAAATGTAATGGATAAGAACAACATTCGAGTACAAAACTTTGTAACGCTAGAGAGATGTGGGACTGGGGTTATTTAGATGACAAATATATTCTAGGAGATAATCATTTAAAAAAGGTAAATGGAACAGGAAGAAGCAGGAGAGCATAAAATAGAGGTTGTTGAGCACTGGCATATCTTTGGAAAATACAGATTGACAGAATTCAGCCTGTACAGTTGCTGTGTTGAAAAAGCACCAAGAGGATGTGAAGAGCCTGTACAGGTTATCTTGGGTGAGGGATGCCTGGCACTGGGAAACATTCAGCTTGTGCCATTTGCAACAGAAGCCTTCTTAGCAACTTCTCTCTGAAGCAACACAGCTTGGAGTGATCCTGAAGATAGGGATTGGAAGAAAGTAAGGCAGGGAAAACAGTCAGGGAGAAGGAATTAGACAAAGAGGGACTTGATCAGCCATATGCAGCCAAACAGTCTTCCCTTTTTGATCCAATAAAGGACAGGAACTTAGTTTGTCATGAGCAGGAATGACTCATAATCATTGCTAGATAAGAGCTGTTCATTTTTATTCATCATGTCTTTAGCCTGAACAAACCTCTCTTTAAGTTACTGTTCATAAGGTAGTAATTACAATGTCCTCTCCAACTCAATGATGGAATCAGTGGCTACGCTGATAAGAAACATCATTGCTTTATGTCTTTTTTAATGCTGCCTACTTTATTAACATAGAGAAGCTTAGTGATTATAAGCACTGACCCTAGAGTGAAATCACCAGGATATAAATCCTCGTTCACATGCTGTGTGATCTTAGAAAAGTAGCTCCTTCTTTCTGAGCTCATGTTTTCATCTCGGTAAAACAAGGAATAAATATCAGAATCAGAGTGCTGTAGTAAAGGTTAAAATGTGTTAGTTATATACGTAGAGCACAGCGCATTGCATTTGACATGTTAAGCATTGAATAAATGATAGGAAGCCTTCATATTATAAGATGGGCTGTGAAAATATCACCAAAGGTACTTTGCATTGATGTTTTATTGTTGATGATGATGATGGTGACTGGTTTCTTTGTTCCCTTCAGTCCACTAGTGGAAAAAAGCTCTATCCTATAGAAGGTTAAAAAAAAAATGTTGGCAAAATCACACATAGTGTTTACTATAGGTCAGGAATGATTCTATATTTCAGGTATTTAATTTTTACAAGCCACCAAGGGGGAGGGGGCATGGTCAAAGCAGTGTCAATATCCCCAGGACTGACCAAAGACCCAAACTCACAAAAATATCAGCATCTTTCTCAAGAGTTGGAAGTCAATTAAATAAGACCATGTCTGAAGGTAAATATTTGTCTTATAGATCTATAAAATTGTATTTACATATCACTCAATACAGTATGATGTTTCAAAAAGTATATAATATTAACTTACTTGATTGACCCTTTTCATTTTTAAAAGTGTCCAGTTTGCACAATAATTATATAGTCACATACATTATGACTTTTTTTTTTTTTTTTTTTTTGAGATGGAGTCTCTCGTCATCACCCAGGTTGGAGGCAGGGCTTGGATCTCCAGCCTCACTGCAAGCTCCGCCTCCCGGTCACGCCTATTCCCAAGCCTCAGCCTCCAGAGTATTAGACTACAGGCGCCCGCCACTGCTTTGGCCTTTAGTGAGACGGGTTTCCACCTGGTTAGCCAGGATGTCCCCCACTCCCTGGGATCCGTCTGTCCTGGCCTCCCAAAGTGCTGGACAGGCTGGAGCCACCATGCCACCGGCCGACTTTTTTTTTTTTTTTTACAAAATAAATCCAGCGATTGAAAATAAAGTGACAGAGCTTACTTGTAAAAGCCTAAATGGAGGCAGAAGACCGAAAGAAGCAGCAAGGGAAAGGGGTACAATTCTGATTCAACGATCTAGTCACAAATTTGGTTTTGAGTTTTCTAACAGTCATAGCAAAAATATTATATGGCCTGTGGTGTGCTACTCATTCACAAAAACAAAAGAAGTATAGATATTAAGTTTTTTCTAAAAGCAATTTTATACTTGAGAACTCCTACAGGAGAACAATGGATGATGAAGAGTGGTAGGCCAAGCCATGATTAGTATATTTGAGCATGCTGTTCCCCTCTGCTGCTGATTTTTGGAATGTGTGAAAATGATAAATGGAAGGAATGGGATGTGAAAATCTATTTCTATCATGTTTGCTGGTGAGATATATAGAGATACATCTATATAAATATATAGGTATGTTTAAAATATATATTGAAGTATCAAGGAAGTTGTTGCATGGCCTTATCAAAGTTAATTTACAACACTACAGTAAAGCGAAGTTTCATCCTAAGGAAAAAAGTATATAGAACAGTAAACTAGATTTAGAAGGGAGAACAACAACTGTAACAAAAACCAGCCTTAATCCCAGAAGAACCATGGGTGTGTCAGTATCACACAGTGACTGTCCTCTACATCTGATCTGTACATATTTCTATCAAGTATGTTATACCAAGTCCTTGAATGACTCAGGCAAAATTTGAAACCCATCTTAAACATCCATCACTGAAATTCAATTCAGCAATTCAAATGAATTCATTAGACCTATATTCATCAGGACAGACCTTTAAAAACATCACATGAGTGGGCCGGGCGCGGTGGCTCAAGCCTGTAATCCCAGCACTTTGGGAGGCCGAGATGGGCGGATCACGAGGTCAGGAGATCGAGACCATCCTGGCGAACACAGTGAAACCCCGTCTCTACTAAGAAATAAAAAAAAAATAGCCAGGCGAGATGGCGGGCGCCTGTAGTCCCAGCTACTCGGGAGGCTGAGGCCGGAGAATGGCGTGAACCCGGGAGGCGGAGCTTGCAGTGAGCTGAGATCCGGCCACTGCACTCCAGCCTGGGCTACAGAGCGAGACTCCGTCTCAAAAAAAAAAAAAAAAAAAATCACATGAGTGAAATCAAAGCTAATTACAGAAAGACAAAACTCATATGATAATATTTGTATAAAATATTGAAAACGTCAATATATTGTTAATGAATTAAAGCTTTACTATTTGACTGGTAAGTTACAAATCAAGGTCGTCCTATTAATTGTCTTCTGGAAAGAAGGGTGTGATCTGAGATGGACTGGGCAGCAAGCATCAACGGTACAATAATGTTATTTTATTAATAACAATGTGTGAAACAGATATTATAAGATGCTAATACCTGTTAATTATAAATGGCAAGCACACAGATGGTTGTTAAATTATTCTCTTTTTGCTTCTGTATTGTGCAATATTTGCTTTTAAAAATAAATCAAAACATACCTATTTAATATATTCATATTGAGAGCCAAGCACACCTGCTCTGGGATTCCTGAGCAGTTTGTGGGAACACAGACTTAAGGTATGAGAGGTGTTCCTCCGTCTGTCACAAACTACACTGCTTTGGCTACCCTAAGGCCCAGAGCAGTCCCTAGGAAGGACCCTGAGTGACTGGCAAAATGAGATGCACACTGCGGAAGTGGAAGTCTGAGTCTGTGTCTGACCCTCCATTTAGATGCCCAGAAATATTTCTAGGCACTTTTAACATAGCCTGGGTTCCTCTTTTGACTGCACTGTAGACTCTGACATTTTCTGGAAACTTCCTTTAGCGATCTATAGAATAATGGATACAGATTGTTCCAACCTAAGTGTTGGACACTTGGTAAGCCCTCAGTAAATTCGTCTAAGCAGCAATTGTTAACGATACCTAGATTTCCCTTATCTGAACTCAAACCATCTTATCAACGAGAACATACATCAAGGTTGTCCAACCTGCAGCCCAGGGGCCGCATGCAGCCCAGTACAGCTTTGAATGCAGCCCAACACAAATTCATAAACTTTCTTAAAACATTATGAGTTTTTTTGCGCTTTTTATTTTTAGTTCATCAGTTATTGTTAGTATTCGTGTATTTTATGTGTGGCCCAAGACAATTCTTCTTCTTCCAGTGTGACCCGGGGAAGCCAAAAAATTGGACACTCCTGATATACATGTTGAGAAATTCAAGTCCTAAGGTCATCACTACTTTTTTGAAGAAAAATGATTTGTGGGATGAAGATTCTCACACTCAACAGGTAAGATGTACATCTACCAATAATACGGATGTATGTGAGCCTGCTATCTTCTCCTTGAAGAATCTCCATTATTAAATTGTCTCCATTGTTACATTTGTTAACCTGGCTAACTTTTTTTGTCCAATTAACTTAAATTATCCAATTGTTTCCATTGTTAAATTTGTTAACCTGGCTAACTTTTGCTCATTCTTCAAAGCTTATGTTATCAGTTCCAGGAAGCTCCACTTATTCAACCAGCATTCCCAGGTTTGGTTACAGCCCCCAAAATACCCGGGGCACATCTCTTTTGAAATATTCATCAGGTGGCTTTTGTTTTATTTTGGTAGCGAAAATGTAAGAGAAAACTTTCTGTTTTTTTGAGTAGTAATGTATTTTCCCAATGCTGACATTGTACCATGTATCTGTTGATTGTATTGCATTATCTTTCAACTTTAAGTAGAGTTAAAGAAAACTCCCATCTCATATGCTGAGTAGATCTAGCTACAGAAAGTCTGGCTTGCTTACACTTTTTTTTTTCTTTTTCTGGAGACAGAGTCTCACTCTGTCTCCCAAGCTGGAGTGCAGTGGCGCAATCTCGGCTCGCTGCAAACTTTGCCTCCCAGATTCAAGCATTTCTCATGCCTCAGCTTCCTGAGTAACTGGGACCAGGGGTGCATGCCACCATACCCGGCTAACTTTGTGTGTGTGTGTGTGTATTTTTAGTAGAGGCGGAAATTCACCATGTTGGCCAGGCTGGTCTCAAACTCCTCACCTCAAGTGATCTGCCTGCCTCAGCCTCCCAAAGTGCTGGGATTACAGGCATGAGCCACCGCACCCAGCCTGCTTACACTTCTATGTAAGGAAACAACCCCAGCCTCTGTTGTCCAGTGGCTATGGCTGACAGGCTCAGGAGTGATCAGTTAACAAAAAGACAACCAGCTCTTAGGGTGACCTCTGGCCTAGGGCCAGAACTGACACTTATTGTAGTTAGCATTTTTTTTATGGCTCAACAGGTACCATGTACTAGGCTGAGCACTTCCCATACATTTTCTGGTTTATTCCTCACAACAATCCAATGGGAGTAAAAACTATAATTCTCCTTATAGGGCTATGAGAAAATTAAGATGCTGAGAGTTTAGCAACTTGCTTAAGGTCAGAGATTTAAGAAGTGCTGGAACTAGATTATTATCTGAATTCTGTGGGACTCCAAAGTTAAATTCTTGTGGCCTGGTGTGTAAAAGATAAGTCTTGACATCAAATTCCTCTCTCACAAATGTGGAATTGGTCAACATGGAGAGATCATAGTCATTATAATTGGGTCAGAAGTTAAGAGGATGTCTTATGTTAGAGCCCCATTCAGTGAGGCCATGGGAAGTCAGGAGAGAGTAGTTAAATCCATGCAAAGAAAGTTTGATGCCAGAGAGAGGAGAATGGAGAAGGTGTGCAGAAAGAGAAGTCATCAAGCCAGTAACAGATGACTATTAAGAGGTTCATGAGTTCCTCCAGCTGGGGGTCCTGGGTCTTGGGTCATTTTGGGACCTTAAGATTACTCTTGTGTGTGTGTGTGTGTGTATGTGTGTGTGGTGGAAGTGTGTATGTGTGTGTGTGTATGTGTGTATGTGTGTGTGTATGCATGTGTGTGTGTGTGTGTGTGTGTGTGTGTATGTGTGTGTATGTGTGTGTGTAAGGTGTGTGTGTGTATGTGCGTGTGTGTGTGTGTGTGTGGTCCTCCCAACCAAAAAATTCATCTTAAAATAGCCCAGAAGAGCATAGAGGAAATATATATTACATCATTGCATCTCATGTTTGCATGTCAGTGAGGTAGTTTTCACTGTCCAATATTTTACAAACAAGGAAATTGAGGCTCAGAAATATCAAGCCACTTGCTTAACATCACGATTTGAACCTAGGCATGACTGCCTTTGGAATCTATCTTCACAGGTTCCAAAATGGTTTCTAAGAATGCTCTAAAGACTAGGATAGCATGGTGTCACTGGCTGAGATAAATGCTGTGAGATGGGGTAGTTTGACATTTTTGCCTCTTACTTATGAATCAGGCTTGAAACGGATCCTTGAGAGACTCTGGTCACTATGGTTGACAAGAACTGGGCTCATTGAAGGGTGAGTAGGGCAAGTGTATGCAGGTGGTTTGTGCATATAAAAGCATGAAATTGTGTGGGTCTCTATGGAAGTGTCAATAAATGGACAAGCCTGGATATTTCTGTGCATGAATATATGCATGAACATATTTGTGCCAAACTATGGGAATATGTGTGTGTGTGTGTGTGTGTGTGTGTGTGTGTGTGTTTAATCTGTTAAGTTCTAGGGTACATGTGCACAATGTGCAGGTTTGTTACATATGTATACATGTGCCATGTTGGTGTGCTGCACCCATTAACTCGTCATTTACATTAAGTATATCTCCTAATGCTATCCCTCCCCCTTACCCCTTCCCCACAATAGGACCCGGTGTGTGATGCTCCCTTTTCTGTGTCCAAGTGATCTCATTGTTCAATTCCCACCTATGAGTGAGAACATGCGGTGTTTGGTTTTCTGTTCTTGTGATAGTTTGCTGAGAATGATAGTTTTCTGCTGCATCCATGTCCCTTCAAAGGACACAAACTCATCCTTTTTTATGGCTGCATAGTATTCCATGGTGTATGTGTGCCACATTTTCTTAATCCAGTCTGTCACTGTTGGACATTTGGGTTGATTCCAAGTCTTTGCTATTATGAATAGTGCCACAATAAACATACGTGTGCATGTGTCTTTATAACAGCACGACTTGTAATCCTTTGGGTATATCCCCAGTAATAGGATGGCTGAGTCAAATGGTATTTCTAGTTCTAGATCCTTGAGGAATCGCTACACTGTTTTCCACAATGGTTGAACTAGCTTACAGTCCCACCAACAGTGTAAAAGTGTTCCTATTTCTCCACCTCCTCTCCAGCACCTGTTGTTTCCTGATTTTTTAATGATCGCCATTCTAACTGGTGTGAGATGGTATCTCATTGTGGTTTTCATTTGCATTTCTCTGATGGCGAGTGTGTGTGTGTGTTTTGATGCATAAAAGAAACTTTGTGATTAACAAAATCTATTGACAAAATAAAAATTCCCTGTGAGTTAGGCATTTGGCCTACACCAGTTTCCCCAAGGTTTTGTTTTAATAGAATACATCAACTCTGTATTTGCCAAGATCTGAGCCTACACTAGATGGAAGATTTGTTTATTTCGTTGACCTTGAGCTTTCTAGGGCTTTTTATCTTTTTGCTGATATGTTTAATTATAAAGAATTGAAAAAATTTCTAGGGATCCCACATGAACATCTAAATCATGAAATATAGTGGCACCACTAACATATACACAGTACTCTGTGGCTCACAAAGTACTTTCGCTTCTGTAATTTTATTTGACTCACATGACAAATCTGTGAAGGAGGCGTTTTTACATCGCAGAAACTGAGGCTCAGGAACACGAAGCTATGCAGCCAACGGGACTCATTCAATGAGGGGTAAAAAGAGAATTCTAAATCAGGCCTTCTTTATCCCAGCCTACCCTATTAAAAATGGGCCTCCAAAATGTTTTCTTATTTTACTCATTCTCTTCCCAGTAAACCCTCCTCTCTTCATTATTTTTAATTGGTTTCTGCCCAAGAGTTTTATGTGCCTTTTGGTAATGCACAGCTTCCTAGCCTTCATGTTGAGGAAGTCTCTCTCATCTCTTTATTTTGTCACTGTGGCCTAAAGATATGTCTTCAGCCTGCGTATAAACTCCTTTCAAGGCTCCCTCAGAGCTTTGCCTGGTTTCTATAAGACAGAGCAGTGTTCTCAAACGTGAGTAATATACAGATGCCTTCTCCAAAAACATACCTTCTCATGGATGCCACTCCCCTACCAAGTGTTGGCTGGATAATTTTATTGTAATGTAACAAATATGCATATACACAAACTCATTATAATCACCATAGGCTTATGGGTCTTATACTCGTATAAACCTAAAAATATTTACAAATGTCATCACAAACAAAATTATAAGAGAATTATGATTCAAAAGATCAACATCAGATTCACATGCCCATGGATACGATTTTGCTAAAACTAAATGATCTGTTTGCATGATGACTATAGTATTGATGGCTTTGGCGATGTGTGTGTCTTTGTGTGTGTGTGTGTGTGTGTGTTGTCTTTATCACTTTGGTGTGAATAATTCAAATCTTTCAACATTTTCTTCCACTTGACTTATGACTGTGTGAGTTATAAAGTCATTTGGTTTTTATTTGAAGCAAATGTATTATTTTCCTATTAAATTTGACTTTGGTTCTTTTCCCACAATTAAAATCATGTTAGCTGATGGCAACACAATGAAAAGCACACAAACATGGGGAAGGAAATTACTCAGCAATATGTAGTTCCAGAGTACTACAAATGAGGTTATGAAGTCCTCTAAATCATCTAGAATAGATTAAAATTAATTGTTAAAGATTATTTTCAAATCCATCACTAAATTTTTATTTTATTTCCTCTTTTTATAGATGGAGGGCGTACAAATGCGTTTTGTTATGTGCCTATATTACACAGTGGTGACGGCTGGGTTTTCAATGCAGCCATCACCTACACAAGTGTATTTTTCTCCATTAAGTAACTTCTCTTTCCTCACCCTCTTCCTACCCTTCTAAGTCTCCAATGTCTATTACTCTACTCTATGTCCACAGGTATACATGATTTAGCTCCCAATTAATAAGTGAGAACACGTGGTATTTGACTGTTTCTGAGTTATTTCACTTAAGGGAAAAATATTTTTTAAAAAATCTTTAGAGAGAACTCTAAAACAGCAATTGAACAAAAAACAACTCTAGCAAAAGGAATATTGAGGTTTGTAGATTCCTATAGCCTAAAATAAGTTGGTTAAATGAGATGGAGCCTGCAGAGGGCACTTTCTAATAAATTAACATATGTCATATCCAAAATAGTCTTGTGACATAGCTATCTTTATTGCTTTTGCCTATCAGTTCCTGGGAAGTACAATAGCATGTCTAATACCACAAAGCTACAAGACATCAGATCCAGGTCTGGAGCCAGTTTTTCTGACTTCAAGAGCATAGTGTAGAGAAAAGGAGACTAGAGGAGAGGTTGTGTACACCTGCTTAGCAGAAAGCAAGAGGGAGCTGATAGGGAAGGCATTCCTGGGAACTCTTAGACCCTAAGTAAAGCTACAGACCAGAGACTTGTAAAGTCTCCTTCAAAATAAACTGATGTGATTGTCTTCCCAAGGCTTTGTCATATTCGGATGACCAGTTTTGACTCAGATATTGCCAAGGAAAGGATTTCATGGTGGGAAGCTAAGTATTAGGTTGGTGCAAAAGTAATTGCCATTTTGCCATTATGTTCAATGGCAAAGCAGCAATTACTTTCGCACCAACCTAATAATTTGTACAGTAGACTCAGGTACAGGAAGCAAAAACAAACAGTAAAATCCAGAGGGATAAATATGACCTGGGTGAAACTCTTCGATGTAGGACATAGAAAGTAGGCTACTCAAGTCTACCTTGAGAAAAGATAAGCATGAGGAGGCATGGCTTCGGTCCCATTCTTGAACTGCCCAACTCTCCAGAATAGAAATCCAGTAAAAGAAGGGCTCACATTTCAGAATGTAGGGGAAAGACCTCTGAATATTCACGTCTTTAAAAAGTGAAAGAGAACACTGGCAGAAATTACCAAAAGCTGCCTTTTCAGGACATAAGATTATAACAATCAAAGCAATATTTATTCAAGAAACACGGCTGAATCTCAGTAAGCACAGAACCTTGTAACCTTTTCATGTGCCCTAATCTCATCAGTCTCCCAAGCTCCAAAGTAGTCACTAAAGCTAGAGACTTCCCACTGCAGTAGCCGTGAAGGTAGCAACATGCCTACGTGCCACTGGAGTGGGCAAAACTGGTGTGGACCTCTGAAAAGTCCTTCCCCAAAGGATCACCTCCATTTGATGGGTCTAGAGCTTGCTGAAAAGCTCCATTTTCAGAGTTAGTCTTTATCTGACATAACTCAAAGCTTGCTCAGCACTACCTACAGGTATTTGGCAAAAAAAATCAGCCACGATCATTTAACATCACAGTTGCCACAGGAGCATTACCAGTTGTTACTAAGAAGAGTCTGATCAAAAAACTTAAAATTGAGTAGCTTGAAAACCTCACACATTTAATATCTTATGATTCTGGAGGTTAAAAGTTTGACACCAATCTCACTGGGCTAAATTGAAGGTGTTAGTTAGAAAGTTTCATTCCTTCTGTGGGCTGTATGGGAGAAGGCATTTCCCTGCCTTTTCCTGCTGCCAGAGGCTGCCTGCAAGGCTTGCCTCAGAATCCCCTCCTCCATCTCCAAATGAAATCAAGTTGCATCTCCTTGAAAACTCTTCCACAATCACATCTCTCTCTGACACTGCCTCCTTTCATTTTGAAGGACCTCACTACTGAGCCTGCTCCAATAATCCAGGATAATCTCCCGATTTTAAGGTCACTCAGCTAGCAACCTTGACTTCATCTGCAAACTTAGTTCCCCTTTGTCATGTTGTATAAATGACTCACGGGCTTGAGAAATTAGGATATGGACATCTTTATAGGGCTATTATTCTTCTCACTTCACCATTTGACCCAGCAATTTCATTCCTAGATATAGCCAAGATAACTGAAAACATATGCCCATTAAAAAAAATGTGTATAAGAATGCTCTAAGAAGCATTATTTATAATAGCCAATAAGTAGAAATTACCCAAATGTTCATGAACTATTGAGTGGATAAAATGTATTATATCTATCAACTGAAACATTATTTGCTCATAAAAAGAAATGAAGCTTTGATACATGCTACAACAAGAATAATCCTTGAAAACATTATGGTAACAAAATAAGCCAGATGCAAAAGGAAACTAATTATATAACTCCATTTATATGAATCCTACAGAATAGGTAAACTTATAGGGAAAGACAGTAGATTACTAGTTTCCATGGACTGAGAGGAGTCAGAAGTAACTGCTTATGGGTATGGAGCTTTGCATATGTGAGGGGTAAGGGGAACAGTGATAAACGTATTCTAGAATTCGTGATCAATGTACAATTTTGTGACTATAAAAATCACTAAATCTGCCAGGCGCGGTGGCTCACACTTGTAACCCTAGCACTTTGGGAGGCCGAGATGGGTGGATCACCTGAGGTCAGGAGTTTGAGACAAACCTGGCCGACATGGTGAAACCCCATCTCTACTAAAAATACAAAAAAATTAGCCAGGCGTGGTGGCTCATGCCTGTAATCCCAGCTACTCGGGGGGCTGAGGCAAGAGAATAGCTTGAACGCTGGAGGCAGAGGTTGCAGCGAGCTGAAATCGCACCATTGCACTCCAGCCTGGGCAAGAAGAGCAAAACTCCGGCTCAATAGATAAACAAACAAACAAACAAACAAACAAATAAATAAATCATACCCTTTAAAAAAGTGGACTTTATGGTATGCATTTATATTTCAAAAAAGACATAACAAAAAATTAGATAAAAAAATTTAGATACAGATTTGGAACCAAAGCTGGTAGATAGTGATTTTCTGTGTGCATGTGGTGTTTGGGAAGAGGGTTGTCACAAAGCATTTCTCCCTCAAGAGCCTAGTAGAGAAACCCAGTATGGGAATAGTGGTCATATGGACTCTTCCTCCTAGCCATCCTCTCATCTCTCCATTTCTGTCTCCATGAAACCCATACCATTGTTTCCCACATTTTACAAGAAGAGAAGTTAGGCGTTGTTCCCATGACCACACAACTAACCAGTGATAATCTTGGATCTGAGTCTAGACTTGTCTGGCTCCAACGCCTGTACTGCTTCCACTATAATAAGCAGCTTCTGAGCACTGTGCAATCATCACCTCTTACCAGGAGGTGAACTGAAATCAAAGCAACAACCACAATCACAAAAGGAACAATAATAACAACAATAACAAAGCAGGAACTGAAATCAAAGCAAAAACAACCACAAAAGTTTGCCACTAAAAAAGTGCTGCTTCCATTCACACATCATTGCGGTTATGGCCATAGCACATATTAATGAGACTGAAAGTTAATCACGTGCAACTCCATTCTGAGTTTAGTCTAAAGTCTTTTATTTGGTCTGTGCTTCCATGATTATTATTCTAACTGGAGAGGGTTTCTGAGGACTCTCAGAGACCAAGAAAGCACTATATAATGCTGTTGATAACTTTTTCAATCTTTCCCCTTTATTATCAATTAATATTTATAAGTATCTAGAAAGTTCACATCCCAGCATTTGAGAACTGCTTTATGAAGTGACTTGTATAGAAGGCACTGAATGTGTGTGCATGCATGCAACTCTTACATCTGAGGTTAATTTAGGAATTTATTGGATTCACATTTCATTAACCCATTGGCAGAATGTTATATAGGTATGTGACCTGAGTCCTCAAACCCAAGCGTTGAGATATTAGTATTCATTTATTATGTGGGTAGGTCACTCAGGTGAAATGGTTCTCTGCTGTTAGGCTGTGGGGATGACAGGTAATAAATGAATAAAGCACAGTCTTCTGAGATTATTTATAAAAGCAAAAGTCGGCAGGACGCGGTGGCTCATGCCTGTAATCCCAGCACTTTGGGAGGCTGAGGTGGGTGGATTACCTGAGATCAGGAGTTTGAGACCAGACTAGCCAACATGGTGAAACCCCATTTTTACTAAAAATACAAAAAATAGCCAGGCTTGGTGGCACATGCCTGTAATCCCAGTACTTGGGAGGCTGAGGCAGAGGAATCGCTTGAACCCAGGAGATGGAGGTTGCGGTGAGCTGAGATCACACCACAGCACTCCAGCGTGGGCGACGGAGTGGGACACTGTCTCAAAAAAAAGAAGAAGGAGAAAAAAAAAAAATATATATATATATATATATATATATATGTGTGTGTGTGTGTGTGTGTGTGTGTGTGCGCGCGTCTGTGTAAAAAGGCTAAAGTATTTTCTACCTGCAATAAAAGCGGCTTACCCATCTTGGGCAAACAGATGTTATCAATACTTTTTACCTTGTTCTAAAGCTTTTGAGACACAGACATTATGTAATGACTTCTACTACAAAAGGTAACTCCCCCAGTGTGATAAATCATTAACAGTGCCCTGAGTTATGTGCTCGGTGTTCTCAACAATATGGGCCAGGTGTATCAGTCACTTTGATCCCAGAGCCAGAGTTTAGACCTCAGATGAACTTCTGAGAATATCTGTTAAAAAGACATTAGGGATCTTAACAACCATCTAAAATTCAATACTTTCATTAAAAAGTTGAGGTCCAGGAAGGTTTACAAACATGCCTGAGGCCCCATATCACATTAAAGGAAGAGCCAGTTGAGAATCAAAGTTTATAAATTTATTTCCAACACCATTGAACACCAGACGTATGCTAGAAGCGGGGGATACTGGCTCGCTTCCAATACCTTACAGTTAAGAATAGATACAGCAGATGAATTAATATCCGTATAACAACACTACAGAGGCTCTGGAACAAACTGCCTGGGTTTCAATCTCTGATCCTCTGCTTATTCTATAGGGTAACTGAGTTTCATCTCCTGAAAAATGGGAATGAATACGGCATCTATGTCTTAAAATTGTTGAATAAATTAATTGCTACAATACCTTAAAAGCTCTTAGAGCAGTGCCCAGCATACTGTAAGTAATCAGTATGTCTTAGCTATCATCACTATAAATGTCATCATCATTGTCATCATTACATGGACCATGATACGGACCATGATAAAGTTAACTAAAAGGTTTTTTGTTTGTTTGTTTGTTTGTTTGTTTGAGATGGAGTCTCGCTCTGTCGCCCAGGCTGAAGTGCAGTGGTGCAATCTTGGTTCACTGCACCCTCTACCTCCCAGGTTCAAGTGACTCTCCTGCCTCAGCCTCCTGAGTAGCTGGGATTACAGGCACCCACCACTGCGCCTGGCTAACTTTTGTATTTTTAGTAGAGACAGGCTTCACCGTGTTGGCCAGGATGGTCTCGATCTCCTGACCTCGTAATCCGCCAGCCTCGGCTTCCCAAAGTGCTGGGATTACAGGCATGAGCCACCACGCCTGGCCAACTAAAACGTTTTAAATCAACATTCAGATAAGAAGTCCAGGGTTGGGTGTGGTGGCTCACGCCTGTAATCCCAGCACTTTGGGAGGCCAAGGCCTGTGGCATCACCTGAGGTCAGGAGTTTGAGGCCAGCCTGGCCAACATGATGCAACCCTGTCTCTACTAAAGATACAAAAATTAGCCAGGCGCAGTGGTGGGTGCCTGTAATCCCAGCTACTTGAGAGGCTGAGTCAGGAGAGTCACTTGAACCTGGGAGGCAGAGGGTGCAGTGAGCAAGATTGTGCCACTGCACTCCAGCCTGGGTGACAGAATGAGACTCTATTAAAAAAGAAAAAAAAAAAAAGTCCATACTCTAGCCTTGGAATCCCAACTAGAATTGGAAAAAAAAAAAAAAGATAAAGGAAGGTGTAGCAGACTACAAAAAAAGCCCCGCAAAGGTAACAACTCCTCATCCCTGTAATCTGTAAATGTTACTTCACTCAGAAAAAGTCTTTACAAATGTGATCAATTTAAGATCTCAACTTAGATGGATAGAATATCCTGTGATATCTACCTGTGCTCTAAATACAATCCTAAGTATCCTTATAAGAAAGAGGCGGAGAGTAATTGACAGTTACACAAAGAAGGCTATGCGAGGACCCGGCAGAGAGGGACACGTGATCGTTGAGACTGAAATCATGAGGCCACTAGCCAAGGAATGCTGGGCTGGCAGCCACCAGAAGCTGGAAGAGACAATGAACAGATTCTTCCTTAGAGCCTCCAGAGGGAGTGCAGTCTGCTAACATCTTGACTTGGGCTCAATGATTTTGTATTTCTTCTGGACTCCAGAACTATAAGAGAAAAGAATTGTGTTGTTTTAAGTTATCAACTTTGTGGTATTTGTTACAGAAGTCACAGAAAATTAATGCAGAATACTTCCCTGGAAGAAGGGGTTTTTGAGATGTATACCATTGGATGTGTAAAATGTAGTGGGGCAAATAGGAGAGGAGGAATTGGGTATATAAAAGGAAAATGTCTGAGAAGCCTCTACGTTTGTAACTTTGTAAAGCTGGAGCAAAGATTATCTATAAAAGAGCTGTTGAGGCTGGGCTCAGTGACTCACTCCTGTAATCCCAGCACTTTGGGCGGCCGAGGTGGGCGGATCACGAGGTCAAACCTCATCTCTACTAAAAATACAAAAATTAGCCAGATGTAATGGCATGTGTCTGTAATTCCAGCTACTCAGGAGGCTGAGGCAGGAGAATCACTTGAACCTGGGAGGTGGAGGTCGCAGTGGGTCGAGATTGCACCATTGAACTCCAACCTGGGCAATAGAGCGAGACTCAGTTTCAAAAAAAAGAAAGGAAAAAAAGAAAAAGAGTTACTGAACATGAGGCCAGGGAGGCACTAGGAGAAAGATTATCAAAATCATGTGTGCTTATCTTGAGTTTGAAGTTTATTTTAAAGGCATGATATTTGGGCATAATCACTTAATACAAAAGAGGATGAGGAATTAACAACCGTGGTTTCTCCTGAATACATTAGAGCCAAATGTTTCTCTTTAAAAACAAAGCAAATAACCCCTAGACGTAGTAATGGCACTTGGAGAGGTGTGGGCAAACATATTCCATGTAAATATGTGACTCACCCAAATTGTTATTACTGAGAAGTTTCTTAGGAACTGGGCAGTGTTTGAGGCCTAGTAACAGCAACAGCCATAGAGATAATGCAGTATGTTAGAAATAGATTCTCTGAGAGTCAAGTCTGAGAATAATATCTATCTTGGCAATACCAAGTTAATATGAAATATCTTTTGGTGCCAAGTTAAAAACAGAGAAAGACCATTAGGCAAAGCACAACAAAAACCTGTGATTAATTAAGAGAAAACTAGTTGACTTCCCTCAAAGGGTCTATTTTAAACATAAATTGAAATAGAATATAGAATTGTTCTGGGTTATTTTTATTTTTTCATTTCAGTTTGATTAAAAAAGAGTGATATTTATATCACTAGAAAAACTCCATGGGATATTGTGTATGCTATTTATAATGTTACTCTGCAATACAGCAATACTGGAGCCTTCTACGCGTTTCTCTGCAAATCCATTTCAAAAATAGCATTGATTTTCTAGAGGTTGCAATTTCTTTTCATTTGATGGTAACCAGATTTGTTCCCAAAATGACCTTTCCTGGACTTGAGGATATATTGCCAAAAGCAGGAGTAGATAACATACATTTCCAATAAACATCATGTGATCAGAAATCAATGGGCGTTCACTTATTGTGTGGTTACTTTCTTCAGTAACTAGTGTGACTTGGAAGAATCTCTGAATTGGGCTTGACTCTGCTGGAAGGGAAGTAAGTAATGATCGCTTGCCACTTGCCAAGCCCTACGCAAGTATTTCAGGCACATTACTTCTGTTTCTCCCGGCAACCCTATGCCACACTTACTTTATCATTTCATATTATAGGAATCCTAAGCTTAAAGAAAAAAAAACTTGCAAGTGTTCACACAAGTTCACACAGAATTGGAATTCAAATTCAGATATTGTATTTAAACTCTTATTGGGCAAAAGGGAGTTATAATCCTAGGATTCTTTTGTTGAAAATCAATGAAAAGGATGCATGAGATATTTTTTTAAATGCCAGGATATAATTACTTCAGGTCCCATCACTTCTTAGAGTCCAGTATACTCCTGAGTTCATGGCAGAAGACATTAATGGCTCATCGGCCTTTCAAACCTAGGAATAACTTGAGAGATTTCACATAACTCATTACTTTAAAATTTATTGGACTATATTTAAACATGAAGAAGTGGAGTGAGTTGTCCATTAAACCCACATATCTACTACCCAGATTCAACAGTTACCAAAAGTTTGTTTTTTATAATTGATTAATTGGTCCTTTGTTTTATTCTTTTCCTGTAATATAAGAAAGCAAATCCAACTCACTTTTATTCCTACATTCTTTTGTATATATCTCTAAAAAAGATGGGCATAATCTCACATAACTATCACACCATGATAATGCCTAATATCACTCATTTCTTGATATCATCCAATATCAGGGCATAATCAAATTTATCTGCTTATCTCTATAAGACCCTTTTATGGTTATTTGGTGAAAACATGTCTACAAAACCAGAAAGCAATGTCCATTCATTACATGTAACTATTAACTCCCTCCTTTTTTTCTCTCTTTCTCTCTCTCTCTGTACACCATTGCTTTGTTTTGTTTGAAGTATTTTTGCAGGAGGTGATAGTATGGGAGCAAGATTACTTTGGTTTTTTTCATCTTTTCTGAATGGGAAAATGTATCACAATTAATTCATGGGTTTTAAACACTCGGTATGTCTCAATTGATTCTCTGCTTAATGCTCATCATTTCATCTTGAATCAGTGGGAAATCATTTAGGTTAGATCCTTGGTCGTGATAGCTTCTTTGCTTACTGAAACAACACAATATCCCGGGCTTGCCTTTTGTGTATCAACCATTTCTCCAAATGGCAGTGGTTGCTTTTAGTCAAGAAAGCTGATAGGAGAAGCATAGGGAATGAGACCAAAATTTGGACAGTAGAGGAGCTCATTGAAATGGGATGTCATTACTTCCAGGGTGTCTTTTTATATTGTAAAATATTTTAACAGCAAAAAAATTCATGTGCTCATTCTTGTAGTCCACTTTAAATGTAATATTTGAGGTTTATTAGTCTAACTTTATTTTAGATCTGCGCTTCTTTTCTCATATGTGGAAAATCTTGATAGTCAACAAAATTAAGTACTTACGCACTGTCCCAAAATTCATTAAATTGTTTTATACTAACAAGAAGAGAATCACTGCTAACAATTAGATCCATGTATAATCTTAAGAGTTTGTTGTCACTTTATTTATCCTTAGAAGATATGGATGATTTTATTTGTCCTTAAAAGATATGGATGGTTAAAATGTAGTTTTCTAAAATAGATTGAAATAATTATTTTTCTGTATGTAGTTGTGGCACTAACTGGAAAACAGTTTCATTTCTCTTAGTTTATTTTGAGTTTCCAGAAATTGGTTTCTTTCTTTTTTAATTAGTTATATTTTTTTGGATCTGTAAAACATTTTATAGCTCGAAAGCCAAAACTATATTCTAAGATATATGTAGAAAATGTTTACTTTCCTCTCCTATAGATGACCAGGTTTTGTTAGATTTCGGTTTACCCTTCAGGTATTTAACAAACATAAGATTATATTTATTATATTACTTCTCTAAAGTATATGTATCTAATTAATTCTCTTTCTTACTCAAAGTTAGCACAATCCTGAGTTGTGCCAATGTTGAGAACAAACAAAGAACCCAGCAACCAACACTGAGAAGGAGATGCTTGTACAGACAGGAGGAAAACCAGGAATGAGTGATATCTTAGAATTTAACTAATGAAAGTATTTCAAGGAGGAGAGAGTGGTCAACTACAGCAAATGTTGCTGTAAGTCAAATGAGAGTGAACTGTTGGATTTACCATTTTGGAAGTCATGTTTTGATAGAGTGTAGAGATGACCACCCAATTAGAGTATACTAAAGAAATAATGAAAAGCGGGGAGTTGGAAATATTAAGTGTATGCATCACTTTTGAGAAATTATTCTGTCAAGAGGAAGAGAAAACATGATAACTGGATGAAAGAAGTGGAGTCAAGTGGAATTTTTGTCTTAAGATGACAGAAATAACAGTGTTTTTATGTTGATGTTAGTGCTTTTGGTTAGAGATGACGGAGGCAGGGAATGATGCAGAAGAAAGATGATGCAGGGATGTCTTGAAAGGGGCATGAGGAAAAATCTAGTGCACCAGGGGAGAGGTTAGTCATACGGAACAGCACGGGCAACTTATGTCTAGAAAATAACAGAAGTAAAAATAGAGTTTATGAGTATGGGCAGTGGTTGCTGGATATAAAAGTTGAAGGAGTTTGTTCAAATTTTCTGAATGCCTCTATTTTATCAGAAAAAGAGACAATATGAAGGTCAGCTGAATGGGAAGGAGAGGGTAGAGATGCCAGATGTATGAGGAGAGAGGAAGTGGTATGAATGGGTATCAGCTGTTTCCTTCAATGCCCTTCTCACTCTTACTCTCCAAAGGACAATATGTGAGTGAATTAGTTTGTCCCCATCCAAAACAAAATATTGCCATGGGTGGTCTGTTGCAATGCTACCTCACAACGGATAAGTCTTGATAATATCAAACAAACTCATGGCCACCTGAGGCCAGAAATTTGTTCTATGCTATAATTGGTTATAACCAGAGTGGCGGGATTACAGGCTGCAAGTCTTGGGAACAGCAGGCTGAAAGTTCCACAGTCGAGTCCTCAGAGCAGAGGTGCTGTGAACAGAGCCACGTGCCATGCACTGTCCACTTCTGACCCAAAACCCGAGCTCCTGCTCTGCACCACCTGCTTTTCTCTTGTCAGTATCCTTCTTACAGCCTCTGTTTTAAGACTTTTCATTGTAATGAGAGTAAATTTGAGCAATTCCAAATGAAACATTCAGCTTCAATGGCTATAACCTATGAATCCACGGCCTCTTGTCTGAGATGTCAGTGAGACTTGGTATCAGTGGGCCGGCAGTTAAGTCCTGCTGGCCTCTGAGTTCATTTGCTGGCTAATTAGGAAAAAAATGTTTAATGTACCACAAAGCTCAGGGGGAGCCCTTGGCCAGTTTAAGCAGTTCTCATTTGTCCTACAGGTCAAACAATGGACTCCTAGGGTTTACAGAGTGAGTTCTGTTGGATGCCAGAACATCGACTTTTCTTTTGTTCCATTTATTTTTTCAGAAGAAGAAAAGAAAACTGCACATCTTCAGTAAAAAATAGCAGAGCACCAACCTGTGATCCTGATTATGGAAATTCCATCAATAATAACTGCAAGAAAGCACATTTTTCCTATTACTCTTTCAGGAAAAAGAAAGAACTGCTATAGATGTTTTCAGAGATAGTGCACAAAGAATTTCCAAAGAAAACTACATCATGGTGGAGTGGGAACCTAGGGGATGTGCTGGTCCAGTGCAAAGAGGACAGGGCTGGAGATCTGGAATGTGATTCATGTAACGAGTGTTTGACCTTAGGTGAGTCAGCGAACCTTTGTTTTGTCTTCTGCAAATGGAGATAATAATATAAACACCTCTATAAGAACTTGTTAGAATCCGTTGAGATATTGCATGCAATGCAAACTTTTTAAAAGAGTAAAGCTTCCTGTAAATGAGTTTGCCTGATGGCCCTTACCTAAATTATAATCCCTTGTCTGTGGAATCTGTTAGGAGTAAAGAAAGGATACCAGGGAGGGAAGGAGAAAAGAAGAAATGAAATAAAAGTGAGAAAAGAGAAGGAGAAAAGAAGGGAGGAAAGAGATCACCGGATGAAATCGCAGCAGGAGCATGGAGTGGGAAAGCAGTGATTTTATAGAAAAGAAACTTAGCAGACAGAACTTTAACATTGCAAGCAAGGTTAACATCACAAATAATGTCATGGTGATGGCATGTGCCCTTGATAGGATGTGTTAAGAAGGGCATGTCATCTCTGTAAAGGATTATTTCCTAAAACCCATAACTCCAGTCTAATCATGAGAAAAACATAGACAAACCCAACTTAAATGGCATTCTGCAAAATGTCTAACCAGTACACTTCAAAAGGGTGAAGGTCATGAAAGACAAGAAAAGACCGAGGAACTGTCACAGACCAGAGGAGATTAAGAAGCAGGGACAACAAAATACAATGCGGTGTTCTCTAGACTGGATTCTGTAACAGAAAAAAAAAAAAGTGAAATAAGAATGTAGTCTGTATTTACCAATAGTGTAAATTTACCAATAGTACCAACATTGATTTCTTAGTTTTGATAAATGTACCAAAGTGATGTAGCAATAGTAATAATGTAGGATATTCAAAATAGGAAAAATAGTAAAGGATATAATGGAACTCTCTGTGTTATCTATGCACCAGGAATTATTATTTATTTATTATTTTATTTATTTATTATTTTCGAAACCAAAAATTATTCCAAAAAATGATTTATTTAAAAAATGTTTATATTCTTTGACCAAAAACCTCCATGTTTTGGCATTTATTCCAAGGAAAGTATCATAATATTACCAAAGAGGTATTAACAATAAAATTAGATTGTAATTTATTACATGGAAAACTTAGAAATCACTTTATGTTCAAAAATCTGGAAACTGATACCAAATTAGGGGATACAATGTGATAGAATATTATCTAGTTATTAAATATCAGTCTGTAGCAGCAGATCCGGGGTTGCCTGGGCCGGAGCATGTTGTGGGATTGACTGCAACTGGAGTCAAAGGCGGGAGCTTCCTGAATGATGGAAATCATCCTGATCGTGGTGATGGGCACATGAGTGCTCATCAAAACCGTGTGTGCTAAATGGGTTCATTTTGTTCTGTGTATCTTATACTTCAATAAATGTTTCTTTAATTAAGGGGAAAAAGACTAAAATAACCATGAAAATGACAATAAATGTGTATATATTTGTGTGGGTTTGCTTTGATTAAAAAATAAAATAGTTGCTAAAGCACCAAGCCTTAAATATTTGTGGGAATAAAGCATGCTATTAACGGATATGAATATAAATGTGATAGTGCTCTTCAAATTCCCGGAGAAGTATAAAGCACTAGCTCTATTATAATACTGTTAAAAGCAGACTCCTACTCCAAAAAAAAGATTCACTTGTTTTTGTTCAGTGAATCTTTGTCTTGCTTATAAAAGTAACAGAAAACAGCTGCATTAGAGGAAATTGTATGGGGAAGAATTTAAGAGTGCGTGCTATAAATTGAAGAGATCTGGGTGCAAGTCCTGCCTCTATGACTCACTAGACAAGTGTCTTTGGCAAATTATGTAGCTTCTAGTTTCTCAGTTTTCTTATCTTTAACATATTGCTATAGAGTTGTTGTGTAAATTAAAGGATATAAAACTTTTATTTAAATACGTATCAATGTCTAGCTCAAAATATGTACTATACACTAGATATAATTACTACTATTACAATACTATATTATTATTATTAGTGCTACTATGTCTGGCCACAGTAGACTGATAGAACGCCCAAGGCTATGGAACACCCAAGGCTTTTTCACCAATTTTTCCACCGGACAAGTTCTAAAGCTATTCTAATGCTAGCTACACATTGAAGCACAGGTTCAGCCCTTGTCAATATGGCAAAAATATCTCATTCTCTCTTTCATCCACTCACCTGTCCTTAGCTTAGAGCAAGTACCTGTAGAGTACCTTACAGCTGGTCTCATTTTTTCTTCAACTCGATGAGACTTTCACCTCTTACCTTTTCAGAGCATATTTCAGAGGAATACTGCCTATATATAAAAATACTTTAGCCACCTGGATTTTTTATCTATCAATATTCTAAAAAATTATTCAGTGTGATAGATATTACCTGTTGTTTGGAGAGACAGAAATGGGTTTGGAAGGCAAAAGGACCTTGATTCAAGATATATTTTGAATTGCCAAACGATGGCAATATATCTTGGGCACATTGCTTCACATCCCTCAGCCTCAGTTTCTTTATTTGTCAAGTGTGAATAATTTTATTTTCTTGTGTATTAAAATAAGTAACACAATTCATTCGAAATAGCTACAAGGTGACCCATACCCTTGTTAACAAAGTTAATATGTATAAAGTAATTGTAAAGGCTGAGCTAAAGTTTTGATGCTATTTTGATGGTCCTATAAATGGGGACTCAAGAATACCAACAGTCACCCCTATGCTCTTTCCAAGGCTGCGGCAGGAGGTATTTCCCAAGGAAGGGTTACCTGGGGGGCAAATGTCATGGTTGCAGTAGCTGCATAAATAACAAGTTCACTTTAGAGCAGAGTTCATGTAAAACTGGAATCCACCGCTTACACCTGAAGCCTATGAAACAACATTACTTGCTTTCAAAAATCATTTAAAAAATACTACCATTCTCAGTGTTTGTGGAGGGGGTTAGAAAGAGCACTGGCAGTCGGCCAAGGACAGTCCTGACTCTGCATATTTACAGATGAAGAGCAGGGTGCCAGAGAGGCTATAGAGGGGTAAGCTGGATCTGCAGAGGACCCTCCCAAATCTATCCACTTAGTAGTATGCAAAGAAGGCAAGAAAGATAGACTAGGGGGACCCCTACTGACCTGTGACCATGCACTAGCTAATGTCCAGGTATATGACTATTTGTTTTATTGTATTAGTGTCCCCTCGTGTGTGTGTGTGTGTGTGTGTGTGCGCGCGCGCATGGGGCTAAAAATTAAGGGAAGGTAGTCAGGTAAGGAGATGGGTAAAGGCAGGTGTGGCAGAGAGGGAATGTGCTAAGAGTCCTCCTGCCCCTATCCGTAAGGCAGGAACACATTTAATCCTCCAGCAAGCCTTTGGTAGATGGTACTGCAGTTACCTAATGCTTCTAGTTCCTCTCTTTGAAGCGTCAGAGTAGGATGGCATTCTCCTACCCATCTAGCCAATCAAATGAAAGCAGAAGTGATGCACATTGCTGTGGGCAGAAGGAATTAATGACCAGCATTCCCATCTCCATCCACCCTCAACAGGCTCCACAATTGTGGGAGCTCGTGTTGCTCTAAAGCAGCAAAGCTCAGCCACCGCATGAAGGACAGATGCCTGGGAGCACTTGGTCACAAATTGGACCTGGTGTAAATAAGTAAATCTTTGTTACTTTAAACCACTGAAATCTTGGGGGTTGCTATCACAGTGTAAATCAGCATAACTTGACTGACGCCCAACCCTATGCCTCATCATTAGAGTCCAGGCAAATGAAATGATCTTTTAGCTCAAAGAACATAAATTCTTGTGGAGGAAGATGGATATATACAAGATACTCAGAATCTAAGATGAACCCCCCAAAAATGTTTGTTTCTCTCTTCCACCCCCAAATTCTACCTGTCCCTAGACCTCTGCCCCTAGCTGAATGGTGTGGCTCCATTAATGATGAGAAACTTTTCAACTAGTAGCCATTTATCTAGCACCTGTTTTTGAATACTATAGGTCGGTCTCCGTACCAGGAATGAAGGATGCAGCAATGCATGTCTGCAGTGGTGGTGGGGTGAAGGGGAAATACAGAATACATTTTTAAAAATAAATAATGTTTTATTTCTATAGTCCCGGCTACTCGGGAGACTGAGGCCAAAGGATCGCTTGAGCCCAGGAGTTCGTGGATACAGTGAACCATGATCATGCCGCTTCTCTCAAGCCTGAGTGACAGAAACTGCCAAAAAACAAAAACAAAAAATAATGTACAATGTACTTAATGCTAACGATGTGAAAACAAAATGAAGCAATGGGATGGAGGAGAATAACCAAGATTGCTATTTTGGAATGGGTTATCAGAGATGGACTTTTTAAGGGAATGACATGAGCAGAGACTGATTTAGCTGTGTGACGGAGTCCTGCCAAACCGTGGGAAAGGCAAGCCGGGCAGAAGAATCTATTAAGTTTGTTTCTCACTCTGAACATCTGAGACCTCATGTGCAGATGATGACTTTTGGTGGCCCTGTGGATATTTGGAGCTGACTGGTGATAATTTGAGGGTAGGCAAGTTCTGATTGTGACATTTCAGGCAGAAGAGCAGATAAGGTGTGAAATCTACAGTCTCCACAAATCCACAAGTAGGTGGTGACTTACTCCACTGGTGGTCTTGACTACTCATGTCACCAGCAGAACTGGCAATATAACTTGAAGGGCTGGGTGCAAAATAAAAATATACAGCCTCATATTTTAAAGATTTTATAATTATTAAGATGACAGCAGCAGCACATTCAGCCTGGAGCCCTCTGGGACCATACAGATTGCACAACCATGAAGCCAACACTACTCAGTGGGTACCCATTTCCTTAGGAATACGGTGGAAATGCTTGTGGCCAAGAGTCAAGGGGTTTATTTATGAATAAAGGTCAGGAACAGGATTGGAAATGATACCTGGTACCAAGAGTAAGGAAAGACAGAAAGCAACCTTGCTAGAGAGGGAAGCAGGTTGAAATGAGCAAGTAAACATAAAAAATATCCTAAAAGAGTGTATAGGTAAGAAAAAGTAAAAGAACATGGATATTTGCAACCAACGTGGCTTCGAAATCAGGCTCCACTAATACCAGTAGTTCATTGTTAGATGATGCACTTACTACCTGAGAATCTGTTTCCTCTCCTGTAGAATGGGAATAATTCTACTTACTGCATGTGGTTTTGTTAAGATTAAATTTGTAAAAGAACTATTCTTCTCAATGAAGATCACTTTATTAATTCTCTTTTCAAACAAGAGGTCAACAGGAGAATAAAAAGAAATCAAGGTATCGTATGGATCAGGATTCATAGATGCCTAGAATCCCCTGTAGTCAAGTAAGTCTTCTGATCCATCCCTTACCATTCTGCATCCTCACCATGGCCTTCTCTCTTGGTATGAGCAGAAAATGTACCCTTTGATAGTAGCAGAAAGTGTAATAAGTAGTGGTTGGGATTCACTGGTTCATCAAAGGTTTGTTGCATTTCACTTAGTCATATATCCCCTTTACTCACTCTCATATTCAGTAAATATTTATAGAACATTCAGTAGGCACTGGGGACCCACAGCATGGAGATAAAGGATACATTTCTGTTCTCAAGGATGCCCCTGACTAGTGGGGCAGGAAGAGAAGTAAATAAATGATTGCAATGAAAAACAATGGATGCTAACAGAAGGGAGTCCAGGTATGGTTCTGAAAGCAGTTGTCAGAGTCCAGGGGACCCCATAAGATTATAGGATGTTGGGAAAAATGTGAGCAGGTGATGAGTTAGAGCTCCCTATAAAAATTAGTAACAAGTATACTATGCAGCCATAAAAAAGATTGAGTTCATGTCCTTTGAAGGGACATGGATGACGCTGGAAACCATCATTCTCAGCAAACTAACACAGGAACAGGAAACCAAACACTGCATGTTCTCACTCATAAGTGGGAGTTGAACAATGAGAACACAGGAACACAGGAAGGGGAACATCACACACCCAGGCTTGTCAGATGGTTGGGGACTAGGGGAGGGATAGCATTAGGAGCAATGCCTAATGTAGATGTTGGGTTGATGGGTGCCACCATGGCTAACACTGTAAAACCCCGTCTCTACTGAAAATACAAAAAATTAGCCGGGCGTGGTGGTGGGCGCCTGTAGTCCCAGCTACTCGGGAGGCTGAGGCAGGAGAATGGCATGAACCTGGGAGGCGGAGCTTGCAGTGAGCCGAGATTTTGCCACTGCACTCCAGCCTGGGCAAGAGAGAGAGAGTCTGTCTCAAAAAAAAAAAAAAAAAAAAAAAGAAAAGAAAAGAAAAAGGGGAGGCTGGGCACAGTGGCTCATGCCTGTAATCCCAGCACTTTGGGTGGCTGAGGTGGGTGGGTCGGCTGATGTCAGGAGTTTGAGACCAGCCTGGCCAACATGATGAAACCCCATCTCTATTTAAAAAAAAAAAAAAATTAGCCTTGTGTGGTGGTGCATGCCTGTAATCCAGCTACTTAGGAGTCTGAGGGAGGAGAATCACTTGAACCAAGGAGGCAGAGGTTGCAGTGAGCCAAGATCATGCCATTGCCATTGCACTCCATCCTGGGCAACAAGAGCAAAACTGTCTCAAAAACAAACAAACAAAAACAGAAAACAAAATCAAAAGCAGGAGCTCAGAGTTAGAGATTTGAAGATGCTAAACTGCTGGTTTTGAAGATGGAGGAAGGGGCTGTGAATAAAGAGGTAGAAACAGTCATAGGAAGCTGGAACAGGCAAGGGAATGGGTTCTCCTCCTAGAGCAGGCTTGTCTAACCCCAGCCCATGGGCCACATGCAGCCCAGAACAGCTTTGAATGAGGGCCAACACAAATTCATCAGCTTTCCTTTTTTTTTTTTTTTCTTTTGAGACTGAGTTTCACTCTTGTCACCTAGGCTAGAGTTCAGTGACTCGATCTCTCAGCTCACTGCAATCTCTGCCTCCTAGGTACAAGCAATTTTCCTGTCTTAGCCTGAGTAGCTGGGATTGCAGGCACCCACCACCACACCCAGTTAATTTTTGTATTTTTAGTGGAGATGAGGTTTCACCTTGTTGACCAGGCTTGTCTCGAACTCCTGACACCAGGTAATCTGCCCACCTCAGCCTTCCAAAGTGCTGAGATTACAGGCACGAGCCACCGTGCCTGGTCCGTAAATTTTCTTAAAGCATTATAAGAATGTTTTGAATTTTTTTGTTTTGTTTTGTTTTAGTTCATCAGCTATCATTGGTGTTAGTGTTTCTTATATGTGGCCCAAAACAATTCTTCTAATGTGGCCCAGGGAAGCCAAAAGTTTGGACACTCCTGCTAGTGGTTTCAAAGGCAGCATGGCTGTGCTGAGATCTTGATATCAGCCCATTTCAGCTGCTAACCTCCAGAACTGTAAGAAAAAAAAAAAAAATGTGTGTTACTGTAAGTCACTATATTTGTGGTAATTGGTTATAGTAGCCATAGGAAACTAACACACCAACCAAAGCCATCAAGACCTACAGCATCCCCAATGCCACACCTGGAGAAGCAAGTGTGCTTCATGTTTGGACAAGAGAAGAAAAATAGCCAGGGTTCCCTATGAGGGACAGTCATCCCTTCTCACAGAAAAGCAAACTGTATGTAGGCCAACCAACAAAGTTAGGAGCTTGTCGGCATCCCAAAAACGCTGGGAAAGACATGCCAAAGCATGGATGACTGGGGGGCACATGGGAGAGAAGGGCAGGGCAGGGTTGAAAGAACCTGAAAGAATTTCACCAGAAGCTGAAAGAAGAGGCAGCTGGTCATATATTAGCAGTAAATCAGGGGAAGAGAAACAGGGAAAGAGACATTATTTCAGTAATATCAAGGAGTTTGCATTGGTAGAATCTGGGAACAAATAACAATGATAATAATGGCTTATCACGGACCCTCGGGCGTGCATGGCTACAATCTTCATGTGTGTGACGCTGAAATATTTGCCATCAAGTTGTCGCATGTGATACACAACTAGTTTTTCACAATCACACAATGAGGTGAAGTGGAGGGCTGATGAGGCCATGTACTATGTACACTAGAGACAAATGAAACAAGTGTCTTAGGGAGAATACTAACACAGACAAAAGTTTGTTGTTCAAAGGTGTGGTTGGTTCTCTAAGGAACCATAGGAAAAGAGTCTATTATTTTTCCCTCAGGGTCGGGGGTATGCCTCATCTCCTGGTGGCTGCTCACATCTTCCTTCTACTCTGATGCCACCTATTTTTACTCTTTCCACATTCACCAGCCCTGCGCTGAATTCCACTTCAGGATTCTCTGCTGACTAATGCTATGTGTAACCTCCAGAAAGCTAATTACACACCATATCTCAATTTCCTTGATTGGCTTAAATAGCAGTTAATTGATCAGAGGTTTCTGGAGATTAAAGAAAACTACCCATTAGTCACAAGAAAAAGGTTCTGTGATTAGTCAGATGACAGGAGGCTTTCTAAATGTAAGGCATGCCTAAAGTCACTGACAGTCTTCCTGTCAGGCGCCGAACCCAGCCTGTTGCCTAGCAGACCCGTCTGAGCCCTGATTTACACCGACAGCCCTAAGTGGGAAGCAGGTTGAACAGGGAGGTGTCCCTTGTGTGTCATTTAAAATTCAATATCTCTATTTTCATGACTCATTATTTCACCACTGAAATTCGGCTCAAGGGAAATCCATCTCTTCTTTCCTGGCTAATCCTTGCATCTCTTTTCTTCTTCTGAAGGTTGTCTTGCTTATATTATTTCAGGACTTATCACATTTGCAGTGCACTGTTGAGTACAATGACTACATCATATCATGTTTTTTTCTCCATGGAAGGTCTCCAGATCCCTTGACACTGAAGGGCCATGGCCATAGCAAGAGGATTCATGCGATGTGATGCAGAGTTTCTCAGGAAAAAACAAAACAAAACAAAAAACTGCAAAGTAGGATTAACCAAAATTTGGCAATCAGATCAGGCTTGGTTAGGAACCCAGCATGATAGAAACCCTGAAAGTTTTAGATTAAAAAATCTATCTATGCTATGTCTCATTATTTATCTCAATGGAGGGAAATGAACATTGAACTTCTCCTGCCATGTGTCTGGTCTCAGGCTATGGAATTTTGTGCTGTATTTTATTTAAGTTTACTTAATTGTCCCAACAAGCTGTGGCCTCTCAGTAAGGTCATGACATAAGTATCATTATTCCTGCTTTGCATTTCTGAGAACCGTGACTGAAACAAGTTAAGTCACTTGTATCACTGATGAGAAGCATATTTTGAAAGCATTTCTGTCTGAGGCTGAAATCTGGCCTTTTCTGTGACATCAGTTTGCTTATAAATCATTTTGGAAATCTGATACGGGAGTTTCCAGGAGCTTCGAAAAAGAGGGTTATTTCCCAGGCCAGGAAGTAAGAGATAAAGATAAGTCATTTTTACCTAAGATTTTAAGTAATTCTCAGAACAACTCTATAACAAAGATACCAATCTCCTTATCTTGGGTAGGAGAAAGCTGAGGTTCAGGGAATTTAGATCCTTTGCAGGTAGAAGTGGTCAAAGTTGATGCTAGGATTTTACTATAGCCTAAAACCTGTTTTCTTCACTTTTTAAAAAAGTTTTATATCACACTTTATCCATCACATAGCCAAAACACCCACCAATATTTGGTCGCATTATTCCAGCCTATAGAATTCAATGATCCAAAGTACTAGATACCCATTCCTTTTTCCCCCCCAGACATTCTTTGTCTCCAACTGCATCACTGAGAATGTAAATGTCAAGCAAGGAGTTATGGGTCCTGTGACATCGTCACTAATTCAGGCAGCATTACTTCCAAATATTATCCTAAGTCGATGATGGCTTACAAATTATTTTTTTCTTTTTTTCCAGTCCTCCACCGAATCAAATCCATCTGCTCTACATTCCAATACATCCTGACACTGCCACCTCCACCCACCTCTACCACACCACCATGCTCCATGACATCACTCTTTTTCTTTTTTTTATATAATAGTAACTTCTTGCTAATTCCCCTGCATCTGGTCTCGGTTTTTAGTGCCACTTACCTTTCCAATATGTATTTCTGTTAGCTTCTTGCTTACAAACAGAACCCTAATTTTGTTTGAAGCAATAATGTGTGCATAAGAAAAAACAAAAACAAAAACAAAAAAACTCCGCTGATTGATACTGTTCTGCCCAATGAGACATCAGCTGGAGTCTCTTGCTGATTTTTTAGGAAAGTTTTGTTTCCCAACCGTTGGAATTTTTCTACCGTATTGCTTCCTTCTTTTTTCTTGAGTGTGGAATCAAGGCCTGGGAACACAGTTACTATTTTGTAACCTCAGTGGCAAGAACCACATGCCAAAGATGGTGGAGCAGAGAGCTAGAAGACCTCGAGTCCTTCATGACTTCAAGGAACAGCTGCACAGGTCTTGGACTGCTTATGAAACTCATTTAATTTGCCTTGAGGGTGTTGAGCTAGAAGAAGGAGAGAATAAATAAAAGACGATTCATGGTCTCATGACCTCAGCATTAATCTTCAAGAAAACTTCACTTTCAAATCAATTAGTTTGCTGTCAAAATCATCTTTTAAGTTGCAAGTGATAAAATTTGAATTGGCATGTATATTAATAAATTAGCTACCATAATTTGGTCCATCATTGTAATAGTTTTACCATCTCTCAACTTAGCTGGGTTCAACTACATTTTCCAGATTGTCTATCTTGTGTTTTCCCAGTTAGGATGGGTTACGAGGAAGATTCTGGGAAGATTTTGGAAGAGAAGCATTTTGTAGCTCATAGTTTTTGTTACTGATCTGCTGACTCACTTCATTGGCATGAAGCAGCAGCTATAGGTCTGCGATTTCTCTGCCTTCCCTTAGATCACTCCTTCAGCTCATCTAATTCCCATCAGGTGTACATTTAGCTCTGTGATGCAATGGTCCTACCTTCTGCAGGACACCCTTTCCACTACCAAAGTCAGAGGCAACAAGAATGGATGGGCTTCAGTAGATTTTTGTGGTGCTCCATTTCATACTTATAGGGACCAGCATACTCATGATCTTCCTTTTCAGAGTTCCCCCCGTCTGGACTTTAGGCTTCACCAGCAGATGTGGAGACAGCCTTTAGACACTGCTTAACCAGCTTCACAATTATATAAGGCCAGTTCCCTGTAACATGCTCTCTTATTATCTCTATCCTTCCATCTATCCTAGAGGTGCTGCTTCTTTGGTAAACTCTAACTGATACAGTCACTATTAGGTTGTAATTAATAATAAATATGGCTAACATGTATTGAACTACCTATTAAGTGCTAAGCACTTCTCTGTGTACTTTATACCCATTTTACCTCAGGACAGTCCCATCAAGTCAGGGACTATCTTCCTCATTTTACTGACAAGAAAATTGAAGCAGAAAGAGGTTAAATAACTTCCCCAAGTCACACAGCTAGCAAGTGGCAGGGCTGGATTCCAACCTGGAAAGATAGATTCCAGAGATCACATGTTAACTACTGCCCAAAATCGAGATCATGTAAACTTCACTGTTAGAGCTCATCTCTCCACTGGTGTCTTGACTTGGAATCGCATCATAAACGAAAAATAGTTTTCACAAGTGAAGCAGCACATACATGAGAGAGGTAAGAAAAAGCAGGCAGTGAGCATGCATTGAACAGTCTCTGTGTTCCAAAAACTTTGCTACCTGTTGTGACAGATGTAAAAGAAATATAACATGTTCCCCTCTCTCAAAAATTTACAACCTAATGAAAAAGCTGATTTGGAACCTCCTGAGATGCTGTCCTTTCAACTCAGGCTAACCCCCACTCCAGGCTAACCCACCTCATTACTCTATGGTTGCCCCGCAACGTGGCAAAGCTCTCACCCTCTAACATTGTTTATGCTGGGTCTGAAGTGACCTTGTTTTGGGTCCTTTCACTCATGCTTCCTTATTTATTCCTGGGTTTGCCTGTCTCCTGAAATTTTGCTTCCATCTTTATTACAATTTCCAGGTACCTGACAGTGGGCTAGGTAGGATTGCTATAAGCCTTGATAGTCTCCCTTCGGCCTCATTTTGTTCTTCATCTCCAGATCCACCCTTGCTTGGCTGGCTTGGGTAACCAATTAGTGTGTTCAGGCTCCAACTCTTGTTATCAGGTGAAGGAGAGCTGCTCCCTCAATCTCCACCCCAATTACCGATGCTCAAGACCGTCCATCTATACATGAATAATATCAGCAAATAAAGCAAGGGAGAAGTGAGTGAAATAAAGTGTACATTCACACTGACTTCAAGGAGCCAACCTTATGGTACCATACTGGACACTTCTCTGGGGTCAGCTGTGAGGTGAGATTCTGGGGGCAAGAACAAAAAACATGAATAGATGCTTGCAACAGAAGAAACTGTGGCTAAAACTCAAATATAGTTTGAAAGGATGGGACAGAGTCAAGGAAAAGAGTGGACATGACAGATACACTAGTATGACATGTGACATATAATAACATATACGTAAATAAATAACAACTTCAAGTTAGACTTTTATAAAAGCAAATACATAAAAGAGGACTCAATACAGAACATGACAGAATCCAACTTAATTCTGACAGACTGTCTTATTGCCTCTAGACTATTTTTAAAAGGCCACATGCACCTTAAAACTGGGGTGAAGGGTCCCTTAAATGGGCCGTCATGTATCCACCAGCTTCTCTGTATTGTCTCTCTTAAACTCATGACAGTGGTTAGTAGGATGGGGAACAATGATTCCTATCCATGGATAAGTGAGCAAGTTAAATCTCAAGAGTCCCTGAAATCCAGCCACGATGAGATGGTAGTGAATTGGGCTCCTCACTTGAAATCATGAAAGTGGTATAATAGAGTTTTGTACTCCCTATTCTTTGGAAACCATTTTTTTTTTTTTTTTTTTTTTAGACGGAGTCTGGCTCTGTCGCCTAGGCTGGAGTGCAGTGGCCAGATCTCAGCTCACTGCAAGTTCCGCCTCCCGGGTTTACGCCATTCTCCTGCCTCAGCCTCCCAAGTAGCTGGGACTACAGGCGCCCGCCACCTTGCCCGGCTAGTTTTTTGTATTTTTTAGTAGAGACGGCGTTTCACCATGTTAGCTAGGATGGCCTCGATCTCCTGACCTAGTGATCCGCCCATCTCGACCTCCCAAAGTGCTGGGGAAAACCATTTTTTTTAAGTTATTAAGGTTGTTAATCTCATCCCTTTAATCGGCATTCTGTTTTCTTGAAAAGAATACCTGTCACACAGAGATACTAGTGAGGTTAAGGAGATAGGGTCTTGGGCTGAGAGTCAGAGGCACAGAACCCACTTCCTTCATCCCTGATTCCCAGGGTGACCTTGGGCAAATGACTGAAACGATCTGTGCTTTCTGTTATTCCCTTTGTGAAGCACAGGAAACTTAGCCTGTGTTATGAGCAGTGCGAAGAAAAAGTGGATAAGACTGTAAGGGCTTCAGGTTTAGTGAAGAGAAAAATACCTTAGGGGAAAAAATTATCATGCACACGCACAAAATGCAATTTATGGTTAAGCCTGAAAAAGCTGGGTGAAGTTCTCCTTGATCTTATACACAAAGGTACAAACTGGAAGATTCCTGAACCAATTCAGTAGTTCTTTTATTTCTAGATTTAAGTTTTAGCCAGCATGTGATTGATACATGTTTTTATCCAGTCTTGTACAATAACCCAATTACAGAAATAAGAGAACTGAAATATCTCCTCCCTGATGTGGGAGTTAAAAAGTGTAGAGGTCAGATTGTACTTTCATTTTATTTACTTATTTATCTATTTATTCAGATGGAGTCTTGCTCTGTCCCCTAGGTTGGAGTGCAATGGCATGATCTCGGCTCACTGCAACTTCTGCCTCCCAGGTTCAAGCAATTCTCTTGCCTCACCCCCCTGAGTAGCTGGGATTACAAGTGCCTACCACCACTAATTTTGGTATTTGTAGTAGAGATGGAGTTTCACCATGTTGGCTAAGCTGGTCGTGAACTCCTGACCTCAGATGATTCACCCGCCTCGGCATCCCAAAGTGCTGGGATTACAGGCATGAGCCACCATGCCTGGCCAGATTGTACTTTTAGATCTGAGTTTTTGTGAGCAGATGGGGAGACTTATCTATTGCCCCATCTCCCCATGTTTATTCTCTCAGTATGCAATTGCTCAATACTCATATCACAGCAAGCATGTATAACATAGAGGCTGAGAGCCTGGTTACTCAGAGAGGGTTCCTGGGACCAGTAGTATACTCATCACCTGGGAGCTCAATAGAAATGCAGAGTATCAGGTTCCATCTCAGACCTGCGGGATCAGAATATGCATGTTAACACTGGTTTAAGCACTGGCTTAAAGTAAAGGCTTGAAGTCAAACTAAGTTCAACTAACAATTTGGCCTTTACTTGCCAAATTATCTCGGGAATGAATTCGCCTTTATAAACCTCAGTTTACTGTCTGAAAATAAAGATAATAATAACACCTGCCTCAAAAGTGTGTTTTGAAAATTAAATAGAGCTTTACATTACACAGTGCCTAACATAGGGGTGACTGTCAATTTATATTAGTTAATTTATCATTATTGTTATTATTATTATTGAGAGACTATACCCGTAGTCTAGAAAATATGGACTAATAGGTGTACAGATTTACTATGAGTACCACGAGACATTCTGTTTCAGATATTTGTGCCACAGGTCCATAGCTTTTCACTTATGAGACATCACCCAAACATTAAAACCATGTTTCCTATTTGCTCAAAAATGCGCAGAAACACTATCTGTTGGATGGATAATGGATATATAGAGAGAGATTTTTCTATTTTCATAAACATTATTTTGCTTTTGTTTTTGTTTTCCACATTTTCTATTTGAAAGTCTTACTTCTGGCACCCACAATGCACCCGCAAGTATCTGAGGCTCAGCTCCAAATCGAGGATCTAAGAAGTGGATCTCAGGTCAGAGAAGGACCCACAATTTGTAGTAGTATCAGTCAAAATGGAAACAGGCCAGAAACAGAACATCTAGATATGCTGAATTGAAGTAGCTGAGAGTGGAATAGGAATGAGATGGGTTATGTCAAACCAGCTACTAAGGACAAATAAGACAAACATCAGATTTCACAAGGATCAGTTGAGGAAAAAGTCTGTGAAAAAATATGTTGCCTACATTGTTTTCCTTTTAAATCAACTTTTCTTTTTAACTTTTTCATGCTGTCTCTTCTCCCCCTGACAGATCTTTAAATTTTTGAGTTCCTCAAGTTCTATCTCCAAACCCCTTATCCGCTCTCCCTGAATTCTTTTCTTAGGTGATTTTATGTAGTTTCCTCTCTTTAAATACCAGCAATACAGGAAGACTCTCAAATTTGCATTTCTAGCCTTGAGGACTCCCCGCGTCCCAGGCTCAACTTCCCATTCAGCATTTTCACTTAAAAAATCAAATGGGGGCCGGGCGCGGTGGCTCAAGCCTGTATGTAATCCCAGCACTTTGGGAGGCGGAGGTGGGTGGATCACAAGGTCAGGAGATCGAGACTATCCTGGCTAACATGGTGAAACCCCGTCTCTACTAAAAATACAAAAAACTAGCCGGGCGCGGTAGCGGGCGCCTGTAGTCCCAGCTACTTGGGAGGCTGAGGCGGGAGAATGGCGTGAACCCGGGGGGCGGAGCTTGCAGTGAGCTGAGATCGCGCCACTGCACTCCAGCCTGGGAGACACAGTGAGACTCCGTCTCAAAAAAAAAAAAAAAAAAAAAAATCAAATGGGATCCAAAACAGAACACTTGTTCTGAAACAGAACTCTTGTTCACCCATGCCACCCCTGCCCCCACCAAAATCCACCATCAACCCAATTATCAAGGCCCCAAACTGGGAGGAATCCTTGATTTGATTTTTCTTTTCCTTTACCCTAATTCTGTCCATCAGCAAATTCTATGACCTCTTCTTCCAAAAGCATCCCAAATCTAATCTTTTGCTATTATCTTTGCCACTGAAATCCCAATCCAGGCCAGCACAGTTCATCCCCCAGATCCAGTGCCATTATCTTGATGATGGTCCTCATCTCCACCCACGTGTCTTACAGTCAGCTCTGCACACGGATGCCTGAGTGACCCTTATAATCAGACCGTGTAAGCTTCCCTGCATGAAACCATGCCCCAGGTTTTTTACTATGCCCTACAAGGCCCTTCACGAAGTGGCCCCTTCTTTTGTCATGAACTTCATCTCAGGCCACTCTTTCTCATCCCAAGCTCCAACCACACCGATCCTCTTGCAGCCCTTGCAATAAGCACACTGAGTGCACTCATTTCAGGACCTTTGTATCTGCTGTTCTTTCTATTTGAAGTGCCTTCTGTAAGCCTTCACATGACTGCCTTCTTCTTGTTATTTAGTCAACACAAATGTCATCTCATTTATGTTGAGATGATATTTGTGTGGAGCTTTTCATCCCCAGCAACTCCCTCAGGCACTCTTTAACTTATGGATCAATTTTATCTTTTTCACACACTTTTGAAAAATTAACATTATCTTCATAATGTATTTTTGGTTGAACATCTACTTCTGTTTCTTTCTCTAGAACGTAAGCTCTTTGAGGGCAAAGATTATGTCTCTCTTGTTTGCACCAATACCTAGAGCATTGTCTTGCATGTAATAGGCACTTACTATACACGTGTTGACCAATTGATCTTGTTTTGAATGTGCAGGTTCAGCCTACTATATTTATGCTGTCTTATATCTGAAATCAGCTGACCTATGTGGTTAGCTTAAGAGCTAATGCTCAATGCTAATTAGGAAGCAGTGTGGTTTCTTGAACAACAGCTAAGTATTTTTATGAAAAAAATGAAATATGAAGACAAAACTTCGCATGTGCATGCCTTAGTTGTTCATTTCTTTAGAACATAAAGTCTGTTTGCACACACAAAAAAAGATGTATCCAAAAATGATTCCAAAAGAAACCATTGTTTTGTATTCATCAAAAGAAAGAAACTGTGTTTCACCTTGTTAAGCATGCAAGAATGTTCTGTGTTCAGTGATACTGGTAAGGCTGGAGAGTTGAAATGAAAATTTCTCTTGGGATAAAAGTAGTGAACTGAAAAGTAGTAAATCAAACACTCTTCATTTCTATTTCTCAGGGTCTGTGTATAGAAACCAGCATCTGATAACATCTGCAGTGTACAAACCTGGGAGCGTAAGCTTCATGAAGGCAAGGGCATCATCGATTATTCATTATCATTTTATTCCCTAGCTATAACTCAGGGCTTAGGATGTACTAATTACTTATTAAAACTTTGTTGAAAAAATAAAGGGGAATTCTGTTATAAATGACACTTTGATGTTGCTATTATGGGATCTTTTATTTCAGAAGCATCTCCAATATACTAAGTACTGCACTAGTGGCTTGTAATAAAGAATGCGTCAGAAGAGCAGCACTTTATGGTGGACAGCAAATTGCAAGGAGCATCTGTAGGTCTTGACCCTTATATGAGATCTGTCTCAGTGTAACCTTGAGCAAGTCTCGTAACCTCTTAAAGCCTCTGCTTTTCAAATAAACAGAGAACCCAGTGCTGCATAACAATAGTAGCTACATTTCTTCCTGGCACGAGTTATGAGTCTGACACTCTACAGGGTTTTCTACATGTGCAGTTTAATTTAATCCTCAAAGCAAAGTATGAGATATATATATATATATGTATCTATACACACACACATATATATATATATATATATATATTTTTTTTTGAGACAGAGTCTCGCTCTGTTGCCCAGGCTGAAGTGCAGTGGCCGGATCTCGGCTCACTGCAAGCTCCGCCTCCTGGGTTTACGCCATTCTCCTGCCTCAGCCTCCCGAGTAGCTGGGACTACAGGCGTCCACCACCTCGCCCGGCTAGTTTTTTTTTTTTTTTGTATTTTTTAGTAGAGACGGGGTTTCACTGTGTTAGCCAGGATGGTCTCCATCTCCTGACCTCGTGATCCGCCCATCTCAGCCTCCCAAAGTGCTGGGATTACAGGCTTGAGCCACCGCGCCCGGCCGAGTTATATTTTTATTATTAATATCGCCTTGAGGAGGTTATGGCATTTGCCCACTGTCACAAGTTCAAGGACTCTGAACTTGAACTCAGATCTTCCTGACTACCAAGCCCATGCTTTTGGATCTCCATCTCATGCTTCTCTACTTAGGCTGGCCATGTGCCCAGGTTTGTGTGGGAGAGTGCCAGCCCTGGCTGATCACCATTTGATATAGTTTGAATATATGTCCCTGCCAAATCTCATGTTGAATTGTAATCCCCAGTTTTGGAAGTGGGGCCTGGTGGGAGGTGTTTGGGTCATGGGACAGATCCCCAACGGCTTGGTACTGTCCTTGTGATAGTGAGTGAATTCTCATGAGACCAGGTTGTTTAAGTGTGTGGCACCTCCCCTCCCTCCCCACTCTCTCTCTTTCTTCTGCTTTCACCATGTGATGTGCCCCCTCCCTCTCCAACCTTCAGCCATGTGTAGGAAAAGCTCCCCGAAGTCTCCCCAGAAGCCAAGGAGAGGCTGGTGCCATGCTTGTACAGCCTGCAGAACCATAAGCCAATAAAACCTCTTTTCTTTGTGAATTACTAAGCCTCAAGTATTCCTTTATAGCATTGTGAGAATGGCCTAACACACTTTTCCCACTGATCTTTTCACTTTGCAACTTGTGTTCACTCTCCATTACAGGCGGCCATCAAGTAGGTTCTGTTCCCCTTCCATCTTTACTATATCCCAGAAAGAGTACAGAATCAGGTGGCCACAAGGAAGCTGAAGGGGAGACTGATCACTGTACTTTATTAAAGGAATCTGAGTGATATGGTGTGTTATGGAGAGTCAGGTAGCTTTGAAATGAACACATCCAAATTTATTTGCCAAACTGAGATTGGAAGAGCTAAAGTGGTAATAATGATGATGATGTTAATAATATTAATAATATGATAATAATGATAATAAAAACAATAAACACAACAATCATAGGAGTAAGTATAGTTTTCTAGCCTTAATAATTTAAACAATTAAGTGTTCATTCATTAGCAAATCCTTAATGCACAGTTACTGTTCATCAGAGAAACTGAGTGGCTTTGTGTAACATTCTTTTATGTGAATATCCTAATCTCTGAACTACTTTCTTCCCTCTTATCTGTAAAATGGGAATAATAACCTCCACCTAATAGAGAGTGATGTGGCTACTATTCAAAGAAAAAACAATTATTGAAGGAACCATCCCCTAGCTAAGCAAATGTTTGCCTCTCACTCCTTTAATTCAAGTAGCATGGCATAGTTATTCATAAAAGTCAGTGTGTTTATGCATTCTTTCACTCAACAAATATTTATAATATGCATAATATATGTCAAGTACTTTTCCAGGGATATGAATATGGGGCCGAAGAAAACAAAGAAAATTCTTGCTTTCAAAGTATTCATATTCTAGTGGGAGAATACAGGCAAAATACATAGTTAATGTAATACAACAAGAAAAGGCAGTGAAAACAAATTTACAAAGGTGAGAGGATGAATAGCAATGGAGGGGATGGTGCCACTTTAAACAGGATGATCAGGGAAGGCTTTCTTCTGGGGTTGACACTAGAGCAAACAGGTGAAGCTGGTGACAGCGCAGACTATGCAGGTGCAGAGACAGAGTTTCACGTGGGGAGAGGAGTGTGTGCACATCGGCTGCGGTGGGAGTGGGGACCAAGGAACAGCAGGAGGACCTGTGTTGCTAGGAGAAGGAAGGCAGCAAGAGAAGTCAGAGGCAGAGTCATCAGGGCTGTAGACCATGGCAAGGGGTTGGTGATTTATTGGGATCCTATTCCCAGTGTGATGGAAACTGTTGGCGTGTTCTGTTGAAGGTCGGTTAATAAAGATCATTAAATCAGAGCTAGCATTTGGGTGAATACCGGATGTTAAGCAGCATGAATATAAACCTTGTGCCAAAAGTTACTTGCTGAAGCAAACCAGACTGGTCTTGATCAGGTCGAGAGACCATGACAGCACAGTGGAAGATTCCACTTCCAAGGGAGTACCTTCAAAATGGGTTTCTATGTGGCAGATAGGAGGCCCCAGCTTGCAGACCTATCCAAGATCCATGATGGGACATGAGGCATTATGTGATCAGTGCAAATGAATCCTGTGGAGATTTCTTTCCAGCCAGTTGCCTTGAATGAGAGGACCTCAAACTCAATTGAATGCCCTGGGCCAGGCTAGGGCTTCATAGGCACAATTTCATTCAGATCTCACAATAGCCCTGTGGGGTGGAATTTCCAATTCGCACTTTGCCTGCGAGGAGTCTGAGATGGGAGATGGTAAGTGGTTTGCCACGTTCACAGCTAGAAAGCATTGCTTCCAAGACATGGAAACCCACCTTCTCCCTACACAGCCCCTGTGTGTTTGTGAGCCTGTAGACACCTCCTCTTTGTCCCTTTCATCGTGCAGCAATAAACCTGCCAGAGGATGACTTAATGCCAGTAATAACCACCTCCCCACTGCAGGGGCCTCTGCAGTTTACCCAGCTCCTTCGCACTCATTTTCTTCTGCCCTCTGCGAGCCAGTTCGCACCCTCCCTGCGTTTTATTTTCACAGGCATGGCAGGTACAGGATGTGATAAATACTCTGAACAAGGAAACATTTAGCCTAAGCCAACAATTATCGGCAGCATCTATGACGAATGACTTAATATAACCCTGAAAAGCACAATGTGATGACTAATTTGTGGTTAAAGGTAGTTGGAAATTTACTTCGTAAAAAATTACATGGAAGTAATGTGAAGTAACCCGATTAACTTTGAAAGAGAGAACAAGAAAAGAAAAGGTGGGGGGGGGCAAAAAAATACACACATAATGATTTACTCCTCTTTGCAGAGGTAGCAATAAAGATAAGAATTACAATCCCAAGAGCAGTTTGAGAGGGAGCGAACATGTTTCATTTTGCATACTGGATGCGGAACACGGATCAGAGCAGGAAATGTTTAAGTAAGAAAGCTCTGGGGCTCCATGGACTTAAGCAGACCCTTTGTTTTAGATGGGAAAGGAATCTTTGGCTATCTAGTCTCTACAGTTACCTGATGAAGAAACTGAGGCATACATACAGGATCTTATTTGGGGTCCATTGAGTCAGGGCCTTCTCCTCGGCAGGGAGGAAAACACAGCATGTTTCCAGAGAAGGATGCAAACTCGGAGGTCCTGCTGGCCTGAGCTTACTGGCTTCCTCTGGGCGACTTGGGACAAATCACCTAACCTCTTTGAGACTGAAATGTTTTATAAGAAGACCATTGTAATCCCAGCACTGTGGGAGGCCAAGACGGGCGGATCATGAGGTCAGGAGATCAAGACCATCCTGGCTAACACGGTGAAACTCCGTCTTTACTTAAAATACAAAAAATTAGCCGGGCGTGGTGGTGGGCACCTGTAGTCCCAGCTACTCGGGAGGCTGAGGCAGGAGAATGGCGTGAACCCGGGAGGCAGAGGGAGACTCCGTCTCAAAAAAAAAAAAAAAAGAAAAGAAGACCACGAATGACAATACCAACTTCCTAGTGTTGTAAGAGTTAAGTAGCTTATTGCATGTAAAATACCCAACACAATGCCTGGCATACAGTAGGTTCACCAAAAAATGTGCATTCCTTTCTTCCTCCCCCTAGTTATTGTCTTTCCCCATGGAAGTCATGAAAGCCATATCAAGCCTTTCTTAGTTCTCTAACCAATTCCACACCTCAGGGAAAAAAAAAAAAAAAAAAAAAAAAAGGTTGACATTAACCTCATGTTTCATTTCTTAGACTGGTGTAGCAAACTATCACAAACTCGGGGGCTGAAAAGAGTGGAAATGTTTTGTTTGACAGTTCTGGATGCCAGACGTTTGAAATCAAGGAGTCATTAGGGTTGGTTTCTTCTGGAGGCGGCAAGGGAGAATCTGTTCCATGCTTCACTCCTAGCTTCCAGTGGCTGTGAGCAATCTTGGCATTCTCTGGCTTGTCAATGCATCACTACAATCTCCACCTCCCTCACCTGACCTTCTCCTCTGTGTCTATATGTCTGTGTCTCAAATGCCCTCTCCTTTCTTTCATAAGGATACCAGCTACTGGATTTAGAGGCTATCCTAAATCCAGGACAACCTAATCCTGAGATTTTGAAATTAATCCCATATACAAAAACACTATTTCCTTTTTTTTTTCTTCTTTCTTTTTTTCTTTTTCAGATAGAGTCTCACCCTCTGTCGCCCAGGCTGGAGTGCAGTGGCACAATCTTGGCCCACTCCAACATCTGCCTCCCGGGTTCAAGCGATTCTTCTGCCTCAGCCTCCCGAGTAGCTGGGACTACAAGTGTACACCACTTGTACAAAAGTGTACGGCTAACTTTTGTATTTTTAGTAGAGACAGCGTTTCACCATATTGTCCAGGCTGGTCTCAAACTCCTGACCTCGTCATCTGCTCACCTCTGCCTCCCAAAGTGTTGGGATTACAGGCATGAGCCACCGTGCCTGGCCCCAAAACACTATTTCTAAGTAAGTTCACATTTACAGGTACCAGGGGTTAGGACTTAGACATATCTTTTTGGGGAAGGGACCCAATACAAGCTACTAAAGAAAGAAAACAACTTGTGTCTCTTGGGGACCCTCTGATTTCTCATACCTAGTACAGTGCTTGTAACCTACTAAGTTTTCATTAAATGTATGTGGAATACATGAACACTGTCACTTTAAGACTTCCCCTCTGTGATCCCACATTCTTGCCAGATGGCCCCTCCAACCCTGAGAGCTGCAGCTTTCCCAACCACCTGATCATCCCACTGTCTGTACTATCATCGAAGCTCCACAGGAAGCCAGGCCCCTGGAAGGCACAGCTCAGCAGGACTGTGTGACTGTCCCCAGACAAGCTGCATGGCAAGGTGCCTACATGCTGTTCAGAAAAGCAGAGCAGGCCTTGTTTCTGCTGAGCTCCATGGTGACAAATGTCAGTGACAATGCTGTCTGCTTAGGTGACCTTCCTTCCCACAGGGACATTGGACATAGTACATTCATGGTTACTAATGCCTCTGCCTCTCTACACCTTAACTTTGCTTATGAGTGTTCTTACTCTCCTGAATCTTTTTCTCCCTCCCCTTCCTATGGTGTCTTTATCCCAACTATCAAATTCATCCCACTCTAAATATCTTCCTTAACAATAACTCCCCAAATAACCCAATCTACTTTCTAGCTGAATATATACTTTCCTAAAGTTCCTATTTATTCTTTAAAAGATTTAACACAATAGTAAATAATGACGGGTTTAATTACTTGTATAATGCTCGGCTTCCTGAACTAACTATAAGTTACATGAGGCAGATCTTTGTCCATTGTATAAATAGAATGCATCTCCAATGCCTGGAGCTAGAAGATGCTGAACGTGTGGAATCGACCACTTGAATCTGCATGCCACACTTTTTGTCTTAGCCTTTAGTCTTCTCATTCACTCTTCAACTTTCCAATTCCCCCTTCACTCACTGTAAAGTATGTTCATGATCTACATTATTGTACACAACAAACTTGGTTTCCCAATATCCAGTTCATCATTAAGTCCTATTCATGGAACTATCAAATAGCCATTGGCTTCATCTTTCCACACTAGTAGATGGATTCCTCCCTGTATTTGTTTGCTACAGCTGCCATAACAAAGAGAAGTGGCTTTAACAACGTAACGTGGCCCTAACAAAGATGGTGGCTTTAACAACATAACTTGTTTTCTGGAGGTTAGAAGTCTGAGGTCAAGGTGTAGGCAGGTTTGCTTTCTTCTGAGGCCCTTCTCCTTGGCTTCTAGATAAATGTATTCTCTCTGTGTCTTTATAATGTCTTCCATCTGTGTATATCCATGTCCTAATCTGATCTTCTCACAAGGAAACCAGCCATATTAGATTAGGGAGCACACTAATGACCTCATTTTAACTTAATTACCTCTTTAGAGCCACTATCTCCAAATACAGTCACATTCTGTAGTACTGGAGGCTAGGACTCAAGATACAAATCTTGGTGGGTGACAAATTCATCCCTTCAGACTTCAGTTAAAACAGTACTTCCTTGGAGAGGTTTGCACTGATATTTCAAATGAGGTCAGACTTCCCCATTACAGCCTCTTATAGCAGCCTACACTGTAAATTCATGGCATTTACCATAGTGGTAATTTCATATCTGTGTGTGCAAATATCTAGTAGTGTATCCCACTACTAGATTATAAACTTCATGAGGGCAATGGTTGTGTCTGGTTTTTCTTGCCATTAATAGGTCCAGTGCCCAACATTATCACTTCTTACCATTCACTCTTTATTATCTTCATCCTTTCAATTTCTAGGATACCACAGTTCCTTTTTTTCTCTTTCTACTCCTCAAGACTGTTCAGGATTCTTCACTCTCCTCCTGCTTTTGACTTACCTCTTGGATATTGTTTCTTTGAGATTCTATCTTGATCACTTTCTCTTCTTGCTCAGTGAGCTCTATCTGGGAAACTGTCAACACTCTCAAGGCTTTAGTAAATATCCTGTTCTCTCATGACTTCCAAATTTCTTTTTCTAGTGTGGTTCTGCCTTCATTGATTCATTCTTGTATTCCCTACTACCTATAAGTTATTTTAACTTTACCCATGCCTCAAAAACATGTTCAACAAAGCAATTACATTTACCTTTAAATCTACTCTACCTCTATTTCTTGGCTTACTGAATGGCATCAATGTACACCCAGTTGCTCCAACAATAATATATAGTACAGGATCCCATTACAAATGTAACAGATAAGAATATAAAGATTATCCAATCCAATTTCTCTCTAACATCTCAAACCCAACTCTGTTGACTCCTGTGTATTCCTTGGTTCATTTCTTAAATCAGACACTTACTATTTCTCTGTAGCCACAAGAATATTTAACTAATAAAAATCCAAATCACTCTTCTGCCTAAAACCTTCTCTTGGGACCCCATCCCAACAGGATACACATCTGTCTATTTAGCCTGACTCACAGAACCCTACATGAGCCAAAACACACTTATCTCTTTACACTAATTTCTTACTAACTTTCCTATTTTTCTGCATATCCTGTTGTTTGGCTAGCCTAATTTCTCATCTGCCTTTGAAAAGGCCAGACTTCTCCACATTCCTGTATATACCTCTCAGGCCCCACTTTAGAAGTGTGGATTTGCGGAGGAAGCCATTAGCTGTCACTCGTCTTGAGAATAGTCTCAGCTGCAGAAAACTGCCTTGCCCAAGGTCACACCTCCTTCCATGGACAGCCTGCATTCATTGCTGATCAACAATTCTAATGGGCCTTTTCAGCACCAGAGCACCCTTTAGTATTGGCTAAAGACTTTCATGGGGCTGTATTGCTGCTCACTTTCTCCCTCTGCATATTCCTACTTCTCTACTTCCCCCCACAGGTGTGGATCCCAAGGGAACTCCTGGATAAAACTTCTACTCTCTAATCTCCATCTCAAAGTCAGCTTCCTTGGGAACAAATCTGTGACAATGGATATTTGCAGATGTGCCCTCTGCTTGAATAGCACTTCTGATCTATCTTTTCCTGCCCAAATTCTTTGCATTCGTCACATCCTAAGTCATATATCACGTAGGTACTGCTGACAAAGTGAGTCTCATTCTATTCCCTCCCACTACAGCACGTTTCACTTTTCCCTGATTCCAATACATATTACACTGCATTATAATTATTACTCAGATATTTTCATTTTCTTCTGTAGTAATTTTATACTCTTTAAGAATGTGGTATTAATTATCCATTGCCATGTAAAGAATTGCCACAATCTTGTTGGCTTAATACAAATAACACTATTTAATATTCTTTTGCAGCTCTGTAGCTCAGATATTTGGGGGAGCTTAACTAGCCTTTTTGCTTGGGGTCTCCAAAGACTTAAATCAAGATGTCAGTCAGCCTGGCTCTTCACTAGAGGTTTTGGGAAGAATCCACTTCCAACTCATGTAAGTTGTTGGCATAATCTAGTTCCTTTTGGTTGTAGGACTGATTTCCCTATTTCCTCACAACTATCAGTGGAAGTCAGTCTTGGGTCCTAAAAGCTGTCTGCTCTCCTTCTCACATGGCTTCCTCCAGCTTCAAAGCAAACAATAGTGCATCTGCCCCTTCTTGTGCTTTGAAACTCTCTGGCTCCCATTTTTGTCTCCTTTTTCTTCACCAGTCAGAGAAAATTCTTTGCTTTTTAGGTCTCATGTGATTGGATCAGGTCCAGATCAGGCCCACTAAGATATTATCTATTTTATAATGTCAACTGTGTCATACAACACCATCACGGGTGTGGTATTTCACATTCACAGTCATCACTTCTAGGAAGTAGAGCATGGATTCCTGGTGGAAGTTCTTACGACCGCCTACTGCAGATAGAAAGAGCATCTTATTCACAGAGTATGTTCGTCAGTGCTCAGCAGAGCTTCTTATATAAAAAATATTGATGCTCATGTCCACTCTTAGGTTTAACTGACTTCAGTTTCCACGAATATGACACTATTAACTCTCTGGTCTTAGTTGCATGCATAGGCAAAAAGCAAAACAAAACAAAGCAAATAAGCCACAACAAAAAGCACCTCAAATTGCAAATAAGGAAATAAAATAACAGTAAGGAAGCAGAAACTAGACTGAAGGGCTCTTGTGATGAGCATTGACCCACAGGAGAAAAGATAAAAAATAAAAGGGAATTGTCATGAAAAGAAAGAAAACCCTGTTGAATAATCTAAGTGCAGTTTTTCAGTTTTGCATATTTTATAGTTGAGTCTATCAATCTCCAAGGTCAAAAAGTGACCAAAGTTGTTTTACTATTAAAATGCCTTGATAAGATTAATTTTAAACAGCAGTCTGGTTTGGAGCAGCAGAAATGCAATGCTCACTAGTTTGCCCCTAGAGTGTACTGTGATGAGCTGGCACTTTTGATTTGGGGATGGAGTCATTCACGTGATTCTATTTATGTATTTGTTTATGTAAATCATTGCAGTGTTTTCAGGATTGCTTTCTCTCTACATATATGCCAATGACTCTAATACTTTTTGGTAATTACAGCTTCCTCCCTTTCTCCTGCTGATTGCAGCCATTGCTTCCCTTTGTGCTTAGATGCACAAAGTGATGACAAAGGTGGACAATTGTTTCTGGCTACAGCTCACCGAATAAAACTCTTCCAATTGATTCAGAGCGCTGATGTCAAGCAAGAACCTATACTTCTTGACACTGCATTTTTTCCCAGTGAATAATAAATCACTGTGCTTCCACCAATAGATTCTTTCCCTCTGCCTTTCTCTTTTTCTCTACCATTAGTCATGCTGGTAGAGCTCACCGCCTGCCATTTGGCATGCCTCTGCAAATGCTCTTACCCATGTAGAGGTGGGTTTGGTTTCACTGAAGTTGGGGACATTGCTGTGCTTACTTGGGTCTGAAACCCACCAGCTGTAATCTTTTTAAAAGTATTTTTTGACTGTTCATACTTATTACAATCTGTTTTATTCTTGGTGCAAATTTTTCAAACATTTCTATTATTACATTTTTGAACTTCAGGTAACAGAAATATGCTTCAGAATAAAAGATACAAGTAGAAAATATACAGTGGATAACCTTGAAGGGAGAACTAGTGTTAGCTAATTGACTTGTGTATGATTCATATACCATAGCTCCTTTAAATAGCCCAAGAAATCTAATAGTGAAAAGTATGCCTTGTGCTCTTTAAATAGGTGGAAAAGTTAGACTAAGAAAACAGAAGCAACTTGCCTAGGTTGCTAACCCACTAAGTGAAAGATCCTAGACTCAAAATAATGAGTGTCTGATTGTAATGCCCTCAACTTTTTCCCGTTTATGTTTCAACTTCCTACTTGATTATGCTATTTTATTTCATCTATGTATTCAACATTCAAAGAATCCCTACTATGACCCCGACACTGTACTGGCAGCAAAGTATTCACACAGGCAAAGACACAGTACTGTCCCACAGATGCTCATAGACTACCATAATCAATGTCCATGCAAATAAATAATTATGATGCAACTTCTTCAAAGTATTGTAATAAAAATAGTTTTGATGTAGGTCTATCTAGAGCTACCCTTCCAATGCAGTAGCCACTACTCCTGTGTGGTTATTTACATTTCAATTTGAAAAAATTGAAAATATTTTATAAATAAATGTAAGAATTCACCTCCTCAGTTGCAGTAACCACATTTCAAGGGTTTGATATTCACATATGGTTTGTGGCTACTGGATTGGACAACAGAGAACATTTCCATCACTGCACAAAGTTCTTTTGTACAATGCTAGTCCAGATGCTGAGTTAGAAAAACCTTACAGAAAGTAGCTCTTGAGCTGAGACTTGAAGACTAAATTAGAGTTTCCAGGCAAACCAGCAGAGCCAGGAGATTCCAGGCTGAGGAAAGAAAATGTGCCAAGGCAAGGAGATAGCACAAGAAGGTACAGACTGTCCAGAAAGATGCAAACAAATCAGATCAATTTAAAATTATTGAAGGGTGAGCTGGCATAGGCAGCACAACATGGATTGACTGGAAGATGGGGGACTCTTCACTAATAACTTCCTAGGTCACTGTATGGGATATGTATGTTATAGGATGGAGTGCAGATTTTCTCTTATAGACCAATAGTTTTCCAGCCTTTTTAGTTATATAACCTTTTGTTTTACTTATCTAATAATATATCATTAGGAACTTCTATACAACAGGCAGATACAAATAGAAATGCTCAGTTCAAACAGGGCAGAAGTCTTTCCACTCAGGAACTTGTGGACCTCGGAGACACCCTCATTCCACCCTAGTGCTCTGAAAAGCTAGTGGGGACTCTAGGCCACTGGAGAATTTTGACCATGAGGCAGGTGATCTGAAGCTGTGTATTTGGAAGCTCATTCTGCTCCAATGTGACAGACTGATGGGTGGAGATAGGACAGAAGTAGGGATGGATGAGTACAAAAGCAGGAAATAGATGAAGAAAAAGATAGTTAAGTATTGTTTTTAAATAGGGGGAGAAAGGACAATGTAAGGATCTGAAAGAATCTGGAATACAAGGCAAAGAACAAACATTCACTAACAGGCTTCTTTTTTTTTTTTTTCATGGGCAATTTGGCAGCTGTTGGTATCATTTTTTACGATGTGGGATTCTAGAGGGACATTTTACTTATTGGATGATTGGTTTAAATTCTCTATTCTTCAAAAAATAGCAGGGCAGGGAGGGTGATGGTTTACATTTAGGCCTTGAGTTACTGCTCTGTCATTCTGTCAAAGCCTGAGGGAATATCAAAAAAGCCCTTCTTTTCACTTCAATGAATAATGTATGTCGTATTTCTTTATTCTTCCCCATAGCAAACACCAATCAGAAACATCAGAAACAAACAGACCACAGAAAACCAGAGTCAAAACCGGCATTTTGTCAACTGATTAGATAGCAGTTAGTTTAATGCTAACATTAATCAAGGTCTGATTACTCCATTGTGAGGAGCAAGGACTTTGTGCAAAGATTAATACATAAGATCTGGTTCAGAATATCTCTGCAGAAACCCCCATGCAGTAATTAAGAAGAACACAAAATGAAGGTTATTGATCTGTTATGTTATTGAGAAACAACATAATTGATATGTTAAATCTTAATTGTTCATTCCAAAGTAAAAGAGACAGTTCTCACAGATCATTAGTAACAAGGTTTCTTTTTTTTTTCTGTTGTTTTTATCATTTAAAACAAAATATTGAGTTAATATGTTACCCTACTTCAAATAAGCATCGTTTTAATTGTCAAGAAATCTTCATTTGTAAGTATTTAAAATTATCATTCTTTGGACAAATCTGAGGCAATAGAATTCAGACTTTGGAGTCAGACAGATTCTACTCATCTGGCTTTGGGGAATCAAGTATGTCATTCAACCTGTCTGGGCCTCAGAAATCTCTTTTATAAAGTGGCAGTGATAACGGCCACCTCACCAATTTGTTAGAGGGATTCAGGGAGAAAGTCAGTGTCTCAGAGCCAGTCTAGCACACTGCCTAGCAGCAAAGACAATGGATCAAAACTGTTGTCTTTCAAACCCAGCTTTGCCACTGATTAGCTGTGCAATCTTAGAAACATTACTTAACCTCTCTGTGTGCCAATGTCCACATCTCTAAAGAGGAATAATAGTAATAGGCATTTCTGACAGTGTTCTTGTGAGGATTAAATAAATGAAGTGTTTGGAAGGTGGTCATGAAAATTATGAACACTAGATAACTGTTCATGTATTGCTATTACTTGAAAGTGTTTAGGAACATAGCTGATTCTTAATAGATATCAATTGCAGCATTTCCCCCTTTACAGCTGGATGGTCAATGATTTAAACCAGAGCCCTTGCCTTTTTTTGTATATATGTGGAAATGAACAGGAAAGGAGACAAATTAAAGCAAGGTCTCGTGTCTGTTTGCCTTGTGCAATGGTGTAATCTCAGCTCACTGCAACCTCTGCCTCCCAGGTTCAAGCAATTCTCCTGCCTCAACCTCCCAAGTAGCTGGGATTACAGGCAGCTGCCACCATGCCTGGCTAATTTTTTTTTTTTTTTTTTTTGTATTTTTAGTAGAGATGGCATTTCACCACGTTGGCCAGGCTGGTCTTGAACTCCTGACCTCAGGTGATCCACCCACCTCAGCCTCCCAAAGTGCTGGGATTACAGGTGTGAGCCACGGCGCCCGGTCTACCTTGTTCATTTTACATGGAGCTTCCAGGAAGCATCCTTTTGCCTAATTTCTTAATGTGAAAAGATAACATAGGAAATATGAAGAAAGCTGAATGGAGAAAGACAAAGATAAATAATTGATAAATAAAGACTCAAGGAGAAATAGATTGCTCTAATCAGGAAACAGATTCCAATTCATATCTTGACAAAAATTTGAGGACAACTTGCCTTCAAAAAATCAGAATAGGATGTTGGAAAAAAGAAACTGTAAGATAACAAGACATCTTGGGGGTTAAAAAATACTACATGTAAAATTAAAGGGAAAAAATACATGGGCTAAAGGTAAAGTCAAAGAAATTGCACAGAACTTAGATACAAAAAGATAGAGAAGAATGTAAGAGAAGAGACAAACCCAGTGGTCCCAACATTGAATAAAAGGAATCCTGGACAAGAGTAATAGGGACAAGGCAGGGAAGGATATTACCAAAGATATAATACAAGAAAAGTGTCTAGAACTGAAGAAAACGGAAATCTTCAAATGGAAAATGTCCCAACCACAAGATACAGCCATACTTCCACTAGAATAGTTAATATTTAAAAATAAATATGGAAAAATGGAAAATACTAACTGCTGATGAATATTCAGACAAACTTACACTTTCATGCACTGCAAGTAGAAATATGAAACAGTACAGCCTCTTTGGAAAAAGTAATTGTCAATACCTTATAAACATAAACAAGCGATTACCAGATGACCCTAGAGTCTCTCTCCTAGTTATTTGCTCAAGAGAAGTCAAAATATCTGGCCACACAAACACCTGTAAATAAAAGTTGATAGCATCTTTATATAATATCAAGAAGCAACTCAAAGGACTATCAAATCATCAGCTGGTGATTGGATAAACAAATTTGGGTACATACCAACAATGGAATACTACACTAATAATAAGAAACAAGCCATTGATATATTCAACAACATGAATAAATCTCAAAAGTATTATGTGACAGATGTGAGACACCAAGGTCTATATACTGTTTGAGTCTATTTATGTGACGTTCTGGCAAAGACAAAATAAAGAGATGGAAATAAGGTCAGTGGTTGTCAGAAATTGGAGATGAGGAGTTGAGATCAATTAAGAAGGAGCAAGAGGGAACTACTGGTATTGCTAGAAATATTCTATTTCATCAGATGATGATGAATACATGATGAATACATAAGTTTTCACCTTTGTGAAAACTTAAACTGTACTTCAAATGAGTAGATTCAATTATTTGTTAACCCTTCAGCAAACATGATGTCAGTAACAAGGAAAAGGCCCACTATGTGCCAAACAAGATGAGTTTTTGAAAGCTCTCATTAGATACATCATTTAAAAAATTCAGGCCAGGTGCAGTGGCTTACGCCTATAATACCAGCACTTTGAGAGACTGAGGCGGGCGGATTACCTGAGGTCAGGAATTCGAGACCAGCCTGGCCAATATGTTGAAACCCTGTCTCTACTAAAAACACAAAAATTAGCTGGGCATGGTGGTGGATGCCTGTAATCCCAGCTACTCGGGAGGCTAGCACAGAAGAATTGCTTGAACCCAGGAGGCGGAGGTTGCAGTGAGCTGAGATGGCACCACTGCACTCCAGCCTGGGTGACAGGGCGAGACCCCATGTCAAAAAAAAAAAAAAAAAATTAGAACGCTAATGATCAAACAAAGGACCTATAGTCTTCTGGAGAGGTCAGGATATCTTCGAATACATCAGGAACACTGGATGCCCGAAAACAACAGGAAGGACTTCTGAGATGTAAGGGAAAAAAGTTTCCAACCCAGAATTTTATACACAGCCAAATTGTTAGGGCAGATAAGAATGAAGTTTATTTCTCACATACACTGTCAGGAAGTTCCTTGAGAACGTACTCTAGCATACAAGAAAATAAAAACAAGAAAACATGACCACCAGAAAGTAGTAAAACCAACACAGGGCAGTGGAAATGGGAAGTCTAGAGAATATTGTTAACTAAGTCATTTTACAGGGCAAATAGTCTGTATTGGGTTAAAAGAATGAAAAGAATGATTACCCCCTAAAAAGGCATAAATCAGAGCAGATAGTAAGGTTGGAAATGTAGAAAGAAGGGGCATAAGTAGGCTGGGCACAGTGGCTCTGGCCTGTAAACCCAGCACTTTGGGAGGCCGAGGTAGGCGGATCACTTGAGGTCAGGAGTTTGAGACCAGCCTGGCTAACATGGCAAAACACCGTCTCTAATAAAAATACTATTAAAAAAAAATATATATATATATATATAGCCAGGCGTGGTGGCGAGCAGCTATAATCCCAACAACCCAGGAGGCTGAGGTACAAGAATTGCCTCAACCCCAGGATGCAGAGGTTGCAGTGAGCCGAGATTGTGTAACTGCCCTCCAGCCTGGGTGACAGAGCAAGAGTCTCTCTCTCTCTCTCTCTCTTTCTCTCTGTCTCTCTCTCAGAAAGCACAATTTGCAAGAAAATTTTAAAAAAAGAAAAGACAACCTTGCAAGAAAACAAAACTGCCTAAGAAAATTGTGAACCATATTTGAAGCCATCATGAAATATTGGAAGAGAAACTCAGCAGGCTTCAGGAATGACATTCCAGCGGGTTTCAAGCACACCTTCATGTCTGCATCTGAGCATAATGTCGGGGGACAGGCAGGGTCAAAGAGGTTTCCCTTCATACTGGCAAACACAGAACGATGCTGACATCACTACATGCAAATAACACAGATTTGCTGAGAAAGTTGAAAATGAAATCAGCAGCATTACATATTTGTGAAAAAAAATCAAATTTGAGCATTTGGTGTAAAGAATTGATCGGATGTGTAAGAGTTAATGTTTTCCTTTTATTATCAAAATGTAAACCCGGCACATAAAATTAACAAGTAATCGTGTGGAATTAAAACAGATTTGTTGGATATGATATAAACTCTAAGCATAAACATTTACCTGTTTCCCCACTATCTTCATCATTCAAGTGAAATTGTTAGCAGAAAGATATGCCAGGTTTATCTCTGGGACTGAACTATCAGGCTCCCCAGCCCTCCTTACCTCTGTATACAACACTGTACCTCTTAGTGTTACGGAGTTTGAGATGACTCTCTTAACAGGATCTTCATTTACTGATATTACTCGCTGACAGCTGGCTCTGATTCTGTGAATACATAATGTTCTTCTTAAAAAATCGCTAGCTGGGCTTCAAGATATTATATTATCCTACCAGAATAAATATTATTTTAAGATCAGAGGAAGGTTCTTGTTCTTTATTAAATTCCTTATTAAACATTTAGTGTTCATAAATTTGTTTAATATAGTTGCTGCCTCAGCATTCATTTTCAGGCCTGACGTAATTTATTTGAAACCCAGGCATGCCATGTCACCATGTAACCTCTGACCTAGTTATAATTTCCCCTCCCCTATGTGACTGATAGATTCTGCTTGTTCCTCATCCCAGTGATGCAAAACCCTGCATACCCACAGCTGCTGACTATGAGCAATCTAATTGTGAACCTCAGAGTCACGTAAATAAGTTCCTCCTTTCACACATATTCTCTTTAAACTAGCCAGTCCACAACCTCGTTGGAAAAGCCTAAGGGATAATGCCAATAGACCTTAATGGGGGCATAGTCCCACAGGTTGGGTCCTGTGCTGGTCCCCTGCTGGTTGAGCTTTTCACCTTCTCTGAACTTCCCATCAGCACCCGTAACCTCTCTGGGACATGTACAAAATATATACTTTTTCTATTTCATGCATTTTGGCTTCACTTTCTCATTGTATCTCACCTGAAACACACACTCAAACCTAACATTTCCCCTATCATGGCTCACCTAGAGAGTTGCTATCTCGACTTGGGGTCACTCTCAAGAGAGAGCCGTCAAGACCAAACTCCAAAATATCATTACAACACTATTCTATCGGAAAGCAAAATTCTGATTGACTTAAGTAGCCTTGGTGGTCTATGGTACCTTTCCCGTACATCTGGATCAAATACATTATGTCCCTCAATCCACTTGAATAGTATGTATCCAAACATTCATCTCAGGTAAGAAAAATGAAGGTGAAATGTGCTTAAAGTTCCCCAGTTCACTTATACAGTGGTATATTAGTCATTCAGCAATGCCTTATCAAGCATCTAATGTGTCAGTCACAGTGCTACATAATGGAGACATGATAGTGAACAGCTCATTGTGTGATCAGATTTTGTTGACGAAAACTCATAGTTGGCTGCAAGACGAACACATTATAGGGCCAAATGGCAGATATTAGAAGGCAATTGGATGTTTAATTGAGAGAGAATGGAAATGTGTAAAATCAACACGACTTGATGCTTGGGGAGAGGAAGAAGGAGGTATCAAAGATGTCTCCCACATTTCTAAATTCTTATTTGGATGATGTTCTAAGGACAGCTTCTAATAACAATCATGTTGGGGTACTGAAAATAATTTTTTTCAGGAAATCCCTGGAAAGCCTCTCATTAGGATGGGGTATTGCCACAGGCACTTGGCTTATCTCAAGAGTTTGCATGCTTGTAAATTCATTCAACTCCAAGACTCACTAATTACACCCTCATATTTTAAGCTTATTATGGAAGAAATTCAAACCACATGGGTGTCTGTCTACAAGCCAAAATTTGCTCAAGATAAGCCAATAGTAATAACTTAACTTTAGGCATCGTGGCTCTTGAACATATTTAAACGTTGATGACTTAAGAGAGAAGGAGGCTAATAAATATCTCAGAGTTCTTTCCAGATGGAAAACAAAGATTTCCCTTTTCCTGATTTCCCCTTAAACTTGTCATTATTTGGCAGAAATGGTCAAAATAAATGCACCATGCTGCAAAGCAGCCAACACATAAGAGACCAGATAGCAGCAAGACGAATCCACTTGTCTAGGCAGACATATGCTCTGAGCACAGATGTTCAAGAAATGAAGGGTGTGCACTTGTGATAATGTATTGCATCATTTCTTTGACCTCAAGATAAAAGCAAACAAAAGAAGCAAAATGTGCCACTCATCAGGCTATAAAAATGAAACCTGCCACACGAGCTCTGATCTATCGCATGAATTCTCCTTACCAGAAAGATGGAGTATTTTCATCAGAATGCCAGCTATTCATTCCTTCTTCTGCCTACACATCTTTTTGAAAGAGGAATGTGGCCAGGGAATAGGAAAGAAAGGGTTTCAATTTAATTTAACTTAGCTAATCCATCAGACCACATTTACAGACCTATACCAACCTCCCTAAAGGCTGGGAAAGAGGGAACACCAACCAGCCTCTACTGCAACAACTTTGGATGTATCCCTTTACTTTCTGCTCATAGCAGCTCTACAGGGGTGCAGTTATCTTTCTTATATTCAGGTGAAGGAATTTACCAAGGTCATGTAACTTACCCAAGGACACAGAGCTAGAATTTACTAGGGCCAGGATCGAAATCCAAATCTAACTCTGAAGTTCATATGGTCCTCTAATTCTCATTCATTCTCAGAAGTAGGCAGTCTATAAAATACAAAGCTGTATGGTTATAGTATATGTAAATAAACAATGTAAAATGATACAAGGTAGCTCACATTTAAATACTGGGTCAGGTAATGCTTTGCATAATACTATAGGGTTTCATAGGTGAAAACACAGGAATGTGAAGGGGGAGATGTACATGTTTTGGTATCAGACCACAGTCTGTCACAGCTCTCACTCTTGCATGCTGTGCTACCCAGAGCAAATCTCATAAGCTCATAGCTGCAGGTTCCTTATCTAAAAGATGTAGTTTTCTCATCTCATAGAGTTTTTGTGAGGATTAAATGAGATGATGTGGTTAAATTACCTGACAATATGTCTGGTACACAGTGTCTGTCCCCAAAATGCCAACTTCATGTTACTTCAAGTTAGAGACACTGTGCCATAGACAAATAAAAGAGAGATTCATTAACCAAGTTAACATTCGAATGGCAAGTTTAAAAAGTTCTCATGATGAATGTATTTATAAACCAACCTATAGGTATGTATATGTCATACATATTTGAGTTTTTGTATTTGTTAAAAAATAGTTCATTTTGAAACCTTGTGATAATTACATCTACCAGAGACCTACTTACCTAGTCCTCTGCTAGGGAAAAAAAACGTAATTTCTTATTAATGTCACCAACACAATGGTTGAAGCACGCATGTACATTTGCAGCCGAACTCCCAGGAAGATGAGTATAAATGCAGCAATTAGTAGCATGTTGCACTAGGCTTCAAAATCTTACCTGCCATTCTTATGAGCACAAGACCAATACTCAGACACAAGTTGTGCAGAGAAAAAGGTCATCTCTGGTTAAATAAAAATTAGTTTCCATTAAAAAGGTGAGAAACTGTAATTATAGAAAATTTACAATACGTAGGAAAAAGTACAAAATGATTCCCCAAAGATATTGCCTCTCTATAATGGTTGCTATGCAGAGATTGTTTATATTATTATAATTTTATTAAATGGACCCTGCCATTTTACTCAGCGTTTTCCTTCAACATCACAAGGTAATTTTTAGCAGAATGGTTGAGTCTGTGAAGACAGACTGTGATATCCAGGCTTCTCTACTAACCAGCTCTGTGTCCATGAGCTGATCACTCAGCTTCTTTAAGCCTCAAGCCTTCTCATAGGAAGTGAGGATAATAACAGTAACTACCTAATTATAGGGCTGTGTGAGGATAAAGTGAGATGATCCACGTAAAACTCTCAGAGTGCTGGGTAGAGAGTAAGAAATCAATAAGATTAGTATTATTTATAACTGGTAAGATGTTTTCAACTGAAAATGACACAAAAAAATTTCAATTGACTTCAGCAAATGGAAGCACATTTACTTTCAAAATGGTAGCCTAGACATAGACCTGACCAGAGGCTCAATCACTGGGGAAACTCTTGCTCTGATACAAGTTACGCACGTGGAGTGACAGGACAGCTGCAGGGATGCCAGTGCTAGCCCATTGCTTCACGGCTCCAAGGCGGCCTAGAGTGAGAACTTACTGCCCTCAGTGCCAGTTCACAAGTCCCAGGATTTTCATGATTGGATCGACCTGGGCCATTTACTTATCCAAAACAATGACTGTTGCTGAAGATATTTGCTGCTTTGATTGGCTGGTTGTGGTAGACTAAGTAATGACACCCCAAAGATATGAATGTCCTATTCCCCAGAATCTGTTACCTTATGACAAAAGGGATTTTGCAGATATTATTATATTAGGGATTTTGAGATGGAACTATTACCCAATGTGACTACAAGGGTTCTTACAGAAGAAAAGCAAAAGAGTTAGAGGTCACAGTACAAAAAGCACTGTGACAGTGGAATCTGAGATTGGAGTGATGTGGCCACAAACCCAGGGCTGCCAGAAGCTTGTGCAGGCTGGAAGTGGCAAGGAACATATTCTCCTTCCAGAGTCTCCAAAAGGAACTAGCCCTGCCTGCTGATGTTTTGATTTTAGTCTCATGAAAACCGCTTTGTACTTCTGACCTCCAGAACTGTAAATCACTAAATTTGTGTTAATTTGCCACAGCTGGAGCAAGAAAGCTACTACACCAGTCTGTGTCACAGTTTTCACCCACACTGCGCTCAGACTACATGATTGAAAATGAAGAAGACATGAATGCCCAGGAGGAAAACAGAAATTCTGTTATTAGAAGAGAATGAATACTGGGGGCAAAAGTCCACAATGTTCAACCTATCAATATTGGTTTTGTTGCGGCTACTTTTTGCTGTTTTTTTTTTTTTTTTTTAATTTATATTTTTTTTGTAAATTCTGCATATACACCATTATGGTAGCTGAATGAATTCTTGAGTAGCTCTGCCATAGTGTGTTTACTTATTCTTCTGCACTTACACGTTGGATCCTTGAAAGGAGTTGTCTTTCTTTGTTCACCCTGGACGTGCATGATGTGGGTATAATAACACGGTGCGGAGAGATCAGCATAATAAGAGAGTGGTATGTGATTTTCCTATTGATCACTTCACAAAGAAGGTATATGCCAGTAGTAAAGAACTCGATCTTACAAATGCAAAACAGTGAATTATGACATATTAAATGCTAAATTTTCCTCTTTCACTTGTTCATCTTGAGGACCTCACTTTTCCTCCTTTGACTCTTGAATTCATAGTCTATGAAGCAGCTGGAGTTGAACAAATGGAGTGAGCTCAAAGCTGTCTTCTAGCTCCATTATTACATGGAACTAGATTGCAAGGGAAGCACATGGCCTACTTGGGGGCACAGGGAGATTTTGCGGAGGTGTGTTGAAGGGTTCTGGACTCAGGCATAATAAGACAATATTACAAAGAGAGATGATCAAGAGATCAGAAGGACTAAACCACAGGGCCAGCGGCACTACCACCTAGTCTTCTCTTCTGTGTGATGTAGCAACAGTGGAATTGAATTCTTGGCCAGTATAGTAGAGGAAGTTTTCAGTGAGAAAATGGTCTGGAGAAAACTGTTATTTTTCTGGAGTAGTAGTGATAGTGGTATATTAAAATTGCAAACAGAATAGTCTCAGAGCTTTTCTGATCCAAATTCATTCTGATAGTCTCTTATAAAGGGGTTTTGATAATCTGACAAAAACTTCACAGGCGATTTTGATTATCCCCATTTCCCGAGGTCATGTGGCCCAGGGAGCCCCATCTCTGCCCGTTGAAAACCGGTGTCCAGCTTACATTTAACTTCCTTTGTGGTTCTCCATCTTGATTCTGAATACCATTCTCTGAACCAATTTTTCATATGTAGGGATCCGGTGGACAATGGAGAAAGGAGAAGAACTACCCCTGTCACCCCACTTTTCATCTATGGCCTTTTTGGGGGCCAGAGCACAGGCAGAGCTCTATGATTATCTATAATTAAGATCACTTTTCCATCCCTGAAGCAACCTCAGACTGAGCGGCTTAGGCTACAGAGGCTGTCTGAAGTCTCAGAGGTACAATTTCAACTTCTCCAGTAAAATACATTGAAGAGAGAAGTCAAATTCTGCAACTCAAACCTGCTGTCTCTCATAGTGAGATTCTGGCCACTACAAAATATGGCAAAATTCAGGAACTCAATTTTCTCTGACATCCCAGCATCAGGTCCTGACAGGACAAGCTGTTTAATTATCTGTCTGGCAAAGCGGGACAAACATTTTTGTTGAGTTAGTGATGGTCAGTGGTGGTAGATGCTTTATCTACAAAAATGTCTATCATCTAGTCTCATTTTGGGCTGTTAACCAGCTATTTTCTAGGCTGCTGTAAAAATAAAACCATCTTTATTTTTTGTGGTACTATTTTTCTATTTATTAACCAAACCAAGAATGCAAATCACTGGAGATTTAGTGATTCAGCAAATGATAATAGAACCCTAAATAACAAGAGTGATGGGGGCACAGTAAATCTCTGCTTTATCTAAGACATTCACTTTTGAAACAAGAAATGATTTAAAAATTAGAAGACTGTGGCATGATTTTTACAAGAAAAGGAATAATTAGAAGAGTTATATTTATTACTCCATGTCAAGAATTATGCTACGTATTTCACATTCATTGTATTATTTAATCTTCACAACAAAACTTAGAACTATGTAGATTTTATGGAATTGGAAAAATGAAGGAAAAAAGCCAGAGTTCATTCAGTAAAATGATTTTTACTACCTATTCTAGTTTATACATGAAAAGTAAAAAGCCTCCCTCTGCCTTTTCTGGTACAACCATGACCTGTCTCTCGGTTTAAAGAATATTTGCATTCCCAAGCAAATATTCTAGGCCTCTTTCGTGACAGAGTTGAGGAAATGATGGTGTCTAGAATAGAGACTTAGTCATAACCACAAATCACTGTCTACCCAGCCACATGCTTCTCTGGTACATTTGGATTGTGTGATTTTGGACTTATTTTTCCCCACTGACAGAAATCTACATCAAATTGACAAAAGCCAGTGGTATTGTTAAGACCATAACGCCAATGAATAAAGAACTTAGTGAAAGCATCTTGGGGCACTTGACAGCTGAATCACCCAACAGGAAATATGCAGAGCTCTGTTGGCTTTTAAAAAATTGGAACAAGGGGTTTAGAAATGGTGCCAGGATACCTACTCCATCTCTATCTTTCCTTGGTTCTTCGGTCTCTACATCATACTCTATGGTCTGGCTTACTCCATGTAGCAGAAAACTTGTCTTCCCATGCCTGGAGAAAAACTGACTCACACGCATTCTGGTCTCAGGTTTAGAAATTGGCTCACCTTATGTTGGGTGCCCATCATCTAAAGTCAGAGAAATAGCTCTGTAAGATCGGGGTACCTTCAACACAAGCAACACAAATGAAGTAGAAAGAGAAAATGTTCCAGAATAGGGGGACTGCTGATCCAACAACACCTTTGACATGCTGTGGGAGGGCGCTATGGAGGTTCACAGCCAAGAGGTGAGGGAGAAGCTTCTGGTAAGTCGAATGCAAACATTCCGGTGCTGCATTTTCAAACTCGAAGTAGGTTATTGTCAAGACCTCCGAGCTTGCATGCATTCATTTATTCATTTCTTAGACATTTCCTGGTGCTGAAATAGAAGGAAAAACAATAATAAGATACGATTTCTATCCTCAGCATTTACTGCCTCCCTGGAGAAATAGACAACTATACTAACGATGTCAGCATTGTGAGCCCAGTGTATTAACGAAGGCTCACGAAGGGTGGTGTTTTTCATGCTGTATGTTGAGACCCACTGGCAGGTCATTAAATCAATTTACTGGGCTGCAGAGAGCATGTTTTAAAGGAATAAAATAGGCCAGAATATATCAGGGTGCGTTGTACTGCAGTAAAGATACAAGAGTTTGGTAAAACAATTGTGTTCTGATTGCACAGGAGGCTCTGTATACGCGGGTTTGTGTACCAGGTCATGTTGTAAAAGGCGTTTCTGACTTCAGGTCATCATCAAAAATCTTCAAATGTCATCAGTATAGTGTGAGTAGGAGCACAGAGGAGAGACATCTAGATGCGATTAGTAGGAGGTAGGAGAGGAAATGTTTTCAAAGAAGAGAGCTCTCATGCTGAAACTTGGGCAGTCATTCCAAGAGAAAGAACAGCTTGTGAAAAAGGCCCTGAAGAGTGAGAAAGGAGGGAAGATTGATAAAGACCTGTGGCTGGAGAGTAGCAGGAGGAGCCTGCAATGGGTCAGGCATAGGGCTTGAGTCCCTCAGTCTGCCCATGCAGGAGGAAGGACTGATGCTGAAGAACAGGGAAGTGGGGCACATACTTATCATGAAAGATAGAACGTGATAAGGATAATTAGGATAAAATGCTATGCAGCTTTAGAGTAGTCCAAGAATACCTATCGTTCCTTAGAGAACCAGAGATAGCTTTATTGAGGAGGGAACATTTGTGAGTTATCTGCAAATACTTTGAGTTTGGCTCAGGAATCAACTATGTAGTGTTGGTGTGGCTGCTATGGTGGGTCAGGTAAGGAGGAAAGGCAGACATTCCAATAAAGTTTTAGAACAAAAGAAAAGGGGGAGCTATCAAATTGGTACACAGCTACCCAAACCAATTGTAGTGCTTCTTTAACGGAGTTCTAGGTACAATGTCAAATAAAGTTTAATTCACTATTTGACATTGTCCTACATGCACAGTGGAGGACCACATCCACAATCCGGCTGCCAGAACTTATATCCACCTACTTTCTCTGTGAATTCAGCCTAGTTGCCTAGTCTCTCTGTGCTGGGGCATCCATATGGCCACAAGTGGTATCTGTGGCAGCCAATGAAGTGTGCTGCTCAGATTTTCATTTAAGAACAAACTTGCCTTTTAGTTGCAAGCAGTGCCATTTGCAACCAGGCTTCAGCTGCAGAGTGTTTGGAGTCTACTGCAGAGTTCGAGCTGACACGAAGATTTGTCAGAAGCCCCAAATCAGTGACAGAGCACAGCAAGAGCGTTAGGGATTGGCCATGTTTATCCAAAGTGGGGCTCTGCAAAAATGCCACCTTTTTCCTTGGGTTGCCCAAAATCTTATCAGAGCCGTATCAAAATTGGAGGCTAACTCTACCAATCCTGCCTCCTGCAGACTCTTCTGTTTCAAGCTATCAGATCTGCTTTGTGGTCTGAAGCCTTTCCTCATGCAATTCCACTTCCTTCCCCTTTGTCTGTCACAGGCAAAATGTCCCAAGAAGCCCCTTGCCCTCCTAACAGTGTCTGAGCATCTGCTTCCCTGAATGAACACAATACCTAAATGCTGGGCAGCCCCAGGTCTCAGTCCTTGAACTGCTACTCTTTCAACTCTCGTTTCCTGGATGAGTCAGCTCAGTTTCTAGGGTTTTTAATACCATTCTTACATTGAGCATTGCCAAATTTGTGTCTCCAGCCTAAGCAGTTGGCTGAACTCCAGACACATATATCCAACTCGTATTTACCACCTCCACTGGATATTTAATAGGAAACTCAGACCTAATGAGTCCAAGTCCAATCTCTTGTTCTTTTCTCCCAAATATGTCCTTCCTTCAATCTTAAGCATTTTAGTAAATAGCAACTCCATATTCCTGGTTGCTCAGGGCAAAAATTCTGGTGTCATCCTTGATTTCTCTTGTTCTCTCATAACCCACATCTAATCCATCAGCAAATCCTGTGAGCTCCACATAAAAATACATACTGAACCTGAGCAGTTCTCATTATCTCCACCAATAAAACACTGTTTCAAGCCACCATGCCCTCTTACCTGGGTTATTGTAATAGCCTCCTATTGAAACTTCTTAGTTCTTCCCTTTTCCCACTCAAGCTATCCTCTTTACAGAAGCCAGAATATCCTTTTAAAATGTAAACCAGATCATTTTCTGCACAAAATCTTCCAACAACATCTGTCACTCAAAATAAAGCCTTAATCCTCAAAATAGCCAACAAGGTCTTATATGATCTGGCCCCTTCTTCACAATTGCTTTTTGTTCACTCACTGATTTTAACCACACTGGTTTCATTGCTATTCCCTAACTACTCCAATATGCTCCTATGTCAGAATTTTGCACATGCTGCTGTCTTTGCCTACAATATTCTTCCCTAAGGTATCTGAATGGTTCTCCATCCTACCTCCTTCAGAATTCTGCTCACATGCACCCTATAAGTGAAGCCTTCTGCTGTGGTCTGAATATCTGCATCCCCCCAAAATGCCTATGCTGAAATCTAATCCCCAAAGTGATGGTATTAGGAGGTGGGAATTTTAAGAGGTGATTAGTAGGTCATGAGGGTGGAGCCCTCATGAATGAGATTAGTGCCCTTATAAAAGAGGCCCCAGAGAGCTGCTTTGTTCCTTCTACCATGTGAGGACAGTGACTATGCCACCATGTGGCAGTGAGAAGGCACTAGCTATGATCAGAAAGCGAGTCCCTCACCAGACTTCGAATCTGCTGGCACCTTCATCTTGGAATCTCCAGCCTCCAGAATAGTGAGAAATAAATGTCTGTTGTGTGTAAGCCACATGGTTTATGGGTTATAATAGCCCAAACAGACTAAGACACTTTCCCTGAACTCTGTGCAATATTGCACTTCCTAGAACTCTTTTCCTCTTCTCTACTGACACTTGTTTATAACATTCTTAACATCTAATAAAAGTGGCATGTTCAGTTTTTCTCATTTCTCTCCTCTCCTCTACTAGAATGTAATTTCCAGTATAATTTATACTTATTTTATTCCCTATTGTATCCCTGATGCTGAGTTCAATATCTTACACATGGTGTGAAGCCAGTAAATGTCAGGTCTATAAATTAATAAATTAGGATAAGAGTGCCAATCTGGTATAGGGGTCATGACTCTCAGATAGTTGATGCAAATTACTTAACACAGTGCCTGGCACATAGTAAGTACTCAACAACTATGAGCTTGTGTTAACCTTAGTAATTATTCCTCGTCATGAATATATGTAAAGTAGACATTTAAATGGTAATGTCCATTCTCGGGACAAAACTTGACAGCAGTGATTTGGGGTAGGGGCTCCAGAGTCCAGGCATCTCTCTATGAAATAATTTGTTCAAATTCTTTTACAGAAAACTTTAGGAGGAAGCAACCCATGCAGATGAAAGTAACTAAACTTAATCTACAAAATTAGAACTCTAAGTAGTTTACCATTTTTTGGCGGGGGGGACAGAGTCTCGTTTTGTCGCCCAGGCTGGAGTGCAGTGATGCAATCTCGGCTCACTGCAAGCTCTGCCTCCCGGGTTCACGCCATTCTCCTCCCTCAGCCTCCTGAGTAGCTGGGACTACAGGCGCGCGCCACCACGCCCGGATAATTTTTTTCTTTTTTTTTTTTTTAGTACAGATGGGGTTTCACCGTGGTCTCCATCTCCTGACCTTGTGATCTGCCCCCCTTGGCCTCCCAAAGTGCTGGGATTAAAGGTGTGAATCACCACGCCCGGCCAGTTTACCATATTTTAAACAAATGCATTGTACTATACTACTGTACAGTAGATTTCTAGTGTAAATGCCAATCTCTTCCTCAATAGTGTGAGAAAGTTTCGCCAGAGGTAATTGAAAGACAAGACTCTGGTTTGGTTTGCCTGGATTTCTCCTCTTTCATTGCCTAAGACTGACAACTGTGACTACTTTTTTTTTAACAGATGTTTTCAGAGTGTCTATTATGTCAATACAACGTCCTAGGCAAGGGAAATTTAACAGCTAACAATATGATAGGCTTGGTTCCTACCTTCATAAAGCTTATAGTTTATCAGAGAAGAGGGGCAATTAAAAAGGGAATTAGAGTCAACAAGCGCTATAATAGTGAAAGTTCAGGATGCACGTGAGAGAAACTAACTTAGCTGGAAGCTGGGAAGAAAGACTGGAGAAGATTTGTCTTTGTTTCCCAGCAGAAGTGACATTGGAGAAGAGTGTGAAGTTACCCTGGTAAAATTTTTTACTAGAAGTTATTTTAATATTAGTAATACATGCTGCACACTGTTTCGATAAGGAGCTTGAGTTATTCACGGAGTTTTTCCTTTCATCTTCACAGGTGTACTTTGGAGCAAACTTGCATGCAATTATTGATTACCACTTTGAATTGTAATTAATTAGAGCTATTAAAAACATATATACATAAATATACATATGCATATATATATATACACACACACACACACATATATGTGTGTTTGAGCGTATTTGTAAGCCCTTATAATTTATCCATATAAAATTGTTTACTTTTCTTTTAGGTTCGGGTGTACAAGTAAAGGTTTGTTATACAGGTAAACTCATGTCATGGGGGTTTGTTGTACAGATTATTTAATCACCCGGGTATTAAGCCTAGTACCCAATAGTTATTTTTTCTGCTCCTCTCCTTTCTCCCACCATCTCCACTCAAGTAGACCCTAGTGTCTGTTGTTCCATTCTTTGTATTCATGAGTTGCTACCATTTAGCTTTGAATTATAAGTGAGAACATGTAGTATTTGGTTTTCTGTTCCTGCATGCATTTGCTGAGGATAATAGCCTCCAGCTCCATTCATGTTTCCACAAAAGATATAATCACATTCTTTTTAAATGGCTGCATAGTATTCCATAGTGTATGTGTACCAAATTTTATTTATCCAATTTGTTACTGATGGATAAACAATAGGTTGATTCCATGTCTTTGCTATCGTGAAAAGTGCTGCAAAAATATTTGTGTGGATGTCTTTATGGTAGAATGATTTGTATTTCTCTGGGTATAGACCCAGTAATGAGATTGCTGGGTCAAATGGTAGTTCTGCTTTTAGTTCTTTGAGTAATCACCATACTGCTTTCCACAATGGTTGAACTAATTTACATTCCACCAAGAATGTATGCATGTTCTTTTCCACAACCTTGTCAGCATCAGTTATTTTTTGACTTTTTAATAACAGCCATTCTGACTGGTGTGAGATGTTATCTCACTGTGGTTTCGATTTGAGTTTATCTTATGATCAGTGATATTGAGCTTTTTTCATATGCTTGTTGGCCACATGTGTGTCTTCTTTTGAAAGGTGTCCGTTCATGTCACTTCTTCACTTTTTAATGGGGTTGTTAGTTTTTCTCTTGTAAATTTTTTAAAGTTTCTTACAGATGCTGAATATTAGACCTTTATCAGATGCATAGTTTGCAAAAATTTTCTCCCATTCTGTAGATTGTCTGTTTGCTCTGTGGATAGTTTCTTTTGCTGTGAAGAAACACTTAAGTTGAATTACATGCCATTTGTCAATATTTGCTTTTGTTGTAATTGCTTTTGGTGTCTTTGTCATGAAATCTTTGCTGACTCCTATGTCCAGGATGGTATTGCTTGCATTGTCGTCCAGGATTTTTACAGTTTTGGCTTTTATATTTAACTTTTTAGTACAACACGAGTTGATTTTTGTATATGGTATAAGTAAGGGGTACAGTTTCAATCTTCTGCATATGGCTAGTCAGTTATCTCGGCAACATTTATCAAATAGGGAGTCTTTTCCCCCATTGCTTGTTTTTGTCAGCTTTGTCAAAGACCAGGTGGTCGTAGGTGTGCAGCCTTGTGTCTGGGTTCTATATTCTGCTCTACTGGTTTATGTGCCTGTTTGTGTACCAGTGATATTTTTGTTTTTAAGAAAACTCCAGGCAAAGGAGTTACCTTGGTAAACTTCAGGTGACTTCAGGCAGATGAGAAATATGTAAAAGGGCTTGGAGCCTTGAGAGAACATGAGGCCTCCAAGACTTAAAAGTTCTGATAGGCATTCTTGAAGGCAAAAAAAGGCTCATTAGTTGTGTTGCATGAACAGCTAATCCATAATGAGAAGAGTTCCTCAGAATCCTATTACTAATTGCAGAACATCCTCAATTTGTCTTTAATAAGTGTTCAAAGTTAACTTCGAATATCAATAAAGAAGTGTTTATTTTTTGACAGTATACTCTAAAAATGTCTGCTAATCACTTTTAAACCCCAGCTAAAATTATTTATCTGTCTTCATGGCCATACAACTCTGCCTCATTCAAGTCCATAGTTGGCCTTGAGTTTGAAAATTGACCTTGTTTCTAGGCTGGAGTATGTGCTTATTCTTCCTTCTCTTTATGGGAAAAGTTACTTGCTAGTGGAGGTGGAACTGAACATAGATTCTGAAATAGACACAATATGAGAAACTTGATACTTCCTTCCACTACCAAGCCCAAGCAAGGGATGCCGTACAAGGCATTAGGTAACCTCCTTAATCTCAGGAAATACACAGTAAAAAGGAAGTGATAAGGCCTATGTTTGAGTCAGTTCATGCTGCTATAACAGAATGCCATAAAGTGCCTTAAACAATAGACATTTATTTAGCACAGTTCAGGAGGCTGGGGTTCTGAGATCAGCATGGATGCTTTCCTCTTGGTTTACAGATGGTCGTGTTCTCACTGTCATGAGGACATGTCAAAGAGAAAGACTTCTGGTCCTTTTTAGCCACTTAAAAGGGCATTAGTCCCATACATCTGGGCTCTAGTCTCATGATCTAATTACTCCTTAAAACTCCACCTCTAAATATCATTGCATTGAAGATTTAGGCTTCAGTATATAAATTTTGGGAAAACACAAGCATTCAGTGCATGGCAGAATATAAATATCAAAATAAAATTAACAAAATAGTAAAAATTAAAAACTTCCTGAAATGATGAGGGAATTGCCCAAAGAATGTAATAGGAAATCAAGAGAGAGAACATGAGAGTCTGAAAGAGCACCTCAAAGGAAGAACAGTTTAACCTGGGTCATGAGGAAGTAATAGGATCCTGATAGATATGTAACAGCTGGATAATCCAACATAGAGAGAGGAAAGGTGCCAGGGTGAGGACACGGAGGTGAGAAAGAAAATATAATTAAAGAGGTACAGAGAAGCCTGCAATTAGTGTTCTGGGGATCAGAAGAGACCCTTGTACCCTTCTCTATGCTGGCATAATATATATTCTCATTCATTCCTTCAAATATGGAATGATTATTAAATGTCTAGGTTTTTTTTTTCAAACTTTTAGTATAAGATTTTAAATCAAACTAAGAAAAATATATTTAAAGAAGAAATGCATGAATTACAATAATAAGCTATTTTTTAAATAGTTTCAGCTATTTAAGTTTGAAGCTCAAGAAATTACATGTTTAAGTGCCTAAGTAGTCTTCAGTTGACTTTTAATTAACCTCTTTTGCCATTTCTCATCCAGGGAAATTGGAAAATATTTTATAGTCAAACAAAAACTTGCTTTATAAAAGAATTAAGCGAATTTGAGCCACTACGATAATCTTTCAAAACATCTGATATTTGTAGCTGAATCCAGTTAAATTGTATTTATTCTTTATCAGTCTTAGTTATCTTGGCATTGCTCTCGTATTAATAAGATTCAGACAAAGCCTAGCCTTGCAGTGTAAAAGTGATAGAGAAAATCATTTTCCCTAGTCAAGTTGAATCTCATTTGTTGTGATTTCTTTCCTTTAGATTTTGATGTTTGCAGGTGCTTTTTGTGGAACATTATTTAAAACATGTCCTCCTGAGTGTACAACAACCACTTCATGAGGATTCTTCTTCTTCTACCCTGTTTGCTTGCAGTGGAAGTTTCATTCATTCAGCTTAAACTAAATTTCAATAAAGAAAAGGAAGAGGTTCATTTTTAACACTTCTCCCCTTAAAAAATAATAACAAGACTATGTTTAATTTGCCTAAAAATAGATATAGAGGTCATGGCATTCAGTTTTCACTTTGATGATTGTAAGGAGAGGCATCTAGCCTCCTTGATGTCCCAAATCATGAGTTTCTTACACCACCCATGTTAACTTGTCACCTAAAAGGATTAACCATTCTATTAGAGTGGGCTAGGTTGTCCTTCAGTAACAAATAAACTTTATAATCATGGTGGCTTAGCCCAACAGAAGTTGATTTCTTTCACACACAAAGTCTAATGCAGTTGGCCTAGGATCCTGGGATGACTCTCCATCCAGTGACTCAAGGATCCAGGCTTTCTTCACCTTATAATATAGCCCCTTAACCTGTCACTTCTAAGGTTGCTTCAGCACAGGGATAGAGAGAGGAAAGAAGCAAAGCAGACTGTAATTGCCTCAGCCTGGAAGAAACATGTGTCATTGTGCTTACAATTCGTTAACCAGAAAGAGTCACTTGGCCTCAACCTCACTGCAAGGAAGAGCGAGAAATGAAGGGGAGCACATGGAATGTGAGGTGAGCAACAACCATCCCTGTCTCAATTACGTAGTTAATTACATTTGACTCTATGCTAAGTCAAATACAGAAGTTCATGGAAAACATTGAATTTTTATCACATCGAAATCACTGCCAAAAACCAAAGTGTACATGATTTGGAGACAGAGTATTTTTACCGCCTGGTTTGCCATATTTCAGGAATAAGACCATTGGCAGGTCCCACAGACACTCTGAGCCTCAATATCTTCATCTGTAAAGTGGAGAGAATGCTGGTATAAGTCAGTTGAGAGGACTATAAGTAATGACTGCAAAGCATCTAATTAAGGGCCTGCTAAGTGTTAGGTATCCAGTTTTAAAACTGGCGATTATAATTATTGTATCTTAATGACAATAAAATGGAGATATCATTATTATCATGGAAAATAATTAATTAGTTTTGTTATATTTAATTTATCAAGAATAATGCAATAAATTTTCAAATAAAAGCATCCATGAGACTTCCTAGCTGAGTTCAGAAGCAGTTTTGACCCTGCATTTAATTTACTGTTAGCAGCAAATATGGTATATTATTACCTTGAGAATTTCTCATTTCAGATGAAAAAAAAAAATGAGCTGTTAAAGTAATTGTAAAAATTTTAAAGGGGCCTCAGTGAAAGCAGAGAGGTGAGTTTCCATGGCGATATCTGAACAGTATAACAGAATGGAAGAAGGGAAGGGGGGCATTTAATGAGCAGTTACATGATGTTAAACAGTGTGCTTGGCACTTTGCATCCAACGTCAACCTAAACACAGGAAAATGATATGACATCAGTATGATTGTCACAGGTTTATGGAAGAGGAAACATACTCAAAGGAAGAGACTCTCCTAGCGGACCACCTAGATTGTGGCCCCAGTGCTGTATGACCTGCCTTTGCCTGTAGCTGGTGCCCAGACTCTCCTGACACCAATGAATCTCCTGTAATTCATCTTCTTTCTGGTCCTTCATGCTCAAGGTCTCTCATTTCCCTGGGTTTAGGGTCTGATTTGTTCCCAGCCTTTCTCAGCACTCCTATAGGCATAACATACAAACCCCTGTCTCCAGCGTGGCCTCTCACCAGGACACAAGGTTCCTACTTCTTTGTAGTAACAGGAAAAAATGTCCTCAGATACATTGTCTTGGCTCTTTAGAGATAGTTCCTTCTTAGAGTAGAAAACCTATGACAAAAGTGGAGGTGGTAGATTTGTGAACTCACAGTGCTCCAATCATCCTAGGAAGGGTTGGTTGGGCAAGAATTCTCCATGGGTACCAAATCTCTGGGGAATTTTGAGAATGGAATACTCGTATAGTCTCAAAAGGTCCTCCACCGACTGCATAGTGGTTGAAAAGGGAAAAGTAGTAACTACACAGTGGCATAAAGAGACAGCACTTTGACAGCGTGATCAAAATTAACATTAGCAATAAGGAACAGATGGATGTCACATGCCTCTGGATGTGTGCATGGAGAGGGAACACCATCACTTATGAGTATCCCCTTTGGGATGCATAACCTGAATCTGATCATAAAAAAGCTTCAGACAAACCCACATTAAAGAATATGCTACCAGGGTCCTGTGTTTATTAAAAATGTCAGTGTCATGAAAGTGAGAAATACTGAAGAAACTTCTGAATTAAAGGGAATTCAACAGACACAGTTGCTAAATGGACCAGATCCCGTTTGGAAGGAAAGAGGACTTGCGCATTATTAGGACGATGACAAATATGGCATATAAAAATGTAGATTAGATGAAAATATTGTAACAATGTTAAATTTCCTAAATGAAATACCATTGTGGTTAAATTATTTAAAAGAATATTCTTAGAGAATACACATGGAAATATAAAAAAATAAAAGAACAAGATGTAGCTAATCTACTTTCAAATGGTATAGAAAACAATAATTTTAGAATGCATATTTCACACGCATACGTGTATGTGTATGTATGTATGTGTGCATGACTATATTTAACAATATTTGAAAGAGAGAAAAGGAAAAAAAATAGAGGATGATGAAGCAAATGTGGCAAAATGTTAAAACGTGGCGAATCTGAAAAAAAGCATATGCAGAAGTTCTCTAGAGGCTGTTTTTTTCCAGCAATTCAATGAGCTTTAGGAGTTTAAACAAATTGAAGTTTCTATTAATAGCTAGCAATTACTGTGTGGCCATGCTTTGCTATGGATTGTCCTAGGCAGATCACTGGCATTCTTTCTAAGCTTTTTCGTAGCTGTAGGTGTGGAAATTGCGTTTTCATTTTATTTTTAGATATGAGGAAACTGAAACAGGATATGCACCCCACAGGAAGTGGCAGGGTCATGGATTTGAATTCAGACCTGGCTCACGTCTTTGCACAACAGAATGAGACGGTGCATGTGATGCCAGGCAGGAAGAGGTAAGGTTCCAGCCTTTAGGGGCTCGTAGGGGCTCATATCCCATAGGGAGAGTAGAGAGGGAAGACAGACAAGTAGTTGGGTACACAGTGTGGTGTGGTAAGCACAGTTAATTTTTTTTTTTTTTTTGAGATGGAGTCTCACTCTGTCACCCAGGCCGGAGTGCAGTGGCACGATCTCAGCTCACTGCAACCTCCACCTCCCGAGTTCAAGCAGTTCTTCTGCTTCAGCCTCCCACATAGCTGGGACTATAGGTGTGCACCACCACACCCGGCTAATTTTTGTATTTTTAGTAGAGATGGGGTTTCACCATGTTGGCCAGGCTGGTCTCGAACTCCTGACCTCAAGTGATCTCCCTGCCTTGGGCTTCACAGTTAAATTCTTCTAACCTGAATTTCTAGAACACCTACTGGGGGCTGTTGTCATGCCAATCTCTTCTGCCACTAGAGACACATGTCCTGTCCTCCTAGAACTTACACTGAAGTGGATGTGACTGATGTAACAGTGCATAACTGCTGTGGTAGCACATAATAGGGAAATCTTATCCAGACTACGAGGCTAAGGTTGGCTTCTTAGAGGGGATGTGAGTGTTGCCTTACTTAAGTTCAGAGGTGGAACAGCCTGTGAAATTCCATTCATCCCTGAGTTCTAAAGACTTGGCATATAGGAAATTCACAAGCTGTTGAATCTGGAAAAGCGAGATACATGTTTTCTCTACTGTGCAGAATCTATACTACTCTTGAATGAATCAATGAGTGAATGAGTTCCCTTCTGTGATTCGTAAGGAACCCAAGGCAATGAGGTCTTCCAGGATGTCAGCCTCTCTGTCATCCTTCCAGGTCACAAGAAAGAGCCAGCAGGTTTCAGCAAGCCGTTCCCTGGCTGATCTGGTGGTGAGAAGAATTTGGGGGTGGCGGCATGGTGACTAACCACAGCCAGGGCGATTCCCGCACTCCCTGGCTTCCGTGTTTAGCTTTCAGATTAGAGGAAATGCTTCATCAGGAAAAGCTACTTTGTTCTCTCTCGTTCTCTTTTATTTTTTTCTGAGTTATTCATCACTTTTTCAGTCCCTTATTCTTGGAGGAGAAAACAAAGCCATCTTGTTGAAGCTCTACCTTAGGTATTATTCTTGCCAATGCCTTGCAAAGCCAGCAGCCCAAATGCTTTGCAGGTCAGATACAAGGGCCCTTTACCATCAAAGATTAAAATCAGCATAGCTGCAAAACATGAGGCTCTTGGTTTTATTCAGTGCTTTTCTTACATGGTCTCATTGCATTCACAGAGTAGTGTTACAGGAGGTTAGAGACCCTTGGCGATAAAACACAGGGATTTCAACTCTTTTTGGTGATGCCCCAAGAACCTGGGAAGGAGCCTCCGGGCCTGCCCTCTGGGAACAGGGGCTTCCTCCAGGGATGGGAAGCCCATCTGGCTCATCTCTCTGCCCTTGGCTTAGCTGATCATGCAACTGCAGCTGCTTGCTTGGGTTTGTTTCATGCATGACAGTTTCAGTTACCTTTCACTCGAGAAATAGATCTCCCCGCTAAAAGAAAAAAAAAAAAAAAAGAAAATGTTTGAAGACTATGGATCAGTTTCAATACCTTCATATAGTTGATAAAAAAACACAGGCCCATGTTGCACTGGCCGTCCCTTCGCATCTCACTCTGCGCCTCAGTGAGCTTTCTCAGCTGTGCTACGCCAATGAGCATTTGCAGACCTCTTTTCCATCTTTCAAATTGTTGGCATCTCTCAACTATTCACATTTGTGGATTAATTTGTTAAATATCTTTCATTGTTATTCTAGTGGAGTTTAAGGAGGAAGCAGCAACAGGATATGTATATACATATACATATATATACACACACACACATATACATATACACACACACAGAAAGAGACAGAGAGAAAGGGTTTTGCCTCAGTGAGGGACTCCTCTTATTGCCTGAAATATTCACCAGAGACTTGGAGCTCCAAGGACTTGAGGAAGGCACCACAGTGAGTGGTGGAGTCGAAAACTGGAGGATTTGGTTGAATATTTCTATCACTAGCGCCTGGACTCTTTCCCTTCCCCTGCCAACCAAACATCCAAGCATCTGTCCTTTCTACTATATCAGGAAAAGGGATTTTATTTTGTGGAGACTTGAAACAGGAATTCTCTACCCTACTTAGAAAGAATAAGATTAAGTAAAGCTTCAATATCCCAAGGGAAATAAAGAAGTTATTGAAAATAAAAAATTAGAACCAAATACCATTGAAAGCCTAATTAGAGAAGAGCATTAACACTTCTCTCCTTAAGGAAACATTGTTAACTGTTTTTTCAATTTGTATACCTTTTTTCCCCAACAAAAAGTGTGCAATTGTTGTTAATAATAAAAGACATGATAATTAAAAAACAAAAAAGCAAAAAACAAACAAACAAACAAACAAAGCACAGGCCCAGAAAGGGACAATCACTTGCCTAAAATCTCAAATCCACTTAGTCCTTAGAGGCAAAGAAGGAACTAAGTGTTAGTCTTGGGTATCACATCAGTTTCTACTACAGGGTATGCAGTTGCGGTATCTGGCTCAGGTGACCACAGTGAATGTAAAAACCCAATGATTGACCCAAGAGGAAAGAAAAACAATTTTAAAAAGTCCCGACAGCTGCATTTCTGGAATGTCCCCACCCCTTCCTCACATACCTGTGGCTGCCTGAGCTTCTGACGCTGAGTGGTTATGGGAGGCCTGGTGTTTCCTTATGGCACTGCCACTGGTGCTGATGAACCAGTTGAGGCAGTCACTTTTACCTCCCTGAGCCTCACTTTCCTCCACCGGAAACTGATTTAGGGGACAATAGTTCAGCACTGTCTCTTCTGGCTTCTATGTTCTTCTGGTTAAGAAAAAACTAACAACGTTTCCCCTTGTCCTGACTTCACAAAAGATTGAACATGAGGCTTCACTGATATCCTTGATGGAAACATTTTCTTTCCAATGTAAAATGATACAGCCTGGTCATGTGCAAGTTGCTCCCAGCTGCTGTGCCAGGGAGAGAAGGGAGGCATGCAATCAGCTTCTAGATAAAGGAGACAAGCTGCAGCGCTCAGGGCCCAACTGAGAAACATATAAAGAGTGATTATATAATGAGTGTGTGTGTATATATATATGTATTTACATATATATATATATATAGAGAGAGAGAGAGAGAGAGAGAGATTGTTCTATCTACAGAAAAGAAAGATTTTTCTGTAGAAGATAGTTATCCCCTGAGAACCAGGAAAGCTGTTGATACAATTCACAGAAGTCAAAAAAGTCTCCAAACTACATGAAGTTCCCTTAAGAAGTTAGGCTTGGGTTTCCCTGGTCTATGTATTTTGATTTGCATTTCTCTGATGGTGAGTGATGATAAGCATTTTTTCATGTGTTTGTTGGCTGTATGAATGTCTTCTTTTGAGAAGTGTCTGTTCATATGCTTTTCCCACTGTTCGACAGGGTTGTTAGCTTTTTTTCCTTGTAAATTTGACTGAGTTCTTTGTAGGTTCTGGATATTAGTTCTTTGTCAGATAAGTAGATTGCAAAAATTTTCTCCTGTTCTATAGATTGCCTGTTCACTCTGATGGTAGTTTCTTTTGCTGTGCAGAAGCTCTTTAGTTTAATTAGATCCCATTTGTCTATTTTGGCTTTTGTTGCCATTGATTTTGGTGTTTTAGACATGAAGTCCTTGCCCATGCCTATGTCCTGAATGGTATTACCTAGGTTTTCTTCTAGGGTTTTTATGGTTTAAGGTCTAACATTTAAGTCTCTAATCCATCTTGAATTAATTTTTGTATAAGGAATAAGGAAAGGATCCAGTTTCAGCTTTCTACTTATGGCTAGCCAATTTTCCCAGCACCATTTATTAAATAGGGAATCCTTTCCCCATTTCTTGTTTTTGTCAGGTTTGTCAAAGATCAGATGACTGTAGATGTGTGGTATTATTTCTGAGGGCTCTGTTCTGTTCCATTGGTCTATATCTCTGTTTTGGTACCAGTACCATGCTGTTTTAGTCACTGTGGCCTTGTAGTGTAGTTTGAAGTCAGGTAGCGTGATGCCTCCAGCTTTGTTCTTTTGGCTTAGGATTGTCTTGGCAATGTGGGGTCTTTTTTGGTTCCCTATGAACTTTAAAGCAATGTACTTTAAAAGTCACCTTTTTCTCTCAGAGAGTAAAAGGATGTTGTCTTATGGCTTCTTCACTTGTGCCTTTTTTTTTAGTTTTGAGATGGAGTCTTGCTCTGTCACCCAGGCTGGATCCCAGCTCACTGAAACCTCTGCCTCCTGGGTTTAAGCAATTCCTCTGCCTTAGCCTCCCAAGTAGCTGGGATTACAGGCACACACTACCATGCGCAGCTAATTTTTGTATTTTTTTAGTAGAGACAGGATTTCATCATGTTGGCCAGGCTGGCCTCGAACTCTTGACCTCAAGTGATCCGCCCACCTCGGCCTCCCAAAGTGTAGGGATTAATGGTGTAAGCCACAGCGCCTAGCTGGAATGGTTTTCATACTGTCTGCCTCTTCCTTCCTTCTTCCCTTTCACCCAGTAGTCTCTCTCTCCCAAAACAATACAACTTTTTCCTGCTTAATCCCTACTGAGAACACCAAGTACATTTATGTAAAAAATAATGACAATAGTAAAATTCCCGAAAACCATAAAAGCAGTTAAAAACAAAAGTTTGAAGTGTCGATGCTCCATGAAATTACACTAATGTGATGAATTCTAGTGTTGGACATCACCTTGCTCTTTCACGAGAATAAAATGCTATTGTATAAATGGTTCATCTGTGTTTTTTAATGGTATCTATGGATCGTTTCCTTTCTGTGAAGGTACAATGTTTATTTTCATAGTCATAAAGAAAATTAAAGAATGTCTACACAAGTTTTAAAATTCAAGGCGTATGCTAATATTCCCACTTTCTTTTCCACTATGGCCAAAGAAAATTATATATATAAATTCGAGAATGTTACTGTTGTCATTATATAATTATATATATAATGTATAATACTTCAAACTTTCGTTTTTAACTGCTTTTATGGTTTTTGGGAATTTTTACTGTTGTCATTATATAATTATATATAATATATAATAAAATTATATATAATATAATAAAAGTATATATATATAATTATATATACATATTTTGTTGTTGTTGTTTGTCTTATTGCAGGTTGATAATATTGACCAATTAACCAAGTGTAGCAGTCTGTCATACTTTCCACACATATCGTAGGTTAGAGTTGACCAGTCACATTTTTCCAGTGCACTTGCTATGAAGTGTGACTGCTCCCTCACACCTGCTGAATCTGTGACTTTAAGCACTTTACTTCTCTGAACCTCGCTTTCTTCATATGTAAAAAAGAGATAATAGGACTTCATGAAAATGTGGGGTGGACTAAACAAGAAAACATGCAGGAGTGATGCCTTACATACAATGGGCTCTCTATCTGTGGTGATTCCCTTTCATCTCACCAGGCAGATTGGTCTGATGAGCTTTGTAGTGCGGGCGGCAAATATTGTAATTCCCGCTCTGTGGTGGAAGGGACTGAGCTCACAGATATAAATAAACTGACCAAGATCACGCAAATGGTGTCAGTTTAAACCACTGTTGCTCCATTGGGATTAATTGTGCCTCCACGAGATGTTTGGCAACGTTTGGAGATTTGGGATTGTCACAGCTGGGGAAGGGGACCATTTATACTATTGGCACCTAGTAGATAGAGGCCAGGAATACTGATAACCATCTTTCAGTGCACAGAAGAACACCCTATAGCAAGGAATTATCCAGAGTAAAATGTTAATAGTGCTCTTTCCAATTCACCTCACATTTTCCAAAATAAAGCAAAGCACCTCGTAAAATGAAAACATTATTTTTGTTATTTGAAAGACATGGTAACATAATAGAAAACTTTAAAATTTGAAGTATCTGAGTCTATTCTTAACTCTCCTACTTACTAACATTTAATCTGAACATTTCAGGCAAAATGAACTCACCCGAGCCCTGGTTTCTCTATTTGCGCAATGTAACAGGGCATTTCAACCATAAGAAATAATTTAAATGAATGGTTGAGTATGGTGCCAACATGTAGTAGGGGCCCAGTTCATGACGGGACAATATAATAATGACAGTAGATATGGGAGGAGATTAATGGAATAACTTTCATTTTTTTAACAAATATTGATTGAATTTCCATTATGTGCTAGGCACTGAAGATATATCTCAGTCAGTTTGGCTGCTATAATAACAATATCATTAACTGGGTAGCTTAAACAACAGAAATTTATTTCTCACACTTCTGTAGTCAAGAAGATCAATGTCAGAAGGTTGCGTGGTAGAATTTGGTGAGGGCCATCTTCCCGGTTTACAGACAGCTGTCTCCTCATTGCATCTTCATATGACGGGGGGGGAGGGGGTGGAGAGAGAGAGAGAGAGAGAAAGATTGAGAGAGAGAGAGAGAGAGGGACAGAGACAGAGAGAGCAAATGAGAGAGAGAGAGAGGGACAGAGACAGAGAGAGCAAATGAGAGAGAGAGGAAGCTCTCTCCTGTCTTTTCTGATGAGGGCACTAATCTCATCATGAGAACTCCACCCTTGTGATTTAATTACCTTCCGAAGGCCCCACTTATAAATACTTTTCCATTGAGGTTCAGGGATTCAATATATTAATTTGAGGGGCACACAAACATGCAGTCGATCACAAGATGCAGAAATTAACCAAACAGAAAGAGCCCTGACATCATGGAACTTATATGGTGGAGGACAGAAAATAGACAAGCAGGAAAAGTAAGAAGAGAAGTCTCTTAATAAAATGCAGGTGGTGGTCCTGGAGGTCTTCTAGGAAGAGGCAACTGGAATAATGATCTGAAGGCTAAGAAAGCACAGGAGTGAAGAGGAAAATAAAAGGTATCCTTGAGAGAAGAAAGAACAAATGCACAGACACTCAGGCAAGAGGTGTTTGAAGACAGCAAGCAAGAGGGTCATGTAAACCCATGCACTGTCAATCTGAGTCTGCACTGTTTCAACCGATAATTAGTCTGATGTGCTCACTAGACTTAAGACCTCTCCAGGGTCAACATGAGAATGCCCATGTCTGGAGTACAAGGTTGTGGCTTTTCTGCAGAGAGACCATGCTTCCCCACACTGCAGCCTCTTTTACATCATGACTCTGAGAGTCTGCTGGACCACCAGCCCAATCAGAAATGTTCCATCCTCCCCTCATCTCAATGGGAGAGTTCTGGATCCCTCTAATGCTCTCCCAGGTCTGGGGAGCTGCTCATACTGCCTCAGGCCCACTGTCCAGCCCCCTCCCTCCACAGATAGTTCTACCTCATCTCTGCCCCACAGATAATTCTACCTCACCCCTGCCTATGTTGAAGGTGTCCATGTGGAGTGCTTCTCCCGGACTGGTGGCCTGGAGAAGGATGTCATCCATTTCCCCACGTTCTGACTTCCCCAAACCTTCCTGAATCTTTTTAAAACTTCCTTGTTTCCCAGTGCACATCCCAAGCTGAGGAGAAAGGAGGCCCCCATTATCTCAATTCCTGTATCTATTTCTGTCACTGAGCTCTTTTCCAAATGTTGCTGAGGCCAGAAGAAGCACATTTCAGCCTTCACTCTGTCATAGCCTGAATCTCTCCACCTCAGTCATATGGAAAGTCAGCTCCGCTGGCTTCTGGTCCCTGCTGAATCTACAGAAACTCATGAAATTATTCATCCTTTTATCAAGGCCTGACTTTAATACTCACCTCACTACACAGGGTCTGTAACAGAACTCAAAGTTAATCAGTGATTGTTGTTCCAGGCAGGACTCTGAGGTGATAAACTCTATCGTTTTGGAGTTCTCTTCAACATGGTACCAGGGTACCTGAGAAATACGAATATTAGAGAAAGCATCTGAAAAAAAAATCAAACATTTAAGTCTATAAAGCTGCATTATCCCCAAAAGATCACTTGCATTATTAGATAGAATTGTTTGCCAGACTGGACTAAATTTAGATTTTTCTCCATCACCCAGTGAAATGGGGGCTTCCGAGAAAGACTAGAAAGAAAATAAAGATATCCTTTTCTCACATTTTAGTGTATTGTGAATGCATGTGACCCTAAAACAGAAAAAAAAAAATAGTTGCATTAATGTCAATCTAGAGAGTTCCCAAATTTGAGGTAAACAGAAAAATAGAATTGTTTGCTTGTTTCCCTAAATGAAAGAGGAAAATCAAATGGGAGGAAAGAATCCTCCCAAGTCGTCTATGGGGCTTGGGATGTATAGTCACATTCTTTGTGCCTGTCTTTTCCTTTTCTTTATGTTTGAGACTGGCCCTCAGTGCCTGTCCCAAATTCTGAGAGCTGTCCTGTTAATTGCTGACTTGTCCATTTCTTGCCAAGAAGGCTCTGGCTCTAGTAACAGCTGCTGATTCTAGTCCCCAGGCTTATGATTAGGGTTGCCAGAAAAAAAAAAATTGAGATAAACAATTTTTTTATGAGTATGCCCAAAATATTTTATGAAGCATACAACAGAAAATTTTTGTTTACTTGAAATTTAAATTTAACTGGGCTTGTTAAGTTTTTGCTTGCTTAATCTGGCAACCCTACCCTGAGCAATAGCAAACCTAGACCCTGATCACATGCCACGTCGAAAGGGAAGAGGGTGGCCATGTCACCATCCATCCACAATGGGCCTCATTTAAGACTGAGAGACAGAATTGACTTCACCTCCAACATTCATAGTTGTATACAGATAAATGTAAATATAATTATACTCAAAAATATATTCAAAACTGAGGTTTTGGGAGGAGAAGACTGAAAACACCCAGCCATCCTGGGTCTCACCATGGAAAGAGGAGTGCCTTCCTTCTATATAAATATAATTGAACTCGACAAGGGTCTCGTGAGTAGGTGTCATATTTATTTCACAAATGGGTAACTAAGATTCGAGGGGTAAAAAACAGTGTATTTTAGTTAAAAGTCACTAGATTTATAGCATTTAAGTATTTGAATTTCAGATAAACTCAGAAATGATTAGTATTTTATTTTAGTTTTTATTTATATTAATTTTATATTTCTAATTGTTGTAGATATGTAGTAGAAGTAGATATTTATGGCGTACATGAGATTTTGGAACAGACAGGCAATGCAGAATAATTACATCAGGGTGAATTCATCACCTTAAGAATTTATCCTTTGTGTTACAAACAATCTAATTATACTCTTTTAGTCATTTTAAAATGTACAATTAAATTATTATTGGTAATGGTCACCCTGTTGTGCTCTCGAATAATAAGTCTTATTCATTTCTTCTATTTTTTTTTACCCATTAGCCATCCCAACTCCCCCCATATCCCTTCACTGCTCTTCCCAGATTCTAGCAACCATCCTTCTACCCTCCATCTTCATGAGTTCAATTATTTTAAGTTCCCATAAGTAAGTGAGAACATGTGAAATTTGTCTTTCTGTGCCTGACTTATTTCAGTTAACATAATGACCTCTAGTTCTATCCATGTCACTGCAAATGACAGATTCTCATTCTTTTTTTTTTTTTTTTTTTGAGAGGGAGTCTCCTTCTGTCACGCAGGCTGGAATGCAGTGGCGATATTGGCTCACTGCAAGCTCCGCCTCTCAGGTTCATGCCATTCTCCTGCCTCAGCCTCCTGAGTAGCTGGGATTGCAGGCGCCCGCCACCACCCCCAGCTAATTTTTTGTATTTTTAGTAGATACGGAGTATCACCGCATTAGCCAGGATGGTCTGGATCTTCTGATCTCATGATTTGCCAGCCTCGGCCTCCCAAAGTGCCGGGATTACAGGCGTGAACCACCATGCCTGGCCGATTCTTACTCTTTTTTATGGCTGAATAGTACTCCATTGTGTATAAATATCATATTTTCTTTACCCATTCATCTGTTGATGGACAATCTTGGCTATCCTAAATAGTGCTGCAATAAACATGAGAGTGAAGATATTTCTTTGAGAGACTGATTTTCTTTCTTTTGGGTATATACCTAGCATGGGGCTGCTGGATCATCTAATAGCTTTATTTTTAGTTTTTTGAGGAACCTCCAAACTGTTCTCCATAGTGGTTGTACTAATTTATATTCACAGTGTATGAAGGTTCTCTGTTCTCCACATCCCTTCTACCATTTGTTATTGCCTGTCTCTTGGATAAAACCCATTTTAACTGGAGTGAGATGGTATCTCATTCTAATTTTGGCTTCCATTTCTCTGATGATCAATGGTGTTGAGGATCTTTTCATTTTTCTGTTTGCCATTTGTATGTCTTCTTTTGAGAAATGTCTATCCAAATATTTTGCCCATTTTTAAATCGGATTGTTAGATTTATTTTTCCTGTAAGAGTTGTTTGAGCCCCTTATGTATTCTGGTTATTAATCCCTTGTCAGATGGATAGTTTCCAAATATTTTCTCCCATTCTGTGGGTTGTCTCTTGACTTTGTTTCCTTTGCTGTGCAGAAGCTTTTTAACTTAATGTGACTCTATATGTCCATTTTTGCTTTGGTTGCCTGTGCTTTTGGGGTATTACTCAAGAAATCTTTGCCCAATCCAATGTCCTGGAGAGATGCCCCAATGTTTTCTTTGAGTAGTTTCATAGTTGAGGTCTTATCTTTAGGTATTTAATCCATTTTGGTTAGATTTTTGTATATAGCAAGAGATAAGAGTCTAGATTCATTCTTCTGCATATGGGTATTCAGTTTTCCCAGCACCACATATTGAAGGGGCTGTCCTCTTCCCAGTATATGTTCTTAGCACCTTTGTCAGAAATGAGTTCACTGTAGATGGATGGACTTGTTTGTGGATTGTCGATTCTTTTTCATTGGTCTATATATCTGGTTTTATGTCAATACCATGCTGTTGTGGTTACTACAGCTCTGTAGCATAATTTGAAGTCAGGTAATATGATTCCTCCAGTTTTGCCCTTTTGGCTCAGGATAGCTTTGGCTATTCTGGGTCTTTGATGGTTCCGTATCAATTTTAGGATTTTGTTTCTATTTCTGTGAAGAATGTCATTAGTATTTTTTTTATAGGGATTGCATTAAATCAGTAGATTGCTTTAGTAGTATGAACATTTTATCAATCCATGAAATTAGGATATCTTAGAAATTTTGTGTCCTCTTTAATTTCTTACATCAATGTTTTATAGTTTTCACTGTAAAGAGTTTCCACTTCTTTAGTTAAGCTAATTCCTAGGTATTTAATTTTATTTGTACCTATTGTAAATGAAATTCTTTTCTTGATTTATTTTTCAGATTGTTTGCTGTTGGAATATTGAAATGCCACTGATTTTTGTACGTTGATTTGGTATCCTGCAAGTCTACTAAATTTATCAGTTTTAATAGTTTTTTGGTGGTCTTTAGGTTTTTTCAAATATGAGATCATGTCATCTGCAAACCAGAATAATTTGACTTCTTTCTATTCAATTTGAATGTCCTTTACTTCTTTATCTTCTTTGATTGCTCTAGCTAGTACTTTCAGTTGTAGAGCAAGCTCAACTATGTTGAGCAACAGCAGTGAAAGTACTCCCAGGTATATTAAAGCTCCATTGTATTTTATTTGTGTCTTTTCCCTTGCTGCTTTTAAGATCCCTTTTTTTAAAAAAAAAATTATCGACCTTTGCGACTTTGATTATTAAATGCTTTGAGGTAGTCTTCTTTGGTTTTATATAACCTTCTTATACTTGAATGTTGATATTTTTCTCTAGGTTTAGGAAGTTCTCTGTTATTATGCCCGACTGAATAAACTTTCTCCTCTATCTCTTCTTCTACCTCCTCTTTAAGGCCAAAAAATCTCTTAGATTTGCCCTTTTGGGGCTATTGTGTAGATCTTGTAGACCACTGGTTTTTACTCCTTTTTCTTTTGTCTCCTTTGACTCTCTATTTTCAAATGGCCTGTTTTCAAGTTCACTAATTCTTTCTTCTGCTTGATCAATTCTGCTATTAAGAGACACTGATACATTCTTCAGTATGTCAATTGCATTTTTCAACTCCAGAATTTCCACTTGATTCTTTTTTGTTATCTCAATATCTTAGTTAAATTTATCTGAGAGATTTTGGAATTCTTTCTCTCTGTTATATTGAGTTTCTTTTGAGTTTCCTTAAAATAGCTATTTTGAATTCTCTTTCTGAAAGGTTGCATATCTCTGTTTCTCCAGGATTGGTTCCTGGGGCATTATTTTATTTGTTTGGTAAGCTCATGTTTTCCTGGATAGCCTTGATACTTTCAGATGTTTGTCCATGTCTGCAAGGAGGAGTTCAGTATTTATCGTAGTCTTTGCAGTCTTGGCTTGTTTGTACCCATCTTTCTTGGGAAGGCTTTCCAGGTATTCAAAGGGACTTGAGTGTCATAATCTAAACCATATCTCTATTAGAGGGTACCCCAAGCCCAGTAATGCAGTGTTTCTTGCAGAACCGTAGAGGTACTGCCTTGGTAGTCTTGGAAAACATCTGGAAGAATTCTCTGGATTACAAGACAGATACTCTTGTTCTCTTCCCTTACTTTCTCCTAAACAGAGTCTCTCTCCTTGTGCTGGGGTTGGGGGTGGGGTGACACAAGTTCCCCTGTGGCCACCACCACTTGAATTGTGCCGAATCAGACCTGAAGCCAGCACAGCCTGGATCTTGCCCAAGACCTGCTGGAATCACTCTCTGACTATACAGCCTATGTTCACTCCAGGCCCTGGGGCTCTACAATCAGCAGGTGGTGATACCAGCCATGTCTGTGTCCTTCCCTTTAGGGCAGTGAGTTACCCCAGATCCCAAGTGGGTCAAAAGATGCCATCTGGGAACCAAGGTCTGGAGTAAAAAACCTTAGAAATCTACCTGGTGTCCTATACTACTATGACTAAGCTGGAACTGACACCACGAGACAGAGACTTTCCCATTCTTCTCTCTCCTTTGCACAGGCAGAGGAGCCTTTCCCCATGGCCGCCACCACCACAGGTGCACAAAGAGTACTGTCAGGCTACCTCTGGTGTTCGCTTCAGGTCCAAGGACTCTTCACCTTGTGGTAAAGGCTGCTAGGCCTGGGACTCACCATTCAAGACAGAAGACTCCCTTCGGTAACAGGGCAGGTCTAGAAATGACTTCCAACAGCCAGGCCTGGAAGTGGGGATCTCAAGAGGCTGCTTGGTGCTCTACCCCACTTGTGGCTGAGCTAGTATCTGATTTTTGGTTCTTATGAAGGTTATTTTCTTACATAGATATTTGTCAAATTTGGTGTTCCTGCAGAGGAAACAATTGGTGGAGGATTCTATTCGGCTATCTTGCTCTGTCCCTCTTTTAGAGTCCTGATTAGTATTATTAAATTTCTGATTTTATCTTTGGGAAAGTAATATGTATACTGTGAGTCAGATGAAATAGTCCATGATTGCTGTACACAGATTATCAAATAGCACTACAGAAGATATTCAAAAGATAATGATTACTGACATTAATTTCTATGGGCAAGTTTCCCATAAAGTGATGCCTTGACTTAGGTCACAGACTTGATATATAGGACACTCTAGGTCACATGAATAGACTTGTTTAGTAAAGTAGATTTGAAGTCATGTCTTGTTCTCAGGTAATTCCTTCAGGCTAAGAATTGGCCTCCCATACAGTCCTATTTTCAAAGGCAAATTCCAGTGAATTACTCTAGTAATACCTCAAGTTATGAGCCTCTTTTAATGAATTATATTTATTGAATCAATTTTCCCATAAACAGTGAGCTCTGGGGCCAAGGACATGCTGTGGTTTTATTATAAAGGCCTTCTTTGTGGATAGACCCATGCTTTGCTCATCTCTGAGAAAATGTGGGCATAATGTTGCATGAGGGAATATCAACAAGAGTTAAGGGAAGGACATGGGAAAACATAATGAGAAATAAATGTTTGTTGTTTATAAGCCTCTCTGTTTATGGTCTTTTTGTTATAGCAGCCTGAACAGTCTAAGAGAGCTACATTTTCTTAGGTAGTTCAAAACAGATAAGATAGTCGCAAATCATATCAATAATTATAAAATGTATATTTATATCTGTATACAACCTATCAGAAAACTGTCAATGTTATAGATTTAATCAATCTCTTCTTTATTTATGTCAGTTAATACATTTAATGCATTTTACAGATACAATGACCTCTCACACATCAAAAAAATTACTGTAAATCAATTGAAATGGTTGCATTATCAATCAACTATTAATCAGACCGAAGAACCCAGTTGAGACTTCCACAGTGAGTTAAATGCTAGCAGATATTTATCACCTAGGTTTCTCTTACGATGAAGATCGACAGATTGTGCCAATGAGAATGTTCATAGCCATGCTTTTTTGTCCAACCTGGTGTCTCTCTCTCTCTCTCTTTCTTCACTACATGGGTGTCATGGGGTATGTTATGGGCTGACTGGTGTCCTCCCAAAATCCGTATTTGAAGTTATAATCCCCAGTACTTCAGAATGTAACCATAATTTGAAATAGAATCTTTAAAGAAGTAATTAAATTATATAATATCATTAAGATGGGCCCTAGTCTAATGACTAGTGTCTTTATAAGAAAAGAAAATTTGAACACAGACATGTACAGAGGGAAATCTCTGTGAAGACAAAGGGAGGCCAAGGCAACCTACAAGACAAGGAGAGACACTTGAAACACATCCTTCCTCATAGCCCCCAGAAGGAACCAAACCTTGCTGACACTTTGAGCTCAGATTTCCAACCTCCAGAAGTGGAGAAGATCAATTTCAATTTTTTAAACTGCCCACTGTGTGGTATTTTTGATACAGCAACCCTAGCTAACTAATATATGATGTTTAGCCTCAATGTATAACTTAAGTCATTGTATAACTTTTGTATCTCTGTAAAATTGTTTGAGTCTTCCATAGGTTTTATTTGCTAGGAGATACAAGGCTAAGTTGATCTGTCAGTCTTCATCCTAAATTTGGACCAGTCCATCATGTAGCAAACCCATTTACACTCTATCCACCTGATTCTTGTCTATGGCTCCTTGAGGTGATGGTCCCTAGCTGTTCTTAGTGTAATTTCTACCTCCTTTCAGATGCTTTTTGCTTCTCCTTCCCTAATATGCACAGAGGTAAGTAAAAAACAAAATAAAACAAAAAACCAACCTTTTTTTTTTTTTTTCATATGGAGTCTGGCTCTGTCGCCCAGACTGGAATGCAGTGGCACAATCTTGGCTCATGGCAAGCTCCACCACCCGGGTTCATGCCATTCTCCTGCCTCAGCCTCCCAAGTAGCTGGGACTACAGGTGCCCGCCACCACGCCCGGCTAATATTTTTTGTATTTTTAGTAGAGATGGGGTTTCACCATGTTAGCCAGGATGATCTCGATCTCCTGACCTCGTGATCCGCCCGCCTCAACCTCCCAAAGTGCTGGGATTACAGGTGTGAGCCACCATATCCAGCCAAAAACCAACTTATTAATACCTATAAACATGTACTTGAAGAAACAAAACATATATACCAATAGTCCCCTACTAATTTTACTTAATTGGAAAATTGCATTCACCCTTTTTTGTAGCATAATTGTCATCTCATACATTTTAATGAACTTATTTGTTTTTTGAATGTCATGGCTTTCTTATAGACTCAATTCATTCCAACTAGTTATAGTTTCTTTCTTTGGATGCTCAAATTGTTGCAGCTTGACTAGTGGGGGTCTTGTTAAGCTATCTTGTTTGTCCTTTCAGTACAGCTTTACACATTGCCACAATTTCCTTGTTTTCTGGCAGCCACTCCAGCTCATAATCTATCCAAATTTTGCGTCATCCCAAGACACCCAAGACATGGAATCAATTGTTCTCCAAGGAGCCTTGGTTCTCTGTAGTTCAAGAACTAAATAGTATTAGGGCATAAGATGTGGCCACTCACTGTCCATAAGCACTGGGGGACAGACAGAAAGACAGAAAGAACTGAAAAAAAAAAAAGACTTCTATACAAGGTCATGAAGTTCACAACTACATTTCTAATTTAGCTTTACGATTAATCAATCATTTTAATTTTTTCCACTCCAATATGCCTAACTTAGACTTTAACCCATCACCCAAACTGTAATTGTGCCCCATTTTATTTTTAGTTTCTTTTTATGTCTCATTGACCAATGTGACTTTGTAATCATTTTATTGACCCTAAAGAATTCAAAGTACCTCATAAACGGCCTCTATTTATTCTCCCTCACCTGTCACTATATCTATGAAGCAATTCATCCCCTTATATACATGTCATGAGCATCAACACATTCCAATTTCATGGAGTTATGTTTTACAAGCTTATGGCTCAATTTTCTAAAGACGCAATTAACAGGCTGAGTGACCTTTGCCTTCATCTATAATCTTAAAAAAATACTAAGTATGAAAAAGAAAAAGGTCTTGAATGTTATGATTCAGGATCGTGAAAGGTCCAAGATCAAATCTGCTTTGTTACTTACAGTGTCTTCACAGGATGAATATGGAGGGAAAGATGAGGTAATTGTTCTATAAGAAACAGGACACCAAACCTCACTCAGTCAGGTTTTTTTTTCCCCATCTGAACCTGAAGATTAAAAGAGTTAAACTGCATAAAAGCACTTGATAAATTTAAACCGTGTATAAGTTGTCAGAATTTTTATTACAAATTACCAACCATTATACTGATTGAATTAATTCAAGCATTAAGCTGTTAAGATGATCATGTAAGTGCAGTCGGCAAGTCCTCACAAACTGTATATCCTGGATTTCCAGTTTAGTGCTTTATTCACCACATTATGCAGCATTTCAAATATGAAAATGAATTCCATGGATGAGAAGCAACCATTCAGCCATGGGCCAGGCTATCATCTTTGCCTGCACACCTGTCTGGAAGAGATTCAACTGGAAAGACCCCACTTACCTGAGATAAAGGCCAGTCCAGGAAGGACTGTGGTGCCAGGTGCTTTACCCATAAACAGTATAGCACATGGCTGCATTAAGGTTGTAAGGCACACAAGGCTTCCTGGCCTATTTTATTCATTCCAGTTTCCAGGGATAACACTCCAAACTCTGATTCAGAGGTATACCTTTGTTTTCATTCCAACATAACCAAAGAAAGAAAGCTCATGATACAGCAGTTTAATTACAGTATGCAAATTTTTATGCTTCCATTTCCTTTTGTGTTATACAGGTCATACTTTATTTACAGGGAAGGAGAATACAGCTCAGGAAAGAGAGAGTAATCAAAGGGGGAGGATGAAAACAAACAAAGGACGCAGTCTGTACTCAATCACAGCGATGTGGTTGGAAGGGTGATAAGGGATAAAGGGACACGAACTTGCGGTCACAATTGCCATTATGTGACATCACTGATCAAACCTTTGCTTCAGCTATGTCTCTTTGGCTCAAGAATAAAGAGCATGCACTGCAAATAATAAATGATTCCTGTAAATTTACTTTTAGTTTACATACATTAAAGTGTCCTCTTCCTCTCCTCCTCCTCTTCCTCCTCCTCCTCCTCCTCCTTCTTCTTCTCCTTCTCCTCCTCCTCCTCCTTCTTCTCCTTCTTCTTCTCTTCCTTCTTCTTCCTTATTCTTCTTGAGGCAGGGTCTTTCTTTGTCACTGGGACTGGAATACAATGGCATGTTCTCAGCTCACTGCAACCTCCACCTCCTGGGCTCAAGCCATTCTCCCACCCCAGTAGTTGGGACTAACAGGTGTGTGCCTTTATGCCTGGCTAATTTTGCATTTTTTGTAGAGACAGGGTTTCCCCATGTTGCCCAGGCTGGTCTCAAACTCCTATGCTCTAACCATCCTCTATCCTCACCTTCCCTAAGTGCTGGGATTACAGGCGTGAGCCACCATGCCCAGCCTCCTTTTTCTAATACACAGTTTTTGTTTATTTGTTTGAAACAGGATCTCACTCTGTTGCTCAAGCTGGAGTGTAGTGGCCACAATCATGGCTCGCTATAGTCTCACACTCCTGGGCTCAAGTGATTCTCTTGACTTAGCTTCCCATGTAGCTTGGACTACAGGTGTGTGCCAATCATAGTTAGCCATGGCTGGCTAATTTTTTGCTTGTTTGTTTGTTTGTTTGTATTTTAGCCGGGATGAGGTCTTGTTATGTTGCATAAGATGATTTCTAACTGGGCTCAAGGAATCCTCCCACCTCAGTCTCCCAAAGTGCTGGGATGACAGGCATGAGCCACTGCGCCCAGACTCTTTTATGAGATTTGGCAAATGCCTAGAGTCATGTAGCTACTTTCTCAATCAGGATACAGAGTAACTCCAGTGATACACAACAAAGACTATTTCTTTATATTCAAATACACCATCTCCACCTATCCTGAATCTCTGGCAACTACTGTCAGCTCTTTATGCCCATAGTGTTATCTTTTCCAGAATGTCATACAAATGTGTAGCTTTATTCATTTAGTATAATGTGTAATGTATTGTGAATTCCTCCACATTTTTGTGTATATCTGTAATTTGTTCTTTTTTATAGTCCTATAGCATTGTATTATATGGATACACCAGTGTTTGTTCATGCATTAGTCAAAGAACATTTGGGTTGTTTTCATGTTTCTGTGACTACCAATGAAACTGCTATAAACATTTATGAGCTTTTGTATGACATAAATTCACTTCGCTTGAATAAATACCTATGAGTAGGATTGTGGAATCATATGATGAGCATGAGTTTACATTTACAAGAAATTACCAAACTATATTATTAAAAAGTCAAGGGCCAGGAACAGTGGCTTATGCCTATAATCCCAGCACTCTGGGAGGCCGAGCTGGATGGATCATCTGAGGTCAGGAGTTCGAGACCAGCCCGGCCAATGTGGTGAAACCCATCTCTACTAAAAATACAAAAATTAGCAGGGCATGGTGGCATGTGCCTGTAATCCCAGCTACTCAGGAGGCTGAGGCATGAGAATCGCTTGAACCCGGGAGGCAGAGCTTGCAGTGAGCCAAGATCATGCCACTGTACTCTAACCTGGGTGACAGAGTGAGACTCTGTCTCAAAAAAATTAAAAGGTCAAAAAATGACAGAAGCTGGCAAGGTTATGCAGAAAAGCAAACACATATATACGGCTGGTGGGCGTGTAAATTTGCTCAACCATTGTGGAAAGCAGTGTGGTAATTCCTCAAAGAGCTAAAAACAGAACATTCCACCCAGCAATCCCACTACTGGGTATATACCCAAAAGAATATAAATCCTTCTATTGAACACATGTGTGTTCATTGCAGCACTATGCACAATAGCAACATGGAATCAACCTACATACCTATCATTGGTAGACTGGATAAAGAAAATGTGGTATGTATATATATATATACACCACATTTATACACAGACACACACACATACACACACACAACATGGAATACTATGCAGTCATAAAAAAGAATGAGATCATGTCCTTTGCAGGAACATGGATAGAGCTAGAGGCTCTAGAAGCTATTATCCTTAGCAAACAAATGCAAGAATAGAAAGCCAAATACAGTATGTTCTTACTTATAAGTGGGAGTTAAATGATGAGAACACATGGACACAAAGAAGGGAACAACAGACACCGGGTTCCACTTGAGGGTGTAGGGTAGGAGTAGGGAGAGGATCAGATAAAATGACTACTGTGTACTAGACTTAGTACCTGGGTGATGAAATAATCTGCACAAGAAACCCCCACGACATAAGTCTATCTATACAATAAACCTACACACGTAATCCCAAACCTAAAATAAAAGTTTTTAAAAAAGAAACTGCCAAACTGTTTTCCAAAGTGACTATACAATTTTGCAATTTCACCTGCAATGTATGAGAGTACTAGACTAGTAGAGAGTCTACAACCTCAATATCTCTTAATATTGTTAGGTATTATTGTTGTGGTTAATAGTATTATTATTGCAATTCTAATAGTTGTGGAGTGTCATCTTATTTTTATTTTAATTTGCATTCACCTAATGACTAATGATGTACATATTTTCGCTTGCTTTTGCCATCATATGTTTTCTTCAGTGAAATATCTGTTCAAACCTTTTTTCTAATTTTAAATAATTTTTCTTTCTACTGAATTTATTAATTTCTAAGCTTATGTTTTTTTGTTTTTGTTTTTGTTTTTTTTGAGATGGAGTCTCACTCTGTTGCCAGGCTGAAGTGCAGTGACATGATCTTGGTTCACTGCAACCTCCGCCTCCCGGGTTCATGCAATTCTCCTGCCTTAGCCTCCCAAGTAGCTGAGAATACAGGCATGTGCCAGCACGCCCAGGTAATTTTTGTACTTTTAGTAGAGATGGGCTTTCACCATCTTGGCCAGGATGGCCTTGATCTCTTGACCTGATGATCCGCCCACCTTGGACTCTCAAAGGGCTTAGGATTACACTGCACTCAGTCTGATGTTTTATTAAGTAAAAGCTACTATGATTGTAGTCAGAATCATAATACATAGAATTTGAGTTAATGATAGCAATATGAAGCTAGATTTTAAGAAGTCAAAAGGCTTACGCTTCTAGATCACAGCTTCTCAGAGTTTAGTGTGCAAGCAAGTCACATAGGGATCTTGTTCAAAATGTGGGTTCTGATTCGTCAGGTCTGGGTGGAGCCTGAGAATGTGATTTCTAATACAGCACCAAGTGAAGCCAATGTTTCTAGTTGATGCAACACATTTTGAGTAACAAGAGACTACAGAAATCTGGAATCTGGTTCAAATTACCTTTTTAGAATCCCAAAGCTGAACAACACTCAGCATGTAATTATGTTTTCCTTTATTTTTGGAAGAAATAGAAACATGTAATTAACAAATACATCAAGATAGTTTCAGTTCCTTGAAGACATAGTGCAAACCTCTAGAACTTGAATAGGTATGTCACAAAGTCCCTGTAACAAAAACCTGTCCAAAAATTATGTTGTCATGTTTAATTGGTTTAAAAAAAAATCATGGGGGGCTCCTTTCATTGAACTCAATCCAATGAGAAAATAATTCTGTTCATCGCTCACTGGAATGATTTTTTTAACCCCAAAATATTTTAATGTAGTCATTGGTTACAGTCAAAACTTTCTGTGTCCTTCTCCTATAAACATTGGTGTGGGAGCGGATGAGTGGTGTTCAAATGGCCTAGGACCTTACCTAAAAAGCATCATATACAGGGGATTGTAAATAATGTGAGTACTATATAAATGTTGCTTCACATTGCATAAGATATAAAATAAAGTGACAGTAGAAAAATCCTTTTATTTTGCAAGTCTTATTAGAGCCTGGAATTTTTGTCTCCGATTTTGGCAATGCAAACACTGGTCTTTAAGAAGGTAATTTGTATTTTAAGGAGTAAGCAATATGATCCATTGAGATTCAGGAAGAAACTATTAGAGTTTCTATTTTCACACATTTTTAAATGGAAAAAATAAGAAAATTATATTACACCAATGTTTACTACATCACTTGACACATGGACCTTCATTTAGTCTCTATGTCATAGACTTACCTTGAAGAATTTCATTTTGGATATAAGTTTGAAATATTTTGGGGACATCCAAACAAGGACGTCAAGGAAGCAGCTAGACAAGTGATTACAAGGGAGAGACGGGCAGATCCATAAACCAAAAGGTGTCTGAATATAGAGGGGAGCAGATGGGACACCTTTGGTGACAAAAGCAAGTGTAACTAGGAGGAGAGTGTTACATTTAGAGTTTTGGTACAAGAGGAAGAAATGAACAAGAACTGAGAAGGAGGCAAGGGTCAAGGGTGGCAACAGAAGCAAGCGGGTTTCCAGGAAAAAAATGATAGCGTGTCAAGAAAGACTGATTAACCACATTAAATACTGCTAGATGGTTGAGGAAAATGAGGGCACGATGTGCCTACTGGATTTGGTTACACGAACACTATGGTGACCTCAGTAAGACAGCAGCTATCTCAGAAGATCCCGTGAAAACTGGAAGCTGTGGGTCCATGTTTAAGCAAGGACATTCTCTCCTTTGGTTGTTAACAAAAGTTGATTTTATCCTGGTGTAAAGAAATACACACATCTTGTTTTAGTGTGCTCAATGTGAACATTTTTGAAAAATCAAAGAAATGCAAAAGTCGACAAACAAAATATTTTTAAATCAATCACTAAGAATCCTATTATCTAAAAGCAATCCCTGTAATAGTGCTGTGTCTCACTTCTGTGTTTCCTCACTTGATAAGTTTTTATTCTTTTAACTTATTCTGTGTAATTGTGATTATATTTTATGCAGCATTTTATGCACTGACTTTTTCACTTCACTTTTTAATAAACATTTTCCAAGTTTTAAATGCTTTGTAAGCATAATATACCATACAGTGAGCATACCATGGAGATATTCATCCCATTTAGGTGGTTTCCAATTTGAAGGCTGTTATAAATAAAGCTGAAATGAGCATTTTTCTGTATAATCCTTTTCCCCAATTTTTCTAGATTATTTTCTTACAGAGAAATATCTGCAGGGAATTTTATGAGTTAAATGTTAGAAGGACCCTCAAACTCTAAGAGCCTATTTTAAATGAACATCTGTGTGCTATGGATTGAAAAGAGGAACCCCAAATCAATGCTAAAGTAAGATGATAAACTCTCAGTGGTTTTAATTCATTAACTCCCATGGACACACCTCATCCCAATTTTCTTTCTCACAATTTAGAATCTTACTTTTCCACTTCCTCCTCTGAGTTCATCTGGAACTTTCCTAATACTGAGCAGAAGAACATAACTGCCAGTAAAATGAGAGGGAGAAAGGAGAATAAGAGGCCACGAGAGAGAAGAGAAAAAGAGGGAATGGGAAGAGGAAGAGCAAAAAGAGGGAAAGAGAGGAAGATAAGGCCACTTGGTGCATTAATTGATATGATTTGACTGTGTCCCCACTCAAATCTCACCTTGAATTGTAATAATCCCCATGCAGGGCATGGCTCAATGGAGATAACTGAATCATGGAGTGGTTTCTCCCATAGTGTTTTCATGATAGTGAACAAGTCTCACGAGATCTGATGGTTTTATAAGGGGTTTTTCCCCATTTTGTTCAGCACTTCTCTTATCTGCTGCCATGCAAGACATGGCTCTGCTTCTCCTTTGCCTTCTGACATGATTGTGAGGCTTCCCCAGCCACATAGAACTGTGAGTCCATTAAGCCTCTTTCCTTTATAAATTACCCAGTCTCAGATATGTCTTTCTTAGCAGCATGAGACCAGACTAATACATTAATTTTTTAAAAGCCTTTGAGTTTTGTGTAATTTATATTTTTCTCCAAACACTTCCATTTTTTTAAGGCTGGAGCATTGTCATAGAAGACACATCGACACATCAATATTAAGTTATTTGACAACCAAACTTCTTTTTCTGTTACCCCACTTTCTCCCTTTCGAGAAACTCCTCTTAGTGAAGTCTTCGTGAAACGCTCCTATCTATAACTTAAAAAGAAAAAGCAAGAGCAGCTCTTCCTACCCTGTCCTGGGTCAACAGGAAGCTGGCACGTGAATTGGGCTTATCCAGTTGTCAATTAATTATGGGGTTTGTATCCTGAGACAGTGGCCCAATAATGCGGAGGCCTCAGCAGCCAGCTCATGCTTCTGTTGTGACCCCTGCTGCAATCTTCGATGATCAGCTCCCCTGTTGATTACCCATTCCTAAGTCTGGTCCTCCTGCTTCTTGTTCCTTCTATAGATCCCCAAGAACCTTTCCAATAATCTGTCTTTTTACCGAGTCCATCTTTGTTGCTTGTAAAGAAGCCTCTGTCTGAATCAGGCAGGCAGAACACGGCCTCATTTAGAAATTTGGACTTTAGAGCAATGGGAAACCACTGCACGAGTAAAAACTTTCTGCACAGGACTGATTGCACAGGGGGAAAACAGAGACATGGAGGATGAGGGGAGTTAGTAAAAAAAAAAAAAAAAAAAAGAACAGAGAGAGAGCAGAGAGAGAGAGAGAGAAATGGGAAGAAGTAGAGGTCACACATGTGGAATTGCCCGGGAGGGCGGGGAGCAGCCAGAAGGCTTCAGAGAGGGGACGACACATCGAGATCAAGAACATTCAAGGACATTCTCACTTGAGCATCACATACAGACTCGGGGGACCAGGAAGTGAAGACAAGGACTGAGAGACTGTAAAAACGGCATGTTTCTGAAAGCAATGGCAAGGGCAAATGAGGATGCCGGGAGGGAGAGACATGTTATGCATTTCCTGAGCGACTTTGCAGGGCTTCATGTAGCTCACTTCAGGGCAACAGAAAGAATGAGCAGTTTGGTAATAATATGTCCTTCTGGCAGCCTCTGACTCCGCAATACTCATCTCCAACATATTCGACACAAAAAGGCCACCCCAGCATAGAGCCATCTCTCCTTCTTACCTTCTAGAAGAGAGTTCCCTAAACTTCACTGAGAAGATTCACTTGCAACTCTGGTTAAAAATTTAGCTTCCCGGCCGGGCTCCCTGGCTCATGCCTGTAATCCAGCACTTTGGGAAGCCGAAGTGGGTAGATCATGAATTCAGGAGTTCAAGAGCAGCCTGGCCAAGATGGTGAAAACCTATCTCTACTAAAAATACAAAAATTAGCCGGGTGTGGTGGTGGGCACCTGTAATCCCAGCTACTCAGGAGGCTGAGGCAGAGAATTGCATGAACCTGGGAGGTGGAGGTTGCAGTGAGCCGAGATCTGACTACAGGGCTCGAGCCTGGGCAACAGAGTGAGACTCCGTCTCAAAAAAAAAAAAAAAGAAGCTTCCCAGTTTTTGCCCCTGGAGATTCCGATACAGAGGGTCAGGGTGGGATTTGAGAAAAATTTTTTTAACACGTTCTATCACATAATGCTTGTCATCATAAAAGTGTGGAAAACACTACTATACAATTAGTTACTTGATGCAGGTATGTAATAGATACCTAGCAGGGTCTATCAGGTGTCTATTGGAGCAGGGGCTACAGGAGAGGATTGGTTTAAAGTAAAAATGATGCTTTCCCTGCCATGGGAAGAATTACAGTCTTGTGGGATGGACACAACTATTCGTAACTAATTTGGATACAAGCCAAACTACAAGCATAGGAGTGACCGTCCAGTTAAGGGGCTATAGAAGACAGAAGACAGCATTGAAGGGGTCGATGGCAAATTGTGGAGACTTGGTGAGAAAGGAGGCCTTTGACATAGGGCCTAAATGGACTTGGAGCAAAAATAAAAATCAATCCCTTTGAGGCCGGCACTGGAAAGAGAACATCCCGGAGGAAGAAGCACCTGGTTCTGGAGCTCCGACCTTGTTTTCAGATCCTCTCTTGCTTTGCCTCCTTCTCTGGTTCCGCTATCACCACCCTGCTGGCCTCAGAGGGCAGTAATCTTCAAACACTCTGGCCCAGACAGAAAAAAAAAAAAAACCAAAAACCCTTTCCATGAACTCCGCATTGTCCAGCTGAGGCTGAGGCAAGGCTGAAATCAAAAATAATGAAAATCAATAGGCCCTTTGCTAAATGCTGAAGAGCAGAAACAAGGAAATAAACAGTCCCATAAAATCAAAACTTCATCTAAGAGGCCCACTCCACCCACATGGGACCCCTAAGGAAAGGGAATTATTCCTGACTCCTTCTCTTCCTATGTCCTGATCTCCCTTGACTTGGCAGGTGCTATTTTCATCTTTGTCTATCATTTGGACTCCTAAAAGTCTAGACAAGGAGACAAGGAGAAGGAGAATCATTCTCTTTGGATCCAGCGTCTGCCCTTCCAGGCCCAGCCTTCTGAGTTAGAACTCACCTCTCCTCCAAGTAACTGAGAGCGACTGACTTTCCTTTCTGAGCTTCAATTTCTTTATGGCCTTTCAAAGAACACCATGGCAACTTTGTCTGAAATCAAGGCTGGATGCTATCACTCAGTAACTGCATAAATTCTGTCTAGGCATTTAACCTTTCTGAGTTACTGTTTTTCTGTAAGTAAAATTAAAGGTTTATATTAGAGTTTAGCTCAGTCCCATTTCTGATCTGTCTATAATTCTAGGGACATCCACGGGCATGACTCAAATTGTTCATAGTATATATTATGCCTCAGTAGTAACGTCTTAAATGAAATAGCCTGAACCTAAAAGCTCAAGTCTAAGAGGAGGGCTCACATACCTAAACTCCAACATCCCTCTTCTTTTAGAGAGCACGCCCAGTGTGTGGGAAGGGAGCTCTTGGATTCTCTACTTCTCTATGTATAGTATTTAAAATGCATTAGGAGTGAGGGACTCCAGAAGACCTTTCTCTCTCTGGCAAACTTAGCTGCATGCAAAAATAGCATACTGGACAAACAGAAAAAGTGAGTCATCAGCTTCTCCCTCAGGCCCCCGCGTCCAGTGTCTGAACCATTAGAAATGAAAAGCAGGATTCAAACTAGCCTCATGGCATCAAGCAACTTTCTAGGATCTACAAACCATAGTACTTACGACTTCCTTTTCATACATAATATGTGCACGGGGCTTTAGTATGATGATGATGATGATAATGCTCAAAGATGAAAAGAACTACAATGGAAATAACAAAATGGCTTAAGGTGTCTTCCTTGGCATCCCCCAAATCTATTCTTTTGGTGAAGTTCACACTACCCAATACATGTTTTTTTAATCATTAAAGGAGCATAGAGCATTAGATTCCACTTTAACAGGAGGTCTATGAGAACTGGACCTAGAAAATATAGAAAAAACAGAAGCTAGATAAAAATACTTCCCAGTGAGAGCACGGAAGTGACCAAAACTGGGAAACCATGCTCCAATGATGAATCAAAGTTAGAAGGCTTGGAGGGCAGGAAGCAAATATTCACAGCTGGATATGGAACCAAGAAGTCCAAAAGGAAGGCACAGAGGAGAACTGGCAAATTGGAGAAGATGGGTGAGCAGAAGGTTAGTCTGGGGAAATACTAGAAAACAGCTCTACTGGCCAGGCACGGTGGCTCACACCTGTAATCCCAACCCTTTGGGAGGCCGAGGTGGGCGCATCACCTGAGGTCAAGAGTTTGAGACCAGCCTGACCAACATGGAGAAACCCCGTCTCTACTAAAAATACAAAATTAACTGGGCGTGGTGGTGCATGCCTGTAATCCCAACTACTCAGGAGGCTGAGGCAGGAGAATCACTTGAACCCGGGAGGCTGAGGTTGCAGTGAGCTGAGATCGCTCCAGCCTGGGCAACAAGAGTGAAACTCCTTCCCCCCCCCCCCCCCCCCAAAAAAAAGAAAAAAGAAAAAACAGCTCTACTACTACTACTACTACTACTGATAAGTGGCCTTTTAACATTCTCATGGTGTAGGCCATGGAAACTGTCAGGAGTTCTATAAGTCAATGCAACCTTTCAAAAAGAGACAGCAGGTTAGTGGGCATTTTTTTTTTTATTTTAATTTTTTGGCTACATGATGTCATAGGCTTCCAGTTGAATTTGGTTTCTACCACTTAATTGCATATTGCTGATAAATAATTTACAACAAAGTTAGCAGCATAAAACACCACACATATATTATATCACAGTTTCCATGGATCAGGAGTCAGGCCTGGCTTTGTTGAATTCTCTGCCTCAGAATCTCATCTGGAAGCTGCAATCAAGGCTTCAGCCAGTGCTACAGCCTCACTTCAAGGCTGGACTGGGAACACATCCTTTTCCACGCCCATTTGGTTGTTGATGGCATCCTGTTTCTGGCAAGCTGTCAGGTAGAGGGCCTTGGCTTCTTACTGGCTGTCGGCTAGAAGTTGCCCTCAGTTTCTGACTATGTGGCCTCTCCCGGGGACAGCTCACAGCCTGGAAGCTTGCTCCTCACAGCCAGCAGGGAAGCAATGTTACAGTCACATCAAATATAATCATGTACCTGCAATCACATATATCCCATCTGCGTTGCCATATTCCATTGGTCAGACGCAAGTTACAGGACATGTCCATACTCAGGCCAAGGAGATTATCAAAGAGCATGATTACTGGGAGACAGGGGTCATGGGGAGCACCTTACAGTCAGTCTGTATGTCACACATAGAGTTTCTTGTTGGTGTGTGCTATTGATGCTGCTCTTCTGTTCTCCTTGAGAAACCAAGCAAAGACAGCACAGTACTAGAAATGAGCTACCACCTCTTATAGTGAAGTATAGGCTGCCGAACCTGAAAATGGAGCTCTCTAGTCATACCAGGGTTAATGAGACACAGTTGTTTCTCCTTTCTGTAGACTACCTGCTGCATTTCCTTTCCCAGAAACCAAAGCCTTCATTTCCCCAAACACTATAGACAGAAATCACTAACTAGATTAAATGAGGGGAGTAAGCAAACAGGGAATAGTATAAAGATCTACATTTGGGTTCCCTAAACCACCTGCACAAGTTGCAGCAGAGCTTGGCAATAAAGCGTCGTGGAAAAGACAAGGGATTTGGTTGACTCGACATGTGTCAGCAGCATGATGCGGCTGCCAAGACCAGTGAAGGCAACTGGAGGCTGTGTTAGACTCAGTATAATTGGTGTAGACAGAGGGAGGAGACACGCCTTCCTCACTCTGTACTACTCTGACCACACATGGAGAATGATGCTAATGGCAGATCTCATGTGCTAAGAGAGACACGCATCAAGAGCACTTGCAAAGAGGACCCCCAGGAAACCAAGGACATTAAAACCATGGGAGATAATAAAATGGATAAGAACTGGGAATACCTATTCTGCAAAGACAAAATCCTAAGCTGAATAGTAGCATGGCTGTCAGGCACTAGAGGGCTGTCGTATGGATGAGATATTAGATGGTTTTATATGAGCCTAAGGGATATAACTAAAACCCATAGTGGAAGTACGGGAGGATTCAATTTCTGCTCAGCGTAAGAAACATTCTCCAGTCAGCACAATTGCCATAGCAGATAATATATGCTTCTTATTGGAGGTCTTCACTGAGTCATTCACTTATTCCACAAACATTTATTAGCTCCCAAACTGCCAAGCTCCAAACTATGCAGACACCCAACAGAAAAGATGCATTCCTGAATGCACCTTGAATAAGACAAGCAAACAATTTCAATACAAGACTAAAAATGCTAAATGCTGAAGTAACCAACAACCCCCAAACCTCAGATATTTCTTTCTTGCTCATGTCACATGTAGGAAGCCACAGCTCAGGTCCCATGGTTCTATGTGCCTTCTCATTCTGGGAACCAAACTGCAGAAAATTGGCACAGGAAAAGAGCAATGAAGCTGGTGAAAACTTATAATGCCTTTGAAAATGTCCTCTCAGAAGGGGCTAATCTGCTCACCCTCCATTGACTGAAGAATCTCACTTGGCCAAGCCTGGCACCAGTGACAGAAAAGCACAGGCGGCCACTGAAAGTCATATAGCAAGATGCAGGTATGTCTCTTCCTCTATGGAGACGCAGGGAGCAGATGATCAGGAAAAAATGAACTAATCAACTCTAATGCCCTTGGAGACATGCTGGGGTAGGTGAAAGAGAAATCTAGTCCTTTTCCCCAGAAGAAATCAGAGATTGTGTGGAAAAGGTAACACTTCAGAAGGATCTTCGAAGATGGTGGCCATTCTTCACAGGCTAGGACTATCACTGTCAGTTTCTAAAGTCACTATATTCACACATATATGCATTATGCAGAATCATACATTTCAATGTGAATGTTTATGAATGAGCTAGCACTGGTCTAAGCAGGATAGTTTTATTGGCTGGAGAGAAAGGTGAAAGAGTGAACAATCGAACTTTCCACTTGGGGAGAGAAATCTACAGAAATTTAAATGAGGTAAATGAAATTTTACAGTTGAGAAATTATAGCTGTGAAGATCTAGGTTAATCTGGGGACGAAAGTGGGTGAATCAAGAGAAAAATATAAGAAGCTGGATTTAATTAAGAAACCTAGAAGGAAGATATTAAGAGCTGTTGTCCATGAGGAATAATACATGAAAGATTTTTCTGTCATTTTTGGTTTCAAAGGCCTAAATTATGGTTTTTCCATCTTCCCCACAAAACTGTATCTGTGAAAATTCCGCAGATAGAAGAATAACCATGCTGATTAAAGTTTGTTTATTTCTTTATAGGAAATTTTTATTGTCTGGCTACTGGGAGCAAAACAATTTTCACTAGGGTGGAAGATAAAAATTGTCCCTTTTTTCTTAACTGTGGCCAGTGAACCAAGGGAATTTGGATGAGACAAGAATGGGCACTTGGCCTAAAACACTTAATTGCTCACATTGCGCACCCTTTAATTTTTAATACATTTTATTTCTGCATTCAGGGAGTAGTTTTTACTTTGTTTTGTTGTTGTTGTTGTTGTTGTTGTCTTCGTCTTTCCCCTGCTGCAAAGCTATTCTTCTAGAACTTTTGCAATGAACACGCTAAATGCCAACTGTATCATGCAGTGCCTGTGAGAATAAGTACTTCCCTATTCGTTTTCAGCTTGAAAACTGCCTTCTTCTTCTCCAAGGAAAAAATACAATTTTAAAAATTAGTGTTGGGATCCTAACAAAATTATCACAGTATTTCCCACTAAAGCTAGTACTGGGGCACAATTAGGGGCCAGCATAGTGAGTTTCAGTACTTGTGAATTGGTAAAGTTGTTGTGCAAGGCAAAATATGTTGAATGGAAGTTAGAAGGCTTCTTTGGATTTCTGTGTCCACAGTTGCTAGCAATGTACTTTCGGCTAATCACAATAACACTGAACACTTACTCTCTGCCACATTTGACTTGAAGCTTTTATGGGTACTAACTCATACACTCCTCATAACAATACTATATGTGGGGAGCATTATTGTTTCTATTTTACACATTAAAAAATTGAGTCACAGCCACCTATCCCAAATATATAGAGACTTTTTAGAAATCAGTAACAAAAATACAAACAAGTCAATAGGAAACAATAGACGAAAGACAAGAATAGGCAAGTCATGAAAGAAGAGATCTGAACAGCCATTAAACACTGTAACTAATTAAAAGTAAACTAAACTAAAAGTATAGCTAAGTAAAAGTGTTCAACTTCATTTGTCATCACAAAATCCAGTGAAAACCAAAATGACACACTACTACCCACTCAAAAAAATGGCTAATATTGCAAAGACTGATTCTACCAAAACCTTTGAAAAAAAAGCAGAGAAACATGACTGGTAGGGTATGAGTTGGCCTCACTTCTTTGGAAAGCAGTTCAACATTAACCACTTAAGTTGGGCATGTGAAAGTCCTGTGATATGACAATCTTACTCTTAGGTTTACACCAAACATATGCTTGAAATCGCGTACCAAAAAGCATGTATATGAGTATATTAGTCAGGGTTCTCTGGAGGAACAGAACAAATGGTATATATGTATATACGAAAGAGAGTTTATTAGGAAGAATTGGCTCACACGATCACAAGGCAAAGTCCACGATATGACTTCTGCAAGCTGAGGAAGAAAGAAGCCAATAGTGGCTCAGTCTGAGTCCAAAAGCCTCAAAACCAAAGAAGGTGACAGTGCAGTTTTCAATCTAAGGCCAAAGGTCCAAAAGCCCCCAGCAAAATCATTGCTGTAAATCCAAGACTCCAACAGCAGAAGAACTTGGAGTCTGATGTCCAAGGGCAAAAACCATCCAGCACAGGAGAAAGATGAAAGCCAGAGGACTCAGTTCTTCCACCTACTTAGTTTTTGTCTGAGAGAGGACTGCTGGCAGTGGATTGGATTGTTCCCACCCACATTGAGGAACATGAGGTCTTCCTCTCCCAGTCCACTGACTCAAATGTCAATCTCCTCTGGCAACACCTTCATAGACATACCCAGAAACAATGACCAGCCATCTAGGCATCCCTCAATCTAATCAAGTTGACACCTAATATTAACCATCACAAAGAATGTGCATGAAACGATGATTTGTGAAAGTCCTAATTGGAAACAGCACAAATACCCTCAACAGAAGGATGACTAAGAATATTGAGTATATTCATATAATATGACATTATTCAGCAATGAAAATGAGCCTTAGCCCATGCAACAACATGGATGAACTTCATCACAACGTCAAAAAAAGGACTGAGATACAGAAGGATGCTATATGACGGTAGTGAAATAAAGTGTCAAAGATTGAAAAAGTAAGCTCTAGTTTTAAAATTCAGGATAGTGGTGACTTTGGGGAAAGAGGAATATTATTTCTAATTTTTGTAAATTTCCCAATCAGCTATAGTGAACAGGTAGTAATATACAATGAAACAAATGCAAAAGTAAATTTTAAAAATTCAGCTTCACCCTTGAGTGCTGACACGTGGAGGTTGAAAAGCAATGCAGAGTCTTCTCGGGTATCATCTGGGCCTGCAAATGCTTCTTTCTCCTGTCGTGCTTTCAGCAAGTTCAGTGGAGAATTGTGCTGTTCGAAACTTCTCCATTGAAACTAAACCTGTGCTTCCTGGATGCGTGTACAGATCCCATTTCCTTTCTGAAGCTTCCCCTTTTCTGATCAGCCAGCTAGAAGCAGAACTCCCTTAAGCCCTTCCATTAAAGCTATGTTATTTCCATAAGTATGTCAAACATTTTGAGAGTTGGTACCCATTTCTAGAACACAGTAGTATCCATTTCCTGACTGTTTAAACGATTTAATAATTGGTAAGTGCTCAAAATTTGATTTGGAGTTATTTTACTTTCTTTATTTCCTATTATAACGTATAATATAAAAGATAATGTAAAAGTCACACAAAAAATGATGAGAAAATGTTCTAAAATATGACTTCAGGATGCTGTTTCAAATGTTAAAAAATAACATTTTTTCTTTACTTTAAAACGAATTTTAACATTTTAGTATTTATGAAATGAAGATTATCTCAAGATTGATGGCGTTTTAGCACTGTTGTTGGTCAAGCAGTCTACATGATGTTGATGTCACTGCCTGACATTGATGGCCTTGTTCCTATTGGTAGGCAGACTTAAGCTGGCCTCCAGTGATCCTAACCTCCTGGTATTTATGCTCTTGAGTAAACTCTTCCCTCGAGTATGAGATGAACCTAGTAACTTGGTTTTTTGTTTGTTTGTTTTTTGAGATGGAGTCTTACTCTGTCGCCCAGGCTGGAGTGCAGTGGTGCAATCGGCTCACGGCAACCTCCGTCACCCGGGTATTAGTGCTTCTCCTGCCTTAGCCTCCCGAGTAGCTGGGATTACAAGCCTGCGCCACCCACTCGGCTTTGTGTTTTTAGTAGAGACAGTGTTTTGTCATGTTGGCCAAACTGGGCTCAAACTCCTGACCTCAAGTGATCTGCCTGTCTCGGCCTCCCAAAATGCTGGGATTACAGACATGAGCCACCACACCCGGCCCTAGAAAGTTGTTTCTAACAAACAGAATATAGCAAATATAACAGGCTATCACTTCTAAGATTAGATTACAAAAAGACTATGGCTTCTATCTTGGGCATTCTCTTTTGCTATCTTACCTGCTCACTTTGATGAAGCCCCTATGAACAGAGACCACACGACGAGATGCTAAGGGAACCTCTGGAACAGCCAGCAAGAAACTCAGTCCAACAACCTGCATAAAAATACATTCTACCAAAAGCCACACTAGTTAGCCTGGAGGCAGATCCTTCCCTGGCGAGCCCTGACATGACTGTAGTCCCGGCTACCACCTTGATTATAGCCTGGGACACCAGGAGCCAGAGGACTCAGCTAAGCTATGCCAAGACTCCTGACCCAAAGAAGCTGTGAAAGAATGAATATGTGTTGCTTGAAGGCATGAACTTTGGAGGTAATTTGTTATTCAGAAAAAGTTAACTAACACTCATGCTACCATTACTTCAATTGAGAAATCAGTGTTATTTGAAGTACGTATGGTGAGTATAACTGCTCTTTAAAACATCATTTAAAATGCACTATGATTTCACCTTGGAATGAAAAGGTAGCATATATGAAAGTAAACAAAAACCAGAAACAGAATACTGGGGTATACTTGTAGCTTTATAAAGTCAATGCCCTTATTTCTAGGAATAACCAGGAAGTATATATTCTCTTGCAAAGCAACAACCAAATCTTTGTGGGACTGTATTAGTTTGCTAGGACTACCATAAACACAGTATCACAGATTGGATGACTTAAGCAACAGAAATACATTATCTCTCAGTTCTGGAGGCTAGAAGTCCAAGAGCAAAGTGTCAGCGGGGTTGGTTCCATCTGAAGGCTGTGAGGGTAAATCTGTTCCACGTCTCTCCCTTTGGCTTGTAGATGGCTGACTTCCACCCGTCTTCACATCGTCTTTCCTCTGTCCTTATCTCTGTGTCAAAATTTTTCCTTTTTATGAGAACACAAGTTATGTTAAATTAGTGTCTACCCTAATAACCTCATCTTAACTTCGTTACCTCTGAAAACACCTATCTCCAAATTTAGTCACATTTTGTGGTGTTGTGGGCCACAACTTCAACATATTAATTTTGGCAGCATACAGATCAATCCATAAAACCATGTAAAGTAACATTTTGTAGGTTCTGGAGATCCAGATGTGTATGTCTTTGTGGGGGCCATTATTCTGCCGACATCAAAAGTGAATGATGAAAGAGAAACCATGGGGACCTTCCTACTGCTGCAGTATGAATGGCATGTCACCCCTGTGAATGGGACACAGCTATCAACTACAGAAATAAAATAATGTGCTCTGCACAAGGAACACCTCCCAGCCTTGATCATTCAAACAAAAATGGACCAATTGTTTGGTTTTCCATTGAGGGCCTCTTCTTCTTGCTCTGCCCGTTCAAGGTCACTTGCTTTGCAGGTAAATACAAGTCAACTCAGGAAACATCCACAGCTCTGGGTAATGGCACTATTTGAAACCAGTGGCAGAAGGAATATTCTCTGGATTCAGTTATTCAACATATATTGATGTACAATATGAATACATATTGAATCATGAACAATGAATAATGAACAATATTGAATACAACGTATATTGATATACAATACAATATATTGATGTACAATATGCCATATGCCATATACTATTAGTGACTTTCAACTGCACATTTAACCTAAATCTCAAAATATTCTATTATATGTAAATATCATTGTATTATTTTATTTAAAAAATGAGGTTCAGGGAGGATATGTAAGTGGATTTGAAGGAAAGAGATTCAAACATAGCAATATCTGACCCCAAAATCTTGTTCTTTGAGAACATTCTTCTTTCACTATGATTTTCAAGCACCAGTGACCTCTGGAGCAGATGTTGTTTGTTCTCAAGAACTGTTCCCTTAAAGCAGGTGTCCGCAACCCCCGGGTTGTGGACCAATACTGGTCTGTGGCCTGTCAGGATCTGGGCAGAACAGCAGGAGGTAAGGCAAGCCAGCACTGCCTTCCTGAGTTCTGCTTCCTGTCAGGTCAGCGGCGGCATTAGATTCTCATAGGAGCCAGAACCCAACTGTGAACCATACATGCGAGAGACCTAGGTCGTGCGCTCATTTATGAGAATATAATGGTAAATATAATCAGCTTGAATAATCCCCAAACCATCCTCCACCCCACCCAGGTCTGTGGAAAAATTGTCTTCCTCGAAACCAGTCTCTGGTGCTAAAAAGGTTGGAGACTGCTGCCTTACAGAGTCTGCAATACAGAGGTCATTCATTCAGAGTACTTAAGAGAGTTGAGGAGCTTTTTTTTCCGTATTAATTCTTTCTAAGGAAGGTAGAACCATCTGATTTAATTCCTTTTTGTAATAACAGCACACATACATTCAGTGTGTACTCTGTGTCAGGAACTTTATGTGTGATAATATGAGAAGGGTATCATTATTTTCCCCATTTTCCAGAGGAAGAAACTGAGGTTAAGTAATGTGGGTGAAGTTATAGAGCTAATGTTGCAAAGCTAGAATCTGCTGGTTCCAGAACCTGCCCTCCTGGGGTTTGTGATGTTGACTGCATGTCTATTTTGGGGGAGCTCACTTCCTGTTCTTTTTCTACTTATAAGTAGGACCTAAAAGACATAGGCTATAAACACGATAGACTCACAAAAACATCAAGAAAAAGCCATAGCCATGGTAACAATTAAAGAACAGGACAATGCATAATGAGTGCTAATTATGGGCAAAGGATAAGTGAATTAGGAGCCAGACAAGAAAGGGATACAGAAAGCTCATCGGTTTTGCAGCTTTAAATCAGCCACAATGAATGATACCCCTCTTCCCTGCTAATGCAACAAAGACTGAGACAGATGAGAGCTAAGTATCTCCTTTATTACCAATAGAGGCTGTGATGGAGGGTATAACCGTGACAGAGCCAAGATACCCACTAGCTGAACCCCAGAACTAGGCACACTGACCCAGGGAGGAAGAGGCCACCCCAGACCCAGGTAGATCTCTCTCCTACAGGGAAGCATCCCTGAGGAGCAGCAGAGAAGCCTCGCAGGCTAAATGCTCCCTGATGCATCTCATTCCCAAGAGGATGGACAGAGCTGATGGAAGCATTTATAGCCATTCTTCCCCAATTTGTCAATAAATAAGTCCCGCTATCTCCTGAGGCAGGCACAGTGTTTCTGCCAACTCAAAGTGGCTTCCAGGAAGAGGTGAATCCATAAAGACAAGCAGACTCCATAGCCGGAAAGGGCATTATATACTCCAAAGAATACACCAATACTTCTCTAATGTTTAGCTCCATGAGAATAAGGATACTGTCTCTAGCTTGCTTATGCATCTCCAGGGTCTACCCTAGTGCTGGACGGAGACTAAGAGCTAAAGAGTTAAGTGATGCTGGAATGAATGTGTGACCCTCGACAAAAAAGCTGATCTGAAACACCACATAAAATCAAGGGCCTCAACGTGAGATAAAGTTTGCTGGAAACTGCATCTCTATAACAGCTTTTATATTTAAAGGATGATTATATGTGGGGAGAGAAAAATAATTACACTGAGAACTGAACTTTTAAGCATAGCATTTTCCTTTGTCAATTAGTTGACTCAGGGCAATTATAAAAATATCATGAATATGGGATTTAAATACCTTATGGATAGTTAAATTCCTGGAATGTAAGTACATGTTGAAGGCATGGAGAACTCAGATCTCTTCTTCATTTGAAGAAATGACGTAAAATATAGTGGAGTCCTCTTTCTAGTTTTATGAAGTAATATGTGCAGGTAGAGAATGGAAGGAGAGAATTCTATCATGATACAGGAAAAAAGCATAGAATTTGACTTTGACCTGTTTCTAAATCCAACACTGTTAGTTGCAAGCTGGAACATAAAACCTTTAAGAAGTTACTTCTCTGTACGTAACACTAGGGGAAAGGAAAGGAGAGTATTCAAATCTCTCAGCATACAGCTACTCAATAAATGTCATGTTTTTATTTGCCTCTTCATTTCTCTTTCTTGTCTCCCATACCATCTAATAGATTTTTCTAAGATTGCACAAAATAGTTATTTTTCATTAGTTTACAGAATTACTTTACAATAATCATTATGGTGTATATATTGAAATATCGTAACTTGATTATTTTAAATATGAAAGCTTTTTTTTTTTTTAAATTTAAGAACTAACTGCTAGTACATATACACAATGGAATACTATGCAGCCATAAAAAGGAACCTGACAGTGTCCTCTGCAGAGACATAGTTGAAGCTGGAAGCCATTATCCTCAACAAACTAACACAGGAACAGAAAGCCAAACGTCACATGTTCTCACTTATAAGCGGAAGCTGAACAATGAGAACATATGGACACAGGGAGGGGAACAACACACACTGCGGCCTGTCAAGGGGGTGGAGGGAGGGAGAACATCAGGAAAAATAGCTAATGCACGTGGGGCTTAATACCTAGGTGATGGGCCCATCGGTGCAGCAAACCACCATGGCACATGTTTACCTATGTGACAAACCTGCACGTCACATCCTCCACATGTATCACGGAACTTAAAAGAAAATTATTTTTTTTTTAAAAAAAAGAACTAATTGCCTAAGCTTCAAAGCATTCTACAAAATATTTATTTCCACCACAAAGCAATTTTATATATGTATATAAACTATATATATATGAACTGTATATATAAACTATATATATGAACTATATATAAACTATATATCTATATCTATATCTATATACAGCCAGCTCTTATAAGTGTCATTGTAAACATTTCCAAAAGAACAGTGTTCCAAAGTCTATGGAAAGAGAACTGTACTATTGTCTAAGAGACTTCTTGTGGCATTCGTGCTATTTCAAATCTAAAATTAAAACAAGGCTTTGAAAGGAAAAGCCAGCACCAGTGGTTTTCAGGGACAATATGGACATACTCTAGAGGAGTTCAGTGGGAACTCCAAGACAGAAGGCAGCTGCTAGAAACAGCATGTGCTGACTGAAGCTGAGAGTTCAGAGTAGGAGGTAAGGGTCTGAGAGTCACAGTTCAAATGCTCCTTGGACCTTCCTATTACAAACAGAACTGGGAACTCATGAGAATGATTAGACTGAATTGCAATTTTTCTGTTCATGCACGTCTGTGAGCTCCTAAGTAAGGGATTGAATTTCATTCTTCTTCATAAATCTCTACCTACGTACCTAGCACAGAGGCTGCTGTTTGGGAGGTACCTAATACATATTGATTCAACTGAACTGATGGGCCTGCCAGGAGAGAAAACTTTTTTTTCTTCCTGAAGAGTGTGAGGTTCCCAGTATCCTTGAATAAGGCCTAAAAGAGCAAATCATCAAGATCTACTCATCAAAAGATCAGCCAGCTTTGGTCCCAAAACCTAAAATCAAAGAGAGTACCACAATTTGCCATTGCCCTGAAGGTATTCCAGCACTCAGCAGGCGCTAGTAATTTGAACAAGGGGACCCCTTCAAGCCTGCAATACTGCAATTTTTGTAGCACTGATATGTGTAATTTTGACCACAGTTTAACACAGGATAACAAATAAAAGCAGTATTTTATTTGTCTATAGTTGTTTATCTAACATAATAGACTATAAGGTTTTTTCTGAAATTGTATTTACTGTGATACTTTACCTAAATTAACTAAGCATTCCTCCTCTGCAGTATCATCTGCACAGGGCCAAAGTCTCCATTAGACGTCTTAGGCACATTGCCCAGAGCTTATGGTGCCTTGAATGCTTCCCAAAAATGATTTAATTTCTTTTAAAAATCAGAAAAATATAAACTTTTAGGTTAAAGAAGATATTTAAATAAAGAAGAAAATATATTCACCTGTATGCTAATGCAGTCATAAAATATAATTTTAACTTGGCAAGGCAGGGAGCGGGATTCATAAAGGAAAACATCATAAAAGTCATAACTGGACCTTGTAACCACATCTGCCAAGATGTGTCAAAGTTGGTGTTATAAAGTAGATAATCTTGAAAATCCTGTTTTTGGGAAAAAAAAGTCAGTCCATTTGTCACAGATGGATGGATTGTTGTTACATACACAGAGACAAAATTGGGAGTTGGGATGGGGTGGTGGGGGAGGCAGGAGATGGGTGAGCTGAGTTGGAAGGAACAACGATCCTCCGTGTTTTATGATTGTGACCCTCATTTCCTCTCTCACTAACAGACTGCTGTAGCTAATTAGCAAATCAAAAGAAACAGAAACAATTCTAGACCTCAGCACAATCAAATTAGTGGAGTTATTTGAGGATATCATTTTCACACAGTGCAATCATGCTCTCTTTGTTTTGGTCAAACGAGTGAAAATTATCTTTCAAACCCGACGCCCTTCCCTCTACCCAACTGGCTCTGTGGATAGTGGCATTTCCTATCTGCTCTCATAAGTTTTACAGATGATCTTTTTCTATTAAGACAGGAATGTACAATGTACAATTAAACAATACCCAACAAGCTTCCCTTTTAAAAATACATTTGACTTTTAAGGTGATTCAGCAGTAAGAGCCATTAGTACATCATCTAAATCAGGACTTGGAAAGTTTATTAAAATTGGATTTTTAACCTGATCCCAATTTCCTTTGCAGATAAAGAATCCCACTGGAGTCTTTAATATTCATGCTATTAACCTGAAAGATTCAAACAACCATGATGGGAAGAGAGGCTATACAGGGCTGCCCACTAGACTAAGGTTACAAATAAAATCCCATTGAGTCTGGGCAGGTAGACTACCGTGGATTCTGGGCATCTTCAAAAGGAGCAAATTCTCTCTTTTTCTCCTCTCCGCTTTACCTGACTTCCCCCTCTCCTATTACATATTTTGGGGGAAAGAGAAAAACTACAAAAATAACAAACATAAGCACACTACTCAATTACATAGAGCACTGGACTAGGAGTCTAGTTTTTACTGGAAGGGTGGTTTCCTCCTCTAGTACTCTAATGAACTCCCTCAATTATAAAACAGGGAAGTCTGGGCTAATAATCTCTAAGATTGGTTGAGAAGATGCACTTTGGAGTCAGGTGAGAACTATTTGAATATCAATCCTACCACTTATTAGTATGTCACCTTGAATGCGTCACTAAACTCTTCTAAAGCTCTGTTTCCCCATTTATAAAATGAACAAAAGGTGCAGCTCATATGATTCATTTTGCATAGTACCTGGCACTGGAAGCTTTAGATACACGTTAGCTGGTATTATTACTGATCACTGCCCAAACGCATAGGTCAGTTGCTTTTGTTTCTATTTCATGCCTTTTCACTCCTTGAGCCTTTATCTTCTTCAGAACAATTTGCAACTGTGTTAACTGATGCCTGTGAGTTTCTGTAAAGATAGGCTATGAGTGCTAGCCTTGTTTTTCCTTGACATAAGATTTTATGCTCCCTTAGGGCAATAGAGATGTCTTAATTTTTCATCTCTCCCTTGGTAACTGGCATAGTGTTATACACATACCAGGTGCTCAATAAAGACTTGGAGATCTTAAAATATCAGCAGTACAGAGATCTTCCACGAAAACCCTCTCATTTTTCAGTTGTTGGCACAGAGAAAAAGAGTCTTGGGCCACACATCTATGACTGACAGCCACTTCGCCAGTCCACTACCACCGTGTCTTCCAGGAGCCTCTATTCTCATGCCTCCGGCTTTGAAAGAGAAACATGTTTGACTCAAACCCTGACTCCTCGAGGGAAGTTCCATTTACAAACTTTGTTTTTTTTTTTGAGAGCATAGTATATTTCAGATACCATGCAGGATTCATCATTAACTCATGATACCAGAGCTCAAAGCATTTATAATCTATCAGGGAAGACAGATCCCTAAATAGATATTTCAATAATGTGCTTGTGTTGTTACAGGAGAGCTAAGCTCTGGTACTATATGAACTTCTGGATGGGAAACCTAACTCATGACCAGAAGACTTCAGGAAGAGCTATTTAGGAGCAGTGGCAAATGCCTGGACTCACACACAAAGCTAAGTAAGAACAAAATAGCCAGTGGATATTTTTATTTTTCTGAATGTAAGAACATTGATTATTGAACAATGAACAATTGCTCAGATTTTAAAAGAAATGAGGAAAAGTAAAATGCTAGTCCTCAAATTCCTGTCACTTCACACATGTGCCCTGCAATCATTTCCTGCAAATGGAAACTTCTAACAAAAACTCTGGGCTGGAAACCTGGGGTTCCAGTTTCTTTCAAGGTCTTGTGGTAGGGAACTAAGTAGGTCAGTAACCTGCGTTTGGCTTCCAGGGTGCAAACAGAATCATTGCTAACCCCCTTTGTGTCTCACAATGGGTAATGAAATTCATACTATGGCACCAAAGCACTTTGAACTCTTTAGAAAAAGTAATCATATCAACTTAGAGCATCAAAACTGCCCCGTATTTTGAAGGACTCATGATCTGCGCTGTGCTTGGCTGCTGGTGGAAGCTTAAAGACACCAGTAATTGGCAGAGCTTTATCTTAGACTTCCATTTGACCCTCACAACCTCACACATGATTTTACACAGCTTCCTGTAATGGGGGAGAAAAGCACTTCTTTTAAATCTAATGTTAGTTGAAATGCTAAGGCTTTTCAAAGTGGGGCTTTAAAGTCACTTTTTAGAAATTGTATTTTTTTTTTTTTTTTTACTTAAAATAGACATGCCAACATTATTCTGACTGAAAGAAGTAGACAAGGTCATTCAACTCCTAAAAGCTTATTTTCCAAAAGCACAGTTAGGTCTCAGCTTTCGGGGTGCTTCCGGCTTTATCAAAAAGACAGAAAATACTGGTCACTGTGTTTCTTTCTCAAAGTGCCGAGGGTAATCTGTGTATGAGATAAGGGGCCAATTTCCTATAGGAACCTTCTCTTAGATGGGAGAATATTTTTAAATTAAACAATGTTGGTGTAATATATTTAAAGGTAAATCACAAATTCTAAGTCTTCCAAATATTTATTTACTAATATGTAAGACATGGAAACTATAGAAATCTCATTTAAAGGAAGTTACTTTGATGAAATTTGCTTTTTGGGGGGTATGATTGCTGTTCGCCCTTGAGGGCAATTTGCTTTGGCTCAGGTAAGCAGGCAAGCCCGTTTTTCCAAGGCGATTCCAACTCCACGCCCCTCAAAACCTTAAATCCTAAATTGAGTTATTGGGTGCAGGTCGGTTCTCCCACAGAACCTCCCAGCTTCCGGAACAGAGGGGCGGGGCAGAAAGACTCTGCTTTTTATTTCAGAGCTGACGTTTGCAATCCTAGTGCACTAGCAAAAAGAAAAAAAAAAAAGAAGAAGAAAAGAAAAGAAAAGAAAAAAAAAGAAAAAAGCTGAATTTTCCGCGCTCTTCTGGCAAATTGGCGTCCACTCTCTGACGCGAAACCAAAGGAGGAGTATTCAATGGCGACAGGGCGCTCTTTGAAGCCGGCTCCTCGCGGGGATTCCGGCCCAGGCTGCCGCCGCGGTTCCAGTCCGGCTGCAGAGCGAATTGGAGAGGATGGAATCTCCTGCTTCCCGCGGGGCGGAAGGAGAGCCAGGGCCTAAGGTGGGTCACCTGCCGGGAAGGGAACACCTGCCGGGAAGGTGGTGCAGACGCACGTGGGAGGAGCACAGGTCCCGGGTACAGGTGCCGAGCTGGCGACTTGGGGAAGAGGTAGGCTCGGGCTCAGACCAAGCAGGCGTGAGGGAGTAGACCGGACGTCCCAGGTTTGCAGTGACGGTGGAATCACCCACCCAGCCGCCTCACCTTTCTGGAGCGCTGGTCCTCTCCCTCGGACTGAAACCCGAGGGGCCGCCGCACCGGGTGGGTGGGACCGACTACTCCAGGACCCGCCGTTGGAGCTGCGTGCCAGGCGGGGCTGTGCGGAGCAGCTGAGCACAGAGCGGTGCACCAGGCACCTAGCGGACCGGACTCGGGTTGGCACCCAAGCCTGCCGGACAGCAGTGGGCGCTCGCGATCCTCCTCTGCCCAACGCGCTCTCCCTCCGGGCCCGGCCTCCTCCGTCCCCTCCTTCTGCTCCTGCTCCTCCTCCTGCTCCTCCCCTCCTCGGGATTGAGCACCAAAACGCCCGCCTGCAAGGTCCTAGGCGCGCTGGCAGCCAAGAGTCGCCGCCACCACCACCGGGTCTCAGTGGGTGCCTGCGCCTTTTCCCCGCCCGCCTGCCCCGGGCCGTTCAGAAACTTGCTCCACCCGCCGCGGGTGCTCGGCAGTACTGCCCATGGCCCAGCCCAGGAGCCTATTTAGGGCGCCGGACGGGCTGGACAGAGGCGCGGCTCAGGTGAGTGCGGCGCGCGCGGGGTGGGAGAGTGGCAGGACGCAGGTGTGGGGGGCTCCGAGGCGCCTTAGTCTGGCGTTCTGGACTTCGGGCAAGTGCAGAACCCAAGAAGAATCGGGGCTGGAGCAGGTGGAGTGGATGCAGAGGGAAGCAGGAAGAAGAGGCTGGGGATTTTCCCATCCTCCTCACCTCTTACCCTAGCACCTCTGCTCTGGAAGTCCCGAGGGACCGGTTGATCTGTAAGGACAGGGATCCGGATTTCTGACTCTTACTGGGTTGGGTGTTTTCCCCCCAGCAGAGTCGGGAGGTTCGCTCCTGCCAGCTGCTTGGCGACCGCAGCTTCAACATAGGACCCTGTGGGCCAGCGAGAGCGCAGCACTCAACGGAACCTGGGTACCACCTGGGGCCAGAAACTGGGGCGATGACACAGCCCGCAAAAGTAACTCGGTCGAGGGAGCCTTTGGGGGTAGAGAAGCCTTGGTCGGGTTTGCCTTTGCATTTGGTTGGAGATAGGCATCCCCCAGGGAGAAATTGAAGCGACAGCCCTGACAATAAGTAAACCTGTCATCCCCAATGCTAATTACGTGAGGGTCTTTTTTTTTCTTGTTACTTTATACTGATATTTTTTTCCCCTCGTGGGTTTCTATTTCCGGGCCCTTGGGCAGCGGATGGAGGTGAGGGATGCCGGGGCGCGAACCTGCGGTTGGAGCGCCTAGCCCCCGGATCCCAAGAAGGGTTTTATTCGCGGAACTTGACCTCGCCAGGTGCGCTCTACCAGCCAGGGGGCGGACCGCGCGCTGCTCCTCCTTCTGGCCCCAGCCCGTCCCGGGAAGCGGAGGACAGACCTAGAACGTAGGCGGATGATGGGAAGAAGCAGCTAGAGCCAAAGCCGGGTGCCGGCGCGGGATGGGGTGTGCTGGACTCTTGCAGTTATTTGCCGGCGCTATAGGGCTTCCATCTCTTTCCCTCCCCCGGGAGCCAGCGATTCATCGCACACTCAGGGTGCTCTCTTGGGCCGGGGGTTGCATCCTTCTCTCTTCCTCCTCCTTTGCAGAACCAGTGGTACCCTTGCCTCGCCTTGCGCGAGTCTCGCTCCTCCCTTCCCCACAACGTTATCGTGAGCTATTTTTATCTACAACTTATGCCAAGATGCTTTTGGGGGGATTCTAGGGAGGCCACTCCAAATCCACTGTCTTTGCGCTGCGCTCCGAGAAGCAGTCTCTTGCTAGCATGGAGCAGCCTCAAGGAGTGGCGGGGAGAGGAGTCAAGAACGGAGGAACCAGTCCGCCCTCTTCTCCTCCCTCAGCCCTAGCCCCGGAGGGAAACCCCGCCACCACCAGCTCGGCTGCGCCTTCCGCCACTAGCCCAGGAAGAGGGTCCCCAGACGAGTCCCCACGCTCTCGCTCTCAGGCACTGGGTGCTCGGGGACTGCTGAGGCAGCAGCCTGGCACAGGCAGGATCCTTCATTTCCACCCGTGCGTTCTCGCTTTGCAGGCAAATCTCATTTTATGTTGTTGAAATGCTTCCACCCAAGGGTTAATTCCAGGAATTCCATCTTAAAAAAAAAAAAAAAAAAAAAAAAAAGGAGGGAGAAATAACCCAACTTCTTCTGCCGCCCTGCATTTCTGAAGCAAAGCGCATCCTTTGGCGTTCGAATTTTTTTCTTGCTTTCTGCATTCCTGGTAATTTTGGGTAACACTGGGTGCAATTAGAATAAGACTTACCTACTAAAATTCCAAGAAACGCGCGCTTGGCTGCAAATCCCTGCCTTACCCTTCCCTTTGTATATCCAGCGCTTAGATTTTCCCCCACAGGATTGCAGAAATAACATATTGAAATGGACCATTGTGTTACATAAGGTTTTCCCCAGCGTTAAGCGGAGAAAGAACAGCTTCTAAAAGAGTCTCTCCAGGTTTTTGGTTAGCCCGTCTAACTCTTTCAGCTGAGTTTGACAGGGATGGACAACTTCATGACTAAGCACTCTTAAGTGAAAGTGGTTAATTACAACAGCAGCATAGATGAAGATTCCTTAGTGAGGCTTATTAAGCTGTGCTTCTAGACTGTGGATCCTCTGTGAAGCCACAGGGTATACAATGCTCTGTAGTTTTAAGATGGGAGATTTTTGTTCTGAGAAGCTGGTGAGAAAGTGGCACCTTGAGATGGCATCAGAAAAAGCAAAGGGTTCTTTACTTTCCTGTCATTATGTCTAGGATGCAGCCTCAAGTCCTCCTAGGGTTCCCCCAAAAGTTGGAGCATGTACTTTTCTTATTAAAATAAGAAATTATTTTACTGGAAAAATCCGGGGGGCGGTGTCTCTGAAGGGAAAAGTCACATGGAAGCTTTTCTTGCCTTGAATTGAAACTTGATGTTGACTAGGAAGGGGCTGGAAAGATGGCCTGGGTGGTGTAAATGGTTTCGTCCATGCACAGTGCCTTTCGAGACCATGGCATCTACCCATGATGGCATATCCCCACCGTGCTTGCTAAATCGTGTCTGTCTATGGGGGCTAAGGTTTGGAGGAAGGCACGGTAAGATGTATTGGGTGTCCTGATGAAATTGAGCCTGTCCCCTGGGTCAGTGCTCAGGCACCAGGTTTCGGGGCCTGCATCTAAGCCTGGGTCCCTGTGTTAGAGACAGTTGTTGTAGGAGGAGTGGTAACATTTTAGCAGCTTCCAGGGAAATGCAGTAACTTTCCAGCTAGTGTTGGAAAAAATCAGGGCTAGTCCTCATTTTTTCCCTCAACCTGGCTACTTGACCTCGTGCTTTCAATTGAGGCTGCTCTTTTCTTACGGCAGAAGGCAAGAGAGTGCTAGCTGGTTTTAAAGTTAACTTCTTAGCCCATGACCTTGGGCAACAATTTCTCCCTCCCTGAGCCTAAGTTTCTTCCTCTGCAAAATAGTGATGAAAAGATTATTATAAGAAAGTGAGAAAATGTATACGAAATGCATCTTGCCGATTATAGGACACTTGTGCAATTGTAAAGGGTAAAAAATACAAAAAAAAAAGTTTTATCGTAGATCTATTTTAATGTTCATTTTAATTGTAGTTTGCATATGTCTGAGTAAATTACATATGCTAAACATTAAGTGGGAGAGATTTCATATAATTGGCCAGTCTCTTCTTGTGGTCACCCCATCTGAATGCTACAAGCAGCGGGCCTCACTGCTTCTCAGAATGATTCCTTTCTTGTTTACAGGATCACAGTCAATTTTTAGAGTTTTTTTCCTTTTAACATAATATGTGTTACATGTCTTAAGAAAATCTATTTGAAGAGAAGGCCCTGATGTTAATTAATCAAAAAAAGGAGAAAAGTCACAAATGGGCAGTGACTCCACTGGGGAAAAGTAAAACACGACCAGTGTCATGAGATGACCCGGGCCCCCCTCGTCTAAATCTTTCATCAGTATAATGCACTGACTCCCCATCGCATTTTAGGTGTTGTTCCAAACTGTCTCCAGAACCTAACTCAGTGCCTGCCTGGCACTTAGACATTCAATAAGTATGTTTGGAATAATTGAATGAATGATTGGACTGAATCTTCACAGCAACCCTGGAGAGCAGATGGCGTCATTTCTATTTTAAGGATTTGGAATCTGCCGATTGGAAAACTTAATTAATTTTCTAAAGGTACAAAGGATTCCAGACTAGAATTCAGGCCTGTCTGTTCCTATTCCACTCTGCAGTCGTGCCTGTAGTGCCCTCTCTCTTCAGACTCACTTAAAATCCTTCTAAGCAGTGGGAACCAAACATCCTATTGAGGAAACACAAGCTTCCCTTCATAGAAGGATTTTTTTGGTGGGAGATGGGCCTCTTTCTCCTTGTCCATATCTCCCAGCCCTGAACTAGGGCTTAGTTGAATGATGCCACCTGGGGCCTGGAATCTTGAAAGACTAGCTAAAGGACACAGGGACACTGGAGTGTTTGTTTACCACCTTGGGTCATGGATCAAGTGGCATCGGCAGCGGTAGGCATGTCCCAAGCTGTGGTCCCAGAGGTACCTTTTCTGCAACACCATCTTGACGTGCCCCTGGTGCCCAGGTTCCTTTCATTCCTTGTCATTTTCCAATCCTGGCTTTTCAGCTTCTCGGCACTTCCTAGAGGCAACCCACAGTCTTCAAGTGAATTCCCTTTCTCCCTGACTTAGCCAGAATTGCAACCTGCTGATATACAGCTTCTCCCCATTCATCTTCAGGCCTGTCTCCAGCATGAAGCATCCTTACCTTCCTTTACCCTTGGGGAATGAAGTCTATAGCTTTTTCGGATCGTTAGAATAATATCTACTGGGCCGTAGTTTGTCAATAGTTATGTGCTACTACAAGAGGTCTAGAAAAATGAATACATTATTCTTCCAAGCGATAGCCTGAACATAACAGAAATAGATCCCAGTGGGCATCTTTCTTTTTCTCTAATACATGCTTTTTGGTAGTTTTCCAGCAGGGGTCGCAAACTCTAATGCCTTCAGCCAGGCAAGTAACAGCTTGAGTGGAACAGGACTTGGGCCCTGTGCCTGAGTCAGTGGGGGTTGTAGTCCAGATCCAGCACAGGGGTTGCAGGCGGGACTTCAGGTCTGCTCTTGCCAGATCTGGTTATGTTTTTTTTCTTTTTTCCGAGATAGACTGTCAATTCACAGTTTTATGTGAAATCTACTCACTTTCAAGTGCCAGCAGCTAATTCAATATTCCTCAATAACACCATGTGGGCCAAACCAAACATTTCTGTGTGTAAGCCTTATATCTGTCACACAGGCCTCCAATGTATGGCCTCCCAGTTTCCAGGGACATAAGGGAAATTTGGAATATGAAATTCAGGAGAGTATGTTATTCAGAATATCGAGGCAAGAGTGTAGGGGCATGGAGTGCAGACGGTGCTCTGGTTAGTTACTGTTTACATTTACAGAGTGAACCTCTGTTCGGGATGTTCCTTCTTCCTATCTCTGTGACCGGTTACAGCAATTGCATTTACTCCTTTAACACATGTTTATTGACATCCAGCCATGTACCACATATTGTTCTGCTCACTGGTGACACAGTAAGGAACAAAACAGATGGAAGTCCTAGCCCTTGTGCTTATCTTCCAGTGGAGGAGACAGACAAAAAGCAAGACAGATAAGCAGAATCTCTTCTAGTTAGATAGTGATGTGCTAAGGATTAAAAAATAAATAAAAACTCGGGGAAAGTGATAGGAAATATCAGGATACTGGGGAGGAAACTTAGGCTGTTAGCCAGGGAGCTTGCAGTTCAGTCTCTGGCTCAACATAACCCAAAGTTAAGTTTCATTATCCAACATAAATATTTTCTATGTGGGAGTTTGATTGTATCCTGGGACTATCATCTGGTGCGTAGTTTTGGATATTAGGCTATACTCTCAATTTTAATAAAATTGACTATTGAGCACGTTTATTATCTGCCATGTACCTGGCATTGCATTACATATTAGAGTACATTGATGAACAAAACCAATCAAGGAGTACTCTGCAAGGAAATTACAGAACAGCATGAAATACATTAAACATGATCTCAAATGATTAGGCAACTAAAGTGATTGAGGACTGTAGTAAGGATGCCTTAACTGTTGAGTTTTCATACTCAGAACTCTGACGTTCAGCAACTTTTTTTTTTTTTTTTTTTTGACGGCATCTCATTCTTGTCGCCTAGGCTAGAGCGCAGTGGCGTGATCCCAGCTCACTGCAACCTCTGCCTCCTGGGTTCAAGGGATTCTCCTCCCTCAGCCTCCCAAGCACCTTTTTAATTGATCTTTTATTTTGTTCCAGGAACAGTTTACGTCTGTGCTTATTAACTTACTTTAGGCCTGCTCCCATCGTCCATGGAAATTTTTTTGAGGCTTCCATTTCTTTATCTGGCAATGATATTTTTATTATAAAATTTCATTTTACATTATGAAAAGTATTTAGTTTTTAAAATGTGTTCCAAGTGTAAAGTGTGTTTGTGCCCTTTGAGACTCTGGTACACCTTCTTCCAAATCTGACCCACCTTTGCTATTGATTGCTATTCACAAGGCAGTTGTGCAGGAGATTAAAAAAAAGTTCTTGTCATTGATGAATCTGCCGTTGAGTATGGGAGTCGGATAAATAACCGAGTCTCTGCCTGTCTCATGAGATGGACCATCTCAAGAATATTTCCCACCCTATTTCTTTCTTTCATAGCAATAATTTCTTCAGTAACATAATTGGGTAGCAAGTATGTTTATCTGGAGTCACTTTGTTACTTGATTAGCTTATTTGCTTACTTTCTCACACTCTCCCATCAGAACATGTACTCCAGGACAGCAGGGGCCTGGAAGTATATGTTTGCTCCAGTTCCTAGAACAGTATATTGCTCAGAAAAGAAGAAACAGGCAGCATTTCTGTCTGGGGGAGTTAGGAAACGCTTCATGGTGGAAGAAATATTTAAGAAACGAGAGAGACATGGTGAGAACAGCCAAAGAAGAATGATAAAACACAGTCAAAATTGCATAGCCCTCAAGCCTTTGTTGAAAACTCATTTGTCTATTTTAGGGATTCCCAATACGGTCAGTCCAGCTGAATAACTGGCGTATTAATACAAGCCCTTTGCTGAATAGATCCTGGTCTGCTTGTGCAAAAGCACTCTGGCATGAAAAGAATGTGGTAGATAATTCCTTACTTTCACATAATGTGACAATACCCACCGTCTACTTTATCTCTCGTACCCAGTCCTGCGAGGGCCACAGGGGAGCTCTTACCATCTTCATTTGCTATTGAAGGAAACTGAGGTCCAGAAATGAAGAAACTTTTCTTAGAGATGCCCAGAGTAAAGGGGGCAGACTCGATCCAGGGACAAGATTCTCTACCTGCTGTGAGCAGTTGGCTCAAGGTGGAGATTTGTTAAATCCCTGGAGAACTGAGTAGCCCACATTTTCTATAAGCAAAGAAATACATTTAGATGTGAAATATTCACATCTCCTTTCATCCCTCAAGAACTTCTATTTCAGCATTTTAGGTCTTGTCGAATTTCCCCTAGAATTCCTGCAGATGAAGTACTTGTACACCCTGCAGTAAGTTGTTTTATGTAAATGTCTTCATTCTTTGGTTTAGGAGGGTAAATCAAAGTTCTGTATCAGCAGTTAAAATACAGGGAGAGAAAGGTGATTTCAGATGCAGCTGAAATGAAAAGACACGCTTGCCTAGCTGTGCTCCGGAAAACACATACTTGTGTGGCAGGGAATGAGAGTGGGCTGGGAGCCTCCTCTGGAAAACTGGCTTGCACTTTACTTGAATTACTTCTAAAACCAGATCTTTCCCAGTGTCCTGGGTAGGAAGGAGGGGGAGGGTGTTGGTTACAGATTTCTGAGATTAGATTTTGCAGCTATTTTTGTGGTTGAAAGAGCATGACTTTGGGAGTCATTTATATTTGAATTTCTGGCCTTGTTCTTACTGGTTGTGTCACTCTGAGTAATAGACAGTTTTTCTGGGCCTCAGTTTTTTTCCATACTCCCATGAGGATTGAGGGAGATGGCCAATATGTAGTGCCTAGCACAATGCTCAATGTGTTTTGTCTTGTGTAGATTTGCCAGATTTAGCAAATACAAATACGGGACACCTAATTCAATTTGAATTTAAGACAGACAACAAATAATGTTTTAGCATAGTATGTCTCAGATACTAAAAAGTAAGAAATGTGTCATGTTTATCTAAAATTTCAATTTAACTGGACATCCTGTATTTTATTAGCATCCCTATTCTCCTAGTAGAAGTTCTGAAAGATTCTTTTCTGAAAGTTCTTGTGCCATAGGAAGATAAAGAAAGCAGTGTAGTCTTCAAGATGAAATGACTTGTCCAGGGAGTATGGTCCAAGGCAAAAGAGAAGGGCTGTTTTCCTTGGTGAGCTAAGCAACAGAACAATCAAACCAAAGCAAGCTTATTTCTTTGCTTAAAAGGACCAAAAGAAGTGTAGACCAAAACAGAACTCTGGGCATTGAAGAAGTGAGCCCGATTCTTGCCTATGTCACCAAAGCACAAGCCAGATTATTCTCAACACCCTTCAAGAAGAAGGTATTTCAACCCTGTGAGGCCACCAGGGTAGTGTTCATTCCGCTAAGATAGAACCTGATTAAATACTAACATTGCTCCAAGCTCGTTACTGTAGGGCTGGAATCAGGAAGACTAGCCTCACACAGGGTTCCACTGAGTACACTGAAGGGATCCTTTGTGCTTTGAAAACTCACACCTGAAATTGCTCCTGCAATAAAAGCTAATAAAACTGTTAGATAGCTTTTCAGACTCGCTCCCCACAAATAGATGAACACAGATTATAAATTGAGTCTGAGATCTCTCCTGACTCCATGCTGTTCTGAGGAGGGCTGTGAAAATGTTGCATTTCCATTTTAGGCGATAGTCTAATGGGGAGCTAAATTAACAAGAGTTTTGTTGCATGTGGACTTTCCAAAGCAGAGTTTCATGCTTTCTTCAATAGTGAGGTATTGCTTATGCCAAAATAACGGGTTCCTCTTGCGTGTAATATCAGTGACTCCTCGTTTAACCTGAACTTCTTACTAGCAGGGTGTTTACATGAAATATGGGCCAGAAAGAAGGTAGAACAGCATTGTGATTAGTGTGAAGGCTTTACCAGCCAGAGAGATCTGGTTAGAATCTGCTATGCTCCTTTGCAGCCATGCCGTAAGAGGCGAGCTACTTTACAGCTCAACATCTCAGTCTCCCCCTCTGCAAAATAGGCTTAATTAAAATTATAGCACAGATTTTATTTCATGTGCATTAAATTAATAAGTTATGTCATGCACTTATACAATGTCTGGTTCACTGTCAGAATTTGTTTGTTTAAAGATGCCATTAATGATGAGGGAAAGCAAGGAAGGCCTCTGGATTGCAAACTCAATGTTCTATCACAAAGACCACAGACTAATTTGTTTTTTCAAATTATATTTTTAATGGGTTAAACGTGCCCCTACCATATATGTTTTCTTACTAGAAGGCCCCTACTTTTTCTTTTTTAAAAATTTTATTGTATTTTATTTTACTTTAAGTTCCAGGATACAAGTGCAGAACATGGAGGTTTGTTACACAGGTAAATGTGTGTCATGGTGTTTTGCTCCACCCATCAACCCGTCATCTAGGTTTCAAGCCCTGCATGCATTAGCTATTTGTCCTAATGCTCTTCCCCGCTCTCCCGCACCCCCAACTGGCCCAGGTGTGTGTTGTTCCCCTCCCTATGTCCATGTGTTCTCATTGTTCAACTCCCACTTACGAGTGAGAACATGCGGCGTCACAAACTAAATTTTATGCGTCATATTCATGGGAGAGCGTCTCAGTCTTTTGCCCTTTGTTTCTTTGGTCTTAATTTATATCATGCAAGTAAGCACTGTTATTCATTTTCTAGGCCAACAACTGAGATGCAGCAATGTAGCAAAATATGGAAGGAACAGTGAGAGGAAGATGCAGAAAAAGTACAGGGAGAGGAAGAGAAGTGGGGAGATAAGATGAGATGGACGGAGGGTGAGAGAGAGGAAGAGATACAAGACAAGAGAACAGAAAAATCATGAAAAGCAGAAAGAAGGATTTGAAGAGCATAGAAGTCCAGTGACGTTTTGTGACAGGGTGGTCTTCAGCAGCCCCTGAGTAAACCCCAGTGCAGCCAGGCCACTCCCTCTCCCTGCCTCAGCAGAGCTTCTCAGAACCCCCACACAATGCCTCATGACCTTGAGGGAAAGACATAGAAACTGTCGGGTTCCAACTAGAAAGCATATGGAGCATGATAGGAAAGGGAGCCATGTACCTTCTCCCCAGTCTGTGTCTGTGACAGCCGAACATCACAGATGAAAACTGAAGACAAGGAACCTGAGTGCCATCTTGTGGAGGGACAAGCCATGGTGCCCCTGTGGGTCCGCTCACTGTGTGTGGGTTTGGTTTGGTTTTAATGGTTTGCATGGTGTATCCTGGCCTTCCTCCTGTCCCTAAGCCCCACCTCCTGCTCCGTGGGAACTGAGTCTTTCTGGGGTGATGAGTACATTGATGCCAGTCATTCTGTGATGCAGGATCATTCTTGGGGCCAGAGCTCCATTCGCAGTTTGAAATTCATGGTGGCTCTGGGCACAAGAGACTTTTCCCTGATCCAAAAGGGAGTGTAGTATTTGAAACATTTGACGATGGGGAAATGACTTGGCATCATTGAACTTTGGTCGCCTTATCTGTCAAATGGAATTATATTTCCTTATGGACTTTTGTTGTGGGAACCACATTTTATGATGTATGCAAAGCACCCATGAGAGAGCTTGATATGTAGTTAAGTGTCTATAATGTGGCATTTAATAGTAATGATTATTTTTCTTGCTGGTAAGCCTGATTTTGATTGAAAAGCAGATTACAAATGTCATCATAGATCTAGCTGCTTATTGCCTTCCAGTCCACCGCTGCCTTCTGGCCGATCCTCCCCTCCAGGTGGCTAAAGTGCCACAGTGTCCCAAAGCAGCCGATCTCATCACTCTGCTCTAAAGTAGGAGGAGAGCAAGGTGCAGGGGGGCTGCGAGGAGGGGGGCTCTCTTTTAATCGCAGAGGAAAATCTTTCTCAAATGACAGAATATTTTCCCCTTGTGTCCCCTTGGCCAAAAGCTAGGTCACAGGCTCCTAGGTAAAATAATTACAGCATAGGAAACTGAGGCAGGAAGACATTTGAAGCAATGAAAAAGGAAAATGAATCGACTATGGTAACTCTGAATTGATCCTTCTTGCCTTCGGGCAACAATTACACTTCTGTTCGTATATTACAATTGGAGATTGATCCTGCTTAGCTTCATCACTTCTCTTTTACTGCGGTCTTCAGCTAAAACACAAATCTTATATCTTTCTGGCTTCTGTTTTGTTTTTCCTTCCCAGCTCTGTCATTTTTACAGCCATTTGCAATCTGCAATATTTCTCTATGTTAATCTCTCTTGCTAACCGGAGAAATCTTTGTAAAACACAAATATAATCAGGTTATTGCCCAGTCCTGTAATTCAGAAAGTTCCATGGATTTCCATTATTCATAATATTAACGTTTCACTGCAGGACTTTTAGATGCAGGAAGAGGTCAAGTCCCAGCCACATCGCTTCATCACAATATCACCTTGGGCGGGTGAATAATCTCTCTAAACTTCAGGTATTCTTCCATGATTTTTAATTATGAATTTTTCATACACTCATTTATTAACATTTAATTTGTTCTAATAGATAAAATTGTGGGAGGATGGGGACTTTGTCTAGAGCTCCCCACTCCAAAAATCTGTCTCTAATCTGAACCAATGCCTGGCAGACAGTGGTCACCTAGGAAATAATTGCGGAGTGAAAAACCATGCAACCTAATGCCCTCCATTTCGTAGAATAGCCAGGATTAAATACGATAATGCATTTACTTATTATTTTAATTAGAATGCATTTTATTAACTTAGAATGTTTAATACACATAGTGGGTGCTTGAAAGCTAGCTCTCCTTTTAGTTTTTTTTTTTTTTTCAGTAATAAAAGTATTGCTGAAATTCAAGTTCTGCAGGATGGCTCTCACATTCTAATTTATTAAGCCTCATCATTAGCCACTCTCTGTTCTGTACACATACCTCATCATCTGACCTCAGGACCACCCTTTGTTCCCAGATAAATCAGGAATGTGAGCATTCACACCCCTGCACATGCTGTTTCCTATGCCTAGAACTTCTGTACGTTCTCCCTTTTCTTATCAGGTTCAGACTGTATCATTCTTTACGGGCTGTCTAGCTCTGTCCCAATACACTGCTCCCTCTCCATGGTAAATCACTGCCTGTGTGCCTTTTGCCTTGGATCGCTCTCTTCCAGGTACTTGATGGAACGTGCTTTCCTTCCTATTTGGAGTTCAACAGGGCCATGCAAAAGCGAGGGGAACTGATATGTGGTCACCTGGCCTGAAGCTTTTAAGAGCCAGCCCATGCTTTGTGCCTGATCTCCTCCCCACCGGCCTGGTGACTGGCACTACGCCAGAGAGTACCTGCTCTGTCTTTCTGCCTCTCTGAGAGACAGAGTGGTGTCCTGCCACCAACCCTCGTGGGACAAACAGCAAAGGGAGGAGGGACAGAGATGTAGGTGCTGATCTCAGGCTAACCTGACATACCCTGAAGGAGGCACCACCTCTCCAGTCCTGGAGCTCTCCGACTTGCGCAGGTGGCATTGTTGTCATTGCTCATTGACTTGGCTGCGTCCCTCAGGAGACAGCTCCCAGACAGCAGGACAGAACCCCGCTCATGCCCCTTCATGCCCCTTCACACCTCTTGTCCAGAGTATAAGTCCTCGATCCCTGAGTGAAATATGGATTTATGTATGGAAGTACGTGGTGAGAGGGGATGAAAGGAGGGGTCTTTGGTCATGGTTGTTAGGAAGTGAAAGTACCATTATGATAAACAGAATTATCAGTCTCTGAGGGGAGGCGGATCTTTTCGCTCAGATTGCCTGAGTTCAGATTGGCAGCTGTCTTTTGTCATCTCATGAAGGGTTTAAAGTGACCTGAAAAAATGTCACCTGGGTAAGGTCAATGCTACCTGCACTCTGCCCTTCCCTGGACTGTCTCATAGGAGTTCGTATGTGCATCAGCCCTTCCCCAACCAGGAAAGCACCTGTTCTAGGAACGTTTTACACTTTCAGTCGTACTGGAGCAGCCTGCTCCTGCTGGCTTCTCACCCCCAGACAAGTCTCCTTAGCTGCACATATTTCCGCAGAAACACTCTCTCTGCAGTGTCATCGGGTCATTTGGTGACACAGACCACCAGGCCCTATTCATTTAGCCAAACCCATGTGTTTGGTTTAAGATTGTCATCACCTGCTACTTTTTCTTACTTTAATTCTTAAGGTTCTCTGCTAAAGGCAGCACAAAGGCTAATTACCTTATAATAGTTGTCCTTTAAAAACACTAGATTAAGAGCCACTTTATGCTTTTTATTCTGCTTTTCCTTTGTCATCTGTCTCTGCATAGCTATCAATAGAGCAGCATTTTTGTGCTTTCACTGGAGAATGTTTCTTTCTTACTCATCAATTTTCAGAATGTTGTTTCTTTCTTTACTTATGACAATTATTTAAGCAGACAAAAATAGCTGTCGTTAAACTTAAATTATTACTGATATTTTTCTTTCACTTTTCTCTTCAAGTTAGTATCATTGAGCTATTATTGATTGAGTGAATACTATTGAGCAATTATTTACTGTGAGTCTATCACATGTCAGGTGGGCTAAAATGTTTTTTCTATAATATTTTACTTAATTCCACCTAAGAAAACAGGCAAGACAGGGAAACTAGGCCCAGAGTGAAAAATAGCTTCTTCAAGGGCATGTAACTAACCCAGAATGTAAACCCAAGATAATTGAAACATGATTGTTTTGATCTTTCTGCCTCATCCATTTATTTCTCTATTTCCCTATTTACATACTTTAGCATGGACATTAGTTCAAAGCGTTGAACTTTGTTTTTGTCCTCACCAGACCCCTGAGCTTTCGTCAGGTGCCTTCTCCATGAAGCATATTCCAAATTTCCTTGTCCCAACCTCCTTAACGTTGATGAAATAGTGTCTGTTCCACAGTTTCCTTCATCTCCTTGGAATGGTAGTGTTTGCTTACATATCCATCTTTCCCCCTTACACAGTGGGTTCCCTGGGATGGGACCTAATTTTCTTCCTGTATTTCTGGGCTTGGTTACCTATGACCCAAGCAAGTAACATCTAACCCTCGGGAGTGTCTGAATTTGCTGATCTTACATTGTGGGAGTGAAGAAAGGGGATAATAATTGTAGAAAGAAATCCTGGATCCTAACTTAGTGACTCACAGTATTAAAATTCTCTCTCTCTATGAATCTAAGCATTGGAAGAAAAACTGTGAAAAACCAATCCGGAAATTTCAACACAATTTCCAAGGCTTTATTTAACATGAACTACTGTTCTTTGGCCAAGCCTACTCATCTTCCTTGGCATGTTGGACACTAATCAATCTGTTGGTTTAGATTTGATATCAATCTGCAATACAAAGCCAGGCCTGAGTGTACACACTGGCTAGTGGGGGAAGTAAATATGGTTGTTAAAGTAGAAAAGCAATGGGACTGATTTGACCAAGGCAGCCACAATCAGTTTTATTCTTTAGACGCCTCTGAAAACTCATCTTTATGGTAGCATGCTATGGGCTAGAACATTTCAGGACCTCTAGGCATTGCTTCCTTCGTTAATGTACTGATGACCTTGAGAAGGTTGTGAGAAGCAGGAAGTCTTGAAAACTTAGTTCATCATTGGAACAATCACACAGACGTGTATATGTGTACACACACACACACACACACAGAGACACAGCAATTATATGCCACAGGCCCCTCCTGAAAGGAGATGGAACCAGGACTTGATGAGTGAACCTTGCTGAGGTCCCGTCAAATGTAATGAACATGACAGAATAAAGATCTACATAGCCAAGGCTCTCTTGCCTGCAGTTATACTGCTCTGCAAGTGCCGGACTGCAGAAGCTAAGCATGGTCAGGCCTGGTTAGTACTTGGGGTGGGAGACTGCTCAGGAAGATCCATTGTTTTATGCTTTAAAAAAAAAGAAAGGAAAGAAGCCTATCTCATGCAGCCTCCTGCTTGTCCTTCATTTCTCCTCCCAATATCTTTGCTTTTCGTTCTTTCTCATTAAGAGTTAGAGGAAGAAATGCAGTTATTAACAGATGATAACTCATGTTCACATGGTTTTTGTTTTTATTTTGAAACACAAAGCAATCTATTTCTAACTGTAGCTCTGCTATCATTCTTCTTATCTCAGAACACATGAATAAGACCAAAATGGTTTTCATGTAGATCTCTCAGTCCATTGTCTATGAGTCTCTGTGTTCTTTCCACAAGCATCCTGTCCTTAGCCCTCTCACAGCCCTAACCCTAATGTGATCATGGCTGTTTGTGTTTTGTTTTGTACCTTCTCTCTCTATTGTTCCCTCTCCACACCCTATACCCTGCATGGTCCCAAGCTGTTTGAGGGAAGAGACGGGGTGGGTGTCAACTGTGTCTCTAATTTCTTAGCGCCTGATGCACCATACACTTATTTAGGCCTTGACTCTGAATTGTGGATACTCTCACACCCTGATACTTTACAAAGTTTGCTTCTCCATTTGCTAAGGAAGAGGCTGAGTGTCATATGTGGCACAAACCAGGAAACTAGACCCCCGTGGCAGCTCTCAGTCCTCGGCTCTTGTCCTAAGCAATTCTACTCACTCCCAATCGTCCATACCTCATTTAAGCCAGCAGAAGCCTTAGAGCCAACTGCCTTCCTCCAGCCTAAAAGGTGATTAAGCTGCATGTTTGGTGTGGGGATAAGGGAAATCTTATCCCACCACATGCCCCAGGTTGAAAGGATTCTCTTCTAATGGTTATTGTCACTGACAAACTTTTTATAGAATACTTATCTTAGTTAATTAGGGCTACTATGACCAAGCACCATAGGCTGGATGGCTTATGAACAACAGAAACAGACTTCTCACAGTACTGCAAGCTGGAAGTCTGAGGCCAGGATGCCAGCATGCTTGGGTTCTGGTGAGAGCCCTCTTCTGGGTTGCAGCCCCTGCTGAATTCTCCTTGTATCCCCACATGGCAGAAAGAAAATGAGCCAGATTTCTGGCCTCTTATAAGGGCGCTAATGCTATTCAGGAAGTCTTCACTCTCATGACCTAATTACCTCCCAAGGGCCTCACCTCCAATACCATCATGATGGGGATTTGATTTTAACATATTAATTTTTAAGGACACAGACATTCAGTCCATAGGAGTACAATGCTTTCTTATTTGCCTTGTTTCATTCTAGTAATGGTTAAGCATTCTTCATAGATTATTTCTCAGTCTAACTGATCCACCTCTCAATCAGGTCCTAGGTTCAATGAATATTCATTGAATGAGTGCTAAGTATAATCTGAGTAGAATCAGAGCAGCAAGTGCAGGTTGAGAGGACCTACCCAAGGAAACAGCCTCTTTTCCACTAAAGGCTGTATTCTTCCCCCTCCCCATCAAAAAGACCTCAGCAGCTTAGAAGTTTGATATATGGTGCTACCTTTAACCTATAAAATGTTAGACTGATGCCCACACTGGTGACAAAACTCTGTGGTTAGCTTTTAACAACAATCACTGTGGCTAGGAATTTTGGATTCCGTAGCTCTTGGAAAATCCTCTTGAAATTTTGGATTCCAAGAGAGCTAAGCTCTCTTGGGGTGATCAGCCCATATGTTTCTCAGTCCTCTAAAGCATTCATGTTTTAGATTGATCTTATATGATCTTAGAATTTACGACCCAATCATTTTACTCTACAAATAAGTCTTAGAGTATCCCTGTGTCTTGCTCACCGTCACATGGAAGTCAAGACAGAACCAGGGACTAGACCCCAGCTCCTATTTCCCAGTTCAGCACCCTATTTACCCTGGTGCTTTGGCCCTTTCAAGCAAAGAAGACTTCATGGATATGCATATTATGTGTCTGAATTATTGATGACCTGAATTGAAGCTTTATCAGTTATTGGGATATGGAAGTCTGACAGTGACAAAAACTGAAATTTGGTGGGAGTTTTCTACGCCAGCCCTGCTCTTTAACAGTTTACACAGTCACATCTCCTTTGATCCCCATGACAATCCCACGAGGTTGGTGCTGTTACTGTCCCCACATTTCAGATGGGAAGATGCACATAGAGGTCACATGGCTTGCTCTTGGTCATATGGAGTCAGTATGGGTGCAGCCAGGACTCAAACCCAGGCCCTTAATCACCAGCCTCCCCACTCTGAACTCTTGTGATTCATCTTGATGATTCCTGAACTTCTCCTTCTGGCATTACTTTATTTAAGTAATCATAAATAACATTTTAAAAGTATAAAATGTAAATCATTTTGCATCCACATGCAGAAAGAACGAATGACCAGGCCACTGATGGTTTAACTTGACATACACCATTGCATTTAATCTGAAGATAGTGTAATTATTATAAGAGATAACAAGAAATTACAGAGAGGGCTGTGTGGAGTGCACGATCTAGGTGTGGTTTCTCTGGATAGATTACATGGCGTTTAAATAGTTCAAGATTAGCAAGATGAAAAAACAAGCATCTCCTGTTTAAAGTAAAGCTTGAGTCAGAAGCAAATGAGATACTAATTTATTTGTAGAACCTGAAGCATCCTATAATGAAATATTCAACTTGAATGACACTTTAAAAAAATTTCAAGCAAGGGACAAATGGAAATCACAGAGGTGTGTATAGGTAGGTGGGCCAGAGGAAATAACCATGTACTATTGCTTTATTCAGTGCTATCATATGAACTGCAACAGTGTTTTCAGAAAAGGAAAAATGTGGTCAATATAAAATCAAAACCCACTAGGGAATACTACTTGTATTATTTCTATGCCAGTTTTCCCTTTGAGCTCTTTCAGGCATAGATGCCACTTTGTCATTGCTCTACCCCTGGTGTTTTTCATGGCGCCTGACAATACGAAGCACTCTCTTAAATGTTTGTTTTTAAATGATCATGATAAACCAAGACCACACGTATCTAAAAAGAAAGATAATAAAAAGCTCCTGGGCCAAAACTGAACAAAAGTTTCCAAGTTACGCCATTAACTTTTCTCAAGTCAGAGCCTGTACATAGTGAAGTGACATTGGTGAGATTTAAGTTCAGGACTGTATGCTTCGTCCTAATGCCAGGGCTATTTTTCCTCTCCTTTTTTTTATTTTTCATTTTTCATTTTTTATTATTATTTTTTTTCCTGGAGATGGAGTCTCGCTCTGTCGCCCAGGCTAGAGTGCAATGACGTGATCTTGGCTCACTGCAACCTCTGCCTCCCTGGTTCAAGCAATTCTCCTGCCTCAGCCTCTGGAATAGCTGGGATTACAGGTGTGCACCACCATGCCTGGCTAATTTTTGTATTTTTAGTAGAGATGGGGTTTCACCATGTTGGTCAGGCTGACCTTGAACTCCTGACCTCATGATCCACCCGCCTCAGCCTCCCAAAAGTGCTGGGATTACAAGCATGAGACACCACTCTCGGCCTCCTCTACCCTCTTTCTAAATTTCTAGGCAGAGGACTGAAGCGTCTCAAGCTGTGGGTCCTGTAGCCTCATCCACACCAGCACCTGCCATGGCAAATCTTAGCATAGGCTGAGGTTTTCCTTGTACTCCATTTAGCTTTGTCTCCTACTGCCCTGAATGAATGCTCCCATGGGACTTTCTTCTGAGCATGGCCAAGTTTTCTCCAAGATTGTGTTCAAACATGGCCTTTGCTGTGAGGTCCTTCCAGGCCCTCCCTGACCCTCTGCCAGCTCCCATCTCTCTCCTCTGGGCTCTTGAGTTTCCACGGATGGATCTATGTCTACTCTGAAGTCTAGTCATTCATTCCTTCCACGTGCATCTTCCACATTATAAGGTGCTCCTTGAAGACAGGGACGGGATTATTTCGGTGTCCCCAGGAACTCAGTACAATTTTAGAAACATCGTAGATGCCTTGTAAGAGTTTGAGTGATCACCTACGGGCAATGCATAGACCTTAGGCATTGCTCTCTGCAGACTTGCCATTCAGTCTTTTTTATTTTTATTTTTTTCCGTTTCTTCACTTTACTTGGCAAGTTATATCCATTTATGAGATTCCTAAAAATCAGCACTTTTCATATAAGTATCCATAGTTGAGTTTTGAAAAATGTGAAGATCAGACCACTCTGGTCCCTGGTCTCTGACAATATCTGCCAGAGTTGGCAGCACCTGCTTCTTTAGCCAAACCACACACACAGCTGCTTGCCACCATCTCCCACCAGCCAGCTGGCTTCATACATAGATGTCACCTGCCTAAACCTGGAAGCATTTGAGTGCCGCCCCGGAAAGACACACAATGGAGGAAGTCCCAGCCAAACTGTTTTGCTTTCCTAATTATTCTGAGGACCACGTACTAGTCAGCTAGGGCTGCTATCATCAAATATCATGCAATGGATGGTTTAAACAATAGACATTTATTTCCCACAGCTTTGGAAGCTGGAAGCTCAAGATCAAGGTGTCAGCAGAAGTGGTTCCTCATGAAACCCCGTTCCTGGCTTGCAGAGGGCCACATTTTGGCTATGCCTTCACATGGTGGAGAGAATGAGAGAGAGAGAGAGACAGAGTGAGCTCTGTTTTATCTTCCTCTTCTTATCAGGACACCAATCTTGTCAGGATCGAACCCTGCCCTTACAACCTTATCTAAACCTAATCATCTAAACCCCCCACCTCCAAATACCATCACACTGAGGGTTAAGGTCTCAACCTATGAATTTGGGAAGGACAAAAACATTCAGTCCATAACAACCTGGCTCAAGGAATGAGACAAATCATCTCTCCCTATTTGCCCATTTCAGGGGAAACAATTTACTTTGGTTTGTATAAATTTATTTTCAGCTGTGAATTATTCCAATCTTCCTTGCCCCCCCAAAAAGGACAGATTTTGGAGGGCACATAACCTCCATGTGTATGGAGGTTAGTAAGATGCAAATTGGGAGACCCATGTTTCTGAGTCAGTTCAGTCCCTGCAGGCCTGACCTTGGGGTTCTTGTTCTCTGCTTACCTCCGTTTCTCTATCTGCAAAATGATGAGACAGAACAAGATGATGGCACGTGGCTGTTTTGCCTCTGATGCTTTGTGTGTCTTTCCTGATCATTTCTGCGTTAACACAAAAGATTTGTGGGTACTCACCATCTGCAGCGTGATCGATGACCATCCACCCCATCCAGGGGAGCTTCTTTAGCTAAGATGGCACCTCTCAGAGGCTCAGTCACCCCTGGAGCAGGGGCTGAAGGCCATGCACCCCAGAGTGGGCCCAAGGCAGCCCAGCTCCTGTCTCCTGTCTGTTATGGGGTCCCTCTTCCACTCAGTTGCACTGAGTAATAGGAGAAGCCCTGTCTGTCCGCCCTCCTGTCACAGAGCTCTGCTGCGCAGTGCCTGAGCCAGTGTGTTTCTGCTTCTAATGAAGGATTTATTTAGGTCACTGCTGCCTTCTGCGCATAGCAATGCAGATTAAACATGTTGAGAAGTAACTCCTCCTCTTCCTTCACTGGGGGCCTGCCTCACCACTGCACACACCTGGCTGCTCATCATTCATTCAGGAGCCCTTTCTGAAGGACCCACGGCCACTGCGTGCCCTTCCACAGAGAACTGAATTATTTCTATGTGTCACTGTCCTTTCTTCTTTGAGCCTCTGTCTGGTTGAGTCACTGCAGTACTTTGCATCATGAACAAATGTGTTTGACTAATTATCATCCCAGGATCCCATTTATAACACCCAGGATTTTTCTTTTTAAGGGACAAAAATAACTACCATGATTTGAGAGCTTACCACAGGCCAGACAGTATGGCAATACCCTAAGCATGCCACATGTACTATTTTATTTAATCCTCACAGTAAATATGTAGGGCCAGTGCATTCAATCTCAAGCTCCGAGTTTCAGGGCTGTCTTGCAGATTTTAAGTTACAGAGCTAAGATTTGAGACTGGGTTTTTGGCTGTAAATCCTGTTAATTCCCAGCGTCTTCCCTCCATCTCCTGCCTCCCAAAATACAAACTCGGCAGCCAAAATCATCCCTGTCTATTTTGTCTACCACAATTGTTTTCAATCCTGGAATTAAAAATATACTACCCCAACAACAGTAGGAAACAAACAAATAAAAATCAAAAGACCTTGCCCATCTCTCCCCCGGGCCAAGAGTATCAGAATCTGAATTGGCACCCATATTCTAAGCTCACAGGGCTCTAGCCATTCCAAAGACTATCGAGGGTTAGATTAGCTCCTCTGGAAATTTATGAGGAATACAGAATCCCAGGCCTCTGCTCAGGCCTCTTGCATTAGAATCTGCATTTGTAACTGGCTTTCTAAGTGACATGCGTGCATATGCGTGTTTGGAAAGCACTTTGCCTGATGGTTGTAACTTGCAGCCACAAGTCTCTCCCAGGAGGAAATCTTTAGTTACCTCTCATGTGAACTTTTTATCCAAATCCTTGGGCCCTAATCCTTCACCTGATCTGGGGAATAATGTTGTGTGCGTTGACTTCAGACTACCTATGGGACAGGTTGCATTTATCATTCTCATTTTATCAAGGAGCACTTAGAGGTTCACAAATAACACTGAGATGGGAATCCTTCTCCCAGTGAGCACACCATGCTACCTTCCTTGGCTTGCCAAGGCATCTCCTTCCTTCGATTTCAGAGAATTCAATTTATTATCCAGTTAAACTTTTGTAAATATGGCACCTCTCAGACATGCAGAGAATTCAAGGAAGCATAGAAGTCTAGAGGAGGAGATATTCGAATAGTCCTCCTCTTTTTCAAGGAAACAATGGGGCCAATTACTCTAACTTATCCCCCACTGCATAGTAAATTGGTCCAAGAAAGCTTATTAACATTATGTAGCCTGACTTATGATCCTTTCTACCCTAAACTCTTTTCACCCCATCCCACCTCACAGCAATTACCATAAGGAAATCCAAACAAAAGTGAATGTCAACATTCGTTGAAGATTGACATGTATAAGTAATTTCAAGAAAATAAATATTTATGTAGGTCTTGAAATATCACTGTCCTCTCATAGACTGACAGGCACAAACTGAATCTATTTCCAATTTCACTGTTTCCAAAATGACCTGCCAAGGATGAAAATCTGACGCCACTGCGAGGTGCTCTTCAGTAGCTGTGCAAAGATGAAAGTGAAGACATTTTTCGTTCTTAACAATGAAAAAATAATCTTATACTTTTGATTGCCCAGAAGTTTGGTAGACTAAAAAAAATGACAGTTCTGTTGTTCAACCTGTCTTTCTCATGTTTCAGTGTGTTCCAGAAAATTAAATCACTCAACACCATGGGATTCTTGGAAAGAAGCAGTTCTTGCATAACAGTATAATAAATCTCACACTTCTTCTATCTCATTGTGGTTTTAAGTAAGCTCTCCCTCGCCTGGAATGCAATCCCCACTGCCCAAGGGAAAGCATCACCATTCAAAGGGGACAAAGGCACACCATGGACTTTGAGGATGGCCAGTGGAATATTTTAGTTTGATATTACCAGGTTCTGTGACCTTGAGGAGATCATTTAACCTTAACAGCATGTTTCCATTTCTGTCATGGCAGATATGAATATGAAAGGCAGGCCATTAACATTTGTTGAATGACTGTGTGCCAGACACTGTGCCATGTATTTGGCATGGGTCATCGTATTTAATTATGATGACACCCCTATCAAGAAGATTTAAGCTCATACTTGCAGAGGGGAACATGGAGCCCCAGAGAGGTTAGACATTGACTGAGGTCAGTTAGCAATAAGAATTCTAGCCTGGATCTACCTGATTGCAAAAATCTTCTTTGTTCATCTACTACTCTCCACCACATTTTTATTGCTTAAAAATATAAAATAAAATGAGAACAACCACCTCTTGTATTGTTGCAAGTATTAGAAGAAATAATTTATACTCAAGTGCTTGCCACCTGGCACCCAGTGAGTGCTCAGCAGGTAATCTCTTCCCTTCTAACCCTTTTGTTAAATCCTATAAGTGACTTATGGTTGTATGTTTTGATCATCCCTGCTACCCTAGAGGAGATTCCTACCTGTGACAGTGTGTCATCATCTCTTGTTGAGGGGCTGTGAAGGTATCCTGCAGACCGACAGATGGCAGGCATCACTGTTCCAGATTCATTAAATGTACCTCTTGTAAAATATCCTAGTTATTTCATTTCATCTATGAATATGTTCCAGCAGTGGGACTGAGAGAATATATTATAGTTAATTACATTTGAAATCTAGGTCATGATGTGAATTATGTAATAAGGAGACATAAGGAGAAAATGAAAATATTTTTGAAGGGTTGTTTCATAGCTTCCCCTCCTTTTTTAATCCAAATATTTTCTAGGCTCTCAGGTGATGTCGCCCAATCACGATTAGAAATGCTGAGTCCCCCTTTCAACTTCTGCTTTCTGCTTGACTCTCTAGAGACAGAAGTTTCAAACCCTTAAAGTTTCTCTTGCTACTGTGTTAAAATATGTTCCCAGTACCTTCCAGCTATTTGCCTGTCTACTGCATTTGACAAGTTCATTCAGCAAACAAAATGTCTAGAACGTGCTATATACCAGAAATCATGCCAGGCCCTAGAGGATAGAGTAGAGCAAGGCAAGACCTCCATTTGGAGGAAAGGCCTCCTTGGAAAGCAGTTTGGATTTAATTCCAAGTGCAAGGGAAGCTTCCATCTGGAAGATTCTGTGGACTCTCCATTGGGTTTCCCATGCCTGGCATGTGGCTACTCTCTTCACAGTGGGACTTGAGGAAGTTCACTGTTGCTGATAGGAAGGACTTTAATCTTCTCAGTTCATGAAACTCAGGCCTTGGGTTTTCACCGTAGTACCCAGAAAACAGCCTCCCTGATAGAGGGAAGTAAACAGAGAGGTAGCTGGATCTCCCTTTGGGACCTATTAACCCATCTATAAAAGGAAGGCGGAGGTTCATTGTGCCCATCTTAGCAAGTCTCAGGTTTCATAGAAATTCCGTCCTTCATCAAAGAATTGGTGCAAGGCACAAATATTCAACAGGACCAAAGAAGTCGAGCCAAGTTCATTAACAACTTGCTCACTATCTCTAGACATTGCCAAGAAAAGTAAAAGGGACAGTGAAGTACCTGGCTTTGTCTGTTTAGACTGACTTTGAATCCTTTCACCTCCTCTAACTTTCTAGACACACGACTTCATTTCTCTGAACCTCACTTTTTAAAATAATAACATGACTTACCTTGAGGACTTGCAGTGACGATTACAGCAAGCCCTGCATGGAAAGTTGCCAGCCTAGTGCCTGCTGAGTAGCAATTGCTGCAGACGGGAGCTGCGATCATTGCTTTTGCCAAGGTTGTGGCCTCTGCTTCAGGTGCTATGGAGAATTCTGTATCCATGCCCTTGTCAGCCAAGGGCTTCAACTGTCAAAAGTTCCCATTTGTTTACTTTTATCTGGTTTGTTTCTTGAGGGAGAAGATCGAATTTGCCTTTGTGCTGCCTGCAGGTTCAAACCTGTCTTCCTGGTTCTTCTCCTGTTTAGGAAGCTCCTAATCTGTGAATGGGTAGGGAATCTTGCTTTCAGGAAAGTGTGTTCCACACTTAAAGAGCTCTCAGATCAAGAATTGCAAATGTGCTCAGTGCTCTCTGTCTCTATGCTCTCTAACTCAATTGCCACCAGTCATATGTGTCCTTGATATGTGCTACACGGGTAAATATATACACACTTGGATTTCGAAGACTGGGTAGAAAAAATGCAAAATCCTTCATTAATTTTATATAGTGATTAGGCCAGGTATGGTGGCTCACGCCTGTAATCCAAGCACTTTGAGAGACCGAGACAGGTGGATCACTTGAGGTCAGGAGTTCGAGACCAGTCAAACCCCTTCTCTACTAAAATTGTAGTACAAAAATTAGCCAGGTGTGGTGGCACACAACTGTGGTCCCAGCTACTTGGGAGGCTGAGGCACAAGAACCACTTGAACCCAGTATGCAGAGGTTACAGTGAGCTGAAATCATGCCACTGCACTCCAGCTTGGGCAACAGAGGAAGACTCTGTCTCAAAAAAGAGAAATTATATAGGTGATTATATGTTACAGTGATAACATTTTAGATATGTTAAGCTATGTGAAATATATGTTTTAAAATGTGACCCTTGGAAAATGTCTGAATGCATATGTGATACAAAATATATTTATATTGGACAGTCCTGACACACATTGTTTCATTTCCGTCTCAAAGTAATCATTTGAGGCAGGTGGAATTATTACCATTTTACAGATGAGGCAACTGAAGCTAAGAGAGGTTAAATCACTTTGACCAGGGTCCAAACTGGAGACAGGAATCCTGACTCCAGAGCCTGTGCAATTCATTTGGACCCTTCTACTGACCAGAACAAATGAGCAAGTTTGACTCTGTACTGCATGTACCCTGTGTGTCAGCTGACACTGGAAGTTGGTGGTCAGGGAGTTGTCATTGCTGGGTAGATTTTGTTGGGTTTTTCTTCTTTGGAGTCCCCAAAACATTGTCATTATTTTACATTACAAGCACTTACTCGAAAGACAGTAATAACAGCAACTAGACTACAGAACTGGAATTCAGGAGCCAAAAGTCCTGGGAACAGATTTACTATGTGACACTGGGCAAGTCATCTTGGGGTGTGAAAGGCAGGGACTAAGTGACCCCCTTCTTCCCTGATGTTTATAATTTCACTGTCAAGATCAAGGTGGCCCACAGGAATGGCTTTATAGGTTCACCTGAGCTTAGGAATCTTTTTGTTTCTGAGAGTATTACAAAAAGGACCAAAAATCCTTTCTGTGCCCCTGGGAAGTCCAAATTATAAAACCACAAGAGGAAGTTGGCTCCCAATGCCCATGGTGTGCATGTAATATAAAACAGGTTACACTATATTTCGATATTAATATATGTGTGCATACATTTACACACACACATATATACTTATACACATTTTTACATATACACATAAAAGATACACATGGGGCATATTTATAAACATGATATATATGCTCTATATAGTATGTGTGTATGTATATGTGTGTGTATATACTTGCATATGTGTATATAAGATGTTAGCTAATTTCTTTCTCTATAAGCCTCAAATATTTTTGAATGAAAAAGGTCTAGACATAAGTAAATACATTTTTAGAAAGGATTAAAGTACAAACAAGGAGCTTTTAAGCTACTTAACTTCCCAATATGTTGTTGTTTTCTTTCATGAAGGACAAACTATATTTAGTTTCTTCTCTACTGTGTGCTGGTAATTCCCCTTCAGGAAAGAAACCTCAGATGTACACTACACTAACCAGGATGCCTCAGGTTAGAGTGGAAGGAGCGTAAACAGTCAGATAATATGAATTTCAGATCTGGCCTCTGCCTCTACACTTAGGTATCAAATAATATGAATGTGTTGTTCCCTGAGTCTGAACATGGAACTATAAGATGGGGATAGCAGGCCGGGCGCAGTGGCTCACGCCTGTAATCCCAGCACTTTGGGAGGCCGAGGCAGGTGCATCATAGGTCAGGAGATCGAGACCATCCTGGCTAACACAGTGAAACCTCGTCTCTACTAAAAATACAAAAAAAAAAAAAAAATTAGCCGGGCGTGGTGGCGGGCACCTGTAGTCCCAGCTACTCGGGAGGCTGAGGCAGGAGAATGATGTGAACCCGGGAGGCGGAGCTTGTAGTGAGCGAGATCACGCCACTGCACTCCAGCCTGGGTGACAGAGCGAGACTCTGTCTCAAAAAAAAAAAAAAAAAAAAAAAAGCTGGGGATAGCAGTGAGCAACACACAGCATAGCATAGCTCTCTAAAGGGTAGCAGTTTGTCCGTCTCTCCCTTGACCAACCTGTTATACCTGCACACACACACACACACGCATACACACACATAGACACACCCAAACATGCACATACAATTGCGTACATTCTCACATCTCAAATATGTAAGAGCCAAGCACAACTGGTACATTTGGTTGAACAACATGGATGACTTGAGAAGGAAATGAAATTCAACTGAAACACCCTGAAACCATCAGTTGACTAAAGCAATTGGCCCATTAAATTGAGCTCACCAATCGGTAGAACCAACCTGAAACATCATCATTCGTGGTTATCCTTTCTAAAGCATTCTTGATTTTTTCTTAAAGAGTTACATCACTGATCCCTCAGGTCCCTTCTCCAGTGCACTGTGGTTCTCTAAAGGCTTCCGTCTGTTTGATTACTTGCTCTTTAATATGTTTTTCTAAACAGATAACACAATATCTGAGAAAGATAGATCAGCTGGTTGATCATAAAAATGGATGTCCTGGAATTTGTTCTTCCTTTATTCATTCTGGACAAGTTTTAAACTGATGAAGTAAATTTTGAAGCTACTGTACAAAAGATGATGGGTCCTCTTGATGGAGAACATTTTTACTACCTTTGTAAATCCCACAGTCCCCAAGCCAGGCCTGTCTCTTACCCTTCCCTTAATGTGTTTTAACAGAGATGACTCAAGTGAGAGCATCCAATCACTTCTTTAGAGGACAACATGACAGACTGAGTATCAGCTCCTTGAAAACATAAACCATGGACTGGTCTGTCCTGTGGAACCCTGAAACATCTAGGCCAGCAGTTCCTGTGTCCTTTACTGCCTAAATGTTATAAATCTTAAATAGGTAAAGAGGAGAAGTTTTGTGGAAAAGAGGTGGTTTGTGGATAAGGAACCCTGAGTTTAGAGTTTTCAATCTGGGCTCTGAATTTTGAAATAGACTAATAGAATTGTGTCCTTAGACAAGGCTACCCTCTATAAAATGGTGGTGACAGGCCAGGTGCAGTGGCTCATGCCTGTAATCCCAGCACTTTGGGAGGCCGAGGCGGGTGGATCACCCGAGGTTGGGAGTTCAAGACCAGCCTGACCAACATGGAGAAACCCCATCTCTACTAAACATACAAAATTGGCCAGATGTGGTGGCACATGCCTGTAATCTCAGTTACTCAGGAGACTGAGGCAGGAGAATCACTTGAACCCCGGAGGCGAAGGTTGCAGTGAACTGAGATCGCACCATTGCACTCCAGCCTGAGCAACAAGAGCAAAACTCCATCTAAAAAAAAAGAAAAAAAAATGGTGGTGACATCTGCCCTGCCTTCCTACCTTACAATGTAGGATTGTAGAGACAATAGCTGAGCATAGTATGAGACCACATTATCAATAGTAAAGCTTTGGACACGTGAAGGCTTTTTTGTACGTTGTAGTAATTTCACTTGTTTATCCCTCCAGGCCTACTTCAAATGTTTCCACCACTGTGAAACCATCCCCAATTATTTCAGGCAAAATGAATGAACATGTGTCTTCGTAGTACCTTACCTAAATTACAATCATAACATATATCACCCTGATGCCTATAATCAGGCTGCATCAATTAACTTTTGCCAATTTCCTGCTGCAATACAAACCACTCCAAAACTCAGTGGCTTAAAACCACAATCATGCATCTTCGCTTATGAGATGGGATGGCCGTGTGTGTGTCTCTCATTCTCCCCCGGGACCATGGGCTAGCCAGGGCATATTCTTCTCATGGCAAAGGCAAGAGTGAAAGAGGGTGAGCCAAAACACACAAGACCTCTTGCAGCCAGGCTGGGGACTGATATGTTGTCACATCTGCTCATATGCTAGTGGCAAGGCCAATTCAAGGGTTGGACACAGGGTGAAGAATTGGGACTAATCATGAAGTCTTTCATACTAATTTACATGCTTTGTTAGATTACAGCCCCTGGCTGGAAGAGCAGGGGGCAGGAACAAAGCCTGCTTCTATATCACCTACCCCTCTGCCAGGGACTGGTGAGTAGTAGCTATTTTATTGATTTTTGCTGAGTTCCGAAGGGTCTTTCCAACCCTTTCCTTTATAGTAAGGGTTAGCACGCTCTGACTGGGGGGCCAAACCTGGCCCGGTTGTATGCAGCCAAACAGCTAAACATATAAATGATTGCAAAAAATAATAATAGTAAAAAGGAAAATAATATTTAATGACACGTGAAAATTACATGAAATTCACTCAGTGCCCATAAATAGAGTGTTCTTGGAACACAACCACACCCATTCCCTTGTGTGTTGTCTATGGCTGTATTCCATCTACAATAGCACGGTTGAAGTTGGAGTTGGCCTAAAGTATGTCCCTTAAAGCCTAAAATACTTACTCTCTGGCCTTTTGCAGAAAATGTTTGCCATCTGCTCCTGTATAGGATAAGAAACTGAGAGTCCCGGGGGGTTGAATATAGTCCTCACTGCAGAGTGGCTACAGAGTTGTTAGTTGAATTATTCCTGTCTTTGTTATATGTTAATATCTTCCCTTTTTGTTCCCTAGTAATTGAAGGCCTGAAACTCCCATGTGCCACTGACTAGGAGGCTTCCGTGCTGCTGCGCTTCATGACCCAGCGGCGCGCGGCCCAGTGAAGCCACCGTGGTGTCCAGCATGGCCGCGCTGCTCCTGGGCGCGGTGCTGCTGGTGGCCCAGCCCCAGCTAGTGCCTTCCCGCCCCGCCGAGCTGGGCCAGCAGGAGCTTCTGCGGAAAGCGGGGACCCTCCAGGATGACGTCCGCGATGGCGCGGCCCCGAACGGCTCTGCCCAGCAGCTGCCGCAGACCATCATCATCGGCGTGCGCAAGGGCGGCACGCGCGCGCTGCTGGAGATGCTCAGCCTGCACCCCGATGTGGCGGCCGCGGAGAACGAGGTCCACTTCTTCGACTGGGAGGAGCACTACGGCCATGGTCTGGGCTGGTACCTCAGCCAGATGCCTTTCTCCTGGCCACACCAGCTCACGGTGGAAAAGACCCCCGCGTACTTCACGTCGCCCAAAGTGCCTGAGCGAGTGCACAGCATGAACCCATCCATCCGGCTGCTGCTCATCCTGCGAGACCCGTCGGAGCGCGTGCTATCTGACTACACCCAAGTGTTCTACAACCACATGCAGAAGCGCAAGCCCTACCCGTCCATCGAGGAGTTCCTGGTGCGCGACGGCCGGCTCAACGTGGACTACAAGGCCCTCAACCGCAGCCTCTACCACGTGCACATGCAGAACTGGCTGCGCTTCTTCCCGCTGCGCCACATCCACATTGTGGACGGCGACCGCCTCATCAGGGATCCTTTCCCCGAGATCCAAAAGGTCGAGAGGTTCCTGAAGCTGTCGCCGCAGATCAATGCCTCGAACTTCTACTTTAACAAAACCAAGGGCTTTTACTGCCTGCGGGACAGCGGCCGGGACCGCTGCTTACATGAGTCCAAAGGCCGGGCGCACCCCCAAGTAGATCCCAAACTACTCAATAAACTGCACGAATATTTTCATGAGCCAAATAAGAAATTCTTCGAGCTTGTTGGCAGAACATTTGACTGGCACTGATTTGCAATAAGCTAAGCTCAGAAACTTTCCTACTGTAAGTTCTGGTGTACATCTGGGGGAGGGGAAAGAATTTTAAAAAAGCATTTAAGGTATAATTTATTTGTAAAATCCATAAAGTACTTCTGTACAGTATTAGATTCACAATTGCCATATATACTAGTTATATTTTTCTACTTGTTAAATGGAGGGCATTTTGTATTGTTTTTCATGGTTGTTAACATTGTGTAATATGTCTCTATATGAAGGAACTAAACTATTTCACTGAAAAAAAAAAAAAAGATTTTTCTGGAGACGCTATCTTTTTTTGAATATAATTAACTTGCCCCCAACTCAAAATAGCTGTCTGTGTTGCACTCATTGCAAAATCTAAATTCTTTTGTTACTTAAAAAAAACCACGTTTTTTATGGCTGTTATAGTCCTCTCTCTCCCCTCTCCTTTCTGCATTGCTCTTTTTAATTTTCAATGTCTCATTGTGATCATCAGATTTATTTTTACTTGGATTGTAAGATTTATCTCCTTGATGATTCCTTGCCATTTTTGGAGGTCACGGTTTTACCCATTCCCACGTGTAAACTTCAAGTAAACGAAGCAATATTCAGGATGGAGAAGCAGTTAGTGACTGGCTAGAAGTCCCTTGGGATCCATCTTGACCTCAAAGAATATTTGCATACGCTTCTGATCTCAGCAGTGGTTGAAACCTACAATAAAGAGGATTAAACCCTTGGCCTTCAGAATGATCTTGGGCCTGGGTACTTTGCCCCAAGTGGCAGTTGGCCTCCAGAAAGCCAATTAGAATAGAAAAGAGAAACTGCAAAATCTATGTGTGTCTTCATCCTGTAGGTTCTGTGAAAGGCTGACTAAAAGGGTAGTAGTCTTTTGCTTAGTTTAAAAGTGCTTACTTCCTGAAAGATACATTGGCATTATAGACATATATTCCATATGCGCTGAGACATAAATATGTGTATGTTTCAAAATCAACTCTAAATTTGGAGTCCTGAATGTGAAAGAAAATGTAAACTCCCAAGGGTTGAAGTTAAAAAGAGAAAAGGGCAGAGTTGAGGGTAGCACCGAAGAGAGCCACTGTACCTGCCCCCAGAGGAGAGGCTGGAGTTCATTTTCACTTCTGCCCCCGAGCAGCCAGGTTGTTGGAGATGGTCACATAAACCCGTCTTATCCTCAGTGTTTTCATGCATTCTTCATGCAGTCAGCCTTTTACAAAATTAAACACATCGGATTTTAATAAAAATAAAACATTTATTACAGTAAAAGAGAAAATACAAACAAGCAGAATAAACTGGTTTCCTGACATAGTTTATACCGAAGGAAAATGACAGAAATGGATATTATTAATCACCTCCTACACTTAAGAACTCATTGAAATTTCTCCAAGCCACCCCAGGATGCAGATATTATTATGGAAATTTCAAATAGGAGGAAATAGGTCCAGAGAACATGAGAAACTTGCCCAAGATCACATTGACTATAAACTCAGGCTTAGAGGCTACTCAGAGTCAAAGCACAGGTTATTTATGTATTTACTTTTTACCCAACTCTTTCTGAGCTCAGAAGGAAAAGCCCAGACTCAGAGCCAGTTCTTCCTGACCTGACTTGACATTTCTTCCCAGGTGCCAAGTATCTTCCATCCTAAGAGGTGTGTCCCAGCTACAGGAAGGGCAAGAAGCAGCCTGCATTTTTCTCAGCAGTGTTATCAGGGAAGTGAGTCACCTTGGTATGTTTCAGCAGCTCCAGCCTGACCTGACCTTAGCATGGCCTATGCCTCACCCCATATCCTGCGCAGAGAGCAGAGAGGATGCCTTCCTCTTTATAATCCATTCAAGTTGTCATTAAACCATCATCTCCCCCGGAGGAAGTAGCGGAAATATTTACAGCAGGCCCCTGGTGGACAGGGTACTTCTCAATAGGCAGACAGCCTCCCTCTGCAGCACATCGTTGGACCTTGCTTGTACCATACTCGTTGAAGAGCTGAAGAAATAAGAGGGCTCAGAAAGGTTAAGTCGTTTCCAAGCCTGTTCAGGAATATGGTGACTGAAAGGAAACTGCAATGAGAGTCTCTGACTCTGAAGAAGATGCTCTTTGCAAATGGCCTGTATATTCCTGTGCCCTGACAGGGATGGTCTGGTTGAAGCGTGAACTGTTGTTGCAAGAGGCAGCGGGGAGGAGTGGAGGAAGACAGGACCGGCACATGGAACATAATCTAGCTGCTGGGACTGGCATAGTTGATGGAGGGCATGGTCCAGTGTAAAATGATTAGTGAATGTAAATCCAATGTTTTCATTTGGGGGTGCAGAGCTGTGGCTAAAGGAATGTTCAAATGAGTCTACCATGAGCAAGGGGTCAGAGGTCCTAGTGGCACTGTATGTTCATTCATTTTTGGTACAACCCCAGCCAGTCATTGAGAAAGTACATGGGGTAAGAAACCTTCACTCCAGATTTACCCAAGGTATTTATTAATAGATATCACCAAGCACTGTCAAATTCAAAGGAGGCCCTGTAGTAGACCCTGGCCTGTCCTGATAGGGCCAAAATGCAGTGACTCGGGAGCCTAATAGACACCCAGTCCCTCCCAAACATGCCTCCTACCAACTCCATTAACAGAGACAGATGTCAGTGGAAGGGGTGGGGCTCCTGTCCAGACCACTCCAGCCCAGGGACAGCCTGAGGGATCTAGGTGGGTCCTTCCAGAGAGGCAGCTGAGAGCAACTGAACCAAGCCTCAGCTATTAGATTTGGAATATTTACACACTTAACACTCCAGAGTCAGAACAGCCCCTTCCATTTCCCTTCCTCCTGGAATCAGATAGGGTTGAAATCCTTTTAACACCATTTGGTTATCAGCTCACAGCCTGAAGGTTTGCGAGTTTAAGAAAAGTGACATGCCTCTGAGCACAGGGTGCTTTACTCCTTCTGTGCTGGGAGGCTTACCCAACTGAAAGGTGATGCAGGGTAGGGGAGGCCAATGCCTAGTGTGCCTGCTGCTTACAGGGGTGGAGTCACAGGTCATCATTATTCATTAAAATTTTACTTTTTTGAGCCCCTATCATATGCTCAACATGGTATTAAGTCCTCAAGAATATAAAAAGAAAATACAACAGGAACTAGTAGACATTAACTGTTTGTTCTGGACTTTAATAAAAATCCAGAGGGTCTTGGAGTACAAGGGAAAAGACATTTAGCTGTGTATAGACTGGGTGGGGCGATGTGTTCCATGGTTTGACATTCAGTTCAGCAACATTGCTGAGAGAAATCAACTAGCCCCCTTATAGAGAAGAGGAAACTGAGGTTTAAAAAGTGGTCCTGGCCGGGCACGGTGGCTCACGTCTGTAATCCCAGCACTTTGGGAGGCCGAGGTGGGTGAATCATGGGGTCAAGAGTTCAAGACCAGCCTGACCAACGTGGTGAAACCCCATCTCTATTAAAAATACAAAAGTTAGCCAAGCATGGTGGTGTGTGCCCGTAATCCCAGCTACTCAGGAGGCTGAGGCAGGAGAATCACTTGAACCTGGAAGGAGAAGGTTGCAGTGAGCCGAGATGATGCCACTGCACTCCAGCCTGGGTGACAGAGCAAGACTCCATCTCAAATAAAATAAAATAAAACAAAATAATAATAAAAAAATAAAAAGTGATCTTGACCTCATGTCACTTTTTTCAGAAGAAAGGATTCTTGCTCACTCCAGGGAAATAGTCCAGAAATGGGAAATGTTGACATCACGTATCACAAAAGAAGTTGAAAAATATCAGAGACCCTCTCCAGAATGTCATTTGTCAGAAATATTAAGAAATAGAGAATCTTCCCAGAGGTCGCATGGCAGGGCAGGTCACTTAACTTGTGGGCCACAGAAACCCTGACCTTCCTATGGGAAGGTTTCATGGAGGAATCGCCATAAAGCTGGGGCATGAATGGCAGTGGTGTCACCAGAGCAGGGCATTCTGAACAAGGGAAACTTGAGACATGAAGACAGTGGTCATTGGGAGAGACCGGGGGTAGAGGGTAGAGGTAGGCAAGAGATTTGTCTAAGTGGCATGTCAAATGTGTTAAACTCAATGAGAAGCTACTGCTTTCCAAGGCTGGAGTGCTGAAAGCTTACTTAGCAGGCACCCTTGTGAATTTGGCTCCTGTGCAGGTGTATCTGTTGCATAAAAATAACTATCATTTGTTGCACACCTGCCATGTGCTTGGTATTTTAAATATATTGCTTCTAACCTATATAACAACTCTAAGAAGTAGAACATGGGCTACTAATTTTACAGAAAAATAAACTCAGAAATTAAAGGGCTTGCCCATGTTGATAGAGCCATTGTTTCTTACAAATGAAATTTTGTCTTCGGTGTCTCTGTTCCTTTTCATTCCATCTGTTTGTGGGTAAGTGGGGGAAGACATAAAGCATATGTATCTGTCTATTAGGCAGAGCTGTAAGGGAAATTATGGGCATCTAGGATTTGGAGTTGGACAGTTAGGGTGACGCCAAGATCACCTTCAAGCAAAGCAGTGGCTGGGATTTGATGCAACAAGGATGTGACAAAACATGCTCCTGACAGACAGCGCTCCTTTTGGAAGACTGAGCCTGAGTTAAAGGCCAGAGCAACGTAACAGAGTTCTCCAAACAGCACACAATGAGAGAAGGCCAAAGCTAAAGAGGACATCATCAGAGTTAGCTGCTTCACTAAAGTGTTTTGATGTAGAAAATGACCTTGGTGCTTTAGTTCTCCCTGATGTCAACACCTTTATTCCATTTTGCCCAAATTTCCAGTTAGATAACAGTAAAGAGAGAGAGCCGGAAGACCTGGGTGTGCATCCTAGCTGTACCAATCACTGGCCATGGGATCTTAGATTCAGATTCTGAGAACCTCCACTTCCTTCTCCATAAAAATGGGCAGATATGTACTGTACTCTGTTTTGGGGAAAACTCAAATTCGATGAGATAAAGTAGGTAAAAACTATAAACTCAGTGCATATGTTGTTTAGTGGTTAAAAACATTTGGGACTTTAAGAGACAGACTAAAACTGGTTTTGAACCAGTCGGCAGAAATGCACTGCCTTTTTTCCTCCTCTGCTTCTCAGCTGTGTGACTGTAGCTATTGCTGTTAATGCTTCATCCAGACCTCATTTACCATGGAAGTGCTCTCAACTGCGGCTGCCACAAAGATTGTCTTCTGGTGACTCGCCCTGACTATTTTCTGAAGGATTTCTCTTAGTTGGCAGGAGTTTCCTTACCTGAAGATGCCTGGGAAGTGTTGCCCACCGCACTCTCCTGCTTTCCTAGGGTTAGGGCATGACTAATGATTGACTGATCGATGTGGGATGGGGCATGGGGGGTAGTAGGGTAACAGTTCACCCTCATTGCCTCTGGGCAGGACAACCTCTGATGTGACTCATGCTCAGAGCTCCTTGTGAGATCAGGCTGAGGCTAGACTTCTTCTGAAACCCTACTTTTACTTATTTCTTCTCAAACTTCATCCTTTTCCCACATTACCTTACCCATTTCTTCTGCTACCCTATTCTCAGTAAATGTGTTTCCCAAGAATACAGGAATCCCCCCTCAGGCTTTACTTCTAGAGCATCCACTCTAAGGTTTTAACCTTGCATGCATGTTTTCTTCTCTCTGTATTTTAAATGCATAATGTGATCAACCCACAGAGTTATCAGAATTCTTCCAATTAAATGAGATACAGCAGAGAATGAGTCTATTTTATTGGCTAGCAAATAGCAAAGTGTTAAATACAATAATGGATGAAATTGTTACCAAGTAGTAGGCTCTTTAATTAGCTTATCAGACTACCAAAATAGTATAAGGCATCAATATCAAACTTAAATTCCAACTTCATAAAACAATTCCGGACCCAACAAAGATGAAGGTATTACTCCATCTTATGTAGCAATATGTTGTATTTCTATTGTTTGATAGATAGTCCACTTAGAACTAACACATGGATGTCTCTTCCTTTTGATTGCAACCCTCTGGCACTTAACACTGTGCCTGGCACATGGTAAGTAAGGAGTATTAATGCTTGTTTGTGGATTGAAGGGTAACTCTAGGTCAGCTGTCAGTTTTATGCGAAAGCCCCTTCTACCACATCCCTGTCTCATGATCTGGCCTGCCTCCTGGAAGTACCCTTTCTGGCCCAGACACTGGTAGGTACTTTATAATATGCTGTTTTATGTAATCTTCACAAACCTCAGGGGAAATAATCAATTCAAGCTTCCTGTGTTTGCTTACCATTAGATCCCCAACAAATAACACCAATACTTGACATAGGAGCTATAAATATTTATTAATCAAAAAAATCACCTTAATACCCAAGCTCTTTTCACTATGCCTTACTATATGACCTCTTCTTGAATACTGAAACAGTGGATAGTTCTCCAAGGTAACCCGTGATATCTCCAAACTGGCTATTGAAATTCATACTTACTGTACCTCAACCTACATTCTCTCGTGAATCTGAGTTCTACCACACAGTGCCATAATGAACAGGTCTAATACCACTTTCTCACATTGGCCTACTGAAAAGAGCTCTGACCTTGGATTCTGAAGACCTGAATTTAGAAGTTTATCTCCCAGCCTTTTTCACAGCTATGTGACCTTGGGCAATTTCCTTAACTGCCCTGAACTTCCAGTACCTTTCTGTAACATAGGGATAATGATACCTTCTTCACAGAGATTCTATGAACATTTTATGGAAAATGGACAATGGACATATAAGAGATCACAATTTCATAAACACTGCAAATATGTAAAAGTAAGTCTTTCTAATTCCTATTTAGCTCTCATGACTGGTATCATCTTTGACAGAAAGTAAAGGAATAATACTCACGTTTATTAAAACCTAGGTATTATCTCATTTAACCTTCATATCGACCTATAAGATAAATGCCACTATTTCACTTATTTTACATATGGATGGGGAACCAATGCACGGAGACATTAAGTAATTCGCCCAAGGTTACATGGCTAGTAAATGGTAGAGCCAGATTTCTCTCCTGCGTATTCTCTTCATAACTAAAATGCTTTACCTCTAGGCTATAATGCCTGTAAATGCAAAAGAGAATCTCTTCTCCAACATGTCTGTTCATAGAAAGAGCTAGAAAACAAAGAAAGCAAAGATAGAGATCAGAAACTTAATATAAATATCAGAAAAAAAGGCTGTGGCAGGCAGAATTCTACAATGGCTCCCTTGGTTTCCACCTACCTGTATACAAACCCTGCATAGAACCCTCGCCTTGAATATGAGCAGAAATTATAAATAAGATGAGGCATTTACTCTCTTGGTTAGAGTACTTTACATGGCAAAGGTGATGGGCTATGAAGACATTGTGTTATGTAAGACTCCCACTTATCACACTGGGAAGATTCTTCTACTGGTTTTGAAGGCATCACCTGCCATGTTGTGAGAGTAGCAAGGGACTGCAGTGGCCAGTAGTAGCTGAGAGTGTCCCCAGCCAATATCCAACAAGAAAGCAAAGATCTCAATACTCCAGTTTCAAAGACTAAATTTTTCCAACAACAAGTGAGCTTGGAAGATGGCCTCAAGCTCCGTATAAGAAAGTCGTCTGACTGAAATCTTGATTGCTGCTTGGAAAGGCTACAGCAGAGGTAGGATGTGCTCGAACTCCTGTCACAGGGAAATTGAGATAATAGGTGTATATTGGTTTAAGCTGCTAAGTTTGTAGTAATTTGTTACATAATAGGTAATTAATTCAAAGTGTAAGTCTATTATCTGGTCTATTCATCTTACCTCATGCTCACTTTTCTATATGCTCCCTTGAAAACAAACAAAATGTATGGATTTTTGTTGCCCAAGGCTTGCATTCCCATTGTATATTAACCAGAGCCTAATAGCAAGGTTATTCAGAGATGACAACTGTCAAATTTTTATTTATATTCTTTGAGATAAAACACACACACACACACACACATACACACGACTGCGGCTTCATCAGTTGATAGAGTTGAAAGGGAACTTACAGGTCATTTTAGCCAAACTTCTCTTTTTATAGAAGGATTTGAGGTCTGGAGGAGTAAAGTAATGTAGGTAGCAGCAGAATCCAAGGGAGATCTCAGAACTACTTTGTAATATCTATCACACTGTGTATCTGTTGTCTAATCCCTTGCTCTCCAAGTGAAGGTCTGTTGCTTACTGTGCAAACCAATGCGCCACACAGTTCTCTGCATAAAGCAGATACTCAGCTGAGAGTTGATTGAGATTATGCTCCTCATTTAGTAGCATTTTTGGTGCAGCAGGAAAAACAATAATGGCTAAACAGACCGGGTGTTCCAGTTACCTAAGGCTATGTAACAAACCACTCCAAAACTTAGTGTATAAAGAAACAATCTATTACCTCTTATGGTTCTATGGGTAAATTGGAAACATCTGGGAAAGTCTTGCTTGGGGGTTTACCTGGTTGTAGTCAGGTGGTGGCTAGGACTGTAGACATCTGAAGACTAACCTCATCTGGATGGCCAAGATGGCTTCTTTAATCACATGTTGGGATGACTGCAACACCTCCATGTGGCCAACTTGGGATTCCTCACAGCACGGCCAACTTAGAGTTATTGGTGGAACTTTTTATATGGTAGCTGGCTTTCCCTAGAATGTTCCAAGAAACCAAGGCAAAAGCTGCAAATGTTACATAGTGAAACTATTGCCACATTTAATGTTTCAACAAGGCCAGCCCAAATTCAGTGTGGGAAAAGACCATATAAGAGGCAGAATAATAGGAGGAGTGTTCACAGGGAGGCCCTCTGTGGAGACTAGCTTCCATACCTGGTTGTTCCTTGACGATAAAATGGACAGAACACCTGCTTAATGGTTATGTGGTCATACTTAAAAAGGGAGATTAATATAAGTGTAAGCTTTCAGGATATTAGTGTCCATTACACAAATGTAAGTTATCATTATTATAAGTCCTTGGGCTTGCTATGTAATTTCAACTATTTTGACCTAAGGAATGTGGCCAGTTCACTCCTCTTTTGATACTGTGTGATGGTGATTAAGTGATTTTGCATAGATCAATTTATTCTACAAGTAGAATCAGGCATGCACAGTATGTTGCTTCCCCTGAATTTTTTTATGGCTCCACCAAACCACGTGAAGAAAAGATACACTTAGAACAAATTACAGGCTGGAGTCAGCTTGGAAAACTTTGTGTTATATGAAAGCACAAACCCTGACAGACCTGCAAAACCTCTTAGACAATTTGTCAGACATAAAAGACTATTGCTGAGACATTTAACACTGGATATTAAAAGCTGTGCACAGCATTCAAAAGACAATATATGGCAGACTCTATTTCCACTTTCTTTAATTTGGAAGTTCTATCTTTAGTAGCAATTTACATTTTCCACACAATTAAAGACTGTACCTAGTTCTGATTTGCACTTCAAGTATCCAATTCGACTGTGATTTACATTTTCTTCTCTGTTTATCTGTTTATTTTCCTCTCAGTCAGAAAACGAGGTTTTAAATTTTGGCATCATCACTTAAAATCTGGGTAATGATGGGCAAATTTGATTAACCATTTCAGAGGGTCAGTTGGCTGATATGTTAAATGGGAATATGATTTTATTTCAGGAATTGTGGCTCTTGAAGCCTATGAGCATAGCCAGGCATGCAGTAGATATTGAACATGTACATATTCTTTTAATACACTTTTTGTTGGTGGATTCAAAGGGTCTGTAAATAGGAATTCACTTGCGACAATAGAACAGCCCTTCAGATATCATTGTACCACCATGAATGTCAAGGCCAATACATCTAAAAATCAATGAAATTTTATTGTGCCTCTAATGGTAACCATTTACATAAGTCCAAGCCATGGGCAAATGTGATATAGTGGTATAGTAAGAGTTATGCACAAATGCTCCTTGACTTACAATGGAGTTATATCCCAATAAATCTGATTTATTGAAATATCTTGATAAGTTGAAAATATTGTAAATCAAAAATGCATTTAATATCCTAATCTATTGAACATCATAGATAAGCCTAGCCTACCTTAAACATGCATAGAACACTTACATTAGCTTAAAGTTGGGCAAAATAATCTACCACAAAGCGTATTTTAGAATGAAATGTTGAATATCTCATGTCATTTATTGAATATTGTACTGAAAGTGAAAAACAGATTGGTTGTACGAGTACCCACCACTAGCACGTACAGCTGAAAGCACACTGGGCCTGAAATATGTTTGAAGCATTGAACTAAAATTAATTTTTGAATGATGGGGATGCTACAGCACCAGGGTCATCAATTTCTCTCTCTTCCAGTGAGGCTTAAGAAGAGCTGATAGAAGGCACTGGAACATGGACGCTTGTTTATGGGTCAGCAGCAATAGGATTTTTCAGGACTATACTAAATGTCAGTTTACCCCAGTGAGCATGTGGCTGAATGGGAACTACTGCTCGCTGCCACTGCTCAGCCTTGCTAGAGAGTATCTTACTGAATATCACTAGACCAGGAAGATACCAAAATTCAAAATTGGAAATATGGTTTCTACTGAATTTGTATGGTTTCTGCTACTATCACAAAGTCCAAAAATAGTAAGCCAAATCATTGTAAGCTGAGAACCATCTCTGTGTTGGTCTTCAACTTGTTCTTGACATACAGCTTCTAAAACCCTTGGAATTTCCTAAGGGATAAAAAGCAATAAAGCACAGAAAGGAGCCTTTTGTTATTCAGAACAGGCCCCTTTCAACCACACCTGAGTTAACATTGATGAGAAGACTTTTGTAAAACTCCTGGATAACCACAGGATGGGAGGTGGTTGCCAGGGGAACCAACCACGTGATTAAAAGTTCTGAACTTTCAGCCCTAGCTCCCACACTCCCCCACTTCCGATCTCCACGAAGGAAGCGGGTGAAGAGGGACTGAAGATTGAGTTGATCACCAATGGTCAGTGATTTAATCAGCCATACCTACTTAATGATGTGACCATAAAAACCCAAAAGGACAGAGTTCAGAGTTTCCAAGTCGATGAACATTTGGGGGTGCTGGGAGGATAGCAAGGGCAGAGAGGCCATGGACACTCTGCACTCCTTCATTCTGCATCTTCCCATGGCAGAAGGTGGAAGGGCAAGGGACGGTGAGAGCAAGAGAGCAAAATATGCTGAACTCACTTTTAAAAGAAACTCACTCTTGTAACAGCTATTTCACTCCCTTGATAATGACATTAATCCATTCCTTCAGGCTGAGCTCTCATGACATAATCACCTCTTACGAGGCCCTGCCTCCCAACAGTGTTGCATTGGAGATTAAGTTTTCAACACATAAATTTTGGGGACATATTCAAACCATAGCATTCCATTCTTGGTCCCCCAAATGTATGTTCTTACAGTGCAAAATACATTCATTCTATCCCAATAGTCTCAGAAGTCTTAACTTGTTCCAGTCATCAACTGAAAAGTTCAAAGTCCAGAGTCTCATCTAAATCAAATATAAGTGACACTAAAGGCGCAATTCATTGGAGGCAAATAATTTTTCAGTTGTGAGCCTGTGAAATTAACAAGGTACACGGTTCCAAAATACAATGGTGAAACAGGCACAGAACAGACACTCCCACTTCAAAAGGGAGAAATAGACAAGAAGAAAGGAGTAACTGGGTCCAACTAAGTCCAAAACCCAACAGGGAAAACAACATTCAGTCTTCAATCTGGAGAATCATTTATTTTGACTCCATATCCTGAATCCGGAGAACAAAGTGGGTTAGGAACTGGGTCCCCAAAGTCTCAGGCCGCCCCATGCCTAGGACTTTGCCGAGCACAATCTATCCAGAAGCTATCATGGGTTAAAATCTTGCACCTGCAACTGCAGGGCTCCTGGAGCTGCATTCCGGTGGCTTTACAGTTCTGGGGTCTCAGGGGCTGTTCCACTCTCATAGCACCATTAGGCTTTGCACTAGTGTGTGCTGTCTGTGGTGTCTACTCCTGTGACAGGTCTATGTCCCCAGACTGTCCAAGACATCCTTTGAAATTTAGATGGAGGCCATCTTGGCCACACAGCTCTTGCATTTTGTGTGTCTGCAGAATTAGAATCGCATGAGTTCTCCCGAAGTTTATGGCTTGTAACTTTGGGAACGGTGGGCAAAGCCACACCTGGACTCACCTGAGCCACAGCTGGGGTGGCGGAGGGATGCTGCACCAGAATTCAGGGATCCCTGAATTTTAGATGTCACAGGGCAGCAGATTCTGAGGTTCCATGGGCACTTCTTTGAAAACCTTGCCTTGAAGTTTCTGGCTCACCTGGGATATCTCTGAAATGCTTCCAAGAGCATTCTCTCATTGTCTGGTTAAATGGAAGCTGGCTTCCTTCTATCCATATTAATCACTTTAGCAAATGGTCACTTGGCCACACTCTTAGTGTTCTCTCCCAAGCATGTTTTTTGTTTTTTATTTGTTTGTTTGTTTGTTTCTTTTTTCTATTCCTGACATGGCAGGCTAAGCTTTTCCAAGTCTTTTCATTCTGCTTCCCTTTTAATTATAAATTTCCTCTTTGCATCACTTCTGACTTCTATCACTTCACTGTAAGCAGTTACAAGTAGCCAGGCAAGTCTTTCAATATCTTGCTTAGTAATTTCTTCTACCAAATATCCTATGAGGTTGGTGCAGATGTAATTGCGGTTTTGCCGTTACATCCAATGGCAAAAACCAGCCTAAGAGTTTATCACTCTTACTTAAATTGCACCTTCCATAAAGCCCTTGAAAATGGACACAGTTCAACCAAATCCTTTGTCAATTTAGAACAAAGATAGGCTTTATTTCGGTTTCCAATAAATTATTCCTTGTTTCTATCTCAGTCCTCATCAGAGTGGCTTTTACTGTTCATATTTCTACCAACATTCTGATCATGACCACATAAATAAACTTTAAGAAGATTCAGACTTTTCTTACAGCTATTCTCTTCTTCTGAGTCCTCCCCACAACAGCCCTTAATGCTCTGTTTATGGCAATCTAGGCTTTTCCTAGCCTGCTTTCCTAAATAATTCTAACCTGTGCACATTCCCCAGTTCCAAAGCTGCTTTCACATTTTCAGGTATTTGTTATAGCAACATCATCACTTGTTCAGTACCAATTTTCTGTCTGAGTCCATTTTATTTTGCTACAGCAGAATACCACATATTAGGTAATTTATAATAAACAGAAATTTATTTGGCTTATGGTTCTGAGGACTGGGGAGTCCAAGAGCACTTGAGAGCCTTAGTGCCATGTCATCCAATGGAACAAGGCATATAGATGAGGGTGGGAGTGAGAGAACATGAGGGGGGCAAACTCACTTTTCTAATAAATTTAGTCTTTGGTAACTAATCCACTCCCTTGATAATGACATTCATCCATTCATTAGGGCAAAGCCTTCATGACCTAATTACCTCTTGTTAGGCTCCAACTCCAATCATTGGAGTTTCCAACATATGAATTTTTTGAGATACGTTCAAACTATAACACATATCTCCCATTTGTCAGCTTCTGAGTTGTATCTTTTATAATAAACTTGTAATCATATGTAAAGCACTTTTCTGAGTTCTATACGCTATTGTAGAAAATTATTAAACCTGAGAAAGGGGGTTACTGGAACCTCTGAATTTGTACTTGCCAAGTCAGAAGACATGATGACACCCTAGATCTTGATACTGACTTTTGAAGTGGGGGCAGTCTTGTGGGACTGAACCTTAGCCTACGGGGTCTGATACGATCCTGAGATCGTACGAGTTAAATGATTGAGTTAAATCATAGGACACCCAGCTGTTGTCTGCCAAGAATTTAAAAATTGTTTGGTGTGAGGGAGAAAAAAAGCACACATTTGATGACCAGAAGTGAAATAGTGGTGTGGAAGTTGAGTAAGTATAAAGAAAAACAATTTGTTTTATCCTGTGTAACAAACAAACACCATTTTTGAGATAATTATCAGGATTATAAAGATCATTTTGTTTTTCTGAAATATTCCAATGATGAAGCAGAAAAGGCTGATGATTTTCCTGTTTTTCCTTCTTACACACAGACAGATGCCGATTAAAGATAATTTTCTTAAAAAACTTGTTCTACTAACTAGTCGAGAAATTTACTTCTTCTTCTAAAGATGATTGTTAACTGTTTTTTAAGGATGTAAAATGACTATTTTCAATTATCTATCTTTTTTTTTTCATTTTTACCAAGGTGATTCCTTTAAAATTAAGTTTTTTCCCTCTCCAAAGGAAATAGCCCTACTTATTATTATTATTTTTTCTAGAGAGGGGGAGGATGGCAAGTTTGAAAAGGACAAAAAGAATTCTAAAGGTCAAGGGATATCTCAACCTTGCCCATCTATTTATTAAAATCCAATCTTACCCTTATTCACAATTGTCAAAATGTAGAAACAACTTATGTCCATCAACTGATGCATGAATAAACTAAATGCGACATATTTATACAGTAGAATATTATTTAGGCAAGAAAATGTATGAAGTTCTGATAATGCCCTGCAGCAAGGATGAGCCTTGAAAATGTTATGTTAAGTGAAATAAAACAGATAAAAGAATAAATCTTATATGATTCCACTTATATGAAATATCTATAATGGGAAAATCCATAGACATGGAAAGTAGATTAGCAGACACCGGGGCTGGCGGGTGGGCAATAAAGTGTTACTGCTTAACACGTCTAAAGTTTCTGTTTGGGTGTTGAAAACTTTTAAGAAATAATGGTGACAAATGCGCAACATTTTGAAAGCAATTAATGGCTCTGAATCATATATATAATCATACACATGAGATTAAAATGGCAAATGTATGTTATATAAATTTTACCATTATGTGAGTGTGTGTGTGTGTGTTTCTGTGTGTGTGTCCCAAAATAGGGGAAAACATTCATCTTGGGTTCTATGTGGACTTTGAATTTAATTGCAAGCAAGTCAACTATGTTCTCGACTCATTTGTAGGATATGCATAAAATCTTCTATAAAAATGCTAAATCTATGCATCACTGTTGCATGACAATTTCAGTTTCCAATTGCTGCATTATTTATCAGTTTATAGATGGGAAATAAACATGGTACTTAATGTGAAAAGGCCTAATTACACCCACATTTCATGTGCCTAACTTGTGACTTAGCTTCAAACCAAATAAATCATTTGCACTTATAAGTTAAACTACTGTACAAGCAGTTTTCAATTTCTCCCGTCCTGAGAACTATATTATTGCCTCTCTAAATCACATTGTTCCCAATCTACCTGTGAAATGTTCAGCAACACAACCTCAGCGTGAATGCATCATCAGTCAGCAATTTCCAGGGTGGAAATTAACCCCTTGCCCTCTCAGTTCTGTTAAACAAAAATTCCTGATCACGGGTTGGGCATAGCTGCCCAAACTGGAATAAGTACCAAATAGATGAGTTCCTTAATAGTTGAAAGCAGATAGTATACTTGAGCTGTAATAAAATTAACCAAAAGAATACATTAACAAGGGTTGGGTGTACCTTGAAATTCTTTTTGTTTTGTTTATCTCCATCAGACACACAGGCTAATTGAGCAGGTATCACTTTGTCTTGTATGTCAACTTCCTGCTAGATAGTAAGTGAAAAATGTTATATAATTGGAAATAAGACTGACTATATATTTAACGTTACATAGAGTTAAGTGTATATATATGCAGTCTTACATGGAGAAAACTTGACAACTTAGAATCTGATTTGATTCCTTAAATAATAGTTTAGTTGTTTAAAATAAGTCCTGGGCAACTCTGGGCATTCTCCTACTAGAGGCCAGTAAATAGGAAGTTCAAGGGATTTGGAGGCTGATCAAGAAATAGGATACGATCCTGAAAGGCTGTAACACCCAACAAGCCTTATGGGGCAGTACTTGGACAGGGTTGCATAACAGGAAAGTCCTTACAGCACGAGACCATCTAGTGGTTTGTGTGCCCAGTTGATGTTGCTGAACAGTAAGGCTGGGTCAGAAAGCTCCCGAGGGTAGCAGTTGATTCTTCTGAATTTGTAATTACAAGGCCCTGTCTTATCAATGGGTAACGACTGTCTGGTGAGGTTTCCCGGAGTATGCAAAACAAACAGGCTACAAATGACTTGTTTGGGTTATATTTTAAATAACTGGATATGCAAAACATTTGACTTTGGAGCGAGTGGAGTTTTGAGCTCAGGGATCTCAGCTTTCTGCGAAGAAATAAACAACCCAGTAGCCAATACGTAGAGGCCATCTTTGGCTCACTTATATAACCACAAGAAACTAGAGTGTCTACCTTATATAGGAATGGATTGTTCATCTTTGAGTGGACTTCTGTCAACTCAGAAGATCCATCATATGGCTTGTATTAGTTTTCTATCACCACGGAAACACATTACCACAACTTAGTGGCTTACACAAGACAAATGTATTATCTTACAGTTCTGAAATTTGGATGTGCAAACTCAGTCTTGGTGAGCTAAAATCAAAGTGTTGTCAGGAATCTGTTCCTTCTGGAGGCGATGGGAGACTGTTTCACACAGTCTTTTCTAGGTTTTAGAGTCCATTCTCATTTCTTGGCTAGCGGTCTCACATCAAATCACCTTCCTTCAGACTCTGAACTACCTCTGCTTCCCTCAAGATTCTTGGGACCACATTGGGTTCACCCAGATAAGTTATCTCCCCATTTCAAGATTCTTACCTTTGTCATACCTGCAAAGTCCCTCTGCCATGTAAGGTAACATATTCACAGGTTCCAGGGATTAGGATGTGGACATCTGTGGTGACATTATTCAGCCCCCGCAAGGGGTGCTGGGAAAGACACAGACTCCAGGTCTGTGAGGAGCCTCAGGTTCAGGACACAGATAAAAGGAAGATCAGTGGACTCCATTCAAGGCAGCCTCTAAACTGCACTGAGTGACATCTGGAAGGGGGTATAGCTATTTTCAAACATACAGGTAGTGAGGATGAAATTTATGGTTTTAACAACTCAAGTTCTTCTAGCCCATGGAAGCATTCTGACTCCCAGCTCTGGAGCAGTTTAAGAGATGGAGCCAATCAAGTCAGGCTTGTCTTCCTCAGGTTTCTTCCTCTTTGGACCATACTGTTCTATGTTCCCTTTTCAAAGTTTGGGCCTCTCTGTACCTTAAAATCCCAGTGACTGGCAGGTGGCTCAGATGCGGTTCTTGTCCTGGTGGAGCTTATGGCCCAGTGGGAAAGACATAAATATAAATGAAGACTCCATTTCCTTCCAGGACCCTGAGCATCTTGCCAAACTATTGGTTCTGCAGCCCATGCATTGACGCATAATTGCATGTCTAGCCATTTCTTCTTCCAAGTAAAGTGCACAACCAGGTGCACTGCTCAATGTTCTGTTCACTGGGAGGTTTTCCCTTTACTACTGTCCTTCATGGATGTTCTGGAAAGAAGCTGTGGTGCTGCAGCTGTCCACATTTGGTGGTATCTGCATATTATGCAAAACCATCTGAAGCCAGATTCAACTGTTCTCTTCCTCTGTCAACTGATCATAGGGTACTATCCATGAAGCCACAGGTGCAGGTTAGAAGAGAGAAGGCAGGGTAGACAGAGTAGGGACCATGGGCATTTGGGTCACTTCTTCATGTAATTTACTTCTTCATGTAATTTACTTATGCCTTCAGGACCTTCTTGGGCCTGAACCAGTATACAGAATTTCCTTTGGTGATGAAGTATTGTACTGCATGCCTAACCTTACGGCTTGGTAGGTCAGGTAACACCCAGTTCATGATAGGTAGCTCAGATACTTAGTGGCCCATAGTCAAGCATTCAGTTTCTACTAAGGCCTAATAGCTGGCAGAGAGGCGTCTCTCAAAAGGAGAGGAGTTTTCTGTGGATGATGGCAGAGCTTGCTCCAAAATCCTAAAGCCTATACTATTTGCCTATGGGGGCAACAAACATTTCCATCTGCTACTAACACTTCGAGCATAGGTTATTGTGAAACACACAATATGATTGAACCATTATTCTATAATTTGGATCTGAGGGGTCCAAGGCTTGAGAATGTCACCTAACCTGATGGAAGTAAGCCAGTGCCACATGAGGGCTGAACACACAAACCTAGAGTCAGGGTTATGGGTTCAAATCTCAACTTCTCTTCTGTCTATCTAGAGTGGAAATGTCACTAGACAGATAGAAGAGAGTTTGACCCTGGACAAGTTCTTTGACTCCCAGTGCTTCATTCCATTAGTGTTAGGATGGCGATGATAATGGCAATCTCTCACTGGATTATGGAGAGTTTAATAATTGAATGTATGGAAAACTCTTAAGAACTCTTCTCGTATGATTAGGTGATGAATAAATATTCATTATGATTGCTGCCTCATTTTAACCTAGCTCTCTACTCAAATACCTCCTCCCTATAAAGGTTTCCCTCACCACCTTATAACTTCTGATAACTTTTGATTTTCACTGTACTTGATTTTTCCTCATAGAACTGATCATTACTAGATATAGTAATAACATATACTTATAGAATAAATAATATTTTAAATGTTGCTCCTTATGTTTAATTTTTTTTTTTTTTTACCAAATGTAATTCATTTAAATCATTCTACAGATATTAACTGACCATCTACTATGTGCCAGGAACCATTCAGGGAACTAGAAATGTAACAGTAACTAAAAGGTAAAATTTTGTTCACTTTCTTTTCTGGTGTTGACTTACTGACCTTCACTACCAGGAGCCTGTTTCCATGAGGGTAGGCACGTTGGGTCTTCGGGTCATTCCTGAAAACTCAGAACCTAGAACAGTTGACTATCCCATGAAGTCAACACTTAGTGAATAAACAAATGAGTGAATGAAAAATATTTTTATCTGGCACATGGAAATTGCCACCAGGGAAGAAAAGAGGAGCAAACCTTGAAGCTCTTTAACACAGAGAGAGCTGGGTAATGGAATGCATCTGAGATTTCCTCCTTATGATTCTGCAGGGTGTGCACTTTATGTCTATTCTTAGTGTGGAAAGTGAGAATCAGAGACAGCAAACAACTTCTTCAAGGACACACAGTTAGATGCAGACAGAGTTGGAATTCTAATCCAGGTCTATTTGACCAGCAGCTCTGCACTTTACTTACTATATCTGGGCAGAAGAGCACTGAGTCACAGACCAGTAATGAGAAGAAATAGTGAAGGGTTGGTAAACACCTCAGTTACATAAGGAGTTTCTCTAGGCTGTGTGCATCACCCCACACTCCATCTAAAATAGATATTGGAGATTTTAAACATCTAGGGTTTAGATACCTGAAAAAAATAAATCATTTTAGTGGTTTATGAAAAAACGAAGGAAGAAGAAGAGAAGCAGCAGCAGGAGGAGGTGGAGGAGGAGGAGAAACAGCAGGAAAGGGAAGAGGAGGGAGGAAGGGAGTGGAAAAGAAGAAGAGAAAAAAATGAGTAACCAGGCGGACATTTAATTGGCCTTTTGCTCACATCAGTATTTCATCCTTGGCCACCAATTGCACACTTGAAGTTGTTTACCTTCCTGGAGGGATTTCTCAATCGTTCATTGTGAAGGATTCCTAGCCTCTCCTCAGTGGACAGCCAAGAGCCTCCTCTCAGCTGGGAGCCTTCCTCCCATTCACTGCAGTTTCCCTGAACTGCTTCCAGAGCCCAGCTTCTCTGGCCAGTGGCCAAGGACTCAAACAGGCACTGCTCTTTCAGCACAGAAACACAGAAACCAAGTGCCTTGGTACAAACAGAAAGCTGCATTCTTTGGCTGGGATCTGGGTGAGATAATTACCCCGCAAGGTCTTCCTCTCATCTAAGCTGTTGTTTAGCTAAACAGCACAACAGGGTTTGTGGAAAGTGCTGCATAAAGGTTCAGTTCATTCATTTGTTGAGCCTGTGATTAGTGACGGTGAGTCTCACCTCCCTGAGCTACAGATTTCCTTCTCTGAAAAGGGTCATAGAACTAGATTATCTTTAAATTTCTGGAAAATTCCAAAACATGATAATTTATCCTAGGTATGAAAGAGGAAAATGTAAGAAAAAGGGAAATTTGGTTCCTCCTCCCTGCCCCCTTCCCTTCCCTTCCCTTGTCTTCTCTTCCCTCCCTCCCTCCCTCCTTCCTTTCTTCTTTTTCTTCTCTCTGTCTCTAATGTATCAAGATTTTAAGTAAATAATTTCTGGATGAAATTAGTACCTTGAAATTTTGAAGTTGTCTTGGGTAGAAACCAGAAAGATATCCTCTAAAAAGCTGTAGACATTTTATTATGCTCTTTATATGACGAAGCTTGAGGACTCCTTTGCGGTCACCTTTTTCTCTGTTCATTATTTACAAATCTCATTTCTTGAGACATCATAGAGGAATTCAGTGATGGGTTTGGTCATAGAAACCTATTTTCCGTTTTCCGTTTTCCATGCTACACTTGTTAGTCGTTTCGGTGGTAGGAGTTGCTAAGTCAGTGAGTTAACCTTGTCTTGGCCTAGAGCTGGAGCCTGGTAAAAACTGGTGAAATTGACTTAGAATGTGTTCTGTGGTCTATACCTTATCATTGTAGAAATGGATAATCTTTTTTTTTTTGAGACAGGGTTTAGCTCTGTCACCCAGGCTATAGTACAGTGGTATGATTTCAGTTCACTGCAGCCTCAAACTCCTGGGCTCAAACCATCCTCCTGCTTCAGCCTCCTGAGCAGCTGGAACCACAGGCACATACTACCACACCCAGCTGGAGATGGTTTTTGAAAGTTCGTTTACTGATATTTCCATATAGGAGAAAACACAAATGAAAGAGAAGCTGAAGACTCTGATTTCATTAGAGATATCGTGAAGTTCTGGGTAGAGAAACACTTCTCTGGGGTCCAGTGAAAAAGTAGCTCCAAATGGGGCAGAGCCAGTGTCCACATCCCAGCCCCCTTCCTCCTCAGATTTGGAGACGGTGGGGGCAAGTGGCATGAGGGATAATTGTGCCAACGTCACCTGGATTCTCTGTTGATTTTGTGTGAGCTGGAAACACACTTTTGTGTGTAAACCCTTTGGGATTTAGGGGTGCTGCTGTTGTAACACAGCCAAAGCTTTACCCAATTAACATAACCCATAGGACAAGGGCAACGAGTGGACTAATCGTAGGCACAAGGTATTCTCTTTTTGCAAATGAAAGAAAGAATCAGAAGATGCTGATGAGAGGAAGGATACCCTGCAATCAAGTGAGAAGGGCTCAGTGTCACTATCCATTTGGATTAAATGTCAGTGTGACCTTGCGTGGACAGAATTCAAGTCTTTGGTGTATTCTGTCTCCTTGAAGCTTAGCAATGATTCCTTAGAAGGAAATGGAGGCTGGGGTTTGAGCCCAGGACTGTCTCACACTAAAGCCAATGTTCTTCGGAGCATGCAACACTGACTCTTTTTTTCCATTTTGCTCTGCTCTGGACTCTGTGCCTGCATATGCATCATTTTAATATATGTATAATTATATCATGTTATATATTTTATTATCATAGCACTAGAGATAATCGACTTTCCCTACTAAAGACTTTGACACATTCATAGCTTAAAAAACAACACAACAATAACTAGTGTTTGAAATACTTCACAGTTGGTCCTTCTATAAAAATATTCTTTGGAGTTTGAAAATCCTTAAGCTCTTTTTCCATAGCTGTGGGGGCTGGTAGGACTGAAAGGATTTCAAATGTAGAGGAATTTTTATTTCCTTGGCAATCTCATAATTCAAACAACTTTAACTTTTAAATGTCACACTTGTGATGTACTATAGGTAGTCATTAATAAACATGAATGGGTTTTTGAGGTTCAGAAAAGTGGCAGTAAATAAAGGGATGGAAACATTGACACAGAGAGCAGGTGCATGCTATAGGGAGCTCCACTTTCCTTGCTGGCTGACATTTGCACAGAGTTAAGGTCAGCCATGTTGGCTGTGATCTTCACAGCCAGCAGGGGAGTTTTCTAAAAGTAAAAGTCTCCTGGTGTCATTCCCCACTTACACACCTTGATGGCTGCCCATTGATAGAAGATCATTTTGCTTTTTTTGTTTCTTGAGTTTTATTTTCAACGTAGCATTCAAGGCCTGTTGCATGCCTGGCCAAACTTAACCTTTGCTGTCCTCTTTCCCTGCTCTTCTATATGTTGGGCTGCAGTTCAAGCCACAGGAGTGCTAGACACACTAGCCTGCTTTCCCAAACAGGCCATCCCTTTTCACATCTCTGTGCCTCACTCAAAACATTTTCCTCCTGTTGCTTCCCAGCAATGTCTTGAGTGACTTTCAGAGCCCACCTAACACATCACCTGTTGGGATTGACTTCCCCTGGTATTCCACAATAGAAGAACTCAGCACATCTGTGACATCCACCAAGCACTTGACTTTCATCTGTAGGGAAGACTTTACCATTCAGTGTCATTGTCCCTCCTGGGCCTGGGTCTACAACCAGGCACAGAGCCCAGCAGCTATGTCTTCACCACCTTGTTTTGTTGCATTTTACACAGCACTGGCTCATAGATGGTACTCAACAAATGTTTGTTGAAAGAATATTTAGATAGTTGATAGATAGATCATAGATATGAGGTTCCTCCACATTCCTTAATTTAATATTTTCTTTCTCCACATTGAGCAGAAGACTCGCTTGTAAGTTCAGTGGTGTACTGCAGGGCAGTGGGAACAGTCTTCCTGGGGTGCAGGCAATGAGGGGTGCAGGCAACGAGGGGTGCAGTGTTTGTGTAGAGTTTAAAAACAGTAATAAAAACAATTAAAAGTGGGTCAACTTTTTGTTATTACCATGCACTTGTAATGCTAATCAAAGTCACTGGTAAAATATCCCCCTCTTCAGGCCATTCCTGCCCTCTGTCCCTCCTAGTTAGGCCAGAGGCAGGATCTCTCATGATTTCTTCCCCTATGCAGAATTCTTCTATCTTGTAACATGATTCTGTAGGGCTTCTCCTAGAGATCATTCATCCATTCATTCATTCAACACATGTTTATACAGTTTTTAATATAGAGCAGCATTGCTAGACAAAAATGAGCACAAAAGCGGTACTCTTTCTGTCTTAGAGCTTGAATTGCATTTGGGGGAGACAGAAAATAAAATGAGTATGTATCACACGCACACAAATACACACACATACACACGCTTTGGGGTGGTAATTGTTTGAGAACAGTAGCCCAAGATGATGTGACCCTGATGGAGGAGGGGTGCCTTCAGAAGGGTTTTCAGTGGCAGCCATTGTGTCTGGGGTGGAGCAGGATAAGATGAGGTATGAGTGAAGAGAAGGGGCCAGAGATGTGAAAAGCAGGAATAATACTTGCAGCAGAGAGAAGAGCAAGTGTGAGGACATGGGGTGGCACACAGGTATTATAGAAAAACACCTGCCAAATACTCACAAGGACAACAGGTGTTATGTTTCTGCTGTCTTGTAAATCCCATACTTAGACCTGTCTCTTCAGTTCAACTCTTGGTATGGTTTGGCTGTGTCCCCATCCAAATCTCATCTTGAACTGTAGCTCCCATAATTCCCACGTGTTGTGGGAGGGACCCGGTGGGAGACAATTGAATCACGGAGGTGGTTTCCCCCATGCTATTCTCGTGGTAGTGAATGAGTCTCACAAGATCTGATAGTTTTGTAAGGGGAAATCCTTTTTGCTTGACTCTCATTCTCTCTTCCCTGCTGCCATGTAAGATTTGCCTTTCACCTTCTGCCATGATTGTGAGGCCTCCCCAGTCACATGAAACTGTGAGTCTATTAAACCTCTTTTTTTTTTTTATTAATTACCCAGTCTCAGGTATGTCTTTATCAGCAGCGTGAAAATGAACTAATGACACTTGTGCTCTGTAAACTCTCCTGATTTTTTACCTGAAGACAGGGTGAAGCCCGGCAAAAAGATGGAATGTGTTTTATCCCAGTGCCTGCTTTGATGTGGCTGACTCTTGTTGGTGGTAATGCTGGGCATTTGGACACAGACAGAGGGTTCTCTGTCTCTCCTCTCAATTGTCATCCCTGGTTCTCCATCACATGGTCCAGATGTGCAAATGATAGGGCTCCAATAGCTCTCCATCCCCTCTCATCAATATTTCATTATTAGAGTGTGGTTCCTGTCATCTGGTGCCTTAATTCAACAGATAAAGCAACTGAAGCTCAGAGAAGCTGGGTTGCTGACATGGTGTCACATAGCTATGTAGTGGTAGTGATTGAGTGAATAATATGTGTCACTCTTCTCTAATCACAAAGCATATGCTGAACATCGTGAAAGTCACTTTACACAGACCATCTCTTCTCAACAGTCTTGGATGTTAGAGAAAAAAAAAGTGTAGTGAGGGAGCCTAATTAAGTGGCTTTTTATCAGACATTTCAATAAGAAAATCTCCTTCTCCTTTCTGTGCCTCATGTTATCTCCAGATACATACTCTTTTCAAAATATGTAGGTCCATTTTTATAGGTGCTTTTGAAGACAATGCTATGGAGATGTTAGATTTTTTGCTTTAATATTTTGCAAGCATCAGACCCATCTATGTAACATCTGGCACAGCAGGCTACACTTTGTAACCATTAATACCCCAAGCCTGTGGGTCAGTAATCATTTGTGTAACTGATTCAGCGTTAGCCAAGACCACAGACAGTGCCAGAGAGGGTGGAACTGGAACGTTAGTGTGATATGCTTTGATAACCATTAACTAGCTGCAAGCTGAAAATTCTCCTTCTGGGCCTGCTATGCTGTTTGTTCTCTTCAGTTTGAAAAGTGATAAATGAAAGGGCTGTATGGGCAACCTTAAGAAATACATGACTAGAGTAAAAAGACTTCCACTGAGGCCCATTGTGCTAGAAGCAGGTGGGGAAAGTTTATACTCTCAAAGCTAAAATAATTCCTAAGTAAAGGTATAGATAATTACTCAGACACTCTAGGAATATTTTACAGGTAATTGTGATATAAGTGAATGACTTTCACCTATCAAATTTATTTATATATGTATATGTATATTTTATAAATATGTAGGGCTTAACACTGATGAGGATCTATCAATCTATCAAGTTGAGGATCTATCCACTTGAATCTCAAGTTCAAGTGGTGGAAATATTCAAGAAAGCAACTGAACCATATGTATCAACACCCTTAATGGGGTGTTTTGGTGAATAATTCTAGTTCAAGAAATCTGTTTTTAGGAAATAACAATACCTGAAGGAAAGATGTGTGAACAAATATTTTATTAAATGATAGTGTAAAGTGATACTGAAAGCAATTGAAGTATCTATTAAAAACATATATGCTCTTATATGCCTTAAAATTATATATACAGTTGAGTCTTGAACAATGTGAAGATTGAAGGCACCAATCCCCAGTGCAGTCGAAAATCTGAGTATAACTTTTGACTCCCCAAAACCTTAACTAATAGCCTACTCTTGACCTGAAGCCTTACCAATAACGTAAACAGTTGATTGACATATATTTTGTATGTTGTATGCATTATAGATTGTATAATAAGCTAGTGAAAAAAAAATTGGAAGAAAATTATAAGGAAGAGAAACTTTTTTACTATTTACTCAGTGGAGAAGTAGACCATCATAGAGGTCTTCGTTCTGTTTGTCTTCACATTGAATCGGCTAAGGAGGAGGAAGAAGAGGAGGGGTTGGTGTTACTGTTTGAGGAGTGTCAGAGGCAGAAGAAATGAAGGAAGCAAAAGGTAAGACAGGAGAGACAGGAGCCCTCAGTGTAACTTCCCAGAAATACAACTTCATTTCGATTTGATATTTTACTTTTTCATTTCTCCATGAATGTTTCTATATAGTCCCAGTCCTTCTGCCGTTTGCTTTAGTGTCAGTGCCTGTATCACAGAAGGGTTCATGTCATAAAAAGAAAACAGAAGCAGTCTTGATTAACCAAAACCCTTCTTCCAGATTATCCACTGCCAATTTGTTTTCTGGCACTATTTTTTTTTTCCATCTTCTTCCACACCATTGGGCACTGGTTTGGGAGCGCTCAGGTCCATCGATTCATCTCTTGTTAATTCCTCTGGTGTGTTGACTATTAGCTCCTGACTTTCTCCAAGATCTGTATAGTGAAACCCTTCAAAACTGTCACCTCCCTTCCTTTGCCATATTCACAGTCTCTTTCATGACTTCCTGAACTGCCTCTGTCATAAATCTTGTGAAGTCAAGCACAACGTCTGGACACAGTTTTCCCAAGCAGGAATTTATTGTCTCAGGCTTTCATGACTTTTCTCATAGCAATGACGGTATAATTCTTCCAGACTTTCAGAATGTTCTGTGTCAAAGTTCCCTTCCACAGTGTTGGCAACCCTTTCCATAGATCACTGTGTGTAATGAGCCTTAAAGGTTTGTATGGCCCTGGATCTAGAGGCTAAACTAGGGATGTTGTGTTTGGAGGCAAATAGATCACTTTGGTACCACTGTCAGTGTTTAACTCAAGAGGCTGCAGATGGTCAGAGGCATTGTCCAATTTCAAAAGAACTTTTGACAGCCCTATACTAGCAAGGTATTTCCTGACTTTAGAAACAAAGCATAGAAGGAACCAGTCCAGAAAAAGAGTTCTTGTTGTCCGGACCTTACAGTTACACAACCAAAAGACTGTTGGCACTTCATATGGGTCCCATAGTATTTCCAAGATTTATGGTATTGCATAAAACACAATGAAAAATATGCGAGAATCGTAAAAGATCACTTTTTACTGTGATTTGCAATTTACCAGAGAGACAAACTGCTCAGGGGATATGATTAGTGTGTAACCCAGCATTTTAAGATGATACTGGTAACACACGAGCTTGCCTTAATTGCAACAGGAGGTGGCTACAAAATTATTACGATGGTACAGTATTACTACTGTTAATTGTATGCAGTTATAACTTAATACTACATCTTTACATTTGTTTGCCTTTCTCTTGATTGCAAATGGTGCCATGTTTTGTCTGTGTGTGCATATATTTTGCGAATTTTTAACTTTTCATAATAGACACAGATATAGTAGTAAATGATAAAATAGACAAGTATTTGCATATATTTATGTTTCATGACATAGTTAACCTTTCTTAATTGTTTTCAGTATTTCCAGGCAATGCGATTGGTCTGTGAGTTTTTTCAAATTGTCACTTCAAATCCCCCCCAAAATTTCCGATATATTTATTGAAAAAGATCTATGTATAAGTGGACCACCACAGTTGAAATCCACGCAGCTCAAGGCTTAACTGTCCTGCTTGAATGTTTTGCAAGCATCAGGCCCATCTGGCATAGTGTCTAGAACAAATCTTGATCCAGAGAAAATGCTCTACAACCATTAATATTTTAAGCCTCTGGGTTGGAATATCATTAATCATTTGTGTAAGTGATTGAACATTAGCCACACCACAAACAATATCAGAAAGGTTGAAATTAGAACATTAACAGGGTTTGCACTGATGACGACATTTTGCTGGCCCAGGTGTGGTTATGTAGAAATTCTTACACATTTCATGGTACTAGAGATTGATAATTGTTTAAATGTTTTGATACCTATGGTTAATTTCTGAGAATAAAACCCAAAGGAGGAATATGAAAACAAAGAGCAACAAGAGAAAGTCTTACTTCCAAGGATATACATTGTTAACATTTATAATAGTCAAGCTTATAAACAAATCAAATATCAAGTTTTGTTTTATGTAACATAACTTACATAACAATTCAAATTATAAGACAAGGTTAAGTAACTTGTGGCATAGAAACACAATGGTGTATTGTATAGTCTTTAGAAGCACATGGAGTTTTTTCTTTCCAGAAAGCCACATAAAATATTGGAGAGTATTTTAATGTTAGTTGAAAAATATAGGACAAAAAGGATACAATTATAACATGTAAAAATATTATTCTCCGTACTAAGACAATATGTTATTCAAAACACGATTAACTGGGTGGGGTTTTCTGGTGAGGCTACAGATTTCTTTTTTTCTTTTTCCATCCTGCCTTCTCTTCCACTCCCCACACAGGTTCTTTGTCAGTCATTAGAAATGAAAATGTAATAACATTAAAGATGTATAGTGTGTCTTTAGGGGAAATAAGCAACAGTCAATTAAGAACACATAAAGGCTATCAGTGCCTTATCAATACCCCATTCAACACACTCATGGAGAGCAGCTAGCATTACAAAGGAATTCACAGAGAGAGTGTGCTCTCCTAAGAGGTGATGAGGACTGAAAATAAAAATAGATTATGAAAAGACTTAGAAAAATTTTTGAATGAGAAGTGCACAAAAGATTGTTGAGCTCAGCTAGATATTTAGAAAAAACACTTAACTATTGAATTTGATTTTCCACAAAATACCTCTCAAAATCATTGTCACAAAAGCGTCAGACTGGAAAGTAGCAGTGTCCAGATTTTTGGGTTTCTATTAAGTTCTGCCCTGTGGATTCGAAAAGCTGTTACTTGAAGAAATGGGTAAGACTATCTCTCTATGACTCCAAGGGGCTGCATCACCTCTCTAAGGAATATATTTTTATTAATTTAAAGCAGTCTGTGCCAGTGAGGATACCAACAGGAAATACAACAAATTTAAATTGAGATAATTTGGGATGAGCTCATTAAAGAACTAACTACAAAAGTATGAATGGGCTATAGTGGAACCACAGAACATATTATGAAAAACTGGGCTAATAAAAGAAACAGTGGGAAAGACAGTTACCAGTACTCAGTAGTTTGAGAGTAGTAACTTCAATCAGGGCTACACCTAGGGCCCATGGAAATAAGTAGCCTGATTTTCCCCTCCTACCTGCCGATATCCTGGTGGATGCTGGCTAAATCCATGGGTCAAACTCAACTGGAAGCAAAAATGCAGTCCTGTCTATCAAGTGATGGGCATTTGGATTGATTCTATGTCTTTGCTATTGTGAACAGTGCTGCAATGAACATATGCAAGCGTGTATCTTATAACAGAATGATTTCTATTTTGGGGGATGTATACCCTGTAAGAGGATTGCTGGGTCAAATGGTATTTCTGCTTATAGATCTTTGAGGAATTGCCACACCATCTTCCACAATGGTTGAACTAATTTACACTCCCACCAACGGTGTAAAAGCATTCCTTCTTCTCCACAACCTCACCAGCATCTGTTGTTTCTGAACTTTTTAATAATTGCCATTCGGACTGGTATGAGATGGTATCTCATTGTGGTTTTTGTTTGTATTTCTCTAACGATCAGTGATGGACACATGGTGGGGAACAACACACACTGGGGCCTCTCGGGGGTTGCGGGGGAGGGAGAGCATCAGGAATAATAGCTAATGGATGCTGGGCTTAATACCTAGATGATGGGTTAATCTGTGCAGCAAACCACCATGGCACACGTTTACCTTTGTAACAAACCTATATATCCTGCACATGTGTCCTGAAACTTAAAATAAAAATCAAAGAAAAAAATAAAAATAATGTAGTCCATAGAAATCAGCCTCCTGGAGGAAAACACAGGGTGATGAGGAAGGATCCAGAGAGCCAGACAGAAGGTGACCTGAATACAGCCCAAACAAGGAGGAGCCAACCCCACAGACCAGTATGTTTTTCATCGTTACCGTTGGTGAAAAGAGACTGAAGGATCATTTCTTTGGGAAAGCTAAACCGTATTAATTTGTTTTCATGGGGCTGATAAAGACATACCCAAGACTGGGCAATTTACAAAAGAAAGAGGTTTAACTGGATTTTCAGTTCCATGTGGCTGGGGAAACCTCACAATCATGGCAGAAGGCAAGGAGGAGCAAGTCAGGTTTTACATGGATGGCAGCAGGCAGAGAGAGAGAGCTTGGCAGGAGAGCTCTCTCTTCTTAAAACCATCAGATCTTGTGAAACTTACTCACTATCATGATAACAGCACAGGAAAGACTTGTCCCTATAATTCAATTACCTCTCACCAGATCCCTCCCACAACATGTGAGAATTCAAGATGAGATTTGGGTGGGGATACAGCCATACCATATCATAAACAGAGCATGGTGTTTGGACCAGATGGCTTAACATTTTCCAGTTACTTCTAAAACTTTGTAATTCTAAGGTACCTCAACTAAACTAGAGACAAATAAATAACCAATGCAATTATATTGCATATTATGGTCACAAACTCAAGTCAGGAAAATTGAGCTCTTTATCCCTTTTATAGAGCAATAACCTTTTCTAGCATCCACAATGATTATCTCTGGAACACTTTTACAAAGCAATAAAACCAATGGTATATTTAATTGAAGTATGGGTGTTGATGATCAACAAGCACTACCTGGGATGAATATGTAATGAGAGCTCTTTTCATGTGGCACCCAAAGACCAGGATGTATCAGAAATACATTTCAATAAGAACTAACATACATTAAGTGCTCATATGTGCCAGGTATGAGCTATGAACTTTGTATTAACTCATTTAATCTGGACAAGAAGCCCTTTAAACTACATGCTTTTGTTGCTCTTTCTTTACCTATGCAGGAAAGCAGCCAGGGAAATGTGCTACTCAGATCTCTTGCAATAGAAGGCATATTTTGCTTGTAGTCTTACATGCTGACCCTTGAAATCCATTACGATGACTGTTGAAACCACACTTCCTGAAAACTGCCACCAGACCAGTTACTGAGCACAACAGGGCACTTCGTTCCGTCTAGATAGAAGCAGGACTGCTTGAACGGTTTTGGCTCAAGCTCTTGAACTCTATCAGCCTGGCCAGATCTTTCTTGAAACTGTGCTACAGTCAAAAATCCTTCCTACTCAAGACTTTTTCTTTCTCTCTCTTCTTTCACAGTTGTCAGACCCATATAGAGATCTGACAGTTCCCCCACCCTTCCCTCCGTGCTATAGACTGAATTGTGTACCTCCCCTCCCCAACCCATATTAAAATGTTGAACCCCTAATGGGCAGTGTGATTGTAGTTGGAGATAGAGTTTTTATGAGATAATGAAGGTTAAATGAGCTCATAAGAGTGTGACCTTAATGGGATAGGACTGTGGCCTCTCTTTATCTCTCTTTCTCTTTACCATGTGAGGACTTGGTGAGAAGGTAGGCGTTTGCAAGCTAGGAAGAGAGTTCTCACCAGAAACTAAATTGGCTGGCACCTTGATTTTGGATTTCCCAGTTTCCAGAAGTGTGAGAAAATAAATTTCTGTTGTTTAAGCCACCTGGTCTGTGGTATTTAGTATGGTACCAAAAGCTGACTAAAACACTCTTCTAATAAATGTCTTATGTGTTTAATCATATCTTGGCACTGGTTCTCAGTGGACCTGAACCAAATGCATGCACCATCATGAGTCCTAGGTGTTCACCTAAATTCACCAACCTTGGGGGTGGCAAAGCTGAGGTGCAAACGCAGGCAATGGAAATCAGGAGTCTCCATCTGCTTCCTCTCTAAGCCGTGTTGCCTCTTGAGTTATTCAGGAGCTTAACTTGCCTAGGAACACTTTTTTTTGGAACACCTTCTCTCCCCATTTAAGCAAAGCATTTCAGCCTTTATCGTTTTGTTTCGTTTTTTTTTTTTTTCCCTGACTTGAAATCAGACAGCTGTTGCATCCTGAGACTTCTTCACTAGAGCAAAACTTGCCTCTGGTCTTTTATTTAATTCCGTGTGGTGGCAAGGGTTTAGATGCCTCCTCACTGTCACTCACCTAGACAGATGAGTTAGACAGATGTGTATGTAAACGGGCTCCAGCAGTTATCAGCTGTGAGACCTCAGATGCCTTGATGGCCCTGAGCCTTTGTTTAATTATGTGAAAAAGTGAGAATTAGCCATTCCTGAGTCATGGGTCACTTGGAGGACTAAGTGAGTTCACATTTAAGGATGGAGGACATTAGCTGGTACATAAAGATCATAAACAATATATCCCACTCCTATCTGGGTACCTTTTTTGATTTATTTGAATCAGTTGCTCGTAAGTTTGTTTCCCAGAAGTGAATGGAACTACTCTTACTCGAATGGTACCTTTTCTACTCCTTGCCTGAGATTTCCGAAGAACAGACGGGAAATTCCATTCAGAAGCTTTGCCTGGTTTGACATTTCCCCACATGTTCCTGTGGGTCAAGAGAAAATGTTTTGATGTCCTAGCTTGGTTATCTGGATCCCAGAATTACTCATGAACTTCATCTTCAGTTGCTGCCACTGCCTACGTCTGAAGCTGCCTGAAGGGGAGAAGAATGAGTCAAGGAGGTCATTCTTTGGCACTACAATTTGATCTTCAATGAAGCATACTTCATTTTCAACTATTTCTAATTGTTCTTTGCTTAAACCCATCACGGAAAGTTAAAGAACAAGTTTCTGTTGTTGTTGTTGTTTTTGCCATGTTTAAAATTGAGTAATAAAGGCAGGGCTCTAGTCTCAGAACAGAATGGCCTTTACTTTGAAGTGGGTAAAATTTGGTTCTGCTGCTAATGAGCAGTGTCACTTTAGACAATTTTCTTAATTGCTCCGTGTTTGATTTCTTCAATTGGAATCAAGAATGATTTTCCTTTCTTGGGATTTATTGTGAGGATTAAATGAAATCATGAATGTAAAGGTCTACGTTGCTGACTTGCAGAAGTACCTAAATAAATGCTCATGTGTGAGCCTGATATTCTAATTAAGTTGCTGCCCTCACCATCTCTGCTGTGTTCCACATTATAAGTCCTCAATGATCTTCAGGGTTTTCAAAATCTTCTAGTAGAAAATTTCCATCGTTTTATTTATTTCTAAGGAAGTACAGATGACCCCTGGGGAGTTGGCAGTTCCACGTATGACTAATACCATTGGTAGACCTTGTTATAGGGGTGTTATTTTGTTGTTTTGTTTTGTATTTTTGTTTAAAGATTTTTAAATTTTTTCCATTGAATCTAGGTTCTGATGATAAATCACAGTTTAGGCCATGTGATACCCCTCTGGCTCTGTTGATTTCCTTGCCTATTTGATCTTTAAATGACTCCTTTGAAGTTTGCCAGAACACCTGGAAAGTGTCATCGAATAGTCCCTTGGTTATCACCTGCATTATACAATGCATCCAGCAAGTACCATTTTCTGTTGCTACAAATTCTGGAAGTATTATACTATACTCTTAAGAACAATGAATCGTTTTTCTTTTCTGTGAGACGGAGTTTTACTCTTGTTGCCCAGGCTGGAGTGCAGTGGTGTGATCCTGACTCACTGCAACCTCCGCCTCCTGAGTTCAGGCAATTCTCCTGCCTCAGCCTCCTGAGTAGCTGGGATTACAGGCACCCGCCACCACAGCTGGCTAATTTTTTGTATTTTTAGTAGAGATGGGGTTTCACCATGTTGGACAGGCTTGTCTCGAACTCCTGACCTCAGGTGATCCACACACCTCGGACTCCCGAAATGCTGTGATTACAGACGTGAGCCCCAAGGCCCGGCTCCACTTCCCTTCTTAATGGGCCTTTGGGAATGACAAGCTCTGATGTCAATAAGTACATGGACACAATGCACCACAATTTCTTGATAATGCTAAACTCCTGTGGGGTCGGGGGGCAATCTTGGACTAGGTGACTGCATCTCACAGTGAGATGGGCCCATGGCTGAGCTAAAAGGGTGCTGTGAAGTAGCACAGCAATTGATTGCTTTCCTGAACCGTAAGTTTGTGCTAATGGCTTATGTACTATAATATGCCATTATAGTAGTCACGAGAAGAGGAGCAGCCTGGAATAGAGTAGATGTGTTTCCATTCAGGAACAAGGTCTATCTGGATACTGCATACTACAGTATGCCATTTGATACTTCTTTTCTGCATGAGTCTCCCACTGAAAAGATAAACTAAAAGTTAAGTAAAATTAATTTTGGGATCCTGAGAAGAAACCACAAGTGTCAGCTCACACCTGTGTCTTTCTGACATCCCCACCCCAGAGTGGACCCCAGGACATCCTATTCAGAATCAGACTTATTCCTGTGTCTAAGCTATTTCTGCTCAAGGCAAGAAATATGTGAGCAGACTCAGCCCCCTACTCATGTAGGAGTCTAGCAGCGTGGTAATGAGCTTGCAATTCTGGCTTCACCACTTGGTAACCATTTGAACTTGGGCAAATTACATAGCCTTTGCTGTAGTCCGTGTTCTTCCCAAAATTTATATGTTGATACACAATCCTCAATATAGTGGTATTGGGAAGTAAGACCTTTTGCCAATGATTAGGTCATGAGGGTGGAGCCTGCATGAACAGGATTAGTGCCCTCATCACAGAGGTTCCAGATAGATCCCTCTCCTTTCTGCCATGTGAGGTAACAGTGAGAAGGTAGCCATCTACGAACCAGAAAGTAAGCTCCCAGCGAACCTGAAACCTATTGACCCTTTGGCCTTGGGCTTCCTGGCCTCCAATACTGTGATACATAAATTTTTGATATTTAAACCACCCAGTATCATATTGTGTTATAACAACCTAAATGAACAAAGACAACTTCTTTGTGCCTCAGTTTTCTTAGCAGTAAAATGAGAATGATAATACCCATTTCGATGGTTTATTTTGAGGGATAACTAGGGTATGACATGTGAAGTGCCTGCCCATAATAAGCCCTCAATAAATTTAACCTATCGCTATTATGACACTTTTTCCTCTCCCCAGATAGACCCTGTTCCCGAGTGGAAACACATTTCCTCTATTCCAGGCTGCACCTGTTCTCATGTAAAACACAATCACTGATATCGAGTCAGACTACATGGGGTCATGCTTAGTCTCACAGCATCTTAGTGACTTAAGAAATCAATTGCATCTCCAACTTACCTTTCTCATCTGTAAAAGGGGGTCTAATGTCACTAGAGGTGTTGTAAAGATTAGATCAGCTAATTCATGTTAAATGTTTAACACAACCTGGCCAGGCACGGTGGCTCATGCCTGTAATCCTAGCACTTTGGGAGGCCGAGGCGGGCAGAACACGAGGTCAGGAGATCGAGACCATCCTGGCTAACACAGTGAAACCTCATTTCTACTAAAAATACAAAACAATTAGCCAGGCGTGGTGGCAGGCACCCGTAGTCCCAGCTACTTGAGAGGCTGAGGCAGGAGAATGGCATGAACCCGGGAGGCGGAACTTGCAGTGAGCCGAGATCGCTCCACTGCACTCTAGCCTGGGCAACAGGGAGAGACTTTGTCTCAAAAAAAAAACAAAAAAAACAAAAAAAACAAAAAAACAAAAAACAAAACAAAAAAAAACTGTGCACATATACTTAAAAGTTGTGAAAGAACAATGTATTGGATCTGCTCATTTAAGAATCCCATCTGTGTCCACCAGCTGATGTTAATTATTTTACTCCTACAGCAACTTACTAATTCATTCACTAAAGTTGTTTTTTGTTGTTGTTTCTGTTTTTGCTTTTTACAGGTCACTGCTCTGAGAAGTGAGGCCCTCACTTTTTTTTTTTTTTTTTTTTTAATGGTGGAGAGTGTTTTTCTTCAAACAAAGATTCATGGCAGGCATCACTACTTCTGTTCTGACTGCTTTCCATAGAACATCAAAATTCATCTAAAGGCATTAAATACATTTAAATGTTAAAAAATGGAACTCTACCAAATAAATATTCATAAAGTGCAATTTACATAATGAAAATCTGTGCTTAGTGAATACATATAAAATAAAACCTCATTGAACAGGTACAGAATTTAACCAAGTTATAAAATTCATTAACCAGTGAACATACTCATCCATTAACAAATTAATCATCTTTCTCTACTTTGAAAATGAATTCATATCTGAATGGCTAATTATACAGATCCTTCCTCACTGAAGACATTAATATAGGAACATTGAACGTGGAGGAAAGAAAAGTGGTAGCTAATATTTTTTGTTTGTTTGTTTAACAGCATAATATGCTGAGTCTTCAGTGAAGACCCCAACATAAATTGTGCAATAGGTGAAAGACGCAACGTTTTAATTTTGTTTTGTTTTTCTTTTTGTGCATTTTTAACATTTAATAAATGTCAGTGAACATGTGTAATTTTCAGAAGAATCCCAGTGGGGGTAGGAATCATTAATCCATTTTACAGATGAGGACCTTAAGACTTAGAGAGGTTTTATTGGTTTAAGCACGATTGAGTATCACAAGTAGACCTCAGAGCAGGGACTTCATTCCAAGGGCTGTCTGATTTAGAAGTCTGTTTTCTTCACCTATATCCTGGCGAGCAGTAATATTAACCTTGGTAACAGCCATAACTGATACATGTTAGCTGAACTTTAAAAATAAATTCCTCTTTCAAGTGTTTGCTACGTTCACACACTTGCTGCCCAAATCTGCTACTTGTGATTCCATTCTTGGCAATTTTACTGTCCTCATCTCATGAGCAAGAATATGGTACTTAGCCCTCAGCAAAGCACTAATATGAACATGGTTTTATCACACTAGGATTTCTTTAAGTTACAGTTAAGGGAAACCCAGAGGCCATTTTCCTTAATACTAGCTAGAGTCAATCAAGTTTGTTTCCTTGGAGAGAAGCAATGCATTCATTTAAGGAAACTGAAGGAGACTGTGGGTCATAGAAATTCAGAGCTTAGTATATCACATATTCTCTCCCCTCGTTTCCTCAGAGCTCAGGAAACACACACCCTCTTTCTTATCATTTTTCTTGGCTGTTTTGAGTAACCTGGGGTAAAGAACAGGGTTTAAAGCTGAAATAACACCTGCTGTGAGCTGAATTATGTCTTCCCCAAATTCATGTTTCAAAGTTCTAACACCTAGTACTTCAGAATGTGAAGTTATTTGGAGATAGAGATTTTAACAGAAGTAATCAAGTTACAGTGGGGTTATTAGGGTGGGTCTTGATTGAGTGATTGGTGTCCTTATAAAAAGGGGGGATATTTGCACACAGAGACACACATAGACGAGAGACAATGTAAAGAAACATAAGGATAAGGTGGCCATCTAAAAGCCAGGGAGACAGGCTTGGAACTGATCCTTTCCTCATAGCCTTCAGAAGAAATCGATGCCACCCACACGTTGTTCTTGAACTTCCAGCCTCCAGAACTGAGAGACAGTGACTTTCTGTTGTTTATGCTACTCGGTGTGTGTTGCCTTGTAATGGCAGCCCTAGAAACTCATAATTCAAGACTCAAGGATCTTGCCCCATCTGCCCTTCCCTATCCTGATCTGGTCTCCTTCTCCTCCACTCCCCAAACATCAGGTGTGTAGATGTCTGTGTTGTCTTCCACTTCCACTGACAGCCCCTCCTAACACTGAGCTTGTCCTTGTGCAGGCTTCTTATAAATACTTGTGGGATGGGTTTAACTTGCAAGGAACACAACTGGAGTGAGGCATCATCAAGAACTTCATTGAAAGTCCACTGGCCTGGTCTAGGTCACACTTCAAATGATGAGTTTGCTAATTAGAGGCAGAAAACTGGTCACTCTGCATCCTAGAAAACAGTATTAAAAAACAACTCTAGGAAAAGTGATTAACACTCTTCTGTTCTCCAAGTGGCTGTGCCTAAGTGGTAGTGGAGGAGAGAGCATGGTAGGATTTGTTCAGGCGAAGCTTACCTCCCTGGATCTCAGAAAATTATGATTTCTAGAGTGACTAAATGTTGGGAGATTGATAAAACTTGGCTCATTAAAGCCTTTAAATCTAGAATTATAAATATACTTGGTAAAGTTTTTTTTCATAGCGATAAAGCATATTTTCTTGCATTCTAAGACAGGACACTTGAAAAATTATCTTTATTTTTGTGATATCTTGGGGGATCATCATATATATCATTATGCTGAATTGAAATGCTGTTTAATTTCATAAGTAAAGGGAACTCTTACATGATGTTGATGGGAATGTAAATTAGCGCAGCCATTATGAAAGTCAGTATGGAGATTCCTCAAAAAATTAAAAATAGAACTACCATATGACTCAGCAATCGCAACACTGGGTATATACTCAAAGGAAATGAAATCCGTGTATCATATCTGCACTTCCATATTTACTGCAGCATTGTGTGCAATGGCGGCCAAGATATGGAAACAACCTAATTATTCATTAATGGATGAATGCATAAAGAAAATGTGGTACATATACACAATGAAGTACCAATCAGCAATAAAAAAATGAGGAAATCCTGCCATTTGTGACAACATGAATGAACCCAGGAAACCTCATGTTAATTGAAATAAGCCAGTGACAGCAAGAAAAAGACCGCATGACCTCACTCATACGAAGAATCTAAAAATGTTTATCCCATAAGAGTAGAAAGTAGAATAGTGGTTACCAGAGGCTGACTGGTTAGGGAAAAGAAAAGTTTGAGGAGATGTTAGTCAAAGAATACATATATACACTCAGATAAGAGGAATAAATTCAAAAGATATATTGTACAGCATGGTGACTATACAAAATAATATATATTATACTCTGGAACAATGTTAAGAGAGTGGATATTAAGTGTTCTCATCACAAAAATAATAGCTATATGAGGTAAAACATTTGCTAATTAATTAGATTTAACCGTTTACAAAGTATATATGCTACAAAACATGTACGTTTTACATGATAAATATATACAAGTATGTAGGTCAATTTAAAAAACTAATTTGAAAAGAGAAAAGCAATGCAGTGGAATCCTAAGAATAATTTTAGGTCACTACGATTTTACCTTTGACTTCTATAGACTACTGTTCTTTTGAAATTCCAGGATTTTTTGGAGACAGTTTATGTTAGTTGCATATTTTAACACACATTTGTAAATCAGAAGGGTTTTGTTAGAAAGAAATGTTCTGTTATCACTGCAAGTCATAAACATAATGCTTAGCACATGTTAGCTTATGTTTTCTTCAATCTATCCCTTCTCTAACTTCAATCTATCTCTTCTCTAACTGATTGCCACTTTGGTTAGAACTATGAATACAATAATCCTCGACGGATGCTGCATGATGGCCTGAGAGTGGTCCTTGGAGAGTTGTACATGAGCTTTAGTTTCTGAAATTTTGTAGTAACTTAAAGGTGCATGTATATTTGTGTGTGTGTGTGTATGTGATGTGTGTGTGTCTGTGGTGTGTGTGTGTGTGTGCCCTTCTTGGCTCTCAGCCTGCTTGTAAGTGGGTGATAAGTGCTGTGCTTTAGACAGACATGCGTTGAGCCTTACTGGAATCTCTGGCCAAAGCTGCTCTAACAAAGTACCACAGACGGGGTGGCTTACACAACAAAAATGTGTCTCAGAAGTCCAAGATCAAGGTGTTGTCAGGGCTGGTTCCTTCTGAGGCTGTGAGGGAGAACCTGTCTTCAAGCTTCAGGCGGTTTGCTGGCAATCCCTTTTCTTCGAAGGCTTGGAGGACCGGTACTCTGATTTCTGCTTTTATCTTCACATGTGTGATTTATCTTTCTTCAAATTTCATCTTTTTAGAAGGACACTATTTATATTAGACTAAGGCTCACCCCAGTGACCTCATTTTAAGTCTCGTAAAAAGCCTTTCTCCAAATACGGTGCATTCTGAGGTACTCAGGTTTAAGACTTCCGCATAAGAATTTTGGGGTGGGGTTCAATCCAGAGCATTTGGCATTACCAATGATGAACTCTGTCAGTAGGAATGTCACTTGATTGTCTTTAGTCTCAGTTGCCTCACCTGTGAGGGAAGGTAAATATTACATAAACTCCAAGATTGCTGTGATAGTTTTTGAGGCTATATGGACAAGTGCTCTGTGACTGTCCAAGTGCTATTCATGGTGATGAGACCCAGGAGGTGACCTCACCCTGCAGTAGAGCATGCAATGTGAATGCATAGAGCAGTTATGGGGGCATCTGTGTCTTAATTCCTACTAAGGGTCCCGAACAACTTTTGATAAGAAACTACTATGTGTCCGCATGATTCTACCTGACCGGAGCTCAGGTTTGCCTAGCTTGTCTAAAAAAAGCTGAATTTGTTGGTCTGCAAGCACCTATTCGCTCATACTGGGCATCTCCCTTTTCTTTCTTGACTGAAAAATAATAGGGGGATGTTCATTGTGGGTGAGTCTCAGGGGGGTGGCATGGTCTGTGGGTTGAGCCCTTAGGAATGAAAGGATTCAAACAGAACCAAAAGGAGCTCTTCTCTGGAAGCGTTTGGAGGACCCTGAAGGCTGCACCAACCCACCTGAGGCACCTAAGGGACTGGACAGCTGAAATGCTCTGGAGGGCATCTCTCCAGCAGGGCAGTGTTCACCTAGAAGGACAGCTAGGATGGGTGCCTTAGACCACACACCAGTAGAAGTAGGCACGGGCACCCTTGACTCTGGTGCCACAGCTCATTATAAGCATCTGGGAACCTGATCAAAACATCCAGGAACTAATACTGGAATGATAGGTGGACTTTGAAGGGGACTGAAATGACATGATTGTACTGGAAATGTAGATCAATAATGCTTATGGAATTCCATCTGTATTCACAAGACAAGAAGATTGGGGTGTGTCTGGATTCCACATTTACAATTTAATGTCAAACTTATAAAAACCTGTGAGTTCGTTGTTATTTCCTACTTTGAATATGAAACAACAGTATCTCCTGTTAAGCTATTTGCCTGCGTAAGTGTTTCCCAAGCAGTTCCCGTACCTTCTGTGAAGTTCAGGCTACTCATAGCCACTACTTGTACTTTTTTTGTATTCAGTATGCTTTTTAAATTGATTTCATCTTACTTAAAGTTGTCTTCAGAAACAATATACAGAAAATCAATGGTTTTCTACGATATGATACGAATATATGTGTATGTATATATGCATGTATATACATATATGTATACACATATATACGTATACATATGTATATATACAGGTGTACACATACATATATATGTATGCACATGACAATTCTAAGTGACACATAGAAGATATATTTAATTGAAGTGAAATTCATATAACATACACTTTGCCAATAATTGTCAGGTTGATTAGAGATGGGAAAGAAAGTCTGAGGCCAGTGGCTTTGTGTGCACCTGTCATACCTGGCAAGTCAGGAAGTCTGAATGCTGGAACCACGCCTGACACACACTGGAAAGTCTTTCAGTTCCACAGAATGTTGGCTGTCGGGTGTGGGGCACATAACCATGCTCAGAGGGGAGGTGCTGTCGGAACAACTCTCTCTCTAGGGAGGTGCAGGAGTTCAGGGAGGAAGCTCCGCAGGAATTTGGTGCACCAGCTTCCCCCAACACTAACTTCAGTTTCTTTCTCCTTGTGTTTTGTATTTGCATGGGCTAATTTCCCCTTATCATGTACATCTCCTACCTAGTTAGGCTTCTCTAACTGAACTGGCTGCCTCAATTTCTTCATGTGTCGTACTTTCCTTCTCAATCTAGTGCAATATGAATTATACCATTTTCTCCCCGAATGATCCCTGCATTTCCACACAGACCTTACGGCTGTTTCCAGCATATTTTGGCCTTACCCACCACACCCTTGTGTTTGGAATACTTCCTTTCCTTAATGTGTGGAACCCCCTCCATTCCCAGGAATTGGCCCCTCTAAACAGAGTGAGGCAGGGAGGAAGACTGCTTTGCTCAGTGTTATATCCCAGGCACTCTATAGTTCCTGGATCAATGTCCAACCTTTTAGGGGAAGGAACTAATGAATGCCTGTATTTTTCCAAGTGGAAGACTTGGATTCCATTCTCTAAGATGCTATCAACTTTAGTGGGCTGCGTCACACTTTAAATCCCCCTGGATAGTAGCCAAGCTCTGAAAATGTTGGCTGGAAATCTTCAAATGCTCTGTGAGTATTTGGTCCTGACTCTGTGAATCTCCTGAGTATTAAGGAAGTAGATTTCTTCCATGCTCAAAGCACCATGGCTAATAGCCACACTTGGGAGTCAGACTGACCTGGGTTTTAATTTCAGCTCTCCACATAGTAGATGGTGACCTGGATCAATCCAAGTCTCAATTTCTACAGCTGCAAATTAGGAAAAATAACACCCACATAATAAATACTGACATAATACCCACCTGTCTCAATTAAGCTAAACTAAATGAGATGATATATAATCACTTTTGCTATGATGTGACGTAAGAGTTTCTAAAATATCATTGTAACTGTATGATTATGTTGTAGGAACAGCAGGGTTTATAGTAAGAAAAATTGGGTTAGGGGCACAACACTCACAAACTTTATCATGGACACTTTTTGCCTAAAAAGGTAGAAACCTCATAAAAATAGTAACACATTTTCACACTTATTAAGAGATGGAATACTAATAAAGATGGCCCTTGATCTTGAAAAGGACCTGAAGTTTGCAGCTTCTGAGCCATTGTGAAGTGGAGGAAAGGAAGATATGCGAAATTCGATGGAAAGTCGTCACACCAGATGTGACAGGCTCACTACACAGGCTGTGGATGGCAGCGACCGGGAGATGCTCAAGGCATTGCCTGTGTACATTGTGTGTATTTCTACATGCCCCAGCTCATGCGGGTGCAGTTTTCTGTGTTTACTAGTGTTTCTTGTTGACAAAATCCTGCTAAGCAAACACGAAATGTGCATTATACTCAAACTGTCCCCTGATAGATCAATCTTTTGGGAAGATATTTGGATGACAAAAACAAGCATATCAGAACTGGCTTTAAGTAAAGGGCTAGTAGAGTCCCTAACCGGCAGGAGACATCCAATATATGTTTTGTTTTCTCTTATTAAAATTTCCATCCCTCTCCTTTAAATGCTGATCTTCCCAAGGGCAGGAGCTATTTCGTCCACATTTGTGCTCCTGGTGATGGACACCCATTAAGCAATCCAATCAATAGGTATCGTTTGGCTGTTAGAGGCAAGGCAGGGCTGCAGTCTATGGGGAAGGGGCTGCTGAGACAGGGACTCAGACATAAGAGATGATGCTCAAATCCCGATACCTGATGTCCCACAGATAAGAACAGGTCTAGAATCCAGCTGACCCAACGATGGACCCGAGTACCAACCCAGGCTGGGCCAGGCCTGCAGGCAGAGGGGCAAGTATTTCTCACCGAGGGAAGCAGGGGGCTCTAGAATCAAGAACTGGCCGCGGTAATGCAAACAAGAAGTCTCAGAGAGGTGTCAATGTCACAAATCTGGTAAGTGGCAGAGTCAGAACTTGACCTCAGGCAGAACTGCCTTCTAGCCAGTGCTTTTCCCATTATGTCACTACTTAAGAATGCCTGTGACGAAGCTAGTGAAATCTACAAGGCAGGTACCACCATAGCAGAACAAACTTTGTACCTTACATTTTATCATCCATCCTATTTAATATTCAAAAAGACCTTGCGATATAAGATTGTGATTTTTATTTTAAAAATCAGAAAAAATGACCTCAGAAAAAGAAAGTGACTTGTCCGAAGACTCAGGCAAGGATGTAGCATAGCCATGAGGGTCTGGGTCAGCCTCTGGTTCTTTTCTCCTTTTGGGGGGCTGGGCAAGAATGCTATGGGCTGCTTGTGCCACACAGGGTGGGGAATGGAGGCAGGAAGAGTTAAGGGAAGAATAGTAAATATCAGATGCTGTCTGTTCTTGGCAAAGGGCATTAACTATATCATTGCAGAACATCATTCTGCTCTTTCCCTAATGGAAGCATAAATATGGCCTTTCTCTGCAATGAGCAATTTCCTTGGCTCTGCTGACACAATGGGAAATATCCTTAGTGAGAAAATTAAATATTGGTGTCACAGGACTATTAGAGAAACAAATGGTATTACACATTCCTCCTCCTTCCTCCACTGCCTTGCCATCTTTTCTCAGGCTGGCATGAAGCCCTGAGAAGGGGCTGATGTCCCAGCCGCAGGAGTAGAGATGTTTGAGATGTCTGCAACATGGCGTTGTAAGGTCATTTGTTCATTACCGATGTGACATACTTTTATTTGGAACAACATGAGGTTTTACTGAGAGATTGTGATTCAAATTTGTGAGCTCCAGTTCAGCTTCTGCCTCTGAGTAGCTTCAAACTTAGGCAGGTTACTTAATCTCCCTGAGCTCCAGGTTTCTCTGGGCCTATTCCTTCATCTATAAAATGAAGATAATCATTATCAATTACAATTGTCATGACGAAACTACCTCCTTCACTGACTTGTTTCAGAATGAATTGTGTTAGCAGCCCAAGTCTAGAAAATAGTATGCATAGTGCAGTAGTATACACCACACAGGAATGTGATTCTTTTTTCTTTCCTAAAAGCTCTCAGGGCCTGCGCTTCACAATGTGGAGGACACAGACAGTGTCAAGCTTCGCCCTGACCTTCTAGAGTTCACCACAGTGCAGCAGGCACAGAAATACAGTGTGGGTGACTCTGCAGCCTGCAATTTTGAGAATGCTCACCGTGTGTAGAGGCCTTTGTAGAGTCTAACCACATTGTAACCACCATGGAAAAGTGCTTATACATCTAGAGTCCATATTGAGCAAAACATGACAAAAGACACTCGTAAGCTAATAAAAATGTAAAATATATCTAGATTGCATTCTACCAAACGTTATTAATATGCATTTGAAAAAAAATATTGGAACTTATAAAAGGAAGGCACTTTATTTGGTCTGAAGACAAAGCATGGTGCCTATGGGAGTTCAGAGCTCTTACACTACCTCTGTACCTTCCATTCCTAACACCCACAGTTTGACAGTTACGCGACAAAACAAGTCCCAGAGAAACATCTGCCTCTTTGGCCCCTTAAAGAAAAGTTAGGGTGACTGATACATTTTGTGATGAGATGAAACCCAGTTAGGGAATGACTGTCCAAAACTACACAGTGCTACCCAGAGAGACAACAGTAAATTTAGTGCCTCAAAAGCACACATAGAGGGTTAGCAGGGAATGTAGGAAGAGAGGGAGGAGCTATTCCCCAAATGTATCATTAAGAGTCAATCCCGGGGGCGGAAAAGAGATAAATATAGAAACTAACACAATTTGGCAAGATCAAAAAAAAAAAAGCTGATCATCGCTAAAGTGAGCGTGGCATGCACTGCTCTGTCGAGGGAGGAGAAATGAAACAGCGGCAATGCATTTCACACTAGACTTGATAATTTTTGCTTCTGCTTTTTCTCAAAATGTACACATCTGCCAAAGCCTAAGATCTGAATATCTTTTGAAATAGAAAGCAGAGCTTTGGGGGCTGGGGGCATACAATTCATCTGGAAATGCATTTTTTATTTTTATTATTGACTCATGCACAAAAATGCTTACAAGGAGGTAGAAGGAAGTATCTGACCTGGTTTCCGATGGTAAAGATGTAACAGTCAAGGTGGAGGTTTATCCCATACCTCAAAAGAACTCTTACAAATATTAGGCCCTAGGTGCTGAAGGCATCACTGAACTAGGCATCACCTAGTTCAAGCTAGAACCATCTCTCATGTGTGTATAAGAGTGTCTCCAAATTAATCTCACTGCCTTTGTTTCTGCTCTGGCCACATCATCATTCACCATGTATGCAACAGCCAAAGCAAAAGGGGGTTGTTCAATGTCCCCATTGTGTCATGGCGCCTTTGCTTAAATCCCTCCAATGCCTCTTTATTCCTTGTGAAATCAAATGGAAACTCTTGACCTGGCCCGCAAAGTCTTCCCTGAGCTGGATCCTGCCTTCCTCTCTGACTTCCACCGCGACTCCATCTTTCTTGCTCACTGGCTTTCCTGCTGTGCCTTAAACACCCCAACTTTGTTAATTCTTCCCATCATTCGGTTCTCAGCTTCAGGAGCACTTGTTCTGAATGATTTTTGTTTTCACCACTGCCTGTAGGACAACTCATACAGGTCAGTTTCTGTCACATCCTTTTTTTTTTATTTTCTTCTGAGAAATTGACTCTATCTGAACTTATTCTGCTTAATCTGCTCATTTATTTTCTAGTTTGTATAGTGCCTGTGGACACCCTACTAGAACATAGGTTCCATGACAGCCTGAATCTCCTCTGTCTTGTTTATACAAAATCCCCAGTGCCTGAGATATACAGGCGTGCAATGAACATTTGTTGAATCAATAAATGAACTTACTTAGTAGATCTACAAGGTTTTCAAATGGTCTGGGGACATCTGGGAAGCTTTTATACGAGAAAAGTAACTAGAACGCTGACAGAAAGTCAAACGGTTAACTAAGTAAATAAAATGCGTTCTGCACCTACAATGGAATCTTTTAACATATATAATCTCACTTGATTTTTCGCTTCGACCCTATGAGGTAGGCAGAGCATGAACAACATCATCATGTCCACTTCACACAGCATCCTTTAGGTCCCCAGGATTATGCACCTAAGACAATAAAAGATGGAGAGGAAGGAGTTTAGAGCAGGGAAATGGAGCTGTTCTTCCCATTAGTGAGGTTTCCAAGAGCTCACAAAGCTCTTCCACATCTATTATTCTATTCAGCTTTTGCAGCAACTCTGAGAGATGTTTACTCTCCCTGGCGGTGAGATGACAATGCCACAGGGGGCAAGTGCAAAGGGTATGGAGTAAGGAACTTAGATCATGTCTCAGCTGCTCCCTTAATTGTGCTATGACCTGGAGAAAATAATTTAACCACTTGTGCCTCAATTTTCTCTTCTGTAAATGAAGAGATACTTATTTCCAAAATGGAGGTGACGATTGACTAAATTAATCCTTTAAAGCTATTTAGTATGGTGCATGGAAAGTGTACAACTCAAAGTTATTACGCTATGGTTATGATTGTTTTATTAAACCAAGACTCAGGGAGTAATTAGACTCACATAAGGTCATATAGTAAGAAAGGAATGGATCAAACTCAGATATGGCTGACTCTAAAGCTGAATGTAGCCACAGAGCCAGGGTGGGCTGCCCTCCTCTAAAAAATGCAGTCACTGATAGTCAATTCCACAGGTAAAAGTGTGATTTACACACTTGGACCACTCCTGGTCATTATCATATGTGCATATTTATTTTCCTCAGTGAGGCAATAGGCACTTGGAAGCAAGGATTGACTATCTACAAAGCAGAACTTAATGTTGGGTGCTCAACCACAGCTTGTCAATTCAGAGGCTTTGCCCTAAACTTTGTCCGAAACCATTTGGGGTCCCTATGTCATTCCTTGCCTTGCCCAGGTATGGACTCTGGTTTTTCATCTCAATATGAAGGAGCTCAGTAAGTTTGTGTAGGTCTCCAAGGCCATCTCAGCCATCAACAGAAAGTGTCTCTGCTGTTTGATTGTCTAGAACAGTAGCTCAGGTGGCACCTGCTCATCTGTGGCTTTGACAGTGTTTATAATCACAAGCTTGACTTGAGCACTTGCCTACTAAGCCTTGAGCACTTCAGAGGCAGAGATGGCTCCACCTTCAAGAAAGTATATTCTAAGGAGAAAATTGACACCCAGGAGATAATTACAAAACAGTGAGTGAATTCCCATGGAAAAAAAGAAGAATAGAAGGGGTGCAGAGGAAGCACCTGGTAACATTAGGGAAGAGGAAATCACTCGATGGTGGCTTTCTGAAGAAAGTAATGCTCAAACCGAAATTTGTAGAAATAATAGGAATTATGACACCACCTAATAAAGGTGGAAAGATTATTTTGTGGGTGAAGGTGGGGGTAGTTTTAACAAAAGCATGGAGTCCTGTTGCACACAAAAGGGGCCAGGGTGGGCCATCACCTATTTTTGGTGCCTGGAAGATGAAGATCAGGGCACCCAGTATCAGGATGAGTCTCTAAGTCTCCTACATGTTGTGCTAGGGTGCTGAGATGTTTTCCTGCAGGTGTGGGGGGATTCAGAAGACAACAGTGAGGCAGTGCAGAGGCAGCAGCAACAGCAGCACCTACTCATGCCAAGCACTGTGTTAAATCCTTCACAAGCATTATGCCGTCTTTGCAAAAACCCAATTAATTGATGTGGATGAAATAAGAGCCCCAAAGATGCCCACATCTTAATCCCCCAAATGTATATATATATAACCTTATATTTTAGAAAGAGACATTGAGAATGTGATTAAGTTAAAGATCTCAAGATGAAAGTGTTTTCTGGATTTTTCTGGGTGGGCCCAATTTATAAGGACACATGTCCTTATAAGAGAGAGGCAGGAGAGTCAGAGTCAGAGGCAGAGATTGGGGTGATGTGTGGTCATCAGCCAGGGGATGCTGGCAGCCTCTACAAGCTGGAAAAGAATAGTAGTAAACGGGTGAGCTTCCAGAAAAAACCAGCTCTGACGATCCAGTGTAGACTTCTGACCTCCAGAACTGTAAGATAATACGCTTGTATTTTTTCAAGTCACTAAGTTGGTGGTAATTTGATATAGCAGCAATATAGTAAACTAATACATGGTATGATAAAGTCATCTTCATTTTAGCAATGAAGAAACTAAGTCTCAGTGGGGTTCATTTGTCGAGACCATAACAATGCTAAAAAAAATGGTAGAACTAGTATCACAATCAAATTGCTCAAATTCGCTCTCCCGTACTGCTACCAACAATTTTTGTTGGCTGAATTGAAAGTAGGTTCTTGTCAATTCCTTTCCCTTTCCATTCTTGGCAATCCCCTTTATGCCGTAGTTATCCCCATAAATGTGTCACTCTTTACGAAATAAATGAGAACACAGAGATCTTTGACTTCTGCCAAAAAAAAAAAAACTAAAGGAAGGGGGGGAATCACAGGTTATTAACATCTCAATGAGATCAGAAAATCTGAGTTTAAAAATTAGATTGGGTGATAAAAAGCACATTCTTCATAAATATTTAACCTCCATCAGCATGACAGTAATTAGAGAGTTGAGCTGAGCACACTACTGGCAGCGGGCTGTCCCGGTTTCTAAAATGGAAGGCCTCCTTTTGCAGCTTCTATGAGAAATAAATGATAAGAGCTCCAGAAAACAAAACACTGCATCAGCCACCAACATTTTATTTGAAATGCCACCAAAATGATGCATTTTAAATTGTTGAACTCCTAGCAAATCTGCCTTCTATTTTAAGGCTATAATGGACCTGAGGACTATATATCACCATCTCAAACAGTTATCCTATCTCATTCTTCTATATTCATTCTCTATGCCTTTTGGGCAAATTGAATTCCATAATGGCCCTGATTTGTTCATGCCTCCCTGAGTGCACACCCTTTGCTAATGCCCTTCAACATCGACTCTGACTCCAGGTTTGGGCACGCGGTTTGCTTTGGTCAAAAAGTAGAAAGCCTGGACGAGCTTACGAGATGACAAAAGACATGTAGTCTAGTTGCCTGTTGACCCTAGATGGCAGCAAGCTAACTGCCACCCATGAAGGTCAACCATTATACACTATCCAGCCCCAGAAAACCGCCCACTGACTGACTACTGACTGCAATGATAACGTGAGTAAGAACAGCTCAGACTAGCAGAATCATCTGACTGAACCCAGCCCAGACTGTCGATGTGCAGAATCAAGAACTAAACATACTTACAGTTTCAAGTCACCCAGTTTTAGGTCCACTTGCTATGCAGCAAAGGTTAACTGATCTACTTCCCATTGCATTCAGGCAGCTCTTGTGTCTTCATTTTTAAAATTAACAAAATTAAATAATCCAAACAAAAGGAAACGAACTTACAGCTCATCTTTGCAAGCAGCTGCTTTGCAGCCACAGATCTATACCATTGCAGGGGAGTAACCTGGTCACAAGCCGTCTCTGCCGCTCTCTCTCCATTCCACCATGTCCCCAGCTTCACTTTTACAGCCAGATCTGTTGAAATGGTTGCTATTCGACTTCTTCACTTCCTCCTCACTCTTTACCTGCTCTAGTCTAGTTCCTGCTCCCACCTCTTCACATCACTATTTATACTGAGTTTTGTTAGAACTCTATTATTTGGTGACAATAATACAGCAGAAATCAGAACAGAAAGCAACAGGGACTCAAACTGAATAAACTAACAATCTAAAAAGGAACGTTCTCATTAGGATATAGAGTGTGTCAAATAACCCAAGAATGGAGTCCAGATGAATCTAGCATTTCAGCCACCTCTAGAACCAAATTTTCTTCTCTCCATGTTTTACCTTTGGGTCTTTCCACATGTTTCCTTCTCTCTTTTCTCCTGCTGCACACTGACTGTCTCTTTCCTAAACTGAAAAACAGAAAAAAAAAATGATGTCAGTCAGTAACATATGAATTGCATCATTCTAGTGCAAAAGAACAGCCAGACCTAACTGTCCTCTTTTAATGGAATCCACATTCCCTGAAGACCTCTTCAGTTGGCCCAACTTGAGTAAGACACCCACCTCTGTACTGACCAGCTGTGACCAAGATTTGGAGTCATATTCTAATTACATGGAATCTCTCTTGATAACCCTATGGATAGAATTGGGGGATGGAGGCATAGATCTCAGAAAAGCAAATCTCAGCAATGTGGTGGGTGCTAAGTTGACAAAGGAATAGGTATCCACTGCCATTCACCTCTTGGTTCCCAGCCTTGTAGTCTTTCCGTAGACATAGTTTCAAAACTTCCATACCCTATATGATCACATCTTCCCACTATAGGTTTTATTATAATAGCGGCTCTCAGAATTACAACTTTATTCTTATTTGTATAATTACACAATTAACGTCTCTCTGTCCCACTAGTTTATATTTACTCAAAAACAAGGGCAAGTTTGTTGCTTGGCTAAGGTCCTGGCCCATCATAAGAACCCAGTACATGTTTGTGAGTGACTAAACAAACAAAAAGTGATTTTAAGATTTGGAATCCAAAATTATGTCATTCTTCAAAAAAGCGATAAAATATGGTGGATCTGGGCCATTGTGTTCTGACTCCACAATATATTATCTCTTTTGTGAGGAGAGGAGAGTGAGACATCAAAATATTGAATAATTCATCCAAGTTCACACAACTAATATGTGGTAGAGTTTGGACTTCCATCTCTATATTTTTACATAAGAAACTCTGCTTTTGACTATTCCGCTCTATAGATTTTTCTAAGCATGCAATGGTGGGAAGAAAGCAAGATAATGGCATTAAACTTTACCCAAAAAAAAAAAGAAAAAGAAAAAGAAAAAAAGTTGATGCAGCATGCACTGGTCATTGATCTGGAGAATAAATCACATTCTGTTAAACAAATATAGCAAGGTGAATAACAGGATGAATGGAGCGCATGAAGATGAATTCTCAGAATCACCTCTTTGATTGCAGAGTGAAACTCATGGTCAGTCATGTGGTTGCACATGATTCTGCCCACGAAGAGGATTTTTTTTATGTGTATACCTTTACATCCTTGTACTAGAAGTCTTTATTATCTAGCATAGAATCTTCTCCTGGTCTGAGCCATATTCTAATTGAGTGTCCCTTAGAAAGAAGACTTAGAAAGAAAGACAAGTTGAGGGATATAAGCAGGAGTCTTTTGGAAAGACATGCTGGTTCACATTTTCTTAAGTCATCTGATTTCTCCCGGCTAGCCCTAACCCACATTTCTGTCATCGCCTCCAGTTACCTGGGGTCTCAGATAACAGCAGAAAATCCTTCTTTTTATAAATGTATGTTCCTGATATCCAATTAGCTTATAGCATCTAATTTAAAAATAACCATGCACATAGTATGATGAACTGATGAAATACCTTTAATCATTAGTGTCAATGCACACATCTGAGATGAAAAATCAGCAGGTTAGCTTCACCAATGAGTTCACTACAGTGGAACAATTGCCCTAGTCCAGAGTGAATCCATTCTCATTGCTCTCACTACTCATGACATTGTAACTCTGAACATCTGCTACTTATAATACTGCCTGTGGCAAAGGTATGGTGCTGTGATTGAGAGCATGAAGTTTAGATGCAGAGTATGTGAGTTAAGTGCTAACTCTATGCTGGGGCTTAGAAACCAATAACCCAGGATACAGTGCTTGGTAGATGCTGAATTGCAAAAGAGACCTCAAGCTCTCTCTGGCTCTGCCCTTACTGCTCACCCACGGTCTCTCCCTAAGCATGGGATAAAGTTGTTATCTGAAGTTGCTGTGTTTACCTAAGGTCAGGATCTACTAAAGAAGAAAACAATTACCCCTGTCTCTTCCCTGAGTGTTCATTAACTGAGCACATACAGAAGCTTGTTCACTCTGCAAGCCCAATAGACTTTGCCCCAGACCACTGTATGCTCTCAACCCATTGAATTCCCCTAAAAATCATTGACTATCATCCTAAAATCATTCATATTTCCCCATGTATCACAGAGGATATATCACCATCTGTACCCCATTGAAATATGAGGTAATTACCCTGTAATTCTCTTTGTGCACATGGTAGCAATATATTTGTAAAGACTTTTCTCTTATTAATCTGTCTTACTGTGAGTTTATTTTTCAGTGAACTTTCCAAGGGTGGAGGGGAAATTCTGTTGGCATCAACATCTAGTACCCACTGACTGTGTGACTTTAAATAAGTTACTTGACTCCTAGGTGCCCAAGGTTCCCCATTTATAATATGGGTAATAATAGGGTTACTGTCATGGTTAAAGGAGATTAAATAGTGTGTACCCTTTTTATAATATGTGATATATGATAGTTATCAATTCATATATTTGTTCAAAATACTCTTATTACAAATAATAAAATCCAACTTTAGCTAGCCGAGACAAAAATGATTTATTGTAATGATACAGGTTTATAGAAACCAAGACTAGAAATAAGATAAAACATGGAAATAGTTGAATGTAGAAACTCATATACCATCATACATTCTTCTTGCTGAAGACAGGCTTTCTCTTTTCGATGGTCTGGATGGAGCATAAATGGCCACAGTCAACCCTTTTTGGTATACTTCTCAATTCAAACAGCAGCCAGACTTAACTATAATATTCATTTAATTCTCAATTGCCAGTTAAGCTATTTCATTGGCATGGTTTTGGGTCAGGTGCTTAGCCTTGTTTCAAGGCACAGTGGCCAAAGGATGGGCTGCAGTTATACCAATGGACATCTCCCAGAGTAACCACATAGATGGAGTAGGGAGGAAAGGAGAGTTTCAAAAAGGCACAGAGGGAAGGAAACTGTTCCCAGTAAAGAGGAACATTAGTTTTCTACCAAGACTCTGATTTAATATCTTTGTGGCAGAATCTAAAAAACAGTTTTTAGTCTTCATTTATTTGGCTTATCAATAATGGCTGACAGGAACAAGTCTCCTCAAAATTTTGTCTTTCTTTGGAGGCTGTGACATCCATTCCTCGTTGTTTCTACTCTTTCATTGCCCTTTCTATGTCTACATTCTGTATACTCCTCTCGTCGATCCTATAGTTGAATATTGGAGTTTCTCTAGATATTTTTTACCCTGGGTATGTTCATCTTTGTGTATTTTTTTCTGGGTGATCTCAGTCACCACCAGTTTCAGAACCCATCTATATAATGATGACTCCAGCTTTAGATCCAGAGCTTCACACTCTCCACTCAACCTTTCCACTTCTACATCCTCATAAGTATCTCAAACTTGACATGACTAGAACAGAACTCAGGGCTTCCCTTTTGAATTTGCTCCCAATCTGTTATTCTCCCACTTGGTATTTTATGCATGCCCTCTAGAAATAGAAATAGGCACAAAGGAGTATCACTGACTTTGTTTTTTGTTTGTTTGTTTATTTGTTTTGGATCTGGTTGGACAATCAATTTTGCTTGCTGAGCAGAAGCTATCCCTGGTAATGGATTATCTTTGTCTATCTCAGTTAAAGACATTTTTGCATAGCCAGCACAATATTTTCTTGACTCATTTCTTAAATATGAGCCAGCATTGAACCAAAGCAAGCCAGTGGTTTCTATTGGCATTTCTTGAAGATCTTGCCTAGAGGGAAGAAGTGGGATGGTCAAGGCGTTACGGTCGTGAGGCATCTCGTTACAAGGGAGATGCAAAAGGAAAAGGGTAGTGGGGTTAAGGTTGTTACAGTAAGAGATGGTGACATGAGAGGGAGATCTTGAAAGAAGCTCATCAGAGGTGAATCTACTCAGAATAATGCTGAGAGTGATGAGAGTTTAGGAGAGCTTCTGCGGAATGTGGCACTTGAACAGTAAGCGGAGAACCCATAACAATTTCCTCAACTGTCCCTGAAAGCAGTGCAGGAGCCGAAATCACTCTCGTACATGGAGGTAGGCTGCTAGCCACCATGTCTCATCGCTGGCTGTAATATCCCACTGGTCTATTTTTATCTCCGTGCTTTGGGACCAGGACCTCCCAAGGCATTTTCTTTATTTTCATGTACAAAGAGGGAGAAGACCAAGTTGTAATTGAGATGTAAGACTTCTATTTTAATGAGAGTCCCATTTAGAGTCATTTTAGAAAGATGAAAGGGAATTCCTTAAAATCACAATAATAGCTTAACAGGGAAGAGTCCATCAAATGCCAAAGAGATTGTTCATTTGGGGTCTTTAAAGTGTATCTGTGTCTTCAAAGCTGAGTTGTTGGCTAATACTGTAAGTAAATGTGAGAGATGTGAAGTCTAGTTGAGTATGTATGGACTGTAAATTTACATGAAAATCCCTTCACAAATAAACGTTGAGCTGTGATGTTCAGAGGTGCTGAGGGACGTAAGTCACACAGCTAGTAAAGTTCAGAACTGGGATCCAAAGCACTGGCCATCTAACTGCAAGGGAGACATGTCCAACAAACACTGAGGTCAGAGGCAGGATATTCACAGGAATGTCTAAGCCATAGTTGAGAAAATTCTCCAGCCCCTGCACCTAGCACAGAGTGTGTTTCTTAGTAGGAGTTCACTGCTTGTGTCCGGAGTGAATAGGAAAACACTGGATCCTGCAAGTCTCTGAAATCCACCATGGCCGCCCAGTGATCCCAGTGAAGATAGACATGGAGGATCCCACAGGCAGCTGTCAGTCTGGCGTCTGGAGGGAGCGATCAATTAGAACTCTGGGTATGCCTCTTTTTTAACCTTTTAATTTTTAACTTTTTTATAAATTTGTGGAAAACAGAAAGGAAACCACTTTTGCATAGGAGATCTCAACATATTTTCTAAACGTGCCTAGAAAAATAGGCATGTGATTGTTGGGACCCCAGATGGATTTCTATTAGGGGAAATAAATATTAGTGCTTAAATCATACTATTTGAATTCTGGGGTGAGAGAGTTGGAAGGTATTCTGGAAATCATCTAATTGAACTATCTCATTGTACATTTGTTAAAACAGGCCAGAGAAGTGAGACCTTAGGACAAGTGTGTATAGAGAAGGGACTGTTGTGCCCAAACACCTTGTACCCCAGGAGATACGATGCAAATTTCACCCCTTCTATCAATTTTGTTGGAGCAAGTGATTTTTTTTATATTCCCTCATATGCCTAGCAAAGAAATCAATTTTTAAAGAGAATTATAGTTTCTTTAGTTTTGCTTATTTTAGTTTTGCTTATTTTCTTATAATACATCATAATAATTAATATATATTCATCAAATCAAATGTAAAAATGTGTGAAGATAGGATGATAATGATGATGCTAATAATAAATTATCCTTAGTCCTTTCACCCGAAGATAGTCATTATTATGACTTGGCTGTACATTTTCTTCTACTCCTTTTAAAGGCATAAGTCCAAAAGCATAGCTTAAGAGTATGGGCTTTGGTTTGAGGCAAACAAGACTCAAATCCTAGCCCCATACCTAGCAGCTGTCTGACTCTGCTGGAAGCATGTTTTGACAAGGTTAGGGTATTAACAGTACCTGTGCAATATGGCTGTGAGGATTAAATATTGAAATTTTATTTCAGTATGAGGTCAAAACATACAGAGTTCTTAGTTATAGATTTTTTATATATGCTATATAATCTACAATTAAAATATACAACACATTAATATCTATAATATAAAATCGTATATCTCATTTATGCATGTCTAACAGTACAGTCAATTTGATGCTCTACTTCGAGTTGTCATTTTAGGATAAGAAATTTTCATAATGTAACATTCACATTCAAACATCATTTTTAGGGCTAAAAATAAAAGGATATGCGTAATCAACCCTCTTTGTTGACATTTAAGCTCTTTCAAGATTTTTGCAATTATAAATAATGTGATGAATATGTTTATATACTCTCTTTTTAAGGGTATATTTTAGAAATGGAACTATTGAATCAAATATTATGGATATTTATAAAGCTTATGATACATATTGCTGGATGCTCTCCCAAGGGGTTGCAACAATTTACACAAAAATTAGCAATGCATGAGATTTTGTCATCTTTCAGCACACTTGAAAGCATTTCATACTGACATTTCAAAAAAATCTTTGCAAATGTATTTAAGCAATGAAATTTCATTGTGATGATTTTAATTTTGCATGACTTTGATTACTGGTAGATTTAAACATATTCTCATTGTTTTTTAAACAAATGCACTTCTACTATGGAAGAGCTATTCTTTTCTGATTTATCTGTAAACTTCCAAGTACATTTTCTTGATCTATTTGAGCTGTCTATTCATTATTGATAAAGCTTCCTGCCATATTTGTTATAAATATGCTGTCTCAGTAATACATTTGCATGATCATTTTATATACCATAGGTTTGTTTTGATTTACATTAAAAGTCTTTTTTATTTCATCCACCCCTTTTTATTTCATCCACCCCTTCTGGGATTAGAAGGAACTTCAGCCCCTACAGCAGTAATTTTCAAAGTATGATCTTTAGATTTCCATCATCAGAATGATCAGATGTTCTTGTCAAAATAGGCAGGAGTAACTCAGAATCTCTTAGGGTAAGCTGGAAACCTGTATTTCTGAAAGCTCTTTGTGATTCTTATTTTTGCTAAAGTTTAAAAACCACTGCTCTAGAGATTTGAGCTGCTCTTCTCCCTTAGTTGTTAGAAAATATATTTTAAAATATATTTAATGGTTATTATGTTAGTAGTTTTAAGGTGGTATGTGATTGGTGGGTGGCATGTGATTTTTTTATTCTGAAAAGAAGAGTTAGTTCATGAATACATGTAACTTTATAAATGAATTTAACAATTAAATTGTTAAATAAATATATTGATGTATTGATTATTAAATAAATATATTGAATATTTTTATATTATATGTAAAATTGTTAATGTTTAGGGAGCATATTTCTGATATTTATACTTTGCTTCATCTCTCTTTTTAGACTTGGGTCAAAATCATACGGATTTTTTATTTTGTAGCTTTATAGTATTTTAATATCTGATAAGATTAATTCTCCCACATAAGACTTCTGTTTCAAAACAATTCTCTGCTATTTTTGCATACTTATTTTTTACAAGATAAATTTGGATTAATCTTTTCCAGTTAAGTAGACAATCTGTCATGATTTTGATAGAAATGCACTCTACTTTAGAGCTATCTGAAAAGAAATAATAGTTTACAGTCTTTAAGTCTTCTAACTCAGAAATATGATCTACATCCTAGTGATTCAAGTGTTATCTTATATTTCTCAGTAATATTTTATAGTTTTCCACAAATGACCCTGCATATTTCTTGTTAAAAATGCTCCTAAGTATTTCCTTCTTTTGGTTGTGGTTAATGGAATATTTTCTGATGAAGATTTTTAAATACATTTTTTTGCTGAACATACATGTGTTATTTACTCAGTTTACTGAGTTTTCATTGATTATGGCAGTTCTTTGGATAATTCCTTTGGGTAAAAAGCATCTGTAATAGTAATCTATGGCTGCCTGGCAAGTCACTTCAAACTGTGTGACTTTAGACACAACATTTATTATCTCAAGATTTCTGCGGGTCAAGAATCTACACAGTGCTTAGCTGGGTTATTTGGTCAAGGTTTTCTTTTTGTTTTTAAACTTCACTCCTATGTTCATTGCAGCACTATTCACAATGACCAAGATCATTAATTTGCCCAAGTGTGTGTGGTTTTTTTTAATTTTAGCTTTTATTTTAGAAAGAGGGGCTATATGTACAGACTTGCTACATAGGAGTATTCTGTGATGCTGAGATTTGGAGTACAGGTCCTGTCACCCTGGTAGGTAGCTTGTTAACCCACTCCTCTCCTTTCACCCTCTACCAGTCAACTGTGCCTATTGTTCCCAAACTTATGTCCTTGAAAGGCTGTATTCAAGATGCAGAGAGGGCAGCTTGAGTCATCTTGAGGCTTACCTGGAGGATGAAGTTCTTCTAAGCTCATGCACGTGGCTTTTGGCAGTACTCAGTGCTTTATGGGCTGTTGGAAGCCCTTTGTAGCCTGCTAGCTGCTGACTGTGAGCCAGCTTCAGTTTCCTGACACGTGGACATCTCTGTAGGCAGCTTGCTTCATAAGACTGAAGAGTCAGAAAGAGCAAGAGAGAGAGAGAGAAATTGAAGTCACAAATTTTATAACTCAACCTTGCAAGTGGCATTCTATCATCCTTGCCATATTTTGGTTAGAAGTGAGTCACTGGGTTAAGTTCAGCCCATACTGAAGGGAAGTGATGCACAAGGAAGGAAAACCAAGAGAGTGAGGATCATTGGGTATCAATCCTGAAACTGTCTACTATAGTGCATTTTGAATTCTTTAACAAATCAACAATTCCTACTATAATTTTAATTCCAATTAATTTACTACACCTACCACCAGGTAATCACAAAAGTAGTTCACTCTCTTAGCAAAGACTACAAAATTGGACACCTCCATATAAGAAGGCCACAACTGATTGTGTGAATTTTGGATTGCTCTTATAAAGCTTCTAGGCTGGACTGAGCACAACGTTCTCAGACCCAGAGGATGGTCAGCCATAAAGTTATCACTTTGGACCAGGCTAGTCCTATGTATTCATACCTTATTCCATCACACAGTCCCAGATAAGGAAAATGAAGGTCAGGGTACATGGATGGAGAATTATATATAAAATTATAGTGTATGTAAAGGAGAGAATGGTATTTTGCTCCCCAATCTCCTAACCAGAGTTGGATTTTACTTTATTAGTGAAGAATTAAGTTGCTGTCTCTTTCATTTATTTTGAAATAGAAAAATGAAAGTTCAAGGGGTCTCTCCAGCTTTCAAAAGTTTGCAATCCAGGACTCTATAGGCACTACAGGAAATGACACTAATCACTTAAGGGACTTCTTCGAAACTGAGTGCTTTATTCCATCTTCAAGGAGAAAGAAATGGAGTCAATGATTCCCTCTTGCAACAATAGACATTTTGTCCTGCACTCAGTTGAAAGGAGAAAATGAAAGAAGTATTAAGTGAGAATTGACAAGTACTTCTGCTGGACTACCAAAGGAAGGTGATAATGAACTCCCGAGTTTTTACAATGTCTCCCTCTATGATCATATCCATACTCTCAAGATGCATATTTCCTCAACCAAACACAGACAATAAGCCCTCGATGTTTCTTTTTCTCTTGAAAATTAGGAGGTTGAGTTTAGAAATAATGAAAATGACTTGAGTTAGTAGCAAGACTATGCACTGGAGGGAATACAACACAGGGTCTGAAATTTACACCAGGGCTTGAATCCAACTAATCTAACTGCTTAATTCCCAAGTCACGGTCCATGTGACCTTGAAAAACTCTACTTTTCTGACTCAGTGGTCCCCATATTCTTCAATGGTAATCCCTTGCTTATATATTCATCCATTCACTCATTCAATACATACTTATTGAGAACTAATTATGTGCCAGGCATTATTCCTTATTCTAGAGATGTGGTAGTTAAAAAGAAACACACACACACACACACACACACACACAATGTCCTATGAAAGAGATGTAAGTGATAAGATATGTAAATAAATTCAGTAGTGATATGTGATAAACTGGGTTACTGTGATAGCCCTGGTGATCAAGAAAGGCTTCTCTAAGGAGCAGAGTAATCTGTATATTTTATAGATGGGGAGACGGAAGCCAGGAGAAGAGATAGGAAGAGGCTGAGGTAACACAATTGGATGTTAGTGTAGGATATTCCACATGCAGAGTTATCTGGGGGCTCTGTGTTGATGCATCAACCTCTGACCTGTACCACTGAAGATATTACTGGCACTTTTGAGTCCAGCTTTGCGCAGTTCTGGAACCAAAGAAACCCTGATCTGGATGGACATTGCCTGACTCTCAGCGGAGCATTTTCTTATTCTTAGAGTTTTGACAACTCCCAGATCCTACAGAGCGCCAGTCCAGAGCATGCAGGAAGTAGAAAATGGAGTGAGGGCAGTGGAGAAATAGACTGGGGACGGTGGAGCCAGGCATGGGAAATCCTGCTGCCCCTAGCCCTCTCCCTTCTCATGCACTCTCCCCATTCATCATTTTGACTCTCAGACTTGATCCAGTCTCCTGCATGGCTGGCTCCCCTTTCTCATCAGATAAAGCCAGACACCCTCCATGAAGAGGTAACTTCATGACCTGCGCCTTGGTCACCACTCCATCTTTCACTACTGCTCTTATCCCGACTCCTCTTGTAACAGTCTGAAAAAAATTAAGCTTGTTGCCATTTCATAAATAGGCCATGCTCTGTCAGCCTCTGAAATTCATGCTTGCTTTTTCTATGTGGTTTCAATATCCTTTTATTCCCTGATCCACTCAAAACATGCCTATTCATCCTTTGATCCTCAATGTTGACGTCACCACCTCTGGCCAGCCAACAAGGACTTCCATGGCCCAGGCCAGGTGCTTAGCTCAGCTGTGTGTTTTTTGCTCACTGCATGCTTAGCTTCACCATGGTGCCTGTCCCCTTGCACCCATGCACTGGCTTTTGTCTTTTCATGTCTCTCTTCCTCTCTCATTAGACCATAACAAAGTCTCCCAGAGCCAGGCACAGTGGCTTGTGCCTGTAATTTCAGCTACTCTGGAAACTGAAGCAGGAGGATCACTTGAGGCCAAGTGTTTAAGACAAACTTGGGCAAGATAGCAAGATGCTGTCTCTAAAATAATAATTAATTTAAAAGCCGAGCATGGTGACATGTTCCTGTAGTCTCAGCTACTCTGGAGGCTGAGGTGTGAAGATCGCTTGAGCCCAGGGGTTCAAGGCTGCAGTGAGCTATAATCACACCACTGGACTCCAGCCTGGGTGACAAAGCAAGATCTTGTCTCTAAATAATAATAATAATAAAGTATCCTGAAGCAAGGATACTATGTTTATTTCACTGTGGAATCCTAAGAGCCTTACACTGTACTGCAATGGAATGAGCACCAATACATATTTGTTGAATAAACTGATGGACGAATGTTTGAATAGAAAACCATAGATGGAAATCATTAGATGTCCTCAATATTTTAGGATTTTTCCCCTTTATTGAGATAAAATAAGCAATCAAAATTTGATATGTTTAAGGTGAAAAACATGATGTTTTGATATATGTATATATTGCAAAGTTATTACTACAAGCTGATTAACATATTGATCTACTCACATATATATTTATTTATTTTTTGGTGGTGAGAACATTTAAGATCTACTTTCTTAGCCAATTTCATGTACTGTGTACATTATTATTAACTACAGCAACCATGCTATACATTAGATCTCCAGAACATATTTTTTATGGTTTGGATATTTGTTCTCTCAAAATCCATGTTGAAATGTAATCTTCAGTGTTGGAGGTGAGGCCTGGTGGGAAGTGCTTGAGTCATGGGGTGGATCCCTCAAAGTAAATAAGGGATAGACAGAGAACCTCCAACTCACCAAAGGCAGGGATAGATAAAGGTGTGTGTATGGAATCTGTAGCATGAGGCACATGTGAGCCCACTGGGCTCAGTCATTCCTGCAATTCATGTGAGGGCTGGTGGTTTAAAAGAGCTTGGCATCTGTATTAGTCTGGTCTCACATTGCTATAAATACCTGAGACTGGGTAAATTATAAAGAGGTTCAATTGGTGTATGGTTCTTCAGGCTATACAGGATGCACAGCAACTTCTCCTTCTAAGGAAGCCTCAGGGAACTTTTACTCATAGTGTCAGAGTAAAGGAGCAGGCATCTTACATGACAGGAGCAGGACCAAGAGAGAGAGGGTAGGTGCCCAGACTTTTAAGCAATAAGATTTCATAAGAACTCCCTATTGGTGATGACAGCACCAAGAGTGAATGTGTTAAACTATGAGAAACTGCCCCAATGATTGAATCATCTCTGAGCAGGCCCCACCTATAGTATTGGGGATTACATTTCAGTATGACATTTGGGTGGGGACACAGATCCAAACAATATTATTTCACCCCTGACCCCTTCCAAAGCTTGTGTCCTACTCACATTGCGAAATACAATCTCCCAATGGTCCCCCCAAGTCTTAACTCATTCCAGCATTAACTCAAAAGTCCACAGCCCAAAATCACACCTGAGACAGCGTAAGTCCCTTCTGCCTATATGCCTGTAAAATAAAAAAACAAGTTAGTTACTTCCAAGATACAGTGGAGGTATAGGAATAGGGTAAATATTCCCGTTCCAAAAGAAAGAAATCATACAAAAGAAAGGAGCTACAAACCCCATGCAAGTCTGAAACCTTAAAGCTCCAAAATAATCTCCATTGACTCCACGTGTTTATCTAGGGCACACTGGTGTGAGGGATGGACTCCTGTTAACCATCACAGCTCCCAAAGTCTTAGGCAGCTCTGGCCCTGTGCTTTTGCAGGGTTTAGCCCCTGTGGCTGCTCTCATGGGCAGGATACAAGCTGCTGGCAAATCCACCATTCTGGGGTCTGGAGGATGTTGGCTCCCTTCTTACAGATTTACTAGGCAGTGCCCCAGAGGGGGAACCAACCCCATATTTTCCCTTCATACTCCCCTAATAGAAGTCCTCCATGAGGGCTCTGTTCCTTCTGGGTGTTTCTGCCTGGTCACCCAGGCTTTACCATACATCCTCTGAAATCTCGTAATGCTATCCCTCCCCCCTCTCCCCACCCCACTACAGGCTCCAGTATGTGATGTTCCCCTTCCTCTGTCCAAGTGTTCTCATTATTCAATTCCCACCTACGAGTGAGAACATGCAGTGTTTGGTTTTTTGTCCTTTTGATAGTTTGCTGAGAATGATGGTTTCCAGCTGCATTCATGTCCCTACAAAGGACATGAACTCATCATTTTTTATGACTGCATAGTATTCCATGGTGTATATGTGCTACATTTTCTTAATCCAGTCTATCATTGATGGACATTTGGGTTGGTTCCAAGTCTTTGCTTTTGTGAATAGTGTCACAGTAAACGTAAGTGTGCATGTGTCTTTATAGCAGCATGATTTATAATCCTTTGGGTATATACCCAGTAATGGGATCGCTGGGTCAAATGGTATTTCTAGTTCTAGATCCTTGAGGAATCACCACACTGTCTTCCACAATGGTTGAACTAGTTTACAGTCCCACCAACAGTGTAAAAGTGTTCTTATTTCTCCACATCCTCTCCAGCACCTGCTGTCTCCTGACTTTTTAATGATCGCCATTCTAACTGGTGTAAGATGGTATCTCATTATGGTTTTGATTTGTGTTTCTCTGATGGCCAGTGATGATGAACATTTTTTCATGTGTCTGTTGGCTGCATAAATGTCTTCTTTTGTGAAATGTCTGTTCATATCCTTTGCCCACTTTTTGATGGGGTTGTTTGTTTTTCTCTTGTAAATTTGTTTGAGTTTTTTGTAGATTCTGGATATTAGCCCTTTGTCAGATGAGTAGATTGCAGAAATTTTCTCCCATTCTGTAGGTTGCCTGTTCACTCTGATGGTACTTTCTTTTGCTGTGCAGAAACTCTTTAGTTTAGTTAGATCCCATTTGTCTATTTTGGCTTTTGTTGCCATTGCTTTTGGTGTTTTAAACATGAAGTCCTTGCCCATGCCTATGTCCTGAATGGTATTACCTAGGTTTTCTTCTAGGGTTTTTATGATTTTAGGTCTAACATTTAAGTCTTTAATCTATCTTGAATTGATTTTTGTATAAGGTGTAAGGAAGGGATCCAGTTTCAGCTTTCTACGTATGGCTAGCCAGTTTTCCGAGCACCATTTATTAAATAGGAAATCCTTTCCCCATTTTTTGTTTTTGTCGGGTTTGCCAAAGACCAGATGGTTGTAGATGTGTGGTATTATTTCTGAGGGCTCTGTTCTGTTCCATTGGTCTATATCTTTGGTTTGGTACCAGTACCATGCTGTTTTGGTTACTGTAGCCTTGTAGTATAGTTTGAAGTCAGGTAGTGTGATGCCTCCAGCTTTGTTCTTTTGGTTTAGGATTGTCTTGATAAAATATCTAGGAATCCAACTTACAAGGGATGTGAAGGACCTCTTCACGGAGGACTACAAACCACTTCTCAATGAAATAAAAGAGGACACAAACAAATGGAAGAACATTCCATGCTCATGGATAGGAAGAATCAATATCATGAAAATGGCCATACTGCCCAAGGTAATTTATAGGTTCAATGCCATCCCCATCAACCTATCAATGACTTCCTTCACAATGTTGGAAAAAGCTACTTTAAAGTTTATATGGAACCAAAAAAGAGCCCACATTGCCAAGGTAGTCAGGGTTTAAAGATTGACTATCAGACCTAAGGGGAGAACGCAGAGACTAATAGTTAAAGTCTAGCTTTAGAGTTACAATGTTCGATGTTCATTTCCTAACTCCATCACATACAAAGTGGATGAATCTGAGAAAACAATTTAACCCCTTGGTGCTTCCATTTCCTCATGTCAAGTGAGGAAAACAGCTCCCTCCTTGCTAGGATTGAGTGAAGAATAAAAGAGTTGATTGTGTGTAAAATGATTAGCATGCTCTTGGCTCAAAGTAAATAAGGGATAGACAGAGAACCTCCAACTCACCAAAGGCAGGGATAGATAAAGGTGTGTGTATGGAATCTGTAGCATGAGGCACATGTGAGCCCACTGGGCTCAGTCATTCCTGCACCAGGGGCAGAGTGACCCTAGGTCATATCCAGGTGTGAAGGAGTTCTTTGTAATAGCAGAAGGGTCAAACTTTTCTAGCTATGCTGGGAGGATAATGGGTGAATCTGAGTGTGAGCCAAATCCTTAAGAGGCTGCAATATTGTCTGCTTCCAAGTAGTTCAGGATAGGCCTTAATCCTATCTTTCTTGAGCTCCTCATTCTCAGCCAACCAACAGAAGGGAAATTCCTAACCCTTATGAAACCAAAAACCATCATTTTGCCAGATTAATAATCTTTGTTTGTTTGTCTGAGTTCTAAATTCCCAAGACACACTATTTCCATGCACATCATTACCAAATGTAAACATAGCCTCAGTAGTAATGATGTTTCTGGGTCTGTGGTTCAAGCCCTTTTATCAGGGAGGATTTTCTCTTAGGCAAGATATGGTCAGTTGTTACCATGTTCACATGAATTACCTTCCCTTGTTTCTGCACCCTGGGATAGTCAAATGAATTATCAGGAAGTATCAGTTTATAAGGAAGATGTTGTTTGATTATTATGTTATTTATTTTCTCTCTACTTTGATTGCATTTATCTGGAATTTTCTTTACCCCACTCCCCATCCCTATCTTCTAAGTAAAAAGACAAGACTTCAGGGAATATAGAAAATTACTTGATAATGTGGGAGGATTTGGTACCAAAATTTTACTTTTTGCCTTTAATATTACCCAAGTCAGCACTTGAAGGCTTTGCTGCTTAGAAATTCCTTCCACCAGATACCCTAAATCATCTCTCTCAAGTTCAAAGTTCCACAAGTCTCTAGGGCAGGGGCAAAATGCCACCAGTCTCTTTGCTGAAACATAACAAAAGTCACCTTTGCTCCAGTTCCGAAAAGTTCCTCATTTCCATCTGAGACCAACTCAGCCTGGATTTTATTGTTCATATCACTATCAGCATTTGTGTCAAAGACATTCAGCAAGTCTCTAGGAAGTTCCAAACTTTCCTACATTTTTCTGCCTTCTTCTAAGCTCTCCAAAATGTTCCAACATCTGCCTGTTATCCAGTTCCAAAGTCGCTTTCACATTTTCAGGTATCATTTCAGCAACACCCACTCCTGGTACCAATTTACTGTATTAGTCCATTTTCATGCTGAGAAGATGGGAGGGATTAGTACCAAAATTTTACTTTTTGAGAAATTTAGCTAACCATAAATTCCTCATCCAGTTGTGTAATAAGTTAAAATTGGTTCCACAGTCAACAGCCTTCATGGAGACAGTGCACAAGCTATTCAAGGCAGCATGTCAAGCAGTGTCATGAGGCTGCTTACTCACCCCTGGGAAAAATAATACTGAATGGGAAACTCATCCTGGGAAGCAAAGAGGCTCTCTCAAGGACCCCTAAAATCAGAGTTAATGACATCAAACAAACATAGTGTATTAGTCTGTTTTCACACTGCTGATAAAGACATACCCAAGACTGGGGAGAAAGAGGGGATTAATTGAACTTACAGTTCCACATGGCTGGAGAGGCCTCAGAATCGTAGTGGGAGGTGAAAGGCACTTTTTACGTGGTGGCGAGAAGATAAAATGAAGAAGATGTAAAACTGGAAACCCCTGATAAAACCATCAGATTTCTTGTGACTTATTCACTACCATGATAACAGTCTACGGACTTGGTGCCTGGCATCCCAGCTGTTCCAGCCATGGCTGAAAGGGGCCAACATAGAGCTCAGGCCATGGCTTCAGAGGGTGCAAGCCTCAAGCCTTGGCAGTTTCCATATGGTGTTGAGCCTGAGATTGCACAGAAGTCAGAAATTGAGGTTTGGGAACCTCCACCTAGATTTCAGAGAATGTATGGAAATGCCTGGATGTTGAGGCAGAAGTTTGTTGTACAGGCAGGGCCCTCATGAAGAACTTTTGCTAGGACAGTGTGGAAGGTAAATGTGGGTTCTTAGCCCCAACACAGGGTCCCTACTGGGCCTCCTAGTGGAGCTGTGAGAAGAGGGTCACTATCCTCCAGACCCTAGCATGGTAGATCCACCAACAGCTTGCACCATACACCTGGAAAAGCCACAGACACTCAACACCAGCCTGTGAAAGCAGGCAGGAGTGGGGCTATACCCTGCAAAGCCTCAGGGATGAAGCTGTTCAAGGCCATGGGAGCCTACTTCTTTCATCAGCGTGATCTGGATGTGAGACATGGAATCAAAGGAGATCTTTTTGGAGCTTTAAGATTTGACTACCTGGCTGGATTTTGGACTTGCATGGGTCCTGTGGCCCCTTTGTTTTGGCCAATTTCTCCCATTTGGAATGGCTGCATTTACCCAAAGCCTGTACTCTCTTTGTATCTAGGAAGTAACTAACCTGTTTTTGATTTTACAGGCTCATAGGTGAAAGGGACTTCCCTTATCTCTGATGAGATGTTGGACTGTGGACTTTTGAGCTAGTGCTGAAATTAGTTAAGACTTTGAAGGACTGTTGGGAAGACAGGATTGGTTTTGAAATGTGAAGATAAGAAATTTGGGAGGGGCCGGGGCAGAATGATACAGTTTGGCTCTGTTTCCACCCAAATCTCATCTTGAATTGTAACTCCCATAATTCCCACATGTCATGGGAGGAATCTAGTAGGAGGTGATTTGGATTATGGAGTCGAGTCTTTCCTGCACTGTTCTCGTGATAGTGAATGAGTCTCATGAGATCTGATGGTTTTAAAAAGAAGGGTTCCCCCATACAAACTCTCTCTTTGCCTTCTGCCATCATGTAAGATGTGACTTGCTCCTGCTTGCCTTCTGCCATGACGGTGAGGCTTTCCCAGCCACGTGGAACTGTAAGTTCAATTAAACCTCTTTCTTTTGTAAATTTCCCAGTCTTGGGTGTGTCTCTATCAGTAGTGTGAAAACGGACTAATACAAACATGTAGGAATGGGAAGAAAGGAGTATCGCAATGTTATAGTCAGTGTCTCAGGAAGACTTCTTCAGCAGGGTGGCATTTTAGTCAAGGCATAGGGGGATACGGCAGTAAGTCCTGTAGATGTTTGTGGGAACAGCATTCTACTCAGAGGGAACAGTAAATGCACAGGAAGATACAGGGCACATTTGAAGAGAGCAGGGGGAGACCTGTGTGGCTAAGCTGAACAAACAAAGGGAAGGGGCTTGGAAATGGAATTGGAGATGGCAGCAAGAGTATCCAGAGCCTGCACGGTCATGAATTAACTGTTTTATTCATTCATTCATGTATCTATTTATTTTTGAGACAGGGTCTCACTCTGTCACCCAAGCTGGAATGCAGTGGTACAATCATGGCTCACTGCAACCTCAACCTCCAGGGCTCAAGCGATCCTCTCACCTCCGTCCTTGAGCAGCTGGGACTACTGGCTTGCGCTACTACACCCAGCTAATTTTTAATTTTTTGTAGAAACAGGGTCTCCCTGTGTTGCCCAGGCTGTTCTTGAACTCCAGGACTCAAGGGACCCTCCTGTCTTTGCCTCCTAAAGTGCTGGGATTACAGGTGTGACCCACCATGAAATAACTGTTTTTCACACCAAGTAAGATCGGAGAACCACTGCAGTGTTTTAAAGGATGACTAAGATGATGTGGTTTGCATTTTCAAAGCATCACTCTGTCTCTTAGGTAGACTAGAGGAGAAAAAGCTCAGGAACAGGGACTTGCAGCCCTGATCCAAGCAAGAGACGACGGTGGCTTGGATGAAGGTGGTGGCAAGGGAGGAGCTCTGCAGTGGTCAAATTCTGGATATAATATAGTGACAATTCAATGCCCATTCACTGAGTTGTTTTTGCAAGGAGTACATGAGTAACTGTGTAAAACATTTCCAGTAATGTCCTAAGTAAGTGTTACTTGTGTTTCTGCCTATGGATAGACGCACCATTATTGGTGATAGCACATTACAAAATTTTGCTAGCACAAAACCAGTAGTTTGATCTCCCTTTTTCCCTCTTAACATTTCTCCCTCTTTCCCTTCCTTCATTCCTTTCTTTTTCTTTTTCTTTTCTTTTCTTTTCTTTTTTTTTTTTTTTTTTTTTTTTGGGCGACTCTTGTCACCCAGGCTGGAGTGCAGTGGCACCAACTTGGCTCACTGTAACCTCCGCCTCCTGGGTTCAGGTGATTCTCCTGCCTCAGCCTCCTGAGTAGCTGGGATTAAAGGCACCTGCTGCCATGCCTGGCTAATTTTTGCACTTTTAGTAGAGACGAGGTTTCGCTATCTTGGCCAGACTGGTCTCGAATGCCTGACATCCAGTGATCCACCCGACTCAGTCTCCCAAAGTGCTGGGATTACACATTCCTTTCTTACTTTATTTATTTCTCCTTCTTTTCTTCCTTTCCTCTTTCTTCCCCTTTCCCTTCCATCTTTCATATGTTAATGTGTCCATTCAAGGGCAGATAGTTATAATGATTGATCATGTGGGTGTGGAGTCATACAGACTTGGATTGGCCGTGCCATTTAACATCTGTGTTACCTTAAGTAAGATTAAGATTCTCAACTTCCAGGAGCCTTAGTCTCATTATTTCTAAAGTGAGTACAACAATGGTATCTACTGTAGGTGGTTGATTTGAAGATTGGGGTAATTCACAGAAAACCCGTAGTCTGGGAGTTGATGCTATAAATTGTCATTAAAAGCTGACTTTATTACTTATTGTTGTATCAAGTCTGTATTGCCACTAATAACCATTGTGTTTCATATATATAAAGAAAGGGTGCAAAACATATTTACATAGCCCCAGCTCTCTACCAGCTCAGAACTAGAGGGGCCCAAGGAAGCAGCAGAGAGCAATAACAGGTAAGTCATCTAGAACAGCAAAGCAGGGAAACATATGGTGTGCTATCCAGTGGTATCGAATCTAGCCCATGAATTTGTGGAAGCCTTTCTGCTGGAGGAAGTAATGTTTAAACTCAACCCTAAGGGATTAGTTGAAGTTAGGCAGAGGTTTCCCAGCAGTTTAGGCAGAAGAAGAAATGAGAACAAAGATTCTGAGGCAAAATATGGCATTATCCAGTCAGAAACTGTAAGCTGTTTCAAGAGAGATTAGTAGAAAATCCTTCTGACAATCAGGTGGTTTTTTTAAACTGGTGAAATGAATTAAGCATTTGAACATCTTAAAGCTGGATTTCTTCTTTCACAATTATTATCTTTGGCCTCAGAAGGAACTCATGATTATAACACCTGTCTTAGCTAACGTCCAAATAATGATATCAATTAGAGGGGAAGAAAAACAAATTCACCACTCTGCCCCACAGCCTCTCCTCCTGTGCCCCAAACCTTCACAATTTTTGTTAACAGCAGCAGTATCACCCAGCAGTGAATGAAACTTAATTTCTTTGACAGCTCCTTTTCCATGTTCCCTGGCTGTCCTTCCCATGCAAGTATGTGCTTGCATACACACACACACAAGCAAACACACATAAATTCACCCAGCTAGACACAGAATTATGTCAATTGTATCTCCACTGCATCTCCTTTTTTCCAGCTCCTTTTAGTACTATTGCTGGATTCATATTATGACATCACTCAGCAAGAATATTGTAACAGCCCAACAACTCATCTTCCCACACTCCTGCTCCTAGAACAGGCTAGTGGTTAGAAGGCCATTGCTACCAGATTAATCTTTAAATCAAGGGTCAGGAAACGTTTTCTATAAAGGATCAGAAAGTAAATATCTTAGATTTTATGGGCCGTGGTTTCTGTGTTGCAACTACTCAACTCTATCATTGTATTGCTAAGGCAGCCACAAACCCAATATGAATGAGTGGGTGTGGCTATGTTCCAATAATAGTTTATTTACTAAAACAGAGGCCAGATTTGGCCCTGCTCTTAAGTAAAATTCTCAGCAACACCCCACAACGTCTTCCCACCCATACCTTCTGTAGTAATGTCCCCAACCTGAAAGTAAACATGCTCACTACCATTTCTCAGTTATCATTTCAATCACTTTTCCTCTGGTGTCCCCCACCTTCTCACTATGTCTTTACCTTTCTGCTTCACTAAATATTCTCAATCTTCTCAACATCCCCTATTTGGGTGTCTCTCCTGCCAAGTTGCCTAATTACACTCTCGTTGATCTTTCAGTTCCATATCTGACACTGTTTCCTTCTCCCAGGAATCTTCTTTATACTGGGAGTTCATCTCAGAAGGTCAGGAAAAAGCTTTTGGGCATGAATGTTCTTACTAGTAGATTTCAGGAGGAAAGACCATGTTGTCATCTTGACAGAGACGTTAAGACCGCTACTCTTGACCCAGAAATTATTTGACTCTCTTTGAATTGAGAAGTTGGGTACTTGATCCTTCCTCTTTGACCACAGGATATGGACGAAAGAATCTGTGACAGTTTCTAGGCTCTGGATGAAGAGAGTGGAATCTTTCACTTTCTGCCTCTTAGAACATTCTGTCTGGGAACCCTAGACACGTTTAAAGAGTCTGACTTTTCTGAGACCTGCTACCGCACTGGAGATGCTAGGTGTTAGTGCTCAAGTCAGCAGTCTGAACTGAACCCAGCCTTCGAGCCAAGCCCATCAAAGCATGAGCCATGTGAGTAGAGTCACCTTGGACTCTAAAGCCCATCCACCAGCCAAAGAGACTGGAATAACCTCCATCAGCAGCACAGGGAGCGGGATAATCATCCCTGCCCAAATTCCTCACCAACACAATCATGAGATAAAACAAAATGGTTGTGTTATTAAGTCATTACATTTTTTTTGGCTGGCTCATAACACACAATAAATGAGCACAATGTAGATTTCTAAATGAATGAACCTGTTGTCCTCAACACTTTCCCCAAGCCAGTAAGCTTTTCACATTCCTGTTTATTTTGTCATTGATCTCCCTCCTGCCCAGAATGCGCTTCTGCTGTGATTATTCCCGTGTAGTCTTCTCTTTATTGTCTATTAAAAGCCTAATTTTATTTTCTATCCGTGTATAACATCACTTCCCCCATGAAGCCTTTTTTTATTTCTGCAGACAGTTATTGACTGATTCTTTAAAGTTCTCCAGGTACGTGATTTATAGACTCATCATTGTAGCAGCTGACTTGTTTTCTGAAATTTCTTTTAATGTAGCTGCCATCCCTAGCTTAGTTTTTGATATAGTTGTTGAAAATTAGTAGCCACTTAATAAACCTTTATTGAATGATTCAGTGCCAAAGCTGGGATTTGCACTCTGGTAGTTGGCATATTAGGTTAAAGGTATTGAAGAAAACATAATCATTTACTTAAAAATCTAACAAAAACTATCCCTATCCCCATCTTAAAAGAAAAGATAAATGGGTTTTGATATTTCCAACATATAATGTATGTCAGAAAAAATATGGAAGCTAAGTTTTGCTGTGATAATAAGTAAACCCTAAATTTCATAGTTTAAGATGGTATAGGTTTAATTCTCACTCATGCTACAGTATAACACAGATTAGGCAGCTCTCTTGGGCAAAATATTCTTAAGTGATTACCCATGTATTCAGACTTGTATCTTACAACTCTGCCAATGTTGGAGCTATTTTCCTACAGACCAACAGACAGAAGAAAGGGAGTATGGAGAAACATGTACCACTATGAATTGTCTGAGTCAGGGTGACATATGGCTTCTGCTCACGTTCCAGTTGGAAGACCCTTAATTACGTGGTCTCCACCTGCATTAAAAAAAGTTTGGAAAATGTAGTCTTTCCGTGTATCCAGGAAGAGAAAATCATGTGGCAAACACATATTGTCTCTCTTGCAGAGACTGTATTGGTTAGCTTTTGGTGAGAAACAACCCCAAATGTAAAATAATCATGTATTTATTTTTCTTAAAATTATTTGAGTCAGCTGAGCGATCCTTCAGGTCTGTGTTGCATCATCTGGGACTCGATGGTCTAGATTAGTAGTTTCCAAATGAGCCAATTTATATACTTTCTTTCAACACCACCAGGGGATATTTGGCAATGCCTGTACACAGTTTTGTTTGTCATAACTGGGGGATTTTATTGGCATCTGGTGTATAAAGGCCAGGGATTCTGTTAGTCACTCTACAATGCACAGGACAAGACCCTGCAAAAAAAGAAACTTCAGGCCCAAGATGTTAATAGCAGGGAAGTCGAGAAACCCTAGTACAGGATGACCTAACTCAGATGTCATAGGCTGTTGAATCTAACGAGGACTCAGCTGAGAGGGGTGGACTCTCTTCTATGGGGCTTCTATCTTCCAGTATGATGACAAAGGCTTCTTTACATCACAGTCTCAGTGTTCTAAAGAGCAGCAAGAAATAACAGTTCTAATATGTAAGCATTTTTAAACCTCTGTTTAGATCTACTTTTCAACACCTCATTGGCCAAAGCATTTAATCTCTTGAGGGGAAAAGCTGAAAATGTGGACCACTTTGCAAGCTAAAAGAAAGATCTTGTGTGAAAGTTGTAGTTCTGTGCTGTACTCTTAAGCGCTGTGTAATAAATATGTGAAATAATTCAATGCATTACAATGGTGTGTAATTATTATCTCCTCTTTACACAGAGCATTCATAGTGATTTGTGATGGTTTAGACTGTGAGGTATGATGTCAAACTGCCTGGGTTCAAATCCCAGCTCCATCATTTTGTATAGAACATAGGGTAAGCAGCATACTTTCTCTGTACTTCTATTTCTTCATCTGTAAACCATAAACAATGACAATAATAACTCCTTTTGAGACGGTATCATGAGATATTATATGTAAACTACTGAGTACTCTCTGGAATATAGTAAGAGCTTAATAAATAGCATGTATTAATTGTTGGTAAGCGGTGTTATTTCTCTGATTTTGGAAGGGAGCCCAGAGGGGTTCTAACTCCTTTGATAAAATGGCAGACTTTTTTCCTTTTCTCCTATTCTGTCCTAGATCGCAGATGAAGAAGTGGCAATAATGACTCTTTATTTTTAGCTTGTGATGATGTGAGTGCTGAGCCATCATTATCATTCAAGTCTCTTGTGATTGAAAAAGACTAAAAGGCACCTATAGGCACTATTAACCACCTGAAAGCCATACACATGGATGGGAATTAGATGTGTACTCTGTCATATTGGAGGACAGAATAGATCCATTGGGTGCGAGCTATTAGGAGTTTCAGTTTTACTAAATGTTAAGGACAAATTTGTTAACAAACAGCATCAACCAATGGATGTGCTGCTCTAGCATCTTAAGTTGGTTTCCCAGAAGCAGTTCCTGATATGATGACGTACACGTACGTCATTCTCCACGTAAGTAGAGAATGGAGAAACAGAAAATAAAATGAAGATGGAAAAGAGACCAAGGAAATCTATCATATCAAGTATGCAATATCAACCCCTGGAGTGTGACTTGGGCTGCATCCCAGAAGGGAGCCTTGGAAACAGTGAAAATAGTGATAGTCACTCTCAGAGTTTCTGAATCAGAGCAAGACAACTGGGATATTTATACTCCTGCCCTCATCACTGGTTAAGTCATGAGGAGGAGTTGGTATACATTCCCAGATACTTCTGGTTCTATGAGTTGTTATGTATGCAGGCAATGAGGGTCCTGGTAGTCTGAGGGCAGCCCTCTAATTGCTACTGTTGGGAGCAGAGGCACACCAGAAGCTGGTAGACGCCAAAAAATAGTGAAAGAGGTTTTCAGGAATATCCTTTCAGCACTGAAATCACCAGCTCTGCTTTGTCTGTTTGTTGTACTCAATTTCTGGAGAGATCCAGGCAGAAGCTACCAACTTCAACACCTATTTTGACACCGAGAGTCATTTAACAAAGGCTTTCTTTAGAATAATACATTACTATTGCTTGGTTTTGCTTGGCAACCTTTGAAAACAAAGTGCTTAAAGAAAACCTTCCCACAAATATGTAAGCCTGGTCTCCAGTTGACTGTTGTCTGCCTGGGCCTTCTCTGTGGTGATTCGCGGGCTCTGACTTCAGACAGACTTGGCTTCTTAATCCTCCTTTGAGCTCTTTGGGCTGAAAAATTTTGAGTAAATCACCTAAAACCTTTGTTCTTCCATGACTTCACTTGTAAAATAGAACCAATAATACTTACCTCTTGGGTCTAATAAGATTTATCTACCTAGTTCACAATAGGCATTTTTTGTAAACACTGTATGCATTTCTTTATTCTAAATTTGAAACAGGAAAATTGAAGACAGAAAGATTAAGTTGCCTCTCAAGTCACTTAGGGAAATTAAGGATTATGAGTGTTCTACTGACTGTTTCCCTAGCACAGTTTTTAATGTATCATTTTATATGGAAAATGAGATAAAGCCAACTAGAATGTAGAAAAACAATAGATGAAAACCTAGCACCATTGCTGATGTCACTACTGTTGTGGTGGTTGTTGTTGTTGTTATCATCAATCTGTCCTACTTCCTAGCTATTGGACCTTAACAAATTGCTTACTTAGGTTATTTGTGCCTCGGTTCTCTCTGATACAAAACATGAGCGCTGGGCTACATGGGCATAACGTCCCTTCCAGTTCCAACTGCCCACCATTCTAAAAGGTTGTATTAGTCTGTTTTCATGCTGCTGATAAAGACATACACAAGACTGAGCAATTTGCAAAAGAAAGAGGTTTTATTTTATTTTATTTTATTTCTTGAGAAGAAGTTTCACCCTTGTTGCTCATGCTGGAGTGCAATGGCACAATCTCAGCTCACTGCAACCTCTGCCTCCTGGGTTCAAGTGATTTTCCTGCCTCAGCCTCCCGAGGAGCTGGGATTACAGGAACCTCCTACCATGTCCTGCTAATTTTTGTATTATTAGTAGAGATGAGGTTTTGCCATGTTAGCCAGGCTGGTCTCGATCTCCTGATCTCAGGTGATCTGCCCTCCTTGGCTTCCCAAAGTGTTGGGATTACAAGCGTGAGTCACTGCACCCAGCCACAAAGAGGTTTTAATTGGTCTCACAATTCCACGTGGCTGAGGAGGTCTCACAATCACAGTGGAAGGCAAGGAGGAGCAAGTCACATCTTACGTGGAGAGCAGCAGGCAAAGAGAGAAGTTGTACAGAGAAACTGCGTTTTTTTAAACCATCAAATCTTGTGAGATTCATTTACTATCATGAGAACAGCATGGGAAAGACCCACCCTCATGATTCAATCATCTCCCACCAGGTTGCTCCCACAATGCATGGGAATTATGGGAGCTACAAGATGAGATTTGGGTGGGGACACAGAGCCAAACCATATCGGGGTAAAGATGAAAAGAAAGCATTTAGGGCTTAGGAGCCTAAGTGCAGTGATATGAGTGGACTTACGCTTTTGTAATAGGTAGTGAGGCTCCAGTGTCCACAGGTGGAAGTGAGAAAACATAGCCGGTTGCCAGTGGAACTTGTATTCTCTGGTGACTAGTTGGAAATAGTGTTTATTTGTTTCTTTTTAAGGTTATTTTCAATCCTGAGGTTTGGAGATTTGGTAGTGATTTTAAAAATTATAATTCGTATGAAGGTTACCTGTCAGGTACTGAGTATCTAAGAAGGAAAAGCAGCCACAAATCAAGCAGAATATTGTGCAGGAAGCTACTTTTCCCACAAACACCGGGAGGTTACAATACCACAACTGAATAGCTCTTTGAAATACTTCACTAAATTACTCTGTTGGGTACCCCTTATTAAGCAATCTGCTTCAGAAAGTTCTTTATTTTCCAGGACTGGCAAAGTCTCACAATTTCATTATGCTGGGGGACTTGGTGCTGTCTCTTTTGAGAGATTCATCTGCCTGGCGAGTGGCCCATATTACCTTCCTTGTTGGGCCTTGATAAGTGTCTCTGAACTAAGGGAAAACAATTTGTACAACTCTTCCAGTCAATTGGAGGCTGAACTGTGGGATGGAACAAAGCTCTGTTCCATCCCACAGTGCCAATTTGCCCTTATCAAGTGCAACAGAGAAAATGTGGTGGCGTGTTACTGCGAGAATAGGAAAGCACTCCCAACAAAACGAGAAAACAGTTATTGGACTCGTTTTATCAACCCAGGGCTAGCTCTGCAGCAATTTTCATACAATTACGCCACGTTCGAATCGCCTCACCATATGGCTGGGCATCGATCATTTTGCCGTGATGATAATTTAATATGTAATGTGGACGTTTGCTTGTTTTGTTAATAAAATTTTCATTTTGGTGTTCTGATTTCATCATAGAATGTCATGAGCATTGACAGATTTTTTTAATAAAAATTGTTAGCATTTGTAGAATAAAAATCCCTTTCACAAATGTCATGCTATTTGCACTTTCATAGGAAGCCTGGAGAAGCTTGGGCTGGCATTATTTAACCACAGGAACGGAAAGACTCCCTGAGACTGAGCAGTTCCTAACTTGCCCGAAGTTCAAACCAGAGGTAACTTGAAGGCCAGGCTTCAGTCCAGGGCAGTTTTTCAGTGTGATGTCCTTTCCATGCTGGGACTCAGGTATTCCTTTAGAAGTGTACTTTACAGGGATCCTATTGTTAAATATTCTTTTCAATACATCTCAACATATTGGGAAAACACAAGTGTAATTAATAACTAAAAGTCCTCCTGCCCATGTTATGAGCTCTTCAAGGCAAATCACATAGCCTGGAGGCCAGAGACCAGCTCATGTAGATAAAGATAAGACAGCCACTGATGAAACATAAAGAGGTTATACAAAAGGCTAAACTGGATGACAGAGATGCTTTTGTTTTTAAATTGTCTTTTCCAGAACTTCTAGGATTCCATGCAGTTATCTCAGAGCCCACTGCAGGTGCTGAGGAACAGGATTTGGGGCTTTCTACTCTCTCCCTCAGAGAATGTGGTTCCACTAACACCTGTTTTTAAACATAGGATTTTCATGAACATTTTCCACTGGTAAGAAGATCTACTATAGGACAAAATTTTTGCAACAACTGGTCTAATCCAATTAACTCTCTTTTTAAAAATGAAGAACTCAGATCTGCAGAGGCCATGGGACCTGCCCAAGGAGAGAAATCTTTTTCCTGCAAGAACATCTCATCTCCTGACTCCCAGTTCCATTGAACAGGGTTAGCATGGAGACCTGGTATCTCAATACCATTGATTTTAGGTGCACTTTGGTTTTACACAACAGATTTATCTAGAGGACAGGAGTGCAGAATTGCTGGAAAATACATAGTTCATAGTGAAGCAAAAGAATCTCTACTTTGAGGGTTGGAGGAGAGTAATTCCTAAGTACCAGTTATGTCTCTAAGGACATTTTCTTCACTAACCTTTTGTTATTAATTTTAATTTATTATTCCATGATTGATTTTCACCTGTCTGTCCATTCCTACTATCCTTCAGTTACCTGGTCTCTCTGCCTTCTGTCTTACTCACATCAAAATCATTTTTCTTGCAATTACTAAAAATATCTTTCTGACATGCAAACCTGACTATGTTTCTTTTCTGCTTGGAACCTGTTTTTTCTTGGACGTGGCAACATCCTAATATCTAGGATGGATCTGCTCCCCTTATTTACACGTCTCCTGCTCTCCAAGCTCTAGCTGTAACCGTCGATGTTTTTCCTCTGCATGTTCATAACTGCTTCACACATAGACACCCTGGCATAAGCAATGTCTCCTGTCTAGAATGCCCTTGATGTTCTTTTTTGACCTGGAAAACTCAAGTTTCAAGATTTATCTTAAGAATTGCATATTTCAGGAACCTTTTTTTCTCCCCCTATACCCAGCATGTGTTAGATATTCTTTAACACACCTTTATCTAGCAATTTCCAGATTCTAGTTAAATCTGCTCCTGGGAATATATCTCCCATTAGTGAATTTTTACAGGACAAAGGCTTTTTGTTTTTTTCTTTCTCAATCTTCATAACACACAGTGCAGGGCTTGGCACATAATAGGCACTTAATGAATGATTGTTGAACTTATATGCATCTATTTCTCATCTAATATATTAGTTAAGACTCTTCAGTTTTAGGTTAATAATTTTTTTAAGAAATAGTAGCTGATACAAAGTAAAGTCAAAAGAGCTCTCAGTGAGGGTGTGCAGGGGTATTTTATAATATCCTTGAGGGGAAGTTTAATTGGGCTTTATGGGGGTCAGAATACCAACAGAATGAAGTCCCTTCCTCTCTTGGGGGCCTCAAGTTCTCTCAGCCCTGCTTCTTTCCAAGGATCTGATTAATCATTTGCTTGATTTCTCTCTGAGGGTCACCTTTATCTGCTTCTAAGTGCATATGGAGAGAAAGAATCCCAATAGCCCTAGCTCAACCTACCATCTGAGCTCAGCTTGAAACTTCTGAGTCTTGGTTTGAAAGGGAAAGAACATGACTCTTTCTACTAATCTAACTAAGCACTGCCTATGGGTCAGGGATGGCCTAATATGGTTACGAATGTGGAGGTTACATTTACCCACTGATTTGCTCTGTTTGAAGAGAAAGGGCTGCAGGCTGCACAGATATCTCCAAAACTAACAGCTCCAAGCAAGTGATACGGACCAAACTTAGGCATTCTAGAGCAAGACAAGCATTTCCCCAAGTATCTGCACAGAATATTAGTTCCACAGGGTGATAATAGTTGGTAGGAGAGAAACAATGGTGCAGTTCAGCAAGTCTGAAAAACGCTTAAACAAACTTAAATCTGTTTCTTTACTGAAAGGCTTCTCAATGACTTTGTCATGCAAATGTGATTTATGAAATGGAAAAAAGAGAATATCATCTGTTGCATTCTCTGGACTTATTTGTCCAGAGAAACATTTTTTTTCTCCCCCGAGAAACACTTTGTAGCATTAGGGTTCTGTGGAATAGACTTGGGGAAGACTGAAGTAATCATATGCTAATTATCTCACTTCATTGGTGGATATACATACTAATCAATATGTTATACTTCACCAATTTAGAGTAATGACATTTCCTGAACTGTGTTTAAGAGTCTTTGAGGGACTTTCAATTCGTCTTCCTGTTTCCTCCTTCCAGCAATTTGGAATCGTGATTTCCCCAGTGACGATCACTCAGGTGGAATTTTCTCTCTCCATTCAGCTGTATGCCTAATTAAGTGACTGCTATGTTTTTAACAGGTTTGACTTAGGATGTGAGCACTACTCCTTCTCCTGAAGTTGTTTTGGTAAGTAGAATTGTATTGGGAAAACAGAAGCCATAGTTGTTTATAGGGACACATCTGAAGACATTTACATAATGTTTCCATGTTAATGATTGGTTCAGACCCATTCATTGAGTACTTATTGAGTATTTGCTTGATTCTGGGCTCCGGACTGGGCATTGCTGATTGCAAGACGAGTAAGCCTACAACCTAAGCTAGCATAGCTCAGCTTTTAGTAGAGGAGAGAGACATATCTGCAGATAACTTCTGAGTGTGATAAATGCCTTGGTAGATGAAAGAAAATGATAAAGAGCTAGCAGAGAGGAGAGAAGGATTTACTCTGGGAGAGGTTGCAGAAAACATTCTGCAAGGAAAATGACATCTATTCTCTGTTTTGATGAAAGAGTGAGTGTTCTTGATGATAATAAGAAAGGAAAGCTTTTTATGCGTAAGACAGAAGGAAAGTGAAAGACAAAACCCTGGATTATGCTAACAATGAAGTGGCTGGCAGAGGAAGTGAATCCAGGCCAGGAGACTGAGAAGGAATGACCAGAAAGTTGGGAGAAGAACAAGGAAGAAGGATGTCCAGGTAGACAAGGTAGAAGAGGGTTTCAAGCAATTTTAATAACAATGAAGACAGGATCAAAAGGATCAAATACTGCTGTAGACAATCCAACAGGATACCAACATTGGTTCTAGGTTAAAATTCCCCAAACTTGAGCTTGAGTACAAAGACAGCAATTTGGGCTCCCATCAACTGTTTCCATTATATGTCCCCAATGAAAACCTCACATTTATCCGTGATAGAATAGTGTAGGCTGTTATTCCTGAGTACATGCAAACTTACATGACACAAACATTTCAAAGCCTGAGAATAAAGGGAAGGGATGGAAATCAAAGGGGCCTTTGATTTGACCTTTGGTACTTGATCTTCCTTCAAAAAAGCACACACTGGGTGTTAGGAGACCTACAATTTATATTGGATCCTATGACGAAGCAACTGTGTGAATGTAGGAAAATCATTTCATCCTCTGGACCTGGGTTGCCTGTTCAGCACTGGAGTTTGGCTGGATCTCTATGGATTCTTCCAGAGAATCAAAAGTCCCTGTGATGCCTTATGCGGAGTGATGGGGACTTTATACTCTGCTAAATACCAACACTTACAATGTACTCTTTCTCCCTCCGTCACAGTTCAAAGGGGAAGTAGAATTTCAGACAGATACTGAAGATATCTTTACACAAGGCTGAACCGAGTTGGGTATAACTAGTGACTGGAGAAAGGAGAAAAGGCAGGAGATTTTTTTTTCTCCCTTACTGATGAAGAGGACACTGTGACTTGCTTACTTGCCTCAGGCAAGTTTCTTCAATTTTGCATATTATGTACACATTGGTGCATAGCTGATTGCCCCAAAACTTCATGGCTCAAAGCAAAAATACATAGTTATTTTCTTTCACTACTTCAGAGGGTCAGGAATTTGAGATCAACTTTTCTAGCTCAGATTTTTCCTGAGTTTATCAGATCTTGGCCAGGGTAGTAGTCAAGGCTTAAGTGAGTCTAGAAATCCATTTTCAGTCTAGCTGTCTCATGTGGCCCCTGTTAGAGGGAAGACTGAAGTTTTTACTACTTGAACCTCTCCCCTAGGCTATTTGAGTGCATCCTCAGGACGCAATGGCTGGCTTTTTCCAGAGTGAGCAATTGGAAAGATGACCTAGCCCCAGAAGTCACACGTTGACCTTTGCTGTATCCTATCAGTCACATGGGCCAGCCTGGATGCCCCATACACCAGCATGAGTATCCTCAGGAAAGCATCACTGGGGGTCACGACTGCCTACCACACTCTGTACACTTCACCTTTTCATGCTAAAATGAAGAAGATGACGCTTAGTTCTTTACATCCATGCTGCAGAGAATATGCCCATTCAGGAGGTGTTAGTTGTTTGTCTCTTGTTGTCCCTCTCAAAGCAGTGTGGAATAAATGGTATTACAGAGAGGCAGGGACACTGCTCTAGGAACAAGCAGGAGGAATTCCCTTCTGGCTGGGGAATGGCTCCATGAAGAAGATGGAGTTTTTGAACTAGACCTTTGGGGATATGTAGAGTTTGAACAGTCAGAAAATATTGGGATGGAGTAGAGTGGTGGGAAAAGTCATTCTAACTAAACACTGGGATGGGCATGAACAGAGACTCAGAGGTAAAGGAATATAAAAATTGTTTGGGAAAGTTCAGCTTTCCTGAAATGGCGGGTCTGTGTGTTTGTGTCTTTACACAACATGCCAAGCCAGGCAGAAGAGGAAACAGGAGCATCAGGGCTGGAAGTGCAGTTAAAAAAACCTACTACACAGTCAGGATTCTAAATGCCAGAGTCAGGATTAAAGGCAGAACTCGTTTTCTGAGCTAATCTTCCTTTTTGGAGATGATATGTTGAGTAAGTGCATTTCCAAACTTTAGTCATTTGCATGTAATGACTAGAATGTAATTGTAACTTTTCTCATATACAAGTGTGTGGTGGGCAGCCCCTAAGATGTCACCTATGACCCCTGCCTTTTGGTGACTCCCTCCTTCATGCGGATGGGCTGGATTTAATGACTCACTTCTCATGAATAGAATGAGCTGCATGTTGTGAGCTGCCTGATGGCGATGCCTATGTGGCAAGGTACTGACATCTTCAGCCGACAGCCAACAGAACACAGAGCCCTGCAAGCAACCATGTAGAGAGAGATTGGAAGCTGAGCTTGCAGATCTCAGACTGGGGAAGAGGTCAGAGGGGAATGCGCAAGCCTTGGAAGGACAAAGCCCCGTCCCAGTGGACACTGACACTTTGATACTAGCCCCATGACAGACTGTGAACTAGGAACATCCACCAAGCCACACCCTACACAGATTCCTGGCTCACATAAACCGAGACAATAAATGTGTGTGAAGTGGCTAAGTTTGGGGTAATTTGTTATGGAACAATAGATAACGAATACACATGTGCCACCCAGACAATGATTTACTTAAGACATCTGTCTTCAGATCAACTTTTTAATATAAATGTATTTCTTTAAAAAGGAAACTTTATATTTCAAAGTAAGAGATTGATATCAATTTCCATAAACAGGTTAGTGTGTGAGACCTAAAATCAACTCTTTAATGCTAACTACTGTGTTTACTAACATTACTAATATTCCTTGAGAGACATGAGCTGATTGAAAGACACTGGGTTTGAATTCCATGTTCCCCTCTTGTTAGCTGTGTGACATTAGAAATATTTCATTAATGATTTGAGGCTTTTCTTCTTCATTTCTAAAAGACATAATTTGACTCGATTTTCTAGTATGTTTCAGGATTAAACAATTACTGTGAAAGCACCTATAAATAATAATGATGATGATAATGATAATTGCCATGTTTTATAATCTTTAACAATGCACCAAGTGCCTCATTTTGCCATTCAGGAGAAGTTTCAGAGAGGTTTAGTAACTTGCTCAGGATCACAGCTAGTGCAGTGGTGAATGAGAATTCTAATCCGGATCATTTTCATTGTGAAGCTCTTACTCATTAGTATTACAGATTAAACACCACACGCAGTGAGCAACATTCAAACCATGTTGGTTCTTTTTTCTGGCTTAGAAATGAAACTTTGCAGTTTTCCTGCCTCTGCTTTCATGTAATATGGAACTTTTGTTCTCTGTCAGGTTCAACTCTATTTCTGGGATCACTCACTGTTTACTAACGAGGTTGTTGTCAAGATCCAATTTTTCTAGGTTCATAGCAGCTAGTCAAACATCACTCTAGGTCAACTGGGGCTGTCTGTAGTAATGATAAAATCTATGCCTTCAATTTCTTAATTAACTAAATACAATGAAGTCTTAAAATTGATCAAAGCAGAGTCTCCTGTGGAATTAATTAGAAAATTATGGGGGAGGACTTGATGATTAATCCAGACTTCATAAACCTACTGGGAATTTTATAAAAGCTCAAAATAAAACACAGACTTGTGTTAAAAATTAATTTATAATGTGATAACCACTTCAGCCTTTTTCGTGACAGAGTAGGGGGTAGAGGCCGGCAGTGTTCCAGCCTACATCTCAGGATGCTGTCTGAGGAGTGCTGTCACTGACATTCTGGGATAACACTGAGTTTTGAAGAGTGTTCAGTGGCATTGCCATGGGCAGACAGATGGAGGTCTTTTATAAACTCCATTAGCAGCCTTCCCCCAACAATGCCTGCAAACATCACTACTGACACTATCATTTTCCACGAGTATTTTGAATTTTTTTCTATCTTACGGAAGTAGAAATAAAAGCATTTTTAGAAGACTTTGCCATGTATATGTCCTGTTACAAAGCAATATGCAAAACAAGAATGCTTAACATGGCTGCAAGAAACATCCCACAGCTTCTTCGCTGCAAGCCACAAGCACCCATGCACACCCATTCCATACAGGACCCTGCATCTGGCCCTCTGGAGGGGCTATGGCTAAGGTACCTGTTTATGCCTTTGTATTAGTCCATTCTCACACTGCTGATAAAGACATACCCAAGACTGGATAATTTATAAGGAAAAAGAGGTTTAACGTGTTCGCAGTTCTACATGGCTGGGGAGGCCTTGTGATGACGCAGAAGGCAAAAGGCACATCTTACATGACCGCAAGGAAGAGAGAGAATGATAAGCAAGTGAAAGGGATTTCCCCTTCTCACTCAAACCATTAGATCTCATGAGACTCATTCGCTGCCATGAGAACAGTATGGGGAAAACCAAACCGCCCCCATGATTCAATTATCCTTCACCAGGTCCCTCCCACAACACGTGGGAATTATGGGAACTACAGTTCAAAATGAGATTTGGGTGGGGACACAGCCAAACCATATCAGCCTTCCAGGAGCCCACGGGTAAGCAGAGGGTTTGGACATGCACAGACAAATCCAGGAAAGTGGGTTTGATGTTCAGACCAGCAATTGTGTGGAGCCATGGTAGCACGTAGGAAAATGTGATTATTTCTATCCAGGGGCCTGGAAATCTTCCCTGAGGGACTGAGGCTGGAGCTGAGTTGTGAAAGAGCAGAGACTGTCACCAGGCAAATTTAAGAAAATGGCATAAACCTTGACTCGAGGACAAGGGCACATCCAGCACATTAAGGGAACTGTACGGGTGCATGATGTCTGGAGTGCCTTATTTTCTTGGGTCTTGACACATTAGAAGTGATAATTTTTCTATAATAGCACTTCTGTTATGTTGGCTAAGGCAGAATCTTTGTGATAGTGAATTAAAAATGCAATTAGTAAAAGAAACGCAATTAGCTATTTTACATTGTGTTCACATATGCAAATTAAAAAGGAGACTTGATATAATTATGTAGAAGAAACAAAGGTTAATAAACAGCAGGTTGGGCTATCATTATCTGTATATTCCTAGGGAAAGGTAGTGTCTGCATCAGTAGGGTAAGAGAAAAGAAGGACTGCATGTCAGCTACTTGGCTATGTGACTGGATCACGTTTGGCTTGGTCGGATTCCAAAGCTCATGTTTCTTCCTTTTCCCTCCACTTTGTTTTATTACTATTTGAGTTTTTGGTCATTTCAGGGCGTTGTAATTCCTGGATTTGAATACTAACATATGAAAATTTATTAATGGTTATTTTTTGTTTCATGTAATTTAGCTAACACCATACATCAACAATATGACTGTCAACAGTCATAGTACAGTGTGTACAACTTAGATTATCTGATTGTCATAATCTTAGTTTTTAAAAACCTGCCAATTAATTCAAAGCACAAAACTAAGCCTACTAATCATTACTTTTCAAAATTAGAAATCACCAACATTTACAATGGAGAAAACTGAACAAATTATATTGTATTACTATCATGGAGAATTAAGCAGCAAGTAAAAATATTGTATTAGAAGAATATTTAACTTACCCACCCCCAAAATAAAAGAATTTGCTATGAATGCCTTTTTTTGACTTTTTACATATCGGGCAAGTATTATTAATAGGAAATTTATTATTATTTTAACTAAGCAGATTTAATAAATACTCCACAAAATTTTTACATTCCTTCCTATTTGAAATAGGGGCCTTTTGCTTTAAGAACAAAGTACAATAAATAGTTCTAAATAATAATACCAATGCATGATTAATGATCCTCTCATTTGTACACGTTAGGTGAATAAATGCGAGGATATTTGTAGCAAGAGTGGCAGTGCAGACGTGGGAATGAGCTCTGGAGCCAGCAATTACTCTGAGACACCTTTTATTTTCAGCCATGGTTTCTGCATTTACTTTTGTCACTTTTTCTTTGCCCTTTGTGGCTCATCTTTTTTTGCGCAGACTCGTGTGGTGCCCCATCTGCTGTGATTCACCCCATTCTAATTATGCAGCACACATCCTGTTGCTATGAACCACAATTTTATCAGTTTTTATAATTAATCAGAGCCTTGCAGATAAAAGATGCAAATGCAACATTTTAAAAAGAGATGTTATTGCTGAAAGCAACTCACACAGGCCTGAATGCATTCGATACTCATGATGATTTGAGAGAGAGGGAAAATTCACATATTTAACTATCTGGGTTTCCTGGAAGGCTGCTTGGCCCGAGGCAAGAACAGTAGCCTTAGAGTCAGGTCACTGCAGTTCTGCCCTTTACTAGCAAGGAGACTTGGGCATGTCACTTAACCTTCCTGACTCTCAATTTTTTCTTCTTTATAATGAGAAATAATCCCTGGTCTTCCTCCCAGGTCTGTGAGCCTGTCACTTCCTACTTAACTGAGTCACTTCCCCCTTTTGATTCAAATGAACCATCAGTTTGTTCAACAGCTATTAGTAAGCACCCATTTATATGAGGCCCGAGATTTGGAGACCTGGAGTCCAGTTATGGTTCTGTCACTGAACAAGTAAGTCAGGCCTGATATTTCATTGTCCTATGTTTCTACTTTTGTAATTAGCAAACATTTATATAATATTTATAATGTATCAACCACTATTCCAAGCACCTTATAAACATTGATTTAGAATCTCCATTTTACAAATAAAAAGAAACTGAGGAAGAGGAAAGTTCAGGAACCTGCCCCAAGTCACATAACTAGCACGTGTTGAAGCTGGGATTCAGTCTATGCAGTTAACTATGGCCCAATGCTGTCTCTCAGTGATGTCAGTATACCTTCCTTATTACCTCCAGTATGGGACAGTAGAACGAGCACGCTGTTCATAATGGAATACCTCAGCTACTAATTAATTCCTGCCTCGATAATCATCATTTGTGTGACCTTGGTCAAGACACAGGCATTTTTGGTACAGGTGCAGTGGCTCACGCCTGTAATCCCAGCACCTTGGGAGGCCGAGGTGGGCAGATCATCAGGTCGGGAGTTCAAGGCCAGCCTGGCCAAGATGGTGAAACCCCGTCTCTACTAAAAACTATGAAAAAAAAATTAGCCGGGCACGGTGGCAGGTGCCTGTAATCCCAGCTACTCAGGAGGCAGAGGCAGGAGAATTGCTTGAAACTGGAAGGCCAAGGCTGCGGGGAGCTGAGATCGCACCACTGCACTTCAGCCTGGGCAAAATAGTGAAATTCTGTCAAAAAAAAAAAAAAAAAAGAGGGAAAAAGAGAAACAAAGAAAGAAAAGGAAAGAAAGAGAAAGAAAGAAAGAAAGAAAGAAAGAAAGAAAGAAAGAAAGAAAGAAAGAAAGAAAGAAAGAAAGAAAGAAAGAAAGAAAGAAAGGAGGGAGAGAGGGAGGGAGGGAGGGAGGAAGGAAGGAAGGAGAGAGAGAGACAGAGGAAGGAAGGAAAGAAGGGAGGGAGGGAGGGAGGGAGAGAAAGAAAGAAAGAAGAAAGAAGAAAGAGAGAAAGAGAAAGAGAGACATTCTCGGTCCTTAAATTTCTCACCTATGAACTTGAAATGACACCTCCCTCACTGAATTTCTAAGTGGATTAGAAAACATCATATCTTTGTAAAGTACCTGGTAGTGTAACCAAATCCATATTGGGCTGCTTGAAAACCCAGCTCGAGACAAGGATTGGTGGGAGGAAAGGCAGGTTTATTCTGAGAACCAGCAAACCAAGAAGATGGTGAACCAGCATTCTAAAGTACTATCTTAAGTCAGCACAAAATTCAGGCTCTTTTAATGTTAAGGTCAGGGGGAAGAAAAGCGGGTTGGGATCAAGGGGTGACCGACAACCACGGATTATCCGGATGGCAGAGAGAATCCAAGGAGGTTAGAAACTTCTTTGTCCTTGGTCAGGTCACAATGTTTCCATAAATCTTTAACAAACATATTTGTTTACATGCTTCCGTGTTAATCTCAGGCTTAGTTTTAAAAACTACATGGTTGTTGTTTTTGCATAGTATCTCAGTGCCCTAAAATTACTGCAGCCTATGTGCAAGAATGGGTAAAGTCCCCTTAAACAAAAATGAAGGTAGTTATGTTCATTCTTTTGCTGCTTCCGTTACTCTAGGGTATTTGAAACATAGAGAAGACTCAAATGCCTCTCCCCTTCCCCTTTCAGGAGATAATAGAGATGGAGGAGAGATAGGAACATTTCAGGGGAAGGTCTGCAGCATTGCTAATAGTCACTGCCTTATATTGTACACCATCCACCTGCCAGACACTTGCGTAGGCCAGCTCCAATTTCCATGAGACAGCTCAGTAAGATTTGTACATTTACCCCCATTTACAGCTCAGAAGATGGAAGCTCAGAGAGGTTCAATAACTCACTAAGGTCATAGAGAGTACCTGACAGAAGGACTTGTCTACGATGGTTCTTATGCTAAAGCCTCAACTCTTGCTGTTGTTCTGTTTTCTGTTAAATGCCGTGCTAATTGTGACCTAGCAAACCCATAAGCCCCCTGAGGCCAGAAACTGTATTTAATCATTTTTTTGTGTTTCTTCCATTCTAGACAGCATCATGAATGGGATAAACACGAAGATATTAATAGTTAAATCAGTGAGTAGGCCAGGTGCGATGGCTCATGCCTATAATCTCAACATGTTGGGAGGCTGAGGCGGGCAGATTACATGAGGTCAGGAGTTCAAGATCAGCCTGGCCAACATGGTAAAACACTGTCTTTACTAAAAATACCAAAATTAGTTGGGGACATGCCTGTAGTCCCAGCTACTCGGGAGGCTGAGGCATGAGAATCTCTTGAACCTAAAAGGCAGAGGTTATAGTGAGCCGAGATCTTGCCCATGCACTCCAGCCTGAGCAACACAGCAAGACTTTGTCTCAAAATAAATAAATAAATAAAATATATAATAAAGTGAGTAAGTAAACACATCAAAGATGCTGGGCACGCCCGCCTTAGATTCTACTTGGTTTCTCAGGTGAGTAGAGGGCAGGGCCCTGAGCTGACCATAAACCTCTCTTGGGCCATCTGGAATGGGTGTGACTTCCACACCAGAATGACAAGCCCCACCAACTGCAATCTAGAAGCCACCTGATGCAGCAAACGAGAAGGGGGAGAGGGGCTGACTGACTGACTCCCAGCAAAGCTGGAGCCCCACCATATTCATGCTGCCCCTCAGCTCCTGGCTGTCAGATCCTCCAGATAAGTGATAAAGTAGGAAATTTCCGACTCTCCTTTCCGCAACACCAAAACACTTACATTTTAATATTCAGGGCCTCTGGCCTCCCGCCAGATCAATACAGCGTGATCTCTCACAGAAAATCACTTCAAAATGATGCCCCACTGGCAAGGTAAACATCAGATTCTTTGAAGATCAATGGCTGTACCCTCGGGAAAGGAGGACGCCTTGTTTTCTTACTGCAATTTGAGGATTGTGCTTACCCTTGCAAGGAGGGTACCTTTGAATGCGTTAGTAGGTGATTTTTGATCTGGGTCAAAAAAGGAAGAACTTTGCAAGGGAAGGCAAAATAGGCTGGGAATTGCAAGAACAAGGAATACCATGTGCAAAAACACACAGGTGAGAGTCTGAGCACCGAGAGCAAAACTGGATTTACTGAGCATCTACTTTGTGCCAGATACTGTGCAGGGAGGTTTACATCCTCAACATAATGCTGGAAGGTAACTATCTTTTATCCACATTTTATAGAAGAAAAAATCTGAAGCGTAGAGAGTAATGTTAAGCAACTTCCCTGAGATGACTTATCTCTGCGTTGACAGAGTGCTTGCATGCTGGGTTAGCTGATTCATAGCGTGCCCTTTCCAGAAAGACAAGCCAAATACAGAGTCTGGCCTTTTAGCTCTCAAGTTCTGTTCTCAGACACTTCTTTATGGGAGGGCATTTTTGCTTGTTTCTTTGTTTGTTTTTTAAGTGACAGTTTTACAACTTGGTGAGTGGTGTGGTCTGGAGTTACAGGTTACAGGAGATTTGGAAAGGCTTATTTATTTGTTCATTTATTTAATGTATTTGTAATTTTTGTAGAGACAGGGTTTCTCTATGTTGTCCAGGCTGGTCTTGAATTCTTGGGCTCAAGCGATCCTCTGCCTCAGCCTCCCAGAGTGCTGGGATTACAGATGTGAGCCACTGGGCCCAGCTAATTTAAAAATATTTTTTTATTTAGTAGGAGAAGTGGTAGTGCCTATGTTCTGTTTGCAGTCCTTGGAGAAGCTGGCTGCTTTTATGGGGATAGGAGGGGACCATTTCAGATGTTGAGATGGAATTTTAGTAGGACACAGCATATTAGATATCTGCTTCTGAGTGTGAACTATGTCTCCGTCCAGTAGGAAATTATTTTTTCATTTATTTATTTATTATTATTTTTGAGACAGAGTCTCGCTCAGCAGCCCAGGCTGGAATGCAGTGGTGCGATTTCAGTTCACTGCAACCACCGTCTCGCAGGTTCAAGTGATTCGCCCGTCTCAGCCTCCAAAGTAGCTGGGATTACAGGCACCCACCATCATGCCTCACTAACTTTTGTGTTTTAGCAGAGACGGGGTTTCACCATGTTGGCCAAGCTGGTCCTGAGCTCCTGACCTCAGGTCATCCGCCCACCTTGGACTCCCAAAGTGCTGGGATTACAGGCATGAGTCACTGTGCCCAGTCTGTTTATTCATTCTTTACTCTTCAAATAAGCATGTAGGCCAGGCACAGGGGCTCACGCCTGTAATGCCAGCACTTTGGGAAGCCAAGGCAGGCGAATCACTTGAGGTCAGGAGTTTGGGACTAGCCTGGATAACACAGCGAAACCCTGTCTCTACCAAAAATACAAAAATCCACTGGGTGTGGTAGCATACACCTGTAATCCCAGCTACTTGGGAGACTGAGGCAGAAGAATCACTTCAACCCCAGTGGTGGAGGTTGCAGTGAGCTTGTTGCACTCCAGCCTGAGCAACAAGGCAAGACTCCATCATATACATATACGAAAGTCTTTTAATACACCCTCGGCACCAAATATGGTGCTAGTCACTGGGCACTTACCTGACAAGTGACCTTCTATCAATCCCTAAGAGGACTTACTCTCAAGAGTTTAGCGCAGCAGGCAGGAAAATGAGTCCACGAAAGTGAGAATGCCTGAGAGGGTCAGAGAAGGAAGTAAGTGATGGTGCCTTGGGTATGGTTTCAGCAAAGAGGAGCCCACAATGTGCCAGAAAGTTTTCGGAGGGAGTGATGGACTGCTTGCCATCTGGCTTCAGAGCTGGGACAAGGCCTGGGCAGCAGCCTGAGGACCTGGGAGTACATCAGAAGCTAGGGACAATGACTCCAGGCTGAGCGCCTGAAAAATGAAAGGTCACCCAGGGTGTTTCTGGGCGCAGAGGCCACCTTGGGCTTTCTGGTTTTGAAGAAATTGGCTTCTCTTGAGCAACAAAGTTCGGGCTTGTCAGTTATACTCCATCTTCTAAGGCACTGGTTCTGGTTAGGATTTAAGGACTCAAACAGATGCTATATAATGTGGCTCCTCAAAATCAGTTCCAGTTCATTTAAAAATGTTTTTTATTAAGTGCCTATCCTTGTACGCAGGAGGCCTTTTGTAAATGCATACCCTGTGTGATACAAATTTGGCTCTCTTCTCCAAGTTATTGCCTCAGTCTCTTCAACCTCCTTTCTTTGCTTCTGATTCTCTCTCTTTCTCTCTCCCTCCTACCTCTGTCTATCTGTCACACAAACACATACACACACACACTTATTTTCAAATCCAATTTTCTCTGTCTTTGTTTCTCTCTGACTCCCTCTGCCCCTCATAACCTTTCTCCTCATCAGTCTAATCCTAAAACCAATTTGCTAGGGCTACTAGGATCCCTGTGCCAGGCAATGTTCATAGCACAGTGGAAACACTCCTTTGCATGTGCACAGGGCTTTACAGTTTATGAGGCAACTCTTACTTTTGCATCAGTTTTCTCCATTAATTCTTGCTACAGCCCTGGGAGGGAGGGATCCAGCCCTCTTTCAATTCAATCTGTGCTTAGAGAGTCCACCAACTACGTTTCTTGAGGCCGCTGTCAGCATGGATATGCCTAATGAGTTAGACAGAGTCTCCTCTCTTTAGGATGCCTTAACAACCATCCAGAAACTTGTGAAAATCCAGATTCCAGGACTCTTGCAGGGGATTCTCAATTAGCAGATGCAAGGAATCTGCATTTAAGGAACTCTCAGATTATTCCAATGAAGGTGACCTACACTTAGAGAAAAGTGCTTGTCTTAGTCTATTTTGCATTGTTAGAAGACCACAGACTGGGTAATTTATAAAGAAAAGAAATTTATTTGTCACAGTTCTGGAGAATGGGAAACCCAATATTAAGGTGCCAGGATCTTGCCAGGGCCTTTGAGCTGTGTTATGCCGTGGCAGAAGGTGGGAAGGTGAGAGGGCACCCACATGAGAGCACAAAAGGAAGGGGGTTGAACTCGTCCTGTTATCAGCAACCTACTCCTGTGAAAACTAACCCACTCCTGAAATAACAGCCATCATTCATTCATGTAGGCAGAGCCCTCATGACTTGAGGAAGATTAAGTTTCCAACACATGCTTTTTTGATGGAATACATTCGAACCATGGCAGTGGTCTAATGCAACACTTCTGCAACCTTGATATGCACAAGGGCTGCCTGGGATGTTGATAAGATGCAGTTTCTGAATCAGCAGGTAAGACCTGCATTTCTGTGTTTCTAACAAATGCCCAGATGATATCAACGCTTCTGGTCTAGGGGCCACACTGGGTATAAGCAACATCCAGTTATTATTTTTCTCCTATTTTTTGCAGATCTGGAAATCATGGCGATAAAGCTGAATTCAAGGGGTCATTTGTTTTACTACATGGTGCAGGGATTCCTTATGGGAGATACAGGAAATGAGGAGAATCTGGGACTTTTGCATTTGAATCCTGTAAAAGACACAGGATGGAAACAGGGTCTAAATTTTTCAGCCTTTTGGAAGTCCTGCTCACTCATCTCTTCCGGTTAGACTGGCCCACTCGCCTGCTATGTGGGCCCTCACCACTGTCTTCTTTCCCCAGGACTGGCCATCGCTTCACTCCTTAGGAAGCCCAGGACCATGGAATGTTTATGGCAGATAGAAGCCCAAGGGCCAGAGTTAAAATACTGGTCCTGGCAATTCTAATCATGTGAATACAATATTGAGAATATTAATGATTAAGTTTCATTACATTTCCCTGAACCTTAGTTTTCTCTTCCATAAATTGAAGATTATCTCTGCATCTCAGAACAGCATAAACATAGACATGGAGTCAAGAAATAGGGTGGGTAGCAGAAATCTCTTAACGTGTGGCTCTTACCCATGTAAGAGAGGTGAGGGTAGAGGTCAGAGCCCTGGCCAAGCTGCTGCTGGAGCCAGGAATCGAACTCAGATCCTCTGCTGTGGGTCTTTTGCTCTTTATTGTCACTTGTCCATTCACTGTTCTTCGTGAGCTCTTGAAGGGCAGTGACTGTGAAGATTCATAATGATGAAAGCACTTAGCCAGTATGGGGACACATGAGAAATGATCCACAGAGTTAGATTCACCCTCGTCATCATTACTAATACGACTTACCTAGTTTTCATACGTGGCACCTGGCACCCAGCTCCATGGAAGCCTGCCGCTGGGGCTTGTGTGGTAGCCATAGAATCAGATCAAAAGATGTCGAATGTCTTCAGGGCCTATTTCCATTTAATTTCTAGGCATTGAATGAATTATCCTCAGAGCCATGTATCACTATTTAGAATCTGATTATCAGAATCTGAGCAGCCTCTTTCCTGACACCCTGGAGACTTGCTTCTTTTCACTTACATCTGTGCTGTCAGCCTCTTCCTCCTGGCTGGGCAGCCCTGCCTGGGGCTTGGCCCCAAGACTGCAGCTATCCTGTTCCCAGAGAGTGGTTTCCTTTCCCTGGCTCCTCAAGAGGCAACCTTCTGGCCCAAGTGGAGCTGATGCCCTGCTCTCCATGTATATTGAAACATACCTAGAATAGAAGCCACATTTCCCCCCTTTTTTAACAACAGTGCAAATGCTCAGGCTAGAGTGCAGTGGAGCAATCATAGCTCATGGTAACCTCAAACATGGGCTTAAAAAATCCTCCGACCTCAGCCTCCTGAGTAGCTAGGACTACAGGCACACACCACCATGCCCAGCCAATTTTTAAATATTTTTGTAGAGATGTGGTCTCATTATGTTGTTCAGACTGTTTTGAACTCCTGGCCTCAAGCAATCCTCCTTACTTAGCCTCCCAAAGCTTTGGGATTACAAGCATGAGGCACCATGACCAGCTTGGAAGTTATCTTTAGACACAGGTATAGAGGAAGCTAAAGAGAAGATTTCTGTGAATACTTCTGTATTTTAACATCTTTCAATTGTGTAGTGAGTGTCATTCTAGCTCCTTAGATACTCTTAGGTTCCTCTATGGCAAAATTCAGATGATCACACCCATCTACTAGGGTAATCATGGTGATCAAATTATAATGAAAAAAAAAAAAAATAGCAGAGACTACCAGATGCTCAGACACTGTGCTAAACTCTGAGGATTCTGTCCATGATTTCTAGAAAGAAGGTCTTATAAATATCCACATTAATAGATGGGGAAACTAAGCAAGAAAAGTTATGTAACCTCCCCGAGAGCACACAAGTGCTAAATGCCTTTTGGCAATGATCTTCACTCATATTTTGCAGATAATCGGTCTCATTGCTCTTAGAACAAAAACAAAATTCTAGCTCTTTGGTGCCGCTTACAAGGTCCTGCATAAGTTGGCCCATGCTTGTCCCTGTAGCACTGGCTTTTGGTATTTCTCCATTCTGCTTGAGCCGTGATGTTCGCTTGGGCTAGAACACTGGTTGTCCATTCTTCTCCGTTCATCGCCACCCTTGGACTGGTTATACATCTTTTAGGAACTGTAGAAGCTTGGTTTGTTTTCCATGAAGTCTTTGCTTGAACCTCACTCTTCCAAGTAGACTGCTCCTGACAAGGGATTCTCATCCCCTTCCGTGTTTGCCTTTCACTAAGTAGTGAGCTACATGAGGAGAAGATCTTTATCCATTTTATTTGCAATTTTACTCCTAGTGCCTAGCAAAGTGCTTGGCCCAAATAGGCAGAGTTTCAAAAAATAGCTGAGTGAATAAATCCTCTGTTATTTTCTCTTCTTGACCCTGTCTCCGGGTACTAAGGTTATACTTCACTGAGATTATGTGACATAACAGTATCATTCATATATTTGCGTAGATCCCATTCATTTCTTCTGAGGATGCTAGAAAACAGATGCTCAGTGAATACATGCTTAAAATCAAATCAGAGAATATTAGATTTAAAAGACTCATTCATGATCATGGAGTATAAAAATCTCTGCTCACAGATGGGGGAGTTGAGACACATTTTTGAATTGATTGATTTTTAAATGTTGAGTATAGACACATAAACACACACGAAGAGAGAGCACAAGCTTTGCTGTCACACATTTCTGGGTATGAACTCTAAAAGTGTCACTAATTAGTTTTATGACTTTCTATAATTTATTTAACTTCACTGAATCCCAATGTTCTCATCTGGAAAAGTGGGCTTATAATAAATAACTCAAGAGAGATTTGTGGGAGTTACAGATAGAAAGCATCAACTAGGAGACTGCTTGTAAAGGTCCTTGAAACTAGCATTAAGTATGGTGCAGGCTCAGTCCTGTGGCAAGCCCTACCCTGCTCTACCCTGCATTAACTGGGTGATTGAACAAGTGACTTAACTCTCTGTGCCTCAGCTTTTTCATCTGTCAAATGGAGGTTATAATAATTGTACCTACTTCACAGAATTGCTACGAAAATGAAAGGTCCTTATTGAAAGCACAGCACACACACACAGGGGAAATAAACAGGACCTGCTACATTGGAACACACAGCAGATGTTGGCTATCACCAGGAAAAGAAAAGGGCTTCTGAACTATCTTAGCTACAGGCCTGGCCACGTGGGCACTTGAATGGCTGAGTATAGGAGTCATCATGAAATGACCCAGCCACCTCGGCTACCGGATTCTGGCCTATTGCAGGAGAAAGTGCATCATTTTTCAGCCTGACACCCTTTGTTCATTGACCTAGCAGAAAAGTTGTGACAGACGCGCTCTCTCTGAGAGACTGATCCTGAAGGAGTCACAATATGTGGCCAGCAGTGGGGAGACTGGACTGCTATTTTGTTTGTGAGTGTTATTGCCATTTCTGTTTCTAACTCAGTGAGAAGGGAGATGCTCACAGAGAAACCCCTTGCAGATTTTGGGAGACTGGCCATGTGGAGTCGGTGATGTGGGCCAGGGAGAGATAATGGCTTTAAACTGCTTCCTCCAAGTTGCCCAGTCGAATGCCTGCACCAGGACCAGATGTGCAGAAAAATCCAGGGGTTCTAGATGCCCATTGACTCTCCCAGGCATTCTTTCTCGTCTTTGGGGCTTTCTTTATGTATCCATGTAGTCACACTTGGATTCATTCAGCAGAGATTTATTGGTAACTGCTACATTCTAGGCACTGGACTGCCATAGCAGCAAACAAGTGAGAGTCATCACCCTCGGGAAATTCACAACCAGAGGGACAGTTACAGAGGTGTGTAGGAAGGGCAGTTACAACTGCAAAAGAAAGGAGCACAGATGAGGAGCACAGAATCAGCCCGGGGAACAGGCTGGGAAAAGCTCCCTGGAGGAGGCAGAATGGAATATAATTAGGTGCACCACCCACTCAAGACACAGGGTAGCCGAAAACCAGAGAAGTAAGTCTTGAAAATAACCTACCTCAGTTCCCCCATTTAATGGACGGAGACAACAAAGGAAGTCAGAGCAGGGGAATGCTGAGCTGCATAGTGTAGAATATGTAGGTGTTTAGGTATCTAGACATCACAGTTTGAAGTAATTGTAAGTGACTTCCAATGTCAGTGACATTGGAATGTGTTGTCTATCACATCAATTTGATTCATATACGGTGAGTGGTTATTAAGAAGTCAGCTAGTGAAAAGGTAACTATATAAGTTATGAAACACATCTGAGGCACTTTTGAAAGTGAAAGGGGAAATCATAATTGTCAGGAAACAACAGGCAGCAAACAAGGCTTGTCTTTGTAAAAAAAAAAGAAAAACAAAGAAGATAAATGACCATCTGTGTAATGGTTAACAGTGGGAAGTTGGGTTGGAAACGTGGGTTCAAAAACACATTTTCTCCATTCTGGATGTGATCTTAGAGGTCAGGTTCTGAATCTCTGGGGAATATAATGCTTAAGCATGATCATTTTTCTCCTGTGTTTAGGGTTGCCCGATTTAGTGAATAAAAGTAGACTGTTCAGTGTAATTCGAATTTCAGATAAACAAGGAATAATTATTCTAATAAGTATATCCCAAATATTGCATATCATACTTACACAATCATCTCTTGGTGTCTATGGGTAATTGGTTCCAGGATCCGCCACAGACACCAAAACCCATGGATGCTCAAGTTCCTTATATAAAATGGTGTAGAATTTACATATAACCTACACATATCCTCCAGTAAACTTTAAATCAACTCTAGATTACTTATACTACATAATACAATGTAGATGTCTGGTAAATGGTTGTTTACTGTATTGTTTAGGTAATAATAACAAAGAGTGTCTGTATATGTTTAATACAAATTCAGTTTTGTCAAATATTTTCATTCTGTGGCTGGTTGAATCCACAAATGCTGAACCCATGGATACTTGGGGACAATTGTTCTAAAAATATATACATACATATAATATGTGTGTGTATATATAGAGTTTATATAGAGAGAGTTTTATACTATATATACAGTTATATATGTGTGTATATATACATATATATGTATATATATAAATTAGTTGGTTCTTTGTCTACACACACACACACATATAGGTCAACTGTATTAAAAATGCATACATACATACCTACATATAATATGTGTGTATATAGTTTATATTATATATAGTTTTATACTATATATACTTATATACCTAGTTTTTATATATAGTTTTATAGTTATATATCTATGTATTTACATAGTTATATATTTATATGTTTATATATCTATATATAGTTAAATATACATAGTTCTATTTCTAGTTTCTAGTTTTATATATGTTATATATAAAACTATATATGTAAACTAGATATGTTACTATGTATAAAATAGTTGCAAATATATAAATATATATGGTTTTTATATAAAACTATATAAAAACCATATATATTTTTAGATACATAGTTTATCTGGAATTCAAATTTAAATGGACAGCCTATATTTTACCTGACAACCCTAACTTGGTTCAAACCCTAGTTTTTCCATGTTTTAATTGTGTCACCTTAAAGAGGTACATTAGTTTCTGGTGGCCTTTAAGTTGCTGTGAGAGGATGGATATAAAATTTATAGTATAGTCCCTGACGCATGTTATGCACTCAAAAATGTTAGATACTACTAGACAACACTGCTACTACTATGATTATTATTTATATGACACATATTTTTGAGTACCTACTATATGCCTTATCTCTAAAATGGAGGTGGATCATCTCCTTGAGGAATTATCACTGGGCTTAAATATAATGTGATGAGTATATGATATGGGTTTGGATCTGTGTCCCCACCCAAATATCACTTTGTAGCTCCTATAATTCCCATGTGTTGTGGGAGGGAGCAGATGGGAGATGATTAAATTATGGGGCAGGTCTTTTCCAATGCTGTTCTTGTGATAGTGAATAAGTCTCATGAGATCTGATGGCTTAAAAATGGGGGTTCCCTGCACAAGCTCTCTCTTTGCCTGCTGGCATCCACGTAAGATGTGACTTGCTCCTCCTTGCTTTCTGTCATGATTGTGAGGCCTCCCCAGTCACATGGAACTGTGAGTTCTCCATTATACCTCTTTCTTTTGTAATTTACCCAGTCTCAGATATGTCTTTATCAGCAGTGTTAAAACAGACTAATAGAGTAAATTAGTACCAGTAGAGTGAGGTGTTGCTGAGAAGATACCTGAAAATGTGGAAATGACTTTGAAACTGGGTAACAGGCAGAGGTGGGAACAATTTGGAGGGCTCAGAATAAGACACGCAAATGTGGGAAAGTTTGGAGCTTCCTAGAGACTTGTTGAATGACTTTGACAAAATGCTAATAATAACAAGTGACTCTTGTTACATTTTAGCAAAGACAATGGTGGCATTTGAACCTACTCTAGAGATCTGTGGAACTTTGAACTTGAGGGAGATGATTTAGGGAACCTAGCAGAAGAAATTTCTAAGTAGTAAAGCATTAAAGACATGACTTGGGTGCTGTTAAAAGCATTCAGTTATATAAGGTAATCAGAGCACAAAAGTTTGGAAAATTTGCAACAGGACAATGTGATAGAGAAGAAAATCACATTTTCCAATTTCATCAAAGTCACATTTCATGAGGAGAAATTCAAGCCGGCTGCAGAAATGTGCATAAATAACAAGGAGCCAAATGTTAGTTCCCAAGACAGTGAGGGAAACGTATCCAGGGCATGTGAAGGTCTTCACTGCAGCCCCTCCCATTACAGGCCTGGAGGCCTAGGAGGAAAAAGTGGTTTTGTGGGCTGGGCCCAGGGTCCTGTGCTGTGTGCAACCTAGGTACTTGGTGTCCTGCATCCCAGCCACTTCAGCCATAGCTGAAAGGGGACAATGGAGACCTTAGGCCATGGCTTCAACCTTCAAGCCTCAAGCCTTGGCAACTTCCACATGGTGTTGAGCCTGCCAGTGCATAGAAGTTGAGAATTGAGGTTTGGGAACCTCCACCTAGATTTCAGAGCATGTATGGAAACACCTGGATGTCCAAGCAGAAGTTTGCTATGGGAGTGGGGTCTCATGGAGAACCTCTGTTAGGGCAGTGCAGAAGGGAAATGTGGGGTCGAATCCCCACAGAGTCCCTACAGAGGGCACTGCTTAGTGAACCTGTGAGAAGAAGTCACCATCCTCCAGACCCCAGAATGGTAGACCCACCAACAGCTTGCCCTGTGTGCCTAGAAAAGCCACAGACACTCAATGCCAGCCCATGAAAGCAGCCAGAAGGGAGGCTGTACCCTGCAAAGCAACAGGGGTGAAACTGCCCAAGACCATGGGAGTCCACCTGTTGCATCAGCATGACCTGGTTATAAGACATGGAGTCAAAAGGGATCGTTTTGGAGTTTTAAGATTTAACTGCCCCACTGGATTTAGGACTTGCCTGGGACCTATAGCACCTTTGTTTTGGCCAGTTTCTCCCATTTGGAATGGTTGTATTTACCAAATGCCTGTACCCCCATTGTATCTAGGAAGGAATTAACTTGCCTTTGATTTTATAAGCTCACAGGCAGAAAGGACTTGCCTTGTCTTGGATGAGACTTTGGACTATGGAGTTTTGATTTAGTGCTGAAATGTGTTGAGACTTTAGGGGACTATTGGAAAGGCATGATAGGTTTTGAAATGTGAAGATATGAAATTTGGGAGGGTTCAGAGGCAGAATGATATTGTTTGGCTCTGTGTCCCCACACAAATCTTATCTTGTAGCTCCTGTAATTCCCACATACTGTGGGAGAGACACGGTGGGAGATGATTGAACTATGGTGGTGGGTATTTCCCATGCTGTTCTCGTGATAGTGAATGAGTCTCACAAGATCTGATAGTTTTAAAAGCGGGAGTTTCCCTGCACTAGCTCTGCCTTTGCCTGCCCCCATCCACGTAAGGTGTGACTTGCTCCTCCTTGCCTTCCACCATGATTGTGAGGCCTCCACAGCCACGTAAAACTGTGAGTCCAATTAAACCCCTGCCTTTTGTAAATTTCCCAGTCTTGGGTATGTCTTTATAAACAGTATGAAAACACACTAATACAGGATGCAATTTGCCTGGTGCAGCATCTATTCGGTTCATTAGCATGTGAGTCCAAGTGACTACTTGCTGTCTCTACTGAGCCCAGATCTGCTTTCTCTATCACAGTCACATATCTACCCTGCAGGAATAGAACTATGGGGAAGTGAGCAAGGCACTTGCCTTAAGAGCAAAATTTAAGCAGTTCCAAGAATCTCAGTAATAAGTTACATAATATATTTATATTTTATTTCGATATATTTTGTATGATATCTAAAAAGCAAAATTAATGCCAAAAACCCATGCTAAACAAAACGCCATATTTTAAAGGCAGGCAAGACCAGACTCTACACTTGCATGACCTGGTCTCACTTGACTCATCCTACTTCCAGCCCTGCTAGCCCTGTCACAAGTGATTTAGAATTTTCTTCTTGAAAAATGACCTAGAAAAGAAGGACATCCTCTATTGCTGGTGGTGAAGATAAAGTAAAAAAGGTGTCTGAAAGAGTTTGAGTTCTTTGTTAGAATACAGCATATACCAGGTTTAGTCCTTTTTAGAGGAAACTTCTGAGACAAAAACATTTTAGTTATCTTACCAATCATTTATGGGAGAAATGGTATTTTTCCTAGTAATATTCCCAAACTTGAGAGACGTTTCTGAAAATCTTACAGCTTATCCTTGAGAATTTCCAACATTACAAGTACCTCTGTGTTTGCTCTTATCTCAATATATTGAATTTTGTAAAGAGGAGGTATGTGTAATTTCCTTCCATGACTATGAGCTTCTAAGGGTCACCTAGTCTCCAACACCAAACCTGGCATGGATAAACGTGAAAGAATGTGAAGTGACTCGTAAAGTTATACAGAAAGTGAATTGCCTAAAGCTTATGGTGACTAGAAACTTGAAACATTTACTCCCACGTTCCCCCCTTCTTTTAAAAATATTTAATATTTGAGGAGAGCCTAATAGGATGAGTCACTGCTTCACTTGCTCACAGGCATCATAAAATTTGTGTAATACAATTTAATCAAGTTCTCCAACACTTTGTAGTTGATACCATTAGTACCATTCTGAGACGAAGAGGCAGGTTCAAGGAGATAAACCACTAATCAAAGGTCACAAAGCTGGCAATTCAACTGGACTCCATCCTTTGCCATAACACCATGTGCCAGCACCTCAAGTCCAGAGAATAATGGGATCTAAAAGTAAACTAATAATGTGGTATGGCTCATCTTCCAAGGCTCAGTTCCAGTATGTTCTATTCCATGAGGTTTGCTAGACACCCACTTGTTTAGAATGACATTAGCCTTCTTTATCATCTGAATTCACTGGCAGCATGTAACTATGGACTTAATTACAGTTATCAATATTTAAACCAATTTTTTCTTAGTTGTGTTTATGTCACCAGATTTTTAGCCACTCAACGACCAATCTCTTATCTCATTGTTGAAGAATTTTATCTATCACAATCTCAAATATTAAATTCAAGCCCAAAAGGTAGAGAGTTCATATATTGAAGGATTTCATTTTAGAAGGTCTTGAATTTATAAATGTAGAAACTAAGAACTAGAGAGGTTAAGTAGATTATACAAAGCCACACAACTAATTTGGCCATTCGTAGATATTTATTAACTATTGCATGTGAGGCACAATGAAAAGAAAGACAGAATGAAAAGAAGGAAAGAATGAATAAATGAGATCATTTCTGTCAAACACTACCTGGGGCAAAATACAACAGAAAGATGTAACAGAGAATGGGTGGGGGCTGCACTGTGTTATGTAGGGAGGTCGAAGAAACCATTTTGAAAGAAGTAATAGTAACATGAAGATCTGAAAGTGGAGAAACAGGTGATTGTGCAGAGTTCTAGGGAAAATGCATTTCATGAAGCAAATGCAAAGATCTATAGTGAAATAAGGCTGCTGTATTCAAAAAGTAGATGAAAACATTGGGTCTGGAATGCAGGAAGCCACAAAGAGTTGGGGTTTGACACCAATATAAGGGGAAATCATTTGGGGGTTTTAAGCAGGGAAACTGCAGGATCAAATTTACATTTTACAAGAGTAAATGTAGTGAACAATGGAGAAGCAAGACTGAAACAGAGACCAACTAGAAAAGCATTTTATTATTAACTGAACCAGGTTTGGAACATAGTCTTTTTGGGCTCCTCGTCCATCCTCTGTCTGTCTTCATGTGTTCCTTCTTGCTGTCCCTCTGGTTTTCTCTTCATCCTAAAATATCTCTTTGGGAGCATCTCTCACCATGGATAAGGCATTTTACTTTAGAGGTAACCCTGGTGAGTAGATGAGATTATGCTTTTAGGGTTTTTGCGTTGAATTGGATTTAAGATGCAGTTCTGAAAAAGAGATTCTGAACTGTGAAGCGTCACTGTGCAGGATGTTCAGCAAGCCACTGCTCCTTAAGCACCTGCACTGCTTCTTGGTGTGTCATCTTTCCAAAACAAAACAAAGAAGCAGGAGCAAGTGAAGCTCCTATGGGGCTTATTTCTGTAGGTTTCTACCCCTCATTGTCCTTAGTAGTACAATATTTAGAGACCAGCCAGTCAGTGAAGTAGACTGAAGAGTAGAGTGGCCACACTGCCCTATGCACGTTGGCTAAAGGTTATCAGTATGTTCTCTCATTTTCCCTAGAAATGCTAAATGATTTCCCACATCCTTCTTGACATCTTCCATGTCGAAGGGCTAGCAAGTGTGGATGCATTGTGTGGATGCATTGGGAGGGGCTCCAAGGAGGAATTACCAGCTAATATTATTATAGCTTCGTTTTGAAAAACGTATTTTTATAGCCTCATAATATGCATAATTTTGATTAACTCTCAGCATTAACCTTGTGTTGTTTAAACTTGTGACTAAGAACTCCGAGGGTGGGGACCCTGGTATTTTGCAAGGAAATGATCAATGGAGAGAAATGGGGGATGTGTGGGTCTCTGGTTGGCAGTAGAGATCCTGGAGCCGGCAAAATTCCCAAAAAAGTTAAAGGGAGTTCCCAATCAGAATGGGCATATCAGAAAAAAAAAGTAGGGGAGAAAGACAAGTGACTGGATAATGAAATGAGAAGAATAAGAGAAAGAGACTGATACATGATCAAATCCAAGCCCACTCATAGCATCTCATTTAATCTGCTCAGTAACGGGGCAAGGACACATTTCCTGTCCTTGTCCTGCAGATATGACATGGGAGACTCTGGGATGTGAGGTTGACCGTTCAGGTGATGCAGATGGCAAGAGGCAAGGGCAGGCTTTGAACCCAAGTATGCCTGATGACATGGTCTTGTCCTATGAAGGATTTGTGATGTAAAAAGAATGTACGAGAATTAAAAGCAATGCACCCTCTGTGTAGGACCATAGGTAGGAGAAGCTCTCTCTGGAACTCCTCCTTTCAGGATGGACAGGCAGGGAGCTCAGGAATGAGGGATCTGAAAGCCTTTGATTGCCCCTGCCTGTGCAAGTAGCTGGGGCTTAGTGAAGTTTTCTGGGAGGCCTGAGAATCTTCAATTTCTAGGAGTTTAGAGGTTTCAGAGTAGCTTATTAACAAATTTCCGTTTCTCTAAAGCGTTTGACTGATTTTTTTTAAGTTACACTTTCCTAATCCTTCCTGACAGAAACTATATTAAACAAGATTCTTCTGGCTACAAATGACAGAAGTTCAATTCGAGAAAAAATTGGGAATTTATTGACTTTTAAAACAGAAAGGTCGAGGAGGTTAAGCTAGCATCAGGTACAACTGCATTCAGATATTCAGTGGTCACCTGGATGCACGCATTCAATGGCCGCCTGGATGCAGGCACTCAGTGGCCACCTGGATGCAGGCGTTCAATGGTCACCTGGATGCAGGCGTTAAATGGCCACCTGGATGCAGGCATTCAATGGTGTCATCAGAATGCAAACAGTTTCTCCCTCTCTAGACCTACATGCTTAAGTACAGAATTCTTTTTTGGGTACACATTTTTAAAGAATGTTATGGCTACTGTGGCTCCCATTGAGTCCAGAGAGAAAACATTGTGTGTTCCTCAATAACACTAACACACTTTGTAATGTCTCTGATCTACATGTGTTGTATCATATGTCCACTGATAAAATAACCAATAAGGCCAAGGGTGTAGAATGCACTCATTTACCAGGTCTGCCTACAAGCCCACACCTGGACTAAAAGTCCGCACCTGGCCTACAGGCAAACACCTGATCACAAGATGACTCTTTGACCTCAAGCTTATTCCTGGAGCTGGGAGGTAAGAAAGCATTGGATGGACTTGAGGACATCAGATTAACAGTCTGTGGGAGAGAAGGAAGGGCTGGGTCGATACAAAGTAGATGCTAGTGTCAGAAGATAAAGTAAATAATGCTGGAAAGAAGTACAAAATGAACAGTTGCCCCTATAGGCCTCATATTATCCTAATCTGCATTGAGCCTTTTTAAAATCTTTGCTCTTCAAAGAGTGGTTTGTGGACTGGTAGCATCAGTGTCATCTAGGAGCTTGTTAAAAAGCAGAATTGCAGGCTTCACTGGGGCACACTGAATCAGAATCTGCATATTAACATGATCCCTCTGAGAGCTATGTGAATACTGACGTTTGAGAAGCACCGATCTAAACTTTGTCAAGCACTATTTTATCAATGGACAAATATACCTTGGGTAGGAAAATGAACCTCAGTTTGCTAATGAGGAGATTTTGATTCCGAAATACAGGCTCTGTCACTAAGCTTAGTAACTCTGGGCTGATTATTTTTTGCTTGCTGTCCTTTGCTTCTGTTTTCATGTCAGGAAAGTGTGGGATTTGGATTGGAAAATCTCTGAAATTTCTGTCAGTGTCTGACCTTTCAGAAGCTAGTTTTCCTAGGTATCAGAAGGGAGGTAATTTGAGGATTATAAAAACCATAATAAAGGGTTTTCTGCAACAGTCAAAAAAGAAAGATGCATTCAGAGGTAGTCTTTGGAATACAAAATCAAGATTTCCAATTTAGAATTCAACCAAGTTCTACACTCACGGTTTTAAACAGTGAGTCCAAGGAACGTAGAATTCCAAGGAGGCGACAACATGTTGAAAATTCTTAACCTGATGGTATGGTTCTAATAGGTTCTACAGAAATTCAGATAAAAGATTCTTGTACCTGGTACAAGAATCCAGGTAGCTGTCCTGGAGGAGGCAAGTTATAAATTTTGCCTGGAAAACTACATAGGATTGGATTCTGGGAAGCCCAAATAAAACTCCACAAAGCTAATGCTTACCTCTTCTCATTCTATTAATTGTTCCTTAGAAAATAAAATTTTAAAAAAAGCAATAACAACTCCAATTAAATAATAGCAGCTACCACTTCCCATGGTAATTAGAGAGATAGATCGCATGTAATTAATCCGGAGCCCCCAGAAGCTACTTTCACCCTTCAGAAATTGGCTCTCAGCCGTTCCCTTTGCAATGGAATGCTGGGGAATTTTAGTTGTCTTTTATGTTCAATGTGTTATTAATAACCAAAACACCTCTGTGTAAAACATTAATTGCCTGTCTGCCAGCTTGCACCTGAATTTGAATACTTGGTCTATTGAAACGAAATCCATTATCATGCTTTGCTGGGTAACTGACCTCACTGGCAGAGCTTTAATGGAATCCTTGATGAATCTGATGCACACTCTTTATCCCATATGGAGGATTTGTCAATATAACTATCGTCCTCAAGAAGAAAAAAATACATTTTAAGATAGAAAGCAAAGGAAAGCAGGCTCCATCCCACTTGTGGGATGCTACTTGTTTGTGAGCAAGCATCCCAGGGAGCAAATTAAAGAGATAATGACTTTGGTAAAATTTGACTTGAAATGGAAGTTTGGAAGGGGAGCCCTGTTAATAGCTTGTCACTGCCTTTGTTAGAGGAAGCCCAGGGGGAAATGGAAGAGATAGCAAGCCAGTGTGCTCATTGCAAGTCTAGCTAAAAAGCAGTGAGTTCTGTTGAGAGTAGATCTTAAGGGTGCAGAAAATTTATCCTGGATGAGCTAACCCAATGTTATGACTTGCAGCATCATTTATAAATGAATGACCTTCAAACCCTGAACTCCAGTCCTCACCCCTCACTGTAACTCTCGAGCATCCTTGGCTTTTCCAGTTCATTCTTGTATTACTTGGGGGCACAGTAGCAAAGAGATGGCACATGTCAATCCACAATTTAAACTCTGTGTAAATGACCATGATTTAAACCAAAAGGACTATACTTCCAAAGGTTTAGGTAGAGTTCAGGAAAACCAAAAAGGGACAAGACAGAACCCTGAACTAGCAATAAGGGGAGCACTTAGAGCCCTAGACCCGAAAAGGCAAGAGGAGAACAGAAGGGGCTACGGAAGAAAACAGAGGAAACAATCATCAGCCAGGAGCTGTTGCCTTTGGAAGAGGAATGCAGTTAACCCTTGCGGGCCACACAAGCAAGGAGCCTGGATGATCTATGTCGCTCACGTTCTCTTCTGGCACTTTTTATTGGATAAAACCAACTGGAAGAGACGGAGCATGGAGGTCCATGATACCATGGTCAGTCTCCCAGGATATCAAGCCTGATGGAAAAGATAGGAGAATCAGTGGGAGGGTCAAATAAAATATATTCTACACAACTGGTTAGTGCATACCTCAAGCCTACCAAGCCCCAAATTGAACTCGTGATCTCTTTTTACCATGTCCCAATCCTTTGCCTACTCCAGTCTTCCACATCACAGGAATGACATCATCAGCCACCCTGAGAGCCAAAACCTCAAAGCTACTCTTGAGTGCACCCCCTTTCCCTCACCCGCAACTTGCTTTCTTTCAGCAAGTCCTATAGATTGACTTCCAAAGCATGTCTTTAACTTAGCCCTATCTCCACTGCCTCCATTCTGAACTAAGCCACGTTGCTTTCTCTAATGGATTATTGCAGTGGTCTCCAAGTTGCTCTCTTGCTTCCACTCTTTAGCAAAATCCATTACTGATGCAGAGCAAAATCCAGGCTCCTTGTTTATCCTTACAAAGGTCTGTGTCATGGGGTCCTCGCCTATCTTTTCACCATTATTCCCTACTGCTCATTGCCTTAGTTACACCCTTCCAGCTCTACTGGCCATGCCCTGCCTTTCAAGTAGGTCAGATGTATTTCAGCATAAGGATCTTTGTATCAGCTATTCTTTTCGCTTGCAAAGTCTTTTCTGAAATCACACGGCATGCTGTTTTTGGTCTTCAGGTATCAAATTAAACATCATTTTCGCACAGGTGCTGTCCAGACCATCAAATCTGAAGAGGCCACTGGATTATTCCCTATCATGTTGCCCTGTTTTAGCTTCTTATATATTCATTCATTCATCTGTTTACTTGTTTATTGTTTCTGGTTTTTTTTAACTTTAATTATCTGAGGCTTTCACCATAATATGAAGCCCAGGAGGTCCATGGCCTGTCCCTCTTGTTTGTGTAGGAGAATAGTAAGAGCTCAGAAAGATATTTCTGATGCAATGTTTGGGAGCAGTGGATATTAGTGTATTTTTTCAAAAATATCCAAACTACAAGTAAAGGGAAGGCAAAGAAAGAATTCTGATTTGTGGATACAGATTATGTGAATTAAAATCTGAGCTCTATCACTTAAGAGTTAAAAGACACTATGGGAGAAATTACTGTTTGAGGTGTCTGTCTTTTCATCTGTTAAATGCTGATCACAATGTTACATATTTCATAGGGTTTGAGAGTTTTAAATCAGAAAATGCATATAACATTCTCAACAAATTGAATGGCAAAGAAGTTACACCCTAACAATATTGGCTGTAATTTTATATCAAACAAGATTTTTAGTGTTGTTAGGGTGAGAACCAAAAATTTACAAAAGAAACACTAAAAATGACTTACGTATTTCAATTGACAAGAAAACTCCATTCAGGGTTATGTTTGTTTCCTTCACCATTATAGAACCAGAGTATCAGATACATAATAGAACTCATTTGTTGCAAATGGATGAATGAATGAGTAGATGATATGCAGCATAATAGAATGGGAACATTTGTAATTCAAACAAAAGTAATGGGTTCACTAAAAAAAAAAAAAAAGTATTTATTGGGCTTCAACCATGTGCTGGTCAATGTTTTAGGTAACAGAAAGACATCAATGAGCAAAAAATTGAAACTTAGATTGAGAAAAATAATTCAGGATAGGAAAATAGGGTGTGCTGAAGGGTTCTGATTTTCAACAGGGTTGTCACAGAAGGCCTTATTGGGAAGGTGACATTTAATAAAAGCCCTGCAGAAAGTGAGGAAGCAAGCTGCACATGTATGTGAAAGAACAATATTCCTGGTATAAAAAGTGTATGTGCAAAATCCCAGGAGTGACAGCATGTCTGATGTTCAAGGGGCAGAGATGAACCCAGCTAGCTGAGGTGGAGGAACAGGTAGAGACTGAGGCCAGAAGGTCATGGTGGTCAGAGAGCATATGACTACCAGAACCACTGCCAGAACTTCGGCTTCTACTACAGGTGAGAAATGGATTTGTGGAATAAGTGTATAATGGAGTGATGGCATCTGAATGACACTTGCAAGCACTCTGTGGTTGCTTGCATTAAAACAGACTGAAGAGGTGCAAGTACCAAAGTAGAGATACCAGTTAGAATGATGTGGAACAGAATGGGAACAAAGGCAATGGTAAAACATTGGTCACATTCAGAATTTGCTGGCAGATGAAATAAGGCTATGAAAAAGAGAAATGTCTGAGACAACACAAGAGTAGAAATGCACATTGGGTTTTATAACCATTTTTCTGAGATTTCATTTGGTGATGTGCCCAAGTGTACTTTTCTTTTCAAAGATGATGTCTTTGAATTTTGGTTGTTCCAAAACTTTGTGAATCCAACTCTTCAACAAAGAGTCAGAATGAACATACCATGTGTCTAAGTGACCTTAGTCCAGCATGTCTGGACAGGTATGGCAGGATTTCTCAAAGTATGTTCCTTGTAACATTTTTCCCATGAAATTTTAAAGAATGTTGCAGGAAAAAAGTCACATAAGTTTCTTAAAGATGAAAAATTAATATTAAAGAAAAGTGTTAAATATTTGCTACCAAATTGATCAGAGCCTCTGTTATATAACTCCGTGTTAATTTTCAAGACCATAGCATTACCAGAGTATTATAGGCTAAGTTATTTTCTCCCAAAATTTATGTATCAAAGTCCTAACTTCTAGTTCCTCATAATCTGAGTGCATTTGGAGATAGCGCCTTTAAAGAAGTAACTAGGGTAAAAGGAGGTTATGTGGATAGGGTCCAAATTCAATAAGACTGATGTCCTAATACAAAGAGATTAAGACATGGACACATATAGACACAGGGAGAAGATGGCCATCTACAAGAGGGACACAGGGAGAAGATGGCCAGGGAGGGACACAGGGAAAAGACGGCCATCTGCAAACCAAGGACAGAAGACTCAAAAGAAAGTAAGCTTGCTGACACCTTGATCTTGGATTTCTGGCCTCCAGAACTGTGAGAAGATAAATTTCTACTTTTTAAGCCACCCAGTTTTTGGCATTTTATTATTACAGCCATGGTAAGCTAACACAGAGTGTTTTTTTATTCCAAAGGAATGGGAGAGGGAGGGCATTCATCCTATGGGAGGACAGCTCTATGCCTTGGCATTCATAGGAAATTAAGATCACTCAGGTACCATGAGAGGCAATAGATGGGTGCATGATTACAAAGTCTCTGAAAGGTAGAAGAAGTGGGTCTTCGGTTACCAATGGTAAAAAAAATATCATCAAAAAGCAGAAAATAAAAGCATATCAAAGAGGAAGAAAATAAGGTTTTACATAAAACAGACATGTGATGGTTAATATCAACTGTCAACTTGATTGGAATGAAGGATGCAAAGTATTGTTCCTGGGTGTGTCTCTGAGGGTGTTGCCAAAGGAGACTAACCTTTGAGTCAGTGGACTGGGAGGGGCAGACCCACCCTCAATCTGGATAGGTACCATCTAATTAGCTGCCACTGGGACTAAAATAAAGCAGGCAGGAGAAGACGGGAGAGCAGCCTTGCTTAGTCTTCCAGCCTTCCACCTTGTACTGGGTGCTTCTTGCCCTTGAACATCAGACTCCAAGTTCTTCAGGTTTTGGACTCTTGGACTTACACCAGCGATTTGCCAGGGGCTCTCGGGCCTTTGGCCACAGACTGAAGGCTGCACTGTCAGCTTCCCTATTTTTGAGGTGTGGGACTCAGACTGATCCAACACTGACTTCCTTCCTCCTCAATTTGCAGATGGCCTGTGATGGGGCTTTACCTTGTGATCATGTGTGTTAATTTCTCCTTATCCCCTTTTCCTATATACATATATCCCATTAGTTCTCTCCCTCTTAAGAACCATGACTAATATAAGACACAAGGGATATTTTCTATTTCCTCTGAAGAAAACGCATTGAAGATTTTAAAGTAAAACAAGGAGACCACACCCACCTAAGAATGCACCATAGATTCTTAGATACACAGAGACGGTACTATGCCATGATCCAACAAGTGGCTTTCCCTATTTAGCTGTTAAATTAGACTAATTCTACATCCTACTTTTAGAAATTTGAGAAGAATGGATAATTACAGAATCCATGCATGCTAAACCTAGCATGCTTATGATACGCTCTGCCCCTGTTAATTGCATTATATTTTGATAGTTTCTTAAAATAAGACTGCTAGCAAAGTTCTAAAAAGGTGTGCATGCATGTAGGTGTGTTGAGAGTGATGGGTAATACACTATCAAAGGCTACATTCCATAAAAATCGATTCGTGGGAGAACTTGCGGAAGGGTGTACTAAAAAAAAAATATGTACAGAAGAGTTTTCTTTCATCCAACTCAGTTGATTCACAGGTCTTTAAGGGTGTCCCATAAATTACCACAAGAAGGAATTAAATACTCTTCCTGAAGTGTTTTTTATAAGTGTCATGAGCTGCAGAGATAATTAATTTCTTCCCTGTAGACTTGTCTTAAACACCTGATGAGGTGTTACAAAAAGAAATTTCATGTTTCATATCAGCACTTTCAGATGGTATCATTAACTACTAGACTAATCGTGAAATGGATCACAAGATAGACATGCATATAGAACTAGTAGAAAGTTTCTAGGAAGAATTTGGCATTTAAAATTGTATGCACTGAATTCCTTTGAAGCAAACCTGAAAATGGGGAGATACTAGCTTGAAGAACATAGCCCAATAGTGAGATAATTTTAATATTCTATTAATTTTTGAGGGCCCTTTCCTCTGAGTATACATTAATTAGCTCTATATAGACCTCGGCGTTAAGAAATCCTGTCTTTATGCCTCATAAAATACATGCTTATGAATGCAAGTCCCAACTGCTTCTTCCCATTTCTAAATATCTTCCTCTTACCAAAGCCTTCACGGCCATCATAAACCTCTCCCCATCTGTACTATCTGTAGAATTTACATTTGATACGTTCTATAGTATTCGATATATTTCATACTATTCTACAGTATTAATTTTAAGGCTTATTAAAATAAATTAGGAGGCTATGGATATAGAAGAGGACTCAAAAATAAACTTTGCCTACTCTTCTGTAAAATAGGGATATTATTGCTTTCCATGAAGTATTCTTGTGGAAATTAGAGGGAATGTGTAACAAATACATAGTGTCTGCTGGGCATGGTGTCTCATTCCTGTAATCCTGGCAATTTGGGAGGCCATGGTGGGAGGATTACTTGAGGCCAAGAGTTTGAGACCAAGTTGGGCAATACATCAAGACCCTGTCTCTACAAAAAGTATGAAAATTAGCTGAGTATGGTGGCCCACATCTGTAGTCCTAGCTACCCAGGTGGCTGAAGCAGGAAAATTGCCTGAGCACAGGAGTCTGAAGCTACGGTGATTTATGATCACCACTACACTCCAACTTGGGTGATAGAACAGGACCTTGTCTCATAGATAGATAGATAGATAAATAGATAGGTAGATAGATACATAGACAGAGTCAACAAATGCCGCCTTCTTGTTACTGATGATATTATCAATCCTTATTATAACCTAATTCATGCTTCTCATTTTGTAAATAAGTGATCTAAAACTTTAACAAGGTCCCATTTGAATGTCATGGAAGAAAACAGACCAGGGTTGAAGAATACTACTTACCAGCCCCATGAATATTGTGAAAGGTATTTGACCGCTCTTCCATACCTTAGAGGAAACCTCAGTTGCTTCATCTCTATTTTGAGGGATAATTTTGAAGATTAAATAATATAACAAGTATAAGCAACCTATGTGGAACCTAGCATATTTTAGACACTTAATAAAGGTTAGAAAAGTAAAAAATGAAATTAAAATAACCATAAGATAAAATAAGTAAAAATATTTACATCCAAGGAGCATAAAAATTATTCCTTCCAGGCCTTGGTGACTGATGGGAAGTTGGAAAAAAAATAAGAGCATTCACTCTGCAATTCTGAGCTATAATAACACTAGGAAAAACAAATTTGAACATTTCACCTAAATAGGATGATGACTTAGAAACAGAAAGAAAGAACAGAGTCCCTTTGGGGAAAAGATTGAAGCCAAGGGTACAGGCTGACTTTGACTACTTGAGGAAGTCACCAGTAGTACATATTCGAGGTGGAAAGCAGGGGTAGGGACAGGGCACTCTTTTCTTTAAAAAGAAGAAAAAAAAAAAAAAGCAGTGGTCACAATGTAAAGGAGGACTTTTCTGGACTTTCTTATACTTATTTTACAATTTAATATTATTATTATTTAAATTACCCATGAGAAAGGTGGATACATCATATTACAGTGTTAAGACTTCTAAAGGCATTAACCTGGCCCTGGTGAGCTAAATGCCAACCTGTTATTAAGATAAAAGTAAATGAGGTGCTTTGTACTTATGCCGAATCCCAGACTGTAATCAGCAGAAACAAATAGAAAATCTGCTCCAATACACTCTTGTCCTAAGCTCCTCAGCAGAAGGAAACTGGAAGATAGCAAAGCCACACTCTATGAAGTCGTATAATAAGAGCTATTAAGTTGAGTGGGGTCAGGGTTGCTGCTTACAATACAAATTATGTATTACATAACCTCTGAGGCATCATTCACCTGGTAGTCATTGTTGATGTGTAGAGTTGTAATGCAGATTTTAGGCCAAATGGAATCAAACGACTTGAGGAAGTAGTGATTTTGTATAATTGGCACAAAGGTGCCACATACTGGCTATTCATTGTAGGTTGGGTAAGGAGAAAATTCATCCTAAATTTAACCAGAAGGTGACATTTTTTTTGGCTAAAAAATAAATAAATAAATAAATAAAGTCAAGAAAAATGAAGAAAAAGTTAGCAAGAGGGAAAAAAATAGAAAGAAATGATCAGGGTTCTTTAGGCACTACTTCCCCTCCACAATGCTAGGAAAAGCCCAGAGAAGGTGCTACTTGTAATGATGTCTGTGAGTGGAAGGGTGTTGTATATATTTGTAAAACCCGGGTGTGATACCAACAAAGGAAATCAAACATGTTGTCAAAAGAAATTTGATGGAGACAGAAGAGTAGTCTAGAGTGTCAGATCAGATGGATGGGTAAAAAATTGAGTATTTACTCTTGTTTCTGAGTTCTTAATAATCATCATTCACAATGCAAACCAAGACTTCAAGCTCAACAAGATAAATTCAACATGTAAAAGCATGCTTACTCTCCCCAGAAGCTGCAATAAGTGATGGCAGAGGAATATAAACTCCAGATTAAAAGAGTACACAATAGAAGCAGCAGTTGAGGGATATCAACAAAATTTTGGAAGTGGCAACTCACATGGGTTGGTGGCAACTGACTTGGCAAAGCTGAGAAGACTGAGAGCCAACACAGTGGAACTGATGTTGGGGGAGAAGCAAGGAGAGACTCAACAAGAAACAAGCTAAACCTCAAATGAAATGTTTCATAAACTGGGGGCTCCATGTGCCTTAAATGGTTGGACTTTTCTTGGGGATAAAGGAGAAAGACTGCTTAAAAGACGTATGTTTATTGCAGCACTATTCACAATAGCAAAGACTTGGAATCAACCAAAATGTCCATCAGTGACAGACTGGATTAAGAAAATGTGGCACATATACACCATGGAACACTATGCAGCCATATAAAAGGATGAGTTCGTGTCCTTTGTAGGGACAGGGATGCAGCAGGAAACCATCATTCTCAGCAAACTATCGCAAGAACGGAAAACCAAACACCGCATGTTCTCACTCATAGGTGGGAATTGAACAATGAGATCACTTGGACACAGGAAAGGGAACATCACACACCGGGGCCTATTGTGGGGAGCGGGGAGAGGGGAGGGATAGCATTAGGAGATATACCTAATGTAAATGATGAGTTAATGGGTGCAGCACGCCAACATGGCACATGTATACATATGTAACAAACCTGCACGCTGTGCACATGTACCCTAGAACTTAAAGTATAATAATAATAAAAATAAATAAATAAATAAGTAAAAAGACTATACAAGGAGCAATTGCATTCCTCAGTTCACCTGCTGACAAGTGTAGTGAGGCAACTGACAGAAGACTTTCTCTTTGGAGAAGATGCCATTAGGTACAGCCAAGAGCAGGAGGGAAGTCCGATGGAAATAAGGGGATTAGGAGGAGGTCAACAGAAAAAGAAATGAGATGCCCAGGCTCCTGAACTTGCTCCTCTCAGAAAACACTGGCAGTCAGGCTCCTACCACTGTGGCGGAACATTAGAGGACTGTTGCTTGAAGAAATAGACTGAGAGAAAATAAATTTCTATGGATGTTACCACTTGGAAGGTCAGTAGTGAAACGGTAAGGTTGGCCTGATTAATTGGCTGCAGTGTTCCAGTCAACAGTTGCCACAGGCATGAAGAGCTTTCCATCAAAAGTTTGAACTCTTCACTTTAAACAAGAACAAGAAGGAACAGACATTTGAAGGAAGACTCTAAGATCAAAGAATGATGTCATAATTAGAAACACAGGTTTTAAAAAATGAGTTTGATGAAAGCAGAAACATGTAAGCAGCATAAAAATCTATCATTCAGATTCTTAGATAAAATAAGATACTGCATATGAAACAAGATCAGGAAGCTGTAAAAATATGAACATTCAAAGAAAAAATTTTATAGGAAATTGAAATGTTAATAGCAGCAATTAAAAGTTTCAATAAACTTGCTAAGCAATAAGGTTAAAGAAAATTGCCTAAAAGCGTAGCAAAAAGATAATAAGATGAAAAATGGTGAAGAAAAGTTTAGAAATTTAGAGGATCACAAGAGGTTCTATGACTGATTAGTGTAAGTTCTAGGAAGAAGAAGCAGAGAAAAATGGAAGGAAGTTTTCTAAGGAGAAAATAAGAAATTACCTAAAATTAAAGGGTATATATTTTAATATTTAAAACAGCTTACCACATCCTCCCTCCCTACAAAAAGGAAAAAAAAAAATCTATAAGAAGGCACGTCATTGTGAAATTTCAGAAAATAGATTTAGACAACGTCTTGAAAGTTTTCAGAAAGAATGTAGAAGACACGCAGAATTAGGAATCAGAATGGCATCAGACTCCTCCAAAGCAATATTAGAAACAATAGTACAATGACTTTAAAATTCTGACTGAAACTGAATTCTGTAACCAACTAACCTACCGTTTGAGTGTACCAGTAGAAGACATTTTTAAAGGACTCAAATATTTAAGCTCCCAGGATTTTAAAAAGTGAATCCATTGGAGATAATAAACCAAAAAAGAAAAATTCCCCCAAATAAGAGAGCCACACAGAGGACAGGTGAAGGGGATCCTAGGAGTGAGGGGGGATCCCCCCAAAATGCCAATGCAGCGGGTCTGGGTGGCAACTGCTCAGACTGTAGCAGAGTGGCTGACAGTGCAATGGGGGTATCTCACAAGAAACAAAACCAAAACCAACCAGCAAACAGTAGTCTGGCAGGTTACTTCCTATTGAGATGAGCCACACTAACTGTTACCGAGTTTGATTATACCTCCCACAAAGTTGGACCATCTGTCATAATGTTGGGTGTTGAATGAACAGTCCATTTGTTTTTTCTCAAAAAAGCATACAAAGAACAAAACAATTTTTAAGTCTTGGAAAAGTGAACTATACGGAGAGAAAATGTAATGAAGTTTGCATAAGCTAAAGACTGTAAGTGCTGAATACTGTTTGATCCGAAACAGATGCTAAAACTATGTTGAGCAGATGAAGGAGATGGAGTTGGTGGAGGTCTGTGTTTAGGATAAGGGGGGGCATGGTATTTCATCTTCTTCTGTAGCATATCAATAGATAATATCAAAGGCCATAAAGCAAATCACGGCCAGCCTGCGTCTCCTACAACACGTGTCTCCGGAATGAGAATTGCTTTATATGTGTTTTCCACTCGTATATGTAGAGACCTTGTTGGTCCATGGGAGAGTTTTTTCAGTAGTTATTTGGACTTTATCGAAGGTAAACTTTCTTAAAATTTAAGAGGAAAGAATTAGCAATATGCAAAGATCTAAAGAAAAAAAAGATGAAAACTTCTATCAAAATGCCTTCCTTCAGGAAAAATTGTGACATTTTAGTGCCTTTAATAATTATTACAATTTCCATTAACTTAAGGTGTAAGGGGAAGCTGAGGAGATATGGATGAAGAGTGTACAAAGTCATTTCTTTCTGTATTAGGAAAAGATTGATGATGAAGTCTACCCCTTGAGATGAAACTGGTCTCTATTAGAAGCAGATGCCCCCAAGAGTTAACGTTTTGAAGAGGAGAGTAAGAGCTTCAGGGAGTTAGGCTACACAAGATCCAAGCACTGTGTTGCTGGATGAAAATGACACTGGAGATTTATTTGTGTGACTCATTTTATTACATTTGATATTTAGTTGATGCTCTACATTTCAAAGTTTTGAGTGGTCTGCCTTCAACCCTAGTTTGCTCATAAATCTGTTATTTTTAGCCCTCAACTTCTGGAACCCTCAGCCTTTTAGGTAATATATTTGCCATCATAGCAAAAAGACTTGTGCTTAAAACTATGGAGATAAATGCCAGAAGAAACAGCTAAAATAGATTGAAGTATTGTCTTTGGAGAATAGTAATTGAGAATAGGGAGGTATGAGAGCATGAGAATCCTCTTTTCTTTAAAAGCCTACTATGTATAACTTTGATAAAAATAAATTTTAAGTACAATAATAACTTCTAATGAAAACGACTTGAGCAAAGAACATCATATGTCTAGGAATATAATACATGAAACTGACATCCCACTTAGTAATATCATTCAGAAATACTGAGCATATCTTAACAAGCAGTATTTAAACATATAGCTGAGCTCTTAAGAAAGTAAACCAGGGACAAAAAATAAAGAAAGAATTAAAAAACAGGGTTGCAGGTGTGGGCTCAGTTCTCTGGTGGGATGGAGAGGAAAGAAGAGTTGACAAGTTGCTTTGAAGTCTCAGCAAAGAGAGACATTGGGACTGGGACTCAGACATAAAGCCAAGATCCTCAAATGGCTTTACCACAATTAATTGACATCATATCTGTCCTCACACTTAAAATTCACTTAAAAAATACTTGTCTATCTTTTATTTTGGCCTGGACTGTATATAGAAGAAAAAAATGTCACCTGAGATTTTTTGCTATAACTCTGCTCTTGTGGATGTTTGAGAATTAAACTTATACTAGCTCCTTCAGCTAATAAATTAGACCAAAATGTGGTCCCAGGCTGGTGATACCCTGGGGTGTCTGGCAACGACAAATCCAATGCATATGTTTACCAAGGCCACTCAAGAGACCATATGTAACACCCAGCTGAATGTGGGTTCACAGCACACAATTACAAAATCCGGAAAGAAATAATCCAATTTTTAGCATTTCAACAAATGTTTATCAAGACCAATTCTGTGCCAGGCATTGATCTTGGCACTAGGATAACAGCAAAGAAGAAAAAATTAAAAAAAAAAATTTCCTCAGAGGAACTTATATTCCAGTAAAGGAGACAAAGTGCAGACCCAACAAAAACTTCAACAGAATTAAATTCCCCAAACTTTAGAGGGCAGAACTATTGGATAACCTACGAAATACAAACATTGCTAAAAGAGAACACTAGCGTGTCCATTAAAATAACTAAATAGAAACAAAAATGAAAAATACAATCATAGAAATAATAACCAAAACCAATTTCGAGTGATGGGTTAAATAGCCAATTTAACAGAGCTGAATGTAGAAACTGGCAAATAAATAGAAGAAAATACTTGGAGTGCAGTAGGTGATATCCTGGGGTGCCTAGACAAAAAGAAGAGACAATATGAAAGACAGATTGAACTTTGAAGAAGGGAATGAAAAAATCCAATTACTCTAGAGAGAATGAAAGATAATATGCAAAAAATACAATGAAGTATTATTCGGCCTCAAGTATAAAAGAAGATCCTATCGTTTGGGGTGACATAAATGAAACTGGAAGACATTATGTTAAGTGGAATAAACCAGACACAGAAAGAAAGATACTGCATGATCTAATTTATCTGGAATGTAAACAGAAGTTGAGACCAAAGTAGAACGGAGATTACCAGGGGTGAGAGTTGGGCTGTGGAGAGATAGGACAAGGAATACCAAGTTGCAGTTAGGAGGAGAAAGAAGCCTGGAGATCTAATGTATCGCGTGAAGACTATAGTTAAAAATATCCTATCGTATACTGGAAATTTGCTTTAAAAAAGTAGATTTTTCTCTTTCTTTTTTTTTTTTTTTTTTTTTTTTTTTGAGGTGGAGTCTACTCTGTCACCCAGGCTGGAGTGCAATGGCACAATCTCAGCTCACTGCAAGCTCTGCCTCCCAGATTCACACCATTCTCCTGCCTTGGCCTCCCGAGGAGCTAGGACTACAGTCGCCCGCCACCACGCCTGGCTAATTTTTTGATTTTTAGTAGACGGGGTTTCACCCTGTTAGCCAGGATGGTCTCGATCTCCTGACTTTGTGATCTGCCCCCCTCGGCCTCCCAAAGTGCTGGGATTACAGGCGTGAGCCACCGCACCTGGCCAGATTTCTCTTTTTAACACACACACACACACACACACACACACACACACGCACACACACAAAGAGTGTAATGATTGATACGTTAACTTTCTTGGTCATAATAATTTTACTCTACATATGTACATCAAAACATCATGTTTTGTACAACTCAAATATATACAATAAAATAAAAGTAAAAGTGAAAATAAGTGGAACAAAAGAAAGAAATAATGAGGTATTGGTAACGTCTCAGAATTTATGAATGTCATGTTAGAGATAAACCCTGACATTTTCTCTTTATGTTGATAGGTCTATAGCATCCTGTGCATTCAAACAACATTACAAAATGTATATTCTATTGCTATTTCCTGTTTATAAACTGTTTTTTCTTTCTTCTCCCTTTCCCTCTTCCTTCTTTGTCTTCTTTTCTTTCTACTTTCTTTACTTCTGGCCAAAATTCCTTGAGTACCTGCTCTTCATAAGCACTATTGAGAATGCAACGCAAAGACTTGATGGAGAGTGTATTCCAGCTGGGAAGAACTTCTAGGTGAGCATGGTCTAGAGAGAAAAGCTGAGGAAATCATGCAATCATGGACTCATCTGAATATTTTGTTGTCTAAAGAGTCCATTGTGTTAGCATCCAATTAATTTGGTTACATAACTAAAATGACAAATTTAATCTCCAATAAAATGTGTGTATAAAATAATGAGGTGGAGGAGGACAGAGACGTAATATTAGGTTCTGTGTGTCAATATGTCTCTATATGTATATATAAATGTGTGTGCAGGGATATATGCATGTGTGTGTGAGACTATATACTTCCTCATGAGCACATGCACACAAGCAAGGAACAAAATATGCCCAGTTTCTAAAGCTCTTGTTTCTGTAACTGGTCACAAAGTTACAGTGGGTATTTACAACTTTTTTTTCCCACCAGCCATTCCAAGTTTCCTTTGCTCTCAGCCAGGACCTCAGCTAGTCAGTGTTTTTGTTTTTGTTTTTTGAGATTTGAGTTATTTATTTATTTATTATACTTTAAGTTTTAGGGTACATGTGTATAATGTGCAGGTTTGTTACATATGTATACATCTGCCATGTTGGTGTGGCCTGTCAGTGTGTTTTGTGTGTGTGTGTCATTGTTGCTGTTGTTTGCTTGTTTGGTTTTTGCTCTGTTTTGTTTTTGTCTTGTAGAGTGAGCCGCACTGTCATGTTTGAAGGGTCTGCATCCTCAACTATTAGACATGGAAATACAGAGAGGAGCTCCAGGGAATCTCCAGGGCTCTCGACACAGTCCTGAGTCCCCAGTGTGTAACAGCAACCCTTCTTCCCCTTGGTAATTGGGATCAGTCATCCCAGCCAATGGTACACGTCCTTGCTTTCCTAACCTGCTTTATAGGACATAGTGAGGGCTAGTTGAGATAGCGTATGGATACTGAGTACGAGGTATGTAGCAGGGTCTCTAAAAACAGAAGCTCTTCCCTCTTGAGTTTTCCTTCAGATAACACTTACATTACTGTTGACTACTCCTGGGGTTTTTAAAAAAGAGGTTTATTAATTTAAAAAATAATAATAAATATATTTTTTTCCTTGCCTGTGTTAAAATAGTTTGGGAAATAATGTGTGTGTGTGTGTGTGTGTGTGTGTGTGTGTTTAATGTTCAATTATCACCTTCATTAACTACTGAGGCCATGCTGAAGGATGTAGCTTCAAGGACGAGCCAAGCTCACCTTCTGAGCTTCAGGATTCAGCAGCAGATTGACCCATCTATTCCCTGCAGCACAGCAGAGCAGCTTGGCCAAGCAAGTCCGGCAGCATGAGGAGCAGAAGGGAGTCCGTGCTCTCCAGGGGCAGCCAGCTCTTAGAGGAAAGCAGAGGTCAGAGCCAACCAACCCCAGGTGATTCTTCCCAAATTTACCAATTAGGTAATTCAGCCCACCACCCCCATTCCCCTCCCCAAGGAGTATGAGGAGAGGAAAAGCTGGAAATATGATGTTTGCTTATGAGAAATCCCTCAAAAAGGACCCTGGGTTCGAGTGTCTTACCACATTGTAGCAGTTACCATCCTAAACACATTAGGATGGGCCACATCCAGCCATCCCTCCTGAATTTGCAGGCATGAATACAGTGCACGGCACTCATTGGTGAAATATGACCAGCCTTGCTTCCTAAGAGGAGCAACATGAGGAGCCCTCAAAAAGGATGAAGACATTGGCCAGGTGCAGTGGCTCATGCCCAGCACTTTGGGAGGCCACGGCGGGCAGATCACTTGAGGTCAGGAGTTTGTGACCAGCCTCGCCAACATAGTGAAACCCTGTCTCTACTAAAAATATCAAAAATTAGCCAGGCATGGTGGCATGCACCTATAATCCCAGCTACTCAGGAGGTTGAGGCATGAGAATCGCTTGAACCTAGGAGGCAGAGCCTGCAGTGAGCCAAGATTGTGCCACTGCACTCCAGCCTGGGCAACAAAGTGAGACTCCATCTCAAAAAAAAAAAAAAAAAAAACCAGAATGAAGATGTCAAGTCTCAGGTACTCCAGAGTCTGGAATCCTCTTGTGTGGAATTTTAGTTCCTTTTATCACTGTTTTATCCAAGATCCCATGACTCGTCTATTCAATAGTGTTTTTTTTCAAAGCAATCTATTGGGATAAAGTCCAGTCCTGAAAAGGATTAAAACAAAATGTAGATTTAATTATATTTGTAGTCATTTGATAGGGAAAAATACATATGTAAATAATTTTATGTGTCAAGACCCAGAAAGGATTTGGATACTTCGTACGTTAGGAACAAAACAAACACACATTATTCTGATGTTCTTTCTTTAAATCCCCAAATCCCTGTATTTCTGCCAGGTGTGACGGTGCTTTTCATTTCAGCAGTGAATACACAATGACACCACTTCTTAGAAAACCTAGACCAAAGAGAGGGTTATCTCCCCAGCCATCCATTTCTGCAAACAATCTCTCCTTCTCATGTTTCCCCTCCCTTCCTCTCATCTCAAACATGAACCATCCTGTCTTCCCAGGGAACCAGGGTTGGAGAGCCACTTTCTTTTCACACAGTCTGAGGCTCTGTTTTTAGTGACAATTGTGCTGTGTCCTCTGAAGGAGGCCATCTGTTCACCTTGGCGGAGGTGAGTATCTCATTACCTGTCAAGATTTCTAAGTTGGCTCCTTTTATCGTATTGGAACCCACACCTTTTGATTCTTCTGCTCAGGTGCTGTTGGTGCCAGAATCTTTTTCTGGGGCTAGGGAGATGATTTCACAGCCTTGCTGGGGCCCCTTAGGAGATACTTGACCAGGATCCTGATGACTTGGACATTGTTCACCCTCCGTCCTTATCATACCTCACCAGCTCCATGTGGCGAATGCATTGTAAGTCACAGAATGTTGACATCATTTCTCAATTATTCACTGTTTCCCAAATAATGCAGAGGATGAAATAATGAAAGAAACAGGGTGACCAAAAATCCTGCTAAATAGGCTCATTATTTGCAACCCAAATTAACTTTTCCATAGATCATTAATGCCAGGTTAGTCAGCAGTATAAAGACATTCATGTATCTAGAATCAATTTACCTTGATTGGAATAAGAAACAGAAGATAATTGCAAACCTTCCAATGACCTTATGAATCATTATAAATCCAATTACTTCCCTTTCTTCCCCAAACTGAGAAAGTACATTATAAAGAAATTAGGTCACTTTTCAAATCTATGGAACAAACTTAAGCCCAAGGCCAGTTTTCCAGGGGATAGTATTAACTGGGGAAAAGATCAAGGTGAAGGAACTATTGGAACTATTGGAACTATTCCAATGCATTGGAAACTGTGAAGCATCAGTCATTTTTAGAACATGTCTTCTTTTGATGATCCTGTATGTTCCAATAAAACTTTATTTACAAAACCGAGTCATGGATCAGATTTATTCACTCCTGAACAATAGGCATTGTCGCCTATTTTTTTTTTCTATTGTGTTAAGAACACTTAACATGGAAAGTACTCTCTTAATAAAGTTTAAGTGTACAATACTGTGTTGTTATCTATAGGCACTATGATGCACAGCAGATCTCTAGGACTTATTCATCATTTATGAATAAAACTTCATACCTGCTCAGCAACAACTCCTCTCTCCTCCCTCCCAGCAGCCACCGTTCTATTCTCTGCTTCTACGAGTTTGACTCTTTCGGATTCCACATACAGATGAATTCATGCAGTATTTTCCTTTCTTTATCTGGCTTATTTTTTTAAGCATAATTTTCTCCAGGTATATACAAGTTGTCACAAATGGCAAGATTTCGTTATTTTTTAAGGCTGAATAGCATTCCATTCGTATTGTACCACATGTACAATTAGGTTTTTTCCGTAGCTTGGTTGTTGTGAATAATGCTACAATGAACATAGGAGTGCAGATAGTTTTTGCAGGATCCTGCTTTCAATTATTTTGGATAAATACCCAGAGGTAGAATTGCTGGATCTAAGGATAGTTCTATTGTTAATTATTTGAACATTTTTTTTTTTTTTTGAGACAGGATCTTAATCTGTCCCCGAGGCTGGGGTGCAGTGGCGTGATCCCAGCTCACTGCAACCTCTCCCTCCCAGGCTCAAGCAATCCTCCCACCTCAGCCTCCAAATACCACACCCACCTAATTTTTTATATTTTTAGTAGAGACAGGCTTTCACCATGTTGCCCGGGCTGATCTTAAACTTCTGAGCTCAAGTTATCTGCCTACCTAGCCTACCAACGTGTTAGGATTACAGACAAGAGCCACTGCACCCAGCCCAAAGAATCTTCATACTGTTTTTCATAGCAGCTGCAGCATTTTGCTTTCCCACCAACAAAGTACAAGGGATATAATTTCATCGTCACCAACACTTATCTTTTTTTCATTTCTTTTTTTATTAAGAGTCATTTTAACCGGCTTAAGATAAGATCTCATTATGATTGTGATTTGCATTTTTTGGATGATTAGTGATATTGATCATCTTTTCATATATCTTTTGGCCATTTGAATGTCTTCTTTGGAAAAAAGCCTATTCAAGTCCTTTAAAGCTATTAAGCTACTAGAAGAAAACATAAAGGAAAAGTTTTATGACATTGGTCTAGGCAATGATTTCTTGGCTACAATACCAAAAGTACAAGCAACAGAAGCAAAGATTGAAAAGTGGGAATGAATTAAACTAATATGCTTATTTATTTATAACAGTTTATTTATAACAGCAAATAAAACAATCACCAGAATTTTAAAAAAGCAAACTATGGAATGGACATATTTGGCCATCAAGCAGCTAATGAAAGTTACTCTTCAAAATACGTAAAAAACACCTACTACTCAATAGCAAAAAGCACATAATCTGATTTAACCACACAGCCACCTAGTGAGGCAAATGTTAAAAATTGCTCTTTATAGACTAGAAAAGGAAAGTTGAAGAAGTTAAGTAGCAAATCCGAAGTTACCCACGCAGGGACTCAGAAATTAAGCCCAGCTTGCCCTGACTGCAAAGTGCACACATACATATACACAAACTCACAACACATACATATACACAAACTCACAAGTATGGTAGTTTTTTGACTGTGAGAGTCACGATGTTTAGCACATATTAAGCTCTTACTGTGTTCCATATACTGTACAATCCCTGAAAATATAGCTCCAAGAAAACCCCAGCTCTCATGGTGCCTCCATTCCATTCAGATAGGCTAACATTAAAATAATAGTTATAAAAATATAATTCAATAATTCTGGTTTCTAGTCTGAAACACAAAGAGCTTAGAAGTCACCACATCTGTCTTCCAATGAGAGGGGAGCTGTATTTGGAGGTAATTTGGAGGCAATTGCATATAAAGCAGGTAAATTGCATTAAATGAGGTAATAAAGGTGGGGCCCTGATCTGATAGGATTTGTGTCTTTATAAGAAGAGACACCACAGGATCTGCTCTCTGAATACAGACAGTCAGGAAAGGCTGTGTGAGAACATAGCAAGAAGGTAGTCATCTGTAATCCAGGAAGAGAGCCCTTCTCACAATCTGGATTGACCAGAACCTTTATCTTGGACTTCCACCCTACAGAAGTATGAGAAAATCAGTTGCTGTTATTTAAGCCACCTAGTTTATAGTATTTTTTCTATGGCAGCCAGAGCAAAATGTGTGACAAAGGATAGGCAGTTGATTGCAAACAATCCCTCATTTTGGTGCTTATTTTCCACAAGACCTGGCTAAGTTCTTCTGGGGAAATCCCAGAGGGAGAGAAGGAAGGAGGAAGAAATGTTGACTGGGATTTCCTCTAAGGCTAAGAAGGCAACAGAGAAGGCAGATCCTGAGTATATCAGATCTGTGAAGCTAGAGGGGCTCACAGGATGGCAAAACCTTACAGAGAAATGGTGTGGCATGTATCAGAGCCCAGGTCTGAGACAGAGCAAAGATTTCTGTGCTCCCTGGGCTAAATGCCTCTTGATCTTCCTGCTTTAAGGACTTCGTAGACTGAGGCACAAGGATATTAGCAAGAATCATAATTAAAACTCTATTTCCTATTTTTTAGGCACCACGAAAGCCTCTAAAATAATTTCGAAATCTTCAAAGGACAATGACTACTACGAATGACTAATTCTTCCACCAGTTCACACTAGCGACTTAGAGTCAGATTTAACATAATTTAAAGGAATGATAAATGAATGTGATATTCTTGTCGACTCTGTTAGTGTAGTAAGATACTCATCAGCCATATATGAAAATGCTATGTGGGTCAGACCAATATGTAGAGTTTTTTGGGTGAAGCAGAGGGTGCAAAAAGAAGTAGAGAAAGGAAGGGCAGGGATAGGTTTTAACAGAGATTGGAACACTGTTTTGCCAGCGTCCATACTCAACGTTCAAGCAGTCCCAGGGAGATGTTCTTTAATCAACCCCACTTTATAGCTGCTCTCTTGGGTGTGTCTCCAGACATGTTGTCCAAAATCTGGATGACATTTAATGTTCATTCCTGCCTGGAGGTGACAGGAATAAAGCTATTCTGTAAGACGAATGGGACATCTGGATTAAACCCAACTTCCTCTCATGGGCATGGCTCCCCTTTCTGAAGACATATGCAAGGTCTGCTGATTGCCACGAGCCAAGAATGAGCTGCTAAAGAGAAAGGAAGTTGCATCCTTCTCTGAGACAAGAAGTCCTAAATGCAGCCCATACATACTGGATTTTTGGCCAGCAGCATTTGACTCTGATGATCAAAAGTCAACCTGCCGAAATGAGGTGGGTGAAGCAGCTTCGCATATGGAGTTGCCTTCCTTGGAAGCACTCCCTTAATCCTCAAACCAGAGGGTGTTAAATTGATAGGTTGCTCCGATGTCCTGCTATTTATTGCAGACGAGTGTCACGGGCTGGGTGGGATTCATTGTGAGAAAGGACTCGAAGGGACAGTTAAAGCCTTGAGTTCAAATCTTGCCCCAGTGTTTCTGTTACCTTAGTATCTAACAGTGAAACATGCCTTCTTAAATCTTTGGGAGAATTGAGTAAAATATGGTAGACACAGCCACTTTATCAACTGTAAAGCATAGATATTAGGTCTTGCTGTACTTTTACAAATGGTGTTGGTGATTATAGTTTAGTGCCTTTAAATAATGTAAATAAAATTACAGAAAATATCACGCAGTGCTTACTATTGCCGGAAAATGTACTATATTCTAAAAGCTTTACATATTTTAATTCACTTAATCTCCATGCTAACTCTACATGGTAGTTACTTCTATAATCCTGCTTTATAGAAGAGGAAACTAAGGCATAGTGGAGTTAAGTAACTTGCCCAAGGTCATACAGCTTTAAATAGTGGTCCTAGAATTTAAAACAGATGATCTTTCCTTAGAGTTCTTAGTTTTACCACTGAGTTGTACTGTTTTTCTGAACTCTCATCTCCAAGTATTCTCCCATTTCACATTGCTTTTTGTTTCTTCTTGATGTCTTTGTCCAGTCATTCTCTCAAAAGTCATTGATGGAAAGTCCTATGGGTCACAGCACAGGTCTAGGCCCAGTGTGGTGGTGACTATGGGACACCCATCCTTTCAAGCCCCTCAGAGGTGTGACAGCATCTGCGTGAACATGACTTTGCTTGTACATGATGCTGATTTGATGTGTTAACTTGGCTGGGCCCTGGTGTCCAGACGTTTGGTCAGGCATTTTTTTAGACTTTTGGGATGAGGTGAATATTTAAATCTGTGGACTTTGAGTATAGCAGATGACCCTCCATACTGAGGGTGGATCTCACCTAACCAGCTGAAGGCCTGAATAGAACAAGCACTGACCTCCTTTGAGCAAGGAGGAATTCTGCCAAAAGATGACCATTGGACTCTCCTGCAGCTCATCTAACTCTCCAAACTGCCAGCCTGCACTATGGATTTTGAATTTGCAAAGCCTCCACAATCATCTGAATGAATACCTTAAAACTCAATCTATCTATGTGTTTGTGTGTCTCCAGTTAATGTATTAGTGTAATTTGTGGATGTGTGTAATTAAAGATCCACCGAGAACCAACATGGAAATTTCTTGGACGTTGATGCAGATAACGAAATAGGCAGCAACATGGCACGTGTCATCTTCCACTTTCTCTCAGAAGATTATCCTGATAGTTCCTTAGTTCAGCCACAGCTAAAAGATTTTGATGTTCATTAAGTGGCCCCTTTACTTTTCAATATAGTGCCAAGAATGGCAAGAAAATAATGCACTGAGTGGAGTGAGGGTGGCTTGACTTGAAGGAGATGCCAGACCTCTTATAGCACCCACACTCTGCCATGCCTCGGAGCCCACTTCTCATGTCTGCCAGCTCTACCTGCTGCTGGACATCTGGTGTAGGCTCATGCCAAAGGGATCACTTCTAGTGAGGCAAGGAACCTTAATTGATCATTCTTCTTTTTTCTATCTGTGCTCCTGAAGTTTTGCTCAGTCCTCACTCATCCAGGATACATGAAACATGATGATCAAAGCAGGAGAAGGAACAGGGAATGTGGTGTCAGGAAAGCAAAGTCCAGAGGAGCTTCAAGAAATGGAGAAGAGGCAGTAAACACATGATACCTGTGTAGGAATACAGGCCGGCTTTCCTGAACTTAGCGACAGGCAACCTTAAGGGAGGCACAACCAGTTCCATGGAGGGTGAAAGGACCTTGATATTAGCAGGTTGCAAATGGAACAAAGGAGGTGAAAATCAAGAAAATGTGGATTGGGCTTTCCATAATCTCGGCAATAAAAGATTTTAGAGTCAAAGGCCTCTATCTCTCTCTCTCTCTCCCTCTCTTTTTTCTCTCTCTCCCTCTTTCTCTTTTTTTCTCTCTCTCCCTTTCTTTCTCTTTCTCTCCTTCTCTCTCTCTTCTTCCCATCCCTTCTTCTCTCCCTCCCATTCTCTCTCTCTCTCTCTCTCTCTCTCTCTCTCTCTGTCTCTCCCTCCTTCATCCCTTTTGCTTTTCTTTTGTTTTAGACATGGAGGAACTCCTCGAACAGCTTTCCATGTCGAGATGAAAAAGGCAATAGGGATGAGAAGTTAAATTAAAGGGATAATTGATGGAGTGAGAAATGTCTTTAAGGAGGTTGAAGGCCATGGTATTTAGAGCAGAGCTGGGAGAATTGTGTGCCAAGTGCTCCTGGCACTGTGGGTGCAAACCAGCTCCATCACACCTGGATCCGCTTGTTAGTTACCAAATGTCAAGGAAAAATACAGAAACTTTGGCAGTGTTGGTGCTCCTTCCAGATCCCCTCACATTCCTTTTTTATTTAGGTATTTTCTTGGTCGTTAATTGGTTTGTTTGCTTCTTTAGTGTGCCCTCAAGGTATCCTCAAGTCTTCTTTGGCTTCTAACACCAACACCTTTTCTAGGAGGAACTGCCATTGAGCTACCTGCAGGTACAGGTAACAGGAAGTGCCTGGGAACTTAGTCCTCTTAGGAGGCTTGGCCAGTAACAGAAGATGCCGGGATGTGCATACCCAATTTCTTTGCTTGGTAGGAAGACTCAGAGGCACACTCTACAGTTAAGAATTTTGCTCTGGGAAGAGCCCAAAGCCAGTCCTTTATGAGATTTTGCCTGAGACCTTGGTCTTGCATGGATTCCTGCCCTTCGCTTTCTGCTTTCTACCTACCCTTTGGTTCTTTACTTCAAGACTTTTCTTAAGAAATTCCTTGCAAGTAAATCCTCTCTTTTGAGTAGACTTCTGTGGGCCACCACCTAAAACAGATGCTTTTAAACAGAGCCTTAAAGGGCTAACTCAATAAGATGGGTTGAGAAAGAAGATTTTAGGCAGATCAATTAGGACCAAGGGTTCAAGGATGAGAAAGTACCAAGGAAGAAAGGGCAATGAGACCACTGAGGTGAGCCTGAGGGTGAAGATGGAGTGACCAGCCTTGAGGAGTGTCCATCCTGGTGAGGAAGACGGACTTGGCAGTGGGACAATCAAAGTTTCAAGTGTCTTTTGTGTTTTCCTTTTGAGATAAGAGTGTGGGGAGAAGGATTAGATTTTGGTTGGCAGGATTTTGTACTCCAGCTCTGGAGGGCATGTCTGCTTCTGCTAAAAAGCCTTGTGATGAGCACCTGCTGAGTGCCCCCAGTGGGCTGTGGTTCTTACCTAGAGCAGAGCAGGAAGGCATGTGTTCTCTGAGATCTCTCTAAGTTCTCTAAGACCTTTGCAGCAGAAAATGGTAGAAGCTCTTTTAGCTATAGGACCACGAAACTGTGCAATTCAGAGAGGGAGAGCTAGGTACTTGAGGACTTATAAAAGCTCTCTCCTCCTGTGGGGATGACATGACTGCTGACTCTCCAGTGGGCATTTTAGATGCAGAGTAAAACGGCTGAAGAGGGGCAGGTGGGAAGTCATCCAGACACAGCCAACAGCTCAAGGCTAAGACAAGAGCATTTGGTCCACAGGAGAAAAGATGAGTCCAGAATGGCCACAAACACTCTGAGTGTGAACAAACGTGGTGAAAGGGACACTGAGTTGTAAGTGGGTTCATGCCAATGGGTCTAAACTTGATTATTAAGGTAGGAGAGTCAATGGATCTTAATAGTGGAGGAATGCCTGGATCTCTCTGTGCCTTAGGCAGGTGACTGACAACAATAGTGACAAGGAAGGTAATTTGCCAGCCTCACCTCCACCAGCACAGGTGAGTTTCCTCTTTGCGTTATCTCACCTGGGTTGGGAACCCATTCTTTAATCAGAGTCTACTTCTGATAAAACAAATTTGGTATTTCAATACACTTATATTTCTAGGCAACCATGCCAACTATGTTCCCTAAAGGTATTCATGCACAGTTTGCTTTTCTGTCTTTTAATTTGGTAAATTGCCCTATGAGACTGACATATATGCTCATGTTTTGTCTATTACATTTTTCCCTGTTACTTTGCTATTTCTTTAGATATCTGTCTTGCAAAACCAATAATTAGCATATAATTAAATAGAAAAGCAATCAACCCAGGAAGATGCCTCCTATAATTTGCCACAATCTTGCCTGAGCCCTATATCTCTTTTATTGTTTGATATCTCAAGCCTAGGTAGCAAAACATTCAATTATGAGCAGTCTCAATATTGAAGGAGTACCTGAATGGGATACAAAATCAAACAAATTAGTGCTGTCTTGTTTCTCTTGCAGCCTACAGAGATTGGGCATTAGCAGGTGTCAAAATGTGCACACTGACCTCAGGCCTGATGGAGTTGATAATGAAGGCAACCTGGGCCAGCAACCTTGCAAATAATAGAGAGAGGCTCTTGTTGCACTTCTCTTTGCTTTGCTGTGAAAACATTTGCTTAGGAGCAAAATGGTATATTTCCAGACCAATTTATTGAGGCAAATATAGTTCTAAGGGCAATGCTAATCATTTGGTAAGAGAGGCAGCCAGAAGCTATTTGTGGAAGTTTGTTCTGTGCCAAGTACTTTATGAATATTATTCCTCATCCTCACAATAATTCTGCTGGTGGATCTATTGTCCTCATTATACACTTGAAAAAACAATGACTTAAAGTTTAGCAGAAACGTATGGTGGTGTATGGATCAAGAAGAAGAGAGGAAGGAAATGGGAATTTTAGATTTTCTGGGTAAGAACACACAAAATGGGGAAAGAGCTATCCACTGTCATAATATGAAATGATATTTTTATATTATATACTAATATAACTATGCAAATTAAAAATTGTTTCAGTATTAGTAGAAGGAAGCGAAACTGAAACCAATCTTATTTTCTTGCAGGGCTTGGAAAGTAGATCATGTATTCTGTGGGTCAGAGCTAATTGAGGTGCAGGGGACACCTATGCATGACTCCAATCTCAGGAGAGGTTTAGGAGAATCAGGGCCCCATGACGTTCAAGTTTTTCAAAGTGGAGCATGGCTCAGAAAGAACTGAGAAATGCTGCATTACACCACACATGCTTGTACAAGGTTAGGATGACAGGGACATATTTACTAGTTAATTTAAAAATCATCCAATAAACATGAATCAGTGTCCTATTTATCGAGCAACTACTACTATGTGCCTGTCATTGTACTAGATGCTGAGGCATCACAGTGAAGAGAACAGAGTCCTTGCCACAATTACACTCTACTGGGGGAGCAGATAACATGTAATTAATGAAAATGAGAAGATATAAGTGATATGAAAAAACAAAGCAAGGTAGGACGATTGAGAGTGAATATGAGAGCACAGCGTTCCAAAGGGTAGACCTGGTGGGTGATTGAAGTTATGCTACTTGAGTCAAGACCTCAATGAAGTGCAGAGAAGCTCTTCAGAGAAAGGCTCTGAGAGGAAGACATGCCTGTCATGGTCTGGGAATAGTGAGGGGGCAGCGTGCCTATTGGTTACAAAGGAAGGAGGAGAAACATAAATTAAACTACACTGCATCTAACACAGAATCCCAGCAAACTGAGGAACTGAGGAACTGCTTAACTTTTTTTTTTTTTTTTTTTTTTTGAGATGGAGTCTCGCTCTGTAGCCAGGCTGGAGTGCAGTGGCAAGATCTCAGCTTACTGCAACCTCTGCTTCCTGGGTTCAAGCAATCCTCCTGCCTCAGCCTCCCAAGTAACTGGAACTATAGGTGCATGCCACCACGCCCCTCTAATTTTTGTATTTTTAGTAGAGACTGGGCTTTACTATGATAGCCAGGATGGTCTCCATCTCTTGACCTTGTGATCTGCCCGCCTCAGTCTCTCAAAGTGCTGGGATTACAGGTGTGAACCACCATGCCCGGTCCTTGAGAGATGAATTTATTCATTACTGTACTGGTGCAAATCAGTAAGGATATTATATTTATTTATTTCAATGTTTTATTCTTAATTTTAATGGACACATAATAGTTGTACATATTTATAGTGTGACATTTTAAGAAAGTGCAATGTTTAAAGTTTAGGCTGTTGAGTCATATTAACTCAACAAATCCTTCAGGAAGGGGTCTGGGGATTAATTGTGAGTCAGATACAGTTTTCCAGCAGGGCTTGGTACTGATTTTCAATGAAACTCTGTCACTCTTCTTAGAATTATTCACACAATACAGGAAAGAATATCCCTGCCAACAGCTTCCTCTACAGGGTAGAATGAAATAAGTAACCACCAATATGGTAGAGGGAAAAGCACACCCAAAAGCATTGCCTTAAAGGGATTTGGGATTTACTCTTGCCTTTGTCCCTCACTTAATATAATCTCAGAAAAGGTAGGTAATCTTCATGTGTTTCAGTTTTCTCACCAACAGGATGGACGTTATGATACCTACCTTGAGAAATCTGGGGGACAAATAAAGCAAGCTAAAAGACTGTGACTACTGTGACTGGCCCAGGGCCTGAAAAAGGACATTCTCCCTATCCCCAGAAACAAGAAAGAGGCAGGACAGGACTGTAATTAAGGATGATTCTGAGGGACGCAACTAAGAAGTATCAGTCACTGTAAGAACAGGAGGCCAATTGTAAGAGAAATTTTAGGTTCAGACATCAGAGATTCTAAATATCTACTCCAATTGACCTAGACAAGATGAAGACCAGAGTCAGTAACCAGCATGGGGAAGCATCAAGGAAAGCCAGGAATGGGGAGTGAGAGCAGGTCAGAAACTGGGGCCAGAGCACAAATCCTTCGGTGGCTGGAGGAATAAGTGGCAGGGGCACCTGGACTGTCTTTAAGGCTTCCGAGCACCTGTGAGCGATGTACTGTTCTTCATTGAGTCATTTGTTTTCTATTTTTTGCATTTTCTTTTCTTTTGTTTCTTCAACAAGTGTTTTGAGTGTGCCCGATGTGCCAGTGCTGTTCTAGCTACTGGAGATAGAGCAAAGAATAAAATAGATGTTGTCCCCACTCTCAACTACCTTACATGATCCCATAGGGGATAAGCAAGTACATCAAGGAATTTAAACAACAACCACAATATGTTGTGTTATAATAAGTAATATTAAAATAAATAGAAAAGTTGCCTAGTAAATGACTGGGAGTTTCTTAGCGTGGTCAGGGAAGGGTTTTTCTCTTCCCTGATTTTATTTGGAAAATTTTAAAATTGCAGAGATTGAAAAAATAGAATACACATGTACAACACTCATGTAGGTTCATGATTCTCACATAGGTTATCACACTTGCCTTTCCTTTGCTGAACACTTGCAGGCATGATAACACGTTATCTCTAAATGTTGTAGCATTTGTCCTATAAAAGTAAAGCGCTTCTTCTATATATCACAATATCATTACCATAACCAAGAAATTTTAAACTTATTCAATAACATATAGTGCCAGGTTTCAGGCTATGGGATCCAGATAGGAAATATTTTTACACTTTGTGGTTTAAGACGCAAAATCAAGGATATGATTAGGTAACTATACAACAAAATGAAAAACAGTTGCCTAAAATTTTATATTGATGAAATTTAAAAATATAATTGAATACTTTTTTTCTAATACAGGCCTATGAAAAATAATGATTTTTTGGGGGGAGGGTGGGGTAATATTTTATTTAATGGGATTCAAAGTTTTTCTTTCCTATCATCAAATCAATTGTAAATGTTCAACTGTTAATGCTGGCCTATAGTAAAGTTTTACACATTTGATCTTTAAAGCTTTATTTTTTTACAATTAGGTACTATCAAATATTGATATCAGTCCACAGTCGCATAACTGGCATATTCATCATTTGGAAAATCCAGAATTTTATTAGACTATTTTCTATATTTGCCTTTTTATGTGCCATTACATTACAGATTAATCACTTTCAATTGAAGGTTAGGTGGAAGTTCCTCAACTAAACATTTAAAGAGGTTTTGGAATATAAAAATTTATGCCAGGTACAGTGGTTCTGCCTGTAATTCCAATACTTTGGGAGACCAAGACAGGAGGATAACTTGAGACCAGGAGTTTAAGATCAGCCTGGGCAACATAGCAAGACCCAGTCTCTACAAAAAAATATAAAACTTAGGCAGCGGGGGTGGTGCATACCTACAGTTCTAACTACTTGGGAGACTGAGGAAAGAGGATCTCTTGAGTTCAGGATTTCAAAGTTATAGTGAGCTATGATTGCTCCACTGAACTCCAGCTTAGGCAGCAGAGTGAGACCCCTTCTATTAAAAATAAACAAATGGAAAAACATTCCATGCTCATGAATAGGAAGAATCAATATCATGAAAATGGCCATACTGCCCAAAGTAATTTATAGATTCAATGTTATCCCCATCAAACTACTATTGACTTTCTTCAAGAATTACAAAAAAATACTTTAAATTTCATATGGAGCCAAAAAAGAGCCCACATAGCCAAGACAATCCTAAGCAAAAAGCACAAAGCTGGAGGCATCACACTACCTGACTTCAAAGTATACTACAAAGTTACAGTAACTAAAAGAGCATGGTACTGGTACCAAAACAGATATATAGATCAATGGAACAGAACAGAGCCCTCAGAAATAATACCACACATCTACAACCATCTGATCTTTGACAAACCTGACAAAAACAAAGAATAGGAAAAGGATTCCCTATTTAATAAATGGTGCTGGTAAAACTGGCTAGACATATGCAGAAAACTGAAACTGGACCCCTTCCTTACATCTTGTACAAAAATTAACTCAAGATGGATTAAGACTTAAACATAAAACCTGAAACTATAAAAACCCTAGAAGAAAACCTAGGCAACACCACTCAGAACATATGCATGGGCAAAGACTTCATGACTAAAACACCAAAAACAATGACAACGAAAGCCAAAATTGACAAATGGGATCTAATTAAACTAAAGAGCTTGTGCACAGCAAAATAAAGTATCATCAGAGTGAACCTACAGAATAGGAGAAGATTTTTGCAGTCTATCCATCTGAAAAAGGGCTAATATTCTGAATATACAAAGAACTTAAACAAATTTACAAGGAAAAAACAAACAACCCCATCAAAAAGTGGGCAAAGGATATTAAAAGACACTTCTCAAAAGAAGACATTGATGCAGCCAACAAACATGAAAAAAAGCTCATCATTACTGGTCATTAAAGAAATGCAAATCAAAACCACAATGAGATACTATCTCATGCCAGTCAGGTAACAACAGATGCTGGAGAGGATGTGGAGAAATAGAAACGCTTTTACACTGTTGGTGGGAGTGTAAATCAGTTCAACCGTTATGGAAGGCAGTGTGGCAATTCCTCAAGGATCCAGAACCAGAAATACCATTTGACCTAGCAATCCCATTTTGGGGTATGTACTTAAAGGATTATAAATCATTCTACTATAAAGACACATGTACACGTATGTTTACTGTGGCACTGTTCACAATAGCAAAGACTTGGAACCAATCCAAATGCTCATCAATAATAGGCTGGATAAAGAAAATGTGGTATATATACACCATGGAATACTATGCAGCCATAAAAAAGGATGAGTTCATGTCTTTGCAGGGGCATGGATGAAGCTGGAAACCATCATTATCAGAAAACTAATAGAGGAACAGAAAACCAAACACCACATGTTCTCACTCATAAGTGGGAGTTGAACAATGAGAACACATGGACACAGGGAGGGGAACATCACACACTGAGTCCTGTCAGAGGGTGGGGGATCACGGGAGGGATAGCATTAGGAGAAATACCTAATGTAGATGACGGGTTGACGGGTGCAGCAAAGCACCATGGTACGTGTATACCTATGTAGCAAACCTGCACGTTCTGCACATGTACCCCTGAACTTAAAGTATAATTAAAAAAAGAAAGAAAACACAAAATCAATGCCAAAAATCTACATTAAATAAAACATCAAAATTAAAAATAAAATAAAATTTTCCTGTACTTATGATCTTGTCTGAAAGACATTGCTGGCACTGTGGTTTGAGCTCAGAAAATTTAGCTGTTGCAAATTTGTGAAGGGATAACGATATTCCCGTTTCTATTAATTTCTGATAACAGGGGATGTTAAAAAGCCAGTTAACATTACTTGTGAGTCAAATAACATTGTCATTGAAATGATTTTACTACCACAGAGTAAGTTCTAGACATCACTGTTTCACCTTTAATTTTATGTTAAATTCATTTCAACACATTATCAATGTTACCACTGCAAAAACTAATTTCTAAATCCTTTCAATGTTATATAGTAGTGGTTGAGGGTAGATTTTCTTGTTCAAAAGATTTTTAATCTTGGTCCTGAACTCAAAACAAATGTAGTAAAACTTTAAGCCATTGAACTGCTGTGTAATAGAAAAATTCAAAATATTCAGGTTTTATTGCTGACAAAAATAAAAACAAAATAAAATAAAACCGCAACAATAACACAGGCCTGAAGATACAATGGTTAAGTCCATTAGAGCAGGTGAAGTTCACTGTTGACATTACGCATTCAATAACACATTAAAGGTTCAAATTTTTTTACAAAGTACATATTGATTAATAATACAAGAAATTACCATAGGGTTTAGATATTTACATTTTCATGAGCTGTATAAATTTGTCCAAGTTAACTCTTTTCTACTTCACATGCAATTTTTACCATCAGGTATAACCAAACTTAGCAGATTCCAATTAACTTTCACTGAATTAGTGTTTTCACTACTTCCTTGAAAATATCCTCACCTGCAGTTTTTCCATACAGCTAATGATAAAGGTGAATTCTTCAGTTCTTAAAACTCATCACTGATGACTTTATTTTCTCAAATAAACAACAACTAGTAAACAATATTGGTAGCATCTGTAGACTCATCAAGAGCCAAGAAAACCAGTGAAATGCATTAGCAGGGCTTCTTAACTAGCTACTGATGTCGCTCACAGCATCATCTCTTCCATCCACTATCCTCTCCAGAGCCTATCAATCTAAAGTTTATTCTCTCTGGATACATTCCTTCCACTGCTGCAATCAAACACAATTTAATTAACTCATGATTGGTAAGTGTTTTGTGTTGCTTGGTTAACAAATAAGGCACTCAAAAATTTACTTCGGTTGAAACTTCATTTTCATTTGTTATTTTTGTGAAGAACATTTGTTGTTATAAGCTACTTAGTTTCAAATGTTCTTGTTTTTCTAACTGCTGCTTTCCTGTGAGTTCATTGGGAATTTGATGAGTGCTTGGTCTGATAATGTTGATGCATATTGTACTTTTTAGCACACATATGGCACACTACATAAGAAACACAATGTTTTGACAGCTAATTTAATGATAAAATAATCCACACTCCACTGTGCCTTAAAAATGCAACATTCAGAGTCCACTTTTCCTTTCGTAGTTTGAGAAGATGAGTGTGCTCTGGGAGTTAAGTAAAATAATATGGAGATGCACATGGAACTCAAAACTCTGTGGAGGTGTAATTGTTTCACTGACATTAACTGTGGGCAAACAGGAGTGTGAATCAATGAAGCACTACATACGGTCTTTCTTCCAACTACTCAGCTCTGTCTTGTATGAAAACAATCATAGACAATATGCAAATAAATAAACATGGTTGTTTTCCAATAAACTTTATGTATGGATGCTGAAATTTGAGTGTCATATAATTATTTCATATAGTATTTTATTATTTTAATAATAATAATTGTGGCTATTTTAGTAAACTTACAAGAATATTATTATTCTTTTCATTTTTTTAACCAGTAGAAAATGTAAAAATCATTCTCAGTTCATGAAACACAATAAAAATAGGGGGCAGATGGATTTGGCCCATGAGTTTGTCACCCTGATCTAAGGCTGTCTTCCTGCCTTCTTTAGCATTCTTTCTTTTGTTCTTTCATTCTTTCTCTAATTTCGCCCTTGTTTCTCCCTCCTGCCCTTCCTTCCTTTGTTCATTTATTTCTCCTTTCTTTCTTTTGCATTGTTTTGGGAGTATCTTCATTATTTTTTTCTTTTCATTTAGAAATGATCTCAAGCTAACATACACAGTATAATAAACATTTTTTCTCTCAAAATAGGTTGCTGGGATGGTGCTCCACTATCACTGAATATTTTATTCTATCAAGAAGGATGTTCTCCAAATAGCCACAACACAAACATTCAAATTAAGAAATTAACACTGGGCAGAGGTGGGGAGGTCGCTTGAGGTCAGCGGCTCCAGACCAGCCTGGGCAACAGAGTAAGTTCCCTATATCTACAAAAAAAAAATAATAATTTTAAACAATTATCTGCATGTGGTGGCATGGGCCTGTAGTCCTAGCTACTCAGGAGGCTGAGGCAGGAGGATCTCTTGACTCCAGGAGGCTGAGGTTTCAGTGAGCTATGATCACACCATCATACTCCTGCCTGGGTGACTGAGCATGACCCTGCCTCTAAAAGAAAAAACAATTAACACTGATGCATTATTGCCATCTAACCCTCACATACCACCATTCAAATGTTCCCCGTGGTCCTTTATAGCAAAAGTACTCATTTCATAATAAAGGGTTGCATTCATTTGTCATGTCTTGTTCGTCTCTTTCAATCCATAAGACTTTTTTAGTCTTGGCTGGACTTTCATAACCTTGACACTTTTTAAATTGATGCATAATATGCATTTTTATGGGATACAGGTGATATTTTGTTACTGCATAGAATGTGTAACGATAGGTCAGTTTATTTAGGATAACCATCCCCTCAAGCATTTATCATTTTGATGTGCTGAGATTTCAAATCCTCACTTCTGGCTATATTGAAGTATACAATACATTGTAGCTAACTATAGTCACCTCATTCTACTATCAAAGGCCAGAACTCATTCCTTCAGTCTAACTATATGTTTTTAGCCATTAACCCACCTCTTTTCATTCCCCCTCCCTCCCGACACACCCACATTCTTTCCAGGCCCTGGTATCTATCATTCTATTATCTGCCTCCATGAGACAATGAAACTGGACGTCACTATGTTAAGTGAAATAAGCCAGAAACACAAAGACAAACATCCCGTGCACTCAACCTTCCCACGTTTGAAGATCCAAGGCCAGCTGTTTTGTACAATGTACTTCGATTTGGGTTTGTTTGGGTTTTCTTCATGACTTGGGTTACATGTTTCTGGCAAGAATATCAAAGAATTGGTGTTATGTTCCTACTGCCTCTTATCAGATGAAACTCTTTCCATTTTTCCCATTCATCAGGACATTTTTTTAAAAATTTCTTGATTAACTCAGTTTCTGCCATGCTTCGTCACTATGAAGTCACCGTTTTACCCTTGGAAATCAAAAATAATATTTCCGGGAGTTACTTTGAGACTGTTCCATTTCTTATTAAACTTTTATTTGTTTACCTTTTAAATTACTATGTACTTTTGGTTTCCTAGGTAATCCAGTGGGTTATAATCCCTTACTGTCACTATTATTTTGATGCTCAAGTTTTCCCTGATATGCCGAGTAGGATCACCTTTAACTTGGTTTCTGTGTCCCTTGATGTGTCCTCATCATTCATTGAGTACTTCCCGACTTTGTCATGTAAGCTGTCTCTGACTTATCTTCTACTTTCCTTGCTCCAGTCCTGGAATCAGATATTTTCCAACAAGCAATGGTTACTTTCCATTGAAAATTGGCCTTTAGAAGCCAAAATCTGGGTGCTAGGTGTGGTTATTGTTAACGAACAGCCCCTCCCAGGGGAAATGCTAAGGGTCCCAGGCCCTCTCAGTGGATGGTGCTAAGGAATGTATACGAATGTGTTCCCACACACACATTAACATCTACTTTCTAAGAATGATGGATTCCAGCTGCATCCATGTCCCTACAAAGGACACAAACTCATCCTTTTTTATGGCTGCATAGTATTCCATGGTGTATATGTGCCACATTTTCTTAATCCAATCTGTCACTGATGGACATTTGGGTTGATTCCAAGTCTTTGCTATTGTGAATATCACAAGAACAGAAAACCAAACACCGCATGTTCTCACTCATAGGTGGGAACTGAACAATGAGATCACTTGGACTCGGAAAGGGGAACATCACACACTGGGGCCTATCATGGGGAGGGGGGAGGGGGGAGGGATTGCATTGGGAGTTATACCTGATGTAAATGACGAGTTGATGGGTGCAGCACACCAACAAGGCACAAGTATACATATGTAACAAACCTGCACGTTATGCACATGTACCCTACAACTTACAGTATAATAATAATAAATAAATTTTAAAAAAAAACAAAAACATCTACTTTCTATCTATATTTAAACCCATAAGTTCGATACAAAATTTCCTATTCCAGTACAGCACCACAAGGTTCACCTTAGTCTTTCTTTCCTTGTTTGCAGTTCCTTCTCCAACAGGAAGCTGTCTCCCATTATCCTTAATAAGTTTACCTATTTAATCAATCTTCTCATGGGAACTGATATTATGGTCACTGCCCTTACCTGGCACAGGGCTCATCTCATCATCAAAACTTCGTAGAGTACCTGCCGTGTCCCATTCAATGTACTAGGCATTTGAAGATCAATAGCAAATAAATGCAGCCCATATGTTTCTAGGAAAGACTGCCACCTATCCCCCCAAAAGCAAACAAACTAAGACCTGGTTCAATCCAGAAAGTATACTCTAAAGGTGTAAGGCTTGTGGGGCCACCAGAGCTTATAATAAGGGAATGTGACCTGGGCTCTGAGGCCAGATGTCCTTAAAAGGCGGGGATTTTAGTCAAATTGAACAAAGTCCTGCTGGACCTCACAGAGAAAGGGGCAGACAGAGTGAGAGAAGTCTATAAGAAAAGCAGCAGCCAGATAGATAATGTAGAACCTTTGGAACATAGGAATTTGTGCAGTGGTATCAAATGGGAACGGAAGGGAGAGAGCGGAGGGGAGAGGAGGGGAGGGGAGAGGAGAGGAGGGGATGGGAAGGGAGGGAAGGGAAGGGGAGTGGAGGGGAGGAGAGGGGACAGGAGGGGAGGGGAGAAGAGGGGATGGGATGGGAGGGGAGGGGAGGGGAGAGAAAGGGAGGGAAGGGAAGAGAGATCATCCCTTGTATGCGGGTTTGATTATATTGTGATTAAATTTCCATCTTCAAAACATCCCTCTGTTTATAAGCCAGGAGTAAGGTTTGTATGAAGGGAGACGAGTTAAGGGAGAAATCACAGTAACTCAAATAAAAGAAGAAGGTAGCCTGTCCTAGTGGGATAGTTGTAATGCCCAATAAATATTTTTTGCATTCATGCATGCATGAATAATGAGTAGACTCACAATGCCCTTCCCCGACAATATTATTTTCCTTCTGTCAAACTCGGACTCATTATTCACGAGGATTCATGTGCCATCTTTTCTGTGACTCTTTCAGTGCCATTCCCACATTGACCTATTCGGGTGGAAGGAACCACTACAGTCCTCATTGGGACTTCCATTTTCGTATTTTGTTATAACACCAGCCACAAGGTGTAGAAAACTCTGTGTTTCCTCATCAATATTTACCACTAGACTTTGTTCTCTTTAAGGTTATGGCCAGTATACCCAAATATAGCTGGGGCAGAGATGTTTTTATTTTCAGAATGAAGGATTATTTTGTGAAGTTCATAAGGGCAAAGGATATTTTCGATTGTAAGTGAAGTGTCACAGACAAATGGAGAATGGTTAAAAAGTGATTATTTAGAAACCTATTTCTTAGTATGGATTCATCCCCTAATTTGTACTGTGACCTTGCCCTTGGAGGAGGTGATATCTTGCCTTTGGTGAACCTCAATTTTCTTACATGCAAAACAAAAAATAGCTATTAGCAAGTATTGAGTGAGTCCTTTGATCCAGGCACTTTTATCATGAAAGTGCATAGCCTGTTAAATCTTCCCAACAATCTTTGGAAGTAGATACAATGTTTTCTTCACATCACAGTGATGAAACAGGAGATTCAATAACTTGCCTATTGTTGCACAGCCACAAAGTGGTGGCATTAATGTAAATGTAGGCAGTATGCGACCAGAGTTGGTGTTTCACAGCCATGCTGTTATTTGAGAATTGCAGTAACAATCTCTGAAGATCCTCTTTCTAATCTGGCATTCAGTACTGCACTGATGCCAAGGACTAGAAGGCTGCTCTCACAGAGACAGAGGTCATCTGGCTAAGGATAGAACAGAACACATATATACTGGGGATCACTGTTCACAGGGAAAATTGTATTAGAGAGAGATAAAGGATTGTTTCACGTGCCATTATATTGCTGATGATCAGAATTGAGGGATGCACTGAAATAATAGGAATATGTGCAAAATGCACACTTTGATTTCAGATACGGAATCCAACACACCGGAAATTGACTTAGCAAAGAAGCATAATGAAGTGCCAATATGAAACTAACACACCCATCAAAAGCAAGCATTTTTATACTGGTAGGTACAATAATTAAACTCAATAGTAAAATGAAAAAAGAAATACACACATGAAAACTAAAATCCATTTGATGCTCATGTTAGGAATGTAAAGTACAGCCAAGGAGATTGTCAGACCCTTCAAGCTGGTCCCACAGATAACGAATAATGTGGTGGTTGGTTTTTCATGATTTCTCATCTTCACTGTCAGCCGACAACTTGATAAAATGGAATAATTCCAGGTTTATTAGCGTCAAAGCACATTTAGGTCCCCCGTGAGAGACAGGTAAAAAGCACAGTGAGGCGAGGTGCTTTTAAAGGCCGCCAGTTGCTAATTGCAGGTGTGGGGAAGCTGCATAGGCTCAAGTGACAGGAAGCAAGGAGTGGTGCCGTGAAGCTGGCCATTTTCCACCTCGAAGCCGCTAGATTTCTAAAAGCCATCTCACACACCTCTGTCGCGTAAAGCCATTCCCAAACTCAGAGGGGTGATTTACTCCACAGGGGCTGCATCTTGGAGACTTTTGTACACAAAGTAAAATGGCTCCTGCCTGAAAAAGCACCCTTTTCTCCTGATTTGTTGGTTTTAAGAGAAAATGGAAAAGCTTGTATACGCACACTCAGAGGGAGTGTCAAGGAAACAAGCATACCGGGGGAAGGGAGGAAAGAAATTGCATTTATAAAGCAGCTACTACAGCATTTCACTCAAAGCTCCCAATAACTTCATAAACCGAACTTATTATTCTCCTCTTACAAACAAGGACCTAAGGTTTAGAAAATGTAAATGATTGGCCAAGTCAATGCAATAAGAAGGCAAATCACCAGCTCGTGTTCTCTGACCCCAAAGCCCATACTTGTTTCATAACATGATGCTGTTTTCCACTGAGATGTGTTGAAGACAAGCTTGTTTTCCATTTTTACATAGGTCCTCATTATGTGTGTTCAAACAATAATTATTTCTTGACTCAGATTTACAAACCAGTTTTTGTTCTCAAGCCGGGCCTGAGGGATTACTGCTTATTTCAGAATGCATTGTGTGGTAAAGCCTCTAAATGGTGAGAGACCAAGAAACAAAGATTGGACTGGACAGGTGGTATCCAGTTAGAGGACAGAAAAACAATGCTTATTCTTTTGGATGTCCTTTTGGACATCAAATATGTGAGTGGTTGGGTCTTTTCATAGGGTTTTCTAGTCTCCTCCATCTTTCCTTCTCTGTCTTTTTTTTTTGAGATGAGTCTCACTCTGTCACCCAGGCTGGAGTGCAGTGATGCCATCTCGGCTCACTGCAACCTCCACCTCCCGGATTCACATCTTTCCTTCTCTTTAGTATGTAGTGAAGGTCTGAGAAAAATGTCCCATTAGATGAAGAGCTGAACCGGATGATCTCAGAGCTCCTCTGAAGATTATATACACTCAAAACAGAACTTCCCTAGGAAACGCATGGAGATTATTTCTCGAGAGAAAAGATTTTTATCAGCTTCTCTGCTAGTGCTGACCATAACGCTATACACTAGGCCTTGGGCTAAGTTGTTTATTATCAAGAGGAAGTGGATTAAGCAAAGAAGTTTATTTCCATTACAGTGGCATGAGAATATTTATATTTGCTGAAGTTCAAAGGACTGACTGCCTGGCATTTGTTTATCCTCTTCCTCTGAGGAAGCAGTTTTAATGTTGGCTGCAGGAAGAGAGGCTACTATGGACAGGTTCCTTTATCCAATACGTTATAGTCTTTTTGACTCAAGGACTTTGATTAGCACTGTGTACCCTTATTTGTCATTAACTTTCCTCTTATTAGGCTATGTATCCTTTGAAAGAAAGAACTGTGAAGCTCTCTGGTCTTGCACAAACTCCTGACCCTTTAGCACTTGGTTCCTGTTTTTCACTCTGTTCTCAGGGTGTCTGAAGTGCTGTGGGAATGAAAGCCAGGACCTAGAGCAGTGGGATGCCTGACTCTTATAGGTGCACTGTTAATAAAGACAAATGGGGTTCGGAGCAATGGCTCACGCCTATAATCCCAGCACTTTGGGAGGCCAAGGTGGGTGGATCACTTGAGGCCAGGAGTTGGAGACCAGCCTGGCCAACATGGCAAAACCCTGTCTCTGCTAAAAATACAAAAATTAGCCAGGCATGGTGGTGTGCACCTGTAATCCTAGCTACTCGGGAGGCTGAGGCATGAGAATCACTTGAGCCTGAGAGATGAAGGTTGCAGTGAGCCAAGATCGTGCCACTGCACTCCTGCCTGGGCGACAAAGTGAGACTCTGTCTCAAACAAACAAACAGACAAACTAAAATGAATGGCAAAGTCAGCTGGACAAATGACTGCCAGGTGAAAGTGTAGGCTGTGCACAGATCAGACAGAGTGCCCAAGTCAGAGTGGTGAAAGAGAACCCCAGCCAGAGCCACGCAAGGGCCAGTCCACAAAGATAGAAATTCCCACATTAGCACTGAGATGTGGGGATGTACATAGGTGCAAACCCATTGCAAGCCCATTTAGTGTGACCTGAAGAGCCATTTCTTTCCAATTTTCTGTAAAGGCAAATGCCAATCTGCTCAGGCCACACTTTTTTTTTTTTTTTTTTTTAAAGCAGGTTAAGGCCTTGCTGTCTGGTGACTGCTTATCAGAGAGGCAGGTGGGCTGGCTGTGTTTAGAGGTCTAGCTTGCCATTCTCTAATCCGCTTCTAGCCAGTGATCTTTAGGGAAAGCTGGGAGACCTGGGGCCAAGGCATCATGACTTTGCTTAAATCAACCACCAGCCATTGCTATACAAATTCTGGTAGTTTCTGGAGACATGAAGGCCTACCAACTTTTTGGAGTGTGATGCAAATGGCTTCTGTCTCATGAAAGCTTTTGTAATAACTCAAACTTCAGATAGAATCTCCCATTTTGTGACTACTTCACACAAATTCCCAAGGAAAACAGCATTTGAGAACTGCTGCAGAGCTACAATGATTTATTTTCCTACTTTTGTCTCAGATTAGGTCCCCAAACAAACTTCTTGCTGCATTCAGTTGGAACCTCAAACTCTGTGTGTATATGTATATATACATATACATATATACACGCACACATATACATATATATACACACACACATATTTATATATATTGTTTTTTTGAAGTCAGACCCAGCTAGCTTCAAAGGTCAGCTTTGCTTTGTACCAATGGTACAGCCCTGGAAAAATGGTTTTGCTTCTCTAAGCCTCAGTTTCCCTGTTGTCAAAACTGAAATGATTTGAAAACCCATCTCGAAGGGCTATGATGAGGACTGAGTAAGCTGGCTCACTGTAGAGTAGATACAAGTCACCCTGTTGCTTTTACTTTCCCTCACCTTCTAGCTGGATGAGGTACACATTTATAGGATTCTAGAATACAGTTCTCATCTCATTAACACTAACTCATTTTTCAACATCCAACTCTGAAGTTACTTTATTTTATTATTCAGTAGTTCTTTTCTACCCTTCCTCTGGGGAATGGAATGAATTGAATGGTCCTGTGTTTTGATTGCATTTTGCGTCTGTTGTAATACTTACGCTGTTTGAGAATCACTCATTCGTATGCTTGTCCATTTAACAAAGATTTATTCAGAATCTCTTATTTCCCAGAACCTGGGACTGTGCTAGTTGCTAGTGATACTATGAAAATAAGCTGTTCCTACCCTCATGGAACTGTTTCTTCCCTTGGACTTGAATAAGAACCACTCACTTGAATTACAATTATCCAAAGTAGTGTCTGAATTAAATTCCATCCAAAGACCAGCAGGTGATGGTGCTGCTATACTACACTGGAAGCACGAGGGAGTATGGTTGCAAATCAAGACCTGCATCTGCACCCCTTTCATAGTGAAACTTTGAGAGACCCCTCCTCAAGAGGGTGGACAGGGTCGGCAGAAGAATAGAGTGAAGTGTAAGGGGGAAGGGGTCTCAGAGGGTGGGAGGGAATGTGACCTTTCTTCCCCAGAAGAGAAGCATATATAACAAACTCTCTGAAATGTACTGTAATTGATCCCCTCAAAGAATGAAACGTGAAACACTCAATACAAGAAAAAACATATAAGGAGGGCCTGCAGGCTCTTCGATTAGACTGCGTGGGTGTGGATCCCAGCTGCTATGGACTGTTTGTGTCCCTCCAAGATTTGCATGTTGAAATCTTATCCTTCAGTGGGATGGTATTAGGAGGTGGGGCTCAGGAAGATAATTAGTTCATGAGGGTGGTGCTCACAGGAATGGAATCCGTGCTCTTATAAAAAGAAACAAAGAAAGATATTTTTCTCTCGGCCCACATGAGCGTTAAACAAGAAAGCAGCCATGTGGTTTTCCTCAAGCTCAGCAACTTTTAATTTTCTGTTTTGTTCATGGAGCTGCCATTGTATCCATCACGCAGACAAGCAGCCACAATTCTCTCTCTCCACTGTGCCAGTCCTGCTGCTCACCCCTCCCCAGGTGAACCCTGGATCCCTGCCCCCAATCAGTCAGCAAGATCCACAGTTTCTTCCCCTGCTATGCCATCTGTATCCTACTGCATTAAGCCACCACACAGTCCCTTCTGACTGCTCACTATTCGGGGTCACCATCCAGACTGCTGCAGTCACATCTAGAATGTATCCTCCTATGTCTGGCTTCGAACATTCCCAATCAATCATTGTCAAACTGCTGTAAACCTGCAGTGTGTCTCCAATGCCTTCTTAGTGTGGCATTCAAGGCTCTATACTCTTGTCTCTTTTTGCTCTTTCTCCACAAGTATCTGCTTTCCACAGCATTGAAAATCCTAGATAAAATGTTTGGCGCAGTGAAATCCTCATACACTGGGAGGAAAACCTCGATTTTAGTATTGGCTTTACCAGTAATTTCTAATAAATGTGATCATGGGCAAGTCATTTAAACTTGCTGAATCATAGTGGATTTATTTTTTTGTTTTATTTACTTTTTAATCTAAAGCAGAGGTAAGCAAACTATGGTCCTTGAGCCATCCATCCTGCTGCCTAGTTGTGTAAATACAGTTGGTTTTGGAACACAGCCATATCTATTCATCTACTTTTTTGTCTACGGCTGTTTTTGCATTACAACATCAGAGTTGGGTAGTTATGACAGAAACTGTCTGTTCCACAGAGGCTAAAATATTTACTGTGTGGCCCTTTACTGAAAAAGTGTGCCAACTTCTGATAGATAAAATGATAGCTGATATTTCAGTATGTTTTAATACTTCATGATTGCAAGTAACTAACTACATTATGTATATACAAATTCATGTAATATAAACACTGGTGAAATACTAAGCTGTTTAATTCCTTGTGTATTGCCATTTACATGGTAGGGAGTTCAGACAGGTCACTTCATCTCTTTTCTTCTTAATTTCTTCATTTGTTGAATGATGCTAACGTGTACCTCTTATTGTAACTTATGATGTCTAAAAGCAAAAATACTTGAAAAATTATCTAATGACATCCCTGGAACAAGATAGGTATCTAACAAGTGGCACTTTTCCTTCCTTGAATCTTCTTAGCTAGTTAATGATAAGCTGTAAGTAGAAAAGGAACACAATGTCTTTCTTATTTAACAGGTCTTAAGATAAACTCCCACCACTTCCACATGAATAGCCAATAGCCGAACACGGCTTTTACATCTACATGAAAACATGTCATACTTCTGCACGTGTCCTGCTCTCCTCCCTTCCCATTACTCTGCCTCATCATGCATGAAGTAGACAAATACAATATGCTTGCATAATTACAGGTCTTACAAATAGGCTCCTTGGGCCAGGTGCTGCTATCCAGTGTGTAGGATGATGACATTCTTGAGATGCACCAATAGGATCAGAACTTTTTGGGGCAGGAATAAAAGCAGCTTATCCTCTGAGCATCTTGTTTGCCTCTGACACAATTTTGGAAAGAAGATCTTCCCACCACATTTTATAAAATATCCATCCCAAGGAGTAAATGAGGAAGCCATGACAATGTGCTGCTCAGTCATTTGTTTGGGGCGGAAGTAGCTAAATGACAGCATTGGCTGATATACCTTTGGCTCCTCCATCATGTGTGTGCTGAGGCCAGGCTTTCCCAGAACTGCTCACAGCCAATGACTGGGGCAAATAGAGTAGAGACTGTAGTTCTGGCTCGCGGAATGTGGGATGCCTCCAATGGCGACACTGGCTGGACGACTTGCCATTTGCCTTGGCAAAGCATTCATAGACCAGTGCTACAACCTGAGACTCCTCCTATGCAGTCTTCTTCCTGCTCCCTCTCTCATGACAGGTGCCAGACTTGCATCACAGTCTGAACACTCTCCCTGCCCTTCTGGCTTACTTCCCTTTACCCCTTCACAAGTGTTTCAAACAATAAATCTCACAGTCCAGTCTCAGGTTCCATTTCTCAGGGAACATGAACTAACCTGCAAACCAGGAATGATCTGAGAAAGTAGCTGGTGAGATGGGGATTGGTTACTGCCTGTGTCACTGACTGGCTGGCTAAGACATGCCATCCTTACAGATACGTGGGCACAGATAGTCCCTAGCACAATATGGCAGCCTAGTTCCTGAATATTTCATTGGTAGTGTTTTAGGACAATATCTTGATGGAGGGACCCCACTTGCAAATGTGATGTTGCAGGTATTGGGAATATATGGCACACACCATGTTCATAAGAAGGGTAGAATCAGCTAGTTATAGTTAAGCTGTATAAATGCCCTACTGAGGGATTAAAATATATTATAAAAAAGGAGAGTTAAAGACTAAGTGTAGAGCCAAAGGAGCACTTAGATGGTGTATAGAGAGACTCTTATTTTCTGCAATAGAAAAGCAGATTCGGGACTTGACAGAGTCACACAGTTCCATACACAATTAAATGCTCAGCCAAGACGGGTCTGTCATGCTAAGCTTAGGGCCTTGGAAGCAAAACCTTGGTCCCTGAAACATGGAATAGAACATGTAAGTGGAAATCTTAAAGATCTGAGGTTCAAAATCCTCTGGACCCTCACAGCATAGGACTCACTTGTCATTTTCTATAACAGCTAGCATTTCTGCTGGGCTAGACTATGCTGCATAGACCTCAAGGCAGGTGTCTCCTACCTCCAGTGGATCCCCCCATTCCCTTCGCCTGCTGCCTGATTGATAACTAGGTTTAAACTCCAGTCAACTGGGAGGTGCTCAGTCTGAGATGGGAGGAGAGAGAGCACATGCCAAAGCAGCTATAAGAATTACCCTGCATGCACCAGCAGGAGTCAGATGGATGCTGCTGGGGTTGTATTTGGAGAATACTCCAACAGAAGATCCGAACTTAAGCCTGGATAGGTATAAAGTTTTGAATTGGTGGCACATTTTTAGGATGTGGTGTTTAACCCTCTGGCAAGGACCCCAGGGGATGTGGCACAAACATAACTAAGTTGGCCCAAGTTAAGCAAAGTGGAAATGTTAGTTGCCTTGGAGGGTGGTGGAAGAAGAAATAAAGGGGCTGGAGGGATGGACATGCTGAATCAATATATTATATGAGGCCACACGACCCACCAGATATTATATTCCAGAGGAAATCAGGGAGAACACCATTTGCTAAGGACATCAAGGACACACTGCTAAGAACTTCACTAAGACATCGAGCGGTGGCTCTCCTCTGTAGGCCAAGACTGAGAGTTGGAGGGGTGATCTTAGCTGGGCTTGTTAATGTCCTGGGGACAATGGAGCCTTGAAGTAAGAGACGCAGGTGGTAGCATTTACTAGCCAGAAGCCAGGGAATGTGATTACTGTAATGATGATCAAGGTCATAGGGACAACCAAGGGGATTCGATCTGCCATTGTGGGAATAGTTAATAGAATACGATGTCCCTTGGAGTAAAATGGATAGGCAGTTAACAAGAATGCTATTGGTATCTATATGCAAATAACAACAACAAAAAAGCAAGAATGGAGGAGGAGGAGATGGAAGCAGTCACTCTAATAAAATGCCATGATGCCTGGCTCAGTCCCAGGCCCTGAGACCAACTTTAAAACCAGTCCGTGGAGTGAAGAGGTAATCGGTTTGCTAGCAACAAGGACTCTGCAGCACTGCAGCCAGTATATCCTGTAGTATTTCTCCAGTCCCCTCCCAAGGTACCTATAGCCATCTGTAGGGAGATTGTGTCCTGGGGGAAGGGGAACACCCACACATTTCAGGGACTACTGGACACAAGTCTAAACTGCCTCAGCTAGCGGAGGGACTTGGGAACCCACATGGAGAAGTGGGTTTGTGCTTCACTAGGATGTACTTCTGTGGCTGTGGAGGTCCCCTGCTGGATCTGCCTCCAGCAGCACCAGTTGCAGGAGTGTGGGTGACTGACAGGCTGCCCAGCTACAGCCGCTGTGAATGCTGAGACCAAGTTCCCTTCGGACTCATCCCTGCCAATGACCGAACCTGACAGTGATGCTGGTTCTGGCCCATTTGTCCTCGTGCGGGACACTTCTGAGGACCTTCCACTCAGGTGCTTGCATCCACTGGACTGAGTTTCTCAAACTCCTGTCCAGTGGCCGGAGTCTCTTCCCACCGAATCCTTCCTTCCCATTTCCTTTCACAAATATGTGACCATCACTGTGGTCTGACGGCTCTCCCCACTTACTGGTGATCCCTCATCCTTTGTCGTTCACAAATCTCCCCCAGTAAATCCCTTCTGTATACAATTCTGTCTTGGCATCTGCCCCTCCATGGATTCAAACTGACACACTGAGTAATCAGATAAATGGAGCTAGCAATCATTTATTCAGTCCTTAATTCATTCAGCAAATATTTAACGATCCCCTTTTTGTGCCAGGTACTATGCTGAGGATACAGAGTTTAACAAGTTAGTGTCCCTGTCCCTTCAGGAATAATCGACTAAGTAAATATTATCTGATCTATTCTGAGTAACGTGCACAGTAGCAGCGGTTTAGCAGACGAGCAGCTTCCACACACTCAGAGGAGGTGGAGGAGAAGAAAGAATAACTGGACCCTTCCCAAAGGAGCACTTAAGAAGACGAGTCACAAAATCAGGGGCTTGGCAATACTCTAAATACAAAGACTGGAATGACATTTAACCACATTAAGAAATGTGTTAAGATTAGGGAGGATTTGGTTCAGTCAATTGCCTCAGGTCTTTTCAGAAATGTTCTTCATGATGAGCAGGAATTTTAATTCTGGGCGGGGTTGGTGGGGGGGGGAACCTGTTTGCCAAACCTATTAAAGATTTGCATCCATCACCTGAGTAAACAAACGTATGTAGAGATATCAAGCCAAGGTGTGAGGGAAGCAGGGGCCCTGCAAAGAATTTGCCAAGGAATAAAGTATTGAAAATTCTAATCATGTATAAAAACTGCTTATCATAGCAAAGTGAACCCATAAATGCCTTGAATCTGTTATAAAACTTTATGGAAATAAGCCCACTGCATCATGCCAACATGGCCATTTCAGAACATTATGGCATTGAAGACCATAATGTCAATCTCATGGGGAGGGGGGCATCAAGACAGAAGTCGAGAATTGGGAAGGAGGTTATCTGCTTCATTGCTGGGTTCCAAATGTGAGTACCAAGCTACCAGCAAATAGCTGTCTAGTATTATCACTGTAAATTGTAAATGGGAGAGGCTAATACACCTGTAAGCATCTCATATATATTCCCTTGTTTAGGTTTTGAGTCCACGTTGTGATAGCTGTTGTGTAGATATCACCTCTGTACAGAGAGAGACACTAAGGTAAGAAAAAACTTAGCCAGGTCACATCATTTATGGCAGAACATATAAAAGGACCCGGGTGTTCCATCCTGGACTTTCACTACCCCATGCCATGCATGTGCATTGTTCCTAGGAAATGTCTAAAGATAAGGGAATAAGAAAAGTCTTTTTGTTATGGGTGTACATCATTTTCCTTACACGAACTTGTTTAATAACTTTCCATTAGAAATATCCTTTGTGCAAATCGGTGCCTCTTATTTAAGTAGCACCATCTTCCCTAGTAAGCTAAAAATATTGTTAGGAAATTACCCTAAAAAGACCTACAGATATCTGACCAAAGCTCTTAAAGTTCTGAAGCAGCCCATTGATCATCACCTATCTCACAGAAGCTTGTTCAGGACGGTCCTGTTTACCCGGAGCCCAGAAACTCTGCCAGTTGTGAGCCACAGCAGGCGCGAAGAGGAAGCCGCCTCATTCATGAAATCCCAGTTGGGTTCAGCTTGGCTCTGTCTCTGCTCCCCATAGGACACTATGGGGTTTCCATGCTGAATTCCTCTCAAAAGGCTGTAGATCTCAGGTTTCCACATCAGAGCTCTCTATGATTCTTCCTATGTGACATGCAGGCATTGTTCTAAACCCTGGAAACTGGCGGAGGCTACTTGACCCATCTGGGAGGGAGACAGCCTGAGCTTTGGGGGCATGAAAAGAGAGCGATCCATCTCTCCATGGGTGACAGTGTATAGCTCTGCTGGCTCCCTGCTCCAGCAGTTGCCCCAACCCCTGCTGGGGAAGGGAACAGAGAACAGAATGGAAATCTGGGAGCTACTTTTGTCACACTGATGCAAGCTCATAAAACTGGGAACTTAAAGTGCCTTTGTTTTTCTGAATCTTCTAGACTGGTGATGTCTGTTATTTAGCTTTCAAAGGGAGAGCACACAATGGCCACTGAATATTGGGAAAACAAGTTGCTCAAAATTGGAATCAAAGTAAAGGCCCTTAATAGTGTGACATGCCTTGAAGATCACAAGCAATTTGTAACTGTTAAAAATGCATGTTCTACACCCCCCAAGTGTGCAGTGGAAGCAAAGGGGGCTCACAGTTGCCAACAATAAGAACAACAATAATTATAATGATTGAAGCTAATAGGTTGAACACTTACATTTGTGAGACACTATTCTAAGGACTTCCATAACTGACACTATTGGATCTTCATGATAACACTGGAGGCTAGAAACTAAGAGTACCTGCATGGGACAGAGCTGAAGGCAGTACACAGACAGGTTAAGCTGACCAAGGTCACACAGCCAGGATGCAACAAAGTCAGATGACTTCCAGGTCACTGGCTTCCTTAATCTTTCTTAAAGACACTAGTGCTGGGGAGCACCCTCCAAATTATCTTATTTTATCCACTGTGACAGACAGGTGTTATCCTTTCTGATTATTCCTTCAGACAAACAGAACTTTCGGAAGTAAAAACATTTCAATTCTTGCCCCTTGGCACACAACTGGGCAAGTGGAAGACCATAAAGTTTCAGTACTTTCCCAAAGTTCCAGACAAGTGACAGGGCATAAATTAAAACTTTGTTCAAGGACTATGGTATTTACTTTATACTATGCATCCTCCCATCCCATAAGGTTGTGTCCATAACCCCCAAATTTTTGTAAACCAGCCCCATGTTGAAAAGAAGCTATATTTCACAGAGATTTATAAAAATACAGCACAATGATGAAATGGACAGTGGTGCAGTTGGCATTGCCTTAGCAGTTGAGAATTTATCTGACAACACCCTTAACAGACAAGGATTTCTGTGACCGCCTTTAATTTTTGCATTTGTCCTTCCAATATAATGAGTCCCATTCTCAGGATCCCACGGCAGAATTTACATTTCTGAAAGTCCACGTTTTCTCCGTTAAGAGTTAGCCTTTGGAAGAATCCTTCCCAGGCCAATTAATTGAGTATACTCTGCCTGTTTACAGCTTTGAATTTTGAATCATAAGCTGTATATACTTCATGCATATAAACATAAAAAAATACTGATAAAACACAAACTAGGTTCTCATTTTTGTCATCTTCCAGGTGGAAAAGGTGTCAATAATTTAAGTGACTTTCAAACAGTGGGGAGACTACCATTCTTCTCATCTGGAGGACCAACCTTGATAACTCAATCTTGAAAAACTAATTACAATAGAAAATATTAACTTCTATTGAATATTTTTGATGTATCAGAAAATAATTTGATCAATTTACATGTCTTTAAATTCTCAAATCAATGTTAACAGATAAATGCTATCATTATTTGAGTCATACCTGTGGTTCCCAGTCAGGAGCAATTTTGTCCCCAGGGGACATTGGCAATATCTGGAGAAATTTTTGGTTGTCACCACTCGGGTAGCAATATGAAGCTGTTATGGGCATCTAGTGGGTAGAGTCCAGGTATACCACCAAACAACCTACAGTGCACACAGACAGCCCTAAACAATAAAGAATTATTTGGCCCAAAATATGAACATTGACAAGGTTGAGAAATTTCATAATAGACTTAAGAAGAAATAGAAAATCTGAGTAATTCAAATGAGATTCAACAAGTTGAATCAGTAACAAAAGTCCTTCACTGCCAAATAAAAAGATAGCAAGGTGCTACAGGCAAGTCTCACCAGGAATCCCAAATTCAATCTGGTTAGTATAATCTTGATCTCTAAATCACACAAGGACATTTCAGAAATAAAAATGATAAACTCATTTACCTAATGAATTATAATGTAAAATCCTTAAAACATTGTAGCACACTAAGCCCAGCAAATACAAATGAATGCTCCCTGACCAAGTATAGTTTATCTTAGAAATTCAAGGATGGCTCAACATCAGGAAATAAGCTACAGAAAAAGTATGTAATCTAAATAGATGTAGAGAAATATTTGGAAAAATCAAGTTTTATTTTTTAAAAACAAAGGTTTTAGAATATTAAGACTATAAAAGAGTGTTGTAAATTGACATCAATTAAAGACTTTTAGCAAAGATTGTGCATAATGATAAAATTTAGAAACGTTTAAATTAACGGAACAAGAATTTTGGCTATCACCACATATTTAGTATTGGGACTCTTCTCTAAAACAAAGAGGAAAAAGAAATATGAATATAAGAATCGGAAATGAAGGGATTATATAAAAATGCAGGCAAAGCTACAAACAAACTACCAAAACTAAAAAGATTACTAGGTTGTTGTAAATAAGATTAGCATATGAAAAATCAGTGGCATTTTATACCCTATCATAATTATTTAGAAATTTGTAATGAAAATAGCTCATTCACTATAACAAAAAATCATAAGGTTCTCAGTGACAAATTTAACAAAAATATAAAACACCCTTATAGAGAAATTATAAATGATTACTGAATGATGTAAAAAATACATCATTCAGTGGACAGCTATTAAAATGTCCATGAAAGTAAAGATTCAATATTATAAAATGTCAGTTCTCTTAAGTTAATTATAAATGTAATACGACTTCAATGAGTTTTTACTGGAAATGATCAAGTCATCACTGTTATTTATGTAATAATATAGGCCCACAAAGCCTGTAATGGGTTTGATGCAAAGAACAAGAGGGGAAGAAATGTCCTATGAGTTACGATTTTTCAAAATCATACTATCGAAAGCAAATGGATACTTGCAGACAAATGGATGGAGAGAAATGAAGAGTGATCAGTAAAGCAGCTCTCCATCTATATGTTCTAGATGATAAGGTACTATATGATGAAAATTTCATAGCCAATTGATGGTGCTGGCAGTGGAAGAAAGATCATTAATTCCTTATCTCACACCATAAATAAAAATCAATACCAGACATATTTTTAAAGGTCGGACATGTTAATACTTACAGAAGCAAATGTGGGAGGAAATCTTGAAAACCTTATGGTAGAAAAAGATCTATTTTAAAAAACTCAAAGAATGCAAACCACAAAGGAATTTTTCTAATTTAAAATTTTCAGTTTAATTAAAGACTGAGAGAAGTAATTGCTGACTCCTATAACTACCAAATTGTTAGCTTTCTAAATTTATAGTTTTTACAGATTCTCATGAAAATGTTAACAACAAAAAATAATAGAATAATTAATTTTATACAAAAGATACTTCTGAATAGCCAGGAAGCAAATTCATGAAAAAATATTCAACCTTTCTGCTAATCAGGGAAATAAAAATAAGAATCACACCAAGAAAGCCACTTCATACACCTTCCAATTGGACAGAAATCTTACAAATTCTATGCTAGAGAATGGGAAAAATCACAGCCTGGATGGAAACGGTAGACTCAGGCAACTACCTTTGAGACCACTGTGCTAATATCTCATCAATTTAAGTTGTGGGTTTGACTGACTCCAACAGATATCTACCAAGATATAAATCCCAAAGCTTTTGAACCTATGCACAAGGCCACATACCTAAAAGTTGATGTGGAGGGCTTGAGTTGGAAAAAGTTGATTCTGCGGGTGGGAGAAATTTACAAGCCACCCTCTTCATGGACTTATAGTCCCATAAGGAGTGGGATTTTGGGAGAAATAGGAAATTCAGAGGGTACTGGGGTCTGGTTCATGAGGAATGCAGAGCTGTATTAGCAGTTCTCACCTTTGGGAAAAACCCCAGTGCCCACGCTTGGCACAGAAGCAAAAGAAACACAACCTTGAAAAGAAGTTCAGGCCTTGGACACTGATCATATTTGCAGTGACTTGTGTAAGCCAAAGATCTGAGGGCACAGAGCTCTTCCTCAGTATGCAGATCCCTATGAGAGTAGCTGGGAATTTCATGATGCCCAGTAAGAGGTCGATCAGATGACTAGCAGACTCTTCCACCAACTTTACAATATTGGTTTTAATTTAATTTTATTAAAAAAGTTAGTAACAGGGCTATTTTGAGTTTGGAGAGTGATATTCACTCCAGCTATAGACACGTCCACCATTTGCAGCTTATCCATGGAAGTCTTGGTGAGCCTGCAACCTTGGACTAAACGTTCAGGTCTTAGACACTCCTTACTCTGCACTCCCTCTGTTGGAGCAATGATCACATTATGTTTAATGGCTGAGATTATGCTCATCTCCCCAGTCCCAGGGTCTAGCGTGCCTGCCATACAATAGCCACTCTGGAAATTGCAATGTCTGCCTCCACAGTGTCTGGTCACACCACTCATATTTCTCCTCTTACACCAGCAGGGGTGCCTGGGTCTCATGCAAGACAATTATATTTTAGAACATCATTTGGAGGTTTTTTTTCCCCTCAACACTCCAGATGTTTTTCATTTGATCCTACTATATATTAAAATCAATTGTTTCTTCATCATATTTCTTCTGAGTCTAGCATTAAATACTGTGCCAATCAAAACACTATAGAACCAACTCCCACCTTCAATGGCCTAATTTTGAAATTACAATCCCAGGGATATGTTCGAACATTTAGTGTCGACCTTTTTCTCCTGCTGTTCCTCACAGGCTATTACACTAATGAGCTTTATTATCTGTTCTATAACCATCACTAGTTACACAACTCCGTGGTCATTGCATAAGAAAAACATCATAATAGGAGAACAAGGTAAACTTAATGACATATTCTTTGTTCTCCTGGTATATGTAAGATAATGGGCAATTTTATTTCGTTTATTGACAACATAAAGAGTTTGATGTGATCCGAGCCCTCTCTGAGGCAGATAACTACACGCTGGAGAGAACTTGCTCCCCGCCAGGAGAAATATTCAGAAATGGTGGCTGGGAAACAGAGACTGGACAAACCAGGCATTCTTACATATGTTGTCTCACTTTGACCTCCCAGAGGCACTCAACACAACCCTGTGAGGCAGGTGGTGTTACCCTCTTGATAAAAGCGGGAAAGAGGCTTTATCAGTGTGAAAATGACTTGTCCAAAAACATCTGAAATGTCAGGGTTGGGTGTCAAAGAGAGCTGTGTAATCGTTACTCAGAGTCTTAAATGTCCAACGTCACAGACATCTCTGTCATTACAACTCCTTCTTATCTTTCATCATTCAAGAAATATGCCACCTCCTCCAAGAAGACTTCTGTGACTGTCCTAACAGCCCAGAGTGATTTTAGTCTGCAGCAAACAGTTTGGCTTTGGAAGTTAATTTTTCTTTACCCATCTGTCCTCTTTCTAGGAGAAGTTGTCCTTAATCTTTCAGTTTGAAATAAATCTCCCTTCTTTGGAAAATTGTGTTAGGCCATTCTCGCATTGCTATAAAGAAATACCTGAGACGAGGTAATTTATTTTTTTAACAAAAGGCTTAATTGACTCATAATTCTTTGGTTTTACAGGAAGCACTGTGCTGATATCTGCTCAGCTTCTGGGGAGGAAGCTTGCAATCATGGAGGAAGATGAAGTGGGAGCAGGGACGTCACACTGCTTCTGGGAGGGTGGCCACAGCTACACCCAGAGAGCTCCTACCCCGCCAACTCAGAAGGGGCAGGGTTCCTGCTTGTTCCGACTCCCACCTTCTCCGTGGAGTAGGAGGCCCAGGTCTGCAACCACAACTGCACCTAAGAAAGCAGATCCTGTCTGCTCCAGGTCCCCCGCAAGAGCACAGGGGAGCTCGGATTCGCAGCTGCAGTTTCGGTGGCTACAGCTCCTCTCAAGAAGGTGGGACTCCTGCCTTTCTACTGAGCAGGAGGCCTGGGTCTGCAACCATGGTTTGGGTAGCTGTGGCAGCACACAGGGAGCTCCATGGAGTGTGCAGCCCCAGCCACACCTCCCTGCTGCAGACACTGCCATCACAGGTATTAAGTTATACAATCCTCCTACCAGCTCTATGAAGAAAATACTCATTCCCATTTTACAGATGAGAGAATGGAGGCACGGAAAGGTTAAGTTTGCCCAAAGTGACACAAGCAAGCATATCTTCTTCAATTATTAGAGTTGGGATTCAAACCTAGGCTATCTGCCTTTTAACAAACATTGTTGAAAGTATGGGTCACAGATACTATAAATTAAACCTGGGAATACTATACTCTGTAGAGTAAACCAAGTAGCCTACAATAAATCCAAATTAATTACTGTGACGCTAAACTCACAGCATTTCTCATGGAAAAGAAAGGAAGGAATACTTACTAAGCACGTATTTTATAACTGAAAAATAAATGTTACTTCAGGTACTGATATTCATAACAAAGAAGTTATTGTCACCATATTACATAAGAGGGAATAGAGGTTAGAAAGATTAGAAGATGTGCCAGCTGCCCCTCAGTTCATTAAAGGCAGGACCGTGATTTGAACACATGGCTCACATGAGTTTTGTGTCTAGCATCTTAGTGAGAGGTGCACCCTGTCACATGCCACGGAAACTGATACCAGAGTTGTCAGTGTTCTCTTTGCAAAACAGTCAGTGCAAACATTGGTTGCTTCCTACCAGGAGCTCTCATTACAAAAGTCACTAAATCAATCTAAAAGAATATTTTTGGCATCGAAAGAGTTTTCTATTTTTATCACAATTTACCAGTTTACTATGGTTCATATTATTGTGTGGTGCTTTGCAGTATTCGAGGACAATTTTTGGCTCCCTCTTAATTTTCCTGGGCTTCTCTCCTACTTTTCCTATTGCTGAGAAACAGGTTGGGTTTGCAGAAATGATAGTGTGTAATTTTTTTCCCTTGGTAAGTTGCTGGAAAGCCCACATTCACTGTATGCATTGTCTCCTCTTTGTGATCAGTCCTTCTGCTCTGTTAATAATTAGAAAGATAGTGTCCCTGTCTTCCCTTTGCTTAGAAAAATTATAGAAGCATCTCTTCATCTTTTCCCCATTTTCCTTTCTTACCAGCAAAGTATTCTGCGCTGATCAAAGGTATTTTATTCAAGTGTCAAAAGTGCTTCTAGGGGTGCTACACTCCAGAAAATTCAATGTTGCACAAACACAATGTATGTATAATTTATAGATAAACAGAAAGAACTTGGCAGGTGCTTTTGATGAATACTGTGACAGTTGTAAACGCTCCCAGTTCAGGTTTTTATGGATTTAAAGGCCAGATTTTAGTGACCAGGTGCCTGAAAAAAAGTGATGCTGTTTCTCCTTCTAATTCTGGCATAAAATCATAGCAATGGCAAATGTTATTATATGAACAACAATCACCACAAAAATAAAGTAGAACTATTCCTATGAGCTACACTTCTATTGACTTGGAGGTTCACTTTCTTTTTCTTTCTCTTTTTTTTTTCCGAAAGTAATTTGTTTGCACCTGTCACCTTTCAGCTCTTTGAATAAAATGCTTTGTGTGAGAAGTCTTCAGAGGGATAGTCCTATGCCATAACTGAATATAAAAGAAATGCATTTTAGTTCAGTGTTACCTTTAGTTCAAAAAAACCATTTAAAAGCTTTATGAAAATTATAGTCCACATCAAGATCATAAGCCTGAATCACCTCCTACCCTCATACACATACACTTTCATGTAGACAGAATGAAATACGTAACAAAGAATATGAACTACCCAGCAGCAAAACAGTGCAGTGTCTCAACATCTGGATATCTTCTTTTTTTTTTTTTTTTTTTTTGCTATTGTTGTTGTTTTCAGCTTTCTCCCTGAAAATGTGATTTTGCTGCTGCAGAGTGTATATCTAATGAAATTAGTGCAATCATTTGCAGGGGTAAGTAGTTAATTCTTAGCAACTGATAAAGACCAAATCCTTTATCCCTAATATTGTTTGGCTCTGTGTCCCCACCCAAATTTCATCTCAAATTGTAATCCCCATGTGTAGAGGGAGGGACCTTGTAGGAGGTGATTGGATAGTAGGGGCAGTTGCCCCCATGCTGCTCTACTGACAGTGAGTGAGTTCACACTAGATCTAATGGTTTTAAGGAGTTTGGCAGTTCCCCCCTTGCTCTCTTTCCCTCCTGCCACCGTGTAAGTGATGCCTTGCTTCCTCTTCGCCTTCTGCCATGATTGTAAGTTTCCTGAGGCCTCCCCAGTCATTTGGAACTGTGAGTCAATTAAACTTCTTTACTTTGTAAATTACCCAGTCTCAGGTAGTTCTTTATAGCAGTGTGAAAATGGACCAATACAACCCTACTATGCAGAACTTCTTAAAATAAATGTAGTTAAGTCTCCATTAGGTGCTTGAATTACTTCCATCATATCTCCATCATGTAGTGCCTGGCCAGCTCAGGATAGAGACGCACTATGTTTTAAGGCCACCCTTTAGAGACACGTCTCTTATTTTGAGTCAATTTTATTTCTCGATATTGTATCCACCACCCTTCCATTCATTCATCCATTGATCCAAGCTTATTTCCTGAGAATCTGAAAAATAAGTCAGACACCACCTGTGCATGAAATGCCTTCTTATATTGGAGGAAATCTCTTGCAGGCTATCTGAATTTTCACTTTTCCAGTGTACGCACTGAGTTGTTTCTACCATATTTATTTTGAGACCTAGCTCAGAGCCAGTCCTTTTTCTCCAATCACCATAGAATTCTGAATGTGCCCCTAGCATCTCTCTTCTTCCAATACCTCTGATGCACCTACATTCACAGTCTGGATCTGTTAAGAATGCTTCCAGCTGCAAGGATAAAAGTCCAACAAGCATTGCTTTAAGCCTAGTGTATATTTATTTAGTTAACAAACATGATAGAGGTAGGCAGGCTTAAGGTTATTGTGGCAACATAACGTTACCATCCATAACCAAGGTTGTTCTAGCTTTCTTCTTTGCCTTTCATGGCTTGTGAAGTTTGTCTTACTTCTCTTAACCTTATTATTTCAAAATGAATCTACGTAATTCCAGATATCATAGCCTCCATCAAGGTGAAAAGCGAAGAAAGGAGTGATGCCAGATTTCTGTCTTCTTATTTCAGTCCTTGTATAAGGAATCACAAGGCTATCTGAAGATTTTAAATTGTCCCCCAGTCACTTCCGGCTGTAGGGTAGGAATCATAAACCGGGGATATTGCTAACCATGAAAACTAGTTAGCAAGGAAGAAGGTGGCATTAGTGACTGAGCAAAGGCAGGAATGAACTTGAATGAATAAGTAAATGAATGAAGGAGTCAATCTTGACTTGAGTCCCTGTACTGTCGTTTATATTCACCTTGAGCAAGACGCCTCAGAAAAAGGACCTGAAAGAGAATAAGCTCTGTAGATGTGGCCTCCCTAGGACAGAGCAAAGTAGGATTGACACGTTTTTGGTCCCGACACCATTTTTCTGTGAGAACAAACAAAAATGTGCTAACTTTTGGGCCATTGACTTTACTTTTGGATGTAGTGTACTTATTACAGAGCAAATACCCATATATTTTAATCTGTATTTCTGTCAAGTCCCATCCAATTGTTGACTTTGTCTTGACTTGATTTCATCTGGTCATTTCATCAAGCTTCATTCAGCTTCATCACATACCTATAGGGAAACAGCACGTCTCATGTGTCTTCATTCAACAAATTCACAGCAATGTGGGTGAGGAAAGAGCTTCAAGATCCCCTAGATACTTACACCGTAGACCAGTCTTATCCAGGTGGGATATGTTTCCAGACCCCTACCAAATACCTGAAACCTCAGATAATACCAAACCCTATTTATACTGTTTCTTCCTATGCATACATACCTATGGTAAAGCTTAATTTATAAATTAGACACAGTAAGAATTAACAACAATAACTAATAAAATACAACAATTATAACAACATACTGTAAAAAAAGTTATTAGGGCCAGGCATACTATGGTTAGGACTTCAAGATTTGAATTCTGGGAGCCAAAAATTCAGCCCATCACTTCTCCTGTGTAACATGGTCCATTAAGGATGTCACATGGGGAGAGAATCAGGGTGCAGTGGAGAGTGATGTAAGTCACGAAGTTGAGAGACCTGAGTTCAAATGCCAGTTCTGGCCCTTATCAGCAGCATGACCTTGACAACCACTGCAGGCCTCAGTGTCACCTCATGTAAAACGAGATCATAGAAATACCTTACTATGTGACCATAGTAAGAAAGAAGTGAGATGACACAAGTAAGGTTCTCAAAACAGTGTCTACCACTGAGTAAATATTACATTAAAATTTGCTTTTCTTTCTGCTTTTACATTGTGACCAAATGTACAAATCCTATTTGTTTTTCTATTTACTCCATATAATTGATTTTTTCCAAAAATATTTCCAAATGCCTTGTTGAATTAAAAAAATACTTTTCCTTCCCACACATCTCTGATCTATCTCAACCATTAGCTCCACCAAAGATAGCAATTGTTTTATTAGAAATAATTCATTCTTCAAGAATCCATTTGGAATGATCCTCTCTACATGTTTCCAAATCAGTTCTATATTTATTTAGCCCAAAAGTCTTTTTTACTGTTATTTCTCATTTACCTTGGTTTGTGATTCTAGAAACCCATCTATTTTCTCCCTCTCAATGACAGTCCACGATGTGCATGTGTGAACACACATGCATACACATACTTTTTCAATTCACAAGGGCTTTATTTTCTGTTTCACTGTCTTAAGATGGTCCCATTTTCTATGTTCTCACACGATGCCTCCATGGAGTCAACAATACAATTTCCAAAGTTAGTTCTGCTCATGAAAAAAACCAGTGATTTTTAAGCATTAGTAGACATAGGACACTTTACAGAAAATGCTCTCTGATGTTTGACTTTACCAAGATGACACAGCTGGTAAGTGCCAGAAATACAATCTGACCCCACAGATGGTTTTTAAATATACACATTATTTTCCCAGCGTTGTGTAGAACCTGAAGAAAATAAATTTTGTTCAGACCTACTGTGTTCAAGAAAATTGTAGCAGATTATTCCATAACAACCTTGGATTATCTTGTTTGTGTGTTTTGCAAAAGTCCCAGTGGTTGTGGGCGTGCAAGCAGGGACTGAAGTGAGATTGGCATCTCTGCTAACGACTTAGGCTTGAGAATAAGATCAGTTCAATTTGGGAGAGGCGAGACCTATTTAATTTATTTATAAATATTTTATTTACATTGCTTGAGAATATGACTTGGCCAGTTTTAATCTTAATCTGATTTTTATGTAGGTTGACAAAGGGGAAAAAAATAAAAATCATTAGGCAGCTTCTCTAAGCTTCCAGTTTCACAGCAACATAAAGTCACAGCTGACTGCCAGGCCCACACATTGCAGGGATTACAGGGTGTGACGGCACAGTGGCTCTTTGAGAAATGAGATGCTGCATATTTCATTTTTTTTAATATTGCCATCCTGCCAGGAATTGCTATAAAAATGTCCCGAGTTCTGAAATGGGAGGGGGTGGATTTTCCAAACAGCTGCCAAGTGATGTGGAAGTCCCTGAGCTTGTACATTGCCCATTTGGGCTGTTGGCACAGCAATGAAGCATCAACCAAAGTATTTATTAAGGGCCCAGCTGTCCTGGCTGCCACACAGATGCTCTGCAAACAGCCAGAAATAGGAGCAGCCCCGCTCTCAAGGATTGGATTGATAGGGGCTGACAGTTTCAGGCCAAGAGTCCAGGTATGTCATTGTAGTCATGGGCAGCACAGTGTGGCTTAAAGAGTTCATTATTTTCCCTTCATTTTTTAAAATGGGGTCTCACTATGTTGCCCAGGTTGAGCGCAATAGCTATTCATAAACGTAATCATAGCACACTGCAACCTCAACCTCCTGGCCATAAGCAATGCTCCTGCGTCAGCCTCCTGAGTAGCTAGGACTACATATGGGCCCACCACATCAAACTTCCCCTTTCAATCTTAAATGCCCCTCATGTAATAGGCAGGACAAGAGGCATTATCTTCCTTTTACATGAGAGTTTATGTAGACTGTCCAAAGCTCCGTATCTTGATAATAGCAATGAGGAATCAAACTGAGATCTTAGGAATACACTATTTTGTGCTCCTTATAATCTATCCAAGTGGCTTCTCCAAATACACTGACATTAAAGTTTTTATAGAAGCATTTATCTGAGATGCAAATCACAAAATAGTAGGATTTTAAATTAGAAGGGTACTTAACATCCTGAATTCAACATTTTTTTTGTTTGTTTATAAAGGACTTGAGCTTTCTGACTTGTCCCTTGCAGTACATTGGGCTTAGAACCTAAGAGGTCTGACAGAGCCAATGCACTTTATTTGCATTTGAATTGGGAATTTCGTGGGACTAGATCTCTCATTTATTATTTTTTCTTCCTGGTCAAAGTTTTTCTTGTGACTCTTGATTCGTTTTAGGCAGACTTAAGCATTGATTGCCCTCTGACACAGGAAAACCCTCTAGGTGAGTGGGAAGAATATAGAATTCTCTTTAACATTGGAAACACAAAGGGAGAGAAAATGTAGTAAGCCTGAAGTTTTCATCTTTAAAGTATTGGCTTGATTTTTCCAGACCTTGGAAAGTTAGTCCAAGAAAAAAAATAATAGTTTGAACAGAGTAAGCCCCCTTCATAAAGCAGAGCCATGAATGAATCAAAACCACACAACTTTCTAAACCTAAACTGAAATAGGAGAGAGAAGAATATCAAAGGGCTAGGCGTGCCAGAAAACCGAAATTCATTTTGGGGTGCAATGTGTAAAACTCTGGAACAACAAAAATTAGATCCACAGAGCATTGATACATGATGAATTGAAACCGTTTTTTTCGGTCATCCTCCATGAAAATGAACTGAACTGAGATTAAAAAGTCCAAGAAACATCCATCTCCAGCTTCTTTACTTACAAAAAGATTAAGAAAGTCACACACCCACACACAGACACATGTACCTAGGTTAATTTATTTAGAGCAGACCAGCAGGATACATAAAATGATGTTCTCATTTTAATCAATAAATCAGTATTTATTTATTATAGATCACAATAATAATAATATAGTATGATTAATAAGACATAGTTCCTTACCTTCAGGGAACTCTGAATATAGCTAGCAAAATAAGGGCATAAGTAATCAATATACAGTACAGAAAATGTTGTAGATTTACTTGAAAAGTATCATGGGGGATGAAGAGTCAGTTCTGCAATAGCTGGTAAGGGATGCTCATCAGGGAAGACTTGGCAGGTGATATGGTCTGACTCTATGTCCCTACCCAAATCTCATCTTGACTTATAAATCAAATAGTAATCCTCACGTGTTGGAGGAGGGACCTTGTGGGAGGTGATTATATCATGCGAGCAGTTTTCCCATGCTGTCCTTATAATAGTGAGTGAGTTCTCATGGGATCTGATGGTTTTATAAAAGGCTTTTCCCCCTTCCTTTGTCACTTCTCTCTCCTGCTGCCACGTGAAGAAGGACATGTTTTCTTCCTCTTTCACCATGACTGTAAGTTTCCTGAGGCCTCCGCAGCCATGTGGAACTGTGAGTCAATTAAACCTCTTTGTTTTATAAATTACTCAGTCTCAGATATTTCTTCATAGTAGTCTGAAAATGAATTAATACACTAGGGGAAGTAACATTTAACAAGTAGAAAGATAGGAAATGACACTCCAGAAAGAAGAAATTGTGCAATGACATCACAATGCATTAGAAGCATCAGAAAGCATTTTGTTCAGTGAATGCTGAGTATTCTGCAACATATGGAGCAAGCTGTAGGAAGGGATAGGGCAAGATGAGTTGGGAGAGAGGGAGTTGGTTTGCACCACATGTTGAAAAGCCTTGGATGCCTGGTGAAGGAGCTCAGGCTTCATCCTGGATGCCACATAGCAGGGGTATGACATGTTTCCATGGTTGTGCTAGAAGATATTGACACCAATAATAGAGGTGAAGATGCTCATGGGAAAAGAAAGTCCAGAGGCAAAATATTCCTTTAGGAGGACATGGCCTTAGCCTAATTAAGACTTAATAAGAGCTTTAACTGGGTATCACAAATTCCAGCCTGCTGACAATGTCATCTCATAGAAATGTTTTATTTGGCTTTCAAAGGGTTAAACAATCAAATATATTGTCACTTCTTGAATGAATACCCCTCAAATTGAAAAAGGCTCCACTTATAGACAGTTTGCATATGTGTGATAGGAAGAAGTCAGAAGGCAAATCAGAATATGATATGCAGAGTCCAAGTACTTGAAATGGAAGGATGAACTTAAAACTAAGAGTCAATAGCAAAAAACTGTCATGCTAAGCATTTGATGATTTGTGATATTGGTATAAATGGTATCTTTTTTTTTTTTTTTTTTTTGAGACGGAGTCTCGCTCTGTCGCCCAGGCTGGAGTGCAGTGGCGCGATCTCGGCTCACTGCAAGCTCCACCTCCCGGGTTCAGGCCATTCTCCCGCCTCAGCCTCCGAGTAGCTGGGACTACAGGCGCCCGCCACCACGCCCGGCTAGTTTTTTGTATTTTTAGTAGAGACGGGGTTTCACCATGTTAGCTAGGATGGTCTCGATCTCCTGACCTCGTGATCCACCCACCTCGGCCTCCCAAAGTGCTGGGATTACAGGCTTGAGCCACCGCGCCCGGCCATAAATGGTATCTTTTAATTTTTCTTTTCCATATCTTTCTGAGATATGAAATGCAATTCATTTTCATACTAGCTTTTTATACAGAGGGTTTGCTAAGTTTATTTATTAATCCTAATAATTGCTTCATAGATTCCTTTGGATATTCCATCTATATAAAATCATGGTGCCTGCACGTAATAAGGATTTTATTGTTTCCTTTTCAATGCTAAACAATTTATTTAATTTTCTTTCCTTGTTACATTGGCTAGGAATTCCATTAAAATATTGAATAAAAGTTGTCATTATAAGTATCTTATCTCACTTTTTAATTCAGAGAGAAAATTTTCAACTTTTTTATTGAGTATGTTAAGTATGTTTGCTCTAGACTTATTTACTTATTTGTTTAAAGATACTCTCCACAAGATTGTGTAAATATTTCTTTCCACCCATTTTTAAGGGCTTTAATTATGAAAAAATAGGAAGTTTTATCAAATATTGTTCATATCTTTTAAGATAATTATATAATTTTTGTACAATTTTGCTTTTTTGTTTCTAGTTTTTTGATATTAAAATTTTACATTCTTGGAATAATCCTTACTTTACTGTCATGTCATCCTTTTTACATTTTTCAAAATTCAAACTGCTAATGATTTCTGTACAACTTTGTATTTATGTTCATGAGATATTGATCTATAATTTTCTGTTCTTATAATGTCCTCATCAAGCTTTGCTATTAAGGTTTTTTGGCCTTATAAAATGACTTGAAATATTTGTCTTTCTTTTACTCTCTGTTTCTGAAAAAAACAAAACAAAACATTCTTTTGAAACATTATACCAGTTTGCGATGTGTCTGAAAAATAGCTTGTCCTTAAAAGTGGACTTTTCAAAAATATAGATAGATATATAGATAGCTTCGTAGACCAATGCAACACACCCACCTAGCAGAAATTAGAGACAACAAAAGGCCTATGTTCAAGACAAAGTAAAGTTGCTGGAAAGCAAAGGGGAGAAAAAAATAATGCACAAATGTATGTACCTTCTTCAAGCTGCTTGGAACCTCCTGTTAAGGAGGCCAGGAAATTTTAGGATGGGAAATAATTTGTGTTTCTTCTACAATTCAGAGCTAAAAGTGCTAGAAATAAATATGTCCTTAAGATAATTAATGTCAAGGAAATTATAGATATTAACAATAATAATAATAATTTAGTCCATTGAGTCATGTTAGCCAATTTTCTGGATTGAATGTAGCATATGATTTTTATCAAATTTCTAAAGTTAGCACAAAATTAAAATGCCAATGACAGGCAATGTTGTCAAAGTTTTGCTGAAATCAATATGTTCAGATATTACTGGTGATATAAATTGTCAAAACTGTTTTGGAAAGAAACATGGAAGTTAATTATTAAGAACAACATATACAGTCGTAACATTTGAAGTAGACATTTCGCTTCTGAGAATTTAAATGAAGAAAATTATCCTAAAGCCAAAAGCACTGTATATTTAAAAGTGTTCATTGAAGCACCATTCACAAGAGGCAAAAAGTATGGAAATATTATTCAATAGGACAATTATGAATGAGTTGTCACACATTTCACAACTGGAAGATAAAACAATAGCATAACTATTGAGACATGAAAAGTTTAACTGATATGATGTTTCTGAATACAAACACACATGTAAATTATTTTTCCTGCTATGTGAAAATTATGTGTGTGGAGGAGTAAAAATTGGGAGAGAACAAAGACAAATAAACACTATGTAATGTGTTTGGGGGGTAAAATTTTTCTCATATTTAGACTTGCATTAATGATTCTATAAGTATGTTTATGTAAAAAACAGCATATAAGATGGCTATAATTGATTGAAATCCTATATTATGCTAAGCACTGTGCATGCTTTATCTTCTTTAATTCTCACAACAGCCTATAAGGGAAATACTACTAAGATTCATCTTTTCTTTGAATAATTATTTTTATTTTCAAATTAATACAGTACATACTTTCAAAAGATCAAGTGTTATGACTATGGCTATCAAGCATAGAAGCAATCCCATGTCTCTTCCACACCAATGCTTTTTCATATTTGTGTTATGAATCCCTAATATTTATAAATCAGATAATACTACCATTTTTAAATTTCAGCTTTAGATATTATTCATTTATTAAAATGTAGCCATTATTTAAAAATGATTCTTGAAAGAAATGCATAAAATTGACAAGCCCTTGGAATCATCAAGAAAAAAAGAGAGAAAACATAAATTACTGATACAGGAATGAAAAAGGGGAAATCATATATATTCCATAGATATTAAAATTGTAATAAGACAATATCATACACAATTGTATAAAAATATACTTGAATATCTTCAGAAATGGGATAAATTTATAAAAACATTATTAAAACAGGGAAAAAGCTAGTATTTAATAAATATCAATAGCATTATATCTATTAAGAAATTTAATTTGTAATTAAAAACCTCTTACAAGGAAAACTTGTGGGCTGGGTGATTGTGTTGATGGATTCTTTTAAGCCTTTTTGGAAGATATAATGCCAAACTTCCCCACTTCCAGTTCTGTTTTTGTTCATATTTTTCCTTTTCTTTTCTTAACAAATTTCCTGCATTCTCATCTTCATCTCAGCATTTGTTTCTGGAGAACACAACCTGAAATATCCACCAAAATAGATGTATAACAATTTTCACAGTGGCTATATTTATGATAGTTAAAAACCAGAATTCATTCAAATTTCTATCAAAAGGAGAATGAAGTAAGTTGTAGTATATCTAGACAATGGAATACTACATAGCAAATTAAAAAAAGGCATTGATACATGTGACAATCTGGATGAGTCTCAAAAACTGTTCATTACACCAAAGATATCAAACCAAATGATACACATTGTTTGACACCATTTATGTGATATTGAAGAATAAGCAAAAACAGTCTATGGATGGCTCACACCTGTAATCCCAGCACTTTGGGAGGCCGAGATGGGTGGATCACGAGGTCGGCAGATCGAAACCATCCTGGTTAACACGGTGAAACCCAGTCTCTACTAAAAATACAAAAAATTAGCCGGGCGTGGTAGCGGGCGCCTGTAGTCCCAGCTACTCGGGAAGTTGAGGCAGGAGAATGGCGTGAACACGGGAGGCAGAGCTTGCAGTGAGCCGAGATTGTGCCATGGCACTCCAGCCTGGGCGACAGAGGCAGACTCCGTTTTAGGAAAAAAAAAAAAAAGTCTTTGGAAATAGAAGTCAGAAGAGTGTTGACTTCTGGTGACTGTGTTCGATCTGGAAGTAGTAAGAGGGGCCTTCTGGCATAACAGATATGCCGAATACCTTGATCTGGGTGGTGGCTGCGTAGCTATATATACACATAAAAATGTTCGATCTGCACATTTAATGTGGCTAAATTTTACTGAATGTACATTTTACTTCGTTTTAGACACCGATTCCATAATAAGAAGGATAGAATGCCTGGGAGATGCCACCAGAGATAATGTGCCTGCTCTGTTCTCCTGCGTCTTTAATCCATCTCTTACCTTGCTTTTCCATGGTACAGGGAGACTCATCTGCCTCCACATCTGTAAGCGTCCAGCTTAGTTTGACAGGAGGCTCATCGTCACTAGACTGGAGAGTAAGACAAAGGGAAAGTCAGAGTGTTCTCACTCTCACCTTCCTCCCCACCTTAGTTAGCACCCCTGGCAGCAGCTGGAGACCCTCAACTCCAGCTCCAGTGGGCAGGGCCATCATGGGCTCAGCTTCCACTGGAGATTTCAGCCCCCAGACGCTGCCCACCTCTGTGACTCCAGATTTGCGCTGGTGCTAATCTGTGGGTTCCTCATCACCCTCTCTTAGGTTCCTTACCTCTTTCATTTTTTGTGTAACTAATTCACTGCATTTAATTCTCTCTGCAATTTCTCTTTTCCTCTTTAGACCACCAAACTGGGGAAAATAGCTATGGGCCATAGCAATCAAAACAAAACACTGCTTATAAAAATAAATGTTCAAAATGCAAAGTGGATAAAAGGAATGGAAATTTGGCCTTCAGATGAAGGGAGATCGTCAAAGGTGATGCAATATTTAAACAAAGCCTTGAAGTTCACCAACTAGAAAATGATAGGAACTTACTTCAGATGTAGAATCACTATATGGCACAGAGATCTGAGAATGTATCCTGGTTTCCTGTGGGGGTTGGGAGGAGACAGTATAAGTAATTGTTTTGGTGGATAAAGAATGCATTAAGAAAACCTGTGAGGGATGAGACTAGAAATGTAGCTCAGGGGCAAACTGTACAGCTACAAGTTGTGAACAATGTACCTCAAAAGCTGACTTCAACCATATGTAGTGGGAGTGTTGAGGTTGTAATAAGCAGAGATCATGACATGTTCACATGCCAGAAGGATTTCTCTGGCACAACCAGAGTGAAAATATTTGAAAGAGAAAGGAGGCAGAGAGACCCATTAGAAATATATGACAAAGCGATGGATGGCCACATGGTTACTTTTTTGAGGGATCTGTTTCAAGATGTTCTTCCAAAACAAGTGAAAGAGCTATTCAGCCTTATTTAGTCTTCTAGTAGCAATGGGCTAGGTAATTGAAATGAATACTCTCCATAAAAACAATGAAGAAAGCTCGAAATTAGAATTTAAAAATTTATCAACAAGAAGAAAGCAAGCGACCCAATTAATAAAAGGGTCAAAAACTTTAACAGACACCTCACCAAAGAAGATATAGAGAAAACAAATAAGCTTATAAACAGATGCTCTACATTATATATCATCAGGGAAATGCAAATTAAAGCGATGAGATATCATGGCACGCCTATTAGAATGACCAAAATCTAGAAAACTGACAGCACCAAATTCTGTCAAGAATGTGGAGCACTGGGAATTCTTCATTGCTGGCGGGAATACAAAATGGTAGTCCACTTTAAAGACAGTTTGGCAGATTTTTACAAAACTAAACATATTCTTACCATAAGATCCAAAAATCATACTCCTTTGCACTTACCCCCAAAGAACTGAAAACGTACATTCACACAAAAATCTTCACACAGATGTTTATTGCAGCTTATTTATAATTGGTCAAACTTGAAAGCAAACAAGATGACCTTCAGTAGGTGAATGAATAGATAAATAAACTGTAGCACATACAGACAATGGAATATTATTCAATATTGAAAAGAAATGAACAAACATGCATGAAAAGATACGGAGGAAATGTAAATGTATATTGCTTAGTGAAAGAAGTCAATCTGAAGACTTCTCACTGTATGATTACAATGATATGACATTCTGGAAATGTCCAAACTATGGAGAAAGCAAAAAGATGAGTGGTTGCCAAGGATTAAAGAGGCAGGAGGGATGGATGGACAGAGCAAAGAAAATTATTAGTGCAGTGAAATTGCTCTGTGTGGTTCTCTGGAAGTGGATACATTCATTATACATTTGTCCAAATCCATAGGATGTACAACACCAATAGTGGATCCTCATATAAACTACCATCTTTGAGTGATAATGATGGATCAATGTAAGTTCATCAATTGTAACAAATATTTCACTCTGGTGGGGAATATTGATAATGAGTTAGGCTATCCATATGTGGAGGCTAGGGGTATATGGGAACTCTTCATACTTTTTTGTCAATTTTACTGTAAACCTAAAGCTGCTCTACAAAATAAAGTCTATTAAAAATAATCTTAGGCATCACAAGGCTAAAAAAGTTGGTGAGGAATGACCAAGCCAAGTTCAAGCAAAGGTCTAGAACCCAGACATGTGAGCCTAGCACTTGAGTTGCCTTTATCTCGGGCCAAGTTTCTACCCTGGAAGAGGAAAGTCAGAGATGAAGTTGTAATATTGATGACTTGGATGACATGGGAGGACTATAGGGGTGGAGTCCCTGACAGGCCCACATCTACCTGGTACTGGACTCAGATGGGCTTTCACTTGGCTATTGCTACAGTGGTATAGCATGCTATACAAAACTAAGTGCTTAATAGCAGTAATGCATTTCTAGCTCAGTTCTACATGTGGTGGTGGCTTCTCTACCCTTGGCTGCGGTTGCTGGGTTCACATCCAGGATGTAGGTCAACTCCAGCTATGTTTCATACATCTGCCACCCTCCTTCCATCAGCTGCTACCCAAGGTGGGGACCAAGAAGCACCCTCCAAGCACATGTAAAGCGTTCCTTGCTCATGTAACCCCCTACTTGCATTCTATAAGTCAAAGCAAGTTGCAGGCCAGACCCAGGTCTGTGCACCCTTAAGGGAAAGGGCAGAGGAGTGAAACTTTTCTGGAAAAAATTCCAATCCACCCTAAAACCTAAATGTGAATGATATCAAAATAATACTTTTGGAAGACAATCTTGAGAAATATCTTAACAGATTCGGAGCAGAGAATCCTTTCTTAACCACAATGCAAACAAAAGAGGGATTGATAAGACTAACTGCATTAAAAGAATTTCTATTATTAAAATATATCACTAAAGAATGAAAAAGGTAAGCCACATAAAGAGAAAGCATTTTTGCAACACACATAACTGAAGAGTTAGTTGTTTCTGGAATCTATAAAAGTGTATGATCAGTCAATGAAAGAAGAAAAACGAAAGAGAAGTATTAAGATGTGAATGGACATTTAATTAAAGAGAAACTTCAAATGGCTAATAAAAACATGAAAAGGTGTTCAATCTCATTATTACTCAAGGAAATGCAAATTAAACCAGAGAGAGATATTATGTCACACCAAAATGGCCAAAAGAGAAAGAAAAAACAATATCAACTGTTGGGGAGGAACATTTAACTCACTGAAGAAGAGAGTGTCTATTGGGAAAACCATTTTGGAAAATTCTTGGCCTTATCTAGTGACCTAGCAATCCCATTTCCAAGCACATACCCTAGAAAACTGAGTGCATGTGCACTCAGAAGGTTTGCTTGAAAAAAATTATTGAAATTTTATTATCAAAAACACAGATCAGAAGAAAACATAAATGTCCATTAATAGTTGAACGTATAAACACACTGTACTTATAAAATGGCATTTTACACAGCAAAGAAAATGAATAAACAAAGGCCTATGCAACAGCGTACAAGAAACTTATGAATGTAATGAAAAAAGTCATATTCAAAATTAATACTTGTTTATGAATCTTTTCATAGAATTTTTTTTTTCTTTTTTCTTTTTTTTTTTTTTTTTTAGACGAAATCTTGCTCTGTCACTTGGGCTGGAGTGCAATGGCATGATCTTGGCTCACTGCAACCTCCGCCTTCCGGGTTCAAGCGATTCTCCTGCCTCAGCCTTCCTCATAGCTGGGACTACAGGCACACACCACCACACTAAGCTAATTTTTGTATTTTTAGTAGAGACAAGGTTTCACCATGTTGGCAAGGATGGTCTCCATCTCCTGACCTCGTGATCCACCCTCCTCGGCCTCTCAAAGTGATGGGATTACAGGTGTGAGCTATTGCACTCGGCTAGAAAATTTATTAAATGATAATAAAAACAAAAACAAATGGCATTGTTCATTTAAAAGAAGATAAAAGAAGGAGACCCTGGAAGGTGGTTATATGTGCTTTAGCTTTATAATATTTAGAAGGTTCTACATTTATGTTTTGTACACTTCACTGTGTATTATTTTTTTCTCAATAAGAGCATTAAAAAACAGAAACCTTGGTGCTTGTGTTAGTTTCTTAGGACTGCCATAACAACGTCTTACAGACTGAGTGGCTTAAACAATGAAAATTAATTTCTTGCAGTTCTAGAGGCTAGGGGTCTGAGAATCAAGGTGCCGGTTGTGCTGGCTTCTTCCAAGGCCTCCCTCCTTGGTTTGCAGACAGCCACCTTTTCCCCATGTCCTCATGTGACATTTCTTCGATATATGTCTGTGTCCCAACCTCTTCTTATAAGGGCACCAGTCAGATTAGGGCCCACCCTAATGACCCTATTTTAATTCAGTTACCTCTTTAAGGATCCTGTCTTCAAACACAGTCACCCTCTGAGGCACTGGAAGTTAGAACTTCAACATATATTTTCCCAACGTATATATTCCCAATATATTTTGAGAAGACACAATTCAGCCAAAAATAGTGCCTAAACATGCCTCCTAAACATGCCTCATAAGAAAAGTCATCACTCCTCTGAACTTGCAACAGCAAGCTCTGCTCGTGATGGTGTTTCCCGGGTAGTATCAAGGTGGCTCGCAGTCAAGACATGTTGACTATATGCCAGGCACTGCTCCGAGGGCTTCACCCCGCATTCACTCATGTGGGTGAAGCCAGCAAAATACGAATATTCCACTAAACCTGCAGCTGGGATTTGCCCAAAAGCAGCAAAAGGAGAATTCCTATAAGAGAGTGCCCCAAACAATCTCAACATGGGGCCGGCTGAGATTCCAAAAAATGAAGCACTAACTGCCAGGGTGATCCATCCAAGGCATTTATTCAAGGAACTTACATACAGAGTGGGTCACAGCAAACCTTGTGATGAACCACGAGAGAAAAGGCATGTTCTACCCAGGTATGTCTGCAGCAAGGGGTCAGTGTATAGCGTGTATATGAGCTCTATACACTGGAATTTGCTTGGGGCTGTGGCTAGATTCTTCTAGTGTTTTGGGCAACAACCTAGATACCTGTGAATGTTTCTAGTGTCTGGGAATGTTTAAGACCTTGGGAATGTTTAGTGCCTGGAGAATGTTCAAGGCCCTGGTTTGAGTTCGAGCCTGCTGGGAAGAATTTGCAGCGGGCTATGGCACAGAGAGGCCAAGGCACTCTGATTTTTAGTCAGTACCCGGAAACAGAGTGGGGGAACTGGGGACCCTACAAGGGACTTTCACAATTCCCATTTCACAGATGATGCTACTGATGTGCAGAGATTTTACTTACACCGAGCAAGGCCACATAGACAGGAATCGTGTAGATGGGACTTGAATGCAAAAGTTTAGACTTCGAAATCTTTCCCTATCCTCTGCACACTGTGCTTAATCTCAACGTAAAACGCTAGGTGGAAGGAGTAGTTTTAAAGGTGTGTGGGGTGTGTGTGTGTGTGTGTGTGTGTGTGTCCACGTGTGTGTGTTTATGGGAGAGGGAGAGAGAGGTGAGAAATTCAGAAACTAGAGTTCTTAGGGGAAACAGAAGAGAGGAATTAGGTAGATGTAGAATCTTTGAGATGCTCTGTAGGAAGCCTGGCTATAGTTTATTTGACATAATCCTCTCTTAGTCATATCCTCATGGGACTTGTAAGCGTATCACTTGCTTCACAAACTTTTTCAACAGGGATTTGCATTTCTCTTAATAAGCTTTTCTACTGAGACAGGAAAAGACTGCACAAAACACAAAACGTTGCACATAATTTCAGGTGATCTCAGTGTCTTCAGGGTCAAATTTCAGAGCTCTTCATGTTATTCTTGTCTTTCTAATAATGAAGGGGAAGTAAAAGGAAAGCAAAACAGAGCCTGTCCTGGAGAATGATTCCTTGCAGCCTTGTTAACCTGGAAGACAGACACACACCATTTCTCACCGCTGTGTTCCGTTCACACCATGCGTTATTAACCGACCTCACTGGGCACCTGGGAACACTTTGCAGAAAATCACACATGCTTCCGTATTACATGCAATAATCTCCAAGTTCTTGAGGCCCACAAGAGAATAAGACAATTAGCATACCAGAGATATTAATCTATAACATGAGCATCCATACATTTTCTTGACAGATTTAATTTTTAAAATCCATATTCTTTTATTTCCTGCTAATTCATGGATTATTTAAACAAAAAAAGTTTCTCTTTGTAATTTTTAAACAAAATGATCAACAGAGACATTACTAATATGCCCAGTTTAATGCAGAATTTTTACGGGAGAATGTTCTGCCCTTCGTTTCCTTCAAATTGTTCCTTTTCCTAAATGTCATTATTACTTCCTTCACACTTTTAAATAGTCATCCAAGTTTACATAGCTTAGTAGTTAGTGGCATCCACTTTCAGGTGAGAATGGAAATCTTTTGGGAATGTTCTGGGAATGTTCAAAGCCCTGGTTTGTGTTCCAGCCTACTGAGAAAAACTTGCAGCTACCTAGGCCACAGCTGGATTTAAAGTCAAGACTTTGCTACTTATTGGCCATTTCTCAGCCAGTAGATTACACTGTGAGCCTCTTTCCTCATATTGAAATGGAGAGAATAGTAGCATCTCCACACAGGGTTATGTGCATATTAAATGAGAAAGTTCCCATCCAGCACTTGGTACGGGTGTGCCCCACAGAGAACTCCCAATAAATATTAGCATCATCATATCACTGACTGTTTGTGTCTGCACTTTTCTGAACCTCCTCTCCCTGGTCTCCTCCTTCTCTTCTCCCACACTGCAGAATAAACAAAGTCCCCTGAGTTATCGCATCTAAGCCTCTGAGCATTTCCTGGAGCGAATCTCACCGTTCAAAAAAAAAAAAAAAAAATCATTACTTTGCCATCCTATTTCTTATCAGAAAGTTTTTTTTTTTTTTTTTTTTTTTTGTAAATCATACTTCTTTCCTTACGACAGTTCTATAAAATCATGGTGTTGGGAATTGTTTTTCTTCTGGTCCTAATTAATCAAATGTCTCCCAAATAATCAGATTCTACACCTACCCACCCCTCTCAATAGCTAGTGTATGTATTTTACGATTCTCTCTTAGCAAACCTGGACTGCAGATTTAGATTCATTAAAATTGATTAGAACCTAAATATCTCAAATACCACCATTCAAATGAAAACTCCACCTATTTATTTATTTTAAGATTCGGGAAATCCTACAGGGAAAAACAGATGAAGATTGGAATCAACCTAAACCGAGCACAGGAAAGCACTGTGATTTCATAATAGCCAGGGCCCAGGAATATGCATTAAATACAAACTAAAATGGCTACAATTATATTGTTCCCAGTACAAAACTTTATCTCCTACTGAAAGCAAGGGTAAATAAATAATACAGTTTGACGTAGGTTTTATTTGTTCTCGACAATTTCTACCAAAATAAATTAGTCCATTCTGACCAAAATGACTCCCATTTAGATATTTGAAAACAGCCTAAGGATGCACAATTCTTTCAGTAAGCTTCAGATGAAGCATCTCAGAATATTGGTAGCAATAATGAGAGTTACAATAGGTAATCTGGGTGGCCAGAGAGAGAGAGAGAGAGAGAGATTCTGTTGAAAGTTTGTTTTGTATGCAGTAATTATTTGCCACCCAGATATGTGGTAAGCACCGGGGTCACCCAGATAAACAAAACAGAGTCTTTTTTATTTTTCCTAAGAATTTCATAAATCATCAACAGGTAATTACTGTCCAAAGTGTTAAGTAAAATCACAGATACGTGTGCAGAAAGCAGGGCTCTCCATCCACTCTGAGAGTGCCCAGGAAATCTCTGTGCATGTCACTGCAGAAAGCAAACTGAAAATCTGGCAGAAGTAAGGCAAGGGATAGAAAAATGAGAGAGGAAAGAATAACAGTAAGACAAGGAAAATCACATGCAAACTAAGCGAAAGAAGCAAAATACGATGAGGGAACACAAGCAACTCAGGGTTTCTGAAGCTCAAGTGAAATGTCTAAGGGATCAGAGAGGAAGCTGTCCAGGTAGGTGGACTGGGACCAGCTCTTCATGGTCTTACTGGGGAATTTCCAAACACTTAGATCTTACCCAGAGTGCAACAAGGAGGTCTTACATGATTTTAAGACACACAATTTATCTCTATTGTTTCATATAATTATTGTTCAAATGTTCTCATTTGTAATTTTCCTTAATTTGTAAAGTTTTTAAATGGTCATATCTTTTTTATTAATTTTAAAAGGACTACTTTCCCAAAAGTAGTCCTTTTTTGATGACATCATTTTTGATGACTGTCTACCTGCAAAACGAAGCAATTTCCATACTTTTTCCTGGCTCCCTTCTTCATTCTATTTTATTTAATGTTGAAGTCTAGACTTACATTTTAGATTTTCATTCCTTAAAAGTCTCATTACTGTTTTGTATTACATATTTTGTCTTTCTAATAGTTCTCCAGGAAGGGTTGTATAATTTCTAAGCTGTTGCCTATTTTAAATGTTATTCCTTCTAAATTTTACACATAAAAAGAATAACTTGTCTAAGAAATAAAGACTTAGGTAACATCCATCGTTCCCTAAACTCAAGCATTTTTCCCAGTACTTTTGGCTTATCCTGTTTAGTTCTCTAAAAACAAGTACAAAACTGGTTTAATTTCTCTTTCTCTCTCTCTCTCTCTCTAAGTAACATTTATTTACTTTTGTACTTTTTACTGGACATTTTCTTTTTATTTGAAGTTCAAGACTTTATTCAGATTTGGCTATTTCAGTATTTATTTCTTGGTACTATATACATTTTCTAATCTTCAGATTTAGTTCTCTCTTCAGCTCACAGAATTTTTCTTCTACTATTTCATTGACTATTGCTTCTGTTTCATTTACTCTGGTATATTTGTCAGGATAACAAAGGAAGAGGCTGCCTCTCATAACAGAAACAGAGCCTGATGGTAATTCTTGCAAGGACAGAGCTGTGCTTGAAAAGTTTTACTTTGAACAAAGTAAAACTTGGACCTCATTTATGGTTTTGATAAGCATGGGACTAAGGGTTTGAAGACTTGTGGAAGTGAAGGTTCCTGGAGATTGCTAATATTTTGGCTGTGGAACCCAGTTATTAGAGTGTGGCTGTTGCTGATAGGCTGACTTCCAGAAGCATGGGATTCCCGCTGCCTGGCTGGCTTTCAAAAGTGTGATTATTCAAAGATTGTTCATTTTCCACAGTATCCTCTTGACTGATCTTGACTAGCAACTCGAGGCCCCTCTTTTAGTAAGATGCTGCCACACGAGCTCATGTTCCATTGTGTCCGCCGGTGCAGGTTATGAAGGGATCAGGTAGACGCTATTTTTCTAAATGCCGCCCAAATGTAGATCCTGCATTGTAATTCCACAGTGTATTTATTTATCTCTGCCTGTGCGTGCATTAGTTGTCAGTTTTGAGCTCCTGGGAAACAGGGATTGTGTAATCTAGGAATTTACTCACTCTTAGAGTGAGTAATACATTGAACTTGTCAGGACTGAAGTTTAAATAATAAGTATCTAATGGTGAAGTTTTAGATATCACTTGGAGGCAATTTGCAGAACGAGTCCTTCCTAAATACATCATTTGGGTATCTGGGTGTTCTCTATTATCAGAGTGTCTATCAGATGGGTGTTCATGAAGGAAAACATAGTACCACCACCAACAACAAAACCAATTCAAGTCACACTGGTCTCTGATCTCACTTGTGCATGCTTATCACAAAGTTCAGTTTGAGAACATTCCTTATTCTTTCAGAGTATTTGTTGTAACAGGTCGTTGTGTGTATGTGTTTTTTTTTTCATAGAGTCTGCAAAAAATAGTCTGCTATTTACATATTTTGTTCAATAAAAAATTGTAAATGAGATTCTTCTAAAAAATCCTTTGTAATTTTTAAATTATGTTAAAATTTTAATTTAAATTTTTGATTAAATTATAATTAAAATAAAAAATTAGTTAAAATATAAAGCTATTTGTTGAGTGTTAGACCAGTACATGCATAAAATCTGCTTTTGAAACATTAAGAGACTAAAATTACCAATATGTGTGATTATGAGTGTTCACTTAATAAAAATTCAATTTTCTTTATTATAAAGTCCATATTTTCATTATGAATTTAGAAAGGTTAAGGGAAGCACTCACAAAAAAACAAGTAACATGTAACCAAGTCTGAAGCCTGAATGAGAATTTGTCATTGGCTGAATGGCAATGAATACACTAATGAATCTGAGTTATGTATAATTTGAATCTTGTGAAGAAGCTAGTCCTTGTGTCACTGCAGGATTAAAACATCAAGCAGTCCATGTTCTAGTGAAACTAAGTTAGAAATAGGAAAAAAAGAAAATACACCTTTTCTTCAGTCTGTAGTTTATACCATGGAACCCTTAGCTAGGTTGAAAGCCTGGCCTGCTTTAACCCACACACCTCTTGGCAATAGATTCTGAACTGTCACAGGCCAGTCTGCCTCTATTTCCTGACTTCAAATTTCCAGGAGCTTTCTGGCATGGTGCTTGAATGTATATTCTGCCTAATCCTGATGCCAGATTGGGAACGGTATAGAGTTTGCAAGGAATCATGAGTTCTAAAATTAGGGTGATCAACCGGTCAGGTTCACTCAGAGGACTGAGATGTGGTTCTTGCAGTGTTAAAACTGGGAAAGCATAGGTTGTTCCCCAAAACAATTTGTTCCCTCTGTCAAATGAAAAACAAATTTGCTCAAAGAGTGTTTCCTCCTTCTCCTTCTCCTTTACATCCCTCCCTCCCTCTTTTCTTCTTTCTTTTTTTCCTCCCTTTTCTTCCTTTCCTTCCCCTCTCCTCCCCTCCCATTTCCCCTTCCTTCCTTCTTTCCTTCCTTCCTTCCTTCCTTCCTTCCTTCCTTCCTTCCTTCCTTCCTTCCTTCCTTCTTTCCTTCCTTCCTTTTCCAGCTGAGTTTTCAAGGAGCTCCAAAAACAGACTTGATCTAGGAGCTCCATCCCTCACATTTTGTCATTTAGCTTTTATTCTTTCAGGGCCTGACATTCTTTTAGATGTATCACTCTGACGGGTGATAAGGGTGTGGGGGGCTTTAACCACTGGGTGATATGAACTTGAATCAGCAGTCCAATTATCTCAGGGACTCATGATTATAAGCCAGAAGGGAGCGTCGGAATTCCAACTCCTCAAATGAATTGTTTTCTGTAATAATTTCCTGGATTCTAACTAAAACATATATTTGTGAGATAATTAATGGCAGGGTAAGCTAAGCTATACTATTTTTGAGCTGGTGAGGATGTGGAGAAAAGACAAGCCTTACGCTTTGTTGTTGAAAATGTAAATTGTTATGGTCATTTTGAAAAAACAGTGTGAAGTTCTTGCAAAAATTAAAAAATAGAACTATAATACAACTCAGCAATCTCAAGTCTGGATATATATCCAAAGGAATTGAAATCAAGGTCTCATGAATATGCCTGCACTCCCATGTTCACTGAAACATTCTTTACAAAGCTAAGATATTGAAATAACCTAGGTTTTCATCAATAAACAAATGGATACAATAAACAAATGGATACAATAAACAAATGGATACAGAAATGTGTGTGTGTGTGTGTGTGTGTGTTTATATATATATATATATATATATATATATATATAAATGAAGTATTATTCCACCATAAAAAAGAAGCAAATCATATCATTCTGAAAACATGAATGAACCAGGACATCATGCTAAGTGAAAAAAGTCAGACACAGAAAGACAAACACTGCATAATCTTACTCATATGTGGAAAGAAAAACAATTGGGCCAGGCGTGGTGGTTTATGCCTGTAACCCCAACGTTTTGGGAGGCTGAGGCTTGTGGATCACCTGAAGTTAGGAATTTGAGACCAGCCTGGCCAACATGGTGAAACCCATCTCTACTAAACATCCAAACATTAGCCAGATTTGGCAGCGCATGCCTTTAATCCCAGCTACTTGGGAGACTGAGGAAGGAGAATCACTTGAACCCGGGAGGTGGAGATTGCAGTGAGCTTGAGATCTCAAGCACATTGCAGTACCTGCTCATGCAAAAGAGCGACTCTGTGCAAAGAAAAAGAAAGAAGATAGGAAGAAGTTATAGCTGAAGGAAAGTTAGCTAAAAAGAAGGAAGGAAGAATGAACACGAAGGAATGAAGGAAAAGAAAGAAAGAAAGAAAGAAAGAAAGAAAGAAAGAAAGAAAAAGAAAGAAAGAAAGAAAGAAAGAAAGAAGAAAAAGAAAGAGAGAGAGAAAGAAAGAAAAAGAAAGAAAGAAGAAAGAAAGAAAGAAAGAAAGAAAGAAAGAAAGAAAGAAAGAAAGAGAGAAAGAGAGAGAGAAGGAGAGAAAGAAGAAAGGAAGGAAGGAGAAAAGAAAGAAAGAAGAAAGAAAGAAAGAGAAAGAAAGAAAATGAAAGAAAGGAAGGAAGGAAGGAAGAGAGGAAGGAAGATGGAACTTACGGAAGTGGAATGGGCGGTGATGGAAAGATTGGTGGAATGGATCGAAGGTGGAGGAATGGAACTTATCACACACAACAGCTATTATAATTATGTGACACAATGGATATATTAATTAGCTTTATTGTGGCAATTATTTTACAATACATACATATATCATAACATCAAGTTGTACACCTTAAATATATCTAGTTTGTGAGACATATCTGAATGAAACTCCGATAGGGTTTGGATCTGTGTTCCTGCTCAAATCTCATGTCGAATTGTAGTTCCCATTGTTGGAGGTGGGGCCTGATGGGAGGTGACTGGATCATGGGGATGGATCCTTCATGAATAGTTTAGCACCAGCCTTTTGGTCCTGTTATCCTGAGAGAGTTCTCATCAGATCTGGTTATTTAAATATGCGTGGTGCCTCTCTGCTCTATCTCTTCCTCCTATTCTGGCCATGTAAGACGTGCCTGCTTCCCTTCACCTTCCTCAATAACTGTAAGTTTCCTGAGGCCTCCTCGGAAGCTGAGCAGATGTATCATGCCTTTTGTACAGCCTGTGGAACCATGAGCCAATTAAACCTCTTTTCTTTATAAATTACCCAGTCTCAGGCATTTCTTGTTTTTTTTTTTTTGTTTTTTTTTTTTTTTTTTTTTTTGAGACGGAGTCTCGCTCTGTCGCCCAGGCTGGAGTGCAGTGGCGCAATCTCGGCTCACTGCAAGCTCCGCCTCCCGGGTTCAGGCCATTCTCCTGCCTCAGCCTCCCGAGTAGCTGGGACTACAGGCGCCCACAACCGCGCCCGGCTAATTTTTTGTAATTTTAGTAGAGACGGGGTTTCACCGTGGTCTCGATCTCCTGACCTTGTGATCCGCCCGCCTCGGCCTCCCAAAGTGCTGGGATTACAGGCGTGAGCCACCGCGCCCGGCCTCAGGCATTTCTTTATAGCAATTCGAGAATGGACTAATGTAAACTCTATCAGATAATCCATAACTGGAAGAACATCGGCAGCTCAACTGGAAGACAGTTTTTCCAATATTTTCCTGCAAAGCAAAGACTTCCTTGGAAGGTCCAAGTCTGGAGGTGAGAGTGCAGCAAAGCAGGCAGCCTCTTGGGCTCCCATTCTCATTTTACTTAGAGTAGCTTTGATTTAATCTGGTGGGTAGATAAAGTTGTGTGCAATGTTTTGATAAATTATCTCACATCCTAAAATGGGGGAAATACTTAATTGTCCCTACTCCCACATTTTATAGTCAAATAGTAGAGCCAAAAAAGGCAAGATAATTTGGGAGGGACAGGAGAGATGGGTGCATGATGTCTGTGGGTACATTGCTTGAAATCTACATCTCTCTCCCCAACCTCAGTCGTCAGGTTCCTCATTTGAAAAAGAGAGAGAGGATAATGCTCCCACTCTACAGTTCTTACAAGGAGTCTCGTCACATATATGAAAGTTGCTTGGAAAGCATAGGGAATTAATTACTAGGGTAAGCTTTCTGCATAGACTCCTCTACATTCGACGCAATCACTCAGTCACTGTATTTCTTCTTAGGATCTTTGCTTTTTGCTAGGACTCATACTCCCATGCAGTTTAAGGGTTGGAAATAAGCTCTGTGACAGGGTGTGGTTTCTACGACCTCCTTGAAGGAAGGAAATATCACTTTCCCACTCATTGATCAAATGTCACCACAATTATCCTGCTGCTTGAAATAGATCTGGCATTTTTTGAGCATGCATAGCTCTGAAGTTCCTATCAAATGTTTTTCTGCTTCCCTCTTTTGAGCCTCCTTTCTCTGATGTCTCTGGTCAATTTGCTCTGGGACTGAGGTAACAGTCATATTGCAGCTTTTTGTTCTATTCCATGCTCTTTAGTGAGTTCCAAAGGGGCTGAGTAGGAATAAGCTGCTCAGTGATTTTCTCAGCATGCTGGGAGTTTACACAGCCTGGTCTGTCTGCCCTTACTGGTATTTATGACATCTTCCAATTGTACGTCATTCACAGATTGCATTAAAGGGCTATTTCCTCTCTTTCTCAGGCCATTAATGAAGAGATGAGAGAGTCTGCAAAGTGTCACATTTTAAAGCCTCCTTCCAGCTGCAAACGTTGCTGGTGATAGCTTCCCTTTGTTGATAGTTCCTCAGTCACTTTTCAATTTGTGGGGTTACAAACAGTTTTTATCAAGGTGAGAGAGAGAGACTAGTATTTTGTTTTCTTGTAAACATGTCAGAGAAAGTGAGAAGAACAGGAAGCAGGGTCCCTCTGAGTGAACCCTAAATCTGCCCCTTCCTGTGTGACTGTGGAAGAAACTTCATGGCCTTTTGGCCTCGGTTTCTGAAAATGAAACTGGAAATACTGATAAAACCTTCCAGGAATTATTGTAAAGATTAATTGACATGAGATAATACAGAAAGCACACTATTCAAGGCACATTTTATATCAGGAACTTAAAGGTTGGTTCTTTTATCTCAATAATTTATGTTTACAGATATTGCTTGTGCCCAGCTTATTGTCCCTTGTCTGGACCATTTCAGCACAATCCAGCCCAGCTTGCAATCACCAGCATCTGCATTTTTGTGCCTAAGTGCTTTCTTTTCCCAGGGAAGCTTGTTTTGCTGTCCAAGCATCAGGTGCTGATGAACCAAGGAAGTAACATTCAACAGGCAGCTGCAGTTAACCAATGAACACAGCAATAGGTGTATAAATGCTCTTTCCTCAATCTTTGGTCTGGATAATTCAGGTGTTTATTCCTCCCTGGCTCCAAGAATTCTTCCAGCAGGCTTGAGTTCCAGATACCCACAGTGGCTTCATACACTTCCTTTATCCCCTGCCTTTCCTTCTCTGTTCTAAGACAACCTGAGATAACACAGTCTAAGAATATTCCTAGTGCAGTGTGAGGTGCTTAATTTTTTAAAAAATGGGTCCTCCTTTGCATCTTTTCATGACCCTGGAAATGTTCACGTTCAGGTCAGACACTTATTTATCGGGTTTGCACCTACAGTAGGATTTGTAATCCATTGAAAGATTGTAAATAGCTTTTAAGATGTCTATTGATACTTGAGAAAGTATGACTAACTTCCATGCAATGCACCAAGAAAGGTACTCAAAGTTCCTTTGTCATTACTAAATATATAATCTATACAAATGTTGATTACCTATGGTAACTCTTATTTTTTGCCCAGCAGAGAATTGTGCCACAAGGATAGTCCAATATCCAGAGAACCAGGGTGGTAAGTAGTCGGTGACAAATGGGGGTGGAGATAGTCTCAGTCAGAGGCCACAGGAGGGGACTGAATGTTGGTGGAGAGGCCTCACCATCAGGTGAAAATGACCAGTCCAAGAACTTAGGAGTGGGGTTATCACAGCAAGAAGAAGCATACCACTAGCACAGAACCTGGACCAGAGGAAGAGAGTCCAGGAATGGTGAGATTGTGCCAGAAGAACTGCAGTGTTCACAGCTTACCTTTCAGCACAACCCAGGTTTACAGCTTTACAGGAGTCACCAATTACTGAGCGCTAACTAGGAAATGGGCAGCAGAGCACACATTAGCAGACAGGAGGAGAGGCAAGAGAGAGGCCTTGTCAGGACTCAGAAAAGAGGGCAGCGCTACCTCATCCAGTATCCTGCTCAATGTCGGAGTGCCTGTGTCCTTGAATTCCATCAATTTCACACAGTGGCCTCTTTTCTTTTTGTCATAGTGGCTTCACTGATGACTTAACTCCCTTCTAGACACAGGCCTCACCTGTTTCTGTGACAGCTCTTCCATTGTTGGCTGACCTGGAGCAGAAAATAGGATGCTTAATAAATAGTTCCAGAATTGGTACATTTTGGCCTATTTCTAGGTCAGCTGTACCTGGTGGGGAGGGAACAATGGCCTTGTGGTTAAAAGAGAAAGTGACTGACTACCAGGAGTGTCCTCTCTTAGATGGCTAATTAACCAGAGGCCTGGGAGCCCACCTCCCAGAGCGTTCTCTGAAGATGAGACAGCAGTGGTGGTGCTGATGCGAGCTGTGGGGGATAACTTTAGATGTCCTGCACAGAGCAGGTTACACGAAATGCTTGGAGGAGAATGACTGCTTTAGCATTTATACAGTACACAGCATTGTACTTTCTCACTGCTGCGGACCTTTGTAGCAAGGGCTGTTTAATCCAGTAGGACATTCAATCAAATCCTTTTGAAAGTTTCCGGCGCTACATGTTCCCTTTATCCAAGCAGGTCACCTTCCCAAGTCCCTGGCCAGGCAGCCAGAGCCGCATAATGGCAGTCTCGGTGCCCTTGCCTGCGCCAGAAGCTCCCCTTGACCCTTCCGCCTTGACCCTTCCCTCAGTCCACTTCCGGACTATTTTCTTTTGACTGTACTATTTATAAAATCCACAATTTGTCAGATGTCTTCTATGAAATATTAAATACACACAGGAGCTGAGAATGTGAGCACCTGAAAAAATGATCTTGAAGTTGAACCCCAAAGATAACCTTTCCTAGCCTTGTGATCTTACTCAAGTTATTTAATCTCTCTTAGTCTCAGCTAATTCATGGCTAATATGGAGATACTAACATGTAAGTATGCAGAAATTTTAGCTGTTATTACTGTCACTAACTGCTACTTTTTATTACTAGCATGTAATTATAATACTCAATGTATAATTGAATAGATCATGGCATATCATGTATTATTATAAGCTATGCATATTTTTATAAGTATAATTATACAGTCACATGTCACTTAACGCAGACGATACCTTCCAATAAATATCTTAGGTGATTTTGTCATTGTGTGAACATCATAGAGTGTACTTACACACATCTGAATGGTATAGCCTATGTATTAGTCAGGGTTCTCTAGGGGGACAGGACTAATAGGATAGGTGTATACATGAAATGGAGTTTATTAAGGAGAATTGACTCACATGATCACAAGGTGATGTCCCACAACAGTCCTTCTGCAAGCTGAGGAGCAGGAAAACCAGTCCAAGTCCCAAAACCTCAAAAGTAGGGAAGCTGACAGTGCAGCCTCTAGTCTGTGGCCGAAGGCCCAAGAGCCCCTGGAAAACCACTGATGTAAGTCCAAGAGCCCAGAAGCTGAAGAACTTGGAGTCTGATACACTAAGTAAGCTAGGTAGACTAAAGTCTCCACACTCCGGATTCTTAGGGGAGAAAAAGAATTACATGCAAAGGAAAGAGGGTCCTGTAAAAAAAAAAAAAAAAGAAAAGAAAAGAAAAGAAAAAAGAAGAAGAAGAAGAGAATGAGAAAAAAAATATGGATTTGGGAGTCAACATTTCTAATTCTAATGACTACTAGCAGTGTCACCACGGGAAAATTATTGTCTTCCTGAATCTTGGTTTCTCAATTTGTGGAGACAGCTGCTCTCACAAATGACATTTACAGACAGGACTTTGCAGAATGGAATTTTTTTTTTTTTTTTTGCATTGGGTTAAATCATTAAAAAATTGAAAAAAAAAGAGTTGAAATTAGAGCTTGGATCTTGAATTTCTCGGAGTAATGAACAGTTATTGAGACTCCAGGCCACGGGTGGTATTCAGAAATCCTGTTACATCCACCTGTCAGGTAAGAAAGCCCTAGCTCCAAAACCAAGTACAGGGAGTCTTCACTCATCTAGGTTGGAGTTCTCAATCTTGGCTCTATTAACTTCTTATGCCTGTTATCCTTCGTTTTAGGGAGCTGTCTTGATAATGTAGGATGTTAAGGAGCAGCCTGGGCCTTTGCATGCTAGATGACAGTAGCATTTTCTCCTACCCTAGTTGTGACAAGTAAGCATATCTCCAGCTATTGCCAAATGTCCTCTGTGGGTGAAAATTGGCCCATAGGAGATCAAATCATGTCGGTTAATTGGAGGAAGACCAGGAGGAAAGAGAAAGTGATTTGGGGTCACACAATCTTTGGAAGAAGGGACACAGAATGCTTACTTTCTTGGAAAGATTGTAGAATTCAGGATTGGAAGAATTCCGCTGGGCTCCAGCTTTGCCCCATTCCTGGCTGGGTGAGCCCCACCTGGACAAGCAAGTTGCTGCTTCTGAGTCAGAGTGTTTTCAGTGGGGACATAGGGTGTTAGAGACTGAATGTGTGTGTTTTTCACAAAATGTATATGGCGAAGGCTGAACTCCCAAAGTGATCATATTTGGAGATGAGGTCTTCAGAAGGTACTTGAGGTTAGAGCAGGGTCCTCATGATGAGTCCTCATGTTGGGATTAATGCCCCCATTAGAATAAACACCAGATCTCTCTCTCTCTCTCTCTCCCCGCCCCCTCTCTCTCTCTGTACCATGTGAAGATACAAGAAGAAGGCAGCTGTCATCAAGCCAGGAAGAGGGTCTTCAGGACCTGACCTTGCTGGCACTCTGATCATGGACTTCTAGCCTCCAGAAAACATCATTCTGTCTTTTAAACCCCCAAGTCTATGGTACCTTTTGTTATTGTATTGGTATCAGACTTTCGTAAGAAAAAATATCATTGGCTACTAATAACTTTTCTTATAGTTCAAGATTGTTAGAGAAACTAATTGAAGTACTGAAAACTGTAAAGTAGCATATGATATTTCAGTTTTTATTGATAGTTACTCATTTCAAGGACATTTAGCCATGAACTGCCTTTGAAGTTTGGCAAGCACTGGTCCTACTAGACCAGATTTGCTGAAGAGGTGATATAATTGTAATTAGTTAATTACTGGCATACCACGGAAGGCTGCTAAAAACTTGAAATGAGTGTATACTTAATTACTTCATTTACTCATTTCATGAAGAGTGAACAAGTCAAACTCAGAGCTTGCTCTCCTCATACACCTTATATTCAGGTGAACGTATAAACTCAACTTACAAGATTTAGGTAATACAGGCATGGAACAGGATAACGCCATAAATCATTTTATTACAATTTTTAAATGCTTTGTTGGAGAAGTCCAGAGTCCTATTACAACACATACAAGGAAAACCTTCTTTCTTAAATAGCACTGGTAAACTTATTTACATCTACTTTAAATAACCAAATTGGTAAGAAACATTTCTTCATAAATAATATGTAAATAAAACTTAGGTCAGGACAAAGAATCATGATTTCCCTTAGTGTATTACTAGAAATTGTTAAAGGTAAACTTTTACTTTTTGCATGTACAATGCAAGAAATTAAAAGTTAAATGGGCAAGTACTTCTGTTTATGATTTTGTCAGAACTACACAGTGCTGGCTGAGAAACGGCTGGTAATGCACAGGGGGCTGAAGGAGAGCCAAAAAGAATGCACATCTCGAAAGAACGTTTACTCAAAAGATATTGATGAGACTCCAAGCATGTGTCAGGCCCTGTGCTGCTTGGCAGAATACCTGTCTCCCGCTGCCAGAGTTTATGGTTTGCAAAGCTCTCCTTTACAAAACCCTATTTCATTCACTCCCTCATTCATTTCTCATTAGTTTACCAAATAAAATGAACTATAAGGTGAGTAAGAATTATGGTCCCCATTTAATAAGTGAGAAAACCAAGGTGCAAAAAGGATCAAAGACACATCCCCGAGCAGCATCTCCTAATTTACAGAGCAAGGATTCACATCAGAGTTAGTCTTAGATTCCATACAGTGACCTTTTGTTTTTCCACATGGTACTATCTTCCATCAAAACACACGGCCCACAAAAGTCCTGGTAAGTATGCAAGAGAAGCAGCTTGATGTGTTACAGTTAACTAGATTGATGCAATTGGTTACCACAAAAATTTATTTTCTAAATTGTCCAGTTCAAGCCCTTTCTAAGCCATAAAGTTCAAATTATCCAATGTTTTATCTCAACTCAATTTACTTTTATTCAATATAGTAGAGTTTCATGGAGTATATGTACTTCATATATGAGCAAAACGGCAAAGAAGGAGATGTCCAGGGCTCTTTGGGTATCAGGCAGCCATCCATTTTGGCAGAGCATCATCTTAGGAGATGAGATTATAAGAATAGAAGGATGGGTTGAGGCTTTTTGAAGGATTGGTGATTCATGGTGTATTCATCTGCCTGGGCTGCTATAATAAAATACCATAGGCTGGGTGGCTTAAACAACAGAAATTCATTTTCTTACAGCTCTGGGAGGCAGAAATTCCAGAGCGAGGCCTGACAGAGCTGGTTTCTAATGAGAGCACTCTTCTTGGCTTACAGACGGCTGCATTCTCACTAATCCTCCCATGGCCTTTCTGCAGCATGTGTGCATCAAGAGGGAATGAGTTTTCTGGTGTCTCTTCTTATATGCACACTAATCCTGTTGGGTCAGAGACTCACCCTTAGAGCCTCATTTAACCCTAATTACTTCCTTACAGGCCCCATCTTCAAATTCAGTGACACTGGGGTTTAGAGCTTGTGGAAATTCAAACATTCACTCCACAAAATTCCAGTGCTGGCTTTCCCAAATTTACATGTTTTTCTCATGCAAAATGCATTCGCTCCATTCCAACTGCCCCAAAAGTTTTAACTAATTTCAACTTCAACTCTAAAGTCTAAAGTCCAGCGTATCATTTGAATATCATCTAAATCAGGTATTGGTGAGATTCAGTGCATGATTCATCTTGAGGCATCATGAGGAATGAAGGTAAGATTCCTCTGTAGCTATGAACCTGTGAAATCAGATAAGTTTTGCACATCTGAAATACAATAGTGAGACAAGCATAGGGTAAACATTCCCATTCCAAAAGCGTGAAATAGAAAAGAGGAAGGGAAAAAAAATCTCCAGAGTCCAACATCTAGCAAAGGAAACTTAATTAGGTCTTTAGGCTCAAGAGTAATCCCCTTTAGTGGGATGCTCTACACTTGCACTTGGTCCCACAGGGGCAGCACCCCATCCAATGGACCTGCTGGGCAGGAGTCCTGCCACCTTGGCTCTCCAGAGAAGTTCGGGGTCACAAAAATTTAGACCATAACACATGGTTAATTCTGTAGGCAATGGGAAGTCATTGCAAACTTGTAAACTTGTATACCTAAAACCGACAAGTACAAAATATTGTTTCAGAAATACCAGTTTGGTTTGAGAGTAAATGATAATTTGGGTTGAAGAAAAGACAAACCAAATGAGATGAACTAGGAAGGTCTTGTAATGATTCATTTACTTATTGTCCCCATTTATTCATTTTATATTTATAGAACAATGGTTATTTATTGGGTGGCCACTCATAATTGCAGATGCAATAATAATGGAACAGGCCAGTTTCTGCTCTCTCGGGGGACTTATTTTTTAGCAGCAAAAAGATCTGATCAAAGCAAGACAATGAGGTAGGGTCCAGGGATAATGGGAACCCTGACTTAGAAGTCTGACAGCAAAATCTGTATCTGCATGATGTAATTTGAACAGATGTAGGGAATATTGGAAGTGTCTAATAAGGTATATTTTAAGGAGGGAGCACTCTTTTTGTAATCTTTTTAGTGTGAACATAGGAAGTTAGTGGCAGTCATCTTTTATTTGGGGTTATTGAAATGTTAGCAAAATCTGGTGTCAGTACACCGGCTGCTCCAACATGGCAAATAGCCTAAGGCAAGCTAAAGTAAATTGAACTCCTTCTTTTATTCCTTCATTCAACAAACATTTACTGGATGCTGCCCATGTGTCAGGTATTATTTTTGGTACTGAGGCTATCAAGGTGAACAAAATCTACAAAGTTCCTGCTTTCCTGGAGCTAACGTTCTATATTGAAAGAGACTGAAATTGAACAATAAATAGGTATATAATAAAGTTTCAGATTGTGGTTTTGTGCTATGAAGAAATCTCAGATGGGGTAAAGGACCACAGGGTGACGGAGAAGTGCCCCTTCAGGAGGCATGGGCAGGGAGGGCCTCTCCAGAGGGTGGGCATTGAGAAGAGCCCTGAACAAAGTGTTCAGTTGTTGAGTCACTTCAAACCTTATTGAGTCCCCAGTGCCCAAAGCCTGGCTGTAGATCCTAGCAATAAGCTTAAAAAATTAAGAAACAGGACGGAATCACAGCAGTCCACATAGGGCACTCTTCCTTGTTAATCTCACATGAAACTCTCTCTCTCTCTCTCTGTCTCTCTAGCATGCTCCATTTTTCTCCCTCAGAAATCATTTATCTCAGAATCATAGAATGTGCAATTGTAGAAAAATAGGATGTTAGGAACATAAATAATTTTATGGAGGTAGAAGTCATCCTCCACCACTCACAAACAGCAATTAACTCCATTAGCAAAATCTCCACTTTGTTATTGCCCAAACTGCGTTTGATCTCTTTGCATGGTGGAAAACTCCCAACCACGAAAGTTGTCAATTACGCTGGCTAACTTCTACCTGCCGGTCATAGGTACGGCCACTGGACTCAAACTGGACAAATACAGTCCTTTCTCTTCTACCTGTTGACCCTACGGACATCTATGTCCAGGTGAAAAACACATCTACTTTTCCTCAATGTTGCTGTAGAGTTGCCTCACACCCATGCCTCCTTCCTCTGGACCACTTCCCCCATTGACTGCTCTCCTTTGCTTTTTTGTTTATTTGTTTATTTTCTTTCTCTGGAACATTTGCTGAGGATTTACCATAAACCAGGGGCCTGTAGAAAATTCTTACAATTTTACATTGTCTCGGCATCTAATTTGAATACAAATTTAACTTGCTCATACAAGAAGTAGGACTCAGCCACCCTTGACATAGTTTCCAGTTCTAAAGCCAAACTCAAATGGCTCAAGGTGGTGGCCGGAGATAACAACTAGCAGACTGGACTCCCCGTTTTCCAGCCATTTCCCTTAAACAAACCATCCAGGCCTTTCCCTGTGACCTTAAAGTGGTCCACACCCCATTCCCTCATGTGCATTGCCAGCTGCCACATGTGTGCTCTCTTACTCTATGTGACTCTTCTTTCCTGCCTTGCATGACCCAGGGACAAAGGACTTCCCTTCAGACTCATTGCACACCCCCTGCCCAGAATCTGTAAGTAAAAATCTTTAAACCTTTTCCTATTGTGGCGGTGGATGAAATGTGCACTTTCTCTCTGAAGAACAAGGGTTGGCTTTTCCCAACCCAGTTGGGTTTTTCCCTGGGATGCCAAGGAAAACACAAGGCTGGACTCCCAGCATCAGGTTGATGGTCCAGCAGGCATAAACTGCACAGGGGGCAGGCAAGAGTCACAGGATCCTGCTAGTATAAACATGTTCCCCATGTGAGGAATCCCCTGGTTCTGAGTTAAACAGCTAAGCATTAGACTGTCCACCAGGCAAAAGAAGTATTCCATGAAGAACATGCTTCATGCTCCTATGTCCAGCTGCCCTTCATTTCCCATTAGGGCAGGGCTGCAAGCCACTCAGATACTGGCATTCGGTATAGCTGCGTGTGCTCCAAACATGGATTCACAAGGCACTAAAATATGAGATCAATAAGACATAGTTCCTGATCTTAAAAAGTTATCATCTATTGGTCTGGCACGATGGCTCATGCCTGTAATCCCAGCACTTTGGGAGGCCAATGGGGGTGGATCACCTGAGGTCAGGAGTTCGAGACCAGCTTGCCCAACATGATGAAACCCCATCTCCACTAAAAATACAAAAATTAGCCGGGTGTGGTGGCACACACCTGTAGTCCCACCTACTTGAGAGGCTGAGGCAGGAGAATTGCTTGAACCAGGGAAGCAGAGGTTGCAGTGAACCAAGGTCATGCTACTGGACTCCAGCCTGGGCGACAGAGTGAAACTCCATCTCCCCCCCCCATAAAAAAAGCTGTCATTTATCAGAGGAAATAAAGGACTTTGAGAACAAACCTGTCACAATGTGAAAAGGATTATTTTGATAGAAGACAATGAGCTCCACAAGAGGGGAAAAAGCCGTGGCAGAGATGGTCAGAGCCAGTCAGCACATGGCAAGGGTAAGTTATTTCAAACAGAGAGCACGAGGCACACAGGCAAAGGCAGGCTCATGTGAAAAGCACACGGGGACTCCTCCTTGGAACTGAAGTTTAGTATGTCTGAAGATTGTCCCAGAACTCATGCTGGAAAACTAGGTATGGAGAAACTTCATTGTGCCAAAGACCATTCCATTGAGTATAACCAAGATCAAGGTGAGTTTGGCCATACATTGACTATAGGACAATCCTCATACAAAAGAGGATTGTTACCCCATTTGTTTCTGGAAACTAAAGATTATAATTACTCTTTCTGAGATGCATTTAAAATGGCTTAGATTTCATCTCTTCATCCATTGTATCACATGACTTTCTCCAGTTCAAGGTGATAGCTCCTTGAGAATGTGGACTAGAATATGTTCCCCTCACACCTCATGAAGGGAATAGCAATCATGTAAGTATAATAATTATAATAATAACATGTGTTTGGCATGGTCAAGTTTGCAGAACGATGTCATACAGACTATTTACTTTGAAGAGTAGACATTTTCTTCATTTTATACATCAAGAGAGTTGATGGGGGTCCAGAAACATCACCTGGGCGGTCCCTACGATGCAAATAGCAATTTCTAGAGGCAGGGCTAGAATGCAGGTCCTCTGGCTTCAGGCTAATGCAATTTCCTCAAATGTTTAGTGATTACTTTCCTCAGAGAGAGTAAATTTGGGTGGTGGAAGGAGACATAAAAGAAAACCACCTATTATTCTATGACCAACTGAGCTACTAGTCACTACACTGCATTTATTTCTCATCTATGACCCATTTACATTGCAATCACCAGGTTTTTGTAGAAAGGGTCTGGGAGCTGCTGTCAGCTTCTCGGAGTCTCTTTAGTCTATTTCTGAGAATGTGGCTGCCTCTGAATGCAGGCTGTGCAACACGCCTCAGTGAGCATGGATAAGAAGCATGGACTTTGACTTAGATTACTACAACCCATGTGAACAGTCCTCTCTAAGGCAATGTCCTGTCAAGCAGTTTGGATAAAATATTGGCCTTTAAAGGTACTAGACATGAGTCCTTTTGTCTATTTTTTCCTTAAGAAAATCACAAGATGGAGAGAGAGTGGTCATTTAATGCCATACAAGAAGGTGTTATATCATAATGTTAACAACTAAAATGTTGTCAAGCTAAAGAATGTGATTAATACATAACTCTCATTCTTAAAATTAACTTTTGTAATAGGCATTTTGAATCCCCTTTTTTATGACTGAAGAAACTGCCAGAGAATAAAAAAATGAAAAAAATATTTTAAGAGCACTTGCTGTAGTTTAGACATTCTAAGAGGTTTATATATACAGTCATGTATCTCTTTTGTTTTTGTTTTTGTTTTTTTTTTTTGAGATGGAGTCTCACTCTGTCGCCCAGGCTGGAGTGCAGTGATATGATCTTGGCCCACTGCAGACTCTGCCTCCCAGGTTCAAGTGATTCTCCTGCCTCAGCCTCCCAAATAGCTGGGACTACAGACATGCACCACCACACCCGGCTAATTTTTTTATTTTTAGTAAGGACGTGGTTTCACCATGTTGGCCAGGATGGTCTCGATCTCCTGACCTCATGATTCACCTGCCTCGGCCTCCCAAAGTGCTGGAATTACAGGCATGAGGTACCGCACCCAGCCTGTCATGTATCTCTTAACAATGGTGATACATTATGATTATGAGAAATGGGTTGGTAGGTGATTTCCTTGTGGGAACATCATAGAGTATATTTACACAAACTTAGGCGGCAATGCCTGCTACACACCTAGGCTATATGGCAGTGCCTACTGCAGCTACGCTATAAACCTGTACAGCATGCTACTGTACTGAATATGGTAGGCAGCTGTGCCACAATGGTAAGTATTTGTGTATCTAAACAGAAAAGTGCAGTAAAAATACATTGTGAAAGATAAAAAATGGTATATCCGGATAGGTCAGCTCCGTTATAATCTTATGTGCATGTGTTGTTAACCTAAATGTTATGATGTGGTATGTGACTGTATTAATTTATTACTTTTTATAGCCGCCCTATAAGTTAGTTACTATTTTCTCTGTTTCACAGACAAGATTCAATGAAGGCCAGACAGATTACACAAGTTGCCCAAAGTCACACAACTAGTAAACATGGAAGTGAGCTAGCAAGGCTGGTGACAGCCCCATGGTCCTCCTACAATAAATTGTGCTAGGCATTTTCATTATATGTTGCCTCATTCACTCTAGTTATTCTCCCTTGGAAACAGGTATTGGGATTCCCTTACTCTACATTCTACATGCTAAGAATCTGAGGCTCACAAAAACTAAAAGACATATCCAAATTCACATAGTTAGGACATAGCAGAGCTGGTACTCAACTCCAAGTATTCTAACCATCGCATCCCATATTGTTTTGCATCTCTAGGGTTCCTATTAGAATTATGCCTTTTTAAATACCAAACCAATGGTCATTTATATTCCAAAACTTACATGAAGACAGTTATAAAATGCATACAATTTTTCACTTTTATACAGGCTAATTTCATTTCTGTTTTAAAAATTATGATGTCATTCTTTAAAATAATTGCTGAGAAATTAGTTGTAAGAAAGCTTGTTTTTATTTAAATACTCAGTCCCTTGGAAATAGAGTGAGTAAATATTCCAGGGGCAAATGTGACAGGTTCGTAGGCTGCTGAACTTTGTATTGGGATCCCCTGGCCCTGTGGATCAAGAAGTTGCCCCGCCAAATAGCGGGTCTGATCAAACATATATTATTCCTCAAAACCAAAGCTCCCTGGAAATTACCAAGTCTATTCTCACAAGTCCTTGGGAATTTTCTTCCATAATCCTTTCTTATGGTTTTTAACACTGGGTCATATTCTTTTGAATCTTACTCTCTTGGTTTCTTTGGCTCTTAGGAGCTTAGAGTTGGCAGATCCTTTCTGGATTTCAGTGAAAGTACTATTCATGAGACACTTCTTTCAGAGGATGTTTTAGTTGTCAAACCTTGTGTCTTTATGTGTGTGTATATACACACACACACACACACACAAAAGCTACCAAGCTATACTTGCTGGCTTAATTTATTGTGCAAGAATTGACAATCAGAGCTACATTTTTTTTTTACAAATTTCATCTGTAGCTTCTAGGTAGAGGCAGATTTTAAAATACTAAAACATTGAATTTTAGTTTTATCCCTACAATTTATTTTTTATATAACCATTATTATGCATTAAGCATTATGGTCCTAGCTTTCCTATCTCAAAACTTTATGGTTTGTTATCTATCATGGAAGATTGTTTTGGAGATTAAGACCAATTATTCATTTATTCATTCAGTCACTCACGCATCATCCATTCAATAAATATGATCTGAGGGTTTACTAAATACTGATTATTCTGTCAATCATTGTAAATGACAGAGGTGACAGTTCTTTCATTCCTATTCACAAGGAGTGCACAATCTACTGGGAGGGAGTGAAGTGCATAATTAACAGTCAGTGTGATGACTGCTGATAGATTATGTGCAGAAGTTGTGGGAACACTGAGGAGTGAAGGGGAGGCTTGGCATCTAACATTGGTTGTGTTGAGTCATGGAAAGTGCATAAAGGAATCAAGATACTTTGTTTTCTGAGGAAGAGAAAACTAATCATTGACTTGATGGATGAATAAGAGTGAGCCAGATGTGGCGGGGCTGGGGCAGTGGTGGAAGACTGGTTTACTATTTCTGCAGATACACACCTAGGACAAAGTTTGAAATGCTAATAAGTGTTCAGTATTTTGAAGCTCTTTGATTCTAAATAAAACAAACAGAAAAACCCAATTTGACCTCAAACCATGCCTTTGGTTGTATGTAACCAAAGCTCTTACTTTTCAGTGTTTAACACTGAATCTCCACAGCTTCCCAGACATAGAGGATGTCCTTTGAAGTGCACAAAAGATAAGATCCTGTGGGGACAGGACTTTCTGAACATCAAGAGATTAATTTACACCACCACAAAATAAAATCAGCCTGCTGCTAATCAAAGTTCCAATTCTTATTTTCCAGGGCATTTCACAGGAGGATTTTCCCACTATGGAAATAAGTAAAAGATATTAGAAAAACCACTCTTGTGCTACTTTGGGATGAAACAAACAACAGAGTTGTTCTCTGATGGGCAAGTTAGCAGGCTGTCATTGATACAACTCCACAGAGAGAAAGAAGGTAACATTCCAAAGAGAAAAAAAAAATGCTGTTGCAGTCAAGTAATTCAACCTATTTATATATCTCTTTTTACATACATCTAACATGAGTGCAGTGCTTTGTTGGTGTTAGGATCTGACTCCATAAAACCCACTTAGATTAAAGGTGAGCATTGGATAATGAAAAGAAGATGAGCATTTTTATTTAGTTTTTATTTTGTCACTTAGGAGTGACCTTGTGCAGTTCACCTTTTGTGCACTGCCTTGTCCATAGCACTTTTGACAACCAAATAAAGCAATGGAGGTGAAGTTACTTCGGGTGCAATAATGCAAAATAAATGTAAGACACTGATAAAATTAAAGTTAAAATATTCCAAAGATGAATTCAACTTGATCCTTACTCTGAACCTGCATTCACAATGCTGGGAATATAAAAAGGAGATACCCATGGATATGTCATTTTTGCCATTTGTTGATTGGTAATAGCTACTATTGCTTCCCCTTTCAGGCTGCTTATTAGTCTCTTGGCTTTTGTTGGGAACTTGATCTTGATTTACCTACACAAAACTCCCCACTTTGCTCTTTCCTCATTTTCAAAATTATTAAGGTCAAAGTCACTCATCAGTCTCTGACATAATGAATTATTGTTTGTGCATACGTGAATGAATAAATAAAATTCAAGGTCTTCATTTTGTAGAGGTGGTTCTATCAGTGGTAACCTACGAGCAAGATCCTCAGGAGGAAGAATAATGTCTCTACCTAGCACATTCTTGGTACCAAGCAGACGATTATGTGATGTTGGTCACCTTCTCTCATTTTCCATCATTGTCCTCACCCTCGTTCATACTTTTGAGGATACAAGTGGAAGTAGCAGCATTATTATATTGGTATTGAGTCCCAAGGCCTAATTTTGTCATTTGTTAACTGAAGGAATTTGCTAAAATTAATTAGATCATTGAGTTTCAGGTTCTCCCTGTGTGAAATATGTATCATTTACTCCTTTTAGAAGAGGCCATAAAACACTGACATGCATCAAGTAGTAATTGGAGAGCTCAAGGACACTAAACTGCTTCTTCATAAAAGGAATACAACGTTGGAGGGAGGAGCAAAGGGATCAATGTTATTTTGCTGTTTATGCTTGGTCTGTATTATCCTGACACCAGAGTGCATGTTGGGCTGGTTTGTTTTTCATTTGGGAGGTGCTGTAGGCTGAGAGAGTTATATATGGGAGAGAAGGATAATCCAATATTCTCTGTAATTTTTCTAAAAAGAATCTGGAAGAGAATAAATCTGTATTAATTAGGGTTCTCTAAAGGAACGGAAAAAAACAGGATAGACGTATACATGAAGAAGAATTTATTAAGAAGTACTGACTGATACAATCTCAAGGTGAAGTCCCACAATAGGCTGTCTGCAAGCTGAGGAGCAAGGATGCTAGAGAGACAGCCCCTGGCAAATTACTGGTGTTTAAGTCCAAGGGTCCAAAAGTTGAAGACCTTGGAGTCTAAGGTTCAAGGGCAGGAAGCATCCAGCACAGTAGTAAGATGAAGGCCAGAAGACAGCGAGTCAAGTCCTTCGATGTTCTTCTAACTGCTTTGTTCTAGCCACACTGGCAACTGATTAGATGGTGCCCACCCACATTGAGGGTGGGTCTGCCTCTTCCGGGCCACTGACTCAAATGTTAATCTCCTTTGGCAACACTCTCACAGACACACCCATGAAACATACTTTGCATCCTTCAATCCACTCAAGTTGACTAAATTCTAGATGTTCTCCCTGAAACTTTCCTTGGTATTATAGGAAACTCTGGTCAATCCATCTACTCAGTAACCTGCCCGTGTCCTGGAAGGAAGCACAGAAGAGGAGGAGATGGTGACAGGACTCATGATAGTCCTACCTGTTGCGTAAATCAGTGAACTTATGGTTATGACTTTCACTTGGCAACTGATTCTGCTGGGTTATTCTCCCAAGAACTTGCACAGAGGGGTGGCAATGGTGAAATGCAGATACCTGTTCTCATCGGATTGTCCCCTGAGCAGACCTGTGAGAACCCCAAGGCAGAGCCAGGAGAAGTACCATGAGCTTCAAATGGTGGGGATCTTCACAGGAAACTTGTTAAAATTGAGAAGGAATATTGAAAGAAAACAAAGAGACAACAATTAAGCAGGATGTTCTCAAGGCAGGATCATCCAATGTCATGAAATAACCATGGAAAGTAACAATCTCTAAGGGAAGTTGAAGGTTTTTCCTACCTAGTCAAATCCTACTCCTATCAAATTTCTTCAAAAATGTTTCTAAGATCTTAAATCAAGGCACATCTGTCTCAAATTTTTATTATTTTTCCAATTATGTATGTATATGTAAAAAATACACATTTTTATGCTTTTAAAATTTGTGTAAGTGGTATTGGAACAGAAAAACAGGAAATTGTAAGTCAAATAATTAGGGAAATGCCGCAAGGTGTCTGCAAGATTCCTCATGAGCTTCAAATTGCTATGAATTACATATTTCAAAAAACAAAAAGTACTCTTCAGTATTTACCAATCTTACATGGCCATGAGTTAAAAGAAAACAAAGAAACAAACAACAAGAACAAGAATAAATAAACTGCATAGTTTATATTGTAGCGAGATGATCAAAGGAACCTACTTTGGCATAAAAATAAGACGTTGAACTGAAGATGTAAAGGGATCCTAGTAGTGTCTGCATTGACTAGCCCAGTTCCCAGGACAGGAAAGCTGTAGGATTCAGGAATGAAGTGAATCTCGGGCTTAGCTCAGGTGTCCAGTTGGGATGAGCATTTCTTGCTATGCTCCCTTGGGAACATGACTGTGGCTGCAGGCAGCCAGGCAGGATAAGGGTCCATGTGAGCTGAGGTCCCTTGAGGTCTGACAGAGGCAGTAGGATGAGCCTCTACAGAGGAGGCTCCCCAGTCCCAGAAGGCATCTTCACAACAGCCCTAGTAGGATAGCTGTGAAGATGAAATGAACCAGGGGTGAAGGCAGCATTTTGTAAATTGCACTGTCGGTTCTGCATACCACCACCTCTATGTTAGGGTATTTAATGAGATTATTTAAAATACACACAGCCAACCACTCTTGAGGCTCTGTTCTTTTTTGACAGGGTTCTCAGTATTCCCCACGTATTGACTCTCTTAATATTAATACTATGACCATCGATGCTATTATTTAACACTATTACCGGCACTTGATAGGAAGACAGGAAGACTAAGTAACATGCCTAAGGCCAGTGGTTTCTGAGTGGGAGTACTGAGTTCCACCCCAAGCCGTCTGACTCCCAGCTGAGATCTTATCCTTGCTGCTTATCCCATCATAAGCCTATGAGCAGCGTATTATTACTCTCAGCTTATAAATGAGGAAATTGAGTCCCATGGAGTACCTGTAATTGCCTAAAGTCGTACTGCTATTTAGAAGCAGATCCAGGACTTAAACCAAGGCTCCAGCATTCTGTCTTTGAGAGAAACATGCCTCTGGAGGAAGGAGCTGGGGTGACATGCTCAGCAGCTGCCCAACCTTGTAATCCCAGCATTGCATATACACACTCAACGGTTGGAGATAATCCCCTTCCGCTCTGGGTGTCTTGCATCATTTCACTTTGCTATTAACCCCAGCTACATAATCAACTTGAATGGGTAGAGTGAAAACCTTTTGGGAAAAGCAGGCGATACAGAAATAAATATAATATTTTATATTTATATAATAAATTATCCTTTTTTGAGGAGCCTTTTATGTCAACTCTTCTACACCATTTGGTTCTCCCAATACCTGTGGAGGATAGCTAGTTGCTTTTCAAAAGTGCACCGGATTTAGATTTGGATCCGATTGAATCCCAGTTCAGCCACTTAAGAGCTTAGTGAGCATACATAAGCCCCTTTCATCACTTGTGTCAAAGACTCTCCTTTAGAAAATAAGATTAATATGACCAACTCATGCGGTGGTGAGGAATGAATTAAATCAGTATTGACTGAGTGTTGTTCAGTACCTATCAAGTTCCCACTGTGTGCTGAGTGCCAGCACAGACAATCCTCATTTTGGATGAATTTGGTTTAAGTGTAACAGGTAGAAATCATTGGCTCAGGGGTGCATCAAACTCTAGGTAGTCTTGGACAAGTCATTTAGAGTCTCTGGATTTCCAATTCTTGCTCCTTAAAAGCAAAACAAGACTCTGGCATCATTATTAGCAGTTTTCAAATTGTGTTCCGTGTGTCCCAAGGATTTCACACATGTTCCTTGGGAACCTCCCATTAAAGATGTGGCAGGGGTCAGTTTCCAGCACCATAAGCCCTCCTTCAGATGTAGCTGCTGCCCATAGAGAGTAAACATACATATACTGTTTGGCCTGCAACAGTATGTGTTTTTGTTTTAAATATAGCTGAATTTACAAGTGTGCGCGTGTGTGTGTGTGTGTGTGTGTGTGTGTTTAATTCATTTTCTTAGTTAAAGAAAAACCAAATGACTACCACACAAAGAGTATGACATCGTAGAGTAAAGCAGATCAGAATTTGCCTTCTAGCCACGTGACCATAATATGCGTTTAACCTCTCTGAGTTTTAACTTCTACATCCATAAAATGAGATAATGCTATCTCATAGAATGGTAATAAGACTTAATTGAATTATCTTTTTTAAATGCCTTGGCTCAGAGCTTTGCTAAATACAGGTTAATTTATTTCTCTTCACAGCATCTTGGGGAACAGAAATACCCCAGCGCTTTGTTCTCTGGGTCTTTAAATTTGACCAGAACTTTGAAGACTTTTTTGTGTATGATTCACCGAAAAAAAATGATTCTACTTCCTACCTATCTTTCTTTATGAAAGCATGGTCTGATTTTGACATTTTCAGTTTGAAATATATTATATTTATAACACTGAAATATATTATATTGATATATTTGTAATTCAAAACACATCTTTACATTGAAATACATATATATACACACATACACATACACATATATAATCACTTTTGAAAAACTAATATATAATTAAGGTACTTTCAGCCAAATCAACATTTTATGATTATTAAAAACATCATTTCAGGGTTTTGTACGAACACCATCTATCATTTTATATTTGGATGTTTAGGATTTACTATCTGTCCATTTAATACGTGATTCAAAAGACTCTTACTGTGCTCACAGCATCAAATAGGTATGTATGAAGGTCTTCTAAACCCCTAAAACCTCCATTACCTTGCTCTGCAATTCCCATGAGTGTGCAGAGAGGTGGCTGTTACACCGAAGTTTGAAACTTTTCCAGCCTCCAGTTTGCATTTCAGGGCAATTTTTGTTTCTTTTCACAGTAAAGCTGCTTTCCATCATTAATGCAGTGAAAAATGGGCATTAAAGGAAGATACTCTTTCTAAATAAAATAAAATGGAGAAAGTACAGAAGGCCTTTATTGAAGGATGAAGAGGCATTCACTTGGGGAGATCGCTAGGGTCCTTAAGTGATGCTGCCTTTGATTAAAGCGATGCTGTCAAGTGAGTGAGCCTGGGGATGAGTCAGAAAATCCAGCTCCCAGCACTGGCCCTGCCTCTTAGTCACTGAATGACCCTCTTTCGTCCCAATCTTTTCAACCTACTCGCAGGGCTCAGCTCAAGAACTGAAGTGAGAATTCACTGGGATAATGAATGTAAAATTGTGTAGGAAATGATAAAAGCATAATTTTAAAAAATATGGAATTATAATGATGTACTTACACTTCAGTCAAATTTAAGAAGCTTACTAGTTTTGAGTGTAGCATCTGAAGAATGACAGACCTCTATGAAAATTCTAACCTAGACATCTCATAGCCTTTATTTTTCATTTTTAACTGAATTGTTCTATGAATGTTTTTTCTCTCCTACAAAATGGGCATAATAAAAACACCTACTCAAGAGAACCAAACAATGAAATGATTGCCTAATGCTTAGCCCAGTGGCTGGAACAAAATAAGCCCTTAATAAAAGTAGTGAAAAGGGAATGATAGCAACGGTTCAGTCAAAATATCAACTCAGACAAACAAATGAATATGAAATTCCACTTTTCAGGGTATTTTAACCTGGAATCTTGGCCCTAACACACCAAGAGTTAAATGTCTACATATACAAACTAGTGGACATTTTTATTGACTGCTTTCATCGAATGCATTAGTTTCATTTACTGTCAGATAATATATTAGCAACTAGTAAGTTTAGTTAAGAACATCAGATAAGCTTGCGTGTTGATTCAAAGCGTCAACCAAAGGTTTGCCAAAGGCAAACAAACAAATTTTTAAAAACCCTAAAATATAAAAAGCTCAATAAAACTGTGACTTTCCATATAAAGCCAAAATAGTGGCTCCATGAAACATTGCTCTTTTGTGTTTCTGAAAGAATATATAGTTTAAATTTATGTTTAAAAAAAATGGTGTTTATCACATACATTCTCTGAGCTTTTGCTATGGCTCTAATAACCTATCTCACAAGATACTTCTGAGGAATTAAATGGGATATTGTACAGGAAAGGAATGGGAAGAAGGTAGTTTTTCTCAGTAGAATGAGCCCAAGTGCCTATAGGCCACCAAGGTGCACAATAACTAAGATATTTGTTCCTCACTCCATGGGTAACTCACTGGGCAGTTTCTCAAATGGGGAAATCAGCACATAACCTTAATGAATTATCAAGGGCAGTAATAGACTCGCATTAAGACACTTTTTAACCCAGTTTGAAAAGCCTTTCTGGAAGAAATACCTTCTGAATCCTGAATGGCAAAAACATATTTATCTGGGTGACATATACTGTGGAAGAACATCAGCAACAAGATAGGAGGATGGGAAACATTCCCAAGGAAAAAACCAGGAAGTGTGTTTCTTAGTGAGAAGGGAAGAATGGACGACGGGATAAGATAAGTACATTCATGTGATTGTACTCTTAATTGTTTCTTTTAACATGAGAAAAGAAGTTTAATCAATGGGCAGAGATGTATGTCATTGGCAAACATACTAGATGCACTGCACAATTATCAGGTAGCCAAATATGGTCAAATAGACCCATTTTCAAGATTCCTGAATTAATTCAAGAAATTAATGTCATGCCTTCAGGGAACCAAATACATAGCAACTTTTTCTGATTAACACACATTGATGCCCTCTGATGATGGAACCACAGATTTGCCTTTATTCTTGGGTTGCCTTCACTTTGGACCTTAGATTGGATCCTCTTAAATTCAGTGGGGAATCCAAAGAATGATTGAAAGAAAAATGGGATCTGAAGGGTGAGATGCTGCTTCTTATACTAAGGTAATATAATATATATACACATATATTATATACACACACCTAATATAATACATAAATATATATACACATATATTAGGTGTGTGTACATATATGATTATAATAAATAATTTTATATTATAATAAATAATTATAATGAATAATAATTATATTATTAAATAAATGTAAAATAATAAATAATAATATAATGGGATATATTATTAAATAATAATTATAATAAATAATAAATAAAATATGTATATAATTATAAATATATACACACACCTAATATAATGTATGCATTAGGGTAATATAAGAAGCAGAAATCTCACCCTTCAGATCCTATTTTTCATGTAACCATTCTTTGGACGCATTCCGTTTCTCTTCCTGGCAGAAAGAAAACAACGAAAGAAGTGCAACTATAAAAAGGAACTTTACCATTTCCTAGGGTCACGGGTCAGTGAGAAAATAAAGAAGAAAATTAGTTTAAGTTCCTTTTGAGAATGGAATAGGTTAAATTATAGTGATAGAGCTGAAACCAGTAGGCTTACCTACCTTGTTTCCTGTCCTCTGTTAATTCTCTAAGCCCATCTGGACCAATATGACTATAGTATAGGTTTGGCTTGAGCCCCAGGGTTGCCACAAGCTACCCTAACTGGTACTCCAGTGTTGACCCTGTTCTTAAGGTCCCACCTTAGTTTCAAAGCTCACATCTTGAACCTCAGTTCTGTTCTAATTTTCCTATGTTGAAGTCCCACTTTTCTTCCATATTAAAGTTTTCCTGATTCTGAGGCCAAATAATTTTATCAATAATTTTAGTCTTTAGTTTTCAGCCTTGGAACTCCAGGACTATGTGGGATGGGAGATAGTGTTGCATCTGTCTGTTAATGTACAAGTTGTTTCCACACATGAACAAAGAAGAAATGTGCTGAACAGTCTATGCAAAGATATGAAGTATCAGGGGTCATGAAGATTTCAGGGAACCATTTGTAGATTAATATGCCTCAAGGATAATGGACATGAAGAAGAACTGATAGGGTGTTGTTAAGAAAATGGTTGGGATTACAGAGAACTTGAAAAAAGGAGACAAGTTAATGTATTAGTCCGTTTTTATGCTGCTGATAAAGACACACCTGAGACTGGGTAGAAAAAGAGGTTTAATTGGACTTACAGTTCTACTTGGCTCTTGGGGAGCGGGCTCTTGGCGGGAGGCGATACTTTTTACACGGCAGCAGCAAGAGAAAATGAGGAAGACTCAAAAGTGGAAACCTCTGTTAAAACCATCAGATCTCCTGAGGCTTCTTCACTGCCACGAGAACAGTATGGGGGAAACCGCCCCTGTGATTCAAATTATCTCCCACCGCATCCCTCCCACAACTCGTGGGAATTATGGGAGTACAATTCAAGGTGAGATTTGGGTGGGGACACGGAACACATCCGTATCAGTTAACAAGCTAAGACAACTGATCAGGTGAGAGATAATGAGGACCTGAACTCAGGAAATAGCAACGGAATTTGAAGGAGAAAATGATGCAAGAGATATTTAAAATGCAAAATCCACACAACTTGTCAGTTCATTGGCTAAGGAGTGAAAGAAATATGGATGTCCCCTATGTCTATCACTGTCCTATGCAGCAACTTTCTCTCATGCACTGGTAACTCCTCCAATCACATGGTCAAATGGGGGAGGGATGGAATCCAGATTGACCAATCTGAGTACCTCATCTTGTTAGGCTTGAGTGGCAGGAGGTGTCTCAGGCACAGCCAGTACTGCCATAGAATTTCTGGAACAAATGAAATAATGATCTGCTCTTTTCTATTTGAAATTTAAGCATGAATTAACCCCAGTGCTACCGTTTGACAACAGACTGAGAATAAAGTTAACCCAGAGAAAATCAGAGGCAAGAGAGAGGAGAAGAGCAAATGCTTGGTGATATTGTTAGAATCCTTAAGTCTGGCTGAGTCAGAAGCTATAATCAAGCTAGACAGACCAATAAATTCAGTCTTTCAGAAAGCCTTTTTGAATCGTGTTTATATTACCTAAAAGCAAGAATCCTGACCTATACAATGGAGAAACTAAAGATAATTCTGAGGTTCTCAGCTTGAGCATTTGGGAAAGAGTGATAAGATAATGTTAATGCCTTGAGGACCACCATGTAGAGGAGAAGGTCTGAGTGACAGCACAAGTTCTATTTGAACTTGTAGCAGTTGAGGGATCCATCAATAAGGCTAATCATCAGCTGCTATTTTGACTGTGAAACACTCATACAGGTCCCAAGACTGTGGGATGACCACGGAAATAACGAGTGCTAAGCACAGGAGTGAGTGCAATAAATCTAATTCTATCGCATTCTCGCTGATTCAAGAAGCATTGCATCGTGCAAGAAGGTAGAAGTGGAATTGTCAACAACAACCTCACCGAGTTATCTATTTCAAATTCATGATTCAATACCCTCAAATATTTAAGCACTAATATTGGTAAATGATTCCAGTCACACTTCACGACTGATCGCAATATCTGAGAATGGTCCAAAGTGTATGCTTTTTCATGTGGGGAGACAGGGATTTGGAGACAGGACAGAGGTTAAGTTGGAAAGTTTTGGAGTAGGCTTTGGGCTTTGTAAGTGTTGCTTCAGCTGCTGTGACCAAGAATAACTCAAGCAACAACATGAAGCCCCTAATTCTAAGTGTAATGCAAGTAGCTTTTCTCTCCTCAATGTGTTCTATTGATTGCAGACAATATGTAATTACCTTCTGAGATATACTTTTCCCATCTTAACTCCCTCTACATGTGAAACGAACTGTAACAGACAAATTAGGTTTTTCTTTCTTTCCCATCACCTAACTTTCTTAGCTTTTTTTCTGATTTGATGAGTGTCTCCTCCTCCCAATACAGCAATACAATTGAACATTAATGGTGTGCTACAAGGCCAGATGAAAATAATATGAAATCTAATGCAATATCTAGAGCTCTACTGGAATAGAATGCCAGATCTGAAATGGCCTCCTGAAATATCACATCTCAAACCCTTATCTTAGCTATTAGGAAGTAGAGAACCCAAAAGCAGATGAACCATCCAAGTAAGCCCCACTCCTTGTTAGTTACAGGGCTGCACAAACATTTCAGGTCTCTTGACTCCTGATTCTTTCCACCACCTTAAGATTTGCCTCTAGGTACTGAATATATTGTACATTATAGGCATTTTACATGTTTTTTTTGTCATACTAACAGCCCATCTTGATGCAATTTGTTTCCATCAGAGCATGTGTATCCCTAGCTTAGCTTTATTCCGTTAGCCCATCCTGGACCATCTTTGTGGCAAAAATGGCACACCAGAGGATGTATCAGCTATGTTATCACAGACATACTAGCCTTTAATTTCCAAAATCAGGGAACCTCAGCCAGTGTACATTTTAGGCACACACATTCAGGTATTTCTGTATTTAAATAGTTCTTGTAGAATAATAATCATCTTTTACATTTGCAGAGAAGTTTACAGTGTGAAAAGTACACTCAGGGAATCATTTAGAAGTCATAATTAGGTAAGATTTGTAGGTGCAAAAGCTTCTGTCAGAGAACAGACCTGGAACACCTGTTTAATCCATTTAAGCAAGAGATGCTGCTTCATTTTTCAAAACAATTTCACCAAAGAATATTGAAACAAGAATAAAAAATGTAAAATGCCATCCACAAGCCAATTGCCAAGCGAAACTACCATTTCTTGTTTTTCCATGTTTCTCTTTTGAATTGGCCCACTCACTCTGTGTGTGTGTGTGTGTAGGTGTACACACATACTCATTTATGCATTTATGTTTAAATTTTAAAAAATGACTCCATATTATTTTCCCTATTGTTGCAGTATCTTTATAATAATCTTGGTTACTGCTTGTTCAATATTCAAAAGAATGGATACAATAATTAAACACAACTTTTCTTTATTAATGTTACTTTTTTGCAACTAGGAATGAAATAGGGGCAGGGTGAAAGGTTTCCAATGCAATTGTTGCTGTTGTTGTTGTTGTTATTTTAATGAAAACTGAATGAAAGCAGTAACTGGGGAAATAAATGAAGACAACTCAAATGAGAACAGACTGTTTATTTAGAACTTGCTCTATCAGGGAGTCAGCTCTGTCCGTTGCATTTGGTACAGGCTTAAAGGCACACAGGGTAATGGAGAAGCTTTACAGTGAAAACATGGGAAGACTTCCGGTACACTCAGTTGAAGGCTGGGAAAGCTGAGTGTCAACTAGAAGCATGTGACTGGTTTGGGGAGTGCATCTGGTTGGTCCTCATTTGGAAGTAGAAACAAAAATTAGGGCAGCTGGCAGTCCCTGTCCAAGTTCTTATTTTTTTGAGCCAATTTCTATAAGGTTGTGGTTTGGATCCCAGGGCTGGTTGCAGTAAGGAATTAGGGATTCAGACTTCTATGGTTAAATACCATCTGGCTGTTGGTCGTTTGTGTTGTCAATGTCTCACTGGATAAAAGTCAGCTTGATTGCCTACTGCCAGCATTAACCTCAGAAGTAGTCTCTAAGTCTGAGTGTGAGCAAAGTCTAAATGTCAAAGAATGCTATTGTAGTAAAATAGAATACTATAATAAATTCCCATATTTACACATTAACAGCTGTTTACTGAAATACATTTTATTAAGAATTGTTATTCAGCCCAAGTTCCTAAATAGTGACCAAATGAACCCTTTTTTGTTTTATTTGCCTGTTTCTGATAACATAAATATGTTAATCAATTAAATTGATCCAGACTTGGTCTGTGCTATTTTTTCAGGCAGTCTCAAATGCTAACTCAACTACCCAATGGCTCAGTATATTTTTTTTTTGGAATCAGTTCACAGTTTTAGCTTGGTAATTGTTTGCCATTAATCCCACTGTAGATCCTGGATTTGCAGTACTTCTGTATAGTTTTTTATGTCATAAGTACATTTAATGTTAAATGTACATTTGAAAAATATATAATTTATGCATGGACAAATTACAAATGATCATAAAGTGTGTGTAATCAAAACTGAGGTTAAGAAATAGATTAGGCTAGTATCTTCAATGGCTCTGTGAGCCCATTCCCAGTTTTACTCTTCTCTCTTTCTCCAGAGGTTATCATTATTCTGATGTTTTGTGAAATGAGTATTCATTGTCTGCAGACTGCCTGATATATTTTGTCTCTGATTTGCGATTCTTGCTCTATGCACTTCTATAAGACTCTTTTGTTTAGAGTTCCTGGTCCTTCCAAATGCTCTTTTATTTCTCCCAGATGTAGTTTAGTGGGGACAATCACTCATCAATGGAGCAACCCATAAATTGAAGAGACACAGACTTATTAGATGTGATAATGCCCTCCCTCACGTCCATTTATAGGTGGTAGAAACAGGTATCTTAATAAAGTCACCTAGTCAAAATATCAGAGGAAATTATAGGATATATAACCAGTGTCCCTAGGTTTTCTTTTAAACTAATTCAAGTTTCCTATTGTGAGCCTCTCCCTGAAATTTCTCCATAATCTGTGTGATATGATAGTAATGGTGGCACTATTTATTTCATTTTGAAATAAATCTGTGTCATTATGGGAGATGGTGAAGGTATTATTATTTATTTGGCTGATGAGCAAACTCAGAAAAGACAAATGCTGACCCAAGAAGGCACAACTACAAATAGGAGAAATAAATTCCTCTGTAGATTTCTATTTTCAAATGCTATACTTGTTGTTCTTCCTCCTAAAACCTGGTACATCCCTATATATATCATTAATGTCAATAATATAGGAGAAAAAAACTGTCTTGTAGCTATTGTCCTTGTTTGAACCTGAAGGAATAAGCATTCTAAATACGGGCTTTGATCTAGAATAGCCTAGAACGTGAACTACCAATTCCTAATAAATTGCTTTAAAAAGTAGTACTTCATGGAGCTAGTATCCAATCCTCCACGAATGCCCATACACCACCAAAGAATTAGCTTCACATTTGTCTATCATGTATTAATTCATCTTTTGACAAACACTTAGTAGCAGTCTAAAGAACATGCAGAACGTAAATTATTAATACCATTTTGCAAAAACGTAATTCAGGCTCAAAGGGAAGTGATTTGACTAACTTATAGAACAATTCAAGTGCGGTCTTACCAATCAGAGTTCCTCTTTGAGCACAACGATCCCCTCTATTTTCTACAGCGTGACTGAAGATGTGGTCATTTTAGCCTTTGTTAGTGCTTAAAGTAGAAGCTGACCAACAGAACCTGTCAATGTCTGGTTTTGCTTGATCGGAATTATTTTTCGGGGATAAGGAATATACATAATCATTTTTACAAAACAAACTAATAGGCAACAAGAAAATTCAAGTCAAGATAGAGTAAATGTTGCTATTTTGGCTATTCAATCAATTGAATGAACCCGACAGACAATCAACAATGCTAATTTACCACTAGTATGTTGCTGGCTCAACACTGTACTCTCACAAAACATAAAGAACAGACAAACTTCATCCCTTGCTTGGAGGAGTCTAAAAATCTTGGGAGAACAAAATCATACCCAAGGAAAATAATGCAACATAGAAATTTTGGTTCTTAGCATAAGTGTTCTATAATACATGTACCCAATATTTGTGACACACCTTTGGGCTCATTTGGGCTCCAGGACTGTGCTACGGGCTTTGTGTTCTCTTTTGAAAACTAAGACTCAGAATAGATGATCAACTTACCTGAGATCCCACAGTTAATCCGTCGCGGAGATTGGAATTTTTAACTTGTAACATATACGGACATCTCAAGCTCATGGTTATAGTAAGGATATATCCTACTTCATTATTCTAGTTTTGAGCTTATATCTTGGAGAGATTGTGGTTTTGGCACAACACATTAAAAAGAAAAAGAAAAACAGTGCACAGGAAAGGCGTGGGATGTGTGTATGCCTCTGCAATAGGAAAATTCTGTGCCCAGCTTCTCACCTGAAAGATGGTATTCCCATGCTTGCTGGCATTTGACAAGAGAATGGTGAGTTTGTAGCACTGACAAATCAATTGGAGAACACATCTTAAGTAAGATGTAGGGGAAAAACAGATTTTCCCTGGGTTACTGCATCAGACACCTTTTTTACATAGAGGAAGAGGTCACTTCAACTCCATGCTGATACTGCTTTCTGAGTTTTCAATAAGTTTCTCCAGGAGCATCTTTGTATCTTAAAAGTTGCAGTTTTCCATGTGACATTATTCTAAGAACAGAGCGTAAAATGTAACTGCTTTGGTAACATTTTACAGCACATCAAGAAAGACTTTGATGTCCCTGTGGTTTCAAAACTCAAATAATACCAACTGTATTATCTCTCTTGCTCTCTCGCTCTCGCTCTCTCTCTGGCTCTCGCTCTCTCTCTGGCTTTCGCTCTCTCTGGCTCTCACTCTCTCTCTGGCTCCCGCTCTTGCTCTCCCACTCTTTGTGTTTGTGTGTTTTCCTGAGTCACACTTGTATTAATCACAAGGTGCTGACGACTCGACATACATTCCTTTGCATGGTATTCAGTCGATTCAACTGATACTTTTAAGAGCCCAGTCATATATCAAATGGGAAGAAAAAAAGGTTGATAAAAATAAATTTCCCACTGTTGATAGCCAGAGTTTTAGATCTCCAAAAATTGTTTCTAGCTCTAAGGTAGCGTTACTTCAAAGAGACGAAAATCATCCAAATGGAGTAGAAAAGCCAGCTCTTCCTGAATTCAGCTCTTCAATAAAGGGAAAAGAAAAGCATCTACAATGTTAATCAGGGTGGGGAGGGAGTGAAGAAAAAAAGTTGTAGGAATTTTTACAGTGTGTTTGTTATTTCCTTTTGGACACAGTGCTCCAGGAAGCCCAGCAAGGTGATGATCCTAAACCCCGAGCAGATGGTCTTTAAAATGATCATAAGGATTTTCTTTCATAATGAATATCAAGAATCCTATAGGATTTACAACAAAAACTGTTCATACATATGAAAAGACAGATGTTTCTTTAGATGCTGCTCAACGTTTCTTTGGCTGAAGCCAGGAAGAGCCATTAGCTATGACTTTATTTTCAAGCAGTTGAGTTATGTGAGACTTTAGTCTCAACTAATCAATGTCAAAACACCTTTTAAATGGAAATCATTTTTTTCTCTGGAGTGGAGAATGGAGGGCATGTGTTTAGGAGGTCAGGGAATTAAATCCACTTTCGCATTTTTTTTTTTTATTGTTGCACAAGACTTGGGAAATGGCAGGCTTCTTTTTTCAATTCTATGTAAATGAAGCAAGACACTGTTCAAAGCAAATATTTTCTGCCTAATGAGCAGCTCTTAGACTGATGACTATACAGAGAAAGAGTAAATTCCATGGTTTGTATATGACAGAATTTTCCGTGCTGCTCTGGAGGGCAGGAGTCTGAGGTCTAATCTGGAATCTATCACTCTCTAGCTCTGTTGTGAGTTTAGACAAGGCATTATCTTTCTCTGAGTTCATAGTGATCAACATCAAAGGAAATCTGGAGTAATTCAGCATATCACAAATCTAACTCCCCAAATCACTTGAAGAGTTTTTTTTTTTTTTTTTTTTTTTTTTTTTTTTTTTTTTTTAATGTGTTTGCTAAGATCCAAACCTACCATACAGAATCAGAATCTTTGGGAAGAAGATTTTGAGAAGCTAGAGCTAACAACAAAAACAAACCTCCCCGGTGATTTCTAATTTCCTCACCTATAAGAGAATGGAACATGTGTTTTTTTCAACGTTGGATACATGCATGGATCTGTTCTAGGGTAGAATATTATGGATAGTGGTCCTCATGATATTCCTAAAGATAAAAACTGTTTTATTATTAATTTTAAAATTCAGAATATGAATATGCACTTGCATTATAATATAAAGGAATGTTTTTTTTTCTTCTTCCATTTCTTCCTGCCTTGCTTCTTAATACGGAATATTTTAATGCCAAGCATTTAATGCAATTTATTTTCTTAAAGAAGCTTCAAAGAGGTGAAAATGATCCAAATGGAGTAGAAAAACTTCAGCTCTTCCTGAATCACACTTCAATCAAGGGAAAAGAAAAGCATCCACAAAGTTAATCAGGGTGGAGAGGGGGTGAAGAAAAAAAGCTTTGCTAGTTGAATTAGAGGAAAGAGTTCTGAACTTAGGAGTTAAAAACCCCCAGAGTCCCCACACCAGGTGAAGAAGGTGGTCACCCCGAGGACACAAAGTGCCAAAGTTACTGAGCATGTCTGAAATATTGTAGTGACCTGGAACTTGCATTTTGATGCCATCCAGGGAGATGGGAAATAAAGCCCAAGTCCAGTACACGTCAGGTATCCTAACGGGAGACCTCCTAAACATGACATCCCAATAAGGCTAAACCCTCCTTGGAAGGGTGAATGTTAAATAAACCCTGCACTAAAGGGGTCACCTGCTTTCACGCTGGCCATGGGCAATAATAAATCCTAACAATTTATTATCATAAACCTCCCTTAATATAGGTTTCTAATAAAATATTTTACTGCATGTTTCTTGTCATAATATTGGTTTTTTAATTCAAAAAGATATATCATTGATGTCTCCCAGATGGCTGACTTCGACAAATTCAAAATCTCAGTGAAGCAGTGGAAAGAGGCACAAAGGGTACAAATGTTCAGTGATAAAGTGAGTAAGTTGTTGAATTCTAATAGACAGCATGCTGATTTTCGTTAATAACGTATCGTTGAAAGCTAAGAGAATAGAACTTGAATATTCAAACAACAGCAAAAAACGATGTGAGCTGGTTGATATATTAATTAGCTTAATGTGGTAATCATTTCACAATGTGTACATATATCCTTATGTTGTATACCATCAATATACATAATTTGTATTTGTCAACCACACCTCAGTGAAACTGGAAGACAATGGGAAAAGTAACATTCTCAAAGAAGTTAAAGATCTAAAGAACATAAACACTCCAGTTTGTTCTCTCTTTATCCCTCTGTATTCCTCTTTATCTCTCACATCCGCCCACGCACATATGCACAGCCTTTTTCTCTCTACTTTCTTGTATGCACTGCCTCTGCTTTTGTTTTTGTTTATTTTTTATTTTTTATCTCTTTCTCAAATCCTGTTATCAGTTCAGGATTCTAATGACAGAACAAGAGGAGTGGCTACTCTTTGAATGTTTGTTTTACTATCTTTCTTTATGACACTTTGGAGATGAAGTTTTCCCTTTAATGCTTGAGAATGCAAAAATTTTTAGGCCAGGAAAAGACACTCTTGTAAGGAACGGCACAAATAACATTCATCTGATGGAAGGATAAATGTTAGTGTGGGTTCAATTCCAGTTTTACCTTCCCCCTGCTGTATCATATGAGATAAGCCATTTTTGAGCCTGTTATGGAAATAAGCCAGTAGTGATAGCTCCAGTGTATTAGCCCCAAACTGTCCCCATATTGTTTACACCTTCACAGCAAGCTAGGACAATTAGCTAAAGCCTATTGATGTTAAAATTAAAATTTGTACACACCCAGTTTCTTTAAATATAGTTCAAATAATCACATTGTTAGCCATTTACAGCCTACCTAGTCTGCATGCCCTGCAAAACTACACTCAACATCTGCTAATTACAGATAAGCAGATGACCCTTGTAGCTAAACCCTCAATTCCTGCCTCTTTTTATAGCTCTTTGACTCAGATTCCTCAGCAGCTGCTGAGACAAGAACATCACTTAGGTGAGCTCCCTCTATGATTTTCTCCTTTTCCTGAAGAGATCCTTTTGTCCATTTTCTTCTGCATGTGACTTTGTGCCAGTGTCCCCGGAAGATCTCCTGGTGGAAGGGACTCTTTCATGCAACTCTGTGCAAGCACAGCCCAACCAAGCAATGTTAGTGCCTCTCACATTCTTGTTTTTCCCTTGATCAACGCTGGAATCCTTGAATTTAACATAATCTTTTTTGAAAATGATGGTATATTAGTTATCCAACAGTGATGTTTGGAAAGAGCCTGGCATCACACCTGATATTTAATTGAAGGTCATTAAATGTGATTCTCTTCTCTTTGTAATGGGTCCATATGTGGTGTCATTTGCACAACAGAAAGAAAAGAGGAGTGGCAATTATTCTGTCATTTGAGTTAAAGTTTAAGAAGGGCTTGTCAAAGGCTGGAGGAACAGAGCTTTAGAGATGGACAGGGAAGTTTTGATCCATTGTTTTCTTGTTTTGTTTTGTTTTGTTTTTCAGATAAATTCATCAGAATCTATCAAATATTTACGTTACTTAGAGCTTTGAGGACACAACCCTAAAGAGGCTAAACTTCGTTCAGTATCATTTTTCATAAGATGAAAGTTAGCATCAAATTTGAGAGAATGCTTCTTGATGGGACAGGATATAAGAAACATTTTCAAAATACAGATTAAAAAGCAAATTGGGCTAGGTGTGGTGGCTCATGCCTGTAATCCCAGCACTTTGGGAAGCCAAGGTGGGTTGATGGCCTGAGGTCAGGAGTTTGAGACCAGCCTGGCTAACATGGTGAAACCCCCGTCTGTACTAAAAATACAAAAATTAGCTGGGCATGGTGGCGGGTGCCTGTAATCCCACCTACTAAGGAGGCTGAGGCCGGAGAATCGCTTGAACCTGGAGGCGGAGGTTGCAGTGAGCCAAGATTGTGCCATTGCACTCCAGACTGGGTGACAAGACCAAAACTCTGTCAAAAAAAAAAAAAAACAAGCAAAACAAGCAGATATATTGTTGCTTGCATGGGTCATGGCAGCGGAAGTAACAGATGTGACCAAAACACACAGGGTGAGAGCTCATTCAGAGAGAGGTGTGCTCACAGCACACATCACCTCAGCTGAACAACTGAAAATGTTTCTGCCCCAAATTATTAAAGCCGGATGTTTATAGTTGTAAAAAGGAGTCGTTTACTAGAGTTAAAAGCCCACTTCCTCTTGAAAGTGCTGTTACCTGGCCTGTATTACTGTGTGGCCCCTATATCTCCATGGATATTAAAGAGCTCAGTTCTGTGACGGCTTTTCTACTGTCTGCTCTGACAGAAAGACAACAGTCACCACTGAAATACTTAGAAATGTCACCACCTCTCTCACAAGCACAGCTTGTTGGCCTGTTGGCCTTGATGAATGGAGTGAATTACAGGCTCTCCATGAGGATCTTCTTGTGAATCTTCTAGATTTATGTGACCTCATCATTCCACTATGACCACTTCTTTCAGAATCTTTATCCTTCAGGAACCCTGCTTGGTTCAGCATGGGGCACCATTTTATCCTGGCTTCTGAGTTTGACTCTAGCGGACGGTGATGTGGTTTCACTGTGTCCCCACCCAAATCTCATCTTGAATTGTAGCTCCCATAAATCCCACGTGTTGTGGAAGGGAACTGGTGGGAGATAATTGAATCATGGAGGCGGTTTCCTGTATACTGTTCTCCTGGGAGTGAATAAGTCTCTTGAGAACTGATGGTTTTATAAAGGAAACCCTTTTCACTTGGCTCTAACTCTCTCCTTGCCTTTCATCATGTAAGATGTCCTTTCACCTTCTGCAATGATTGTGAGTACTCCCCAGCCATGTGGAATTGAGTCCACTAAACCTCTTTTTCTTTATAAATTACCCAGTCTCATGTATGTCTTTATCAGCAGCATGAAAACAAACTAATACAGATGGTTGGCCGCATACTTTGGGGTCCTTGCCAAAGAGTTCGATCCTATATTGTGAGAGTGCTCTCAGTCAATGTATTTTTGCTTGCCCAGGCTTGTGTTTCAATCCACCTGGTTAAACACTCTCAAAATCCAATTCCAAATTTCCAGGATCTGGTCCAGCATGCAAGCGGCTGAGATGTTACTACTCCATCCTGACCAAAGTAAAACCTGAATAAACTGAAAAAGTTAATAATCCTTAGATCCATCAGAAAAAGTGAGGTCACAGGGCAAACTGCTCTTCCTCAAATTAGAGAGACAGACAGCAGGATACAGAGAATCGCAACTTGCCAGAGCATAAACCATTTTTTGGAAGCAGCACCAGTAAGGCAGGAAAACCTAAACTTTAATTGACAAATTGTCCTGGTAGACAAGTCTAAGAGTTAAAAATTCCAGGGGGACCTAAACATAGAAATGTCCCCACACTTTTGTGACTTTTATCTTCAGGAACTCTACCAAATCCTCACAGTGAATACCAGAGAAAAATTCCCTCATGATTCCAACAGAGGGAGAGGAAAGGGAACCATTTAGAAAACCAGAAGAGCATTCTGTTCTTAAGAAGAACTGCCCTCAGGAGAAACTTTCCACCAGAGCCTAACCTGATGTTGTTTTATCAGAGCCTAGCCTACCTAAGAGAAAAGTAATACCCAATCCCAGCTTCTTCTAGCCATCCTATCTTGCCTAAGGCAGAGAGGAGCCTGTGCAACACTGGTGAACTTCACAGCGCACAAGCTCGCCATAAAACTGAACCCTAATCACAGAACTGTAGTGTGCTGCAGCTCCCAAAGCCTCGTCGCTACATCCCTGAAGGCCGATTTACTGCAGTTTCTGTTACCCAGTATGTCATATTTATCTTTCAACAAAAAATTATAAGGCACACTCAATGGCAAAAATCACAGCACGAAGAGACTAACTAAATATTAGAAACAAAGTCAAATGTGGCAGGAATGTTAGAATTATCAGACCAGAGATTTAAAAAATAAACATGATTACTATGCTAAGGGCTTTAATGGAAAAAGTAGACAACATCTTAGAAAAGATGGATAATGTAAGCATAGAGGAGTAAATTCTAAGAAAGAATCAAAAATAAATGCTAGAGATCAAAAACACTATAACAGAAATAAAGAATGCCTTTGATGGGCTCATTAGTACACCAAATACAGCTGAGAGAAGAATCTCTGAGCTTGAGGATATGACAATAGAAATGTCCAAAACTGAAAAGCACAGGATAAAAAAGATTGGGAATAAAAACAGAACAGAATGTCCAAGGACTATGAAACAACTATCAAAGGTATAACTTGTATGTAGTGAAAATAACAGAAGAAGAAGAAAAGGGGAAAAGAAAGGAAGACATATTTGAAACAATAATACCTGAGGATTTTCCTAAATTTATGTCAGCCAAACTACAGACCCAGGAAGCTAAGAAAAACATCTGCTAGGAGCAGTGGCTCACACTGTAATCCCAACACTTTGGGAGGCTGAGGCAGGTGCATCATGAGGTCAGGAGTTCAAGACCAGCCTGGCCAAGATGGTGAAACCTCATCTCTACTAAAAATACAAAAAGTATCCAGGCATGGTTGTGGGCCCCTCTAATCCCAGCTACTCAGAAGGCTGAGGCAAGCAGTTGCTTGAACCCAGGGACAGAAGTTGCAGTGAGCCGATATCGCACCACTGCACTCCAGCCTGGGCAACAGAGCTAGAGTCCATCTCAAAAAAAAAAGAAAGAAAGAAAGAAAAGAAAAAAAATCAAGGAGGGGAAATGCCCCCAAAAGCTGTATCTAAACATATCATATTCAAACTTCAAAAATAAAAAATAAATAAAAATTATTGGAAAAAATAGAGGGAAGGAAGCACCTTACCTATGTAGAAACAAAGATAAAAATTGTATCTAATTTCCTCAGAAATTAATCAAACAAAAACAAGGTGGAGTAAAATTATTAAAGTATCGAAAGAAAATAAAGACCAACCTACAGTTTTTTACCCTCCAAAATTGTCCATTGAAAGTGCTGAAGAAATAAAGACTTTTTCAGATAAACAAAAATTGAGATAATCTATTGTCAGCAACCCTGCCTTGCATGAAATAGTAAAATAAGTTTTTTAGAGAGGGAAAAAATAATACTGGTCATAAACTTAGATCTACATAAAGAAATGAAGAGCATCAGGGAATGAATAAGTGAAGGTAAAAGTTTAAAGAAAAACTTTTATTTGTCTTATTTCTAATTGGCCTACAAAAACAATTCATTCAAAATAATAATAGCAACAATGCACTTGATCATGTGTGTTTATGTATAGATACATGTTTTTGTATGCTCATGTACAAGTGAAAGTAATGACAGCAATGATACAAGGGACAAGAGAGTGAATTCGTGTATCAGTCCATTGTAATAAATATTTTGTTATTAAAAGGTACTTGTACTACCTGTGAAATGGTATATCATTATTTGAAAGTAGACTTGGCTTTGTTGTGAATGTGTAATGCAAACTTTACAGGAACCACTCATTTTTTTTTAAAGAAGTATAATTTACACGCCAAAAAAAGAGAAAATGGAATCATCAAAAGCTCTATTAAAATGAAGAAAGACAGACAAATAGTGAAAGACAGAAAGAGTAACAAGGAACAATGGCAAGAAATGCCACACATAAATAGAGTCAACTAATCCTTGACAAAGGAGCAAAGGCAATACAATGGAGCAAGGACAACCTTCTGAACAAATTGTTTGGTAACAACTGGATGTCCACATGAAAAACATCAAGAGATAGAACTTACACCTTCTCAAAAATTATCTCAAAATAGATCACACACATGAATACAAAATGCAAAACTATAATAACTAGAAGATAATATAGGGAAAAAAGACCTAGATTACTTTAAATATGGCAATGACTCTTAGATACAACGCCAAAGGCACAATCTATGAAAATATTACTGACAAGCTGAACTTCATTAAAATTTGAAACTCTTGCTCTGTGAAAAACAATTTCAAGAGATCGAGAAAACAAGCCACAGACTGAGAGGAAATATTTGCAAAAGACACACTCATCTCATTAAAAAAAATCACCTTAGACATACAAAGAACTTTTAAAACTCAAAAATGAAAAAAATAACAATTCAATTAAAAATGGGCAAAAGACCTGGACATGTCACCAAATAGAATATACAAATGGCAAACAAACATATAAAAGATGCTAAATAAGCATATGTCATCAGGGAACTCTAAATTAAAACAACAACGAGATAAAACTGCACACCTAATAGAATAGGCAAAATAAAAGTCAGTGACAACACCAAATGATGGGAATGATGTAGAACAACAGGAACTGCCATTCACTACTGGTGGAAATGCAAAATAATACAGCCACTTTGAAAGACAATATGGCAGTTTCCTACAAAACTGAACGTACTCTTACTATAAACTCCAGCAATCTTATTCCTTGACATTTACCTAAATGAATTGAAAAATATTATCATGAATGATTATAGCAACTTTATTCATAATTATCCAAACTTGGAAACCACAAAGATGCCCTTCAGTAGATGAATGGATAAACTGTGGTACATCCAGATAATGGAGGAAAAAAAAGAAAGAAAGAAATGAGCTATCAAGTCACAAAAAGAACTGGTAAAACTTTGACTGTATATTATCAAGTGCAAGAATGCAACCTGGAAAAGGCTACTCACTGTAACATTCCAAATACATGGCATCCTGGAAAAGGCAAAATTATGGAGACAGTAAAAAGGCAAGTGTTTGCAAGAGAAGGGGAGTGTATTAGTTGATTCGCATGCTGCTATGAAGAAATACCAGAGACTGGGTAATTTATAAAGAAAAGAGGTTTGATTGACTCATAGTTCTGCAGGGCTGGGGAGGCCTCAGGAAACTTATAATCATGGCAGAAGGGGAAGCAAACACATCCTTCTTCACATGGTGACAGCAAAAAGAAGTGCTGAGCAAAAGGGTTGAAAAACCCCCTTATAAAACCATCAAAGCTTATGAAAACTAACTCACTATCATGAAAATCGCGTGAGTAAATGCTCCAATGATTCAATTACCTCCCACCAGGTCCCTCCCACAACAGAGGGAGATTATGGGCAATATAATTCAAGATGAGATTTGGGTGGGGACACAGCCAAACCGTATCATTCCATCCTTGTCCCTTCCAAAATCTCATGTCCTCACATTTCAAAACACAGTCATGCCATTCCAACAGTCCCTCAAAATCTTAAGTTATTCCAGCATTAACTCAAATGTCCAAGTCCAAAGTCTCATCTGAGACAAGGCAAGTCCATTCCACCTATGAGGTTGTAAAATACAAAGCAAGTTAGTTACTTCCTATATACAATAGGGGTACAGGCATTGGGTAAATACACCAATTCCAAAGGGGAGAAATTGGCCAAAATGAAGGTTCTACAGGCCCCTTGCAAGTCTAAAATCAAGCAGGGAAGTCAAATCCTAAAGCTCCTCAATCATCTTCTTTGACGCTATGTCTCATGTTCAGATCATTCTGATGCAAGAAGTGGGCTCTCATGGCCTTAACCGGCTCCACCCCTGTGGCTGTGCAGGGCACAGTACCCCTCACTGCCTTCATTGCTGGCGTGTAGTGTCTGTGGCTTTCCCAGGCACACAGTGCAAGCCATCAGCAAATCTACCATTCTGGGGTTTGGAGGATGGTGGCCCTCTTCTCACAGCTCCACTAGGCAGTGTCCCAGTGGGGACTCTGTGTGAGGGCTCCAACCCCACATTTCCCTTCTACACTGCCCTAGCAGAGATTCTCTATGAGAGCTCTACGCCTGTAGCAAACTTCTGGCTGGACATTCACGTGTCTCTATACATTCTCTGAAATCTAGGTAGAAGTTCACAAATTTCAATTCTTGACTTCTGTGCACCTGCAGGCTCAACACCAGATGGAAGCTGCGAAGGGTTGGGTGTTGCACCCTCTGAAGGCATTTTCCAAGTTGTACCTAGTCCCTTTTAGCCATGGCTGGAATGCAGGACACCAATTCCCAAGACTGCACAAAGCAGCAAGGCTGTGGGACTGGCCCAGGAAGCCGTATATTCCTCCTGACCTGTGATGGGAGGGGTGGCTATGAAGACCTCTGACATGCCCTGGAGACATTTTCCCCATTGTCTTGATAATTAACATTTGTCTCCTCCTTACTTAAACACATTTTTGCAGCTGGCTTGAATTTCTCCTCAGAAAATGGGTTTTTCCTTTTTATCACATTTTCAGGCGACAAATTTTCCAAATTTTTATGCTCTGCTTTCTTTCTAAACATAACTTCTAATTTCAAACCATATCTTTATGAATACACCTAACTGAATGCTGTTAACAGCACCATAATTACATCTTGAATGTTTTGCTCTTTAGGAATTTCTTCCATCAGATACTCTAAATTATCTCTCAAGTTCAAAGTTCCACAGACCTCTAGGACAGGGGCAAAATGTCACCTGCCTCTTTGCTAAAACATAGCAAGAGTCATCTTTATTCCAGTTCCCAACACGTTCCTCATCCCCATCTGAGACCACTTCAGCCTGGACTTCATTGTCCACATCACGATGAGAATTTTGGTCAAAGTCATTCAACAAGTCTCTAGGAAATTCCAAACTTTCCCACATCTTCCTGTCTTCTTCCGAGCCTTCCAAACTGTTCCAACCTCTGCCTGTTACCCAGTGCCAAAGTTGCTTCCACATTTTCAGGTATCATTACAGCAGTGTCCCACTCTCTGCAGTACAAATTTACCTGAATTACTCCATTCTCACACTGCTGTGAAGAAATACCTGAGACTGGGTAATTTATAAAGGAAAGAGGCTTCATTGACAGTTCCGCAGGGCTGGGGAAGCCTCAGGAAGCTTACAGTCATGGCAGAAGGGGAAGCAAACATGTTCTTCTTCACATGGCAGCAGGAAGAAGTGCCAAGTAAAAGGGGGAAAGCCGTTTATAAAATCATCAGCTCTTCAGAGAACTCACTCACTATCAGGAGAACAGCATGAGGGTAACCACCCCCGTGATTAAATACCTCCTGCCAGGTCCCTTCCATGACATATGGGGATTATGGTAACTACAGTTCAAGGTAACATTTAAGTGGAGACACAGCCAAACCATATCAGGAAGGTAGAGGGAAAATAGGCAGAGCATAGAGAATCTTTAGGGCAGTGAAATTATTCTGTATGATAATATAATGGTGAATACATGCCATTATACATTTGTAAAAACCTATAGGACATAGTGAACCCTAACGTAAACTATGGGACTTGAGTGACATTGTGTCAATGTGGGTTCATCAATGGTAATAAATGCACCACTCTCATAAGGGATATTGATAGTGAGGGTCTGTGCATGAGGAAAGGCAGAGGGTATTAGGAACTATCTGTACTTTCCATTCCATTTTTCTGTAAACTCAAAAGTGCTTCCAATTATAAAATTTATTAATTTTCAAAAGGCAAAAAAATCTGTTCTAAGGCCATTCCTATGGCATATGTCTGTGCTTGCTAGGTAGTTCTTTCAACTGCTTTAAGGTATGATCTCTTTAATCCTATCAAGCCCAGCCAGGTTTTGCTTGGGTTGTACTCTAGTTGTTAATCAGTCATCCAAAAGAAGAGATGGGTGACTGAAGGGGATCCCTAGTTGCTTTGTTGGGGGGATGTTCTCTGCAGTTTCTTTCTGCACAGGGAAAGTGCTAGCTCTTAGGGTGAGGTGGATGAACTAAGCAGGCTCTGGTGGTTCACTGGAGTCTGTACAGCTGAAATCCTTTGGGGAGTCTATCCAGATATTCCCGTTCCCTATTACAGGTTCCCAGGTTTTCCCAACTAGGTCCCTTATTCTAGCGTCACACAACTTCTTTAACAGAGGATTTAAATGTCCCTAGTGCTCTCCACTCTGACAATTAAATCCTGTGCTTTCTGTGCTTGCACCACAGCTGTAGACACAGCTGCAATATACAAGACACTCTTGCAATATACAAGAAAAAGACTTCTTTTTATGCTGCCACAAGGCCCTCTGACTCTCACATTTAACCTTTAACTGCCTGTTGACAGTTTCTCATTATCCCTCCATAAACATCCAGGACTTAGTAATAACCCACACCTCCTCTGTTTTGGTATTGCATTTTTTAGCTAAATCCCTTTCCAATATCTGCATCATTGCACACACAAGGGTATGTCCCTAGACATCACCACAAAGGACATATTTAGCAACTGGTAAATCTGTCTGTGCTGGGGAGTTTCCCTAATGCACATATCCCTCAGAACAGAGGCCTCTTTGCTGGCTAAGCAGTGAGTGAGTAATGTAGCCCCCAGTCTCCATCTCACTGCCTCCCTTCTCAAACCACTTTCAGTACCAACATTGCAGGTCCTCCGAGAAGTGACACCAAGATGCCAAGACAGAATTAGATAGGTAAGAAAATTCTCTGGGAAAATGTCTCCTAGGGATAATGGGAAGATGGAGCAGGATTATGCAGAGAGAGCCTTCAGTCAGGGGTGCAGGTATGGCACCTAAGTATGGAGAGAAGCAAGGAGGGAGGACTTCAGTCCAGCATTGAAAGCAGATCATTCAGGCTGATGGAAAGTCCTAAAGTGAAGATTGCCTAGAGGGAGTCTCACGTTGAGCAGGAATGGTTTGATTCCTGGCTTAGTCTGTTGTGTGTTATTATAAGAGAATATCAGAGTAAGGGCTATTTATAACGAACATACACTTATTTGGCTCATGATTCTGAGGGCTGGAACATCCATAATTGAGAGGCTGGCATCTCATGAGGACCTTCCTGCACCATCATACCATGGTGGAGGGCATCACAAGAGTGAGCGAGAGGGAAGGCGGTCGAACTCCTCTTTTTATTAGGAATCTCCTCCTGTAACAACTAACCCACTCTTGCAGAAACAGCATAACCCATTCATGAAAGCAGAGCCCACATGACCTAATAACCTCTTAATGGTCTCATCGCTCAACACTATTGAATTAAGAATTAAGTTTCCAACATATTAACTTTGGGAGATACACTCAAACATAGCAACTTTAGTACCTGGCCATGCTTGGTCATCAGCTGGGAGCTGACCAGGGAATACACCACATGAGTTGGATGGATTTCTGTCCTTTTGTTTTTTTTTAAAGGGATGGTCTCACTCTGTCCCAGGGAGAACTGAGCAGTGTACTCCCCACACTTGCAAGAAGGAAACACACTTTCAATTTAATTTTAACTTGTAACCTCCCTTGACACAATTTGTTTCTCCGTTTCCTATTTAGCCTCTGCCACTTTTTACACACTGTTCTCAGGCTGGTAAATGAAAGTAACATCCTGTTGACCCGCAGGCAACAAGCAAGTGTCTTATTTTAGCTTTGCAAAGAATTTTTGGGATCGTGTGTGCAGTGGGCACGTTTGTCAGTCTGATCATAATCTGCACACACACAATGTTAATGCACACGAACAGGCACACATTTAACTCTGGGGAAAACTGAATACAGAGAAAGCTTCTGGTGTGTAGTTGCAGGAAAATCTCATGGCCTTTATATCCAATGACCAGCGGGTGATTATCAGACTCAAAGTCATTATAAGTCTTGGGATTTGGAGTTTTCTAAGAACTTTTGAAGATATATCTAGTTGTCAAGCATTTTTGCCCATTAACATAATGTGATCATAAAGGGGACAAGTGAAAAAGGTAGATGACTTCTTCAAGATGACCTCTTGTACTAGTTAGTAAATCCTCACAGCTTGTAAGATCCATTTTTCATCCCACTTGTCAACTAGTCAGATAGGGTAGCAAGATCTTTCTTACCGATTGAATAACATTAAGTGTTTCCTGGTAAAGCATGTCTGGGAAACAAAATTCAAACAAGTGTCTCTTCTGCAGGACACAATGAAATCTTTCATTTGGTGCTTTAATAAGTATTGTGATGTTCAGGAAGAGGGGATAGGAAGCAGCATTAGGCAAAGGATGTTCCCTAAAGCATTATTCCTTCATAAAGCATCACCCAACATTGAATCCCTATAGCAGGCACAACCGGCTTAGGCTAATGCCAAAGGAGTTCTGTATCTGCTACTGGTTGGCTGGATGACTATCGTTCTCACTTTCTGTATTCTCATCTGGATGATGAGAAGACTCTTTCTGGCCCCACTTGCTGGAGCTCCTTCATTGGCAAAGAAGGGTGGACACTGTGTCCATAGTGAGTGTTAGGAGGGCAGGAAACCTCAGCAGGTGAGGGTGTAGGAGCAAATGAGAGCAGCCAGGGTCTGTGGGTTGATATTAGTCCTTCAACATGTACTTCCGTTCAGCAAGGAAAGAAGTATAGAAATTAAAACAAGGCACTTACAAACATTTAGAGCAATTGGATAATGCTGAGATAGTCAAGTATGGATGAGAGGACATAGGATTCTCCTCATTTTTATTGTATTTTGTAAAACCAAATGGGAGGGGAACTAAATCAATACTGATTCTCCTCCATGAACACTTTAAGAAGGACTACTCTATAGGACATCGAATCCCCTAATCATAACATAATTTTTAAATATTAGATCACTACAAAATGGGTTTTCTTTTCCATATCTGCAATCTCCTACTTTGAAAAGCTTCCCTATGCTTTAGCTATGTGGGTACGGCTATTGTGCCACAGATTCTATGTGACAGCCCTGAATATGGCAGGTGAGCTCACTGCTTATGTAGGTAGAACAAGAACCAAGTGAGGCAGCAAAGTGTTAGCCAACCAGTGAATTGTCTTCCTGCCCTGTCTTTTGTGAGCCCCAATTTTGTTTAGCTTTCCCCAATTCTGAGTCAAGCTCTTCTTCCCATGCTCACACCATTCCATATCACTTTTCTTGGATGACTGTATCCTGAGGGACCCCCACTTAACAAGCCATAGTTCTGTCCCCTTATTGTTATTTTTGTTTGTTTGATAAGAGAGAATTTGTACTGAATCAACACCTGAGGCAAATCCCACCTTGAGTGATTCCAAGGAGAATGGTGAGAGAAATAGTGAATACAATTCAGTAAAGAGAAAAGACAGGAGGAGGAGGAGGAGGAGGGTGAGGAGGAGGAGGAGGAGGTGAGGAGGGAGGAGGAGGAGGGAGGAGAAGAAGAAGAAGAAGAAGAAGAAGAAGAAGAAGAAGAAGAAGAAGAAGAAGAAGAAGAAGAAGAGGAGGAGGAGGAGGGAGGAGGAGGAGGAGGAGGAGGAAGAAGAGGAGGAAGAAGAAGAAGAGGGAGGGGAGGGAGGACGAAAAGGAGGGAGGAGAGGAGGAACTAGATAAAATGGAAGAAAAGGGATAATTGGGTAAGAAAAAAAAAAAATTCAGGAAAAAAGGCTGGAGGCATTCACAAAAGGTGTTTGCCCAGGAGTCAGGCAGTATCTGGCCTGGAAGATGGTCTCTGCACTAGTCTGTGTCTAAATCCACTTCTTACAGAAACATACCTTTCAGCTAACATCTGGAAAGAATGTTACAAATCCCCGTTTTTCCATTTTGGTGCAGTCTATGCAATAGTTCCAGGGTTTTTATCTCCAGATCCTCATTTTATTTATCTGTAAAAGGGCTGCTATTGCTAATCTAATGGATTTTTGGCTATAAAGCAGTCTGAGGAATAATTGCCCCTGGTATGAACATAATGTAGGCTGCTTAATGTTTTTAGGGTGGGGTGTGCCCAGTTACATATGATAGGTTATATAGACACTGCAGATTTTATGTTCTGAAATGGCCTTAGCATCCATTATCCCACATCAGAGGTACACACAGAGTAAGACAACAAGAAAAGGCAAAATGCCAAGGGAGGAAGATGCATATCTACACAGAATAAATCTACTGCTGTCAGAAGCTCAGAAAAACTCTGTCAAGAGAGATGTCAAGGCTTGATTCTATGCACACAACAGAAAGTTTCAGGCAAGAATTTTCTGTACATAGCATGTGTGTGTACAGTTGCTCAGAAAAAGTACAGGAAAAAATAGCTCTTTTAAAACTGATGTAAAGTTTCTGATTCTTCATCCATCCATTCATCTACTCAGCCATCCATCATCTATTCACCCACCCATTCTCCATTCACCCATTCATCCATCCATCTGCCTATCCATCCATTCATCTATTCACCATACACCATCCACCCACCCATCCATCCATCCATCCATCCATCCATCCATCCACCCACCCATCCATCCATCCAAACCCTTCCACCATATTTTTCAAAGTTGTCTTTCTTACCATTGTGATACATGTTTATCTTATGTTACTCCTAAATAGTAAGAGAGAGGAGAGTGCAAAATATAGTTAAATTATTTCAATAAGCACACCTAACTTCTAATTTGAGACCTCTTTTTTCTTTTTTTTTTTTTTTTGAGACTGAGTCTCGCTCTGTCACCCGGGCTGGAGTGCAGTGGCGCTATCTCAGCTCACTGCAAGCTCCGCCTCCCGGGTTCACGGCATTCTCCTGCCTCAGCCTCCGAGTATCTGGGACTACAGGCGCCTGCCACCACGCCCGGCTAGTTTTTTGTATTTTTAGTAGAGATGGGGTTTCACCGTGTTAGCCAGGATGGTCTCGATCTCCCGACCTTGTGATGCACCAGCCTCGGCCTCCCAAAGTGCTGGGATTACAGGCGTGAGCCACCATGCCCGGTTTGAGACCACTTTTCATCCTCCTCAGTGAGGAGAACTTAACCTTAATTCATTCAGAATAAACAAAAGCATTTTAGAATGTTCTCAGTCAAGTTGGGGATTCCTGTCTGTCGTTATGTCTCTGGACTGGTCTCTTTAAGCTTCAGGTCACTGAGCCATGCCAATCATATGACTGTGAGAGCATGTGGTCCTTGCTCATTGTAATCTATCCACTCTGGCATCTGCTGACCTTGTCCATGTCTCTCCTGGTCCCCAGTCATTAGCCCACAGAGGTCTTTCCATATCTACCTTCTTGATCCGTAGGGCACTCAGCCAACTTACTCTTTTCCTAACTTCTGTTCCTTTCCATGGACATGAGACACTTGAGCATGCTCTCCTCTGACACTCCAAGGCTGGGAAAATTCAAGAGCCCAGCTCAGACCCTCTTTTTATCCATATGCCACTCCGCATTACTGACTATGCATACCACTGCCATGCTCCGCAAGAAAATTTTGCCAGGTTCCTGGCCAGCTCCCACCACTTACTGGTTGGTTGTGATAATGAACCGCATGGCCTTTGGTCATTAGATTCTTAAATATGTCTCTATAGTTTATATTTTTGAGTTCTTTCACTGTGCCCCTCTCATAGACCCAAAAGTAGGGGGAGAAATTGGAGCCTAGGTCTCATTTGTAGGAGGGACAACACCCATGTCTTAACTGTTGCTTCTCTATATACTTTCTCCCATTCTGTCTGTGGGAACTTTATGGACTTCAAGAGGAGAAAGGTAACTCTTTTTCATCACATGTTCTTTGCAACCTATTGGTCACAGTACCTTTCATGTTCTGATTCTTTCAATATTTATGCTATTTTGAAATAAAACCTTGACTTCCAAGACTATTTATGCCATGAGTTTCAACAGATTATTTGGAAAAGCAAAAATTGAACATTAACTTGTGTGTACAAGTGTGTTTGTTTCCACTAAAACAACTCCTTTACCTGAGACATGAAAGTCCAGGAGTGTAATACACAGGCCTGTTGGGGTGGGGTGGGAAACCTTTGCTAAGGTGTCAACTTATCATCCTACCACAGGCCCTAGGCATGTGAAAGCTTGGAGTCCTGCTTCACCTCCTGCAGCCACCCTCCACTTGTGCTCTGTCCTCTGCTTTAATTGCTCTCAGAGCCACTTAAACCTGACATACTGCTCTAAGAGTCTATGACTTTGACAGAAATTCTTGCTTTATTGTAAATGCCTTTCCTATATGGAAAACTCCTATGCTTTCTTCCAAACCCAATTCAAGAGTTTGTGTCTTCAAAATCTTCCTTGAAATTCCTAAACTAAATGGAGCATTTTATTACCACCAAATTGACTATTTGAAACGTACATTTCCAATATTTAATATAGGGCGTGGCACATAGATACTCAGAAATTAGCAGAACAGAGTTTCTAAGTAAGAAAAAACAGTGAAGAGAAGGAAATAGAAAGTATTATTTCATACCCCAGTGAGTAAAGTGCTAGTAAATAACAAAAGCTAACAAGAATTATGCAAGTTATTAGGAATACGAAGGTAATACTAACTGGTACTGAAGTGGTGCTGCTATGTGCCAGATAATGTTCCAAGTGACTTATTTAAAATACAGCACCATTCAATTGGCACTATTAATATTTTCATCCTCTATTTATAAATGAGGAAATTAGATCACAGAGATATTAAGTATCTTGCCCAAAGTCATCCAGCTAGTAATTGGCAGAGTCAGCATTTGAACCCAGGACTCTGGAAACAATGCACTTAACCAACCACTCTGCACACACACAGTCATTTGAAATAAATTTTACACAGCTCCTGATAGGCAGGAGCTCACCCAAAAAGGCAGGAAACTAACATGCTTATAAATATTTAAAATTCAGAATTTTTGAAGACAATGGTAGAAGTAAATACAGTGTATTCATACAACCCAGGGGAAGACATGGTGATATAGCTTGGATATCCCCTCCAAATCTCATGTTGAAATTTAATCCCCAGAGTTGGAGGTGGGGCCTGGTGGGAAGTGTTTGGGTCATGGAGTTGGGTCCCTCAGGGCTGGTGCTGTCTTCACCATAGGGAGTGAGTTCTTGAGAGAGCTGGTCATTTAAAAGTATGTAGCACCTCCCCCATTCTCTCTCTTGACTGCTCTCCTTCACCTTTTGCACTGATTGTAAGCTTCCTGAGGTTTCCCCAGAAGCTGAGCAGATGCCAGCTCCATGCTTCCTGTAAAGCCTGCAGAACGATGAGCTAATTAAACCTCCTTTCTTTATAAATGACCTAGCCTGAAATATTTCTTTATAGCAATGCAGAAATGACCTAACACACATGGAATGATGGAGTTCCCTGCAGACTTCTTGAAGGAGTGGTGAATAAGAGAGTTTTGTAATAAGGAAAAAAATATTCCAAGCCAGATGAACAGGACATCTGCAAAACTTAGCAAGGAGAAGCAGCTGCGTGCTTCCACAAACAGTTAGAGTTTTATCAGGCTGGACAAGAAACAAGACAGGGACACATTTGGGATTTATCTGGTGGTCCCCCTGATCCATTTACCTGGATAAGCATTCATTTAACTGACTCTGGGAACAGCAGAGTCCATACTGAAGCATGGCAAAGAAGAAGGAGCACAGGTTTTGAATTTAGAGACCTGAGTTTGAACAATGTCAGGACATTTTGCTGCTTTCTGTTTATTATCATCTCCAAGGCCTTGTCTTCCAAGGTGCAGCTACGGTCGTCCAGGCCTGAGTCATTCATTCATTCATACATTTATTCACTCATCCATCTATTGAATGCAATTTCACTGGGCATTCATGTTGAGCCAAGCCCTCTCTTCTAAATGATGCGGACAGAACAAGGAACAAGATTCCCACTGTCTCGAAGCTTACATTTTTTAGTAATAGCAAGTAATCAAGTAAGCAGTGGTTGCTATATAATTTTATGGAGTGATAGCTGGAATGGAGACAATACAAGCAAGGTACTAGGATGAAGCATAGCAATGAATGGGGTATGATCCCATTGATGGGATAGATAGAAAATGTATTTCTGGGGAGGTGACATTTGAGTTAAGACTTCAAAAATACCACTGGACTGTTCATGCTAAAGTTTAATGTAAAATGATCCTAGATAGAGGAAATAGCCAATGCACTACTCTTAGAGAAAAGCCAGCTTGGCATTTTCAGGAGTCAAAAAGAGGCCAGCGTGGCTAGTGTGTCGTGATAAAACAGGCCTAATAGGAAATAAGTTCATGGAGAAAGGCAATGCCCAAGGGCTACTCTTGCAGGAAATCTGTACTTTTACAGTGAAGCTGATGGTGAGTCATGCAGGGATAAAAAGAAAGGGGTGATGTGGTCAGCTTTGGCATTTTCAAGAGCTCTCTCGATTGATAATCTGTTAGGTCCAGATAAGAGATAATGTTTCTAATCATTTTCACCCATTCTCACAATGCCAGAATGAGGCATGTGTACTTGGGAAGCATGGAGTAAACCTCTGTTGAGCTGATTCAGTCTCAAAGGAGCAGCACTGTAATGTTGAGCTCAGTTTTCTCATGATGTTGAAGGTTCCAATGCACATGGAGCTGCAGGTGCAGAGGTTGGGGTAGTCATGGACTGGGTGCAGTCATTTATGTGCATTTGTACTCTATGCCATCACCAGAGAAGTGTGACTTGCAAAAAAGGCAATTAAGTTGTAGGTGCTGTCTATTCTACTTGCTCCTTTCCCTAGAGTTGAGACTCAATTAGTGCCCATCAAAGACCTTGTCCTTTTCTGTGTTTTTACTGTCCGATTGGCCTGCTTCTAGTCCAGCCAATGCCCTGGGTCTTTGGGTAGGACCTGGGTTATTGTCTTTTTCCTCAAATCTGATTTACAGTTTGGATCATAATCTCAAAAGACACAATCCCAAATGATGAAGTCTCCAAAGATCGAAATCTCCAATTTCTAAAATCCTGAAAATCACAATCACAGGATAAGTTTGTGCATCGTGTTAGGCAGAACTGTTAGCTTGTTATTGTCTTTATGCAGAAGAAAATGGATTTCAAGTGAATCCACAAACCATAATGACAGATCTGAAATTGGATATGATCACAATATCTAAAAGTGAATGTCAAGGTGTTACCAAAAAGTTGTCCCCTTTTATTTTCATTAAACCTAATACATTTGGTGGAAAATTCAGATGAGTGGATTTGCCACATGATAAGGCAACAAGAAAAACATCAGTTTAAACATGTATTTATCCGCACTGGCATTCCTTCCAGCCGATGACATTCCAGGAGCTTTTAATGAATTAAAACTTCATTTGTCTGAAAAAACCAGTGAAGTTACTAACTGGAAACAATTTTGTGCCTAGTACGATAAGACACTTTTGCAATCGTATTGCTGTTTGGTCATTGGCATTGTTCCTGCCAAATTTGTGGTCTCTATATGAGTACGTACAGAATGGATTTCTGCATACCTAAAACACCATAGAAGCATGACACAGAAGCGATGACTTAGGGAAAGCTCACATCAGTGTATATTGAATTATAGAAGAATTTTGGACAGGAGCAGTGCCATGTAGAAAATGAACGTGAACATATTCCACTAAGAGAGTCATATCCTAAGAAAAGCAAACAAACAGACAAACAGCTATTCATGATGAAAAAAAAGACTTCAAATATGGTTAATGATTATAAAACTTGGCCAGCTTTTATGAGCTATCTATGCAATTGCATATAATGTACCCCCATAATTACCCTTTTTTGTCGAATTCTTTTAGTTATTTTTGTTTTTTTTCTTTTTTCTTTTTAAAGATTTTTCACTATTCTAAATTCCAAGCATTTTTAAATAATTTATTATGCTATAGATTTCATCTTTGCATCATTTCTAATATTGGACATATAAATCATGTTAGAGTGCTGATTCATTTTATGCATTTTTCACAAATGTGATTCCATGAATATGTATTATCACAACATTGACTTTGCGTGTAAGCATTCTGTGTGTATGTAAAAATGTGGAAATTTCCTCAATAAACAAAGGGATGTGCTTTTTGTACACCTGCGTTTGTGAAATATAACATTTCTCGAGATGTTGGCTGTTTCTGAGTGACTGGTAGTGTGATGCGGAGGTAACCTGTCAAGGTTTTTGAACAGTTTCATCAGAAGACTTGGGTTGTCCATCATGGTATTTCAGATGACTGCAGTTATAAAGCTGGGTGCACACAATTAACCACCATAGTGATATGCATTCATACACTTCTCTTTTTTTTCATTTTTTTATTATACTTTATGTTCTAGGGTACATGTGCACAACGTACAGGTTTGTTACATATGTATACATGTGCCATGTTGGTGTGCTGCACTCATTAACTCGTCATTTACATTAGGTATATCTCCTAATGCTATCCTTCCCCCATTTCCCCCACCCCACAACAGATCCTGGTGTGTGATGTTCCCCTTCCTGTGTCCAAGTGTTCTCATTGTTCAATTCCCACCTATGAGTGAGAACATGCAGTGTTTGGTTTTCTGTTCTTGCGATAGTTTGCTGAGAATGATGGTTTCCAGCTGCATCCATGTCCCTACAAAGGACATGAACACATCCTTTTTATGGCTACATAGTATTGCATGCTGTATATGTCCCATGCCACATTTTCTTAATCCAGTCTGTCATTGATGGACATTTGGGTTGGTTCCAAGTCTTCGCTATTGTGAATAGTGCCACAATAAACATACGTGTGTATGTGTCTTTATAGCAGCATGATTTATAATCCTTTGGGTATATACCTAGCAATGGGATGGCTGGGTCAAATGGTATTTCTACTTCTAGATCCTTGAGGGAATGCATCACCAGCATATTCCCACGATGGTTGAACTAGTTTACAGTTCCACCAACAGTGTAAAGTGTTCCTATTTCTCTCCACATCCTCTCAGCACCTGTTGTTTCCTGACTTTTAATGGCCGCCATTCTAACTGGTGTGAGATACTTCCTCCTCATTTAATGGTTTTGATTTGCATTTCTCTGAGGGTGAGTGATAATAGGCATTTTTCATGTGTCTGTTGACTGCATCAATGTCTTCTTTTGAGAGGTGTCTGTTCAAATCCTTTGACCACTTTTTGGGTAGGGGTTGATTTGTATTTTCTTGTAAATTTGTTTGAGTTCTTTGAAGGTTCTGGATATTAGCCCTTTGTCAGATGAGTATATTGCAAAATTTTCTCCCATTCTGTAGGTTGCCTGTTCACTCTGCTGGTAGTTTCTTTTGCTGCAGAAGCTCTTTAGTTTAATTAGATCCCATTTTGTCAATTTTGGCTTTTTGTTGCCATTTGCTTTTTTTGATGTTTTAGACATGAAGTCCTTGCCCATACTATGTCCTGAATGGGTATTGCCTAGGTTTTCCTCTAGGGTTTTATGGTTTTTAGGTCTAACATTTAAGTCTCTAATCCATCTTGAATTAATTTTTGTGTAAAGGGTGTAAGGAAGGGATCCAGTTTCAGCTTTCTACTTATGGCTAGCCAGTTTTCCCACTGGTGCCAAAACAGAGATATAGACCAATGCAACAGAACAGAACCTTCAGAAATAATACCACACATCTACAACCATCTGATCTTTGACAAACTTGACAAAAACAAGCAATGGGGAAAGGATTCCACATTTCTCTTTTTGATCTGTTTCCTCATGAATACAGTTTGCCTGTGTTTACGCTTGCAAGAATATTTGTTATATTGACTATTTTGTTATGTAAAGTGGACCATGAAGTGTTTTGTTTTATTTTTGTATGGTTCTCCACTAAATCCCCCTTTAAACATGTAAATGAGTGTATTTCAGATTTTAAAATTATACTTTTCCAGAATTATATTTTCAAGATTCTAGATTTTGGGGGTTTTGTTCTTTGGAAATTTCATCATTTGGGATTATGGTGTTTGGGATTGCATCTTTCCCCTGATTTATTCCTGGGATTGCTATCTTGTTAACTGTTGTCTTGTCCGTATTTCTAAATTATCATTACAGGTGGAGATTTCTGATATAAAGAATAAATGTCAGCCAGGAGCGGTGACTCATGTCTGTAATCCCAGCACTTTGGGAGGCTGAGGCAGGCCAATCACCTGAGGTCAGGAGGCTGAGACCAGCCTGACCAATATGGTGAAGCCCTGTCTCTACTAGCACTACAAAAATTAGCCAGGCGTGGTGGTGCACACCTGTGGTCCCAGCTACTTGGGAGGCTAAGGCAAGAGAATTGCTTGAAATTGCTTGAACTCAGGAAGCGGAGGTTGCAGTGAGCTGAGATTGCGCCACTGCACTCCAGCATGGGAGACAGAGCAAGACTCTGTCCCCCTCACCAAAAAAGAATAGATGTCACCTTTGTGTTAAGCAAAGGGGCTGCAGAGTTGGTATTTTTTATTCTACCAGAGATATCAATACTTGTTTAAAGAATAATGTCAAAATGTGTAATCAATCAGTGAGAAATACAGAGGTAATCCTTGGCTTCATGAAGCTTTGGGTCCACTGGTAACAGGTGGTGAGAGAGAAACCATTCCAATAGGGAAGGATCAAATCAAGGAAGTCAGGCAGAAAAGTAAGAATGACTCCAAAGTCATTTTTTGGACAGATCTAAATCAATGACATTAAGGGGAGCAACTTGAGGTGAAGAACAGACCGAGGGGCAGCATAGCAAGACTCCATCCCTAAAAATAATAAATTTAAAAAATCGAGAAATCCCAGAGCTATGAAAGGCCAAGGTGGGGTGGATCACTTGGGGCCAGGAGTTCAAAACCAGCCTGGGCAACATAACGAGACCCTGTCTCTGCACAAAATAAAATTAGCTGGGTGTGGTGGCACATGCCTCTAGTACCTGCTACTCAAGAGGCTGAGGTGGGAGGATCCCTTGAGTCCACGAGTTTGAGGCTACAGTGAGTTATGATCTTGCCACTGCACTCCAGTCTGGGTAACAGAGTGAGACTCAGTCTTTAAAAAAGAAACAAGCAAAAAGCAGGGAGGTTGTCTGCTGACAACCTGCATCAATGGGCCGGAAGAAACGTGCTTCATTTTATGGCAACTCTGCTGGGGAAAACTTTTTGAGAAGGGACCACTAGAAGCCTGGAGTGGATTCTGACACACATCTTGGAAACTGATCTTGTACCCCTGATTCTCCTAGCACTAGAGTCCCTGATGGACTAGGATAATTTACTTTTTTTTTTTTTTTTTTTTTTTGCATTTTCCTTTTTTTTGAGGCAGAATCTTGCTCTGTCACCCAGGCTGGGGTGCAGTGGCACAATCTTGGCTCACTGTAACCTCTGCCTCCCAGGTTCAAGTGGTTATCATGCCTCAGCCTCCCAAGTAGCTGGGACTACAGGCATGCACCACCATGCACAGCTAATTTTTGTATTTTTAGTAGAGACAGGATTTCACCATGTTGCCCAGGCTGCTCTCCAATTCTTGGCCTCAGGTGATCCACCAGCCTTGGCCTTTCAAAGTGCTGGGTTACAGGTGTGAGCCACCGTGCCTGGCCCCTGCACCTCCATTATCTGGGTTCTTTCCCTCACTACCCCCAATATTCATCTTCTGCTGCTTCTTCCCTTTCCTGATGATGGACTTTCCTGATCCTGGGTCTTTGAAGCGAGACTCTTCCTCATCTCTGGCTGGGCTGTCTCTGAGCCTTCCCCATTTCTTCTTCTTAGATCACAGTGGTGGCCTCAGTGTTGGCAGCTACCTGTGGACTGTGCTGCCTTACACAGCTCACAAATTCAGCTTCTGGTTCAGAAGATAAGTCCTGATCTCATCTTCTCTGCTTGTTTTCTCCCCAGCTGTTCTCCTCCTTCCACCATGGGTGTGATCAGTCTCCATCCATGGTTCTGTCTTCTATCCAGACTGCTGGTGCTAGTCCCAAACAAGACCTAGGCTTTACTTTCCCATTACATTAGTGACCGCAGCTACATAATTGTTGTCCTGCCCCGTTTGATTTAGAAGTTTTCTTTTCCTTCTCCTTCTTCTTTTAACATGTCCTATATATATTTGTATCTTTCGTCAGTAGCTTCAGGGTAGAAGCCTTCAAGACAGTGAGTTCTTAAGTTTCGGCTGCTTGTTCTCCACTCCTCAGGAAAACAACAATAAACAAACAAATAACACCAAAACAAACACTTGGCATCTGTATCTTACTTCTGAAGGTGATTGACAAGTGTGGAGAGATCCTCAGATGGATAATTCTCCATTAGGACATTCATGTCAAAGGGAGTCTCGCAGTTAACAGTAATAGTAACTGTCGAATAAGTATGATTCCTACTTTGTCTTACTGAAGAAAATGCAGACAACTAGGTTAGAGAGCTAGGAGGTGGAGGGGTTCTGTGAGCAGAAACTAGCCTATTTACTCTAGTAAAGCTTCATGGTCCCAATACAGAGCTCATAAGAGACAATGATTTAGCAGCAGCAACCTTTCTCTGTGCAGAGTAAAACTGAAATCTGAAAGACGGATATTGGCCCCTGGGTCATTCATCTTTGAAAGATACTTTCTTTACAGAGTGCAGAAATCATTCAAAAATGTAAACCGAACTCTGGTTTCCCAAGCATTTACGTAAATCAATATATATCAAATGGCATGCTATTATATAAAAAAGGAATGCGTTTTGTTGCTGGAATATATAGTGCCACATGACATGCATGAGCATGGCTTTACATATCACTTTTCACTTAGTCATTCAAGAGATGGAAATATTTATATTCAACAAGGAAAAAATATGATTGTTTCAATGCAGGAAATAGCTACATATGGAAACAAAAATGGAGAGCCAAGGGAATTATTTGCATTATTTGAACTAAGAACAAGAACATATAACTGCACTTGAAGCATCCAGATAATTGAATTAGAAGTGCCTATGCTTGATATTGTACCAACAATTCCTATTCATTTTATTTCTTAAATACATCTCAAACCTTTAACTCCTATTTGCAACCCCACTGCCACTTCCTGAGTTCAGATATTTATCAACTCTTCCCTATATCAGAGAATAAACTTAGTGATTTAACAGTTGTGCAAAATTTTCCCCAAATTGTAGGGATTGTAGAAATTGTAGAGATTATTGGGGTCACTATTGGTATAGGAATGCCATCATTCTATTTTCCCAAAATAAGAATATTTTAGAAGCACATATCCACCATCACCCATGTTTTGTAAGACAAATGATAGATTTAATGCTGAAAAAAAAGGTTTACATTATAATTTCAAAATGTGTTCTTTTTTAATGTTTTAATTGATACGTAAGAGTTGTACATATTTTGGGGGTATATCTGATACTTTGTTACTGGTGTACAATGTGTAATGATCATATCAGCATCAAAAGTGTGTTCTTTTCAATTTAGTGCATTGAGTTTTAGTAAATGGAATGAATTCAGTATAGACTTTATTGTTCTCGTCTTGCCGGAGATCTGTGAAAAATTTCCTATGGAACAGCAGAGTCCAGCAAAGCATCAGATTCACACAAATTCCTCCAATTGATCCTCACACAGTCTTCTAATAGGTCTTCCAAACTCCATTTTTTCCCACCCTGAATCCTTCTTACTACTTCAGCTAAAATGATCCTCTTAAATATGCAAAGTAGTCATTTGTTTAAAAGCTTCTGAAGCCCCCTGCTTCCATTGTCTTCAGAACAAAGTTGATACTCTTTCCTAAAGCAAACTTTCTAGGTTCTAGGGTTCTGTACTCTGGTGGTTTCACTTTATCTTTTTAGAGCTTGCACTTTGAGTGGGCCAGCAACATCAGATGGTGTCTAGCCCCCTACACAGGCATGCTTTGTCATCCTCTTTTATTTTTGCAAACACTGTTCCCTCCATCTGTTCTCACATGAAAAATTCCTTCCCCAGCCTTCGTGTCTCAAATCTAGTACAAACCTTCTTCGCACTGACTCCCTAGGCTGCATTTTTACTCATTCATTCAACAAATGTTTATTGAGCCTTTATTGTATGCCAGGTGGTTTTGGTGAGGCAGGGTTAAGCAGGAGACACAGCAGCAAGTGGAGCAGATAAAACCCCTGCCCTGAAGGAACTTACATCCTTAAATGTTATTTTTATTAATCAACCAATGCATCTTACATACAGTGCCATCATAGTATGAGACCATATGACTTCTCTTCCAAACCACAATTATTTTGAAAGTAAAAGGCATGTTATTAATAATTATAGGATAAGCCAGGTGGGGTAGCTCATGCCTATAACCCCAGAACTTTGTGGGGCCGAGGCGGGTGAATCATTTGAAGTCAGGAGTTTGAGACTAGCCTGGCCAACATGGTAAAACCCCATGTCTATTCAAAATACAAAAATTAGATGGGTGGGCACCTCTAATCCCAGCTACTTGGGAGGCAGAGGCAGGAGGATCACTTGAGGTGAAGATTTCAGTGAGCCAAGATCGTGCTATGGCACTCCAGCCTGGGTGACAGAGTAAGACTCTGTCTCAAAAAAAAAAAAAAAAAAAAAAAAGAAAGAAAGAAAAAATTATAGGATGAAAGGTGTAAACCAGCACTATACACAGATAACTGGAATGATTGAGTACCAGATTGTGTCACTATTTGTTAGACTTGCCCAAGAAATTTGTATGCACAGCACCTAACACATACCAGGGACAGGGATGACAAGCACAAATACACTGAGTGATTCAATACATAAGTGAACAAATGAACAAATGAAAACCCCATACAGCCAAGACAATGTTAAGCTAAAAGGACAGAGCTGGAGGCATCACACCACCTGATTTCAAACTATACTACAAGGCTACAGTAACCAAAACAGCATGGTACTGGTACCAAAACAGACATACAAACCCACGAAGCAGAACAGAGACCTCTGAAATAACACCACACATCTACAACTATCTGATCTTCGACAAACCTGACAAAAACAAACAATAAGGAAAGGATCTCCTATTTAGTAAATGGTGCTGGGAAAACTGGCTAGCCATATTCAGAAAACTGAAACTGGACCCCTTCCTTATTCATCATACAAAAATTAACTCAAGATGGATTAAAGACTTAAATGTAAAACCTAAAACCATAAAAACCCTAGAAGAAAAGCTAGGCAATACCATTCAGGAAATAGGCATAGGCAAAGACTTCTTGACAAAAACACCAAAAGCAATTGCAACAAAAGCCAAAATTGACAAATGGACAAATGGGGTCTAATTAGACTAAAGACCTCTGCACAGCAAAAGAAACTATCATCAGAGTGAACAGGCAACCTACAGAATGGGAAAACAATTTTGCAATCTACCCATCTGACAATGGTCTAATATCCAGAATTTACAAGGAACTTAAACATATTTACAAGAAAAAAACAACCCCATCAGAAAGTGGGCAAAGGATAAGAATAGACAGTTCTCAAAAGAAGACGTTTATGTGGCCAACAAACATATGAAAGAAAGCTCAACATCAACTTATTATCAGACAAATGCAAATCAAAACTGCAGTGAGATAACCATCTCACGCCCGTCAGAATGGTGATTAATAAAAAGTCAGGAAACAAAGATGCTGGCAAGGCTGTGGAGAAATAGGAACGCCTTTACAATGTTGGTGGGAATATAAATTAGTTCAATCATTGTGGAAGACAGTATGGTGATTCCTTAAGGATCAAGAACCAGAAATACCATTTGACCCAGCATTTCCATTACTGGGCATATACCCAAAGTAATAAAAGTCATGCAATTATAAAGACACATGCACATGTATGTTTTGTTTAGTTTTGTTTTGTTTTTGAGATGGAGTTTTGCTCCTGCTGCAAAGGCAGGAGTGCAGTCACACGATCTCCGCTCACTGCAACCACCGCCTCCCAGGTTCAAATGATTATTCAGACTTAGCCTCCCAAGTAGATGGGATAATAGGCACCCACCACCATGCCTGGCTAATTTTTTGTATTTTTAGTAGAGACAGGGTTTCTTCGTGTTGGCCAGGCTGGTCTCAAACTCTGACCTCAGGTGATCTGCCCACCTTGGTCTCCCAAGTTACTGGGATTACAGGTGTGAGCCACTGCATCTGACCTCACATATGTTTATTACAGCACTATTTACAATAGCAAAGACATGGAACCAACCCAAATGCCTATCAATGATAGACTGGCTAAAGATATTGTGGCACATATACACCAGGGAATACTATGCAGCCATAAAAATTAATGAGATTACGTCCTTTGCAGGGAGATGGATAAAGAAAGCTGTAAGCCATCATCCTCAGCAAACTAACACAGGAACAGAAAACCAAACACCATATGTTCTCACCCAAAAGTGGGAGTTGAACAGTAAGAACACATGGACACAGGGAGGGGAACCTCACACACTGGGGCCTGTCAGGCAGCGAGGGGCTGGGGGAGGGATAGCATTAGGAGAAATACCTAATGTAGATGATGGGTTGCTGGGTGCAGCAAGCCACTATGGCACGTGTATACCTATTGATTCTTACAGTGACCTTACATACTAAGGATTATTGCTTCTGAACCTCACAGAAAAAATGGGATTCTCTCAGAGTGGAAGTAGAATGTTAAGTAAAGTTTGGTGAAAATAAGAAAAAAGGGATAGTTCCACTCTACCCTAAAAAATAACTGAAACACCAGTTTAACCCAAATTTTCTATAAGATGCTGAGTAAATAATGAGTGTGTAAACCCCTCTGTGATGGTCAATGCAGAAGCACACATAATCAGGCTCACATTATCCTCACTCTGTTTAAAAGGGCCTTCTGCTGTTGGTTCTATCCCCACAAGGAGAGAACAGGAACTAGGGCTTGGACTCCAGGGTCAGACATTGGGTGTCTAAGTCCAATTCTGTCATTTTCCAGCTATGGGATATTAGTCAAGATAGTTATCCTCCTAACTCTCGATTCTCTTATTCATATAATGAGGATAACTATAAGGCTACTGTGAGAATTACGTAAGATAATTTGTATAAGAGTACTCAGTATGATGCCAAGTCTACATGCTTAGTCCCAAACTGACAGCTGTTGTTAGGGCCACCTTCGTGAATGAGTGACCTGTGGGGTTGCACAGAACGCAGAACCTGGTTCTCAGAAGGGTTCCTTGCTGGGTTTAATTCTCTGAGATTACTGTCTCGAAAAATCTTAATAATTTTATACTTCAGCTTGTGTTTTGTAAGTGGCATTCAACGGGACAACAGAGCATGCTTTGAGTACTGAAGATAAGAGCAAGAGGTATGCCCATCATTCCTTGCCACCCATGCTGTAGAGCACTGCAAATCCCCATGAACACAGAATTCTAGTAGATTTGCATTGCATGGTAGTTCAATGAAACTCAAAGTCAGCACAGTGTAAGAGTGTACACCTTTAGGTAAGCAGAGATGCTGCTAAACCAGAGACACTATGCTTTGGTTTTGACCAAAACTTGCTTCAAGCACAGAAATGTGTCATTTAAAGAAACAGAAAAGACTAGGTAACCCTATCACATCCTTTCCTACCCCTGTTTCTTTCCTGTATTAGACAACAATTTATGCTGAAAATGATGATACAGAAGGAAAGGAAAAGAGAAGGCAATCATACATAGTTCCTTTACCTTTCAGTCCTTCCTTACTCAAGCTGAAGGCAGAAGGTGTTGGTTGAATATGCCCAAACAAAGAACTAAGAGAAAAACAGTTGAGTTAGTTTTGTGTATCATTTCCACTATATGTGGTCAGAATGAAATATATACTTACATAGGAGTTACAAAATATGAATTGTATAAATATTCTTATACCAACATTGAAAACTGGTATTGCACAATATGAAGATAAATGGGAAAATTCATGCTAATAATTTAAAATGTTAATTTTCTTTTATTGAGAAGAACGTTAAATAGCAAATGAAAAACATGACAAGTTGAGAGACAGAGACCACAGAAGAAAGGAAATAAATTTAATTTTAGTACCTTTAATGGCACTGTTTTTCCTGTACTTTGATTAAAGGAGCCTGCGTTTTCAGTTTTTTCTGAGCTCAACAAGAAATGTGCCTGACCCTGCTCTTGTTGCTGTTATTATTATTGCTTTATTCTGAGAATGAATCTAGGCATTCTTAAATGCCACTGCCTCCAGGAAGGCAGCCCTGATTGACTGGTCACAATCAATCTCTCTCTCTCTCACTCTCTTGCTTAACCCTGTATAACTTTTATTAGATTTCTGTTTTAGCACAAGCCCTCAGCATGATTTGTATATACATCTGTCTCACCAACTAGGCTGTGTCCACCTTAGGGTTGGTAATGTGAGTCCCAGAATTCTCTACCTCACTGTCAGCCCATGCCAGTAGTTAGTTAATGCTTTTTGACTAGAATCATTGGCATCTCCGCGAACTGCTCATCCAGATGTGAATTTTTCTTCACGGATTCACCAGGATGCTACATTTTGATTGAATCAACCGAATACCCTAGAAGCATCATGCCATCACTTTTCTTACAGTTTTCATCCACATTTTGGAGTCAGTCTTTTGATCTTAGGCAGTCAGGACAAGACACAGGTTTTGTTTGCTGTTTTAAAGGTAGAACTCTTTTACTAGAAGCGGACCTCTTTTTCTGGGGGCAGCAAATAGATTGGCTTCCTCTCCTAATTAAATCTCTGAGCTCTTCTCTTCCTCAGAGCTGAGGCTCCAGTTTGGTGAGTGACTTGTGCGCAACACAGTGCTCTTTCTTTCTCTGTTAGCGGAAAAAGAGAAGCTGGTTGCTAAGCATAGACTGTCTGGTGTTGGGGCTAGCGTTCTAAATTGCTTCCTGCTGGAGGGGTCCTTGGAGTCATAAGTGACTGGCAGGTGCCCAGAGCAGATGAGACCTTCTGTTGCTCTTGAAGCGAACTCTGGGCTCCTCGTCAAGACTTGAGCCCACCTTGATTTAGCCCCTGGTCTCTGGTGCCACTGCCCCATGCCAAGCCAATGCCCCAGTGGTGAATATTTAAGCTCTCTGGGAACACCTTGTTGGTAGACACCGGCTTTGCTTGTGCAGACCCCTGCGCTCTGGGTGACCTTAATTTCCTTAATCATCTCCCCCTCTACACAGCCTATTCACCTCCTTGGTGAATTCCTTCTTTAAGGCTCATCTTAAACATAAAATATGGTTATTTGCTTGGGAATATAGAAGAATCTTTCTCTCAAACCTGTACTAGAGAAAAAAATCCTGTTGAGGTAAATATAAGCAATAAAATCATAAAAACCAAATAGAACTAGAAACAATATAAGTGTGTGATCTTGTGATAGGAAGAGTCTTTCTAAATATTGTATCTGAGGCAGAAATCATAAACAAAAATGTCATAGAATTGAACACAGAAAAAAAATAAATTTGCATATTAAAGCATTACATACACAATTAAAAAGCAGATGATTACCCATAATTTGCCTAGATCCATGAATTGATGAATAGACTCAGTTTTTAAAGTTCTCTAACAACTCATTAACAAAGACACCTCCCACAGAAGAAACATGAAAGATTAATTCATGAAAGAAGATATCCAAGAAATGTTTTTAAAGATCATAACATAAAAAGTCTTTCTCAGAAGCTATTAAAGAAATGCAGTTAAGCTTTGCTCTTTTACTAGTATAAGTCCAGCAAAGAAAAATTAAATACTATTATCTGGGGTGGATTAGACTATTGCTCAGCAAATATTCATTCCCTGCCAATCCATTGATTCAAGGGTTGTCGTATGATTAGCTTTAGTATCACGGTGAATGAATTATATTTCCTCAGCCCTTAACTTAAGACTTAGCCACATTTCTTGCTTTAATCAATGGTACATATACACATATTTTTTGATCAATAGCATAATGCGTGTTCACATGGTAAGAGTTTCTCTTTGCATACCCGTCTTTTACCATGAAAAGAACATACTTCATGTACCTACTTGTTCAGAGAGGATGAGAGACTAGTGAAGCAGGCCTATATTTTGGAGCTAAGCCCAGCCTAGATCAGCCAAACTTGAGCCAACACATAGACAAGTGAACAAGAAGTTATTTTTATTATTACAAAGAATGCCACCGAGTTTAAGAAGGTTTGCTACATAGGATGATTGATACTTAACTGGAACTATGTTTGATATTGGTAAAAATATCAAGAAATTGCTTTGGCCATTCCAGTAGGAGGATTGAGAAACGTAAAAGAAGGGAGGAAAGAAGGAAAGAGGGATGATGGAGAGAGGAGGAGAGAAAGATAAAGAACATTATGGCACACCGCTTTTTTACTGAGTTGGTATGCCTAAGGGAAGTGGAATTAGGCCATGTAAGAGGAGCAAATAACAAAATCCAATAATCAAGCAAAAAAAGGATGCAGATTCTAAATCCATATTGCTAAACAGAATCATCATGTTGCAATGATAATGGCAATGAGAATAACTTGCACCCAAACAGTATTTTTAAAAATACAGAAGTTCCTCATGTAGTTGTCAAATTTTAACTCATTCCCATTTTACAGATAAGAAAACTGAGACTCGGAAGTTCTACCACTTGCCCAAGGTCACAGGCACTCCTGAAATTTGTGTAAGGGTCTTCTGACTCCAGAAGGAGTCCTTTTGTGTGACATCTGCATCCAGTTATCCCTTGCTGGCTTGGAGTTTCTCTGCACGTCTCATCCACAGCATTTCCTGAGACAATCTAACATGTGCTACTCTTGTAAGTAGGGGACATGGAGCTTGCTAATGATCCTATCTATACTAATTATGAGCAACCCTGGTTTGGAAAATCTAACTTACCCTCTTCTCGGATCTTGTCAAGTCCCATTATGGGGCACTGCCCAGAATATTTCTCATGAAAGGATAATAATTACTCCTTATTCAAAGGATTCAATTAGGGGCCTTTCATCAAAGGGTCTTGAGTACTTGCTGTGCTCCTTCAAAAGTAGCGATCATGCTTACAGAGAGAGTCAGAGATAAAGGGCAGCATTTGGAGATTAAACGTTTCATGTGCTGTATCGGGGACGATGCTGTCCACATAGAGAACATCCAGGAAAACAAGCCTATCCTTTGAAAGTCACAAATAGAAAAGACCAATTTGAATTCTAATCTTTCCACTACAACACTTTGTTTAGGGATACGAGAGCACCAAGAACAGTTTCAGCCAAGACTGATTTGATAGCATCTACAGAGACAACCTATATTCACTGAGAGGGGCAGGTGTGGAGAGCAGAAAGAACGGCAGGTGTCGGGTGAGGAGTCTGGGTTTACCTGTGGCTGCTTACAAGCTTGGGGAGTTTCAACAAACCTCTTGCAACTCTTTGGTTTGTTTGGTTTTTCTCCTTTCCTTCCTTCTTCTACCCCTCTGATCCTTTGTTAACATGTGTAGGCCTACTGTATTTGTGCGTATACACGCGTGCACGCGCACACGCAATACAACAGTAAAAATCTCAGTTCATGACAGCTAGAGCAGCCAAGTACTGATTTTAATCATGTGCATAAAAAGCCCAGAAGCGCGAGCTTCCACGGGGGTGAGTGAGCACTACAGAGTCACACTTGCGTGGTTTCCGTTTTCTTGTCTCTGTCAATACTTTGCCCCGCGCTTGCATTTCCCACCATGCCTTTACTGATGATAAATTCATTGTCATGATGATGATGCAGGTCACAGATATCCCTTCCCACCTTCCCACCAGCAAGAGGCTCTTTGTATGTTTCTAAATATACCGGCATCCCAACCCCAGAATCCCATTTTGATTAAGATGCCAGCCTATTTGGAAACACACAAATAGCCTCTTTTTGGTGGGAGGATGGGAAGAGGGTATCTGTGACCTGCAGCATTATCACGATTTTGAAGATCTCTTTTTTTGTGTGTCACTTGCAGCACTAATTACCGCGTCTTCCAAAGTGCAAGCAGCAGAAAGATGACATACTGAAGTTGATGAATTTGAGGAGATATTTGGAAAGAAATTTGTTACAATGATGTGGTCAAGGTTTAAGGAAGGCAAGGAGGGATGTCTCGGTTCTGGGTGCTGGTGATAGCAGGGACCTGTTATCCCCCACAGGCCAGAAGGCATGAGGGGAGAAAGTGGATCTAGCACCCAATGAGAGAATTGCTTTAAAGGACCTTTGGCAAGAGCTGGGGTTTTGGGAGTGGGATCAGGAAACTTGGGCACCCCAGCCCCAAAGAAGCCAGGAAAATAAAAACTCCAACTTGGCTTTCTTGGTGGTTTTAAGGTCTTACTCTTGCTCCCGGTCTTCTACTCTCGCCACGACCACCCTCCAAAATACACCTCCACAACCCAAAGCCCAAGGGCATGATTGCCCATTGATATAAACCATTGTGAGCAGCTTCCTCTCAGGGCACAGAGCAAGTGGAAAATGGCAGAGCTGTACCTGGTGCTCAGCCCAGTCCTGTTGTAATTCTGCGCTTTGCTCTGCAGTAAGTGGATAGATAAGGTAGAGAAATATGCTGGGTGTGCAGGGTGAAGGAAGAGGATTGTCTGGGGTTTAAAAACATATTTATGAAGAACAGAGAAGGAAATACAATGTTTAAAGTTAAGAGGGAAAGAAAATGAGGAAATAAGCATGGAGAATGGACATCTTTTTGCTGTTTTGAAATGGAGGCTAACAGTGAACACATCCTGAGACCCACCACATTTCAGGGGCAGTGCGGGCTGCAAGACTCAAGAATAAACTGCTATTCTGGCCTTTTAGAACCATTAACTCAAAAAAGGAATTAAACAGATTCCAAACAGGCTAAGAGAATGGTCTCAGAGAAATGTATGGAAACTCTAAGAACCACAGATTTAGCCTCACATATTTTGGCAGGACATGGAGCCAAGGGTTAGCTACTGCACATGAACTTTGAAATAGATGAAATTGCTTTCAGAGAGTTAAAGTTAAATCTATGCTCAGCGATGTGATTTTCTGTCTATGGCCAGTGAGAGAAACCCAGGCAGAGACTATAAGTCAGTAAAAGCGAGAGATGAAAATACTGTCCATATACAAAGGTTTGTGAAGTGTCTGTTTGGAAAGTCAATATTTTACACATGTGGTATCATTTTAATCTTCACAACGACGCTGTACATACAGCTTCATTATTTCTATTTTACATGTGTGGCACTTGAATCCCATAGAGGTTAAATCACTTGCCCAAACTATCACAGCAGGTGAAGGGTCAGAAAAGTAAGCTAAATGCAGGTTTCTGGATTCAAAGCACTACTCAGGGAGATGGAGTTGGAAGGCAGTCAAAATTTTATGAAAAACAACCCAGTGAGAATAATTTTATTATAAAGATGATAGTCCATCCTATTTCTTTGCTTCATCACCTATACAGAAAAGCCTGCTCTTGGCAGAGTTTTTATAGCATGTTCCAGAAGACAGAGAATGTGGATCTATGGTGTACTGCATTGATAATGGCTATCAAAAGATATTTTCACCTGGTACCATGGAACATGACTATATTTGCAATAAGAATCTTTGCAAATAGAATTAAAGTAAGGATCTTGAGAAGAAATCATTCTGAATTAGGGTAGTCCCTACATCCAATAATAAGTGTTTTTATTAAAGGTGGAAAAAGAGTTGACAAATGAGAAGACACAGAGGAGACCATGTGAAGATGGAGGCCAGGAACACGGTGTTGCTGTCACAGAAGCTACCAGAAACCAGAAGAGGAAAGTAAGGTTTATTCCCTGGAGCTGTTACAGGGAAGATGGCCCTGCTGTCATCATGATTTCAGACTTCTAGCCTCCAGAACTGTGAGAGGAAAGAGTTTCTGCTGCTGTAAGCCCCAAAGTCTGCAGTCGTTTGTTATTGCAGCTCAGTGAAACTAAAACAAGAACTTTTGGGCACTAAATAAATATTCTTCCCTATGGAAAATGGAGGAAGGATTCACCATCGTATTCCTCAAGCTTATTTCTCTGCTTAGCTCAGAGTCCATGCCTTCCACGTGACCCCTGGACTACTGTGACAGAGCCTGACCCCTAGCAGGTGTTCAATAAATACTTATGGAATGACTATATGGCAGCCATTTTTGTCATTAGTAACTCTAAGTATTTGCTTCTGGGTATTTAGCACCCAATGCTTCCTAAGCCCAGTTTGAAGAGTATCGCATATAGTTTTCTCCAGACTTGACAAGATCATTGCAAGGAAAGTATTGATGTTTCTATCCTGCTTCTAAGAAGACCAAAACTTGTAAAGAAAAAATGAGCTGCCGACTTCTGGTTAACAACAGGTGGGACACAAAACAAGTCTGCCTTATTCCAAAGCCTACATTCTAACCTCCACGTGGCAGCAGGTTCCATCTAAACTCTAAAAGAAGTTCCCCTAAGCAGAGAGACCATTTTGGTCTTCTTGGGGTATGACAAATTTGAAAGGTAAATCCTGAAAAGTTTGGATTTCAGCAAGGAAATGTTTTGGTAAAAGCCACCTTGATCCACAGGCAATCCTGTGACATTACTCACCCCTTCTTTTTTATCTATATCCGAAGGACTTCTGCAGTTAGAGCCAAGCTAGCTGGAGTGTGGGCTGTCTCAGTGAGCAGTGGGGCCCAGGCTCCTGGAGATGGGTGAGTACTAGGTAATACTTGGACAGTTGTTCCCTGAGCTTTGAGATTCTTTGATTCCATGAGACCACCTCACATGGCTGATTAAAGGATCAAAGGATAGAATGGATATCAAAAGGCTTTGAAAAGTTCTCAACTATAGGAGAGAATAAATATTAAATAAGTTAGCTTTTAAAAACGGCCCCACATACAGCCTAGAAGAGAGTAAACATTCAATATTTGCTGTGTAATTATCAATTTCTCAAAAGCTCTTTAAGGCAATTTAGTAAAATAAGAATTTATCTTATATTTGAAAACATTTGGACAACATTATAATATTAACTTAGGAAAGTTACATAAATCCTTCGAGCTACATTTGCGAGAATGAAGTGAGATGATGTTTGAAAATTCCTAACACTGCTTCTGACACATAGCAAACTTGCGATAAATGAGACCATTTTCTTATTTTAAGACATGGGCTGTATAATATCTATGAGAGAAAAACTCCAAAAGGCAGGTTTTAAAAAATTTGTGCTTGAAGAATATTCATGGCATAGAAACAATGCTCAAGGTATAATGCATACTGGAGAAGGTAGAATGCAGACATGTCGATATTTGTGTACATTGTGCAATGCTATTTTGAAAAATATATATTTGAAACTGACATTTAATAATAGAAATGTGTTATGTTTGGGAATGCCTGTGTTTGTAGCTGCATGGTCACATGTGTAATCTACAGACGGATTCTCATATAACAAATATATGTATTTACTACAGATGAACATTGAGTTCAAAAATGTTTATTAATTCCTTCTGTTGTCTGTATCATAATTCACTTTGAAATTACTTCTGTATGAATAATGTGATGTTTGTAGATAAAATTTAATATTTGTGGGGAAAATTTAATTTAATTCTAGGCTATTATTTAGCATTTAAATTATCATTAGCAAGAATCATCCCTTTTGCAGTGGTTACATGACACTTATAACATTGTTGCTAAAATCTACACCAGAGAATGAGCTAATTAATAAAAAGCTTGGTAGAAATTAATGTTATTGGCAAGGGGAGTAATGTTCAAAATGATTAGATTAGGACATCTACCAAGCTTACATGAAAATTGTAAATCCAGCTGCCGAATGTCATCTATGCAGCATTTGAGGTCCAGGGATGCACTGGTTCTAAAGCTGCAGGCCCTGGAGGGCTGTCATCAAATCCACCCGTAAGACTGGAAGACCTGCATCCAGGTATCTCTGAGCTCAAGTTTCATGACAAGTATTAGTCTGAGTGCTTTGGGGAGGGGAGTTGGGAAGGGGAGTTTCCTGAGCTAAGGACAAGGTAGTGAGATTGTATTTTTGTGCCTTTGTACGGTGACTTGCTGTACAGTTGGCAGAATTTTCTGGAACTCTTGATATATTGTAACAAAACACTTTATAGTGAAGTTGAAGAGGAGGTAACCTATTGACTCCCCTAAGCTCTCAGAGAAGAGCTCTCCCAGCATATACCCACCAAACATATGCCAGTTAGCATCTATGCCATAAATTCTGGAAACAGAGATGATAGTATTTTATCAAGTATTAATGTACTATAAATGAACCATTTACTATGTAGTCGTCTATATTTCCAGGCTTCTTAGTGACCCCGTGTGTGTGTGTGTGTGTGTGCACACACAATTTTTATATACATGCATAGGAGTTTAAAAGAAAAATATAGACATGTTCGCACAGAGATTACCTGTAGATATTTTTATTTTCTTCTTCATCCTTTTAAAAAATACTCTAAATTTCTTTCAATAAAGCAAATATTTTATAATAAAAATGCAATAAATGCTATGAAAATCTGCAGTCACACTTCACAGTTGCAGATTTGCTCAAAGGAAACAGATGGCTGTTAGCCCTGTAACATTCTGTCTCCTAAAATTAGAGCCAGAGACTCCTGTGTGATCCATTGCACAAAATGGATTCCAGATTTAAAAATGCAAATAGACATAATTGCAAATCATTAACCTAATTGTGACAGTGAGGGTGGATCTAGTCAACACAATCGTTTATTCAATGATATATATTAAATGCAGACACTGTTCTCAAGCTGTGTACAGGGCAGTTTAGAAAAGAAATGCGTTCCTGCTCTCATGGAACTTTCTGTTGATTTGAACAACCTCAACAGTGATTATTGGTATGTTGCTGGTATCTCTTTCTAGATAAAAGTTCCACAAAGGCAGAGATCCATCTGCCTTATTCACAATTAATTTTCTAGGTCTTTCCACATGTGTGTCATGTAACAGGTGCAAATAAATATTAGTCAAACTGAAATTAAAAGAATTTGCTAAAGAAATTCAAACCAATGGAAATCAGCTCACCGGAATTTTTGAGTGGCTGATGCCAGGCATGTAAGTTCCACAGTAAGAGCAGCATGTGGACTCTGAGCCCCTAAGGGTCATGTTGTCTCTGAAGAGTCAAGTCAGAGTGTGATACATGCCATGACAGAGATATACAGAAAGGACACAACTAGTCAAATGGAGAGAAAGGTAAGAGGACACAAAAGACATCTTTTGAGTTACTTGAGAGCTGGATTATTAAAGGATAAGAGTTAGTTGGATAAAAAGAGGAGAAAGAACATTCTAAGCAAGGAAAAGCAGTATGTGCAATTGTATTGATAGTTGGTATATTAGTCTGTTCTCAAGGTGCTAATAAAGACATATCCAAGACTGAGTAATTATAAAGAAAAAGAGTTTTAATGGACTCACAGTTCCAGATGGCTGCGGAGGCTTCACAATCATGGCAGAAGGCAAAGGAGTAGCAAAGGCATGTCTTACATGGCAGCAGGCAAGAAAGTGTGTGCAGGGTAACTCCCATTTATAAAACCATCAGATCCTCATGGTAGTGAACCACTTATTCACTACCATGAGCACAGTATGGGGGAAACTGCCCCCATGATTCAATTGTCTCCACCTAGCCCCACCCTTGACACATGGGGATTATTACAATTCAAGTTGAGATTCGGGTGGAAACAGAGCAAAACCATATCAGTCAGAACAGCACGGTATATTTCAGTAATTGACCTTTTAGCCTGGTTAAATATGTACAGGGTTTTCAATCCATAGTATGGAGGTAGACTTTTGTCATAATGGAGGACATGAGTTAACCATGGAAGATTTATAAACGAGGACTGACTTAACAAGATATATTTCCATTAACCCTTTTGGGAATCTGTATATAGGATGTCCTCTGGGAAGAGGGGAGGACAAGAATGGGTGGCAAGAATGCTAGTAGGGAGACTGTTGGGACAGTCAGAGCAGGAGATGGTGAGCCAAGGTCTTGAGAAGAAAAGGAGTGGATGGAATTAAGGGCTATTTCTAAAGTCATATTGGCATTATTTGGTGGAATGACTCAGGCAGCAAACATGTGTTGAGTTACAGAATAACTCAAAATATATTAAGTTCAACAGTCATGTCAGGTTAATTAAATAAAGTACTTTGGAAAATGTCCACTCAATGTAGTGTTTTTAGAACACTTGTGAAGTGCGTTTTTATCTCAGAATGCTGGATTGTATCTAGTTTAGTTGAAAAACAATAACAACAACAATAATTATTTCTTGTAATCTTTATGACCACAAAATTCACTTTATCGTCTCAAAACCCTACGAACAAGAAAGATGTTACAACCATCACCATTTTAAAAATAAAAAGAGGAAAATCATGCTTGTACAAAGTAAGAAACTTCTATAATGTCAAATATTTAATAAATGATGCAGCGTGTGGGTAAATGTGTGTGTGTGTGTGCATATGGAGATTTTTTAAACTCTAAGTCTTAGGTTTTTCCACCATGTAAAAAAAAAGCTTAAGCTTGTGCCTATGACATCATTATCACTTAATCTGATCATGATTAGACCTCTAATAGCAACAATGGAGAGTTGAAAGAATGTTATGGAAAATTCACATATATCATAATTTTTGCTTCAATAAATTTTATTTGAAAGAAATTAATGTTTTTAATTGCAAAGCATGATTTAAGGCAAAGAAGAAGTTATCATTCTTTGACCCAGATTGAACTAACCAGCATTCCCTCTGTTTATGAATTCACTTTTTATTAGGTTGATATGATCAGTTATTATTTTAGAATAATAGTAGTGAGTCTAAATAGCATAGCTTTAACATGACACAAAGAATTGAAACAAAACAATGATGATCATTTCTTATTCTTGAAAATACCATTCCTGTTGGCCATGACTTCAAAAGCAAAATTTTAGGTTCTATCAGATGGTTAAAAAACAGAGCACAAGAAGGGAATACCAAGTATAAAATGGCTCAAAGACTTATTGATTTTTCTCTGATTTATATACCAGTGGACAAATTTGAAAATGAAAACATATCCCTTGCATCCTATCTTCGTCCACTGAACACAACTTCAAACTTCATCCATTTATGTCTTCCAAAACTCTTGCCCCACTATTATCACTCTCATTCAGCAGCTGAAAGGATATTTTGAAAAGAATATTAGAGTGTATTTCTCTCCTGATTAATGCCCACCAATGGCCCCCATTTCACCTGGAATTGAATTCAAAGTTTTTGTTCTGTCCCACACAGCTCACATTATGTTCTCTGCCTACTTCTGAAACTTCTCCAATCTCTAGACTTTTATCTTCTTCTGTGCCTTACCTCGGCCATTCTATTACAGATTCTTTCCTAAACACTCAACATTCTTTCTAGGCTTTGTACTACGTACACCCAAAGTACCACACTTTTAGTAGCTGGAATAAATAGAACTTTCTACAAACTTGGACATGAGAGGGAAAAGGAGTGACAATGTCTGTAACACTATGTTTTTAGTTTGTCTTTCTTTACTTGAAGATGTTAACAAACTAACACTATTCTGGCAAACTGGAAGCAACATTGAAAAAATATGATTGTTTAGGGAGCAATAGTAATTATGCCTTAATAATGACTGAGTGTATTTAAATTGTGATATCAGCCTCTTCTCTCACAGACTGAAGTAGAAAGCAAGAAGCTGGCTACGGAAATAGTGGGGCACAGGCCGTGTGATCCATCCTATAGTTTTACAGAATGGATAGCAGAGCCCTGGGAGAAATGGAGTCTTAAATTTAGGATGTTGATCGGTCAACCAAAAATACCCAACTGGATATAAGGCCAGTGGCAAACATATGACCTATGAGAAAACAAAAGGGCACTTCCAAGACCCAAGGCTAGGCAATTGTAAATGTTTATAGTCATGTGAGGTAAACAGAGCTGAGCACAGATTTTGACAGAAGAAATAAAGAGCTAAATGATATGGACAAAAGACAGGGAAATACTGGGTAGAAGAGGGCAGTTCCCCAGCAAAGACCGCATCCCCAAGCCTGGAAACCCACAGCCCTAAATGAAAACAAGCATTTCTGTTTTCAAACCCAAGTGTTGCCTTTTGGACCTCCATGCCCCATTATCTGGTACCCATATAAACTCTAAACCCCAGGCTCCATGGGCAGATGAGCAGACAGAGGAGCAGAGGAACAGAAGGGCGGTGCCACAGAGAAAGAGAGACGAGAAGGATTGTCTGAACATTGAGAGGAGTTTGACTGGGGTTGGTTAGAGAGGAGATGGGCTGCAGGACAGCAGAACTCCAGGGGAAGATCATCTTCCCACTCCATTCCTTTTCCAGCTTCCTATCCATTCCACTAAGAGCCACCTCCATCACCTAATAAAACCCCACATTCATCATCCTTCAAGTTAATGTGTGACCTGATTCTCCCTAGATGCCAGACAGGAACCCAGGTACTAAGAGGGCACTGAGCTGGTTAACACTTCAGCTATTGGTGGGCAGCAGAGCTAAAAGAGCTACGTAGCACACACGCTGGGACTTCAGGAACGGTAGGCACCCACACCTAGATGCTACCATGGGGCCAGAGCCCGAAAGCACTCACCCTGGCTCCTGCATATCTGCATGCTCTCCCCCACAAAAGGAGTTTTTGTGTGGGCAGCCAAAGAGAGGAGCCACACACCTCTGTGTCATATCCTGTGAGGGAGTTCAGGGAACTCTCCCGTTTCACTTAGAGCTAACAACAAGCACGGGATTCAAAGGAAGAGGTGGAAGGATCCAAGGGTGAGTGGAAAGCTGCAGAAGAAAAAAATTTTGCAATGTATGTAGCAAGCAAGTGGCTATATCAGGGATACATAAATAACTCTCCTGAATCAACAAGGTAAAGATAAGTAGCTAGCCCAATAGAAAATTAAACATGATGTCCAAAGAAGAAGGAATACAAAAGATCAATAGATGTATGATAAGCTGTTCTAGCCCAGTGAAATGCAAATGAAAGCAACAATAAAATACTACTTTTCACCTACTGATTTGGTAAAAATGGAAAAATTTATAATAGCCATTTTAGGAGGGGGCTGGGAAACAAAGATTCTTTCAAATTCTGGCAGGAATATACATTTGCAGAATCCATTGGGAGGGCAAAATGGCGTTATTTATGATTCTAGGTATCTATCCTTAAGAAGCATTGTCACTAGGACTTGGAGAATCATGCATACAGATGCTCATTGTGACATTGCTAAGAAGCAAAAATCAGGAGACTAATGTCTTTTAATAAGAGAATGGCTAGTCATCCTGGACATTGCAAAGAACACTAAGTGGCCCCCAAAATAATGAGATATATCTATATTATTACATATAATTCTCTGAGACATATTGCTATTTGAACAAAACGGTATGGTTCCAATTGTAAATGTTTATAGTCGAAAATCACAGTTAAAAAAAAAAAGCCCTATGGGCAAACAACACTATGTGCATAAAGGCTTTTAACATCAGGCTGGAAAGATAAGAGACTTGACATCTCGACACCTCGTAGGTCACTGTTAATTACCTGTGGAGAGTGGAGGGGCCTGAGGCCAGGAGTTAAGGAGGATCTCATTTGGTGTGCAGTGTTTAAATGAAATTCAGGCTGACTGAACATGTTGCGACAGACTGGAAAGTTGCATAATTTAAAGAAAAAAAGAAGTGAACGAATGTGCTGGACTGACACGAGCATACATTTCTGTTTCCAGTTCTTAAGAGCATCACGTGAAACTTCTAACAATTACTTGTATTAACATTAAATTGATTTATTTTTTAAAGCATTCATCTAAGGAAATGTGATTATAAAGAGAAGTGAAAAAGGACAACAGAACAATCAAACATAGCATTTTCATGTAACCTGTGATTATAACTGTAGAGTATGAAGCAGCATTTTCCAGAAAATGTTAAAAAGAAAAAAAAGCAGGCATCTGGCTAATCTAAGCTGCAATAGCTTAGATTAAGCTGCATGTGTAAATTAGATGTAATAAGTAGAGAGTCTCTTTATCTATATATCCAAAATATCAGTTGCTTAAAATCAATAAGTAGCAGAACTGAGATGCAGGAACCTCAGTGCTTAGACTTGAGTTTACCTAGTCCATATTGACAATGTATAGATGAATAAATAGCACGCCAGAGTGCAAAGTAAGGAACTTTTTGTTGCAGGCAACAGTAAGTGACTGTGGTTAAGAGGAGCAAAAGGAGAATGAACTGGAAAGATAAACATGACTCACAGATGAGTAAGAATAGCTGAGAAATCAAGTTCAGAAACAGGACTTTGGTAGGAATCCAGGTAACTGTGCTATAAAACTGAAGATCACTTATTAGATGCTAACTTTATTCTAAGAGGCTCTAAAAATAGAATGTATTCATTGAGTTCTTGTGATATTCCCAATACTCCCTCTAAGCATAATAAATCCTTTGTTTTCTTTCAACAGAAAGAAACTCTTATGTATAAAATAAACAGTTTGTTAATTTTATAGATAAACAAACCATCAATGGATAAGACATAGAATTGGGAGTCAAACCAAGCAGTCAGATTCCAGAGGCCACTCTGTTAATCACCATGAAAGTGTGCCTCTATTACGCAATCAGAAAACCCTGTGCAGAATCGTCACTGAGGAAATGGCAGCTCAGTCAGCTACTACAGAGCCTAGCCACTCTTGGCATCCTCTGCACAGTGAACTGGGTAAAAGGATGCACGTACGCCCTGTGTTCAACCTTCAAAACCTGCATGATTATTCATGCATTCTCTTTCACCACCTGCATACAGGACATCAATGCCCTGGATGAACTTGGAAGTCACACGTTGATGATACTAGGATCTCGAACAGCCTGGGTCCCTGGATGACTGTCTAGAGCACAACCCCTCACCTGTCAATGTCATATCAGCTTGAGGAAGAAGTACATTTCTCCCATGACAAAGCACTGAGATTTAAACATTCATCTACCATAGCAACTAGTATCATCTTAACTAATATATCCAGACATGAAAAACGTAGAAAAGTACAGAAGTGAGACTGGATGTCTAAGGGAATCTCCCCAGAAGAGGTAATATCTGAAATTTAAAAAAGAAACAATTAAAAGTGTACTGAAAGTTTCTCCCAAAGTGAATTGCATTTTAGAAAGAATCTGGGTTGGAAGATAAAGGGCTTTGTGAGTAGGCAAGCGCTCAAAACTGCTAGAATTTCCCAAGCTGTCCAGAAGACATGCACTGATAGGAAAGGCCAACACTGGAAGCGTGCGTCATCTTCAATTTCATACTCTCATCCAACTGGGTTAAGTTCAATGTACTTTTCCTGGGCGTCTGCTGTTTGCTCAGGGCCCTGTGTTAAAGCCAATGGGAAAACAAACAAAGAAGTAAAATTCAGTCTTTTTTTTTTTTTTTGAGATGGAGTTTCACTCTTGTTGCCCAGGCTGGAGTGCAATGGCACAATCTCTGCTCACTGCAACCTCTGCCTCCCAGGTTCAAGCAAATATCTTGCCTCAGCCTCCCACATAGCTAGGATCACAGGCATGCGCCACTATGCCCAGCTAAATTTTGTATTTTTTTAGTACAGACAGTATTTCTTCATGTTGGACAGGCTGGTCTTGAACTCTGCCCACACTGGCCTACCAACAGTCTTTTTTTCTTTCAAGAACTTTCCATCTTAAAGAAGGAAGAATGGACTTGGCCTTGAATGAGGTGGTGGGTGGTAATGTTAGTTTCTTTCACGTGTTCTCACCTTTGGCTTTCTCTCATGAGTTGGCATGTAAGTGATATGAACAACAGCCAGAGGACATTTCAAGTGACTATAAACCAGATATCACTGAGATTTCAGGAGGAGAATCTCCATTCACAGATTATTTCTCCTGTCCTAGTAATTTATCTGTCAAAAATGGATTCGATTTATTTATATTGAATGTTACTATGTACTGAATATGTTTACATATATCTTTCTGTGTATGAAACAAGATGTTTCTAAGACTGGCATTACTACAGTCATTTAAAAAGGCAATGTACAGTTCACAGTGAACCTGTTTGCCCAAAACTATCGCAGCAAAAAGAGATGGAGAAGGGATTTGAACCTGGCACTATACCATATACTCCCAGAGTTATGTCCACTCCCCTGGAGTTTCCATCTTACTCCATACCCCATTTCATTCCCTTGAGATTTTATTTTATTTTTTTTTTAGACAGAGTCTTGCTCTGTTGTCCAGGCTGCAGTGCAATGGTGTCATTTCAGCTCACTGCAACTTCCACCTCCCAGGTTCAAGCGATTCTCCTGCCTCAGCCTCCTGAGTACCTGGGATTACAGGTGCGTGCCACCATGCCCGGCTAATTTTTGTATTTTTAGTAGAGGCACAGTTTCACCATATTGGCCAGGCTGGTCTCAAACTCCTGACCTCAGGTGATCCGCCCGCCTTGGCGTCCCAAAGTGCTGGGATTATAGGCATGAGCCACTGTGCCTGGCCTCTCTTGAGATTTTTCTAACCTTATTTTCTCTCTGCCAAGTCGCTGTTTCCCTTCAGAGCTTCCCCTTCTTGAGATTGAAATCTCAAGCTGCAACTTACACCTCACTCCACTTCAACAAACCTGGGAGGGAGGGAGGAAGAAAACAGAAAATAGCTCAGCAGATGTTTCCGGATACATTTTTTTTTTCAAGTGCAAGTTGCTAATGTGGAAGTTTATTTTGGGGCCTGCCAGTGTTAGCAGATGTTTGAGAAGACGAATACCTGCTTAGGCAATTATACATAGAAAGTGATAGCAGGTTTGCATAAAGAGGCAGTCTTTAAAAATGGATAATATAATAGACTTTCTCATACAGATTCAGCATGCTTATGCTAGATTAATTCTTGGGGTCTGATTTGGACCCTATATTTATTCTTGAACTTTTATACTAATAAAAATGAGGCCACACCAAAGGAGAGGTAGAATAGATTGTGCCTACAGATGCCAGCTAGAGAATATAATTAGAGAAAAGAATGCCTAGAAACTCTGACACTCAGAGGCTGGAGATCCTATTAATTGCTGCTATGTTGTTTTTGGACGTAAATATTTACACTCATTTCTCATTAAAATTCTCCTTCTTAAAATATTAAACTCAGACGTCTGATTGCTGGATAATTACTAGCAAAATAACACATCAAGACTTTCAAGAAATTGAATGTGTACATTTTCCACTCTGGGTATTCTCACGGTGGGGAAGGTAGATAGCCAACAATTCCATTCAGCAAACATTCACTGCGTATCTACTTAAGTACCGAGATTCCAAGATAAGTAGGAAACAGCTCCAACTCTTCAGAAACTTAAATCTCCTAAATATCGAATAACAAACTGATAGATTGCATAGACCTCACATAAACATTTCCTCCTGAGTGAGGAGTAGTTGGGGGAATAAACTTTAGACAAGCTTAAGGCCTGCCTAGACCTACAGGATGAAGCGTAACCAGGAAATTTTCTTTTGAATGGTAATGGCAGGTTCATAAAAGTGTTCTGGTGTGATCTTCTCTAAGATTAGTAAGTATCGTGGGAAATGAGGTGCTTTTTCTTGGAGACTTGATTGATGGACAGGAGAGTTTTCCCTTTAGTTGGCAAACATAGTTGAGATGTCTGCTTTGATCACGGTCTATATATATATTTACATCTGACATTCTTTACTGCACTTGTATCATTTATCTGAGTGTGCTCATAATTTTCCAACAAGCAGTATATCCCTGTGTCCTCAATGTGGAAGGTTAGTGTCTGTCAAGGCATTCCACCATTTGGCATCTCTCTGTGTCTTTCATTTCACTTCCAGTGACAACTCCAACCCACACAACAATACCAACCCTCTAAGGGGTACCCAGATGTGCCAAGCTACTTTAAAACCCCATACTTGGCAGATACTCCTCTTCTGTATGGAAACCATTTGCCCCCAACTTTTGCTTCAGAGCAATCAAGTGTTCATTGTTGAAGACCATGCACTGGTGTCTCCAGATCTTGAAGATCTTCCTGACCCATTCTTTGTCTTTTCAGGGTGCCAAGTACCTAACTTCTATTCTTGTTATTACCCTACAGCATTCATAGTATAATTTGCATGCACATCCCCCCAAATAGCTGTGACTTCCTCAAAGATGGGAGCATGCACCATATTCATCTCTATAGCTCCTCCCTCAGTGTACACCTGGCACAGAGTGGGGGCTCACTGCAAATCGGTTGTACTTCTGCTTTAGTCAGAACACTTTCTCATGGGAATAACAGCTTTCACAATCACTGAAGCACTGAAAAGAGAGTTTTGATTCACTCGAGTGGGAAGCACTGGGTTGTGCTGATCTCAGATGTGATTCCATCCAGTGACTCCAATTTCTAGAACTTGACATCGTTTGATTCTGGCTCCACTCTTTCTGAGGACTGGCCTTATTCACATACAGTTTAAATGAGTTTTTGCTAAGTAGTGGTGGCATGATGTTCTGGGATTGCATTCTTGTATTTTGTGACCTAGAAGAAAAGAAAGAACATGTGATCATATATAAATTCTCCGTGATCATTCCCAGATCACCCCTGAGGGCACTCGCTGGTTACACGGATAAGCTAAGATTGTTGGGGGCAGTTCTGGGAGAGTGATCTGCCCAACTCAACAGCTATAGGGTACTGTGATTGTCAGCCACAAATAAACCACACAGTTGGGGCAGGGGGGCAAAGAAAGAAAGCTATTGAGTGGGACCAAAAGAAGCAGAAAAGGGGCCTTCGACAGACAAAAACAAGAGTTGTTTGTTACTCTAATTACTTTAGCATTGTGTGTGACATATAGGGAGTGCTTAGTAGACGTTCACTTACGGAATGAATTTGCAAACGCATAGATTGGAATTTTTCTTTCATCCCATCAATGATGTACATATACATAGAAACAGCTCAGTCCCCTGTGTTTTATGATTGTAAGTTCATTCCTTTGTTCAAGACCCAGACTCTCTTCAAGCTCACATTATACACTATTCAGCTTCCAACAGAAAATTTTCATTTAAATATATTAAGAGATTCTCAATTCAGCAATCCAGCTGGACTACTTTTAGCCTTCTGCCCACAAGCACAGGCATCAATCTGTTTCCTACAAAGTGTTGTTTGCTGTGATAATCTCACCTCCATCAAATCCTCCTATCTTTAACTCCTTGTTATTAAAATTGTGTACAGAAAGCTCGGGGAAAATAAAGCCATGGGCTGAGAGTATCTGGCAATATCATACAGTAGAAAGGAAATTAGTTTAAGAAATTGAGACTTAGTGTTAGGTATATCTTTAAGTCTAACTCACCTTGGACATGCCACTATTTTATCAATAAAGTGACAATTTCATTAGATGATTATGGTCAGCATTAATTCTCTAGATTCTTTTTTTTTTTTTTTTTTTCAGATGGAGTTTTACTCTTGTTGCCCAGGCTGGAGTGCAACGGCGTGATCACGACTCACCGCAACCTCCGCCTCCCGGATTCAAGCGATTCTCCTGTCTCAGCCTCCTGAGTAGCTGGGATTACAGGTATGCGCCACCATACCTGGCTAATTTTCTATTTTTGGTTGAGATGGGGTTTCTCCATGTTGGTCAGCCTGGTCTCAAACTCTCAACCTCAAGTGATCCACCCAACTCAGCCTTCCAAAGTGCTGGGATTACAGGCATAAGCCACCACGCCCAGCCTAGGAGGTTCTTATAACAGGTACATGATTTGGGAAACCATAATTTTATCTAAACCAGCAGAATCCAAAATACGGCATCTTCGTTAGTCCTCAAGACTAACCTGGTTACCTAGCCAGCAAATACACAATTTAGCTCAGTGCTTTGGGTTAGACCAAATTATATGACTCCACCTAAATTTCCAACTGTTCCTTTTACTCTGTGTTCGTCCACTATTTTAGGCCACTCCCAAAAGAGCTGATGTATTATTCTCTAAGAACTCGATTTACTTTTTGACTTCTATAGCTTCGCTTACGCAGTTTCTTACACCAAGAAAGTTTCTCTCCTCCAGGTGTATCTGTTCATATCCTATTCATCCCTCAAGGTCCAGGAAAAGACAACCTGCTCTGCAAAGTGTTGCTATTTTCCATCTTGCCTTCTCTAATCTGGATGCTTTTCTCCCTTTCCCACTGAGCTCTTAAAACTCTTTGCTCGTACTTTGGAATAACAGTGAACGCATTCTACCTTGTGTTATTTAGGGCTTTATCTCCTCTGTCCCTCTGGAATGCAAGCACCTTTCGCTTAGGATAGGATGTTCTGTGCAGTTGAGCACAGATGGGTTTTTCAGGAAGCCGAGTCATGATCATATTCCAGCCATGCTGCTGCGTCCTTGGGGAATCACTTAATCTCCATGATCATCGTATTCCTTATCAGTAAAACAAATAACCACTGGAACATGGGAAAGGCAAAATGAGATCGTCTAAGTGAAAGCGCTTGGCACTCTGCTTCAAATATGGAGCACTTTTGTTTTATAACACTTGCTTGTAGTGAATACTCGTAAGATCTGTTGATGTCTTTCCTCTTTGTTACACTTTGAAGAAAATGCAAATTTCTCATTAGGGCTGACAAGGCTGGACGTCATCTGACTGCTGCTTCTCCTCTCTGACCTCCCCTTTTTTTTTTTTTTTTTGGTTTGTTTTTAATACCTTTATTTGGCTGTGCTTGACATACAATAAACTGCACATATTTAAGTGTAAATTTTGTTAAATTTCAGCATATATATACACTTGTGAAACAATCACCACTATTATGATAATTGAGAATTCGTGCGCTACAAAGTTCCCTTGTGCTCATTTGCAGTGTCTTCTTTCAATACCTTCCCTGATATCCCCTTTTTCTATCTTCAGGCAGCTACTGATCTGTTTTTTGTCGCTGTACATTAGTTTGCATTTTCTAAGATTTTCTATGATAAAATCACGCAGTGTGTGCTCATTATTATCTGGCTTCTTTCACTCAGAATATTTATTTTGAGTTTATCCCTACTGTAGAGTGTATCAATAGTTCATCACTGTTTTATTGTTGAGTATTATTCTATTCCATGGATATGCCACAGTTTGTGGATGAACCTTTGAGCTAATTCCAGATTTTAACGATTGCAAATAAAGCTGCTAGGCATATTTATATGCAAGTGTCTATGTAGACATATATATTCATTTTTTAAAAATACCTAATAGGGGTATGGCTGGGTCATATGATAGTAGAAGTTTAAGTCTTTAAGAAATTGCCAAACAATTTCCAGAGAGTCTGGGCACTTTACATTCCCTCCAGTAGTGTATGCAAGTCCTATTTGCTCCATATCCTGGTCAACATTTTCGATCATCAAACCTTTTAATTTTAGAAACTTTGATAGGTGTATAATGGTAAGTCATAATGGTTTTATTTGCATTTCCATGGGGGTAAATGATGTTGTACATATTTCCATATGCTTATCAGCTATTCAAATGTCTTCTTTAGTAATGATTTTGTTCAATCATTTTTCTATCTTTTAATTGGGTTGTTTTCATATCATTGAGTATCATAAGTCCTTTATATATTGAAGATATAAGTTATTTATTAGATATATGCTTTGCAAATATTTTTCCAGTCTGTGGCTTGTCTTATTCCCTTAACAATGTCTTTTGAATGGTAGAAGATTTTATTTCTGATGAAGTCTTATTTATCAAATTGTTAGTTTATGAATTGTACTATTGGCAGTGTATCTCCAAAGAAGTTTTTGCATAGCCTAAGGTTACAAAGAATTATACTGCCTTTACTTTTAGAAATTTTATAGTTATTCATTGCATTTAGGTGCATGATACACGTTGATTTAATTTTTATATGGTGCAAAGTATAAATAGAAGAATAATTTTTGTATATGTATATTTTATTTTTCAGTACCATTTGTTGAAAACTTTTCTTTCTCCATTGAATTACTTTTGCATCCTTGTCAAACATATATGTACAGATCTATTTCTGGCCTCTTTATTCTGTTCTATTTATTTTTTGTCAATCTTTATATTAATTCTACACTAAATTCATCCCTCTAGGTTTGTAATCAGAACTGAGGTCCTAAAATAAAGTATTATTTGTCTTCTTTCTTTTCAAAACTGTTTTGCTCTTTTAGACTGTTTGCTTTTTCATGTAAAATTATTATCATTATTATTATTATTATTATTTTTTGAGACGGAGTCTCCCACTGTCGCCCAGGCTGCAGTGCAGTGGTGTGATCTTGGCTCACTACAAGCTCCGCCTCCCAGGTTCACGCCTTTCTCCTGCCTCAGCCTCCTGAGTAGCTGGGACTAGAGGCGTCCTCCACCACGCCCAGCTAATTTTTTTGTATTTTTTTAGTAGAGATGGAGTTTCACATAAATTTTTAAATAAGCTTTTCAATTCTTAGAAAAAAGTAAAGACTGTTGGGATCTTGTTGGTTTGCATTTAGTCCATAGAACAATTTGTGAAACATCAACATTTTAAATACATAAAATCTCCTTACATATAAACATGGTGTATCTCCACATTTATTTAGATCTTTATTTCACCACTATTGTGTAGTTTTCAGTGTAGATGTCTTTTATATCTTTTGTCAGATTTATGTCTAAATATTTTATATTTTCATGCCATTATTAACGGTACTTTCTTTACATTTTAATTTCTATTGTTCTTTGATAGGATATAAAATACAACTGATTTTTGTAGCTTAATAACGTATCCTAAATGCTTTCTAAACTTACCTATTACTTTTAGTAGTTATCATTTTTTTTAAAAAGTGTAAAAGATACATTGGATTTTTCTACATAAATGATCATACATCAAATGTGCAATTTTTTAAAAAATTACTTCTTTCTTTCCCATGTAAATGATTTATTTATTTTTATCTTCAGTAGTAAGGGCTCAAACCTTTAGTACAATGTTGGGTAAAAATAGTAACATTGAGTGAGAGGGTGAGACTCTCCTGATTGTATGTGGGAAGCATTCAGTCTTTTACCATTAAGTATGATGCTAGCTATGGGTATTTTGTAGATTTTTTTAAAATTAGGTTAAGGCCATTCTCTTCTATTCTTACTTTTCTGAGAGTTTTAAAAATGGATATTGAATTTTGTCTTTTTTTTTTTTTTGCACATATATGGTAATATAGACTTTCTTTTTTGTGATTTGTTAATATGGTTAATCATATTCACTAATTATAAAATGTAAAACCATATTTGCCTTCCTGGGATAAGTCTCCTTTACTAATAATATACTGTCCTTCTTAATATTGCGAGTTTTGATTTCTTAAAAGAGGTTTAGAATTTTTGTCGGCATTTGAGAAAAAGATTGTTCTGTAGTTTCATTTTCTCATGAAATGTGTATTTGGATTTTATCCATACAATGTGGATTCAAAGAATGAATTGGAAAGTTTTTTGTTTTTTTTTTTCATTGTCTAGAAGAGTTTGTGTTGGATTATTTTTACTTCTTCATTAAGTAATTTGTGAAATTCACTAACAAAATTATCTGGATCTGGACATTTCTTTGTGGAAATGTTTTCGCTAAAATTAAGTGCCTAATAGATACCAGGATATTTATGCAGTCTTAGTTTGTTTGAGCTGCTATAACAAAACACCATTAAATATGGTAGCTTATGAGCAACATAAATTTATTTTTTACAGGGCTAGGGACTGGGAAGCCCAAGATCAAGGTGCCACAGATTCAGTGTCTGGTTAGGGCCTCCTTCCTCACAGATGACACCTTCTTGCTGTGTTCTCACATGGTGGAAGGGCAGACTTAACTCTCCAAGGTCTCTTTTATAAGGGTACTAATGCCAGTCATGAGTGCTGTCCTCTCATGACCTAATCACTCTCCAAGGCCCCATCCCCTGATATATCATCTTAGAGGTTGGGATTTTAACATATAAATTTTCAGAAGACATAAACATTCCATTCATTGTGCCACCTATTTTTGAGTATGCTTCAGTTTGTGTCTTTCAAGGAATATATCCATTTCATCCAGGCTATCATTTTTATAGATATAAACTTATCTGAAATATTTCTTTATACTTTTAAAAAAGTTTTATCTTAACTGACAAATAATAATTATCCATCTTTAATATCTGTCATATCTGTCCTAATGTCACCACACTCATAGTATTTTTTAATTTTTTTCTGTTTTCTATTGTATTTATTTTCATTCTAATAATTTTCTAATACTTTATCTTTTAATCTTTATTCATAATTATTATCTTTTCTCTGTTTCTTTTGGGTTTAAGTTGGTTTCCATTCCCTTAAAGTAGAAGCTGAGGTCTTTGATTTGAGACCATTCTTCCAATTAGATACATACATGTCATTCCATAAGTTACCCTTAAATTCAGTTGCATCCTAAATATTTAATTATGGGTTGAGAGGTTTTTGTTTGTTTGCTCTTTTTTAGTACTTTAAAGACACTACCCAATTGTCTTGTTACATGCTTCATTTTCTTTGAGTTGTTTGTTTGTTTGTTTGTTTTTGAGACTGAATTTCACTCTTGTTGCCCAGGCTGGAGTGCAATGGTGTGATCTCGGCTCCAGAGTTCAAGCAATTCTCCTGCCTCAGCCTCCCAAGTAGCTGGGATTACAGGAACCTGCCACCATGCCTGGTTAATTTTTATATTGTTAGTAGAGACAGGATTTTGCCATGTTGGCCAGGCTAGTCTCAAACTCCTGACTTCAGGTGATCTACCTGTCTCAGCCTCCCAAAGTGCTGGGATTACAGGCATGAGCCACCACACATCGCCTTACGTGCATTATTTTCAATGAGGAAACTGTTGTTAGCCTTAGCTTTGTTTCTCTATAATATTTTTTTCTCTGCTTTTCAGATATTTTGCTTTGTGATTAGTTTTAAGAAATTGTATTATTATACATCTTCGCATAGTTTTGTTCATTCTTCCTGTCTTTATCGCTCATTGAGTTTCTTGAAACTATAGGTCTATTGTGTTCATCAAAATTGGAAAAAAAAATTAGCTATTATTTTTGTCAATGCCCCACACCCCCATTACACACACAACCTCTCCTTTGAGGAATCCAATATCACATACCTTTGGTCGTTATGTTTTCCCACAGCTAGTGACACTCTGTTCACTTTTTTTGTTGTTGTTGTTCACTTTTTTATAATTCTATTTTTCTTCCTATGATTATTTGATAGTATTTTATTGTCATACTCCTTTTTTAAATGTAATATTTAATTTACTTTTATTCCCATTCATTGTATATTAATCTCAGAAATTATTTTCAAATCTAGGAATTTAGTCGAGTCTTTTATATTCCTCCCATTTCTCCACTTTACTTTTCAAACATGTAAGAAAGAGTTGTAAAGAAGATTCCCAACTTCTTTTTTGTTAATTCTAACATCTGTATTAATTCTTGGACAATTTTTATCTATTGACTTATCTCCACATGATAGGCTATATTTTTCTGCTTCTTTACATGTTTGGTTCATTTTTTTTAGGATGCTAGACACGGTCATTTTTACTTTGGTAGCTATAGGATACTTGAGCCTTTTGTGGGGAAACAGTTAAGTTACTTAACAGTTTAATTATTTTAGGTCTTCCTTTTATTATGTGTTATTGGGGAACATAGTAGTAGTCAGTCTAAGGCAGTTATTCCTCACTATGAATATTCAATTCTATTCCCTGTGGATTTTGTGGTGTCCCAGTGTAGCTGGTAAAATCAAGGACTATTACCATGCTGTGTAAGTGCTGGGTACTAGTTCTTTCAGGTGGTTCTTTACTTGGCCTGTAGTAGTTTTTTCACTTGTATGTTCACATCAGTACTAACATGAATATTGGAGAGGAAATCTCTAAAGATAACACACGTTGTTTCTCAGTGCATGCCTTTTATCTCTATTTTCCTGTCTTGTCAACTGAATTATTTGGTTTCCTTGGGCTTTCAGCTCCATCTCCTCAACTCACGGAGTTCACTGAGCTCTATTTTACTTCCCACTCCCCACAATGTGTCTTGAAAACTTTCTCAAGGCATTAAGCAGGGGCAGTCTTAGGGCTTCTCATGTTTATTTTCTGTCTTTCAACTTCATTCTTCTTTTTTGTTTAGTATATATAGTCTTGTAAAAAGTTATTTTATATATCCTGCTTATTTCTTGTTTTGGTAGTTTCAGATGATAACTGATTTCTCTTCATGTATAGACATATTCATTAAGTTTTCCTTTCCTTCTCTTGCACATACCTGGTTTATTCACTTCTCAAGCCCTTTAGACTTGCTTTTTTTTTTTTTCCTGCCTAAAATACTTTACTCAAGAACTCTACAAGGTGACTACTTCTTATTATTCAGGTCTTAGTTCTAACGCCAGCTTTTTGAGGACACTTCTTTTGGCAATGTTAATAAAGCAGAACATCCTCACCAAGTTATTTCTGTACCAGTGCCATGCTTTTTGTTTTCGTAGCACTAATTTCCATCAATAATTACTTAGTTGATTTGTATACATATTGTCTCTTGTTAATTATTAAAAGGTAAGCTCCTTGAAAGCAACATTCTTGTTTACTTTACACATTATATTCCGAGAACCTACAATAGTGCTGACACCAAGAAGTTTCAATATTTGCTAAAAGATTACATTTTAATAATTATGTAAAATAGGTTTATAATACATGCATATGAATATTTAGACAACTAAAGTGGCTTAGAAAAAAAATTTTATCTCACATATCAAATGAGCCCAAAGTAGAGTAGTTTCAAGATTAGTTAATTCAGTGGCTCTGTGACATCATCAAAAAGGCGGGTTCTTTACATCTTTCTGCTTTGTCATCTGTACTGCATTGATTGTCATCTTGGCCTGGTCTCCCTTTTGTTCCCAATGGCTGCCATAGTTCTTAGCAGCAAGTAAAAACCACTTTCAGATCATAAGAAAATGCTATTTTCCTCTAGCCCTTTTAAAAGGTGAAGAAAAGTTTGCTAGAATCTTTTTGATGACTTTCCCCGCATCTCCTTGGTCAGCCATTGGTAACCATTCCCAAATTAATTGGTGGTAGAGGGAATGGAAATTACCAAGTTTGGCTTACACCAGTTAGGATTCAGTTTCATCCCAGCCCTCCCTTTCCAAACTGTAGGTTCTGTTGATGGCTCTTTTCCCATCTCTCTCAAGCACTTAGCTGCCTGAAGTTGTCAAGAATAGAGTTCTCTCAGGGGAAACAAAAAAAGCAAAACATGGGAAGTATGTAGTTAGGTAGGCTGCTACAGATTATTTTATTAGAATAAGAATGTGCAATTCAAACATTTAAATAAACTTATTTTGGCTCCTTTAGATAAAGTCTCAACTGCTTTAAATATTTGCTAGAGTGTGAGACAAGCCTTCTGATGTCAGCTGAGTTAAACAAGGTTTTTAGTTTGCATTTCTAGTCTTTCACTTTGTGTAGCATCTCCAATTCTCGACCTTCTTTTCTGGTATTTTGCCCACCGCTGATGCACATTGTCAACTGAAAATACTGTTTTCACAAACTTCCAACAAGCTGGCAAAGGGATTTCTAAAGTGGAAACATATTTCTTTTTTTCTGTTTAAAAAATAGAAATTTAATCATAGTACATTTCTTGTCATTTCATATCCATTCAAAAATATTTACAGCTGATTCTATTTACAGCGAATCTACAAATCTTACTAAATATTTTGAGTAAAAAGATTATGCTATGCTTAATTCATCTTTTGCACAATTCTTGTACTCACAGTTAATAAAATTACATTATTTCATTCCAGGGATGAATCCTAGAGATCACCTCATCAACTTTGGTGTTGAAAGTGTGGAAACTGAGTCTGAGGAGATTAATCAATTTCATCAAAGTCAAATGCAGATGTGTGTTGGAGCTGACTCATGTCAATTCATGAGAACCAATTGTGGGCATCTATCCCTCACCCCATTTTCAGTGTTGTCAAATTGTTACCCTGAAATTGGCTATTGTGGGAATATTTACGTGATGGAAATTGGCAAAATGCTACCAATCAGGTTTTTATTTTTTTTTCTTTCCTGAAGCAAAGAAATGAAAAATGAAGTAATGGTTGTTAAACATTTACCACGGCACCACACAATTAGTAACAAGCAGGGCAAGATACAGAATAGTAGAATTTAAAGATTCAAGAAGGTTGTTATAGCCATATACCAGTAGAAGTCACTAATATTGATGCTTATTTTTATTGCGATTATTGTTAGGTTGGTGCAAACGTAACTGTGGTTTTTGCCATTAAAAGTAACTTGCCGGGCTGGGTGCGGTGGCTCATGCCTGTAATCCCAACACTTTGGGAGGCCGAGGCAAGAGGATCACGAGGTCAGGAGTTTGAGACCAGCTTGGCCAACATGGTGAAACACCGTCTCTACTAAAAATACAAAAATTAGCCAGGCATGGTGGCACGTGCCTGTAATCCCAGCTATTCAGGAGGTTAAGGCAGGAGAATTGCTTGAACGCAGGAGGCAGAGGTTGCAGTCAGCTGAGATCACACCACTGCACTCCAGCTTGGGCAACGGAACAACAAAAAATAACTTTCCCATTAAAAGTAATGGCAAAAACCATGACTACTTTTGCACCAACCTAACAACATCTCCTGACTCAGAGTCTAATCTCCTTTCCACTAAATTATGCTGGTTCCTATAACCCATTCATAACTATCCTTCTCTCCTATTTGGTGGATTTATTTGTGTCTAAATAAAATTTGGTTGGACATTGTTTCAGTTAGGGTTTTGGTGGTGGAAAACAGAAAAAATAATGTAAACAGAAAGGAATTTACTGGAATTTATGTACTCACTGGCAGAAATCACAGGAAAATACAGATCAAGACTTGGAGAATGGGCAGAAACCAAAGGGATCTGGCAATAGAAACCAGAATCAAGGTAATGCCTACAAGACAAAGACTGGTCATGACCATTGCTACTGGTGCTACTACCTCATTACTGTGTCTATTGGATGAACTATGGAACATAGTTTCTGCAGCATTAATGCTTCTTTGCACTAACAACTCAATATTTAAACTCTGCTGATGGCTGGACGCAGTGCCTCACACCTGTAATCCCAGCACTTTGGGAGGTTGAGGCAGGTGGGTCACTTGAGATCAGGAGTTCAAGACCAGTCTGGCTAGCATGGTGAAACCCCATTGCTACTAAAAATATAAAAATTAGCCAATTGTGGTGGCACATGTTTGTAATCCCAGCTACTTGAGAGGCTGAAGTGGGAGAATCGCTTGAACTTGGAGGCAGAAGTTGCATGACCTGAGATTACACCACTATACTCTAGTCTGGGTGATAGAGCAAGACTCCGTCTCAAAATATTTTTTTAAAAAAATTGAAAAAATATTCTGGTGAAAATATCCTGATTTGTCGAAATTGAGTCATGCTGTGACTGCCATGTCATAGGAATCTCACTTTGCTTCAGCTTCCATAGTAAGAGGGGGAAATTGTCCCCCATAAGTATAATTCCCAGTGGCAAATTCACCCCAAAATTGGCATAAGATTTGGTTGCCTGATGGCAAAAGTGAAAACAATAAACAAATGTTACCTGTAATTGTCATTGTTAAAGACTGGAGGAAAAAGAAGACACAGTGTACTTACTGTATTTATATAATGTGAGGAGAGACAGAGGACATTACAGGCATAGAGCAAGGCAGAGGGTGGCCGTAGGTAGCCATGAAACCTTTCAAGATGGCATTGTTTCAGTGAATTTATTGTTGTTTAGGAATGAATTTTTTGTCCTAAAGAGGCATATTCAGAAAGTTGAATTTTTCAAATTAATGTAGAAAAATAAATGGCTCAGCTATAGGTTTCATAATGGACTCTCGAATAGTCATTAAAAAAAAAAAGACTTAGATATTAACTAGAGACCAGGAAAAAGAAATATTAAAAGTTAGAGCCAAAATGTTCTGGGAAAGACACTTGAAGATAGCCAAGATAGCCACATACAAATGAAAACAATAGGTATCAATGTTTATTCTTCATGTTAATGTCCACCAGAAAACCTCCATCTCAGAGGAACCCCTGAATCATAAGGTAAGCATGACAACTCATGTAGGGAAGAACAACCAGCCCCTGTATCCTCAGCCACCCAGTGCTTGGAAAGTGGGCCCGTGATCGGGATAGCCATGGTGTCAGGGAGGCAGGTTATAGCTTGAGTATACCAGCATGGATTCTTACCACACCTAACCCCAGGTCTCCTGCTGCTGTACGCCCAAACTTTCAGAAGCACAGATGGACTTCAAGCCTTTGATATGGCTCCATCCTTTGAGCAGTCTAGCCTGCAACCTGGAAGCTAGGCTGTGTTGGGGTCAGTGGTTGACTTGAAAGCGGTATGTCTTTACTGGGACAGACACCCATCCCTGACATATGTTTGCCTTCCCTATCTTTAATAGCTTGGCCAGCAGCAATTTGCGAGGGTGTAGAGAGTACCTGATTAATAAACACAGATTTCACTTTTAGCTTATTTCTCTCTTAATTCAAAGAGCCCATGAGAAAAACAATCGCCTCCAACTAATAGTTAAAATAACTACTCCTTAAGATTATTTTGAAAATTAGCATATACAAATGACCATAATAATATCTAGCATGTGGGATATTCTTAGTGATGCTTACTCCCCTTCTATTGTTATTAACTATTATGATTATTAGCAATAATGTGATCACTACTATCATTACCATTCCCATGGCATTTCAATGGGACAGAATTTTTACTTTTCTTTGTTTTATATATCATGACCCAATTAAGTTCTGAAGTTTCATTTTTATTAATTTTAGGTGCTCAATAATTCGTTTCCGCCCAATATAGCAGACCAGACCTGCCCAAACAGAAGAATGGAGGATGGCATTTGAAATATGTGTATTCTTTATGAACGTCACGAGGAAGAGGTGCCTCCTAGGATATATTAAATCTACAGTTGGGGTTCATTCATAAGATAATACAGGATGCAAAGGAACAGCATTGATTAAGTGCCAAGTTGGTACCATGTGCTCTGCTGCATGTTAGCTCATTAATGCCCAGAACAACCTCTGACTTCCTGTCAGTGATTCTAATTTACAGGTGAGGCATTCAAGCAAATAGATGTTGAATCACCTGTACAAGGTCATGCATTTTGTACATGACAGGAAGAATATCTCCTCCAAGTTAAATTAATTGATGCTATTTGCTGTATGTTTTAATCCTAATAAAGGGACCATATACAAGTCTCACAAAAAGCAAAGCATCTACTCTCTGAACTCAGCTCAAGAGCAGGAATGTTGAAGGTGACATTCAGACCCTGAGGCACATCAGATTCACTGTCGGCCGAACGTCCCAGTTAGTTGCTTCTCTCACTGTGTCTTTCAGAATAGCCTATTTTGGTCCCAAAGCCATCAGCAAACTTGAAATAACTGAACCATGTAGCAAGAGCTTATAAAAACAATAAAAGAAAGAAAGAAATGCTTGCAGAGACAGGTGCCTTCCTTGTGATTGTACAACTTGTGAAACTCTCAACTCCAAAGGGGAATTCCACAAGGACTCCTCTGTACCTGAGGCTGGTAGGAAAAGAATCAGAGACACAGGTCAGTTTCTCTTTCTGCTTTTGCTTTTATCTTTTATGGTGATTCATCCTGTAATGCGAGTCAAATAAACTCACTATGGGTTTATTTTTACTGTTTATTTTTGGCCTGGTTATGGTAGATCCTTTTCGTTCAAATGCGCACACAAATAAAAAGCCAATTCTAAAATACCCTTTGGAAAAATCGTGCTCTCATGGAAAAATAAAGTATGAATTTTGGAATCACAAACTTGTATTTAACTCCTGCTCTGCCACTTACTCTCTGTGTGACCTTAAGCCTATTCCCTAACGTCTTTGAAGCTCAACCCTGGCTTAGGTTAAAAGATATAAAAGGGATTCCATTGGGGTATCATGAGAATTTTTTAAATGGAGTTGCAGATTTTTAGTGTGATATTAAATGAACATCAAGTTCTCCCATTTATTCTCTCTCTTCTCTCAGTTTGACCATAACTAGGTGGGCCTTATTTTCAAAAAGAGAGTAGACTTGGAGGCAGAAAATATGAGCTCCTGTCCAGCTTCTAGCTTTCCCTGACCATGTTCTGTTAGCAGGATGAGATAATAGGATATAAACAAATACATAGAAAAAACAGATTTGCTCACCTGAAATCTTGGACCACCCCACCACCTGCTCATATCTCAGTTTTCATGAGAATAATGAACCTTAGGCCATCTGCCAAGGTAGCAAGTAGCTACCAACCCCAACACAGATACTGAAAGTCCATGTGACCTTGAGCAAGAGGCATGACCTTGAGCAAGAGACATGACCTCTCTGATTTCAGATGCTCATATCTAAAATGGGATTAATTATAGTATCCATGTCAGAGGGCAGTTATGAGCACAAAGTGAGGCAGCACTGAATAAGCAGCATCTGACAACTTACACTATACTTACTAGTTATTTTTAATTTATTTTTTAAGGGAAACTTAAATTTGAAATGGCTGTTTACCTGTTCATTCATGTGTCTGCTCATGCCTGTAATCCGAGCACTTTGGGAGGCAGAAGCAGGTGGATCACCTGAGGTCAGGAGTTCAAGACCAGCCTGACCAACATGGCAAAATTCCATCTCTACTAAAAATACAAAATTAGCCTGGTGTGGTAGCACGTGCCTGTAATCCCAGCTACTTAGGAGGCTGAGGCAAGAGAATCACTTGAACCTGGGAGGCAGAGGTTGCAGCGAGCCAAGATGGCGCCACTGCACTCCAGCCTGGGCAAAAGAGTGAAACTCTGTCTCAAAATAAATAAATAAATAAAGAGTTTACTTAAGCATTGATTCAAGAAGTATTTCTGGAGCAATGGCTGCATACCAGGCACTGCTGGCAGTTTAGAGAAGTGTCAGACATGGTGACTGCCCTTCAGGAGCTCACAGGGGTAAAGTACAGGGCAGAGGTGCCATCAGATTCAGGATGGTGGCAAGTGCTGAAAATGGAGGCGTATAAAGAGTTTGATGAGAGCACCTGACCTCTGGGAGAAAATAAAAAGGAACTTGAGTCTCCAGTTCTCACTGACGTTCCGTTGAAATATTGAGTGATATTTTAGGAACTGTTGAAGATGATCTCACATGTCATGCCTTCTCATGATGGAAAATGTTTCCAATTTATATTTAATTGTGGCTTTGAATAAGCCAAGGTGCCAATAAATGAACAATATTAATTATAAGCTGTTTTCATTGTGGATTTGATTTTCTAGATTTTCACTGGTTGAGCAAAATCTTCACTCTAGAAAGGCTATTCCACCTACTTGGGAACATTTCTATGGCTACTTCTACCAGAAATATGTGCCAGTTTGCAGTTGAAAGGAGCATTTTGCAGTCAAAAGATATCATTTTAGAAAGTATGAGAAGGAAGAACAAAATCATTCACACTTCCTTTAGAAACCTAAACAAATGGGTAGTGACGCGACCTTAACAGGTGAAATAATTAAGACTGAGTTTTAGAATATTTTAAATCATGCACACGCATATGTTTCCCTCTCTTCTGCTATATCTGGAACACAATAAGCACTGGTTTGAGAGTCAGGCTGGAGCCTTAGCGTCATCTCTAATTAGCCATGTGCTCTTGAGCGAGTCAAAACCATTCTGAGTCTCTGTCTCCTCATTTGTAAAAAAGAGATAACTATAAGACTTAATATTGAGAAAAAACCCTGTAGTCACTGAATCATAGAAGGCATTTAGTAAATAACATCTATTAATGATGGTGATGACAATGATATGATACTTTTTTTTTTTAATCTGAGCTGCTTATTTTAAATGAAGTCTGTTAAAAAACCTTCTCGCAGGCTGCACTAGCATGTGATTATAAATTGAGTTAAGATATTGGAAATCTAGAATAGAGATACGAGATAATGGTCCAGGAGGAAACTGGAGAGTGAGCCTTTAATAATTTCATTAGCAAAAGAAGTGCTTGAGCATGTAAATATCCCCAATGGACCTTAGTAAGACTGAGTGAAACTGGGAAAAAATCAGAGAACTCTGGGACTCTAAAAGCCACCTTGCATCCTCCTAAAGCTTGTGAAAGGTTCTGTCTGTTGCTTCCTTAGGTGGATGAGTCTTCTGATACTTCAATCAGCCAAGGGGAGCTCATGGAGGGCCTCCCTGAATTAGTGAGAGAATCTGAGACTATAGGTCTCACCTGGTAAAATATGAAAATTTCATAGGTGCACCAACTACCATACATCCATGTGCAAAATCAGGTGTGGGTCAAAGGGAGTGTATTAGTTCATTTTTACACTGCTGATAAAGACATACTCAAGACCAGGCAATTTGCAAAAGAAAGAGGTTTAATTGGACTTACAGTTCCACATGGCTGTGGAGGCCTCAGAATCATGGTGGAAGGCAAAGAGGAGCAAGTTACATCTTACATGGATGGTAGTATGCAAAGAGAACTTGTGCAGGGCAACTGCCATTTTTAAAACCATCAGATCTTGTGAGACCCATTCACTATCATGAGAACAGCACGGGAAAGAACCGCCCCATAATTCAACCATCTTCCATGGAGTCTCTCCCACAACACGTGGGAATTATGGGAGCTACAAGATGAGATTTGGGTGGGGACACAGAGCCAAATCCTATCAGGTAGTATAACACTGTAGGATGATGCCTGCCAGGTTAAACGTGGAGCTGAGTGGGTTTTATGGTACAAAAGCCTGAATTGCAGAACATCTTGGGTAAGTGGTAAGAAGAAAAGTGTGATGAATAGCTAACTCTGGAAAGCTCAGGAGTTTTGCCTAGTAAGCACATAAAAACTGCAGGAAGGGCTGGGTGTGGTGGCTCATACCTGTAATCCCAGCATTTTGGGAAACCGAGGCAGGTGGATCATGAGGTCAGGAGATCGAGACCATCCTGGTTAATATGGTGAAATCCCGTCTCTACTAAAAATACAAAAAATTAGCCAGGCATGGTGGTGGGCACCTGTAGTCCCAGCCACTTGGGAGGCTGAGGCAGGGGAATAGTGTGAACCTGGGAGGCGGAGGTTGCAGTGAGCCAAGATCACGCCATTGCACTCCAGCCTAGGCGACAGAGCGAAACTCCATCTCAAAAAAAAACCCAAAAAAAACAAAAAACTGCAAGAAGACAGTGCACAGTTCTTCAACAGCAGCTTGGTGCACAAATGCAAGAGACAGCTCCCCCCTTTTTAGGGGTGATTCTGTAACTATTGATAACTTCTGAATATCGTAATACCATCATATTCAGCAACAGAAATTCTAGCACTTAACAGCATCCTGATTCCTTACAAGGGTTTGGAACCACTGAGGTGGGGAGGATGAAGAAAGACCTGAATCATGGCTAACTCCCAGGCTTATTTGATTTATTAATTATCTATTGCTGTGTAACAACTACCCCAAAATGCAAAGACTTAAAACAGTATGCATGTATTACATTATAGCTTCTGTGAGACAGGAATCAAGGAATGACTTAGCTGGGATACCTGCTTCAGGGTCTCTTATCAGGCTGTAATCCAGGTGCTGGCTGAGGCCACAGTCTCATCTGAAGGTGCAAGTGGAGAAGGATGAATTTCCAAACTCACTCAGGTGATTGCTCACAGCATTTTACTTCCTCATGAGCTCTTGGCCAGATGCCAACCTCTGTTGCTATCGACATCACCCTCTTCATAGAGCATTTCACAACATGAAAGCTCAAAATTAGCACATAAGAAAGTAAGAGAGAAAGAGTACCAAAGAGAGCAAGAGAGTGCTAGCAAGACAGAAGTCAATCTTTTATAGCCAAAATAATGGAAATTACATTGACTACTTCTGTTAGATTTTACTCATGAGAAAAGGGTCATTAGGTCAAGCTCCTGCTCTAGGAAGGGAATATAAAAAAAGGTTTGAATATGAGGAAGTGCAGGTCTGTAGGGGCCATTTTAGTAGGCTGCCTGCCTTAGTTCTTTTGGGCTGTTATAACAAAAATGCCATAAACTGGGTGCCTTATAAATAGCAAGCATTTATTTACCACAGTTCTAGATGCTGGGAAGTAAAGACTATGATGCTGGCAGATTCGATGTCTGGTGAGGGCTCTCTTCCTGGTTCATAGATGAAGCTTTCTTTCACTCCCAGCATCCTCACATTGAATAAGGGGCTAGCTAGTTCTCCAGGTTTTCTTTTATAAGGGCACCAATCCCCTTCATATGTGAAGAGCCCTCATGCCCTAACCACTTCCCAAAAGATCCCACCTTCTAATGCCATCACTGTAGGGGTTAGCATTTCAACATGTGAGTTGGGGGAAGACAAAAATTCACACCACAGCATCACCTACTACATTTGATACAGGAAATGTCAAGTTGTAAGGATCCTGGTCTCCTCTCTCATCTTCTCATTTATTTTTCTATCTATCTCATTATTTGGGTTCTGATACGGTCTTTGGAAAATACTTTTTGCCCCACGCCTACTTCAATGTATTTAAAAAATATATATTTTTTGGTTCTGAGAATCTCTCAGAGAGTGAAAATAAACCAACAAATAAACAAACAAGAAACCCAAAAAATGGCCATTGGAATTCCCAAAATTAGACCTAATTCTAATATAAACTAATTACACCGTATTGTGAACTAAGGAAAAAATACTTTATTTTCTAATTCTCATTTTCTTTAGCTGTGAAATGGAGCTACTAGAGAATATAGTGTAGTGATTATTCTAATGGAATTTGGAGTCAGATATTCTGGATTGGATACTAGATTTCTCATTTCCTAGCATTACTTCACTGTACAAAAATATTTTACATTTTTTGTCTTTTTAAAATTCCATAACTCACGCGATTAGAATCTGCATGCAATTTATAGATGAGGAAACCGAAGCTTAGAGAAGTAAAGGTTCCAGAAAAATTCTTGGCATCCAGCACGTGGCATAAATTGTGGCTACTATTAATTTTTAATTTTCTTTTTAATATTCTATTTGCATATGAAATGTATAAAAATACATGCACAAAATCATCTCATTCAATGATTGTTGAATAAAGAGATGTTTTGTTAGATTCTTATTAGCAATTCAGGTTAGGGGTTAAGCGTGTGCTCTAGAGAGAAACTCTCTGGACTCAAATACTGACTTTACTATTTCCCAGCTATAAACCTGGATGGAATAGATAAGAACACGAACTGTGGAGCCCAGCTTACTGGTTGCAAATCCTGGTTCTATCACTTAGTAGCTGGGTAAGCATGGTAAAATTACATAACCTCTCATTGCCTCTATTTTCTCATCTGTCAAATAAAGAGAATAGAACTTACCTCTTAGATTTGTCTAGAACACTAACAAAAATAAATGTTTTGATACTTAAAACAATGACTAAAGCAAAATAATTATCACCAGATGTTAGCTTAATAGCTGATTCCTGTAGTTCTCTGGATGGCTAGCACTTGCATGGAACAATTGTGAATCTTATTTGTAGACTTCTATGATTCAAATGCTTTTATCTCTCCAAAGTTCATGTTGAAATTTAATCCCCAGTGCAATAATATTAAGAGGTGCGGCCTTTGGGAGGTGAATGAGTCATGAGGGCTCCAGTTTTATGAATAGGATTAGATACCCTTATATAACAAAAGGACTTGAAGAGCGTTTTCCCTTTCTGTCTCTTCTGCCACCTCTGGAGAATGCACCAAGAGAAGGAGACAGCAGCCCTTACCAGACACATATTCTGCTGGCACTTTGACCTCGGACTTTACAGCCTCCAGTATTTTGAGTAATAAACTTCTGATCTTTACAAATTAGTCAGTCTCAGGTGTAAGATATCCAGTCTCAGGTATCTTATAGCATCAAAAGATGAGTTGACACATAGGCTAACAGGTCAAGCCTTACTAATTAAGTGATGCTAGATAAGCCATGTTCAATTTCTGTTCCACGGTTTTCTCATCTCTCCCATACTGAGTCAGTTTCTTTAGTGAGAAATAAGAACATATCCAGTTCTGGAGCTGAATTAATAGTTTTATTTAATTGTCTTCCTCCTTTGTCTTCCCTCCCCCATTTCTTTCTTTCTTCTGTGTGTTGAAGTCCTAAGTTGATATATATGACCAATAACAATGTACTCTCCCTGAACCTGGATTAAACCAATACACAATGGGCCACTTCACTATACAATATACATATACATACACATGTCTATATATGTGTCTCTTTATATATATATATATGTATATTAACTAAAGGACTATTTGCTATGGATCATGATTTATGTAGATATTTTCAGAGTATTCTTTGATTTGTCACAGCAATGCACACATTTTTCTCAGTTTTCAGATGATAAAGCAAAGAATTAGAGAATGTTATTACCAAGCACAAAGATTTAAGCAGAGAAGTGACGCTAGTCAATGAGCCTCATTTAGAGTTCTCATTCTCCTATATTTTGGGTAGTATATTTCCTATGTTCATCGAAGTCCCTCCTAACATGCCAAACCTAAAAATGCTTGATAAAATATAGTAACTATTTAAAATGCATCGATGAGTTGATATCAAAGTAAAAGCAATTGATCTCTGGTGGGCAACGGTGATAAGACAGTGTGCGTCTGGGGGTGGAGTGAGCACTGTATCTGCATTGACATGACAGGGTGGAGAAGGACCCCACAGATGCCTGGTGACCTAGTGTCTGAATTCAAATGCGCTAAATCTGAAGGGGAGAAATCCCAGGGTTTGGGGGGAAAAAAAAAAAAGGAGTTAGATCATTGATAAACACACATGAAACATTCATGAAAACTGATCTACTACTAAGTTAAAAAGCAACAGTCTATTCAGTTTCAAAGAATAACATACAGCTAACATTTTTTGACCACACGAAATCAGTAACAATATACTAGCAGTTATATGAATCTCAGTATGTGCCAACCACTGTTTTAAGCACTTGTATACACTTACTGAGACCTCATGCCAACTCTATTTTGTAGATAATGAAACTGAGACCAAAAGTGGAGAAATGTCTTACAATGTCTTCCCAGGTTATGCAGCTGAGGAGTAGAGAGTTAGGGTTCCAATGCCAGCAGTCTCGCTCCAGGCTCCTGCCTCTCATCACTCCAGTTATGGCCACTCAATTGCAGGGACTTTAAACTCCAACATGTAGTAGTTCACGACATACAGACACACACACATGCTTTGAAATGTTAAATATTTAATATTTAACATTTAATATTGAAATGTTAAATATTAAAATAAAATGATGTCATAAAAATTAGAAAACACATATAATTTAAATATAAAAATTATTTTTGTAGAATTTTTCTAAAGTAGTACTCAGAAGGAAGTATATAGCCCTAAAAAGTTCTATTAAAAAGAAGAAATAGGGAATTAACAAAATAAACTTCCAAATTTAGAAGTCATAATATAACTAAAGAGATGAACAAAGGTAATAAAAAATGTGAAAGTCCAAATGAATGATGAGAAAAATCACCAAAAGAAGTATCAGTACTCTGACAAAAAAAATGAAAATTAAGACAATCATTTGGTGAGATTTAAGAAGAAAATGTAATAGCATAATTTAAAAGATTAGTAATGAAAAGTTGGTATTAAGAAATAATCTGGAACTATATACATGCGTTGGTGACTAAAATTATAAACAGGCTTCGTGAGGATTAGGAAATTTAGAAAAACATTTACCCTAATAAGTTTGGAAATGTTAAGTAACAAATTTTTAATATTGGGATATATGTGTGTATATGTATGAATATACATACAAATATGTGTACAGCTGTGTGTATATGTAAATAAACTTTCATAACTGTCTAAGAAAGTAAAAAAACTCAGTGATCTCATTATTTGTAAACATTAAGAAATGATAAAATAATAAAAATAATTCTACTGTTTTAAAAATAAATGAATAGTTAACATTTCTGCCAATAAATTGCCAGACCCTAATGGTTTTACATATTCCTAAGTAAATATTAGAAGCTACATGCAGTATTATGTAAAAATATGCTGTAATCAAATAAGATTTATTCTAGAAATTCAAGGTTAATTCAACATTAGATAATCTATTATTGTAGTTAGTTCTGTTAACATATTAAAAGAGAAAAATATGGTTATATCAACAGATGCAGATAAAAACATTCATGATATAAGCATGTGATATAAAAATTAATAAAAATGACCCATTTATAAAGCTAGAATATTAAATATTATTATTAAATGACAAACAAATTACACTTGTCATATTCCCTATTCTAAGCTATTTATATATGCTTATTCATTGAAACCTCACATCACATAAGTTTTCTGAATATGAATGTTATAGATAAATAAATAATTTTTAAAAGACCAAAAACTTGTGACAGCTATGAACAGAAACTTCTCAAATGAGGAAATACACATATTTGAAAAGATGCTTAGTGTCATAATTCATCAAATACATATAAAGTAGAAACACAAAGATATATGATTTTGCGTTTACCGGATTGACAAAATTTAAAAATCTTTCATTATCCCGGGCTGATGAAAATGCAAATCATCAATCATCAGGAAATCTTACATACTCTGCTGTGCAAGTATAAATGTTTATAGGCACATTGGTAAGCAACAGGGCAATTGACCTATCCATTTAAACTTGCACTTGCATTACAGGAAACAAGCCAGAAGCTTAACTAGTACGTGTATACCCCAGAGAACATCTGTACCTTGAAACACAACATTCATAGCAATATTAATACTAACACTCACGCTGATACTGATACAGATACCGTACTGATATCAATACTAATGCCTAACATGCTACATAGTGCAGTGGTTCTCAAATCCTAGGTACTATCAGAATCACCCGGAGGAATTATTAAAACACAGTTTGCTGGGCCGCATGCCCAGATTGACTGATTTCGTAGGTCTTGGCGGGGTCAGAGAATCTGCATTTTTATCAAGCTCTCAGGTGATGCTGATGTTTCTGCTCCAGGCACCACACTCTGGGTACTATAAATACCGTAAATGCCTTCTATGGGACAGTTGCAGTTCTCAGTGCTTTGCACATGTTCACTCTATTAACCCTCATAAGAATTGTATGAATAGTAGATAAACTATTATCTCGCTTGGACAGATAGAGAAATAAAGGTATAAGAGGTAAAGCGAGCTGCCCAAGGTTCTACAACCAGTTGGGATTGAAACTGGGGACCTCAGGAGTTTGTCCCTGTCTGTGTAATTAACCAAAAACATTTAGGAGTCTCTGGATGGATAGGTGGGGAAACACATTTTGAAAGGAGAAAATGTCAAGTGAAGGCTTGGCAGGGTGAGTCCTTAGGGCGCATTCAGGAAGTAGAAGTGAGGCTGGGTAACTCGAATACAGGACACTGGAGGCAGAAATAAAACTTGAAGAGAGTTAGAACAAGGTAGCCAAGGGTTGTATCAACAAAGGATTTTGCTCTCCAGGTCAGAATCTTCAGACTTCATTCTGATGATTACAGGAGCCACAAGAAGCCTCAGGCAAGAAGGGATAGGATTTGATTTACACTTTGAAATACAAGGTCTATGGAAGAGCATGGAGGGAGAGAGGTTGGAAAAGAAGAGAACAGTTTGGAAGGTGTTTGCAACAGTCTTCATGAGAGCTGATAGCAGCTTGGGCCGCACAGGAAGGAATAGCACAGGGAGGCTGGGGTAAGAGATATTCAGGTACAGCACGGCAGGATCCAGTGGCTGACTGGGGTAAGGAAAGAGAAATGAGGTTTAGGCTAATTCCTAACTTCCTGATTTAGTCAACTTGATCATGATGATGTCATTCACTAGAGGGAGGGGTTGGCACTGGGGAAACAGGCCTTGTTCAGTGGTGGGTCTGAAGTTCCTGTTGGAAGTCTTGGCAACGTTTCCTCTTAAAAACAAGAACAGCTTGCAGTGGCTTTCAACTCAAGAAGCCCAGAAGACCTGGTTTGCATCCCAGCTCCAACACTTATCGCCTGTGTAGGCCTTGGCGTGGATCCTCTCCATGACTCAGAATGAACCCAACTTCACAATATTGTTAAGAAAAGTGCATGCTGTGATTGACACACAAGTTCATTTAACATCTCGAGAGTCAGCTGCAAGTGAGATGCTGATGGATACAGACAAAATCCCTGTTCTCGTGGAACTTATAGTCTAGTGGGTACATAATTATAAAAGCAAAATAGAATATGCCATCCATAGTCACCCCGTCAGCCTTGAGCTCCAGGTGGAAACAGGGAGTCAGTGTGATAGGATGGGCTGTGGATTGAAATGATCCCCTGTGGAGGCCTCCCACACTGGAAGTTACTATCCTCAAAGGCAGAGGTCAGCCTGATTAATGTCTGCATCCCCAGACCCAACAACAACAGTGTCTGCTACATAACCTATATTCAATAAATGTTTGTTGAAGATGAAAATGAGTGAGTTCAGCAGTTTTCACTGGTAAAAAGTGCTGATTCTGGGAAGAGCTCTGTTGCTGGCCGCAGGCACAGTTCACAGGGTCTTATCACCTAACTGTGATGGGCTTATGAGGTTTCCATGCTCACTTATAACATTTCAATGACCTACTTAGCTTTCCAAGTCAAAATAAAGAAGTCATTCTGTAAACTGCAACATGATGTGCTGTAGAACATGCAGGTTTCTCTCTAATAGGTTAACAAAATCACCTGCAATATCACCAAAACATCACTACAATTTTGGGAATAATATGATGCCTTGAAACTGAATAATTTATTTGTACATTTGCTGACAATGTGCATCTCTGACATCCCATTATTTTCAATTCTGCATCATTTTCTGGTGTAATGTGGTCTCCGTTCTGCCACATTATAACAGAAAACTATTTAATTTCTCACTCCCTGAAATTTCAAGAGAGAGTTCCCAAGAATGCCATTCTTACATCCAGCAGCAACTACATGTTGGAGAGTGGTGATCCAATTCATTCTTGCAATAAGCCTAAGGTGTAGGTACTCTAATTATATCTGCTGTATAAATGAGGAACAGGGTTATGTAAGTGACTCGAAGGGCCTAGGTTGTGAGAATGAAGCACAAGATGGTTGGTTTCAATATTTCCTAGGTCGGAAGCATTTTCACCTTCTTGGTCTCATTTGGTATTTCCTGAAACTCTGTGAAATAGTTTCACGCTCATCTGCAGTGATTTTTTTTTTTTTTCTGAAATGACTGAAGGGTTAGGAAATTGTAGAAGAAAGATAGATCTATTATTTATTGAACAACTACTACATATTCTGTACTTTATTTTTAAAATTTATTTCTCACGCTACTCTCAGAAAGGACATAACCTTATACCATTTGTTCCTTCAGTTTGAAGGTCAGGAAACAGAAGCTCAAAAATGTTCAGTGACTTCAAGGCACAAGACCATTGAGTGACTGAGATGTGACTTGAACTCTTTGTTCAATGCTGAGCACCCTTCTCTTTTGGATTGGAGTCATTTCTTGTGTTATTCTAAATTGTGCTGCTGGACCAAGTCAGTCCATTGAGAAATGCATTCCAGGACAGCGTGATCACGGCCCTTAAAGAATTGCATTTGTCCATATATTCTTTTGTTCAAAAAGTGACACATTTTATTTATTGTTGAGCTGGTGGAAAATATTGTTCATTTAATCAGGATCCCTGTCATTACAGCACATGAGAGAATTTTTGTTTTTAGGCTTCACTACCTGAAAAGAGAAATCCATGACTTCTAATCAGCTGATTCATGGCTTTATATGAGATGATCTCTGGGATTCTTCTCACTTAATGTCTTTCTTTTCTTTGGCCACGGATAAATTTAGAAAAGAATTTGCAGCATATCTTTAGCAACTGTACAGAATTACAACACTAGCAACCATCCAGTCCCCTTTTGGGAATGAGCCATTTTAGGGCAGGAACCAATAGCTCAGGCTACTTTCCTATCCTATTTTTTTTTCCTTTGTCTCAATTTTCTCAATAACAATGTTCTTATATATCATATGCTATCGTAATATCATTTTGGCGTTTTGTTGAGTTAAATGCATAAACATTGGTATTCATTATTATGTATTAATATGTTAAAATATTGTTATGTATTATATGATTATTATATGTAATATTATCATGTATTAAATATGTAAACAATAAAAAACATTTCCCATGTGTAATATTGCGATACATATATTGGTTTTCATCCATGGTTCCTGGCTCATACCTCCCATAGCCCTTATTACAGTCTTTTGTTAAAATGTTAGGGTGCTTTAGGCTTCAGAAGCAGGTCTCAGCAAACGCAAGCAGATCTGACCTTGGCCCGCCTTCCTTTCACCAGTCCAAAGCAAGACTCTAATCTTCTCCCACCTTTCTGACTGTGAATCATATGACCCTCACTTCAGAAGCAGCCCTGTCCCATACCCTAGAAAAAGGATAACTGCACAGACAGGCCAAGATAAATCTGAACAGACATGTCAGGCAGGGTTTCCCCACTCAGTCTAGTATTATTACTTCATACCCTTTTATTCCAATCACCTTTCTACACAGTTATCAATTGTTCCTGTCCAATGATATTTCCATAAAAGAGAAGAAGAGCTTCTGGATAGCTGAACACATGTGGGTAGAGGTTCCTGGAGGGTGGTGCTCCCAGGGAGGGCACGGAAGCTCCACACTTCTTCCCCCATGCCTCGTCCTATGCATCTCTTCATCTGTACCCTTTGCAATATCCTTTATAATAATCTGGCAAATGTGTTTCCCTGAGTTCTGTGAATCACCCCAGAAAACTAATTGAATGCAAAGAAGGAGTTGTGGGGAACCAAACTTAAAGGCAATCAGTAGATAGTGTTGGAGTTGAATTGAAGGACACCCAGCTAGTATTACCAGGTAGATAGTGCTGGAGTTGAATTGGAGGACACCCAGCTGGTATTACCGGGTAGATAGTGTTGAAGTTGAATTGGAGGACACCCAGCTGGTATTACCAGGTAGATAGTGCTGGAGTTGAATTGGAGGACACCCAGTTGGTATCTGCTGCAGAATTAATTGTTAGAGAGAAATCCCCACATATTTGGGGGTCACAGAAGTCTATTGCTGATTGCTGTTGAGTGAGAAAATTGAAAAAAGGCACATTCTATTTGTGCTGAATATTTTCACAGACCATGAAACAAGCCATCTTCAGAAGCCAATCTACATTTGGGGGTGATATTTTCTAGGAAGTCATCCAGAGAGATAAACTGCACAACAATGATGATAACAATAAAAATAATGAGTAATTAATAAGTGATGACATATTGTGTGTTTACAATGTGCTCATTGTGCTCAATTCTTCCCCTTGTATTTAATCTCCATAATAAACTTAGAAGTAAATATAATCAACCCTTTTGACAGATGAAGAAGTTGAATGTTAGCAAGATCAGAGCTTGTCCAAGGCCACCGCCTGGCAACGGGTGAAGCTAGGGTCCATCCCAGGTCTCTCTGCCTCCAGACCCCACCTTTTTCTCCACTAGGTCCTGAAAGGAGCTGAGCAGTAGAGTAAGGTGGGGAAGAGGGAAAGTGAAGTAGACAGTGAACGGCCACAGGAAAGATTTCGTTCAGGTCTCTGGTTTCAATTCTGTTGTTTTCAGCCCCTTGAGATGGATGACGTGACCTGGTAATATGTATTGTATTTGCTACCCTGAAGAATTGTTAATTCAAAAAGGTGGGAGATTTATGAGTTTTGCACAGTCCTGTTTCATAGCTGCAATGTGGAGCTTTCCCAGGGAGGTAGTTTGAGAGCACTGACTTTTCTGTGGGGTCAGCACACTTTTAACTGAATTGGCCCCACAGAAGAATGAATAAGGCATGGCTGAAATGGCATCAAAAGCAATTGTCACCAGCACCCAGGAGAGAAGGGAATAGTTGGTGACAGGCTGGAATGCAGCTCATACTGAGATTCCCAGGTCAGGCGAGCGAGTCCACTGTCTGCTCTGCCAGGTAGGGGTGATTCACCTCCCCTTTCTCTATTTAACTTGTAGTTTATATTTAAAACAACATACACCCATTATAAAGAAATTAAAATACACAGAGAAGCAAAAAAAAATTAAACTTTGTCTTATCCTCCCAGACGATTACTGTGTGAGATCATATCCTTCCAAATCTTTTTCTATGTAAATACAATTACAAGATTAAAAAAAAAAAAAAAAGAATTCTGCTGCATCTGCTATTTTAAGAGCAGCTACTCTTCTTTAAAAATATATTGTGAGCATTCGCTCATGCCCATAAATTTTCCACTACAGCAGAGGTTAGAGATTCGTGGCTCACAGTTACTTTTCTGTTTTTTGCGTAATATCTTGACAGACTAAGTAACTTAGTCTGCACAGCATGTGGCAGACTTGGTATCAATTTTAAAAGCTTACATTTACTGTTTTATCACAGTCCTAGCTCACAATTGCATGTAACTGCTTGGCTGCTGTAGGTGCCTGTGTGAGGCTCCGGCCCTACTAAGTGATGAGAAAGCTTTGAAAGCTGTGTGAGTTTCCTGTTGCTGCTGTAACAAATGACCACACACTTCATGGCTTAAATCAAAACGTATTTTTCTCTTACAGTCCCATGGGTCAGAAATCTGACATCGTTCTCACAGGGCTAAAATCAAAGTGTCAGCGGGGCTGCATTCCTTTCAGAAGCTCTAGGGAAGAATCTGTCTCCTTGCCTTCTCCAGCTTCTAGAGGCCGTCTGTATTAATGGACTCAATGCCCCTTCCCCTTCCTCAAGGTCAGCAAAATAGCATTTGTCTGACTTTCCTCCACCATCACCTCTTACTCTGATCACACCCGGGAATGTTCTCCACGTTTAGAGATGTACGCAATGAGATTGGGCCCTCCTGCATAATCCAGGATAATTTCTCTATTTCAAGGTTTTTAACCTTAATCAAATATTCAAAGTTACGGGTTCTGGAGATTAGGACAGGGACATCTTTGGAGCCATTATTTTTCCTGCCAAAGATGGTATACCATCGTATCAGTCCAGGTCTGTCATTTACTTAACTTGTCTCCTGTTGACGGACATTGAGGGTGCTGCCAACATTTTTGCTTTATAAACAATCCTTCAGTAAACATTGATATAACGAAATCTTTCCTTAGCTTTGACTGTTTCCTTAAAGAAAATTACTAAAAGCAAGGTTTCTTGATTAAAGTGTATGCCCATTTTTAAAGTATTTCCACATTCATATTCAGGGCTCAATACATATTTCTTAGGTGCCTACTTTGTGCCAGGCATTCTTCTGAGTAGCAAGAATTTATTAGTGAACAAAACAGAAAAAAAAAATAGTCATTCTCAAGTGTTTCAGATTATGTAGTATCTCGGTGGTTAACTGTCTTTTAGCAATATTTCAAGTACTTTTGGTGCTAATTTTACAATTGCCTTTATTCAATTCTTTCTTTCTTTCTTTCTTTCTTTCTTTCTTTCTTTCTTTCTTTCTTTCCTTCCTTCCTTCCTTCTTTCTTCTTTCTTTCCCTTCTTTCCCTTCCTTCCTTCCTTCACTTCTTTCATCAGTCTTTAAAAAATATAGATATATTTATAATATAGATATAATTAGAATACATATGTATTCTAATATATCAAAAGCAATCAACTAAGCTGGAATATAAAGGAAAATACATATGTTTACACTGAGAAAACCCAAGGTTCAAGATGCATTTCTACTACGCAGTAGGGGTGTGAACTTGGAAATGACCCCCGGTCTTTATCAACCTATGTGATGAAAATAGAGTGCATTCTACGTGTTAAGCAACTTTTCAATCATTTTACATATATTATTTCAGTTAGTTCTCACAAAAACTCATGAGTTAAATGTCTTTAAGAATGCCATTTTATAAATTAGGAGACGAAGACACAAAGAGGTGAAGTAAACTGTCTAAGGTCACACAGCTAAGAAGTATTAGAGTCTGGATTTCAGCAAGGCAGTCTGACCTCATAGCCTGCACTCATAACCTTCTTAATCCTTACCATGGGTTAAAATTTGTTTCCCCACTTTGAAGTTCTAACCTCCAATACCTCAGGATGTGGTTTTATTTAGAAATAGGGTCATTGCAGATGTAATTAATTAAGAGAGAGTCATGCTGAAGTAGAGTGGGCCCCTAGTCCAAAATAACCAGTGTTGTAAAAAGGGAAAATGTGGACGCCTGCAATGAGAACATCATGTGAAGATGAAGGAGGGAGTGGGATGACGCTTCTACAAGCCAAGGGATGCCAAGAACCACCGGCAGCTAAAAAGAGACAAGGAAGGATTCTCCACTGCAAATTTCAGAGAGAGCTTGGTCTTCCCAACATCTTGCTTTCAGAGCTTTAACCTCCAGAATTGTGAGAAAATACATTTCTACTGTTTTGAGCCACCCAGTCTCCGTTGTGGACCCAGATCTCCATTGTGGAGATCAACTGATTTACTTTTAGCTTATAGATGACATGAATCATATAACTAACCCTGTCTTACTTTTCTTTGGTTCTGAGGAAGCTCAGAGCAAGGTAAAAATTGTATGGTTTTAGGGGGTGCATTCTACTACCTCGATGTCTCTACCTAGACCCTAGCATTCCAGTTGTATTTTACCTTTATTCCAATATCCTTATTTATAGAAATCTTATTGTATCACATGCAGGTTTTTAAAAAACTTACTTTTAATTTTAAAATTAGTTTTAAATTTTAACTTTTTAAATATTAACTTTTAAAATTACTTTTGGTGGGAAAAACTGTGATTACTTTTGCACCAACCCAATATAAAGCACACAAGTTGAGAACAATTTCTAGAAGGGAGAAGAACTTGCCTAGAATCCGGAGTTATTTCTAGTAGACGCTGAGCTAGCACCTAACCAGGCTGTACACTCAGTGCAGTAGGATCTCTTCACCATGGAGCCTTGAGACAGTGAGGGTCGAGGAGGTGGGTCCATACACCGTTTTCACTCCTTTTCCCACCTTCTCTGCCTCTCACAACTATCACAGATGAAAGACCCCATCTCATGACAACCCAATCTTGATTCTGCTTCTGAAACCAACCTTGACTGAGGCAGCATAAAGAACACCAATAGTAGGTCAGGCGTGGTGGCTCACACTTCTAATCCCAGCACTTTGGGAGGCTGAGGCAGGTGGATCATCTAAGGTCAGAAGTTCGAGACCAGCCTGACCAACATGATGAAACCCCGTCTCTACTAAATACAAAAAATTAGCTGGGCATGGTGGTGCATGCCTGTAATCCCAGCTACACGGGAAGCTGAGGCAGGAGAATTGCTTTAACCTGGGAGGCAGAGTTTGCGATGAGCCAAGATTGCGCCATTGCTCTCCACCACGGGCAACAAGAGTGAAACTCCATTTCAAAAAATAAAAAGAAAGAAAGAAAAAGAAAAAAAGAACACCGATAGTACAGATTACCCATCTTAAAAAAAAAAAAAAAAAACAAACTTGTGTTTTAGTTTCAGCACTACATGTGAAGGTTTGTTACATAGGTAAATTCATGTAACAAGGATTTGTTGTACAGATTATTTCATCGCCCAGGAATTAAGCCCAGTACCCAATGATTCTCTTCTCTGCTCCTCTCCCTTCTCTGACACCCTCCACTTTCAAGTAGACCCTAGTGTCTGTTGTTTCCTTGTTTGTGTTCATGAGTTTTCTTCATTTAGCTCTCACTTATAAGTGAGAACATCCAGTATTTGGTTTTCTGTTCCTGCATTAGTTTGCTAATGATAACAGCCTCCAGCTCTACGTATGCTTTGAAAAAAAATTATATTTGTCTTTTTTATGGCTGTATAGTATTCCATGGTGTATCTGTACACATTTTCTTTATCCAATCTGTCATTTACGTTGATTCTATGTCTTCGCTATTGTGAATAGTGCTGCAATGAACATTCACATGCACGTGTCTTTACGGTAGAATAATTTACATTCTTCTGGGGTCATGTGCGGTAATGGGATTGCTGGGTCAAATGGTGGCTCTGCTTTTAGCTCTTTGAAGAGTTGTCATACTGCTTTCCACAATGGTTGACCAAATTTTCCAACCAACAGTGTATGTGTTCCTTTTCTCTGCAACTTTGCCACTGTTATTTTTTGACTTTTTAATAATACCCATTTGTGGACATTTGAATTTATCTTCCTCCATAAACCAGGATCCAGTCACTCTATCCATGATGCTTTTTTACACAACCTAGCACCTATAAGAAGCTCACTGACTAGTAAAGTTGCTGAAGTGGTGAGAAAAAAAAAATGCAGGAATCGAAAGACTATATATAGTCTTTGATCCTATTTCTCCTACTAGCTGAGTGTTCCTGGTCAAATCACTTAGCTACCTGGGACACGCTTGGTTCTTCATCTGTGAGATGGGAATTTCTACCCCACAGGAAGGTTGTGTGGAAGAGAGATTCAGTGTCTCCTCACACAATTTTGATGCACAGTAAATGTTAGCCCTTTTCTAATACTCTTGCTTCTATTTTCCAGCTAATTGCCTCAGCCTCTGCTGCTGCTGTGAACCCACCAGGAAGAGCTCTCATGTCCAAGAGCTCTGATGTCCATGATGAATTAGGGTTCAGCTTTCCTCTCTCTTCTATTGCTTTACTCCACAAAGGCATAAATGTCAGAGTCACAGGAACAAGAAGACAATGGCTGCCCTTGGGTAGGAGAGAGCAGACCAGGAGGGAAAGATGGTTCTTCCAATCTCAAATCAGCTGTCATCATCCCAGCTTGTCTCCTTTGACAAAAGCAACTTGGGGAGTTCTGGATGCTCAAGCCATCAGCCTGTCCGGGGTAACATGTTCATCTCTTCCCACTTGCTCTGTCTTTGTTATTGTTAGGACAGGATGTGTGAAAATATGAACAACCCCAGTGACCAGGGCTCAGCAGTTTATCAAACAAATCTGACACATTTCATCTGAACAATTTTATTTCTCTCTAAAGCACCATAACACAAAAAAGCTCAGATTGGTAGTGTGATCTGTATTGTGATGGGTCTTCAGGCTTTGCTGTTAGAGAGAGGACGCTGGTACTTGGAGGCAGCAATGGGACAAGAGAGAGGAAAGAAGTAGCTAACATTCCCTGATGACCTGTGTGTGTCAGGCACTGGGCTGGGTAACCTGTGTTCTCCATCCTTACTGTAATCCTTATATTGGATGTGATGACCTTCATTGCATAGGTGAAGACTGATTCTCTGAGAATAGGCATTCATTCCATCTCTCCCTTTAAAAAGTACAAAATGAGGTTTAATTCCTGGTACATCACTTTCCTCTACATGAAATTCTCCCAGCCTGCAGATAAAAAGCTTAGGTTCTCATCCTGTCTCTCCTACATAAGAGCTGGGTGAGCCTGAGCAAGTCTTATAGGTTCTCTCTGAGCTTCATTCTCTCATCTCTAAAATTGAAATACTTGTTTTAGCCCTTGACTACTTCTGGGGTCACTGTGTAACTCCGTTAAGATAATCCATCACCAAACCCTTGTGTGCCAGGGATCCACAAGACCACACCTGCATTCAGAGTTTCATGAGGACTTGCGGGACTCTGCATGTATAGTTGTACTCACAACTACAATTTATTATAGTGATAGAGCAAGGATACATGGGCAGAGCATACAGGAAATACACATAAGATGAGTGTGTAGGAATCCATGTCAGGCTTCTTTATGTTCTCTATTTCCTATGAAGGATTATTCAGAGCACACCTTCCCCCAGCAGTGAAAACACAGATACCTGTGTACAATGTATCTGCCCAGAGAAATCTATCTGTGGGTCAGTGCCCAGCATGTTTATTGAGTGCTGGTCACATGACGCCTTTGCCTAGCACAGTCCAAATGCTGTACTCCCAGAAGGAAAGCAGCATAAACCATACAATTTGCACAAACCATCTAGTCACAATGAGCCACATTTTGTTAGGGAAAGTTTATATCCATGTGAGGAACTGTACACCAGCCAAGTTCCCAGAGACAATCCAAAAGTCAGCTTGGCAAGAAGGCCTTTCTAAGGAGAGCAGTCTCCGCTCTGCTCCATTAACTCTTTTCTGCTTACCAGGGTACCAGTGAGAGTGAAAAGACGCTTATGGGCTCGTACCACAGGACAAGAGGCCACGGATCATCCAGAGTGCGGACTGAAAAACTGGGCCATGAAATACTGCACGGCCTGGCAGGTCGCAGACCCGTCTTAACTGGTCCAGTTTAACTCATGTTGTCTACAAGTACAGTTTTCAAAATTGAGTTCTGATTCCACATGTGTGTTATCCAAAAGAGAATTTCCATGTCTGGTGTTTAGGCAGACACAAAACATTGTTTTTAAGGGGAAAACAGACTTCAAAATGAAGGCATTATTGAAAAATAGATTCACTTTATTATATGCTTTGTCTTTGGTTGTGCGTGTTTAACTCTAACATTGTTCTCAAATTACCACGACTGAATGTTAATATTGTGAACAGTCCAACAAAGAGGTTATTAATTAGTATTTCTAGCCATCTACAGCCCATTAAATCTGCTGCTTGTTAAAGGCAGTATAGTTTCAAGTTCAAATGACTTAAAATAATGAGCAGAATTCATTTTCAGTTCATTAACACAGTTATCAGCCTTCCTGGGCAGGTAGCAGTAGCGTAAGTTTTACCGCCCACAGATGAAGCTGCCGAGGACAGGGACATCCCCTTCCTGGGTCTCTGTGCCTTCTTCATTCTTGTCACATTTCTCAGCAATGTGCTCTCTAATTCTCTGATCTTTTGACATTGGCATTCGCTGGAAAAAGGACATTAATCAAAACATGTATGTTGAAATTTTATTTAAGCAGAAATAAGGGCACTCATAAGTTCAGGTATCTGTGTGAGCGTTTTCATTAGAAATGTGCAGAATCTCCAGCTTGGCCTCTGCATAGAAGCAAGTTACTCCCACGGGGAGCCAGGGCAGGTAGGCACTGACTCTGGCTCCTTCCTCCTCCCTGTGCCGGTGTAGCTCTGCACCTTTGCACCTGGATGCAGCTGGGGGACAGTCGATCCAAATGCACATTCCATTTCCTCAGAAGCATTTCTGCTTTACACTTCTCTGCCAGCTCAGTATTTTTTGTGAGCATTAAATAAAATTAAATCTATAGAGTATATATGTGTACGTGTATAAATGTGTATGTATACGTATGTGTATATACACAGATATATATATATGTGTATACACATACACGTAGAGAGAGACAGAGAGACAGAGACAGAGACAATTGAATGGTGAGCCCCATCTGAAATACAAGTCCTCGCCCTCACCTCCAGAAATTCTGAATATGACTTTATTTGGGAAAGGGCCTTTGTAAATGTAATTGGGAAATTGGGGGATTAGGGATCTCAAGATGAGATTATCCTGAATTATCCAGTTTTTTCCTAAATTGAGCATCAAATGTCCTTACAAGAGAAAGGGGGAAGAGGTCTGAGACAGTGAGGAGAAGGCCGTGTGAAAACAAAGACAGAGGGTGGAGCGATGTGACCACACACCAGGGAATTCAGGAACCACCATAAGCGAGAAGAGGCAAGAAGGGATTCTCTCATTGAGCCTTCAGATTCCCGGCCTCCAGAACTGTGCGACAGAAAACTCCTACTGTTTTAAGTGACCACGTTTACAGTAATTTGCCATGGCAGCTCTAAGAAACAAATTACTATACACACACACAAACACACAGAGTCACACATGCACACACATGCATATATGCATATATATATATACACGCACACACATTTTATATTCACATACATATTTACACATAGAAATGTATACCCACGCCCAACACAGGCCTGGCACACACTTTATATTCAATAAGCCTCATTCCCTTCTCTTCTCCCTGTGCCAATCTGCCTCAGTTCCCGAAAGTAAAGGTGGCTCTGGAAAATCAGCACCCCATTGTATCAAGTGTCCCTCATCTGATTTCAATGTTTGCACTGAAGAACCTCCCTAGCACTTTGGGAAGCCGAGGTGGGCAGATCACCTGAGGTCAGGTGTTCAATAACAGCCTGACCAATATGGCGAAACCCCATCTCTACTAAAAATACAAAAATTAGCCAAGCATGGTGGGGGGCACCATTCAATTGTCTCTGTCTCTGTCTCTCTGTCTCTCTCTACATGTATGTGTATACACATACACACATATATATATCTGTGTATATACACATATGTATACATACACATTTATACACATACACATATATACTCTATATATTTAATTTTATTTAATGCTCACAAAAAATACTGAGCTGGCAGAGAAGTGATAGTCCCAGCTATCAGGAGGCTGAGACAGGAGAATTGCTTTAACCCGGGCAGTGGAGGTTGCAGTGAGCCAAGATCTTGCCATTGCACTCCAGCCTGGCTGGGCGACAGAGCAAGAGTCCGTCTCAAAAAAAAAAAAAATTTCTTCTTCCTGACTCAATCCTGTCACCCTCTGAACCAAGATGTGCAGAACACCTTTGTATTCAGCAACCTCTGGGCTGAATATAACTTGCAGAGGCCTCAGAGAGCCTTCATCAGTGGCCCAATGTGGTCCAGACAAAAGGACCCACTTGAGGAAACACATAAGTCCTCATAAAATCTACTGCTTCAGTTACCTGGAATAGATGTTCTTCAGGCCGCTCCATACGCCACAGTGCTATAAGTACACACGCACTTAAATAGCCTTTGCCACACGTCAGACTCTGCAGTGAGCTTTTTTTATACAGTAACTTATTTAATGCTTATATTATTTCTTCATATGAACTACTATTATCATCTCATCCTATGAGGAAGAAACTGAGGCATAAAGAGATCACAGAGCTTGTGTGCAGAGGTGCTAGAGGTGCAAACACGGCAATGGGTCTCCTGGATCTGTACTTTTCAACACTGCCTGAGACTGTGAATAACAGAGAATCCTGGGCATATTTCAGCCCTTTCTCACACCTAAACATATCCTAGTGATGTATTTTTTGTTGTTATTATTTTTTCTTCTCTTAATCACAGAGGATTTGCTCACTTGGAAACTGGTTTAAAAACAGCAGGTTTTTTTTTTTTTTTTTTTGGCATCGGCTACTAAAAAGGTATTAAATGGAGTAAACATATTGGTTATGATATTTCCTGTGGGGAACTCTAAAGATTTTTGGAATATACTGTAATCTCCTACAATGACCTTTTCTAAGGCTCTGCAAAAAAATTAATAAAGAGGAGGAAACGGAGATGGAACACTTACCATGTTTGATTTTTCATTGACTTTGGTGTTGCGGAGATGTTAAGGGTGTCCTATCGGGGGACTCAGGGAAGCATCACAGTTGAAGATTTGCCACGTGTTTTTATTCATTCCTTTGGCCCTTCCAGCAGAGGCACCTAGAGTCTCAGGGCTAGAGGAGGGGATACCTCGTGCCACTTGTGGATTCTATAAAGACAGAGTTCTGTTTTCCTGAACACATTTCAGATCTTTCTCTGTCCACTTTACTCAATCCTCCCTGAAGAGATGGAGTCACTCACCAGACTGACAAATTCAGGAAAATTGTACCGGCTTAGCTCAGTCCCTCATTTTCACCAGGTCCTCGTCGGCTTTGGAGAGCTGGAGCAAGGAGCCAGGAGTGGCATCTTTCTGGTCCATTCTCACCCGGCGGTAGGCCATGTGCAGAAGTCTGCTGTGGCAGAGGTTTCTGGTTTCTGCACCCCATCTTTTTGGCTCACAGCTGCAGTAATTCAAGCTCAGACTAGTATGGCAGAATCCTCCTTCCAAGACACATTGCAAGTCTCACCACTTTTTGCCTCTGGGACTCTCTGAAGCTGAATGAGTCTGTTTGGCCAACAAATTTGTGCAGCAGAAATGCTGGGCATAACCAGGCATGGTGGTTCACACGTGTGGTCCTAGCTACTCAGGAGGCTGAGGTGGAAGAGTCGCTTGAGTCCAGGAATTTGAAACCAGCTGGTTAATATAGTGAGATCCCTTCTCTATGAAACATTTAAAACATTGGCCAGGCATGGTAGTGCGCTCCTGTAGTCCCAGCTACTTGGGAGGCTGAGGCAGAAAGATCCCTTGAGCCCAGGAGGCCGAGGCTGTAGTGAGCTATGATGGAACCATTGCACTCCAGCTTGGGCAACAGAACAAGGCACTGTCTCATACAGAATAAAGAAATAAATGCTGGGCAGTTAAATCTCTGTAGGCAACCCTTAGTCCGTGGGAAAAGGAGCAAGTGGCTTCCTGCTCCAGCTTCTCCTCCTTGAGATGACAATTCTGTGAGCATGCTTTATTTTTTTCAGGATGTTTGGAACAATCGAGCCTCCATTAGAACTGACCTTGATAAGACACTTTTATGCCAGCTTTTTCTCCTCCCTAATCTCATTCCCCACCCACCCTCATTTTTGCTTCCTGGAATCATCTCCCAAATAATCAACCGACGTCCAATCCTTGTCATGGTTTCTGACTTGTGCAGAACCCAGCTTGAGACACTGCCTGCTTCTATAAATTCAGTGAGCTCACCGATCTTGCACTGACACCAAGCTAAGCCTTCCAGGCTTTGGTGGCAACAGAGCTTCTGTCTGGGCCTCTACGCTTATCTGGTTTTACTTCTGAAATCACTTAGATTTTGGAAGAGAATTGTGCTCTTTTGGGGACGGATACTCAAAGACTTCAGCATGCAGAGGTTTTTAATACATTTATAGTATTTCACAGTCTGCAAAGTGATTTTGCATCTGTGACTTCAATAAGGTGAAGGAGACACACACACACATACACACACACAGAGCAAAGGTCTCAGCACGGCCACTCCATACCTCTGTGACCTCAGGCATGTCACAAACTCAAGTGTTAAATAAGGGTATCTAAAAAAGAACGCTGCCTTCAAAAGGTTCACTTTGAACTAGAAACAAAAACAAAAATAGAGAAGTATAAATTATTGACAGAAAGTACTTGGATTTTTTTTTTTTTTCCGACATGGAGTCTCACTCTGTCGCCTAGGCTTCAGTGCAGTGGCATGAACTCGGCTCACTGCACACTCCACCTCCCAGGTTCAAGCAATTCTCTGCCTCAGCCTCCCAAGTAGTTGGAATTACAGGTGCACGCCACCATACCTGGCTAATTTTTGTAATTTTAGTAGAGACGGGGTTTCACCATCTTGGCCAGGCTGGTCTTGAACTCCTGACCTCATGATCCACCCATCTTGTCCTGCTAAAGTGCTGGGATTACAGGTGTCAGCCACCATGCCCGGCCAGTTATGTGGCCTTTAAGTCCCCAGTATGAGCTACCAAGATAGCACTGGGAGCTGGATGGTAAGTAAGAGTCTCCTCACCATTGTCTGGGCCTTGGCATCATTTTGGATTCTTGGCTAGGTTGCCTAACATCTCTAGGTCCTGGCATCCACATCTGGAAAATGGATATAAAGACACTCCAATCCTTTTCTGAAGCAGAGTAAGAACAAACACAACGAGGTAGGTAAAGCAGTTAGCAAACAGCTAGGCATACAGCTGGTCCCTAGTAAACTCTAGACATTTATGTTAGTGATCCATTGTTATCTATATATTACTACAGAACTTAGTGGTTCTAATCAAATAAATGAACATGTATTATGTCGCACAGTTTCTGAGGGTCAGGAATTCAGGGGCTACCTGATTGGTTGGTTCAGGCTGCTAGTATCCCATGAGATGTCAGTCAGAGGACAGCTGGGCTGCAGCCATTTGAAGCCCGGACTGGATTTGGAAGATCTGATTCCAAGGTGTGGCCCCTCATGGCTGGCAAGTCAGCATTGGCCACTGGCAGGAGACCCAGTTTCTCGCCACAGAAACCTCTCCCCTGAGCTGCTGGAATGTCCTCATGGTATGGCAGCTGGCTTCCTATATGTATATGCATATGTATTTCTATTTCTATTTCTACTTCTACTTTTACTTCTGTGTTTCTATATCTATCCCAATGTAGTTTAAGGTAAATTTTAAAGCCATCAGTTTCAACCGTAAGAGCAGAGAGGAATGAGATGTCACTAGGAACTTCCTGTGATCCTTCCAAATGAGTATATTCTATTTGGGTAAGCAGAAAGGTGGCAATAACAGGTGCGAGGGCAGGGAGGAAGGAGAGACATATATCTGAAAGACAGATGGATGAAGGCATGGGGTAGAAGACTCAAGCTGGAAAGAACACAGGGAGAGGCAAAAACAGATGCCAGTGGAGGAGGGAGCAATGAGGTCAACAGCAGATTACTGGACACATTTCAGCAGGAGTCTAACCGGATCAAAGTGGCCACAACTAAGATTGGTATAGGCGCAATGCAAAGGAGTGGGGCAGCTTGACAAATCCTGGAGGCAGGAGGCTGTTCCGTGTTTCAATACGCATTTATTATGAGCAAAATGCATGTCATTGCAGGATAATGGGTACTAATTTACCCAAAGACCCCTTGAGAGAACATCTTAAGCTCTGCCTTCTAGACAAGTAGAAATTAAGATATGACGATACTTGTGAGTGATAACTCTGAGCTGACAGCCCATGCAATCTTCCTGGGTTCTGGTGATTATAGCCAAGCCTGGGCACACTTTGAGGGAAGCCTTATGGCAGCAGACACTTTGCCAGCTTTTCTTGAACAACATCATCAGGATCATTGAAGGAGCTTGCATTTGCATTGCTATGTACAGGAATCTTCACCTGACAGTAACTGAGCAGCATTACCTAATACCGAACATCATCATTACCTGTTATCCTGGGCCCACCTCGTGAATCCCAGAATGGAAAGCAGCAAGGTGAAGGGGGCAGTGCTTGTATTATCTAGAGTTGGACTGACTCAGGTTCAAACCCCAGTTGCTTGATACCTATATTTTTCATGAACTTCTGTTTGTTTCTCTTTCTCTCTCTGTCTCTCTCTCTGTCTCTCTCTCTCTCTCTCTCTCTCTGTGTGTGTGTGTGTGTGTTTTAAGGTAAGCCAATAACTACTAGAATGACTGCAGTCACAATTAAATAAGAGTCTACTTGAAAATTATCTTGCTGATGGTAGAGGTCAGCTTCCTTCCATTTTGCTTCGCTTCTCAAGTCACATAACAGAGAAAGTACTGAAAGGAATTACGCATTAGTCTCTGAGGATGGTGACCTTTAAGCTGCAGTGACACCCCACCAGGCAGGTCTTGACCCTGAAGAATATTATTGACCAAGTGAGGTTTCCAAAATCCATTATAGGTCACTCAGTTGCTACTATGTTGTTCCTTTTTTAACTCACATACTGGTGATCTTGAAATCTGTCCCTTAAATTCTGATTATAACACTCTCAGCATGGTGACCTGTGTACCATTCTGCTTTTCAAATGCATGTTTTCATCTATCTCTGATACTTAATCCAGGCCCTATCCAGAGCTTATCCTTATTTAACTTTTCTATTTCAGATTGACCATTTAAAATCTATTCTCTGGTATGAATGAAAAACAAGAACAAAAACGCCCAGTCCAAACACGCTATATTACCTGTGAACCAAGCACAAAAGCTGCTCTTGGGGGACAGAGGATGAGAAAGAATTCAGCATCTGTTATCGAAACCACTAAGAGTCTGGGGTTGTTTTATTACAGTAAAATGTTGTCTATCTTGATTAAATAAATTAGAAGGTTTGGGTTTAACACCCATGTCATATTTAGCAAATAATCACTTCCAGATCCTTGGGCCAGAGAACAGCAATGAGGCTCCCATCCACACAGGAGGGTCTGGGATAACAGGATCTGGGTTTCAAACCAAACTGAGAGAAGTTCGACGTGATGAAGCCTAGGGGATGGAGGACCAGAATTCTGATGACTAGGAGTCGATTTGGATCAAAGGAAATGGTATTTAGTGCTTAATCTGAAGAATAAAGCACCACAGTTGAGTCTGAAAGAAATGGCTAAAAAATTAATCTCAAAGGGTCATGGGGGGAGAAAAACAGCTGCATATATAGGGCTAAAATTATGGATGCTTCAGAGCTAAGGCCTTGAATCAGGTGCTGTGATACCTGGCTCATCTGGTGCCCTGAGTATACGGTAGGGGGTGGGCACAGACCTCATGGGACATTGCTTCTTTGGGTCATGGTTTTCTCTTCCTGTAATATGAAAATAATTATATTTATCTTATATTTAGTACTAAACTATGTACGGTGAAAAACAAAAGGCAACAACACAAATGTGCAAGAATTGCATATAAGACAAATTCCAGTTGAGGTTTCACCTTAAACAGATGGTGCACCCTTCCCGGACTTCTGCAGGACAATTTTCTCATCATGTGAACACACTTACAAATTGTTCCAGCTGTTCCAAAATCCCCATCCAGGTCTGTAGCCAGGCAGAGATTATAGTGTGCTCTGACTCCATTACGTTTCTATTAGAATTTTCCACTCTCAGCAGGGGTTCTGCATTCTAACAGCTCATTTGAGGAGCCAGGGACAAGAAATAATTTGTAATTTGGACAAAGTAGGACAGCCAAGGGAGTATTGTTCTGTTTTGTTTTGTTTCCCCAGCTTTATTGTAGCCTAACTAGTATACAAAAAGTTTCACATGATTAATGTGTACAATTTGGTGAGCTTGGACATATGTACAGACTCATGTTATCATCCATCACCACAATCAAGGTAAAAAACATTTTCGTTGCCTTTAAAAGTTTCATTGTGACCTTCTGTGTGCATGTGTGATAAGAACACAACATGAGATGTACTCTTTTAACAAACAAATTTTTAAGTTCACAATACCCTATTGTTAACTCAAGGCACTAGAAGGTGTATCAAGTATCTAAGATAGTCTAACACAGAAAGAGTTTCTTGTTAATCAGGTGACAACTGAAAGGTAACTGGTTGCAAAGCACAGGTCTAGAAAACCTGTTTCCACCAGATGGTTTTTGCCATTCTGGTGTCATTAGGGAGCTGCACTTTATTTTCCTCTCATCTGCACATTTATCGGGGACTTTCAATGGGCCAAATATGGCTAAAAGTAATTTCAACTTTTCATTTTCTCAAGAGTCCCGTGTATAAGGGACATGACATTATCCCCTATTTTTAGATGGAGTTATTAAAGCAAAGGGATATACTTAGGGTTATGCAACTAATAAGGATAGATGAGATGCTGAACCCAAGCAGTTTGCTCCAGACCCTCACTCGTACCCTCGGGACTGTATCCTACGTTCATATGTCTATGTGTTGAGGAACTAGCATGGTTCTCAAAATTGAGAGAGCAACAGATTTACTGGGAAGCATCACAAAATGCTGATATCTAGATCTCGTTCCATGTATACAAAGCACACTTCTCAAATTCAAGCATTTTGTTGCCTCCTTTATAGATGATGTTCATCTATAGGTCACTTTCCTCCAACCCCCACCTCATGCCTTCACTTCACCTGCCAAGATCATGATAACTGCTCCTTTAAAAAAATTTGCATAAATAAACGGTTGTATAATTGAATGCAAGAATATATGAATTGTGGCTGGATGCAGTAGCCATACCTGTAATCCTAACATTTCAAAAGGTTGAGGCAGTGGGAACGCTTGAGCCCAGGAGTTCAAGACCATCTTGGCAACAAAGTGAGACCCCCGATCTTGACAAAAAATAAAAAAATTATCTTGGCATGGTGGAGTGTGCCTGTAGCCCCAGCTAATCAGGAGGATGATGTGGGAGGATCCTTTGAGCCAAGGAAGGTGCGACTGCAATTAGCTGTGATCACACCACTGCACTCTAGCTGGGGTGACAGAGGAAACCCCATCTCAAAAAAAAAAAAAAAAAAGCTTGAGGTCTGCTAAGGGACAGACTGCCTCCTCAAGTCAGTCCCTGACCCCCATGCCTCCTGACTGGGAGACATCTCACCTCTCAACAGGGGTCAACAGACACATACAGGAGAGCTTCAGCTGTCATGTGACCGGTGATCCTCTGGGAGAAAGCTTCCAGAGGAAGGGACAGACAGCAATCTTTGCTGTTCTGCAGCCTCCACTGGTGATACTCAGGCAAACAGGGTCTGGAGTGGACTTCCAGCAAACTCCAGCAGACCTGCAGCAGAAGGGCCTGTTAGAATGAAAAGTAACAAACAAAAAGGAATAGCATCAACTTCAACCAAAAAATCATCCACACAAAAATCCCATCCGAAGGTCACCAGCATCAAAGACCAAAGGTAGATAAATCCACAAAGATGAGGAAAAACCAGCACATAAAGCCTGAAAATTCCAAAAATCAGAATGCCTCTTCTCCTCCAAAGGATCACAACTGTCACCAGCAAGGGAACAAAACTGGACAGAGAATGAATCTGATGAATTGACAGAAGTAGGCTTCAGAAGGTGGGTAATAACAAATTCCTCCTAGCTAAAGGAGCATGTTCTAACCCCATGCAAGGAAACTAAGAACCTTGAAAAAAGGTTAGAGGAATTGCTAACTGGAATAACTAGTTTAGAGAATAACGTAAATGACCTGATGGAGCTGAAAAGCATAGCACGAGAACTTTGTGAAGCATACACAAGTATCAATATTTGAATCCATCAAGCAGAAGAAAGGATATCAGAGATTGAAGATCAACGTAATGAAATAAAGCATGAAGATAAGATTACAGAAAAAAAGAATGAAAAGGAACAAACAAAGCCTCCAAGAAATATGGGACTATGTGAAAAGACCAAACCTACGTTTGATTGGTGTACCTGAAAGTACAGGGAGAATGGAACCAAGTTGGAAAACCCTCTTCGAGTTATTATCCAGGAGAACTTCTCCAACCTAGCAAGACAAGGCAACATTCAAATTCAGGAAATACAGAGAACACCACAAAGATACTCCTCGAGAAGAGCAATCCCAAGGCATATAATCGTCTGATTCACCAAGGCTGAAACGAAAGAAAAAATATTAAGGGAAGCCAGAGAGAAAGGTCAGGTTACCCACAAAGGGAAGCCCATCAAACTAACAGTGGATCTCTCTGAAGAAACCCTACAAGCTAGAAGAGCATGGGACCAATATTCAACACTCTTAAAGAAAAGAATTTTCAACCCATAATTTCATATCCAGCCAAACTAAGTTTCACAAGCGAAGGAGAAATAAAATCCTTTATAGACAAACAAATGTGGAGAGATTTTGTCACCACCAGGCCTGCCTTATAAGAGCTCCTAAAGAAAGCACAAAACACGGAAAGGAAAAACTGGTATCAGCCACTGCAAAAATATACCAAATTGTAAAGACCATTGACACGTTGAAGAAACTGCATCAACTAAAGGGCAAAATAACCAACTAGCATCATAATGACAGCATCAAATTCACACATAACAATATTAACCTTAAATGTGAATGGGCTAAATGCTCCAATTAAAAGACACAGACCGGCAAATTGGATAATGAGTCAAGACCCATCAGTGTGCTGCATTCAGAAGACCAATCTCATGTGCAAAGACACACATAGGCTCAAAATAAAAGGATGGAGAAACATTTAGCAAGCAAATGGAAAGCAAAAAAAACAGGGGTTGCAATCTTAGTCTCTGATAAAACAGACTTTAAACTAACAAAGATCAAAAGACACAAAGAAGGGCATTACATAATGGTAAAGGGATCAATTCAACAAGAAGAACTAACTGTCCTAAATATATATGCACACAATACAGAAGCACCCAGATTCGTAAAGCAAGTTGCTAGAGAACTACAAAGAGACTTAGACTCCTGCACACACATAGTGGGAAAGTTTAACACCCCACGGCCAATAGTAGACAGATCAACGAGACAGAAAATTAACAGGGATAATCAGGGCTTGAACTCAGCTCTGGACCAAGTGGACCTAAGAGATATCTACAGAACTGTCCACCCCAGATCAACAGAGTATACATTCTTCTCAGCACCATATTGCACTTATTCTAAAATTGACCACATAATTGGAAGTAACACACTCCTCAGCAAATGCAAAAAAAAAAAAAACAAAAAAACAAAAACCGGAAATCATAGCAGTTTCTCAGACCATACTGCAATCAAATTAGAACTCAGGATTAAGAAACTCACTCAAAATTGCACAACTACATGGAAACTGAACAACTTGCTCCTGAATGACTACTGGGTAAATAATGAAATAAAGGCAGAAATAAATAAATTCTTTGAAAACAATGAGAACAAAGACTCAATGTACCGGAATCTCTGGGACACAACTAAATGCCCCCAGGAGAAAGCAGGAAAGATCTAAATTTGACACCCTAACATCACAATTAAAAGAACTAGAGAAGCAAGAGCAAATAAATTCAACAGGTGGCAGTAGAAAAGAAATAACTAAGTTCAGAGCAGAAATGAAGGAGATACAGACACGAAAAGTCCTTAAAAAAATCAATGAACCCAGGAGCTAGTTTTTGAAAAGATAAACAAAATAGATAGACTACTAGCCAGACTAATAAAGAAGAAAAGAGAGAAGAATCAAATATGCCAGACTAATAAAGAAGAAAAGAGAGAAGAATCAAATAGACACAAGAAAAAATGGTAAAGAGGATATCACCACTGGTATGTGCATTGGGTTGGAACAGGTCCTTTAGCTTGGAGGAATTTGTTATTACCCACCTTCTGAAGCCTACTTCCGGATGGTATTGTATTTCCTACAGACATACAAACTACCATCAGAGAATACTATAAACACCTCTACACAAATAAACTAGAAAATCTAGAAGAAATGAATAAATTCGTGGACACATACACCCTCCCAAGATCAACCCAGGAAAAAGTTGAATCCCTGAACAGACCAATAACAAGTTCTGAAATTGAGGCAGTAATTAATAGCCTACCAACCTAAAAAAGTCCAGGACCAGATGAATTCACAGCTGAATTCTTCCAGAGGTACAAAGAGGAGGGGGTACCATTCCTTCTGAAACTATTCCAAACAGAAATATTTTCTATTCCAAAATAGAAAAAGAGGGACTCCTCCCTAACTCACTTTATGAAGCCAGCATCATCCTGATACCAAAACCTGGCAGAGACACAACAAAAAAATAATTTCAGGCCAATATCCCTGATGAATATCGATGCTAAAATTCTCAATAAAATACTGGCAAACAGAATACAGCAGCACATCAAAAGGCTTATCCACCATGATCAAGTCGGCTTCATCCCTGGGATGCAAGACTGGTTCAACATACGCAAATCAATAAATGTAATCCATCGCATAAATAGAACCAGTGACAAAAACCACATGATTATCTCAACAGATGCAGAAAACACCTTCAATAAAATTCAACAACACTTCATGCTAAAAACTCTCAATAAACTAGATATTGACGGAATGTATCTCAAAACAATAAGAGCTATTTATGACAATCCCACAGCCAATATCACACTGAATGGGCAAAAGTTGGAAGCCTTCCCTTTGAAAACCAGCACAAGACAAAGATGCCCTCTCTCACCACTCCTGTTCAACACAGTATTGGAAGTTCTGGCCAGGGCAACCAAGTAAGAGAAAGAGATAAAACAGGATGAGAGGAAGTCAAATTGTCTCTGTTTGCAGATGACATGATTGTATATTTGGAAAACTCCATCGTCTCAGCCCCAAATCTCCATAAACTGATAAGCAACGTCAGCAAAGTCGTGGGATACAAAATCAATGTGCAAAACTCACAAGCATTCCTATACACCAACAATAGACAGAGAGCCACATCATGAGTGAACTCCCATTCACAATTGCTACAAAGAGAATAAAATACCTAGAAATACAACTTACAAGGGATGTGAAGGACCTCTTCAAGGAGACAAACAAATCAGTGCTCAAGGAAATGAGAAAGGGCAAAAACAAATGGAAAAACATTCCATGCTCTTGTATAGGAAGAATCAATATCGTGAAAATGGCCATGCTGCCCAAAGTAATTTAGGGATTCAATGCTATCCCCAACAAGCTACCATTGTTTTTCTTCACAGAATTGGGAAAATTTCATTTTACAATTACATTTCATACGGAACCAAAAAAAGAGCCCGTATAATCAAGACAATCCTAAGCAAAAAGAACAAAGCTGGAGGCATCACGCTACCTGACTTCAAACTATATTACAAGTCTACAGTAACCAAACAGCATGGGACTGGTACCAAAATAGACATGTAGACTAATGGAACAGAACAGAGACCTCAGAAATAATGCCACACATCTAAGACCATCTGATCTTTGATAAACCTGACAAAAGCAATGGGGAAAAGATTCCCTATTTAATAAACGGTGTTGGGAAAATTGGCTAGCCATATGCAGAAAGCAGAAACTGGACTCCTTCCTTACATCGTATACAAAAATTAACTCAAGATGGATTAAAGACTTAAACATAAGACCTAAAAACCATAAAAACCTTAGAAGAAAACCTAGGCAAACCTAGGCAATATCATTCAGGACATAGGCATGGGCAAACACTTCATGACTAAAACACCAAAAGCAACGGCAACAAAAGCCAAAATTGACAAATGGGGGTCTCATTAAACTAAAGAGCTTCTGTACAGCAAAAGAAACTATCATCGGAGTGAACAGGCAACCTACAGAATGGGAGAAAATTTTTGCAATCTATCCATCTGACAAAGGGCTAATATCCAGAATCTGCAAGGAATTTAAACAAATTTACAAGAAAAAAAAACAACTCCATCAAAAAGTAGGCAAAGTATATGAACAGATACTTCTCGAAAGAAGACATTTATGTGGCCAACAAACATACACAAAAAAGCTCAACATCGCTGGTCATTAGAGAAATGCAAATCAAAACCACAGTAAGATGTCATCTCACACCAAGCAAATGTCACATGTGCAATGGACTTTGACTATAAGTGTGTCCCTTAGCCTTCTATTCAGCTGTCCCTGTTTGTGTTACATCTGTTATAACAGAGAGTCTGAAATATGCATATCTCACTTAAAGTCCACTAAACAAGTTTACATTTTAAACTGAGGCCTCTTTTACTTGTTTCTGAATTCCAAACCTTGAACTTTTATTATTCTAATGTCTGTTTGTTCAGAACGTGCTGAGTTCCTACAAGTTCATAAATACTATCACTTATTTTCACAAATCTTAATCTTATGAATTAGAAACTGAGAGGCCTCAGTTTCTATATCCTTTCTATATATCCTTTCTATAACTATTAAGTAATTGGGTTTGTCAGGGTTTTACCAGAGAAGCAGAATCAATCAGGCAGATCACAGGTGGATTGAATCCCCTGGACACAACTTTTTAGAGTAACTGAGCTGGGTTCCATTGATTACGTCAGACGCAACAAGGGGAATCTCTCTTTTGACTAACTTAAAAACAACTGATGAGGAATTTTAATATTCCATCTGCAATATCACTTCACATTGGCACCTAGGCTATTGTTTGTTGAAATAGATAAAAATTGTAGCGGACTTGACACATTAAAAATTCATCACAGTAGTAGAGTTGACCCCTATGGTGCTAAAACAAGCCCAAATTTCAACACATCACACTGCCTTTTACAAAATGGTTCCCATTATTTATTTTTTGTCTTAAAGACAAAATACTCTCTCTACTCACAGTGTTTTACCATGGAAATAATTTTCAAGGATGAAGTAGAGACACAAGGCGAGCCCATTAAAACTTATACAATGGGTTTGAGTAGGTTAAGGAGAACTCTTTTCACAAGAAGATAGCATCGTTTCTCTAAGTTCTATGGCAAACGAAAAAACACAGAACTTCTGGAAAGCAGGTATGATATAGTTTTCAAAGCAGTGAGTGCAATGGTAGATTGGAGAAGGAGTAAGTGTAATAAGGCTCTTCATTTCTGTAGTGTGTAATATCCATTTTTAGTAAGGCAAATAATCACATCCTGTATCATATTTGGAATTAATATTTGATCTATTATCACCTTTATTATTAAATTCCTTGTAGATCTGCTCATCCTATGTTCCACCCATATCTGTAGTTGTTGTGAATTCAAACCATCTTGGATATCTGCTTTTTCTACGGCAGACCCAAAACATTTCATTTCATCCAAAATGACAATGTCAAGGCTCAGTAAAAAGCTGATGCCAGCCAAAAAGCAAGGAATAAAATGAACCAAAAAATAAAAATAAAAATAAGAAGATGCAAGAACTTCTGATAATAAAAATAAATAATATTAAAAGCATCAATAATGTGGTCCCCTTTAAAGTAAGGTCTGTAATGCTACACTCCTAGTTGCAATGAGCATCATTCCCAAATTCTAGCATAGCTATGACTAATATCAGGAATCACAACCCAGGACCGTAGAGGAAGGTGGACTTATGTGTACAGCCACATGTTTAAAAGCCCCCAGGTGTTTTAAAAGTTTTTTTTTTTTTTTTTTTTTTTTTTTGCAGAGATTGTTCCAACAGGTGAAATGTTGTATCTGAAAAGAAGTCACATCATTTCTGTAGTGATGCCATGTGACAAGATAAATGACACTTTCCGTGCATTTATAGTTTTTCTTGTACCAGTCTCTGGGACAGAACTATTATCTCCACTCAGAATTGCTTGCAAGGGCAATATCCAATATGCAGGCGCTACTACAAATAAGAAACAAAATACAAGAAGAAGGTTGATTAAGACATTGCACTGCCCAAGGCTACGACAGGTAAGATCATAGGAAGCAGTGCAATATGTAATAATTCAGGGCCTGGCATTTGGAGATAAAGAGCCTGAGTTGGAATCTTTATTCTAAAACCAGTTGCCTAGTACTAGGAAAGTCACGACCTTTCTATGTGTCTTAGTTTCTTCTTTTAAAAAGTGGGCTAATAATTCCTACTCACACGATTTTATAATAGGCACCAATTATTTAAAAGATGTTGCTACGATTTGAACGTTTTTTCCCCTCCAAATTCATGAGTTGGTAGTCTAATTAATACCCAGTGGAACAGTGTTGGAAGGTGGGGCCTAACGGGTGGTGTTTAGATCAGGAGGGCTCTGCCCTCATAAATGGATTAATGCCGTTATAAAAATGGCTTGCAGGAATGCGTTTACTCTCTTTGGCTCTCCTGCCATGGGAGAAGCAGTGTTCCTCCCGCCAAAAGTTGCAGCACTCAAGATGCTGCCTTGGAAGTGGAAACCAGGGCTTTACGAGACACCAAACCTGCTTGACCTTGGACTTTCCAGCCTCCAGAACCGTAAGAAATAAAATTTTTGCCCTTTATAAACTACCTAGTCTCAGGTATTCTCTTACAGTTGCACAAAATAGACTAAGACATAAACCAACTACTAATTGTAGCAATCATGCACTTTATATATGAGTTCTAGCAACATTAGCTATTATTATTCCCCCAATTAAAAGGAATTTAGGAGGCAGTTCAAAAAATGTTGAGCAGAAGTTGTGGGGCCTCTTCTAGTGACTTGAAATGGGGTTAGGTGTGTCAGGAGACACATGTAGAAGCCATGTCTACTTTAGGGCCTGGGTTTCTGAAGCAACATGAAGTGTCAGCCTGGAGACAGGCATAGGGCTGCCCTGACGGGGGCAGCCTGCCCATGGGTGTCATGTTAACCTGCTCATTGAGATGAAGTTGGGGTTCTGTACAAAGCGGGACCTCTCAGAAGTCTGCTTTCTTTCAGCAGGAGAGTACAACACTGTGCCCAGCCTGTTCAGGGTAATCAAGGGGTGCTTAACAGTTGTTCTTGGAAGGCACATATAGTTCAAAAGTTCATTAGGTGGCCGCATAAACAGCACATCCTGTGTTGATTGATTGGTCCTTTCCTGTGAGCAGGCAAACAGTGGGCAGGCTGAGGAAGTGGATGGAGAGGAAAGAGCCCCCTTGAATGGGCGTTGGCCACCAGCCACTCTGAAGAGGTCCAGAGATAAGGGGCATTTCCTTAATTCCATAAACACTCGAAGATTGCTGCCAGGAGCGCCTCCCTGTGCGGGCAGCGCGCCATCCAAGGTGAATAGAAAAGACATGAGCAAAACCAAACAGCAACAACAAAAGGCGGCTCTGAGGGAGCGTTCTCAAGTGCCAGGAGATGGTGGTTTGTGGCTCCCAGAGGCCTATGCTTTTGCTTCTCTGAAAATCATTTTCTGTCCCTAAGCTAAACTTAGCTTTGTTTTTCAAAGCTAAAGTAACAACAAAATATTCTGTGTTTATGTGAAGCTGTAGCAGACAGCAGGCCTGACCCCTATCTTTGTGAGTTAGTGAAAACACCGATCCTATAAATACAGAAGTGTTTAGTCTAGCTAACAAAAAGACATACAAAATACAAATAGGAGACACACACACACACACACACACACACACATATATATATATATATACACACACAAAATGATGTTGATAAATCGTACTGCTTTAGGATTAAAAAAGATTCTTTTAAAGATTTAGAGATTCTGGTATTATACTTGAACTCCCCTACAATATGCCTGTCAAGTAATTTCCCAACCTTGAATTACAAATTATTTTCAGGAAGAGAGAGCTTATTACCTCTCAAGACATCTCTAACAATTGGAAATTTTCTTTGCATAAGGCCAAAATCCTAATCCCTGGGGTTTCCAATCCTCGATTCATGCTCTACTCGGCGTTTCGTTTCACGTGGAACAAATCCAAAATGTCATACTGCTGCGTGTGAGTGGGCAAATTTATTTCAGATTCCTGTGTCTCAGCTTTTTCTTCTGTAAAAAGAGGGTAATAATGATATCTACTTCATAAGATTTCTGTAAAGATTAAATGAGATCATCCATATAAAGGATTTAGCATCTGACTTGACACTTGGTAAGTGCTTGCTAATGTTAGGGTTTTCTTTAAGTTTTAAGTTTCATATGACAGTCTTTCAAACATTTTGTGAAATTGATTATATCGGTTGTCATTGCAGAAATGCAATTTGAGATATAATTAGATTCTATTAACTTAATCCAACTCATCAAGCCTTTAGGTAGAATCTACTCCTGGCCAGAGAATGAACTGAGTACTATGATTAGAGCAAAGATGAATAAAGTACCATCCTGGTTTTCTGTGAAAATCGGTGAGCACCCTCACTATTTAGAATGCAGTGTGATGATGAAAAGGGTTTCTGGACATGCAGAAAAGGGAGCAGTAAATTCTGACTCTGGGAGCCAGAAACATCTCCATGTAGGAGGAAGTGGTGGCGTTGCAGCTGAGTCTTTGATAAACACCCCAATGGCTTATGCACCGATGGTCATTTTCCCCTCTCCAATGCATTGAGCAGTGCCTGGTCTCACTGAGCAGAAGATACTGAACCTAGAGAGCATCACACCTCCTTGGAGGACCTATCCTTCATATAGGAATGCCAGTTATTTTATATGTCTTGAAGGGAGTTGGGAAACATGGGATTAGTCTGGAATCTGCAATAAAGAACAGAGCCGGCCGGGCGCGGTGGCTCAAGTCTGTAATCCCAGCACTTTGGGAGGCCGAGACGGGCGGATCGCGAGGTCAGGAGATCCAGACCATCCTGGCTAACATGGTGAAACCCCGTCTCTACCAAAAAATATATATATACAAAAAATTAGCCGGGCGCAGTGGTGGTCGCCTGTAGTCCCAGCTACTCGGGAGGCTGAGGCAGGAGAATGGCGTAAACCCGGGAGGCGGAGCTTGCAGTGAGCCGAGATCCAGCCACTGCATTCCAGCCTGGGCTACACAGCGAGACTCTGTCTCCAAAAAAAAAAAAAAAAAAAAAGAACAGAGCCCTGTCATCCCAGGAAAGTGGGCCGGATTCTCCATTCACTCTGTAAATTGATAGTGTGGATCAAATGCCCTCTAGATTCCTTCAATTTCC